>NW_028261387.1:20716563-22047396 GCF_051295495.1 Thamnophis sirtalis
CTTAAATTGATTATGCTTGATTTGATATCTAAATTGGCTACTAAATTAGCATCACACTTGAAGCACAATACAATCCATTGATTCTGCAATTATAATTTGTTCTTTCTAAGGTGAAAATTTAGCTTCCAAAGGATACTGCACCTGACCAGAAGACAGAAAATGAAATTAAACATACAGCTTAAAGCTGGATTGCTGTAAATTTTAAATGTAGCTTGTTCAAATGTGGCTTGTTCAAATAAGCTCATAAGTGGCACATCTACAATATTACGTCTGATGAAGTAAAGTGTGTGTGTGTGTGTATTTATAAATATAAAACTATAACTTTGTATATAAAATATGGTATGGTTTGTGACTATTACCCAAGTTTGGATAGTTGGTTTTGCAAATAATAGCATTTATCTTTTTTTTTACAAAGCAAAAAAAAAATAATGAAATGCTTTCAGATTTTGTAGTCTATTAATTGATACTTGTGAGTATCTAATGACTCTATAATCATTGATAGAATAATAGAAATTATATTTTGGTTACATGCTAACTACCTAGGATAAAGGTAGTCCTCGACTTACAAGAGTTCATTTAGTGACCGTTCAAAGTTATAACGGCACTAAAAACATTGATTCATGACCATTTTCTAGACTTATGCCTGTTAGAGCATCCCCATGGTCACATGATTTGCATTTGGATGCTTGACAACTGATGATGGTTGCAGTGTTCCAGAGTTCTGTTATTCCTTTTTGCGACCCTCTGACAAGCAAAGTCAGTGGAGAAACCAGATTCACTTAACAACTATGTTACTAATTTAACAACTGCAGTGATTCACTTAACAAATGTGACAAGAAAAGTCATAAAGTGGGGCAAAACTCACTTAAGAAATTTCTCATTTAGCAACATGAATTTTGGGCTCAATTGTTAAACACTACCTGTATTTATGTCCTGGGATTTTTTTTTTTAAACAGTTAGGCATAGGGACAATCTACCAGTGTTTTAGCCACTAGCTAATTTCTGTCAGTTCTCCCAATCTGCTTTTAAGTCATGCTTTAGATGCTAAAATGTCAACTTTATAATAAACTTTATAATTTACTGTGCCAATCTTCAAAATGAACTTGCTTCAAGGCGGTTTTATTCAAATTGGGCAAAGATATATCCAAACTTATTTCCAATCTGCTTTTATCCTTGTTAATCATGCCATGTTAATGAGCATAAAGGTGCTGTGCTGTACTGTATATCAAGACAGTAAACATACTGTGTTTGCTGGAAGAGCAAAGAACCAGAGAAAGGCAATATATTGAAACCTCTCCAGTACTGTAAGTTACAGGCTATGAAGATTTAATGGATACTAGACTTGCGCTTTAATTAAAGAGTTGAAATCTTTAGATGTTTAATTAAAAGCCAATTCTGGAAAAAAAAAACTCTTTTGCAACCTAATAAAGGGCAAGAATGCACCTTCACTGCAGAGCTTGTAAATGCCTCCTTATTTAATTATCTTATAAATTATTTTTACTATTAAAATTAATTGTAAAATTAGTGGTTCCTTTTGCTTTACAGGTATTTTATTGAATTCTCTTCACCTGTTGGAAATACATGATAGAGGACTACTCTGTCAATTGGGAAGTGGTCTTCTTCTGAATTATGTAAGCCTGTGCAAAAAAAGGCAGGTCCCTTCATTTCTGTGATGTCATTGGGCCCATACCAACATAGAAAAAAAGGGTATGGTGGTGACCTTAATCCTATGGTTCATAGCTTCTTAACATTTTATCATGTGGCTATTGCTAACTCCTTATTCCAGTAAGCTGCCAAATAGAAGACTTCCCAATAGGTGACAGAAAGAGGAGCTGTTGAGTTCACAGAAAAAGAGTAGAACCTTAAAAATCAGGGGAATTCTGGAAAACCAAAGGGGAACACTGATAGAAAGTGATAACTGCAACCTATAATGGATAACAGCACCATGTCTGGTCATCCTGACTTAAACTGGGCAGTATTATTCTATTCAAAGGGAAATCACAGGAAGACTCTGAAGGACGGTAGAGTAGGGCAAGATTCAGAAAAAAATAATGAATAGAAATACTGAGCAATAGGACTGAATCTACCCAGGAGAGTAGGTGCTAGAAGACAGAGGAAGGACAGACCATGTTCTATAACTTAATGATTGAGCCAAAGTGAGCTTTAAGAATGGTTAAAGATAGGGTTTTTTGTTCTATTCTTAACTCTAAAATAGAAGTTGAGTCTTTAGAAATAGAGCAGTATACATCCATGTTAAACTAATATTACAGAACGTAAACATATGCCACCATAACATTTAAATTATAGAGGGTTCAATAAAGAAAAAGCTTCATTTTAAATATCAAGCCACTTCAATTCTACCAGATGGGCAGAGGAAGGAGGGGACAATGGAGTGCAATTATGAAGTTGTAGATTACACTTACAAAGTTAAGCTTGTGAATGCTGCTTGTTTTGCTTAGTGTTAATAAACCAGGAAAAATAAACGCGTACGTGCTTTCCATTAAATCCTGAGAACTTACAAAAATCCATGTGAAGTTTTATTTTGTGCATACTCCCATTCAACCATAGGAAGAGGCAATTAAAACGAAACAAAAGTAGGTTGTATGGAGAAGCATAATTTCTACATTGGCAAAATAGGATTTCATCTATGTCTCAGAAGTTGGAGAGAATGCTTAATATTCTGGGACACAATTCACACAACACATCTAATTGGAAGGGCTTAATTTAGCTCCAGACTTCCCTGGAGTTAACTTGATTAGCGTATTTTCTTAATTTACTTTTGATCCTGATAGGTAAGTAAATAATAAATGTTAATAGGATTAATTAAAACAGTGTCCCCCAACTTTTCCAACCTTGGCAGCAGTGGTGTGTGTTTTTGGAGGGGTGGGGTGGTGGTGAGAGGGCATGGTTTTATGTGCATGCCCACTGATTGCATGCCCACAATCAACCCAGTTCCCAAAGGGTTGTGAATCAGTACTGGACTGCAGACTGGGGGCTGGGAACTCCTGAATTAAAACATTTATTAACTATTATCACCAAAAACATGGTGTGTAGAAATGTTGGTTGTTAGTGGAGATTCTGGTTTGTTATATGCATGAGAAAGGCTGGGTTTGTAATCTGCAACCACTGTGATGACAGTTGCCCCGCTAGTTTTCAGAAGAGCGGGACATGAGAAGACAATGGCATTTACTGGAATCCTTGAATGCCACAAAGACCAGACAGTTTATTTTAACTGCGAGGTGGCGCAGTGGTTAGAGTGCTGTACTGCAGGCCACTTCAGCTGACTGCTAGTTCAGCAGTTCAGCGGTTCAAATCTCACCGGCTCAAGGTTGACTCAGCCTTCCATCCTTCCGAGATGGGTAAAATGAGGACCCAGATTGTGGGGGCAATATGCTGATTCTGTAAACCGCTTAGAGAGGGCTGAAAGCCCTATGAAGCGGTATATAAGTCTAACTGCTATTGCTATTGCTATTTTATTTATTTATTTTGTCAAGCATGTATAAGATAACAGATATAAGTATAAATATTATTATGAATACAGAAAATGGATACAAAAAAGTGGGGACAGTAGGAAAGGGACGGTAGGCACATGCTTATGCACACCCCTTAAGAAAGTGCTTAGATAAGGCTGAACGATGTACCAGGGCATAGCTGACATCAAAGCTGCAGAATCAAAGAGGAATTGATAGTATTGGACCCAGGACTGGGCCTGTGATAGGAGCTGGAGCTGAGGCCAAAGGCAATCCACAGTATGTTGTAGTTGGCAGAGTTGGTGGTAGAGGTGACAGTAGAGTCTATGGAAGCCATCTGAGCTGGCTAAAGATGCCAGTTAAGCTTCTGTAGTGAGACAGCTGGCTAATTAAGGTCTTCTTTGATACAGCCCAAGGTTGTTGGTTCCTTGCCTCAGCCACAAGCTTAATTTGTGGGGTTGAGGAGGATAACCTTGACCCCTGGAATACTTTACATTTGGTGGGGAGGATTCTGGAGGGCTGCTTTGGAGGAGAAGGTAAATTTTGGTGGTGCTTTATAGCACCATGCTAGGGAGTGTCTGGTATTTAAGGTGGCTGTTCCTCCATGCTGTGCTCTAGATTTAATCCTTCTGGGGACTCTTTCCCACATGTAGATTGTGGTATCCTTTCTGTTCTGAGTTGTGATCTGTCTTACTATAGGAAGTTGATGGGCAGCATTTTGGGGTTTCTGGCTGGGCTTTCTTAACACTTAATTATCTATGATAATACGTATTGATTCTGGAGCAGTACCAATGCCTATGGATTTGATCTAAGACTTATTAACAGTGAAAGTATGCTCACCTTCCATCAGGAGGAAAATATATCAAAGGAGAAAATGCTACTCTCACAACACACCTTTTATTGTGCTTCAGCTGCCCTAAAGATGTGTGAAAGCAAAGTTTCTCCATTAAGCTGAAAAGTCCCTACATGGTACTCTCACATTTTCTATACTAAAATGTAATTTAAAACGGATATCTTTTGACTTTATCTATGAGCTTTCTTCCTCAGTTTCTTGTATCTTGGGAGTATATCTGGGCACTGATAATAAAGATTCGAACAGTAGTGTGTCCTGGTGTCATAGTATTTGAAACCTTTAATTTTCATTTGTTTTTACTCTCCCCTTGTAGACATCATTTCGTTACTTTGTAATTTATTTATTCTTACTACCGGTATGTTTTTAATTTCAGGTTTTAAATACTTATCAAGGATAAAAAACAGGGACTACAATAGGCTTGCATGAATAATACGTAATACATTCTTCAAAATGCAGAACAATTTAGTAGAAATGTGGAAAAATACCACTAAAGCTGCTTGCCGAGATGACATCTCTAATATTACAAGTATATAAGTCATAATAGGTCACCAAATGGATCTCTTAATGGATGACAACAGTAATGTATTGCCATACGAGCTAATGCAGCCATTGACTTAGAAAGAAAATCAATTTTGATATAAGTTCACAAGAATGGCATAAAAGAATTTAAAAATATTTAAGGAAACAAACTAAGTACATGAAACAATCTAATGACTAGGAAAAAATTGCTCATGTAGGAGAGACAATTATTCTAGAATCAAGTAAAATTTTGTATTGTACTTACTGAAAAAAATTCTAATTCCTGTTAAGAAACAGCAGGTCATTTAATAAAAGGAAATAAATAAAAATAAAAGGTGTATACTTCTGGGAAACTTTTTTCTCCTTTAGAATAATACCTCTAAACTTTTAGTTTAGTCTTTCATCTTATATTCATCTCAGTTACTAAGCTCAATTTTTCAATATACAGGTAGCCCTCAACTTATGACCACAATTGAGCCCAAAATGTATGTTGCTAAGTGAAACAAAAAGTTGTGACTTTTGCCCCATTTTATGACTTTTCTTGCCATTGTTGTTAAGTTATAGCACTGCAATCGTTAAGTTAGTAATACAGTTGTTAAGTAAATCTGGCTTCCCCATAGACTTTGCTTGTCAGAAGGTCACAAAAGGTGATGACATGATTCTAGGACACTGCAACTGTCATAAATATGAACCAGTTGCCAAGCATACGAATTTTGATCATGTGATGATGGGGATGCTGCAACAGTAGAGGTGTGGAAAACAATCATAAGCCACTTTTTTCAGACCCGTTGTGACTTTGAACGGTCACTAAACGAACTGTTGTAACTCGAGGACTACCTGTAGTCTCTATAAAATCTCTCTTTCTAATTCACCCTTTTTGCCATATCAGTCACCCATACCTTTCCTTCCTTTTGCCCTTCACTTTTCTTTCAGCTTCCCAAATCTACTCTATTATGCTTCAAAATTAGTCTCTGACCAATTTGCAGCCCATTTGGGTATCTGGTGGAGCCTATTTTTATTGCTTTTCAAATAATGATCAGAAAAAAGGAAACCCCCTCCCTGACAAAGGTAATTAAGATAATTATGATAAAACCCTAACCCCCTCGGGAAAAAACCATATAGAAAGTAATTACTTTATTACTTTAATAGTAAATATTATACGTATGTATGTATGTATGTATGTATATTTATATTCAAGCATGTATATGTTTCTAATATATTAAATATGTCTTTTTTTACAAAATGCTTCTTGAAAAGACATGCTTGCTAAGTTTTTGGGGAAAGGATTGCACAATTGTGCAACAAAGGTGAACATTTTCAGAGGATAGTGTTTTTTTGAATTACACACCTAGTAAACTGAATTTGACAACTGTAAAATGTAAATGGATTCTCTGCACCCTTACTATGATATTGCTGCATTGGAAAATAAATGTAAGGCTCCTTTCACTGAATAGATTGAAAACCTGATTGCAGTTGCCACTTATGAGCAGATTGCCTATAGATATAGACTTTGTATGGACAAGTAGAATGAAATATGGGTTTCATTTATACCAAATATAGTAGGTTATCTCCTTCAACCCAAACATCCTCACTCTTCCTTTCTTTCCCTTACTCCTTTGCCAACAATCCTCTTCTGGCTCATTGTTGATAGATCCTTTTCTACATATTCTGTTTCTTCTTTTCATTTTCTAGTATATTTCCCATCTTTGCCTCTTTCTGCTTCTTTTAATTATATCTATCCTGTGTTTGAGTGTTCATGTATACATATATGTGAGTATTATGTGTGCAAATGAGTCTCCCTGTATGTATGCTTTCCACTTGAGCTGATTAACTGCAAGAGGAAGCCTAACCTTAATGAAGATAACAGCCCATAGCTGGGGGTCAAACTGGGAAGATATTTATTGAAAAATTCATCCCCAAACCACCCACTCTAGACTTGACTCTTTCATTTCCCTTCTCCTTAGCAGCAACACCTAGAGATGAATTATAAAACATAATGTGATTGCATTGCTATTGACATGATAGCAGAGTTCCAATATTTGAGGGGCTGCCCAAAGAAGAGGAGGTCAATCTACACCAAAGCACCTGAAGGCAGAACAAGAAACAATGTGGATAGAAACTAATCAAGAAGATAACCAACTTAGAACCAAGCAGAAATGTTCTGCTAGTTAGAACAATCAGTGGAATGACTTGCCTCCAGAAGTTGTGGATGCTTCATCACTAGAGGCTTTTAAAAAGAGATGGCAGAGTCTGTTTGTCTGAAATGGTATATAGGGTTTCCTGCTTGAGCTGGGGTTTGGTCTAGAAGTCCTCCAAGGTTCCTTCCAACTCTGTTATTCTGTTAAGGAAATGTGTACTCGGAAGTATATGTGCTTTTCTCTCAAATATAAAAGTTCAGATGTTTTTTTCAAACACTTATATGCAACCTGTTTGCTTTTGGTGTATAATCCCTGACATGGAACTAAAAAATATGCTGTCTTCGGCCTGGTGGAAGTGATATGACCACACCCTGTGGCCCAAATATATCCAGGTTGTTTTGACTGATTTTGGGTATTGTTATAAAGATGAGAGCAAGAGACCGAGGCACAACTGACTGCATCATGGGTAGCATGGAAACCACCCCTCTTACAATTATTTATAAATCTTTGTGATTGTTCTATGTCCAACACTTTCCAGAAATAGAAGCATTGTATTATGCTCTGGAGAAAAACTGAAACTGCACCGGTTTTCTCTCTGCCTATCCATAGACTAAGGCTAGGGGCCATTAGTACTGGACACAATCTGATCCATTGGGGCTCCTATCACTTGTGATCAATAGCCTCCCTATCTAAAAGAACCTGCAGGATGCAGTTTGTAAATGCTGCTTAGTCATAAGATTAATTTATGTACTGAAAACATTTAATTGTCTGAAAAATTATCTGTTGTGTTCGTAAATCTTCCAGAGTTTAATGGAGAGTTTTCAGTATGTGTTCAGTTCATGAGCCTAACAAAATATCCTTTGTGAAGCCTAAAAACTATACCAGTGATGGCAAACCTATAGTATGTGTGCCCGAAGTGGCATGCAGAGCCATCTCTCCAGGCACGCCAGCCGTTGCCCATTGCTATTCTAGGTTGAAGTGTGCAGATGTGCACTGGCCAGCTGGTCTTAGCTCACACATGCGTGCAAGAAACTGGAAGACCAGGTGACAGCCACACATGTGCATGCCAGAAACCTGAAGCTTGGCTTTCCAGCATGCGCATGCATGCCGGGGAACTGGAATGAACTGTGAATGAAGCTACAGTTTCATCTATGAATACTTTTTTCCTTAATGCACGTGCCTATCTTTAGAAATGATTTTGAGAAGTGTGCTTTGCTCAAGCTCTGGGACTTGCATAAGAAAAATTCTGCTAAGACTGTGATATATTGAGACTCTGCAAAAAAGGGTTTTATTTGCCCCGAGAAATGCTCTGCACCTTCATGATTTCCTACCTTTAATGTTTGAACTCTTGTGCCCCTAGGCAGTTGATAAACTTTGACTGCAAAGCGTGAGCAACAAATTGAAAATTTGTGGATAGATTTTTATGTGGCAATTGGGACTTGTGCTTATTGAAGGTATATAGCAGATTTTTCATTGTAAAGAAAATCTATAAGCATTTAACAGGATATTAAACTTTTGTTCTGCTTTTGTGTTTTTATAGGGCATTCCCTATAGCGTGAATTAAATAAATCAACCAACTTTATCTTGAACTTTTTCTCTTCTCATTTTGCAATAATATACTTTGAATCTTGAATAGCTTAGATGTAAACTATTAAAAAATAGATGAACCCGGATTAATAATTTTCATTAATGGTATATATAATGCATGGTTTTAATGTAAAAATTCTCATTCGAAAAAGGGAATCATGATCTGACATTGCAATGCATGTCTGTTGGTAAACTTAGCTTAATAAAAAATAAAAAATATTATTTCATCATTTCCTGAGAAGCGTCACCTATAGAGATGCATTTCCCTGACAGATGTAATAAGTTGCAGCATGACATACAACGATTTACAAGTTTTATATATCACTTCCCAAGCCATTTACTTAATGTTCTAATAATTATTTTTCTAGATATGTAGTTTTGGATAGAAATATTGAATATGGACATTTAAAATGTTTGTATTTCTCTTTAAAATTATAGGTATACCTTACCAGGATATTAAAGTACAGGAAATTGTGCTAAAAGTGATGTAGTTCAGTCCATTTGTACCTATGACATCATTCAGACATTTCAAGTAGCTTAAATTTATGGATGGAAGTTGTAATAAATTGAAGATTGTTGGTTTCTGCAACCTTCCAAAACCCAACAACACTCTTGTGCTTAGTTGAAGATTGTTGTTCTCCATTCAGATCTTCACAGCCTCTAGGCCTGTGGTGGTGAACCATTTTTGCCTCGGGTGCCCACCCCCATAATTTAATGCCCCCGTGCTGTGCCCCCTGTGCATGGACATGTGACCCCTACTGCTGCCCCCGCACACATGCATGGCTTTCATGAAACCTGGGGTGGGTGAAAACGGCCTCTCCCAACCACAGAGGCCGGAAACGATCTGTTTTCTGACTTCTGGTGGGCCAAGTAGGTCTGTTTTTTGCCCTACTCAGGATCCAGAGGCTTTCTAGGAGCCTGGGGTGGGTGAAAAATGGCCCAACATGCAAACTGGAAGTTCAGGAAGAGACTTTAACTGTTGCCTATTTGGCCATTTTTCTCCCTCCAGAGGCTTCAGGAGGCTTCCCTGAAGCCTCTAGAGACTGAAAATCAGCTGGCTAGCATGCACAAGCATGCTGGACAGGGCAATGCCTCGTGCATGCAAGAAATGGTTCCACATGCCTCAGAAATGGCTCCACGTGCCACCTGTGGCACATGTGCCATAGGTTCGCCATCATGGCTCTAGGCACTGAGAAAAGACATCAAAAGCATCACTTAACTCACCAGAGGCAGAGATATACAACTTGGTGTCATTAGGTATTAATGATATCTCATTGCATGGCAATGGATGATATCACTCAGTGGCTTCATTTGGAGGTTAAACAGTAGCAGAGAAAGTACTCAACTTGGTGGCATGGACATACTGTATAGCAGGGACTGAAAATGGGACCTTGCTCCCAATCCACTCTAACTGGCCTCAGAGAAAGGGAGAGAACCAGTACAGGACTGTGCTGCCAATTCTTAACTCCCGAAGCATACAAGACTAGGAAGTGCAAAAAGGCATGTTATTTGACTTTATTTATGATGATAAATTATAAAATTTATAATAATGGTAGAGATAGCTTTCAAAATGTTAATAGGAACAGGATTTGAAGTTTGAAGGAAATGTTAAGCATTTTATTGTCTGATTTGGTTCCATGAAATTATCAAAAAATCCACTCAGGATGAGAAAAAAATGTATAACGTGCATTTTGTTGGCTGCATAAAAACAAAATATCCTCTTTTTATATTTAAGATTACCTAGTTACTGGGATTACCTTGGTTGAAAGTATATTATACAAGAAGTCATAGTATACAAGAAAGAGACATTTTTGTGAGCATTTTGCCTCCTAAATAGATGTATATTCTACATACAAATGTTGTACTTATATATACATACATACATATATATATTCTGTTATATATCAAAATTTTGAATGGAAATTCAGTATAGTCCTACATGATAAACAATATTTTTTTCTATACTAGTATACGTATAGAAAAGAGAAACTTCAGATAATGGAGATTTAATTTAGCTAACATGACAATATAAATGTTCGATAATAGACAGAACATAAATACCTAAATTATTTCAGTTCAAGCAAAATCAATAATAGTTTTTTATTGCCCAGTAGAAAACTATGATTGCTCTTTGCCTATATATATATATATATATATATATATATATGCGTAAACATACGTCTTTTGCAAACTACAGTTCAGCTTTTGTTTTCTTTTTTGAACCAGCAATGTACATACAGAAGTCTTAACAACAACTAGGATATTTTAGAACTGATAATAAAAGAAGTGCAAAAATTTGTTATTGGAGTGCAAAAACTTGTATATGCATGTTGTTACATATATGTATATATGACAAATGTATAAAAATAAATATGTGCATCAAGATCAGCCCATAGGAAGGAAAGCAACTGATTTCCTGGAGCAGAAAGATAGGAGGAGCCAATGGTTAAGGAATTGTCCAGTAGGAGGACGTGATAGCTTGCAAACTGTTTCTATAGTTTCCCAGTTCAGATATGTTTTTTTTAAAAAAAAATAGTTCACATTTAATTTACCATCAGCAAAGGACCGAATCAGATTAAACTTTAGGTGTGGATATATCCTTAGTGTCAACTATATTGCTATATCCTTATAATATAAGATTCACCGATGTTGGCTTTTTAATTTTGAACATAATTATGGTAATGATGTCAATGGAAAGCGTAATAAAATATATGGGTATAGTTTCATCTAAAATCTAACTGCATTGCAAAGAAGCTCCTTGGAGAAATATCAGATACCTAGATCGTATATGGTCTCAAGTGTTGTAAAAATGCCAGAGCTGTGTTGAGATTTCAGAAAATTTAATCAGAATGGGTTGTGATGGGAACTAAAGCTCTCTCTTTTTAGTGGTATGTACCAGCTGGTGATTTTTAAGACCAGAGCCACATAGATGAAAAGTTTGTGCTTGAATAGCTCCATGTATATTTTAATGTACCTTTCTATTCTTTAAAAAAATTGAAGCGTGTGCAGGGAAAAGATTTGTGTAAATTAATCTTTCTTTGGACAAATAGTGCTTTTCTGCCTATTCTTTACTGTGATGTACTGATGCTATTTTTAATTAGTAATTCATTATCTTCACAAAATTAATATTATATTGGCATTATTATATGGCATTAGTTTCTTTGGACTCCATAACTGGTACACCTTTGTATTTTCCTTTTGTTTCTGGAAAAGAATCAAGGGTACTTTGAAACAAAATCATTTTGGAAATATTATATGTTTGAGGTAGTCATAATAAACATCACTGGAGGACTACTTCCAGTAGAAATGTAGGCATGAGCAGCATAAGTGTATTTTGGAAACTCTGCATTGATGACAACTTTTGTAGTTAACACATATTTTGGATAATTCTGTAAATGTGCTAAAAATATGTGGACCCTTTTTGAATGCTTACATTTTTCTGCCAGAGGTGTAACACTTCAGCTTCCAATAATTCCTGCACTAATTTTTCTATCCAAATTACACACAGCCAGTGATGAATCAATTGTCCGTATTGAGACTCCATATATCCTGGCCAAACCAATATGTAATGCTAAATGGAGAAGGCTCTAATTTTAATTTGTTCACCTTCCACATATTCTGTTTTCAGGGAAAATTAATTCTTTTGCTAGTCTTTATGTGTATGGCTTCACAGATTTTATTCTTGGCTGGTAATGAGTATAACTGTGACTCTTCATTTCTTATATTCAGAGGCAGCTTTTGCTGCCTTAGAGCAAATAGATCAGCTATTCAGTTAGTGATCACTTGTTAATTCTTGGCTGAAGCTTAGAGTTGAACCCTTAAGTGATGAGACACATACACAGAGATTTTTTTTTTGTTAACTTCAGTTAACTTTTGTGTAAATCTCCTGATTTGGGAGTCTCAACACTGATTTATGAATATACTCCAAATTTCAGAAGTACATCCTGAAATACCAATTAAAATAGGTCATAATTATTTCCAACTATATATACATTGTGATATTTTAAATTGAAGGCAGCAAAAGGGATAAATCTCCCTTTGCTTGCAGGAGTTTGACTTTGACCCAGGCCATCTGTTCTTCCTCATAATGGTGACAAAGATGTAACAATGATTAGCTATACCGCAGTTCAGTACAGTGTTTACGAAAGTGAGGAGGAATGCCCAAAATAATGCAATAATTTATTTACCTTCTCTTTATTCTGTAGGAAATGTGTCATGACCGGGGTAGCTTGGAATATTTTGAGAATAACAGCAACCAGGGATGATGGAAATTATAGTCAAAAATATCCAAAGGTCATCTTATTGGGAAGTTTTGGCTTAGTTGAATAATTGCATTCATGAAGGAGAAAAGTAATCAGATACTATAAAAATCAAAACACTGGGAAAAATGTGAAATGACAGGGCAATTGCAGAATAACCTTGTTACTACTTTGCGGAGAAAAGGTGAATTAAGTTTGCAACCTTATACAAACTAAGGAAATCCAACTTAAGGGCACAGAATTTCTTATGGAGAAATGCATAAATTGTAACACATTTGTTCTTGAAATAGAAGAACAAATTTCAGCTTGTATTTATAAGCCAAAACACAGGCATGGTTACAAAATTGCATGCTGTTGGATGAGTTCTGTTCCATTTATGAGACAGGCAATATCTGGTATGTCCCTGTGACCTCTATGGAGCCATACTACATAAAGCATTTTTATAGTCTTGATTATGCTTTCCAAGAAAGACAAATTATGTCTTTTTTCACATTCATCATGTTGTGAATGGGTATTCAAAAATTAACATACTAGGAGAATTTTGGGGGGGGGCTGTCTACACTGTATGTGAATACCAGATATTTACATAATGCAAAATTATTGTATTATGCACCTGCCTCGGGCAGAAAATTTTGATATCATGAGAACACAATAAATAGCTATTAAATTTAGTACTGCTGAATTTTTTCTAACAGAGAAGAAAGATGTGCTTGAGGGAACTTTCTGACTTGAGCAAAATTCACTTGGCTAATTTTAGGTATTATACACATGCAAATTGAAAGTGAAGGGAAGCTATTTGGGATATAGTTCAATCAAAAGCATTAAGTAATCCATCTCTTGATTTCAATAAGCTAAACAGCCTGAACGGTGTACTTTATTATTTTTCAGGAAGTATTAATATTTCAAACAAATAAAAGTTGAACAAAGGGTCAGAAAAAAACAAGAATAAGCTTGCATAAAAAGCTAGGGGTCCACAGTGAACAAAATACATAGCCTAAATTCAGATTTCAGTTTGCTAAGGCAGTTAAGTACGTGATTAACTTTAGGAATGTGCTTTGAGAGTCATTAAATCCTTGCTTGATGATGATGAGTACACACTTGAGTACATTCTTAAATGTGCTGTGTGAGACATTGACAGCTAATGAGTATAAAGTGAATGTTTTAGTATGAGCTGGGGAAGGGTTGCCCTCCAAATATTTAGGACTGCAACTCTTAATAGTCCCCAGTTAGTATGGCTAGTTATAGTTATAGTAATAGTAATCTGGAGTGTATTATGTTGCTTATCCTTCCTTATGCATGCACTTGTGTGTTCATTAAAAATGCATAATGAGTCAAACTTCATTTCATTTGACCTTTTGAACTACTTACAGATGCGATACTTAGATAATGTGAAAGACCTGTTTACTCTGTATCTTTCACTTATTAGAATACTGGATTTATTTTCACCTTTGAATGTTTTTCCAATATTTACTGTAGAATAGGTGATAGCAATAAGCATTCAAAATTGTGATTATCCGGAACAGTTCTTCCCATTTATATCCAGAGTCTAGAAAAGAATGGATATGTTTATTGCCTTGACTTGGTGTGCCATGCTAGATTAATTTACCTTTTAGATATTTTTGCAGAGGGCAGTCAGTGGCAGTTCTATGAAAGCAGCATCTATGTAACTAGTAAAAAGTGTCTCCATTAACCTTGTGAATGATGTGACAATTTGCTTCAGAGGTTTTGTAGTCTAGGAAATATGGATGGCAGCATCATCCGATTTTAGTCTTGTGCCCTCCAGATGCCTTTGAGTACAAATACAATTTCCAGCCAATGAGATTGTGAAAGCAAAATCTTGCTGCAGCTAGGATATGCTAGTTCCTCCTGGTCATCTTCACTGTCTCACTCTCAGTTTAGCCAAAGACTGAAGACTCCTTCCTCTTGCGAAATATAAAAAAAGCATAATATAGCTATCAAAGGGGGGGGGATGTATTGTGAAATGTCTGTGTGCACACGTACAGTATGTGAATGAAGGAGGGGGGAGTAGAGAAGATAGAGAAAGTGAAGCTAGGAGGGCAGCAAAAGATCTGGCCAGATGAAGATTCCGAAAGATCTCCTGTATGGAGAATTAGTGCAGGGAAAGGGCCCCAGAGGGAGACCACAGCTGTGATATAAGGATATCTGCAAGAGGGATCTAAAGGCCTTGGAAAAGGACATTAACATCTGGGAAAACTTGACCTCTGATCGTTCAGCTTGAAGGCTAAAGACGCAGCATGGCCTTCTCCAATTCGAAGAGACACTTGTTCGGCCTGCTGAGGCAAAGAGGCAGTCCCAGAACCAGCAAAATCTGGGGGCTGGGCAGGGGACAGAATCTGCCCTCGGTGTGCAAGGGATTGCCACTCTCGAATTGGCTTTTTAGCCATACCAGATGCTGCTTTAGGACCTCTTTCCAGAGCATGATACCATAGTTCTTTGAGACTGAAGGATGTCAATTGGGGGCGGGGGAGTAGAGAATATAGAGAAAATGAAGCGAGGAGGGAAGCAAAAGATCCCAATACTCTCTCATGCTGTTCAGGGAAAAAGAATGACATCAGTAAGAATCCATTGAGGAAAACCAGTTTTATCTACAAGCTCAAATATGTAGCCTGGATGACAAGCAATGATTTATAATTTTTACCTTTTATGATATCAGGAAGAGGTAGGTGGAAGGGGAGTAATATCACAATAACAATAGAGCAGGGGTGTCAAACTAAGACACATTGTCATGTGACATATCACAACTCCCCCCCCTTTGGTAAAATGGGGGTGGGGGTAGTCAGCTGGCAGGCCACAAGTTTGACACCTCTGCAATAGAATGTAGTTAAGATATAGCTTAGAAGTTAAAGTAAATGTAGAAACAAGGATTCAAGGCTAAGAGACATAAAATCAGGACTAAGATATAGCAATAAAAAATTATGTAAAATAGATAAAAATAAAATATAGCTATATCACAGGTATAAGGAATAGAATAGGACTAAGAAGTAGAATAGGAATAGACATATTGAAGTATTGTGGAAAGGCTACTGTTTATGAAAAGCGATAATGCCCTTGATAAAAATAAGCCTTTATTTTTTGTACTTCCCAAAATATTTTTACCTCTTTGCACTCTGCCATCTTGCATTATAACCCATGGCACTAATGATGATGGGACTTTTTGTTCAGTTCATCTGGACGGCTTCAGATATTTTTACCTTATGTTTACCTTCTGAAAACACCTTGGAAAGCTAGGGGTTTTGCTAATTAAAATAATTTATTCAGATAAGATATGCACATACATTAAGCGATGTAGTGATTTAGTTTTGATTTTATTCTCTAAGGAAGTAACTTGAAAATAAGGTACTTGATTATTCTATTTAGCTAAAGTGGATTTATAATAGGAGAAGTAATATATTGGCTGTCAACCTCTGAAGTTTGTCACTTACTGGAGGAGGAGTTTATAACTCACAGCAAGGATATTTGCAAATGTAATTTGCATGTGTTACAAGCATATTCACAATTTAGTAGAGAGTTTTGGGGACAGCCTTGAAGAAAGCATTCAGCAGTATTTGAAAAAAAAAAATCAGCTTAACTTGGAAAGGCAGAAGAACATGAGAAAGAAACTCAAATTACCCTAAATTGGCTCTCCTTGGTATAAAAAGGAAAGAAAAACCATGTCAGGCTTTTAAGATTCTGTAATTATAGCTTATATTAATAAAGCAGTGTTCTAAGATTGCTCACGTCTTACATTTACTAAACTTCTACTTGAGAGGGCTAACATTACTGTACTGTGTGATGCAGTGGTGTGATTCAAATTTTTTTACTACCGGTTCTGTGGTGTGGCTGGGTGGGTGTGGCTTGGTGGGCATGACAGGCGAAGGTTTCTGCAAAATCCCCATTTCCTCCCGCTCAGCTGGGACTCAGGAGGTAGAAAATAGATAGGGGTGGGGCCAGTCAAAGGTGGTATTTACCGGTTCTCCTAACTACTCAAAATTTCCGCTACTGGTTCTCCAGAACTGGTCAGAACCTGCTGAATACCACCTCTGATGTGATGTTTCTCATAATGTTTATATATTTTAGAAACTATTCAATAATATTTCATTTTAGAATATGCATTTAATTAGAGACTATTTGTTCTACAAATAAACTACAATAGCTATTTGTAAAACAGATAAATAACAATAGCTATTGTTATTTAGGTATTATAAGAGATGTCTTCTGGGCCTATATGGAATTGATTGATCAGTTATCAGGTTTTAAAAGTAATTAATTTTTAGGTTTCTAAATTGTTTGACTATGCTTAAAATATAATGAACCCTATCAACAACAGAGTTAACACTGTCCTTTTATTCTCTCTAATAAAATGTAACTTGTAGCAAATGTTTTTCCCTTCTATCTTTTCCTCCCATTTTTTAAACTGAAGAATAACTATGTTACTGTAGATGAAATTCTTCACTATGGCCTAGATCAGGGGTGTCAAACTCACATCATCATGGCCATGTCATGTGATGTATCAGAACTTTCTCCCCCCTTCACTAAACCGATGTGGGTGTGGCCAATACGTGACGCATCTGGCCTGCAGGCCTGAAGTTTGACACACCTGCTTTGAAGAGAATATCTTTTGTTCTAATATTGTTTAATTGTAATAACTAAGCTACTTTTAAGGAAAATAACAGTATTAATAGTAGCTGATATTCTGCTTACATTTGGAGCAATTACTCAACATGATTTTCTTATCAAAATTATGCTTTACTTTCAAAGGCCTATGCATTATTTTTTCGCCCAGGATTTCTGATGATCACACATCCATTGACTCTTGTAACCTTTCATTTCTTACATAAAATAGAACATCTTGGTGACTGTTCCGTTTCCATGGAGACTCTCTTTGAATGCAGTTATAATTAGCATGCTGCAGCCACAGTAGATTGTCCTTTAAAAGAAATAAGAACATCGTAGAAAAGATGTGTTATGTTGTCAAGTTCATAACAGGTAAATGGAAGCAGTTTCTACAAATCATGAGGGCACACTATGATCGGAGGCATTTCAGTTTACTAAAGTCTTAAAGAAACCAATCTTCTGATTTCTTTTACACAGCATGTGCAATTGTTAAAAACCCACATTTGGCTATATGCATAAATTATATTGTTTTAAAACTTATTATGGTCTGGCTGTGAAACCTATTGGTCTGAGATTCATGTATATATATGATCCACTCGTGTCAATTATTTGTGTCACATATTTGGAACTGTGATAACTGCAACTGCAAAGAAGTGTCCCAACTTGACGACTATAAAACTTATGGACTTCAACTTCCTGAATTCCCTAGTCAGCATGGGGATTCATGACTGACTGGGGAATTCTGGGAATTGAAGCCCATAAATCAAGATTTAGAGACTCCTGCATTAGTGTCTTAAAAACTGTTAACATGAATTCTGTGTATTACTTAAGCATACTGGTGGGGAAACTAAAAAGATGGGATTTTTAACATTTGTGCTCCCTTGAGCTGCATTTAGTAGAATCAAGCAGTTAGGCAGAAGAAAGTGTAGGAGAATGAATCCAGTTCTGAGAGATTAAGAGGTTTAGTTGAAGAGATTTGTGAAACGAAAGCATACAGAGACTTAACACAGTTTTTAGAATACAATCAGAATAGGAATATTATTAACAAATGTGATCTAAATTATGGGAGAATCAGTTGTGGTAAATGAATATGACAAAAGAAATATTCATTAACAATTTCAGGGTTAACAGCATTTAGCCTAATTTCTCAAAAATGGTCACATTACTCTTAAATAATCGTAAAGCCAGCTGCATAGGCTTAGATAATTCACTCTCTCAGTCCTAAGAAGAAGACAACAGCAAACTACTTCCAAAATCTGGCCATGAAAACGGCTTTCCATGCAGTCACTTGGAGTCAATGCTTACTCAAAGGCACTTCTTCCCACACAAAAACCAAACCAAAACAAAAAAGCCTCCAAAACCACAACGCCCAGCAAAGAAATCATATTTAGGTGTTCAATTTGTTGGTTAGCCACAAAAAGAAAATAAATATCAGTTTCAAGAATTCAGATTTCAGACATGAAGAAGCATATTGGGATGTTTGAATGCAAACTTTTTCAAAAGACAGAATAATTTGCACATATAGTGGAGATGAAGAATAGTTCAAGCTAGATAATTGTTCAGCTCGAGGATACTAAGAAATAGTTGAATAAATATTTCCCTTAGTGAATGGTTAGGCAGGATGGTGACTTTGAGCATCCATATATCTATGGACAACTTCTGTTGTCAGGGTCCTTGATCTATCAGATTCTCTAACATCATCAAAAGTGGGGTCTCTGAAGTTTAGAGGCACCTTATAAGTAAAGGTGCTGTTTTACAACATAACAGTTTCCCTTTTAAATTAGTATAAAAAATAAAACCTAACCCTATAACTGTTTTTATTTAGACAGCCAATGAAATTAGAAGAGCAAAAATGGGTGGGAAAAATAATTACATTGCTATATTAATTGAATTTTATACCAGCCTTAAATTAAAACAATCCTATTCAGATTGTGTTTAAGTTTAACAAGTAATTTAGAAAAATAGCAGTTCTATGAAATGTTTATTTGGGAAAATTTCTTCCATTTCTTTCTCCTATCTCTCCTATTGAGAGAAATCCTTTCTAGAACAAAATTCCCTTCCGGTTCCTGGCCCATTATTCCAGAAATGTTAACAGCATATAATTCTGGGGTTTTGATTTTTGTTTCTATTTTGCTTTTAGGATGCAAAGTGTATGTTAAAAATGTCTGGGAGAAAATGATATTTTCTTAAAGATGGGATCACATCTGAAAATCTTTGACCAGGTAGACCATACTTTCCAAATGCATAATTGAGTAATCAGTAGTGAGATTTCCAAATATAGTCAGCAATAAAACCAGCCAAAGTGGTTTTAAATGCAGAGTATATATCTTTCTAATAATCTAGGTTTATAATGAATCAGAGAGCCACTTTGTGTGGTGGTTAAGGCAATAGCTATAGAAATCAGAAACAATCTTCTAGTTCTAGTCCCTACCTTAGATAAAAAGCTAATTGAGTGACATTGGGCAGTTCTTCTCTTTCAGCCCTTGGAAACAGACAATAGGTAGCATATTTTTCGGAGTATAAGATGCAAAAAAGAGGGTGAAAATTTGGGTGCATCTCATACATTGAATACAGCATTTTTGGGACTCCTGAAATCCCGCCCCCTTTTCAAAAATGGCCATGCATAGCCTTTAGAAGGCTTCCAGAGTGTTCCTGGGGGCTGTGGAGGGAAAAATGAGTGAAAAATGGACTGGTTTTTTGCTCATTTTGCCCCCCCCAGCCCCCAGGAACACTCTGTAAGCTTCCTAAAGGCTATGCATGCCCTTTTTGGGGGCAAAAATGGGCCCACTTTTGCAAAAAACAGGCTATTTTGGGGAGGTCTGCAGAGTGCAAAAACTTTTTTTAAAAATTTGCCTCTTCAAAATTTTGTTGCGTCTTTTACTCCGAAAAATACGGTAACTACTTTTGAAAGAAACTTGTCAAGGAAACTTCAGGGACATGAAGGCAGAATAGAAACAATGAAACTGGAAGTACACCGCCTGTTATGTTGCAGTCAAGGAAGGTGGATCTCAGAACTGATAACAAGTATAACAAGTGCATCCAGAGACAATAGCAATATTAATGTATGGATATAGATTTGATCAGAATGTCATGGTCATGCAGTTGTAAAAGCTGGTGATTTGTATGTAGGCTGCTTGAGGTTATTCAAAGATTTTTGAGTTGACTTTTACCATTATTTCATAGTATAATGACTAATTCCATTGTGACTACAAACAATTGTTAGATATCAGTTGTAAATCAATGGCTATCTCTGCAGTTTTTGCCTTTACTCTCCTTTAGGGCTTAAAAATCAATATGTTCTATACAGGTAGTGATCAACTTATAATCTTACATGGTTGAAACACATTCAGCTTCTTCCATTAATTTTGTTTGTGGGATGCCTGCTGGAAAGTTGCAAATGGTAATCATCGACTCCTAGAAAGCCACAACTGTAGCAAAAACATGTGCCTGAATTCTGACACATGACCATGGATATGCTGCCATGTTTGAGGACCAGTCATAAGCAGTGGTGAAATTCAATTTTTTTTTACTATCATTTCTATGGGCGTGGCTTGGTGGGCATGGCAGGGGAAGGATAATGTAAAATCTCCACTCCCTCCCCACACCTGGGGGAAGGATACTGCAAAATCCCCATTCTGTCCCCACTCCTGGGGGAAGGATATTGCAAAGTCTCCATTCCCACCGCACTCCAGGGAAAAAATACTGCAAAATCCCCATTCCCTCCCCACTCCTGGGGGAAGGATATTGCAAAATCGCTTCTCGGCCTTTTGGCTAAGATCAAGTGTAGTATCATTCCCACACCACTCTGGGACCAGCCAGATGTGGTATTTGCCGGTTCTCCAAGCTACTCAAAATTTCCCCTACTGGTTCTCCAGAACCTGTCGGAATCTTCTGAATTTCACCCCTGGTCATAAGTAAGTTTTTTCAATGTTGTTGTAACTTTAAATGGTTCCTAAATGAAAAGTCATAAGTTCAGGATGAGATGTAGACCAAATACTGCAATCAAAATAACTTCCAAAAATTTTAAATTATGGTCTCCATAAAAAGGTTCATTTTTAAAATATTTGAAAGCTGAAAAAAATTTAGTCCATTATAGAATTAGTCCTCGACTTACAACCATTTATTGAGTGACAGTTTGGGGTTACAACAGGGCAGAAAAAAGTGACTTATGCCCATTTCTCACACTTACAACCATTGCAGGATCCCCATGGTTACAAGGGTTTGTGTGATCCTTGGGGTATAATGATGCCAAAGGTATACTTTTGAGAAGATTAAATCATGTTGAGTTCCAAATGAAAGTAAACAGGGAAACGAGGCTGTTGTTTCTGGGAAACAGATCCATTATCCTTTCTCAGTTAAGAAAAGCCCCCTCCCTCTTTTTGGGAGCTAGGCACGATATTCTCTAGATTTACTTAACAACTGTGTTACTAACTTAAAAACTGCATTGATTAACAACTATGGCAAGAAAGATGGAAAAATGGAGCAAAATTCACTTAACAACCATCTTGCTTAGAAACAGAAATTTTGGGCTCAATTGTGGTTGTAAATTGAGGGTTACCTGTAATACATCTCCCAGGATCTGCAATTGCCATTGAGAAATTCTTTTTCACTAAAGGAGGTGAACTGACACCAAACTTAGATCCAGTTAGAATATGGAGCCCAGGTGAATCTTTATGATGGGAGAAATTTTTTTTTGAAATTTTTTTTATTTTAATTGAACGAAAACACAAAAAATCATCCAATAACAATACACCTTTATAGCATCTTTTAAGTAAAAGTCAATTAATAAAGTTTCTAAGTCTGGAAGTAGGAGCCACGTCGTGATGTTACAATGTGCAGTCTCGATACTCTGAGACCGCCGTTGACACGTTTGCTGCTGGGGGGTCCATTGAGACCTAAACCATCCCGTAGAGATAGTGATCAGGAAGACCCAAGGGAAGTGCTTCAAGCCCACGGTAAACAGGCAGCCCCTAGGCTGATGAAATCAGGATGCTCTGGAAGGAAGGAAGTGAAAAGAGAAAGTGAGTCCATCTGGTGAGGTATTTTTTTTCTAGTTTGCTAAAGACTGCCCAAAGAAGTGTTTCTTTAAAGCCAAATTAGATCCTTAAACAAAAGAACTGAGCGGCGAAAATAATCCTAATGGGATCACTGTGGAAAGTTTTTTTTCCTTTGTCATTGTAACTATTTTTTGTGGATTGAAATGCTCGTAACATTCTTCATCTCTCCTCTTAAAGTGAACAGATAGATTTTTTCTTCTTCTGCTTCTTGTTGCTTTATTTTTTTACTTCTGGATTAAAACCTTCCTTTTTATTTTAACAATTTTTCCTACTACTTGTTATTAAATCACACTAAAAGCAATCTAAAGAACTTTGTTTCCTACAGAAGGTGAAAATTAACTGCCAGTCAGAGTTTTTTGAAACAATGTATCTTTTTCTTTATTTGACTTCACTAACTTTGCAGCTGAAGGATTTGCAACTTGTTTACAGAAACTGATAAAAACCAAGGACACAAACTGTTTTCACAGGTGCCTCTGAGAATTATTTTGGCAGGGAAAGGAAGGAAGGAAGGAAGGAAGGAAGGAAGGAAGGAAGGAAGGAAGGAAGGAAGGAAGGAAGGAAGGAAGGAAGGGGGGAACAGAACCCTTCCCCTTTGAAGAGCATAAAAGAACTTGTGTTTAAGTCAATTTAAAATAAAAGTAAGAGAAGCCTGGAAGACTAGACTGGCAGTCATTATTAGTTTTTTTTCTTTTTCTTTCTCCTCTTTGGGAAACATGGGTCAATACTTAGATGAGGAAACCTTAAAATTCCAAAATATATTAGCTGGAATTCAAAATCTATTGGAAGGATATGGGTCAGATCATCCGTGGTTTTGGGGTACGGTATCATCAATATGCTGATGATACCCAACTTTTCATCTCTACCCCAAACCACCCAAACGATGCCCTCAACATGATGTCCCAATGCCTGGAGGCTGTGCGGATCTGGATGGGGAGGAAGCTCAATCCCTCCAAGACGGAGTGGCTGTGGTTTCCGTCATCCCGATTTGTGCATCTTGTTCCATCTTTGATGATAGGGGGAGAAATTTTAGCCCCCTCAGAGAGGGCCCGCAATCTGGGAGTCCTCCTGGATACCCAGCTTAGTTTAGAAGAACACCTGACGGCCATTACCAGGGGGACCTTTTACCAGATTCGCCTGGTACGTCAGTTGCGCTCCTTCCTGGATCGGGATGCTCTGTGCACAGTCACTCATGCTCTCGTCCTTTCTCACCTGGACTACTGTAACGCTCTCTACATGGGGCTGCCCTTGAAGAGCACCTGGAGGCTTCAACTGGTCCAGAATGCGGCTGCACGGGTTATCATGGGGGTACCTAGGTGCTCCTATGTTACGCCCCTTTTAGGTGGCCTGCACTGGTTGCCGATTGTCTTCCGGGTGCGATTCAAGGTACTAATTATGATCTTTAAAGCACTCCATGTCTTAGGCCCAGGATACCTGCGAGACCACCTACTGCCACAGTTGGCCTCCTCAGGGTGCCGTCGGCCAGACAGTGTCAGCTAGCAACCCCCAGGGGGAGACCCTTCTCTGTGAGAGAGCCTTCCCTCTGGAATGAGCTGCTCCCGGAGCTTCGTATAATCCCCGACCTCCGGTCCTTTTGACACGCCCTAAAAAGTTGGCTTTTCCAGCAAGCCGGCCTGGCCTAAACAAAATAAAACAAATGATTGATTATTGTTAATTTTAATCGAATTTTAAATGTTATTGTTAATCTTAATTGGGTTTGTTTTTTGGATACTCTATTTTTTTAAAAACTTTTGTAATATGTGTTTTTTTTTAATGTTGTACACCGCCCTGAGTCCTTGGGAGAAGGGCAGCATATAAATCAATAAACAAACAAACAAACGACACCATGGACAACGTTCCTCCAGGCCTTCTGTCCTCTACCATCCTCTGGAATCCATTTAAGCTCATGTCTATTGCTTCGGTGATTCCATTCAGCCACCCCATTCTCTGTCGTTTGCCCTCAATCTTTCCCACCATTAGGCTCTTCTCCAGTGACATACTAGAAATAGGTTTGCCTAAAAATGTAGTTAGAGTATGGAGGCTGTTAATCTAATGGTTAATGCTCCAGTTTTTCCCTTAGGTTTACTTTTACTACTAATGGCTGATGATGATCCAACAAGATGCAACAATATCATAGAACAAAAACATAATTACATTTGTGTTATTTGGCAAGGTTTGTATGATCCTTGGGGTATAATCATGCCAAAGATATACTTTTGACACAATTAAATCATGTTGAGTTCCACATGAAAGTAAACAGGGAAACAAGACTGTTGTTTTTGAGAAGCAAATCTATTCCCCTTTCTCAGTTAAGAAAAGTCCTTTCCCCCTTTTTTTGACCTAGGCACAATATTGTCCAGTGGCAGTGAATAGGACGCACAAATAAGTGTAACATTCCATACTGTGGTTTTACTTCATGTACTTGCTGACCACCTTGATTTTATTCAATATTTGTTTTGTAAAAAGAAAACAATTACATTGTTTTTAGTATTTTCTGTTCCTGGTCATTGATCACAATTTTGTGTTTGGGTGTGTGTGTGTGCTATGAAGTATTACTATTAAAAGAAGTAAAAGGGATTAATGAAGTTACAAATGATTTCATAGTTATATGAGAGAGAGAGAGAGAGAGAGAGAGAGAGAGAGAGAGAGAGAGAGAGAGAGAGAGAGAGAGAGAGAGAGAGAGAGAGAGAGAGAGAGAGAGAGAGAGAGAGAGAGAGAGAGAGAGAGAGAGAGAGAGAGAGTGTATATGGCTCTGGGGGTTATATTAAATCTCAACTCTGGAGATTGCTACTGTGCATTTTTCTGTCAATAGAGAATTCATTTATTTCCCTATCAGCCTGAACAGAAGCCTTGAAATTTTTGGTTTGCCAGGCAACCTTTAATGTAGCTTTAAAATTCCATGCATGATCTTTGTTTTTCCCCTTATCACCAAATACTGTCCTGTATTATTAGAATCATAATAACTACTACTCATAGGCCAACATACACAGTTGTTTCAGAAATGTATGGTGGAGAACAATTTTTCGCAAAATTCCCCATGAAATGCATACAAATAGGGTTGCTGACTTTCTAGGAGATTTGATACTTAATAGGTCATTTGGTGAAAAAAGAGAATTGTGCTCAGAAATACATTTTTCTTCCATAACTCAAACTACTTTCTGTAGGTTTTCAGCCTTAATGAATGCTTCATGTTTTATTTTGACTGGGTGGAGACAGAATTTATTTATATGTTTGCATTAAGTTGCTTTAAGGTATAGCTTTACTATCCCGCAATTGCAATTTTGCCTTAGCTGCAGGGAATAAGACTGAAATGAACCAGAAATATTTTTGATTGGCAGAAGATAACAAATGAGCCACATGAAATTTTTACCTGTACACAGAGTCTGAAAAGAAAAATCTTGACAAGTTCTGCATATTGTATATTATATTATACTTCATTTATTGTTTTCATATTAATAAATCAGTAGCTTTTGGGTTTCTTCTTGTAGATGTTGAGCCTTCTTATTCGCAACAATCCCCAAATAAATTCTGGAATTTCCCCTCCATCTTATAGTACACAAAAAAATGTATGCTGCACTCCATTACTTGCCAAATATGACATTATAGGAAGTTTTTTTCTAGCTCTGAAGTCTATTGGAATAAAACAAAAATAATTATGATTCTGTATAGGAGTTATTTCTGACTTTGAGATAAGGAGGAGGAATGGTTGCTGAGCCTTCGGAAGGAGGCTCAACAACTTCTTCATTGACTTAAAAGGGTTGAGGTTTTTGAACTGCTATTCAAGGTTTGGTTAATATGGCCTGCACAATAAAATAATATTCCTAGAATTGAATTGAATTTTATTATTTATATGCCGCCCTTCTCCGGGAGGGACTCAGGGTGGCAAACAACTCAAAAGGGGAAAAGGGGAACATAGAACAGAATACAAATAATTAAAATAAGCAAGAATCACACAACCACACAGTCAAGAGGGGAGGGGAACTCATCAACACATTATAGAATCCCTGTAATGTGTTACTTGACCTGGTCTATCTCACAAGGCCAACAGATTCTCTGTGTTGTACATTTATAGTTGTGATTTCCATAGTTGAAAGATATTTAAAAGTAACTGCAACACGTGTTTTTAGATATAGTACCTTGGTACTATACCTTGATATCTTGGTACTCAACTGCTTAGAAAATCATTGAATTTGGAATTCAATACATTTTGAGACAAAATGTTTATCCCAGTATTCATTGTTTAGAATAGAATAGAATAACAGAGTTGGAAGGGATCTTGGAGGTCTTCTAATCCAACCTTCTGCTTAAGCAGGAAACCCACACCACACAAATGGTTAGCCAACATATTCTTAAAAACTTCCAATGTTGGAGCATTCACAACTTCTGGAGGCAAGTTGTTCCTTTGATTAATTGTTCTAAATGTCAGGAAATGTGTTTATTTGGTTTAATTACACAAGCTAGAACTTGTTGGTGTTGGCTGCCTTGTGACTTACTACATTATTCCTCATGAGAAAAATTGTTTGGTACTCATCGTTTTTCATATTCAACATGCCTCCTGGAACTAATTAACTCCCAAGGTATGACTGTATAAGCAAAAGGATCAGGGAAGTTTCAGGTGTTTAGAGAGTGAATTCTGCCTTGGTACCAACCTACAAATAATACTGGGTTAATTTCTCAAATATAACTCAGTATGATGGTCTACCAGAACATCAGCCTGTTGTTCATTTTTCTGTGTCATTCTAGTGAAGTTTTCTACAGTCTTCTATCTTCAACTCACCTTTCAGTAATATTTTAACCCTGGGTCAATTCCTGTAACTTTTCTGGATGTAATCTCTGATATAAAACCTGAAAGTATATTCACTGATTTGTATCTTACTATTGTTTCCTTCTCACTGATTTCCACAAGTTACTCTCTAGTTACTTGCTTGGATATTTACTTTTTCATTTAAAATTTTGTTTTAGTTGTGATGACCTCATATGTGTTTATTAAAGGGAAAAAAAACATTTATCTACTCTTGCAGTTAATACAATAGTACATGCTATTGTATATGCAAAACCCTTAAATGTATTGTGTATATGGGTGTTTGTATGTTTTATATTAGTGTGTTTGTTAATTTGGAAATTTTGCTGGGAAACCTCTGATGAGGCCGTAAACAAATATGTAATTTGGGTCTAAATGACATAAAGCTTAATATTTCTTTTTAAGTTTCTACAAAAAAAGCCCATTGTTATTTTCTTAGTAATAATCATTTGCAGCTTGTGTAGTGATATTATACAAACTTAATTAAACCAGAGGGACTTGCAAAAAAAGCAAAATAAAGCAAGTTAGAACTGCATTCAGCATTTGTGTAAACAAGCTTGGGAAGTTATTTTTGCTATTTACATTGGCCATGATTTTAAAAATTTGTGCAATTATCTCTGTATAAAAGTGAAAAAGGAAGTACAGATTTTAACCATTAAATGAAAACTATATACGTATTTTTCAGAGTATAAGATACACCTTTTTCCCTCAAAAAAGAGGCTGAAAATCTGCGTGCATCTTATACACTGAATACAGCATTTTTTGCCTCCTGAAACTCCGCCCCCTTCACCAAAATGGCCGTGCTTTTAGAAGGCCTTAGAACGCTTTCAGAGAGCTCCTGGGGGCTGGGGAGGGCAGAAATGAGGGAAAAACAGCCTATTTTTTGCCCCCAGTTGCACTCTATAAGCCTCCTAAAGGCTATCATGCCCTTTTTTTTGACAAAAAGGGCCCATTTTTGCAAAAATGGCCCACTTTTTGCTAGCCCCCCCCCAGGAGCACTCTACAAGCCTCCTAAGGGCTATTCATGCCCTTTTTTGGGGGAAAAAACCGGGCCCATTTTCACAGAAAACGAGTTGTTTTGGGGAGGTTTGCAAAGTGCAAAAACTTTTTTAAAAATTTTTCCTCTTCAAAACCTTGGTGCGTCTTATACTCCGGTGTGTGTTATACTCTGAAAAATATGGTAGGTACTCCTAAACTTACAACTATTCATTTAGCAACCACTTGAAGTTACACTGGTATTTAAAAAAAAGATGAATTATATTCTATCCTTGCACATATGACCATTGCAACATACCTATGGTCACATGATCAAAATTCAGACACTTGGCAACCAGTATGTATTTATGAAAACAGGAATTCTGGCTTCAATTGTCATCTTAGGTCAAGGACTACGTCTACTGTAAATTGTATTAGTAAGCAAGTAGTCCTTGTTTAGGTGCTGCCTTGAACAGCTAGTGTTTGCAGTTACGATGGTGATGAAAAAATAACTTCTTCTCCAATGTCTTCATTTACAATCTTCACAGCATCTCTGCCTCAATCATGTGTTCACCATTACAGTTAGTTAGTTAGTTAGTTGGTTGGTTGGTTGGTTGGTTGGTTGGTTGGTAGGTATTGTCCTGTGCCTAACCCATTTTTCTTTTTACCCATTGCAGAGTGGAAAGATTGCTTAAACAAGCTATCTTTTCCTGAGCTGCTTTTCTCCCAAGCACCACAGCACATCCTTAAAAAGTACTAAAAGCAAGTTAACAAGCTTGGCTCTGTGATGTTAATAAACTGAAGTTTGCTGGCAGCTGCTGCCTAAAATTGACAAGACTCTAATAAGTTTCACACTAAAGGCTTTTATTTGCTTCTTATTGGCTTGGGGCTGGGAGAGCACTAGGCAAAGAGCTGGCACTGGCAAGAGTAAGCATTCCCTGCTTACTCTCACATAACCATTCCCTTTACAATTCATATAAATGCATAAATATTCTTGCTAATTATCTCAGTGCTGGGGTAGGCATTCCAAAAGGTGGGGAATAAGAGCTAAAAGATTTGCCCTTTTACTGGGCTTCCTCATGAGTCAAGTTCCGTAAACCTTTCCTGCTGTTTGCATCATATCCTTCTGATCAGGGTTGGGTTGCTCCTGGCATTACTGCCAGTTCGGCTCCACGCACGTGCACATTTGCTCATAAATAGGCCTGTTCATGTGCAAAACATTAGAAAAATAAAAAATAAATACATTTCTCCAATGAAATTTGTTCTGCGCATGCACAGAACCGAAAATCAAGATGGTACCACCTAAGGAGAACTGGTTTGGGGGCATGGCAGGCCTGAGTTCCAGTGACCCAGGCCACCAAATCACTAATGGTTTGGACAAACCAGTCCAAACTGGTAGGAACTCACCACTGCTTCTGATGCTGCAAAATGGAGGAAAGCTAAAGTAAAATAAATAAGCACAGCAGTGTCCACATGATTTTCGCTTAGTGGCCACTTCACTTAAGGACAGATCTGCCAGTCCCAATTGTAGTTGCTGAACAAGGACCTTCTGTATAGTCCACTATTTTACAATAATGCTCTTATTTCAATTCTAATTATCTAGATTAGCTGTCCTGCACCTTTTGGGCATCCGGGTATCAAAAGTTTAGAAACAGCCATGGAAAGCTTGGTTTCACATGCTACCTTGATTCTGCACATGCACAAATGAAGCTTCACTTGCTTGTGTGGCCCAGTTTCTAAGGAGCCACAGCCTGGTACTGGTCCATAGGCCAGGAGTTGGGGAGCCCTGATCTAGATGTATATGGTAGATGGATCTAAACACTGAGCAAGCAGTTGCTTTTATCTTCAGATTATTATTTTCTTTTTGATTTCAACCAGATTGTTTCAACCAGATGGAGCCGAGGTGGCGCAGTGGTTAAATGCAGCACTGCAGGCTACTTCAGCTGACTGCAGTTCTGCAGTTCAGCTGTTCAAATCTCACCGGCTCAGGGTTGACTCAGTCTTCCATCCTTCCGAGGTGGGTAAAATGAGGACCCGGATTGTTGTTGGGGGCAATATGCTGACTCTGTAAACCGCTTAGAGAGGGCTGAAAGCCTTATGAAGCAGTATATAAGTCTAACTGCTATTGCTATTGCTATTTTCCATTGATAAAAGAAAAGATAATAATCCCCTTCTTTGACTGTGGATCTCAATTCATTTTTTTTATAACAAAAACAAAAACCAAGGCTTTCACGTGATGTTGGTTGTATCCAGAGGTGGTATTCAGCCAGTTCTAACAGGTTCTGGAGAACTGGTAGCAGAAATTTTGAGTACTTTAGAGAACCAGTAAATAGGCTGGCCCCGCCTCCCAGCCTTCCAGCTGATCTTCTTTTGTTGCCCCGAACAGGAGAACCGAGCTGGAAAGGAGGTTACTGGGATGGGGAAGGAATGAGTATTTTGCAGTAACCTTCCCCCAGGAGTGGGGAGGGAATGGGGATTTTGTAATATCCTTCCCCTGCCATGCCCACAAAGCCACGCCAAAAAGCCATGCCCACAAAGCCATGCCATGTCCACAGAACCAGTAGTAAACATTTTTGAATCCTACCACTGGTTGTATCCCTAAAATACCCAGTAATGGTAAAATGATATATATAGGCATAGTGATTAGTCTACAAATACTAGCTCTTCATGTGCGATTGTCCCTGCTTGAGTCATAGACATTGCAGAGTGGTGTTAACTGCCATACATTGTAGTAGGGATGGAATTAACATGTGGTCTTCAGTATATGGTTTCACTTCTTGCCACTTACATCTAAACAGGGATTTTATATCTGTGAAAGTTTCCTGTGTTCTTCAGCAAACTGAATCAGAATAGCTGACATCATGTACAAGTTCAATATGTATGCTGCAACATGCCTTAGTATCCCATCTGGGAAAATGAACTAAAAACTGATAACAAAGATGATATCAGAAAATGCAGTTGTTTAATTCAGTTGGGAGCTGATGTCTTCAGAATTCTAACTAGTGATCAGTAATAATTGACAATCATCTAGAAGCACAACTGTAACTAACTTTGTTTCATATATTGATGACTAAAAGCAAATTTTGTACAAGTAGCTTGATTGTAGCACAATGTTTATCTGGGGTAATAGGATTTAAATAAATTCATTGCACAAGACAAGTTCACTGTAGTGGCTATGTTATGAGCAAATTAAACAAATTAGTGTCAGAATGAATAATATCTTTGTTGTAATAATAGGCACAGGTTCCAAGAGCAACACAACTTCTAGAAAAAGATAGATGATATCAAAAAGATTCAAAGACAGGCTTTGTTTAAACAATTCTAATAAAATTGTTAAAGGAGTTTTGAAACCCTTTGTAGTATGGGACTGCCAGAATATTAAAGTGTAACTGAGATTTTAAAGTTAGAATTCTCTTGTTCAGAATTGTAGAGTGTAAGATACATGTTAAGTTTGACTTTGTTCCATTTTAATATTTCCAATTTTAAATGCGTTTTGCATTCTTTGCAGATACAATTGCAAATATATTTTCCTACATACATAATTTTATGTATGACTCTAAAATATGCATTTTTCCAATAGTTTTTCCTGTAATATATTTTTATGTTTCCACTAATATGTACATTACAGTTTCTGAGATATAATGAAATTAATTTTTCTTCTCCATACATAGAAAAAAATTGCCTTGCCATTCCAAGGTGGCGCAGTGGTTAAATGCAGCACTGCAGGCTACTGCTAGATCAGCAGGTCAGCGGTTCAAATCTCACCGGCTCAGGGTTGACTCAGCCTTCCATCCTTCCGAGGTGGGTAAAATGAGGACCCAGATTGTTGGGGGCAATATGCTGACTCTCTGTAAACCGCTTAGAGAGGCCTGAAAGGCCTATGAAGCGGTATATAAGTCTACTGCTATTGCTATTGCTATTGCTATTTACATCTAGTGATCATTTGTTGAAGAAGGCATTGAAGGATAATCTAGAAAAAACAACTGAAGAACATTAGCAAATCATTAACTGGTGATGTTTATATGCAATTTTTATTTTAAACAATATTACTAGGAAGAATAAATGGAAAAGTAAATAGTACTCTTACTATAATTATTAACCTGATTTTTTAATCATATATTTTAAATCATTTTAAAAACATAATTCTTTAAATCATAAATCATTTTTCAATCCTATATCCATATATTTTAATTGTTCCATTATTGTAATTTATTTGAATATTTTTAAAGGTGTTTTTTTTTAAAGCTATTACATCCTAAATATTGTTCTTTTAGCAAAAGGTCTAAATTCTAGAAACAACTATTCCTATAGGAAATTCTGGGAAATTTTGAATTTGCTTCGATGTTTATGTGTGATTTGGGGGCAAAATAGATGCTAACTATGGGCAAAAACCAGTCAAATGTTGTCAATGACATTCTAAAGTAGAAAGGCACAATTTGAATGGTTTATGAATAGCTCCACAACTGAGACATTAAATTACAGCCTGTGTAATCACACGAGGATGATGAATACAGGATACATAAAACATTTTTATTACCAGTTACCTTTAATGTTGAGCAGAATGAAAATCTGTCATACTGGAGCAGTCCCGCTGACATCTTACATAGGGACATTATAATAGAAGGAAGAGAGTTCGAATTTGAACTTGGAAAAGAAATGTTTCAGGATATGTAATAGATGAATATGATGAGGACTACAGAATGCATAGCATAGAAGAAGAAAAAATAGTTTGTGTAACTTTAAGGAGACCTAGATTATGGCGATTTAATTGATAAAACCTCACATATTTTAATATTTTAAATGAAGAATCAGTGAAAATCTGTTTTAACCTGTTTCTTTCCAAGCAAAACTTTCATGTGTACCTACATCAGCATGAAGGATGCTTGACATCCTTGAGTTTTTACATGAACACTAAAAATCCAGTTTGTTAAAGGTAGATAAAGAATGAAAGTACATTGCAGAGGCTAGTTCAGGGGCGTCAAACTCACGTCGTTGTCACATGACTTATTGAGACTTTTTCCCTTTTCACTATACTGGATGTGGGCATGGCCAGCAGGTGACGCATCCACCCGGTGGGCTGGGTGTTTGACAGCCTTGGTCTAGTTCCTAAAGTTAAACATGATCAATGTAAACAGAGGGTTAATAGTGATTTCTTTAAATGTTTGAAAAGTTTTAAATCAGTCCGTTGAAATATTTATTGTCTGTTCAAAATGAATTTTCAAAAAGAGCCAAGGTGGCGCAGTGGTTAAATGCAGCACTGCAGGCTACTGCTAGATCAGCAGGTCAGCGGTTCAAATCTCACCGGCTCAGGGTTGACTCAGCCTTCCATCCTTCCGAGGTGGGTAAAATGAGGACCCAGATTGTTGGGGGCAATATGCTGACTCTCTGTAAACCGCTTAGAGAGGCCTGAAAGGCCTATGAAGCGGTATATAAGTCTACTGCTATTGCTATTGCTCTATTATTTTCAGTATTATATATGCTCTTTAGGCAATGCTACACTTATGCTTTTTTAGAAAGGTGGATTAATTTAATGCTTATCAAGTAATTTAGGCAAACAGGATGTGCTGATTTACTAGCTTTTCATTCCTAGGAGAGGGGTTATGATGGCATATTACTAAGCATGCCAGTACATACAGAATATGGATAATGATCTTTAGGAGAAATGAGTTTTTTTCATTCCAGGTTAAGAAGGCCAAATTGCGAAGACTTTAATGTAATGATTATTGTATCTTGACCTCGTGATCCCTAGCAATTGGTAGCACTTAGCTGCTTGGAAACAACATCATGACTGTTCCCTTGGAAATCTAAAGATTACTGGGGGTTGTTTATCTCCCATATGTCAAAATATCTGTTAATGATTTTCTTACAAATGGGGGACATACAGCAGTTATACTTTCTGTTGAAGGAATCTGCAGGTTTCTAATTCTACTGTAGATAACACACAAAAGAAAGAAACTGCTGTTTTAAGCTGCAGTTAGAAAAATTTGTGTTTTCTTTTAAGAGATGTGATCTATAACATTTTCACCATTACCGGTACTGCATTTGCCTGTTTTTTTTTTAATCTCTTCCAGTCTAAGTTCTAGTATTTAGAAGTTCGTTTTTGTTCTATCAGAAGCAGGAACAGAATGCAGGTTGTCCTCGACTTATGACCACAATTGAGGCCAATATTTCTGTTGCTAAGTGAAACAGTTGTTAAGTGACTTTTGCCCCATTTTAAAACTTTGTTAAGGGAATCACTGCAGTTGTTAAGTTAGTAACATGGTTGTTAAGTGAATCTGGCTTCACAAAGCAATTGACTTTGCTTGCCAGAAGATGAAAAGGTGACCCCAGGACACAAAACTGTCACAAATATGAGTTCATTGCCAAGCATCCAAATTTTGATCTATAGGGATGCTGCAACATCATAACTTTGAACAGTCACTAAGTGAACTGTTGTAAGTCGAGGACTACCTGTAATAGTGTATGTGTGAATCTTGGAATTTTTTTGACTTTTCTCCCATTTTGATATTTCACAGCAGTTAAAAGAAATTTTAACACGTGGGCACAAGTAATAAATAACTGTAATTTTTCTAATGAATTTAGTTTTCAATGTGAAACTCTCTAAAATGCATAGATTGTAGTTTGCTAAGCCTGCAATATGTATATGGAAGTATACTCTTACACAATGAGTTAATGTGATATTAGTGTGGTCTATTAAAACATGTCAACAATGATTCATGGTATTAAGACCTTTAGGTGTTTTTTTTCCCCAACTTCATAATTGGTTTTGTTATGCTTAAGTATTAGAAGAAAGACATGTTACTATCATCATATAAAGGACTCATTGCAGAGGTGGTATTCAGCAGTTTCTGGCCAGTTCTGGAGAACTGTTAGCAGAAATTTTGAGTAGTTCAGAGAACTGGTAAATACCACCTGTGACTGGCCCTACCCACATCTATTCTCTGCCTCCCGACTCTCAGCTTATCAGGAGGGAATGGGGATTTTGCAGTAACCTTCCCCTGGAGTGGGAAGGGAATGGAGATTTTACAGTATCCTTCCACTGCCACGCCCACCAAGCCACGCCCACCGAACCGGTAGTAAAAAAATTGAATCCCACCATTGACTCATTGATATGGTGCCATTAGCAATCTAGTCCAGTATTGATTTTACTTTGATAATATCCAAAATTTTCTGTTAAATTATAGTATTTAGAAATAATAAGAAAAAACTTGAAAGATTCTGTTATTATAGACAATCTCAATAAAAGTAGTTGAGAAACATTTGGATGAGTTAATTTCAAGGTTCGTTATACCTAGTCAGATTGACAGTATGTCACCTTGATATCCTGTAAGAAGATGTGGTATAAATCTAATTAATCATAATACTTAATAATGAGTGAATATATGTCATTAATGAAATTTTCACAAATTTTGCTATGAAGCCATCCTCTGAAAATCCTTGTTCTTCTCAAAATTTGGAATGGGATATTGTGGAAATTTCAGTATATTGGGGCGGGGTGGGGGGAGGAACGACACACATATGGTAATTTGGTATGTACTATATTGTCCTTTTGAAGACTAAGTGAAAAATAACCTTATCTCTGATATACTATTTTAATGTGAAAAGTTAAGATAAGGATTTGACTGGGGAAATACTGTACATGCTGCAGTTAGATAGAACAATAGAATAATATATAGCTTGTTAGATTTGTGGGTAGTTTTAAATGTATTTTCTGCATAAATACAAATGAGTAACTTTGACAGAAAGCTAAAACATGCTTTAAAAAAGCTAAACAAGTTAGGGCAATTGTTGTAAAACTATGCAGGACTGTGGGAAGGAGTTTAGCAGGCAGATTCTTTGTAACTTTTAAGCCATCAAATATTATATCATATGTAACCAGATGCTTGTCTTGCATAGTCAAATGAAAATGTCAGATACTTGGAAGCTGAAAGTGGTTTTTAAATTATTATTTTATATATTTAAGATTGGTCATATTTTACCTTTAGATGAAATTTACAAATGAACCAAATCTGAAGGATGGAACTGACTTTGTCTGCGTATTTTCTTCAGCTGCAGATTTAATTTTGATTATTTATAAAGTCTTTGTCCGCAATAAGATTTACGGAAAGCTTAATGTGGCAATTTTGCTTACAGCCAGTATAATTACCTTTATTTTTTATTTGTTACAAATTTGATAATAATACAAGTTTTCTTTCTGATTTATCAAACTCGTAACATTTATAAAATGTGCCTTAAATTCATGTACATTGTATACCATATTAATAATAAGCATGCTAAAGCATGTATCAGATTAATAAGCTCAATGAATGAGTAGTTGCATTTGATGCTGTTCAAGATGTATATTTGAATATAAATATTTTATTACTTTTTAATTGCTTTCAATTGTACAAATGCAACATATGCATAAAAGCAAGAATAGGGTATTCTTATTCTGTGTCTTTTAATTAGAATTTTGAATTGATAAAGATATGTTCTAATAAGTATAAAAAATCTCTGTTGAAAGAATGAAATGCAAGAAAGAATTCCTCCTTTTAGCTGAGATTTCCTTTTTATAATATCATGGTTAAAGTTTTAGACTGGGATGAAAGAAACTGATGTCCCCCACTTGACTATGTAACTGAAAGGATATTTGGGGATTAGTCATTATTTCTCGGTCCAGCAATCACAGGATTGTTGCTGTATAATAAATATGATGTGAGTATATGAATACTGTGTTGAGCTCCAAAAGGAAAAGAAATGTGTAAATTTAAGGTACTAACAATAATAATTCTTAATAAGAAGAATAAATGAAAGACACATTTTGAATGCTATTGACAATAAAAATCAGAAAAATAAGATCTTTTTTTCACTGTATGAAGAAAGCTTTTGACACTTTGAAATAGCCTTCATGCATATGCTGTTGAAGAAAATGATGCAAACTCACTTATATTGATACAGAGTAGTTATAAAGAAGAACCCAAGATAATAATAAATAGTCTTCTGTAACAAAAATATACAATAATGGAGCTAATAAAACAATAATGTTCCCTCTCTCCCTTTTATTTTCAATGGTAGTACAAGTACAAAGATATGTCAAGAAAATAAAATTTCAGGAATTAAGTTAGCAAGCCAAGAACATAAATTGAAATTATATGCTGACAATTATTGTTTCTCATACAAATATTATCCATTATTGATAATGGAATATATACAGCAATTTAATTCAGTATCAGGAAATTGGATTAACAAGGACAAGACTGAAATGCTGATGTTGGATAGATCTGAAGAAAAAAGCAATAGAAGAACTTTACTGTTTTAGTGGCAATATATTCATTATGTTCTATTTTCTTTTCCAAGATCTCAGCAATTCCCTTCATGTTCAATTAATTATATTGATATTTCAAATCTTGCTCTTGCTCTGCATGTGTCTAAAAACATTTAATATTTTACCAATATCAGTGAATAATGTGTATCCCAACAAGCAAATATGTTCATTATTTTAAATTAGATCATTGCTTTAAAAAGACCTGTTTAAAAATTCAGTATGTGAACCACAGGGCATATGGGATTATAATGCAAGCACTGAATTGCTTAATTAGGCAGTTTTCTTTCCATACAAAACTTAATGCTCTCTTTAATGAACTTTTAAGGAAGTAGTTAATTTTTGTTTTGTTCTGTATTTATTGAATTCAGAGGATTTTATGGAGAAAGTACAATTATAAGTATAATAATGCATTCACTATTACTTTAAAAACTATTATAATTGTTTATAGAAACATTGCATAAGACCATGCAAAACATGCTATTAATCAAATATACAGTACAGTTTCAACTTCAGAGACAGAGTTGTAAAGATAATGCAAACCTTCTTAATTTAAGGAGTCTAACCTAGGTAATAGGAACTTCAGTCCTTTTTCTAAGCAAGATTTGGATCACTAGAGACATGTTTGCATGGAAGAAATTCTTAGTATTAATTTTAATGGGACATCACCTAGATAAATCAGTAGGGAAAATACTGTAGTTCATTTTCTTCTGTTCACCAATCCCAATTCACTTATTTTTGCTTATTTGTCAAGCAAAAATCTTGCATAGGAGTTTTTGTTATTATTGTCACACTGTTTTGTCCCTGAGAATAGCATGGCAATGTATACATGGCATGTATTAAATATACCCTGTAAACATTTAAACACTAGATAACACTTGACCCTTGGATCACTGTTTTAGAGATATTTCCTTAGATAAACAGAAACAGTATGACCACAGGTGGATAACAAAGTACTGGGATTAGGATCAATTTCCAATTTCCTGCAGGCTTCTCCATTGAAATTCCTTGTGGGAAGCTAGCAGGGAGCATCAGAAATACTACCTCCCTCCCTCTTTCCTTCAGAATGTACAAATGTTATTGTTTCATATAGCACCTTCTTTTCAGGAGAATCAAATTTCAGTTTACTGGTTACAATTGAGGTGTCAAGCAACTCTGTAGTTGGATACAAATGAAGTCATAGTAAGTATTAGTACCACTTTATAAAACCTTAGTAAGAACACACCAGGAATACTGCAACCAATTTTGGTCACCACACTACAAAAAAAATATGATTTTGGGAAAAAGTTCAGAGAAGAGCAACTAAGATAATCAAAGCCCTGGAGACTAAAACATATGAAGAACTATTCTAGGATTTGGATTTGCCTAGTCTAGAGAAAAGAAGAACTAGGGGTGACATGATATTAGTATTCCAATATTTGAGAGCTAGGAATATATATATATTACACATACATACATACATACATACATACATACATACATACATACATACATACATATATTACATAAACATATATACTACATATATATATATATATATATATATATATATATATATATATATATATATATATATATGTATGTATGTATGTATGTATGTATGTATGTATGTATGTATGTATATATGTATGTATATACACATACACACACATATATATACACACACATACACATACATATACATATACATATACATATACATATACATATACATATACATATACCTACCTACCTATAATTTGCATTATTCCCACCCATCAGTTAAATGCTTTCTGGGGTTACAATATTGAGAGTTGGTTTTCTTACTTAGTTTTCTATTTCTATTTTGCACTTTATATTTATTTGTTTTATCTTTCAAAAATGAGTGTAAGTAAATCCAACATAAACAAATTACACTCTGTAGCATAAATCCTTCTTATATTAAAGGAAATGGTATTTTCTTCTATTCTGGCAACTGTAGATCTTCTAATTTATATTTGGGCTATTACTTTCCTAACTATTGTATATTATTGTATATACAGCATATTGCAAATCATTTTCAAAAGTAAAATAGGGTATAAAATAGATATATAGTATTTTCTTCATAACATAGTTATAAATTCTTCTACTGAAAATATTGCTGAGATACAGCAAGTTATAAACTCATACTAAAGGTCAAACTATATTCATTAAAAGCATATTTTAGAACCATAAATTAGACTGAATTACATTAAAGGTTTGTATCATTCATTAACATTACTGTGTTTCCCTTTTGTATATCAGTTTTTGGGGAACAAAATAGAAACAAAGCATGCAGATTGCAACTGATTTTTTTAATCAGTTGAGCTTCTATTTTAGCTACGATTATTTTTGAAGGCAATGCTACTTTTAGTTGAATGAACGTGTCAAGAGAAATAGTAAGAGCTATAGAAAATTACATCTGAAATTTTTAAAAAAGCTTCATTAGATTAACAAAAGATGAAAAACTATCTACTACCTCTTCTAGAACATAGGCTGCATTTTATGGCCCCCTTTCATGATGTTGAGTTTGAGAGATCACTAAAAGGTGTGCGTATGAAAATCTTTATTTAATTCTAACAAAAGCTGACTAAAAGTAAGAGAAATGAGGCTTTTATGGTCTTATCTTGCAGTGAGAAAAAACTTTTAAAAGATATTTAGACAGTATATCTGCTTAATAGTCTGGAGGTCATAAGCCCCTGGATAGAAAGGAATAGGATCAGACTTAATCCTGGCAAGATTTAGTAGTTGTAAGATTTTATACCTCTGCTCCCCGATTAGGAAGATATCTATATTTACCCCTTTGGGTAATGTATAGTTTGGGGATCTTCATGGACTCACAGCTCCTATTTGAGTTGGCAGCTGTGGCCACACAGGTCTTTTACACATAGACCTATGGATTAGAACATGGAGACCCTTATGGACTAGGAGGCACTTGGAGCAGTTACTCACCCTTTGGTCACCTTATGTGTGGACTTCTATAATGTGCTCTAGATGGGGCTACCCTTCAAGACTACAGGTAGTCCTTGACTTATGACCACAATTGAGCCCAAAATTTCAGTTACTAAACAAGGCAGTTGTTAAGTGGATTTGCCCCACTTTACAACCTTTTACCACAGTTGTTAACTGAATCACTGAAGCTGTTACATTAGTAATGGAGTTGTTAAGTGAATCTGGCTTCCCCATTGACATTGCTTGTCAGAAGGTCACAAAAGATGGTCATAGGATCCTGGGACAATGCAACCATTATAAATACATGCCAGTTGCCAAATTTTGATCATGTCACCATGGGGTTACTGTAATGGTTGTAAATGTGAAAAATAATCATGTCACTTTTTTCAGTACTGTTGTAACTTCAAATAGTTACTAAATGAATGGTTGGAAGTTGAGGACTGCCTATATTGGACATTATAGCTGATGCAGAATGCAGTGGCCAGGGCAGTTTGGATCATGCCTTATGATGTCTGTTTAATATTTCTATTTTGGAAGTTGCACTGGTTACTAGTAGACTGGTTATCACTTTTGAGGCCCTTCATGGCACAGGGCCAAACAACATCAATGGCTATTTCTCAAAACAGTAATTTTGAATTGGGTGCCTTTGTAAATGAAATGAAGCGAATAAATATCAAACAATGCATTGCTTCCAAGTTTCTATACCATTCTGATGAGTTTATTTTGAACAATTTACTGTTGTAGACTTAGATAACAGTGTCATTTGTTAACATTGCCTGGTTCTGATAAATGATGTACCACAAATCTATCATTTTAACTAAATGACAGCCAACATATCTCCCTTTCTCCCTCCCCCTCCCTTTCTTTCTCTCTCTCTCTCTCTCTTTCTCTCTCTCTCTCTCTCTCTCTCTCTCTCTCTCTCTCTCTCACACACACACACACACACACACACACACACACACGAAAAAGAAGATCCACAGGGTTCATCCTCTTTTAATCATAGTTTAGTGAATGGATTTACACATCAATTATACTGTAAATAATTTATTGTGTTTTGTGAACCCAGTTAATTTTAGTCTATTCAACAAAACATGGTTAACGTAACACAAGCTTATTATGATTTTTACTTCTCCCCACCTTCAGATTTGTCCACCTTTTGTTTGCAATATATTGTATAATTTATCTCACAATAAAGCAAACTGAAGACCTTCCAACTCCTTAGTTACCCCTGGCATGCATTAGATAGCTAGAGTTAGTGTATTTTGCTCTGAAAATAGACCTTTAGCTTTTTAACCTATATCTAATAAACAATCAAATGAGTTTTACTTTACTGTTTTTAAGTATATGTGGAAAATCCTTTTATCAGATTCATAAATGGTCAAGAGTTTATTACAGATAGTGGTTGTGTTGATAATTTAAGTGTTTGATTCTTTGCCTCACTCTGTAGCACAGAGCTATTCCCCCAACTTTAACTAATATTGAATTTTAGATACGTCTGGCACAAGTTCATACAACTACTACAATTATTAATACCTCTGTATATTCATATATATTTATTATACATATTAGAGCCGAGGTGGCGTAGTGGTTAGAGTGCAGTACTGCAGGCCACTTCAGCTGACTGCTATCTTCAGTTCGGCGGTTCAAATCTCACTGGCTCAAGGTTGACTCGGCCTTCTATCCTTCCGAGGTGGGTGAAATGAGGACCCAGACTGTGGGGGCAATATGCTGACTCTGTAAACCGCTTAGAGAGCGCTGAAAGTCCTATGAAGCGGTATATAAGTCTAACTGCTATTGCTATTGCTATATATTTCTCTAGCAACACACTGCTGTTTGCATTAACTGTCGCCATGTACGTATATTAATTTATGAATGATGTAAATAATACACTGGATACATTTCTCTGTTAGAGTATACAAAACAAACCCCTGCAGATTAAATTATGGTAAATTGGATCTCACGTCCACTTGTTTACAGACCTTAATAACTTTGTTTTTTCAGCCTTTCTTGGAACTTTCAGTTCAAATGGCTTTCACAAAACTTGCTTATAATACTTGTCAAGCTCATAAGTCAATATGATGGTAGGATCACCCCATCCCTTTGCTTCATAATAAGGCAATAATGGCCACCATTTAATCTGTTTTCAAATTGATCCGTGTGTGGAAAATTGAGGTCAGGAGGGACCTGGCAGTTAATGAGATTTTACATTTTAGAGAAGCTCTGGTCACAACTAGGAGTCAGATTTGGCTTGAAGTTGTTGTTAAGCCTTTTTACTTCAGATTCTGAAACTGGTGTGAGACCAGGTTCCTCTGACTGAGTTTCACATAAGAGTTTGAAAGTGAGCTTCCCAAATCCCCATAGGAACTGGGTGTGATATATAAATTGTTAACAATTCTGTTATCATGAACAAAAATATAGGGAGACTTTTACCTTGAGCTGCAGAAAAGAGCTGTTACCATTATTTCAGATGTGAAAGCCAGATGAGAGATAAATGTTGGGAAGAGTTCACTATCTGAAGCCCTGAAATATACTAATTCTGTAACTAACCAAAATAATAAAAGACACCAAATATTATCTTTGATTTTCTTCTTGGGTTTAATGGAAACTCGTAAAACTAAGCTAAATCTAAGCATTCTCCAATAAATATTTGGTTTCACTGTATTGATGCAATTATTAGCCTTTACAACTTATCCAGAATTGCTTTTACTGTATAAACTGTACAATGAAACAAAATGGTAAAAAATACTGAAAAAAGTAGCACACTCCAGTATAAGGTGTTATACTTAAATTCTTTCTCTTTCTGTTTGTTCACTGTTGCTATATAGCACTAGCAATAGCACTTAGATATATACCACTTCACAGTGCTTTACAGCCCTCTCTAAGCTGTTTACAGTGTCAGCCTATTGTCCCTAAGGTGACCAGATTTTCAGATTGGTAAAGAGGGACACCATTGACCCTGGGGGGAGGGGGGGGTTGAATAAAAATTGTATATGGAGCAACAAAAATTACATGACCCCGGGACACTGAAACCATCATAAATATGAATCTGTTGCCAAACATCAAAATTTTGATCATGTGACCATGAGGATGCTGCAAATGGTCGCTAAGTGTGAAAAATGGTCACTAAGTATGAAAAATGGTCATCAGTCACTTTTTTCAATGCCATTGTAACTTTGGTCACTAAAATTATACCACCATTTCAAACTATTCCACACAGAATTAATTTAAGTAGAACTATTTTTAAAAATTCTATGCACAATATATTTCAAAGTATTGTGCATAGAATTTTTAAAATGGTTTATTTCAATTTATTTTGGATATAATCTTTTTTTAAATAGTCTAAGACAATTTAAAAAAATAATCTGCACAGAATAAAACTATTTTAAAAAATCCTATGCACAATAAATAAAATATTATTTTAAAATACATTAAAAAAATAAAAGAAAAAATCCCGGCTCACTTACCAGCAGGCAGGCACTCCAAGTCAATCCAGAATGATGTAGATGTTAATACAAAGAACTGAGCAAATTAAAATGGTGAAATTAGTCCCAGGGAAATATTTTTCAAAGAAACCTTGCCACCATTTTTCCCACATGAGCCGACCTCCAACCTCCGTGCCCCTCCCCTCTGGGAAATCCAGGAAGGAACAGTCACTACTTCTCTAGCCAAAGTATTTCCTGGAGCTCTATGGTACTGGGTCATCTTTTCTTATAAAAGTAAGTAAAAGGGCGGGGGGTTATGTTTTCTTGCTTTAACATTTTAATATCTTCAATGAAAGTACTGAGACATAGAGAGGGTTAGACAGAGTGTCTTTTGTCTTGCTCCGGTTAGGATGTTTTAAGCAAATCCACTGTGCTTTCAACATGAAGCCAGAAAATCGGGACTTTTTAAAAATGCCCCAGGACATGGGACAAATTGTTAGAAATCGTGACTGCCCCGCCAAAATCGGGATGTCTAGTCACCTTAATTGTCCCCAACAATCTGGGTCCACATTTTACCAAAGGATGGAAGGCTGAGTCAACCTTGAGCCTGGTGAGATTCGATCTGTAAAACTGCTGTAGCCAGTGATTTGCAGAAGTAGCCTGCACTAACTATAACCACTGCACCACCGTGGCTCTAGACAGATAATGCTTTATTCATACACTAGGGAAACAGAACAGCAGGATTGAAGGTTTGGGTGGAGGGATGAAAGGAGAAGTAATGTCCCAAACAAAAGAAATGATTTGCCCTCTGAATGGTGACTGAAAGTTGAGAAATTTGTCAGGGAAGGTAGATAGAATATCCTGTAGGGAAACAAGGCTGATTTAACTGGAAGAATCAATGAGAACACTTTGCATCACATTTCATATCAAGTGTGGTTTTCACAATATCAATAAATTGGTAGCAAACCTATATTTAAAATTATTTTAAAAGCATTTGGGTGAGCGTGTGAAAATCCAGTTACTGCATTTTCTTGAAATCCCAGGAGATCCTTACACTCCATTTTCTCTATCAGTATGTGGTCACCTAAATCTATTTAGCTGCTCCCAGAATAACAAAATAATTATATGGGATCTTAGACAGTCTGTCCTCGAGGGCAACAGATGGCATCATTTGGAATCTCACCAAGAGAATTTTATTCTCAAATGGAATTTATTAAACTTGGATAATATCCCTCCAGGCATTATTTATTGTGAAGTAGGTTATGCCAGAGAGTGATTACAATATAGTTACATGATGACATAACATTTAGAGGAAAATATCTGATACATTGAATTCTTTCTTTATTGTCTCCTTTTTACAGTAGCAAAGTAGGTTATACTTGAACCAATGTGCTTACCTGTATCTTTATTCTAAGATTTTTATAGCAGCATTGATATCCAGGGCGGTTTAGCTTCACTTGTATATACTAATTGAAAACTGAGATTACAAATTCTAAAATCAGGCTTGTAATTTCATGTTATTGTGAAGAGAAATAGAAACATTTCTAAGAACAATTTTATATGCATGTGTGTATATAAATAATCTGAAGTGTTTAGTATTTGCCATCTTCTCTACTTAACAAATTTTGGGAGTTGTAGTTTTTGATTCAGCATAGTTAAAAAACACATATTCTAGGGGAAGCAGGTAATTATTCAGAATGTTTTGTCTTCAAATATGGGTCTTTTATTTGCTCCAGCAAAAGTCACAAATCTGCACAGCAGATGCATAATCTGCAAGAAATTAAATCCCTATAAATATTGTTAAGTATGAGGCCAGCTGCAATGGTTTTCCTGGTATTGTAGCCTTACCTGCTCTCTCCTTCGTCTTCAGAGTTAACCATCTCCTTTTCTTGGGCCCTGACTAAAGATCAGCTTTTTAATGGAATGTACTTGAATGGCACCATTGGTTTTGATTTATAACCTGCTTGTCAAAACATTGGCATTACTGTTGATATAAAGATGAAGGCGCCTGCGGAGAGGAAAATTATCTGCAAAGAGTTTAGCCATGTGGATTGAGAAACCCATATTTCAATTTTCCATCATTTTAAAATTAATTTAAAGATTTTAATATAATGTATTATATTGTACCTGCTGTGCTACTGGTAGTTTAGCTTTGGCATCCTATGATATCCCTAAAATGGATGAAATTCAGAAAATGTATGTTGATGTAAATTGTCATTCTGCATTACAAATGGATCACAACCAGCATGTGGTTTGCATGGGGAAAAAAAGCTTCTTAGCAAATAGAAAATGAAATTCTATTGCAACTGCTAATATATTAAAATAATTTATTTTAAAATACTCTAAGCAAAATGTCTGCAATGTTTTTATATGTGAATGCAACAAATGCATGAAATGCTTTCCATCTCTTCCACACCAAATAGTTGACAGTACAGTTGATGAATTTCAAAATGATATATAATGATAGAGACACTATGTTGAGTACTAAACTGGCTGTGGTGGTTTCAAGTTGACTCTCTATTTATATGGTTTGGGGGGAAAAAGAACTTTAATGAAAATAGCATAGAATTCCTATTTTTATAGCACTAGTCTTATTTTGGCATGAGATGAAATAACTGTTCAGAAAGCAGAAGTCCTGCCCCTATTTTTATTTGTGTCCTGATTGGAAGCTTTGGTGTGTCACTCAGTTAGCTTTATTTTTAAACCTCGTCAAATAGTATTTTGTGGACATAAACTCACTGTACAAACTGTTCTTCCTGGCGAGGTTCTTGTAGTGGTTAGAGTGAGGAATCAGAAAATGGCTAAGAAAAAAGAATTCTACTATGGAAAAAATGGTAATTTTTTTTTCTTTCTTTGCCCTTAATAAGTAACTTGAGAAATATTTTGTGGTAAAGTCTGACAATAAACTCTTTGAAGATCACTTTCTCTGGTCTCTCACAGTGTTTTAAGATGTACTAAAAAAAATCACCAGAACCGTATGTAATTATTTCCAAATTACAAATTTTTGTTGCTTGAATTAACAGTGCTGTTATGATTCATTTGAATTTATATTTATATTTGTTCATATAATTATGTTTTGGAACAGTGTTTTAATTTTCAGTTAGATTAAAAGAGAAACTGTCTTTTTGGTTGTAATCATGCTTATTATGGAGTGTTAAATACTGATTCATACTTACTACCAGCTACAGGAGTTAAACCAATATGCTTTTGAAACAATTAACAATCATAAAAGTTATGATAACTATGAACATAACCCTAACCCTAACAATAGAATAAAGTTAAAGACAGTTCTTTATGTAACATACATATTATTAATAAAATTGAATACTTGCACGTGTTATGAGCCATTCAGCTTATATGCATACATACATATACACACATCCTAACATTGCTATTATTGCAAAATTATGCAGAAAGAAAAGAGAAACACAATTTTAATATATAAAATAAATAAGTTTTGAGTTAACATTGGTTTAAAAATAGATTTTGCTTAAGTGAAAAAATATATATGTACAAGTGTACCAATTTACCTAGACTTTATGTGGATGGGCTAATGTAAAGAAAGATCTGCATTTATCTCTCCAAGCCTAGACATATTTTTTCCTAAGAGTTGAAGATTGGTTAGTCATGACTTTTTTGGGTGATGCAGACAAACTCTAATATTTGACAGGACTTTTATAAAAAATATTCCTCTTTGAAACCTAGAATCTGTTTTGAAAATGATGTTATCCTTTGTGTTTGCTTTGATTCTCAATTTACATTTGCCTTTGATGCATGGTTGTATCAAAGAATTGGGGCAGAATTAAGAATAACAATTATCCTTAGAAGACAGATGCCAGTCCCACTTTTAAATATCCATATAGATTTAATAATGTACTTTTCCCAACATTATGGAAAAGTATTCATTTGTACAATACATTTACATGTGCTTAGTAACTACAATGTTTATTCAGAAGCAGGATACATTGCTATTGAAATATTTTCTCATGGGATTTTTATGTAGGACTGCAGCACAAGGATACTACAATTGTCTTAAAATTGTACCTATAGAGTGTTGATAATGATTTTTCATCCAACTGAAAGGTAATAATTGGATGATATGATGATCAGTTCTTCTGCTCTTCAATATTTTAATTACTGTTTGGATGAAAACATGGAAAGAATGTTTATTAGATTTGCAAGTGATCTAAAATTCTATGGGATAGCTAATACATTGACAGACAGAAATAATATTCCAAAAACTCTGGATAGATTGAAGAAAAGGCTAAAGCTAACAGAATAAGAAGCATACATGCACAATTGTTCATTTAGGACATGAAAAAGAAATGCACAGGTACAGGATGTGGAATAGTCAGCTTAGTAATGTAATATCTGCCACCAAACTGAATATGTGTGGGGTGGCTTCAAAAAGCACAAGTGTAATTTTAGTTTACATCCACAAAGGTATAATTTCTAAACCACAGAAAGTGTTCATTCCATTCTGTTCTGCTTTGATCAAACTCCATCTTGAATTCTCTGTCCAGTTCTATGCACTTTAATAATAATTCAGAGACATTGGAAGAAGTTGAGAGAAGGACAATGAGGATAAGCAGAACACTTTCTTTCATTTGAAGAAAGATTATAGGATCTAAGTATGTTTAACCTGAAGAAAAGGACAATATGATAGCAGTCTTCAAATAACTGAAAGGGTGTTGTATGAAAGAAGATTCAAAGCCTGTTATCTTTCCTTCCAAAATACAGGACAAAGTAATGAATGAGTTAGAGAAGGAGGATTCCAGCTGAATGTTAGAAAAACTTCCAAGTCGCAGTTCAATTACTATATTAAAAATGTGATGGACTTCAAGTATACTTCAGGGAGTTCTACTATTACTTATTGGCTATACCTTAAATTTATCTCCTGAGCCTGGATTTGATTTGAATAATTTCTATATTACAGCATTATTTATGTTCTACAGTTTGATCACATGGATATTTTCCAAAACTATTTTTTATATTAGCAGTAAAATATATTTTTTGATGGCTACTGCAGTAGAAAAGAATGTATTAGTTGCAATGTAAATAGAAACAAATCAGCTTTCTGCATTTACAGAACAGGGCGTGTGTTTGTAAGGTTTTCAGATAGTAAGGATCTGGACAAAGTCTGAATTTAGTTAATAAACAGTATTCATAATATCTTTCAGGAAGGAAAGTTCACAAAGCATGCAATACTTTTACATAGTTATTGAGAAGCTAACCAGTGGAACATATTTTCATGGAAACAAGTATGAGTTTGAGAAAAGAGAAATCAGTGAAAGCATGTCTGTTAGCCAATGCTAGTTGAAAACCCATAGTTCATTTGTATGGATATTGGTTTCAGAGGTATATTATAAAGTTGAATTGCATCAGGGAATTAGGCCTAATAAAATGCTTATAAATTCTCAGTATCATATCAGTAAGTCACAAAAATTTAAGGGTATCTTATAGAAAGTTATTATATTTAAATGGAGTCAGGAAGATGCTTACAGTATTTTGTTGTCTGAAACAAATCAAATAAGAATAGTTTATTCTGGTTTTTTTTTTTTCTTTAGACAAAGTAAATACAATTTTTGTCTAATACGTTATTTATGTTTGAAACATCCTTGTTAAATCTAATGAGGAATGTTTGAAAAAAAGACAATGCATTTACAGCTTTTAAAAATCTTTAATTCTACATTTTGAATTCAGAGCAGAGCAGTCCAAATGTTTTGAACTACATTTCCCAAGATTTCTTGCCAGTAGCTGAAGACGAAAATGTCTAAAGGACATCAAGTTGCCTATCTCATTTTATAATAAAGTCTTCCAAAACTAATGACATTAAGTTAGACAATAATGGGAAAATAATACAGTATAATTAATATACTAGAATTACATAATAAAGTCAAGAACAGCTATATTGACAAGATGGTACTTTTATCCGACAATGACTCAAAATTAAATCATTTAGTTAATATGGAGAAAAAGTAAGTTAAACTGATGGCTCAAGGAACTGAATGACTTCAGATTTGTTTTGGCTTCTGTACTTCATCTCAAGTACAGAAAGCTGTTGTTCCATTATGAAACTTTCTGCTGTTTTCATAATGATTGTATCATTGTGACATTCCAGCAATTTGGAAATGCACACTACCGGACATAGAATATATAATAAATTAGCAAAACTTGCTATATTTTTGAGAGGTTTTAAATTTTACACTTTCTTAATAATAATGGGAAGCAGAAGTGATAAGTATTTTAATTTATATGTCTTTAATGTGCTGTAGAAGATTTAAAAATTGCTGAAAAGATGCTACCACAATGTGCTGAAATTATGAGCCAATTGTGGATCAACTGACTCAGCCTAAACATTTTTCCTCTTTTAGACTTTTGAATATGGGTAGAAGTATAAAAAAACCTATTGCTAAGTATAGATATTCTCAGTGTAGTGAAGTAAACATCAAATCTTAACAAAGTACCTATTAATCTGCACATTTCCCCCTTTGGAGTTTTCCAGTATTACTGCCAACATGGTCCTGTACACAGTGACTTACTATGCTTGAAGATGCTTAAAATAGTTTGTGTGGCCAATGGTGGTTTTTTTAAAGGTTCACTCTGTCCTGGAAATATATTACTAATAATAAACAACTTTTAAAAGGTTGAGTTTTATCATTCCTGAATGCTGATTTAAGGAGAAATTTGTTTCTATTTGTGAATTTTCTGATGGGAATTTGTCTAGATAGACATTCCAGTAGAAACATACCATGTGAACTCATTCAGTTATGGTTGTGACAAAAAGCAGTCCTATTTAAGCTGCAAAATATCTCCATGGTTATAAAAATTAATTATGGTGATGGCAACATCTATGCTATTTAAATATTTTGCTTTAAAATATTTCCAGCAATGAAAATTGCTGTAAAAATACATTAGCTTATGAACAAAACACTGTTCTTAACATTAGGTACATTCTTGCAAGTATTACTGAGATATAGTAGTACGTAAGTTTCAACCCAGCATTAAACTGACCTTAGAATAGCCTGCAACAGATTTATTTTCTGAAAACACCTGAAAACCTAGAAAATATAACTAAAAACACTACCTCGCTCCAAAAATGTACTGACCACTGATTACTTTTACATGGTGCCTGGTTTCTATCCATCATAACCTCACAGGATGTAATTGTTTATTGTTCAATCCTCTGAGTCTGCCATATTGGCATGTCAGACATTTCTCACACTAAAATGACCACCTAACAAAACGAGAGAAAAAAACAATAACAACCAGCAGGTATATAGACAACACAGGAAAGAATATGATAGGGAGAGAACTAATCCTTATTATCTCCCCTAATTCATAGCTCAAAGACTGCTCAAATGTTGGTCAAATAATTTTCAGTTCTTCCTAGATAAAGATTATTTTCCTTTTCCTACAGACAGAGAGCTAGCAGCCATGCTATTACAAAGAGGGATGCCCAGGTAGGAAAGGATATGTATGTATGTATGTATGTATGTATGTATGTATGTATGTATGTATGTATGTCAAGATGGCAGTTATGCTATACAACCAAAACCTTGCTCCATTTTACATGTATTTTGCATTTAAAAGGAATGGGTTTCAATTGTGTACCACCATTTGTGCTTTTTTTTTTGATACAGGCACACAAACCAAATTTCAGATGCTACTCCATATTTCCATATTGCAAATGACTTTTTTTTGACCCACAGTATTTTAAATGTGAATTATGTTGTCATTGCTCAGTATAATCACAGTCAATTATTTGTTAAAGCAGATCTGAAAACAGATATTACAATATTTTTGCTAAATTGTTTGTATTCTTCCTTTGTTATTTTTACAAATTACTGAAGGCAACAAATGTACCTACTATTCCTTCCTTGTCCTATTTCCCTAGAAAAACAACCTTGTGAGGCTAACTGAATGACTGGCCCAAGATCACTCAGCTGGCTTTCATGGCTAATGCAGGATTTGAACTCATGGTCTGCCAGTTCCTATCATGGTTCCTTACCACTACATCAAACTGGCTGTCAGTATAGAATATATTGAAATATATAAATATTTAAATATATAGGAATCAGTAGTATAAGGACAAGCTCTCCAAGAGATATGGTTTCAGGATTGCCATCATTGAATGAAACAATTTCAAAGAGCTATTTTATAAGCTTGTCGGGGCATAATTGTCTACTTCACATTCAACAAGTGGCATAGAGATAAGATCTAGCAGTAGAAGCCAAAGTGAAATTCAAGTTTTAAGACAAAAGGCAGTGTCTCTTTAGCAGAGACCTTTTCTTTTTTTCTATTTTATTACGGATAAAATTGATTAAAAGTAATATCTTTAAAAGATTAATCTCACATTGACATTATTTTTAAAGGTTTTTTTTTAGTGTGGTTGATGTGGGAGGAATTGTGAAAAGTATAAACAGAAACAAACCCCCTCCCCCAAATATTGCTACAGATGCTTCTATGACATTACCAAAAAAGGCATTTATAATTTGCAATATCATATACTTCCAAGGCCATTATTTACTATTTATTTCTTTGTTTAAAAACAGAATTGTTAAACCACACATTTCTTAGCACCACTAATTTACAGTGTAGAAGTCACCCTGCACCATTCTGCATTCGAAATTTCACTTAAATCTGCTCTCTGATTAATACTGCTCAGTGCTAAAAGCCAACTTAATCATTTTTGTAATCAATTCACATTGCCACCCAAAAGAACATTTCTAATGATTTCTTCAAACCAGGAACAATCCATATATTTCTATAACAAAATATCTATCTACTGTATCTAGATATTTCCTCAACTAAGGCGTACTGATAAGAATTGTAGTTGAACATGTTTGGAAGGTGCCAAGCACCATTACTCTGCTCTTTGTAACATGAAAGACACTTTTATTTGCTGTCAAAAGCTACAGGAAGTTTCACAGTCAACATTGTGTTATAAAATAGAAAAAAACACTTCTAATGCTCAAATTAAACTATCAGGCCCAGTATTATTTTAGACTGTTTGTTTTATGTATCCTATTATTTTAAAATATATTCTACTTCCACTATGGTGTTATTTTAGACTGTTTATTTTACTTATCCTATTATTTTAAAATATATTCTACTTCCACTACAGATATGGATTACATACTTTAAAAGGCTCATTAGTTATACAGTTCCTGATTCTATATCATGGTCTTTGGTATAGAACATATGATTTATGCTCCTGGTTAAAATTTATTAGGGCTTCATCATTCTTAATGTGATTCCTGACCTCTATATATACCATGTATCACAGAAATGAAGTGTTGAGCTTCATTTCTGAAGACCACAATGATAACATATTCAATCTCTAAACTTACACTGATTCAACAGTTCCCCATTCCCTCCCCTGATATTTTTGCCTTGGGTAAAATCACACAATAAACCCTTGTAACTCCTGCCAAGTATTTACAAAAGAATCACAATAATTCAACCTTTGGTGAACTACTCTTTGAATGCAGGCTCTGGAAACACCAGACTCTGAAATTATAATACAGTAGCAACTCTGTCTTCTCTTCGGCTCCTACCACATCACAGAATTTCTCTTTATCCTCTTCTTCAAATTCCGCATTTCCCAATAGTTTGCCACACTTCCATCAAACTGGATTGATGACTTGGCACATGTCTACAGCTTTATAAAAAGTGCTCCTGATCAAAGCAAAAATTTTAAAAGGCAGGTTTTCTTTTCCTGTGTGATCTTCATAATAATGGTGCTAGCTGTTACAAAATGTTCTTGTATTCTTCTATATCTCCATCCAAGCTGGATCAAATTTCTTTTGGGTCCCCCTTAGGCCTGGGATTCAATTTTGAATGAGATTTATAAAAGTTCTTTTTGAAAACCTTTGTTCTTCAGGCCATCTTTCAGAAAATCAAGATGTTTCCTTCCTATTGATGTCTGAAGAGCACTTGGTTTCTACGTGAACTAAATGATGCTGTTCCCGAATCCAACATTTGTGTCCTTCCAGGGAATTTAATCTTTCTTCACAATGTTCTCTCAAATAGACAGTAGGAACAACGAAGTTTTGTTATTAGTTGGCCAAACAGGATTAACCTCATGTTTCCTCTATGAAACTGATGGCAGCACCTGCAGTTTTAGCAAAAACCCTTGTTAGGAAAGCTGCGAGCTATAAACTGAGATTCCAGCAGAGTTTCAAGATCAGTACTTTTGCTAACTTTCCATGTTGCACTACACTGTGATTCACGCAGAGTATCGAGAGAATAATAAACATTAATGGTTTAACATCATTGTTGGCCATATGCCACAGCTGAATGGTAGTAGTTCAAGAAGACAGATCACTAACCCTTGAGAGTAATCTAGTGCATTTTATATGGCATTGTTCATCCATAAGGGTACCAAAGTGCTATGCAAGTGAATATATATTCATTAGTCTTGGAAATGATAAATGATATAATTTATATTACATTTACTTTATTCATTTACTGATATTTTTGTTGTTTGGGCCTCAGGCTCTTTTTGTGTTTAACTTCTACTTCTACTAACCATCTTCATCACTGTTTTTTTTCCAGTGCCACACTTTTCCATTTCACTGTCCTATGTCTGTTTTACGGAGTCCCATAATGGTGTCACACCATGAGAATATTCTCTGAGGATGAGATAGATATAACATTATTTGAGAAAATGATATATTGTGTTTTTAAAAATAGCAGGTCATTTTTCTAGCTACAGTCTCCTTGAATAAATCTGAGTATAATTATATATAATAGTTCATGATTATAAATAGTCTTATACATGGCTATTTTTTTTCACAATCCATTTAAAATCCTTTCCCAGCCCTTTTGATCTTCAGAATAATTCTGGATAAATGGAAAAGAGATGGCAACAATTCAAAAGGAGCAGCATCTTAAGGACCTTTCTTATCAAAACAAAGTTTGAGAAGTTGTTCTTACAGCTTGTATTGTCTTATAATTGACCACGCTGAAAAGCTTCATTTCATATCACTTAATTTATGCAGCATCTTTTCTTCTAATTAGGGTTTTGCTCTTCTTGCAACGCTGGTTGTTTTTCTGCTAGTTAGAGCCATTCATACTTTCCATTGAAAAATGTGATGGTTCAAGCACTCATTTTAAGACTAGTGAAGGGAATATTGAGGCTTTTACTTTATTATGTTCTTTAGATACCAGTCAGTTCATCAAGAATGCACAAAAGGATACAAGAAAAAGAACATCAATCATCCAGGTTTTCTCATTTCCCTTTAAAGAAGTTCCAATACTGTTGTATTTTCTTTTTTCATCTCTTCTCCTAAACACCACCTATCTAAATTTCAATCACTTTCTTACAACTTATGTTCCTATTGTGGTGATTCATGGTTAGTTTTCAATAAGTAATGAAGCTGCTTTATTTAAAAAAATCATTGTTGAGATTAACTAGCATTTTACAGTCGATCCATATAATAATTCAGCTGATTATGTACTTTCAAGTTGGTGTAAACATTTAGAATTGCATAACTAGACACAGGATTGAATTGAATTGAATTTATTGCATTTATATGCCACCCTTTCCCCCGAAGGGGACTCAGGGCGGCTCACAATCCAAGTCAGGGAAGGGGGTACAGATAAGGGATAAAAAAGACGAACAAAACAATACACAATTTAAAAGCACACAACAACCATACCATTCGAGGGGGGGGGGGCAAAAGCTCTTTAGCCCCAGGCCTGTCGGAACAGCCAGGTTTTAAGGGCTTTGCGGAAGGCCTGGAGGGTGGTGAGGGTTCGAATCTCCACGGGGAGCTCGTTCCAGAGGGTCAGAGCAGCCACAGAGAAGGCTCTCCTCTGGGTAGTCGCCAGTTGGCATTGGCCGGCGGATGGAATTCGGAGGAGGCCTAATATGTGGGATCTGATTGGTCCATTGGAGGTAATTGGTAATCTGTCCACAATCTGGTCCTTCAGACTTTCTAGTGGTAGCCACATTGCTTCTAAAATCTAGTTTGTTTTACTTGTTGCTAGTTGTCCTTTTCCTTCCTTTCATCTTTCACCTTCTCAAATCAGTTATGTCTTAATATTAATACTACTATATTGGCTTGTCGGCTGCCGGCCCCTCCAGCAGCCAAATCAGATGAGGAGGAGTCAGAGTCAGCATCAAGGCAATCTGAGAGCTCTGAGGGGGAAGAGATAATGGAGCTGTCAGAAAGAGAGACAGAGGCAGAGCCATCAGCCCCCAGGTCTGGAGGTCGCTGATGAGGAAGAGGAGGAACAGCTGGGTCCAGTGCCTGACATGCAGATGCACAGAAGGCAGAGGAGAGGAGAGCAGTGGAAATCTGTGGCTGGTCCTTGGGACAGAAAAGCCACCGCTGCTAACGAAGCCCTATCCTAGCTTCGGGGATAAAAGGCAGGTGGCAGAGATTAATAGATGTGGCAGACAACTATTCATCTCCCTGCCAGACAGACTTGTTAGCCTGCATTGAGAGAGAAACATTTTGCTGGGGCTGCTTCTGCTCCTAATAAAGGAATCATTGATTTAAATACAGAGGGTTTGTTGTGTTTGGTGAGCTGAATCAGAACGACCACATGAGACAAGGCTACAAAAATCTGGGCCTATATAATACCATAAATGGTCAAGACAATTTTAAAAATTGATGTCTTTGCTGTGCTGAAGGAAAATGCATATCTGTTCAAGTAAATCAGCCATCATCTTATAATGGAATACTACCTGTTCCCTGTCATCACAGAGTATGTTGAATCCATAATGGATTATTTTGGGATGTTGAATATACCCTTTGAAAAGTGGTTTTTTTTTTTACAGTCTTAATTTTTGGGATTCCAGGCAGCATTACTCATATCTCACCTTTGCATATGGTTGCTTCCACCGGATAAGACACTTAAAGATTAAGGTTGTAGTTTGTCTAGAAGTAATTTTTTTTAATCATTTTCATCCTTGCTTTTTTTTTTTTTTTATAAAAATGGTTTCACTTGGATTCTTTTGTAATTCTAGCACTAAGCTATATAATATATGGATTTAAGAAGCTTATTTTTATGCAGTGCTGGAGTGTATGAAAACTGATAAGAGTTACTGACTAACTAATGAAAGGATTAACACTGTGAATTCTATATGCTGTGTTCCTGATGTGCTTACTACATCCCCCATTACTTCAGTGAAAGATTGAAGATAACAGAGCTAGAAAAAAGAATTTGCTATAGACTGTCACAGAGAAGAGGTCAGTTGGTGGTATGTAGCTATTAAGCTGCATTACATTTTTTGTTTGTCAGAACCAACCTTCACCCCAGAACTCTATGAATTGGTTGGTTGATAGAGCACTACTATGTTTGGCTTCTTGAGTTGCATTTGGGGAAAGAAAAGAGGAGGATAAAAATCTAAAACAACCACAAAAAACCCTTAAATACCTTGTGCGGTAAGAAAGTACAGGTAGTCCTTGACTTATGACCACAATTGAGGCCCAAATTTTTGTTGCTAAGTGGGACCTTTGTTAAGTGAGTTTTGCCCCATTTTACAATCTTTTTTGCTGCAGTTGTTAAGCGAACCACTGCAGTTATAAGTTAATTACATAGTTGTTAAATGAGTCTGGCTTCGCCTTTGACTTTGCTTGTCAGAAGGTCACAAAAGTTGATCATGTGATTTCAGGACACTGCATCTGTCATAAATATGAATCCATTGCCAAATGTCTGAGTTTGGATCATGTGACCATGGGAATGTTCAATAGTCGTTCATGTGAAAAATGGTCATGTCACTTTTTTAAAGTTCCATTGTAATTTCAAAGAGTCACTAAATGAATTGTTGTAAGTCAAGGAATATCTGTCCAACCTTGTTTTTAAGGTTGGAAATGTGAATGAAGGGTTGGAGAAGTTTAAAGGGCAGAAGGACATTTCAGGCTCAACATTTTTGTGAATCTCTTTTCATGATTTCAAAAGGGGATGTTTTTCTGCATAGTAGTACGGCAATTGCAACTGCAATTAATCATAGGTAAGGATTTTGAAGTAAAACTAGTTTGAAAGAATTCTGTAGGCAGTAATGTGAACTCCACATGACTTATTTATGAATAGAAATGTACACTATAAGATGATGGAGAATCATTCAAAGAATAAAGTGATTGCTTTAGCGAAAACAATATATCTTTCTTCTATTTGTCTTAATGTATTTTTGATCGGTAGAATTTCCATGTGAACTCACAAATAGATGTGCAAATACTTTTCTCTTAAACTATACATTGAAGATCTTAGCTACAGATTTGAAACTGTAGAAAGTGTTCACACTCTTGCATGCTCATTCCATACAACAATTTTATGTGATGTTTCAATAAAAATAACAAAGGCTTTGTTAATACTGTATTTATTGGTTTGACACTGACCTTTTGAAAGAGACATAAATATATACTAGTTGATTTGACTTAAAGCCTAACAATATTTCATTTTTTATTTACTATTAGATTAAATGAATGGTAGCTTAAAATCTCCTTGTGTAGAAAAAATCATACCTTACTTGCTGGTCAGTTAAAATAAAGCATCCGCAGACAAATTATTACCTTTTTTAAATGCAACTGAGTGAAATGATTAGGTCATGTTAATTTTACATCAAATTAGACCACTAGAATAGTACATGCATTTTTCTACACCTAAGCTCAGATTTTTGAAGAACATCTATTCAAACAACCAAGGTAAAAAAGTAGATGGGATCAAGATAATAGCCACATTTGATTTACTTTAAATAAAAATGTAAGGTGATTTAAATTTAGTGTATTACATATAACTAATAGGATGCATTTAATGTGTTTAATAACTTAATTCACAGCAATTAATTTGAATGGCAACTGTTCAAGGACTTTGGGGGAATGAAGGCAGTTGTGCTGCTAAGCAGTATCAATATCACTTGCAGTTGGAATATACTAACCCATCACTGAACATGTCTGTAGCTGCAGGATCTAAGTGAGAATGCACCTTATGTAGAAATTAATGATGTTTTTGTTGTCGTTTGTTCGGCTAGATTTCAAGGGGTCCCGATTTCAGTATTTTGATTTGGTCCTATTTCTGGATTCCTATTTCTGGATTTTAGGGAGTTTTCTCAAAATAATTCATTTAGAGCAAGTGAAAGCAGATGAGTCCTGCCTTTTTGGGGTTATGTTTGCTATGACATATTTTATCATCTTTTATTTTAAATGCAGGTGAACCCAGAAAATTTGATCCAAAGTTCAACGGACCTATTCACAACAGGTAAATGTTTTATTTTGATATATCAAATTGTTTTTTTTGTGAATGACTATAAGAGAGGATATATGCACTTAATTGATTGGGAAGGAAAACATTTTTTCTATTGGTAAGAGGAATTCTTGGGAGCACTCATTTTCCTCTCTCACTGAGGGAGGAAAAACATTTAAGAGAATCAGGAATCATTATGTTCCCCACTCTCTTAACTACTCTTAAAAGTGATATTTCTATTAAGACTTGCTTACCCTCAGCTATGTGGAATTTGGAAAATATTCTTGCCCCTGTTGCACAGCCTTAAGAGATGTTAATTACAACTGTCTCCCATATGAGAAGTTTTTGAAAAGGTCGGTCTTCATCCTGGTCTGCCTCCCAATACTCATCAGCTGGCTTAACCCGAGTCCAGTGAATCCAAGAACTTGGATTCCAACACTCTTACTTCAGGTGGAGAACACATGACCACAGTATAGGTTTCAAATTCTCCCCTTTCCAGTGTTTTACCCATACTCTGTCCCCCACCTGAATATAATGACTAGAGGTGTTCAGAAATGGTGGACTGAGGGACACAGTATTTTTAGATGTCTTATATTTGCTAATTTAATTCTCCCACCATTTGATTCACCCATGAGGTCCCTATTTGACCTAGGTCCCCTACGTGATTTTTCAAGTTAGCACTTATAACTGGGGGGTCTTCCAAATATCATTTTAAAAGGAGATAACCAATTCCCTTTCATGGAGTGCATCGCACAGACAAGCGGCAATGCATTCATCCATTTAAGGTGAGTTTCAAGACACACCTTTGTCTTTGAGTAGGATTCTAGTCACTTCGCGTGTCTGTTTTGTCTTGGTGGGAAAACATTCAGGACAACCAGTATAATTGCACACTATGACTAGCATTGCCTTATATAGCCCACACTTGGGCATGTCTATGAAATCAATAACTAATGAATCCATAGGGTAATCTCCCTTGGGTTGACTTCCTGGTGGAAGACTAGGTCCTTGTCTTGGATTAACTTGAGCGCATGTGTTACATCTCTCAGTTGCATGGGCACATAGTGAGTGAAGGTGATTGATGTACATGATACGCTGAAAGGCTTTTGCTAATACACTCTTGCCCCTGTGAGTTGTTGAGTGAGAGTCTTTTATTACTGGCCAGGCTGAATTTTCTGGTACAGAAATTCTTCCATCTGCTTGCTTATGTCCCTTCAAATCTACAGTTACCTGGAGTTCCTCTGCTTTAGAATATCTGGGGCTCAGTCCCCTTGGCATTTCCAATGCTATATAAGCTGTCATGTCAGCTTATGTAGCTGTCATGTAGCTCTGATCATCTCAGGTTGCTGACAGCTTTGCTTCTCTGTCAGTTGCTCTTCCCTTTTCTGTTGGATCCAGCTTGGAGATTGTGGAGATCCCCCATATGGGATCTTTAATTCCCCCGGGCAAGCACACTAGTTGCTCTTCCATTCCTCTGCTGTTAAAAGTCCTTTCTCTCTATAAATTGCAGCATAGACATGTAATGTGAGGAATGCATATTTAGAATCAATCCAAATATTTATACTTTTATTCTGTGCCCTTTCTAGTGCTCCTATTAAAGCCCACAACTCTGCTACTTGAGCACTAGTGCTATTTGTTTCTAATACTCCACAAATTGCATGACTAGTAAATATAGTAGTTGCTGCCCAAAAGTCAATTTATTATCTTCCTCGATCAGAAGAGCAGTTGCAGCAAGGATTTTAAGGCAATGGGGCCACCCTTTTGCTACTGGATCAAGTTGTTTTGACAGATAAGCTATGGGCTGTCACCACTTCACTTTTCTTGAGTCAAGAAAGATTTCTCAAGGTTGGGAAGACCCTTAACATGAGCTTGAGACAATGCTTACTTTAAAATCTCAAATGCCTGTTTTGTGCATAACAGAGACAGGCTGGAGCAGCCTGATTAACAATGGCATATGTGCCTTTTGCCAGCATGTATCGAGTGACAAATTCAGTGCGTATTTTCTTTCCCAATAGCCCCATGAACGTGTAAAACTCTAAATGCATATTTTCTGTCTGTGTAGACATTAACCATCTTTCCTTTTGCTAACTGGAGGGCTATTTCTCTGACTGGGCATGGGATTCTAACTATCGACCTCTCCTCATACAATTCTTCTGGCAGTTCCCTTGGCCTCCCGCTCTTCCTGTCAAAGGGACTCAGTGAGAAAAATTACATTTCTTCTTGCCCTTTGAAGTTCCTTCTTCTCTAAGATTTTGAGCCCAATTAATATACACTTTGTATGCTCATTCCACAAGTTCAGAGATGCCTTTCCTGGGCCTCCTTTTGGTCTTCTGTAATTTTTGCCCTAATGTCATTGGCAGAGTGACCAATGAAGGGTTTGATAAATGCATTCTAGGATTCCACCTGAATTTTCATTCTTTTTCTGTTGAATTTGATAGACCTTCCCTAAGTTCTTAACTTTTGTTTGAGACCTAACAAAACCAAGGTAAAAGCAAGTTTTGCAGCCAAATGGACTGAGGTTCCCAATCTAGTTCCTCCAGTAAACATGTCCAGTCTGAATCTGTTGCATGATTCTTCTGCAAAGCCTTATACATAGTTCCCTTCACCAGCCTTCTTTCCTCTGGGGTTAATAAAATTTCTATCAGACTTTGTATGTCCGCCCAAGTAGGCTGGTGAGTTCAGAAAATAGATGCAAAAAGGACATGCATCTGATCTGGATTCTCTCTATAATTAGGAGTTTGATTTTTCCAATAATAAAAATTAGCCGTTGAGAATGGAGCATACACCCACATCTTACGTAGCTCCCCCTCAACTTCCAGGCAATACAGTTTCCCTTAGGGGCAATTGGAATTCTCTCTCAACTTCTCCCTTGGACTGGGTTTGTGGTCCAATTGATGTCCCCTCGGGAACCTTTTTGGTTTTCTTCCTCCTGGCCCCACTTAACGGGACCGTCTGTTCTTTCTAATCAATATCTGATTCCACCTTTTGTCTCCCTGGGTCTCCTATCCCTTCAGTGTCAACCACTTCATGTCAAAGATACACAGGTGGAGGGCACTGATGTCAGAGACACTCTCTCTCTCTCTTTCTCTTTTTAAACATTAAACACATCAACAAGGACAAACATGCAAGTTAAAACAACACAGGAAATAAATGTTCTGTTGACACTCTCCTTTTCTTTCTTTCTTTCTTTCTTTCTTTCTTTCTTTCTTTCTTTCTTTCTTTCTTTCTTTCTTTCTTTCTTTCTTTTCTTTTCTTTTCTTTTCTTTCCTCCTGGAGGCTTGTTACCCATCCTGGTAACTGACTATATCTCAGGGTTTTCCTAAGAGTGTTGTATTCTGTCCACCCAGGACTACACACCTTACAACTCTCTTTTTTCCCTGTCCTCCTTAAGGACTAGATTGTTAATACCTGTCTCTGCTCTGGGGTGTTCAGTGTCTTCTCTTTTCTAGTTTGGATCTCCCAGCAAACTCTGGCATATTTTTAAAGATCCAAACTTTTCTATATCTATCTTTAGATCTCCCAGCAAGCAATTGGGTGAGACTCACTTCTCTGATGGAAACAAATAGGTGCTACCAGAGGCTTTACTTGAATGACTAATGGTGTATGGTGACCTGCATGTCCTAGAGGATTATTTTCTGCCCATAATCGCTTTACTTCAAACTCCTGCCAAGTATAGAGGACTCAAACCTCTTGGGCCACCATTTTCACAGAATTTCTTTAAATCTCCTGGATTGGCCTTAGGGTCTCCATAATCTTTACTAAATCCTTTCTTAAAATTTCTCAATATGCATTGAAGAGGCATCCAAGGAACGCTTCCTCCACCACCCATGTTCTAATCTAAGACAATGCCACTGACCTGCGGTGCCGGAGGTCCCAATGGTCACCAACAGGAACTACAATGGCTTAACAACCCACACAACTCTTGGGTCATGTTAGGATGCGCCGATCCTGGACCCAGGGGGGTGATCAGGCCCCTTCTTCTACTCTCAAACGAGTGGGGCTACAATTCCCACAATACCACAATACCTGCAGGTGTCTTTTTTTCAGCCGGCGTTGTTCAGTGACTTATTTTGATTCCATTTGAGTTCTTGGATCGGTGGGTTGTCCACCAAGTACCCTAGGGGGTCATCTGTCTCCTTCCAGAGAAACTATCTGCAGTGTCTGAAGGTTGGGCAAGACGACGTCAATTGGGCACCGGTTGATCCGTGCCATCCTCAGCGAAATATCGCTCCAAGTTCCATCTGGGTCGCCATAACTGTTGCAGGAAATTAAGGGACTCAGATATCGGAATTAAAAGAAGTGGCTGTATTGGTACCAGGTTCAGAGCAAATTAAGGCAAGACAGCCATTTGAACATCTGAACAACAACTTATAAATAATACAGCCTTTATATATTTTTCAAAAGTAGCAGAACACGAGAATATAACATGCTAGTGCTGATGGGTTTGTTGTTCCTGTTACTACATATCTTGCTTAACATGTTCCAGTAGGTTCTTGTAGCCAGCTTGTGAACTGTAGCTGAACATGCAAAACTGGATTTTAACATTTCCTGCTCTGGTACAAGTCTCAAAAGCAGGTTTATTCCTTCTTTCTGTTATGTCTTACTTTTATATCCTGATTCACTTTATGTCCTGCCTCATTCTGGTTGTGCAACTTCTTTAATGTGTGAAAACAACAACTATGCCTGAATAATAGAAGAATGTGGCTATTATTATAATACTTAAAGGAAAAGTAGGAAGCACAAATGAAGAATACAAACAACATTTCAAAAGTACAGAGTGGTTTTGTGCCTGCATATAGAGGTCAAATTTTTGCTTTTCAGCAAGCCATTGAGAAATGTGTGAATACGAGAAAGGAATTTTATTACATGTTTGTTGATTTAACAAATGCATATGATAAGCCTGAATTATGCAATGTTTTACACAAACAAGGACTTGAAAGTTAACAACCTAAATGTGAGAGGGATATAATGAAGAAAAGCATGAGTGAGAATAAATAGAATTTTTAATAAGTGCTTCAATATTGAGGAAGGAGTAAGACAATGATGTGCAATGAACCCTTGAGCACTTAATACGTGAATGGATAAAAGTACAAGGAATGCTTGTGGTTATGCTGGAGATGTTTTGGTTGAGGACATGAATATACAGGTAGTTTCATAAACAGATAATTCTTTATCACTGAGAATCTGAATAAATTGCAGTAAATTTTAAGTATATTGTATTGTGTCTCTGTGTGTGTTTTGTAATTTGATCCTCATTCATTCTTTCTGTTTGACCAAACCATATCAACTTATTTTTTATTACATACAATGCATTCAGAAAGTAATCAGACCATCTTCACTTTTGTCAATATTGTTATGCTGCAGCCTGATTCTACAGTTGTTGAAATTCATTTTTTTCCTCATCAGTATCCCATAATGACAGAGGATTGGGGGGGAGGGGGGAAGAATTAGTGTATTCCCTTAAATTGAACCTGAATGATTAGTTTTTCTATTGAAACAAGATAATACCATAAAAGTTAGCCATATTTATCAGAACAATCATACCTATGTGAAATGATAATTATTTGTGGTATTACCATTAGTGATATTAGCACAACAAAATCAAAATCTAGCATATAAGAAATATTAGAATACATCCCTATTATCATTTATTGTCCAACAAGCACGTAATTCTGCAGAGGACTAGCAAAATTAGCTGCTAAGCAATCCATCTGATTTTATTTTAGCAATAATGATATTTAATATGCTTGGAGAGTTTAAAGTGTTTGATGCCAGAAAGGAAGAGAAGTATTAAAAGCTCTGCACTTTATCTTCCATTTTGACTTGAGGCAGAATTTCTATTAAGTTTAATGAGAGTTGAAGATATTTGGTATCTTTTAGAGACCACATGCTGTGTGTAGCAGTTTACTAGTGGTGTAGCAAAATTAACTTCTGATTTTATCCCCTTGCTTTACACTATGATACCTTAATATAAATATATTGTTACCATGACAATAACTGCAGATACTGCAGATACTTGCATTTTGTAGGTTCTACAACCACAGCATATTCTTAAATGCAGGTGCTACCTAACTACTGTATCGTCTAATTTCTGTATAATTTATAAGGCTATAGGAAGAAATGCAATATGGGAAACTAGCATTTATTTTCTGAAAAAAATCTTTTCCCCCCTCTTCAAGGAACACATAATTCAAAACTTCCTCTTTTCTTGTTGTAGTTCTTCTTTATTAAGCAGAAAGCATTTATTGTTGATGTATGTGTTGGATCTATTTGTACTGTGTGACAGAGGGCACCACCGCAAGTGTTATAACATTCATAGTCAGTGTTGTGGCCCAGCAGGATCCAGTTGATCTGCTGATGGACTCGGATAGCGAGGAACCATGTGAGTGTGCCCTGGACGATGTGGAGGATGCGGGGAGGGTTCAGACTCAGAGCGGGGACCAGAGAGGCTGGTTGGCCACCAGGAGGCGCCTGAGGCATGGAGCAGTGGGGGGGATCAAAGGCAGTTTGTTCCTGATGCTAGGTTGAGAAGCGCTGAGAAACGGAAGCAGCAACTCCGTAGGCAGACTCACGGAAGATGATTAAGCACAGGTGGTTGTTGATTGGCCCTTCCCAGGAGAGATTATAGGTGAGGCATTGGGAGAGGACATTTGCGGGAAACAACCGTTCAAATTAGTAGTTAAGAAAATCAATCTGTGTATTCTAGCCGGGTCCATTCGTTTGGACTATCTGTGTTGCTGCAGAGCTACTCTATTGAACGTGAATTGCCTGGGCCCTCAGCCAAAGGATTCGTTATCTCAGTAATTGAACAGTGGCAAATAGCCAAGCCTGTGTTCTGGTTTATCCACAGGCCGGGGGGTCAGAACAAGTCAGAATTAACTTTTTATGATATACTGTATTTTGTTCATTATATAAGCATGTACTATGTATTTAATTGCTCCTGGTTGTTGTTATCCATACCTTCTGCAGAAAATGCTATTACTGTCAGAGCAAGCAAGGCATTAGATATTTTATTTTTATAGCCTTTAGTTTTCTTTAAGAACTAAACTATAAGTGTATAGTTAAAGGTCTGTGTCAATGCCCTGTATTAGAACAAACTAAACACCTTCAAATTCTTAGCAGACAACTGTATTTAGTTAGATGGGTAGGTTACAGAGGTGGTTCAGGAGGTTCTGACCAGTTCTGGAAAACTGCTAGCAGAAATTTTGAGTAGTTCGGAGAACCGGTAAATACCAACTCTGACTGCCCCTGCCCCCATCTATTCTCTGCCTCCTGAGTCCCAGCTGATCAGGAGGAAATGGGGATTTTGCAGTATCCTTCCCCTGTCACGCCCACCAAGCCACACCCACCAAGTCATGCCATGCCCACCAAGCCATGCCCCCAGAACCAGTAGTAAAAAGTTTTGAATACCACCACTGGTAGGTTACACAATTCTTTCTGGATACAGGTGGACTCCTATTGCCCGTGCTAGTCATCTTGACTTTCATCAACCATCTAAACTTACTGAACTCAAGATCTAGTATGCATTGCATAAATAGGCTTGAATTGCATTATCGCCCCAATTTATATCTGTTTTGAACTATATGAGATGACTCAATGCACATTAGATTTCCATGCCCCCTCCAGACACTGTTTTATGGATATTAAGCAGTTTCAGATGGCAGAGGCATTTGTGCTGAGATAGATATTCTAAACTTGCATTTGTTAGAAGTTGCCCAGAGCACTCTGTTAATTAATTTTTTTTTAAAAAGTAGTTTTTAGTGGCATGTCATCTTTTATAGCAGAGATTATTCAGTATGATCAAATCAGATCCAGAATCTATAATGATATTTAATGAGAAGTTGTTTAAAATTAATAAAATTATTCCCCTTGATTTTTATCAATTATATCAAAAGTATAGGCAGAATAAATGAACTGTTAAACAACTATGAATCTCATCAGTATCCCATCAGACATGCTTTGTACCATTTTAGTCAATTAAAGTTAAATAGATACAGAACAATTGGAATCATAGTAGTTTGATTATATTGGCTTATATTGTCTTGCATCATTTATTTTATATTTAAGTGTTTTTAAAATATTAATATAATTGTAGTTATGTTCGTAAACTGCTTTAAGAAGCAGAGACTATGGACATTTTAAGCAAATTAATAAATTATTGTGTACATGCTAAGTAACACCATTAAAACAAGCTGTCCCAATATGGCTTATTCAAAATCATGAATAATAAACTGTTTTTATTACAAATATATCATTGAGAATATATTACAAATAGTTTTTTTTTAAGGGGGGTAGTACTTCTATGCAAGTCGGAGATAAAACAGGGACCAGGATCATACAATATTGTTTATATTCTTGCAATAGTTTAAATTATAGCAAGATAATTGATCGGAGATCAATTTCCACCATACTCAGATAAAAATTATTAAAAAGAACAACATAAAATTATTTGATCACTATAATAGACAAAGTAAACTATTCATATCTAGACAGCATATATATCTTCCAAATTTACGGTGACAGAACTAAACTAATAAACCCTTACATCCATAGATACACACAGAGTTGAGCAAAACTTAGCAAGCCTTCTATTGATTTTTTTGGACACATCAGCTATAGAAAGAATGCATTTCTGGTCAATTGTATGAACAAAAGCATAAATCTAGAGAGAAGACTTAATAAAATGGACAAACATATGAGATCGATTTTTTTCACCTTTTTCCTGAGGGATATCATTATAACTCTCTTCTAAAATCATAATAGCAACTCACTGAGTCTAACCAAGAAGAAAACTACCTTTCTATCTTTCCTGCCAAGTCAGATAAGGATGGGCAAGCTACTACTGAAATTCAGAGACCTCTTCCCTACTAATCTTGGAAGAACTGGCTTTTGCTACGCATCAGACATTTGATATAATGACAGTTTTTTGTTGTTTTTAAAGTTTTCAATATATTTAGTTTTATAGTTTTAATATAGCCATTGCACTGTTTAAACTTTTTATAAACTTTTTGGAAGCCACCCAAAGTTGGTTATAAGATGGACAGTTATCTAAATCTATATAAATGCTGAGCAGGATGAAGTTGTTTAGATGGCTGATATAAATGTTTTCTGAAAAAAAAAGCTCCTTTTCAATAATAGCTTAGGAAAGTTTGTCTGCCAGTTTTGGAGATAACTCAAAGTTTATTTTTTGACAAGGCTTGAGTTACAGAGTTGATACCAAAATTGAAACATAGGAGCGCAAAGATATGTCTTTGCTTAACTCTTTTTCATGGGTATTGAACCAGAAAGATCTCTGAAGATGAAACACATGTCCTGCATGAAAGCATTTTCCTGCAGAATCATAATTCTGTGAAGTAAACTGACAAGCTATAGTAGAGACTGACCATTTCAAGAAATAAAAAAAAACACCTTTAAATCAATAAAGGCACCAGAATTCTTTTCTGCCAAATGATGCAGGACAATACGATGGTCAAACATTGACCACTCTGCCTTAAATTCTGCTTTTTCATCTGTAAACACTTTTATCTTGACAATCAATCAGTTCTTTTCCCATGCTGATACCTAGCGGCATAATTTGCTCATACTACTTAGGAAAACTGATAGATCAACAATTTGACAGATCAGCCATTTCTTTTTGTAGTGACAGTGGTAGTACAATGAATCCATTCCTTGGGCATTTAAAAGGAATGGTCAATGTAGAGTACTGGTAGTCCTTGACTTATGACCATGATTAAGCCTAAAATTTCCACTGGTACGCAAGGTAGTTGTTACAGCCAGCTGCTTACTGAATGTTTGAAGTTACAACAGCATTGAAAAAAGTGATTTTTGACTGTTTTGCGCACTTTCACTTGACCAGTGGTGGGATTCAAACAATTTAACAACTGGTTTTCTGTCCTAATGACCAGCTGGATAGCTTTGCTCAGTGGTCATGTAACAGGGTGGGCATGGCCAACTCAACATCACTCAGGTTAATGGGTGCTTCACCTTAGTTGTTACAAGGTAATAAGGATTAACTGGAGAGGCAGTTTCTGTAAGCAGGGCAATAAAGATTAGTCTGCCTTCCTTACAGGATTAGCCCTGTAAAGTGGAAAAAAAACAAAAGGAGATTTCTTCCAACAACTGGTTCTCTGAACTGCTTAGAAAGTTAATAACCAGTTTTCCCAAATAGATACGAACTTGCTGAATCCCACCACTGACTAGAACTCTGCAACCATCATCTATATGAGTCAGTTGACAAGTGTCTGAATTTTGATCACATGATGCCGCAACAGTCATAAATGTGAACAACAGTCATACATAACCCACTGTTTTCAGTGCCATTGTAACTTCAACCAGTCATTAAATGAACTGTGGTAAGTTAAAGAATACCTATATTGAAGCACTAACCAGATTTTACTCCATGAAGGTCTAGGTGTGGTGCGGTCATGACAATGAGAAACCTATGGCCTTTCAGATGTTGAATGACAGAACAAACCATCTATCAACAATGACCTTTTTCATGAACTGCAACAAAAAAACCCATTTTTATTAGCCAGAGTCACCTAGCATAAGCTTATTATTGTACTTTTTCATCAATCTTAAAACAAGCTTGTAAGATGATGTCAATATTTTTAAATTTTTAATTGGGTGGCAAAAGAGGTCACTTTTAAATTAATCCATCATAGGATATTATTTTTTTAGTTAGGGAAAAGCCAAATGATTCAATAATTATTCTTTTTCCCACCTGGAATGTTGAAACAATTCAGAAAGCTGATTTTTCCTGAGATTTTGGCAAGGCTTTTGCCTTTCTTAATTATATTTCTTGATCTGATGGGCTGTAATAAGACCTCTCATTTTACAAGTTTAGAAACAATCATTTTCTTTCCTGCTTTCATATTTAAGCTTTGTAAAATAAGCTCAGCCTTACATATTGGCCTTTGTGTTTCCAATAGATAACACAAATGGGAAGAGCAGGCACATGGGAAAACAGATTAAGCTATTGCTTTCCAAGGAGTTTAGATAACTCTTGGTATGACTATATAAAAATATTGAATATTTAAAATGCCATTTTAATGTTTTAATAGCTTACTAATAATAATTTATGGGAAAGAAAGGGCATAATATGTTAAACTGGAAAAATTGGTTAGGAATGAGTTTTTTCACTGCTGCTATTATTTTGATTATAATACTTGCTGGACAAAGAAGTCTTTTATAATATTATATTTCCTTCCTGATTCACAAAGGTTTCTTATTCCCTATTGGAGATTGTGATTCCATGACCAACACAAATATCTCCTACATCTGGCAAATTGAAAAATTATACAAAACACTTGTGAACTGCAGTTTGTCTCAGAAACCTCATATCCACTGTATCATGACTTGGCTATTTAGCGCTTGGTCCTTCTGTGCACCATTAAATGACAGAGGATATTTCTTGGAAAACCAGATATTGTAGCTTTTAGTCATGCAATTCAAGATTTTATATCCTTACGTATATACATACATAAGAGAGAGGAGGGGGGTAGATATATAGAAATGTTTATGTATATATAAACCACAACTCAAAGCAGTGAACATACTTAATACACATAGTCCTCAACCTATGACCACCATTGAGCCCCAAATTTGTTTTGCTAAGCAAGATAGTTATAACTTTTCTTGCCACAGTTCTAAGTGAATCACTGCAGTTAAGTTAGTAACATGGTTGTTAAGTGAATCTGGCTTCCCCATTGACTTTGCTTGTCAGAAGGTTGCAAAAAGTGATGTCATGATCCTGGGACATTTCAGCCGTCATAAATATGTGCCAGTTGTCAAGCTTCAAAATTTTGATCATGTGACCACAGGGATACTGCAACGGTCACATCAAAATGATCATTAGTCACTTTTTTCAGTGCCATTGTAACTTTGAATGGTCACTAAACAAATGATTGTAAGTTGAGGACTACTGTCTCATATATATTCATATATCCATATCTACATGCACATATTTTTCACATACATACATAAACACACACACACATATTTTACTTAGGTATATATGGTATATGTTAATATGTATTAAATATGTTTAAATAGAAAGATTGCTTTCTATTTCAAAAAGATGGGATTTTTCATCCATGTTACTAGCAGCTCCCATTTCAATCTCTGGCCCAGCAAAAATGAAAACCAATTTTGGAAATTTGAAAACAAAGTTATAGCCAACCTCATAGCCAGAGTTATCTAATATTGAATCAAACTATTAGTAAACCTAATTCCATGTTATCTATGTGTACAGGTAGTCCTCTTTTTGTGACTGTTTGCAGTTAGGGCAGTGATGAAAAATAACTTCACAGCTAATCCTCTTATTTATGATCTTCTCAATCCTAGAACAAAGAAAAGCTGAAGCAAGATCATAAGCACAGTTGCAGATTTAATTAGGGACCATCTAACTTAATGACTCAGTTGATGTTCCCAATTGTGGCTATTAAACAAGGCCTGCCTGCATTAATATCCTGGCTTTTTAGGATTTTAGAAAGACAATTTTCTTAGCCGGAGCAGGAGATACACAGTTTACAATAGAGATGCTCAGCATGCAATTCACATGCTCTTCCAGTATTTATTTAACTTGCAATTAGTCATCATCAATTGTAACAATACGGTTAACTTACATCAATCACAAAAACAGCTCTAGGTGACTTACATATTAGTGTTACAATGAACACAATAATAAAATTAAACAATCCATCTTCTCGTGCATAAAATGAAGAACAGAAGACTCAATAACAATAATAAAACATACATTCAAACAAACAAACAAAAAAGGTTTGAATCACAAACTACTCTGCCCCAGGATCTGATAGAAGAACTAGGTCTTTAAAGATTTGCAAAAACACAACAGAGTTGGAATCATACAAATTCTTGGGAGAATGTTGTTTCTTGGTTATGGCTTCTGTTGTAGTGTTTTTAATATTGCTTGCTCTACATTGCCTTCTTGAATCCAGCAGTTAAAAAAGAAATAACCTTTGTTGAATATTGTGCTTTTATATCTTGCAATTTTTAAATAAACACAATACATTGTCTGAATCAGATTAAAATAAAAATAATGCAATTCAGTTACTCTGCAGGTATCAAGTGAGCAGTGTGATCTAACTTAGAAGCAGCTGCTCAATGCATTTAATCTTTATTTATATTAATTGGTGAATTTGGTAGTTTTAGTGACTGAAAGTGATGGGATCAAGAGCCTGAGCTCCTAGAAGGGTAATCTTTTCCAGCTAGATCAAAAAGGGGAAAATAAAGCTAAAGTAACCCTTAATGAGTATAAGAGAAGTTGGAGCCTTTAAGTACTATCATTCATTATCACTTGGAGTTTTTCCAAATTGGATTGTGACCTCAGCATCTGAACTCATACGAAACAGACTTTTCCACCCTAACAATATTAGACACCTTCATTCATCCTGCATTTCATTGCTGGTTTATCTTTAATGAACTATGGAATTAAATCTTAGATTATTAATTGTACCTAATTTTTCACTTCATACCAGTAGTGGAACAAGTATGGAAATGGAAGTATTCTAACCATAGTAGAGTACGTGATTCTCTAATGATCCTAACTCATAAAAAAAAAATCAAGACATTCTAACGGAAGGCTTTGTACTTCTTTCCATCTCTCCACAATGACATATTCTGTAATTGCAGTGAACACTTTTCATTGCCTTTGATTTCACAATTTCCCTAAAAGCCTTCCCTTTGTCCTTTCTTTTAATTGTTTCTCGTCTTTTATATTTCTCACGAGGCTACCTCACTTTACCTTGGTGGTCAAATGGCTTTGTTCACATCTCTCCAAGGACATTTCGGTTTTGAAGGTTTTTTATTTTAATTTTTTGAAGCTTCAACTTGAAAGACACATCCCAAGATTCTTAGCACTCTTTACGAGTGGTTATTGTGTTTGCAGTTCATGAAATCATTTTTTATTCTCTTGTATAATGTTAATGTATCTTGGGTGTTGATAGTGAGAATGTCAAAAGTAAATGTAGGATAAAAATTAAAAAGATCACATCCTTAAAATAAAATAAATCTTAGGCAAATATGTTTACTTTTTTCATTCCTTTTGCTAATTAACTCTACTGCAGTACAGTGTTACGGGATCTTATACGATTGATCATAATGCTGAAGTACGTATTTTTCCCAATTTTTTTGTTACAACCCACTACTTATTATTCGCAGTGCACTAAACTTTATAAATCTCTTGGAACCTTTACCGTACTTTATCTACATCACATTTGTATCTCTTAACCCCATCCTCTCAGCTTCTTTAACATCCAATCATTTACATCTGTAATCAGTGTAATGCCAACCTATTATTCATAATCGAAGAAGTGCAATGGATATCAGGAACCCATATTTCTCCCAGTTTGGCCCTTGCAGTGGGGGGAAAATTAGTCAAAGTAAGCTGAAGTTTAAGCTTAGAAAGATGATGATATTGTTTGACTTCAGATGTTAACTCTGAATAGGGAAGCACTACCTTTGAAGCACATCCATGACTTGAAGCTCATACCAGCCACTGCTGAATGAACAGATGGAGGGTATGGTCAAGGGAACTTTTGTCCAACTTTGGGACAACAGTTGCAAGCTGGATTGTGAGAATTTGACCATGGTAATTTTGAGACATGCTGGCACAGTGGTTAGAATATAGTATTGCATCCTAAATCTGCCAACTGGCAATAGTTTGATTCTCACTAGCTCAAGATTGATTCAGCCTTCCTTCCTTTCTAAGTCGGTAAAGTGAGGAGCCAGATTATTGGGGGCAATACACTGACTCTGCAAACTGCTTAGAGAGGGCTGTAAAGCACTGTGAAATGTTATATAAATGCTTTTGCTATTTATTCTTATTACCATGTAAGTAAGGTCTTCTAGATAGGACAGTCTCTAAAGGTCACTTGGAACTGCAAGCTGTATCAGCATACTTATTGGCAGGTGAAGACCAGGTAACACAAGTATTATGAGCCCTACATTGGTTTCCATTTAACCAATAAAGTCCTTGGCTTGGCCAATATGACTTGGCTGCAAAGTATCGCCAACATTATCTCCTCCAAATGAAATTGATGTTTGTCATGGGGGTACCAGTTGTGCCCATTGTCATAGGAGAAGAAACTCAACTTTACACTTTTTTGGGGGGATATTGCTGAATATACACTGAGTTTTTCAATGATAGCATGTCTTTTATAAAACAACCTCTTTCCTGAATTTAAAATAGTATGAAGGCATTCCAAAAATTAGTTAAGATAAAGTTATTTGTAACATCTAATGATTTTAGAAACCAGTTACGGAGTTTTGGGATAGATAGATAGATAGATAGATAGATAGATAGATAGATAGATAGATAGATAGAGACAGAGAGAGACAGAGAGAGAGAGACAGACAGACAGACAGACAATCATATTAAGTACTAAGAGAGCTTGGTGATTATGGGAATACACAAAAATAAGTGAAGTAAGAAAATAAATAAATGAATACATATTTTTCATGATTCTTTTATTGTCATAATTGTTTTATTTTTTATTCCTTCCTTCCTTCCTTCCTTCCTTCCTTCCTTCCTTCCTTCCTTCCTTCCTTCCTTCCTTCCTTCAACAGTGCCTTAAACATTGCATCATTTATGTCTATAAATCCATCTTGTAGGATTTTAGTAGAAACCAAGCCTTCTTTCTTAACAATTCTCCTGCAACAGCATTGAATTGGTTGTCTATAGAAATTGAATATATAAATAAAATAAATAATATGGTTGTTTGTTTTCCTTGAAGCTCTAGAAAACCAGCATATCCATGCATTTAAACTGAATTATGGTTCCTGACAAGCTTGTGGATAGATTCTTCTTTTAAACTCAGCAGAAAACATATTTCTTTACGCTACCAAAATGCCTTTAATATATGCTATCAAGCCATAACTACACATTGCTTATTAGATTAGGATTCATAGTGCACACACCTTTCAGCAGAACTAGAAGGTCAATGAATTATTCAATTATCAAAATATAGAATATACAATTACTAACATAGCATGATCTAACATTTTGCTGATTTGGAATTTATTACAATTCAGTTCAATGCTCCATGGGGAATTTAATCTTCATTTACCATGCAAGGTTTATACAGAATTCAGGCTTTCCATATTAATCTTACTGCATAAGTTTAATATTTAATACTACTAGTAACTAAAACTGTGTTCTTGAACACAGTCTCTTCCATCTGCAAATGATTGTCACAATACTGATTGTATAAACAGTCAATACTGATTGAATAAAATTGTTTTAAGTCATAAAGTGTAAGCTTTCCCTTGAATTTGATCAGAAACTGAGCATATTCTGCAAGCAAAATCTGATTGTCTTGAGCAACTTCCTAAATTTCAGCATCCAGAAGAAAACTAAAGTTACTTGATTTTTTTCAATTTATTATCAGACTGTTCTTATTCCGTATAATTGTTCTGTATATTTGTTAAGAGAGGAATGCCTTGAAAGCATATAACAGAAGAGCTGTGACAAGAAAATGGCACTTCTTCTGTATTGTATAAGTAGTTCTTGGATAGTGTGTAGAGTGTAGTGTATGGTGTTGTATAGTGTAATAGATCAGAAATATTGAATAATGGAAAACAATTTCTTCAAATAAGAGGAATGTACTTAAGGCACAGCTATGTGGCTGCACTACCTCCAAAAGTAAAACCACATTTCACTGCTCAAATAATAAAGATTGAGGGAAGGTTAATCAAGATAAAAAGAAGTCTGATTGTAACCATTAGATTTTTTTTTACATACAGTATTGGGGAGTTGCTCTTTTAACAATTGCTTTACAATTAGTTAATGAACTCTCTGAGGAATTTCCACACGAAGGGCACAGTTTCTTGTCTGAAGAAAGTTAGCTTCAGCAGTAATATGCTTTTCCAGAAATCGGAACTTTTAATTTTAATTTATTAGCCCAGGGTTTGTGGGCCACTAGTGGGCCATAAGCTATTTTCCACCGGGCCACAGAAATGTCAGCAAGAGTGTGTGAACATCCCCACTTGATAGTGATTATGCCAGTTTCTTTTTATATTCTTGAGCTATTTCTTACATTTTAATACCCCAAAAGTATACACCTATATAATTGGATATAGAAATTAAAAATGCTGGTAATAGATTTAGTCTCAATATATAATTAACCTTAGCCTGAATTCCTGATATAAAGTTTTGTTGTTTCAGTTGGTGAGCCAATACTAGCTTTTTCTCCCAATTGCCAGTAATTCTGACTGATACATTTCAAATATTCAGCTTGTCCTGAATAGTTTTGAATTCCCGAATATAGTTTTCGTTGCTAAAAAATACAGGTAGTCCTCAACTTGCATCCTCCTGACAAGTCAAATCAGCCATTTAACAACCATGTTACTAACTTAACTGCAGTAATTCACTTAACAACTGTGGCGAGAAATGTCATAAAATGGGACAAAACTCACTTAATAAATGTGTCACTTAGCAACATAAATTTTGGGTTCGATCATGTCATAAGTTGAGGACTACCTGTTCAATAAATCAGTGAGGTTTCTAAATTTAGTTCATATTATGGTGCTATTCACCCTTTGCTATTTGTATTCTGTCACCTTTCTATTCTTGTCAGTTTCCTTGGCTCATTTGTTTCACCAGTAATTCTGATCATATAATATTTCCCTTCCTCCCAATGCTGATTTACGTTAAATATGCTTTTAGCATGATTGGTGAGCTATGTAAACATGCTATTCTGCCACAGCCTTATTGAGAGATCATATTTCCTCTGCAGGTAATAGTAAATGATCTTTTACAGTATATCCTATATCATTACCTCATCCAATCTTTCTTACTCAATCGTTCATATCCTGACATGAGAAAGGAGTGATTGAAAAGAATATTTTTGAAGGTGCTCTGAAAGGCTATGAAAATGCTTCCAGTGAAGTTTGATCTTCAGAAATCCTTTCATGAACAAAAATTTTCTTTGTAGTAGTTATTACATCATGCATATGGAGATGCAAACTCTGGTTGAGAAGAATTGAATTATACAAGGTTTGGTGATAGATTGTAAGATAAATATTGACTTAGCCCAACTGAGTTAACATTCTGGCTGGAATAACACTATAACTTTCTATCATTATAACTTATTTGTTTATTTATCAAATGTATATGACCACCTAACTCACACATAGTGACTCATTGTATCAAAGTTAATATATCAAGTATCCAAACAGAACAAGATATATACTCAAACATTTCCAGATGCACAGATAATCCTACTTATAGTCCCCATAGTACATAAGAATCTATTTGGAAGGTCCCTCAAGATTGGGAATCTAATGCTGAGAGAGTCAAAGGGATTTGATTCAAAATCCCTGTACAGCACTGAATATCCTAGCTATTTTTAAATCTAGTTGAAACATCTCTTCCTTTATTATTAAGGAAGAAACATACTATTTTTAAGCCACATAAATTCTTTCTTTCTTTCTTTCTCTTTCTTTCTTTTCTTTTTTCTTTTCTTTCTTCATTTTGTCATATTTTTATAAATAATTCAATGAGGTGAACATCCAATATACTTCATTGAGTTATATTATTATCTCTTTAATTCATTAAACATGAAACTCAGCCAACTGAACATTTAAAGATGCATCACACATTTTATTGACTGGTGTTGATGGTTGATGTGGGTTACTGCCAGCATCCTAGGTATCAACTAAGTATCTTCTTCAAATGTATGATGTTCCGAGTAGCACAGTTTTTTGTATTTCCGCTGGTGTTATTGCAGGAAACGGCAATTTCTTGATGTATTTTGTAAAATTCTTGGACATAACATCAAGCGCCCCAATGACTATGGATATCACTGTTACATATTTCATCCATAATTGCGTAGTTTCAATGGCCAGGTCGTGATATTTCATGACTTTTTCCAGTTCTTTTTCTTTGACTCTGGTGTCTCCTGGTACAGCACTATCAAATAATAATAATAATAACAACAACAATAATAATAATCATTATCATCATCATCATCTTCTGTTATCCCCACAACAAGCCCATTGTGAAATAAGTTGTTCTGAAAGAAAGTGACTGGCCCCAAATCACCCAGCTGGCTAGTGGGTTTCTGGGAACATATCCTTAATGGAAGCAACTATTTTGTAGAGCCAAGTATATTGAAGTTTGACAATTTAAACTAAACATTTCATTGGTGTCTTGGGTGATTATTTCTGGAATGAAAACCTTTGGCTAAAAGCTTCCAAATGAAACTTGTAAGAAGAGTAACACATAGCGGATGGGTGCTAAGCTGATGCATTCTGTGTCTATGTATATTATCCAAAAGAGATTCTTGCACTGGGCCACAAATGTATTGTAATTTTGATATATTCTTTCTTCAGGCATTGCACAGATGTATTGTGTTGTGGGATCTTCGTTGTTGTCATCCTGGGCTACATTGCATTAGGAATTGTGGGTAAGTAATATTCATGGATAAAGTCCATTAGAAAATAGTTCTTCACATGCTATTTGAATAAATGTTTTTTCATTATGTAGACATGCCAGTTAAAGAGAGCTATTTTCATTTAAAATATTTATTGGAAACAAATTATGGAATGTCTATTTACATTATTTAACAATTGTAATTACAGAAGAGATATCAAAATGATGGGTCTATTGATTTTTTTTTAAAAAAGTCAGGTTGAAACAATACAAGTAAAATTGCTATGGTTCGATTATGTTGTAAATTACTGTAATTTTAAAAAACTGCAATTGTAAAAGGAAAATGTTAGAAATTATTGCATCATTAGGAAAGAGAAATGTGAAAAGGAATATATACATATGTATGTTAAAAAAAAGGTTCATTAAGCCTCTCAGTGATTTAGTGAATTTGATTTGATTTGATTTTGCCTCAGAAAATCACTCTGTTATTATTTGTAGTTACCACTAAATTTCAGTCATGGTGGGAGAAATTCTCTAAGGTCAGAAATAAGAATTAGCTTAATGATATTAACGAGAATCTGATCAAGTAACACAATAGATTATTTCTTAAAAGGTTTTACAAGTAGTCCTCAATTTACAACAATTCATTTAGTGTGTCAGGGTTCCAAGTAACACCCCTAATGAAAGAAGACTTGAGGCTTGAGTTTCCTCAAAGTTCCTTTTTATTAGAGATGTCATATTGGCACATCTGGAAAAACCCAAATCTGAAAGTTTCCAGGCTTCCCCCCCCCTAAAAGAAAGTTCAAGTCACTGCACAGCACCCACATGTCCATCACATGATACAATTAAGCACCATCCAAAACAGGAGATGCCTCCCAGTAACTTCATCGCAGCTGCATGGCCAGATGACCTTGAGTTTCTGAGCAAGAATGTTGTTATGGCTATATATCACCCACACTCTGTATAATCCTCCCTCCCATTCTCCCACAGTAGAAAATGTGGCAGGCCTAAAGTCCCAAAGGTAAAAGATGGCTTCCAGGTCTGACATAGTGAGCATTTGAATGGCTCTGAAAAAAGTGACTTTTGACCATTTTTCACTCTTATAACCGTTGCAGCATCCCCATGGTCATGTGATCAAAATTCATGATGCTTAGCAGCTGATTCATGTTTATGACATTTGCAGTGTCCCGGGGTCATGTTATCACCTTTTGCAACCTTCTAGTAAGCAGTCAATGGGGAAGCCAGATTCACTTGTCACTAATTTAACAACTGCAGTGATTCATTTAACAACTGTGGCAAGAAAGGTTGTAAAATGGGGCAAAATTCACTTAACAAATTCACTTAGCAACATAACGTTTTGGCTCAATTGTACGCATAAGTTGAGGACTACCTGTATACAAAAATGTCTTCCAGCATCTTCATTTGGGATAAATTTACTAGGAATTCATGTCTGTCCAGCATTGGTTTCTCCATAGTAACTAGTATAAACAATTAATGGCATGACATTATCACACATATTTTTCACATGGATACAACATGCACATTGTATATATGATATGTATCAATATATGCCAACAATATTAAAGAAGCAAAACATTGACTAGTAGCTACTCTATGCTATTTGGTCCTGTTTGAGAGCAAGCAACATGGCCATGGATATTATCTATTTATTGGGGATGATCCTTTGAAATAGGTTTAATTGGCTATAACAGGTCTTTGATCAACAACCCCCCGCCCTGCAAAATGTTACACTATTTCTTCAGAAGACATTTTAATGCAAGCTTTGCCTTGTTTTATTCATATTAATGTTTTCAGTATTTGAATACATTTATAGTAATTTTTAGTAGGTAACAAAAAAAGCCAATAGGTAACAAAAACGAAGTGGTACATTATACAGGCAATACCAATAAGAAAATGGAATATCTATTCCTTATCTGCAAAAATAATTATATCATAACAGTATTCCCTAGTAATATTGTAGATCCATATTTTTGCAGTGATTATGAAAGTAAAATGGCTGAATATTTAATCCAATTATATTGATGCTATTTATTGATATCAATCTTGCTGTTTGCTTTTCATGCATCTTCTCTAATCAACTTCAGTTTGAATCCCAGAAGCTCCACGTAACCAAAAGTAAACCCTCAAGAACTTTTAAGAGTATTGGGAAGCATGCAATAATGAACTGGAATGTCTAGCATGCATGGAGGACAATTTTGGCAATTCTGAGTTACATTTGCTTGGATCTATATAACAATTAATTAAACAAAAATATTATTTTGCATCTATTTTAAGGCAAAAATCATGTTCAGTTAATTGTTGTGATGATCAGAATTCATTACTGATTTACATTATTATATTAAGCAACTACTTTATGACCCAATCTCAAAACTTGGCTAGTCTATCTTCTTCTTTCGTGGTTCCTGTCAAATAGTAAAGACATATTCAGGCTAGGTTAGAGACATGACAAATACAGTTGCTTTCTTGCGTATACTTTCAGTGTTCTTATGTCCTTTATTATAAGGGATAGTCCTTTATTTCAAAAAGCTATCCTGAAGATTTATTTAATGATTCAGTTTTAATAAATTTAATGATTTAGATTTGTTTAATGATTTAGTTTGTTGGTTCTGCTTTTGATTTTTTTTTGTAAAACAAACTTTTTTTATCCTTATGAGCTTCTTTTATTTCCCTTTTTCAGATTTGTCCTTTATTTTTTTTCAAGGAAATATGGTCATTGTACTTATAATAAGCAAAGTTCATTATTTATAAATCCTGGTGTTTAGATTGTATTATTTCCTTTCATTTGTTGATCAGCCTACTAGAAAAAAAGTCCTACTTACTCTTTTTACAGACATGGCTAGTAGCATCTTTTAAAGCCATATTAGTTTCTCAAATTTCAGGCTATGATGTAGCTAACAATTGGAAACAGGCCTCAGTTTTGACAAAGTAGTAAAGATCTCTTTAAGCCTCAAGTCCCGAACTACAGTACTCTATTATTGCTTATAAAAATATTTCACTCACAATCACAGCAAAAACTTAGAAAGAAGAAATTTAGATTTCAAAGGCGCTCTAGGTCTCACCACACAGTGGCTTCACATGCCTTGGTGCAGAAAATGTAAACAGTGGGATGATTCAGTTGAAAGCAGCAGCAAATCCTAGCAGAGATTAAACCGCCAATTCTATCTTCCCTGAAGCAAAAGCAATTTTGTTTGTAGAGAAGACTTTCATTCTGTTAGAACCATGCCTCACTACTTTTGTATTTCACCGTAGATCACCTCTTTATGAAATAGTTTCTTTATTTTTTTTAAAAAAAACTTTTGTTACTGGCATGCTATCATGAAAAATGAAGTGATCAGATGATTGGGTTGGGAGCGGGAAAAGTAGCAGAAAAACAGTTGGAAGCTTGCAATTGTGCTGTATCCTTAGATGTTTCTACAGCGTTGCACTTTCTGCTACTACAAAAAAATCTCTCTTAATCCTCTGGCTGGGATTTCATGGCAGTTTTCTATGAGAGGCTTCTCCAAATAATAGAGTATGGGAAATATGTCAAAAATTGATGGAGATAATGACTGAATCCTTGGCTTGTTTCTCTTTTCTTCACAGCTTGGGTCACTGACAGTATGGTCAGCTTTGCATCTGTTGAAAAAGTGTACGTGTACATCACATTGTGCTTGTCTTAACTATAAGGACAGAACATCAAATATCAAATGAAATTTCCGAACACCAACAGATGCTGAAAGCAACTCAAAATGAGATCTATTTTTGTATGTTTGCATGCTATCTTTCACACAGAGAGGCACCTAGAGGGGTTTTTTTTGTCCCTGTGTTTCATTCTGCAACTGAAATGTTACAAACTGGTAGCATTCACATCTGTCTCTCTTCCTTAAATTACAATTTCCTTTTCTTGTTTCACATTTGTCCATGTGCTTTATTTTTAACCGAGAGATGAGATCACCTTTGGATAGACTCCAGACACTTGTCCTGTTCAAAATGCATGAAAGTCCATGGAGCTCATATAAAAGGAAAAATAGAGTATAATCAGTTCACAATCACAGTTGTGCCTGAGGCTACGCATGATTCAATAGGATCTATATATTTCTGGCTCTTTACAGAAGAACAGGAAAAAAAGATTTTTGTCTTGACTACAATTAGATATGAGTGACCCTGCATTTACATTTGACTAGAACTCAAAAAATTCTCAACCAGCTTTGTTGTTTTGTGTTGTTGTTGTTGTTGTTGTTGTTCAATCAATAGAAAAGTCTACATTTCAGAATCATCTTAAATTCATGGACCTTTCTAAAATATGAATCTTTATGCTGATAGGAAAAAAATACTAGTTAATAACTTTTAGTTTTGTAATTTTCAACATAGAATTTGGTCCTTATTGGGTTTTCACACTTGACACAGACAATTTGATAAAAATAATTTGTTGCTGTTGTTGTTGTTGTTGGATTGTACTGGTTTATGATAATAACCTTTCAATGTTCTGTTTCAGTGCTCTCTGGCTTTTGAATACCAGCATGCCTTGGCTTATAACCATTTGCTTTGTGACCAATCAAAGTTACAATGGCACTGAAAAAAGTAACTTATAACTGCTTCTCACTTATGACCATCATAACATACCCATGGTCATGCGATCAAAATTTGGCTACTTAGCTATTCTGACCCCTCTCCATCCGATGAGTCACGCCGACACAAGCGTAATGTTAGCCACGCTTTATTCACAGTACTCACAACAAGACATTGGCAGCAACCCAGACTCCCACAGATAAGAGATACACACAAGAGCTTCTCGAGCTTAGTATAACGGCTGTGTCCTGCAAAAGGTCTCCTCTCAAAGTCTCTTCTTATATACACTCTTGGGAGGAGCCAAATTACAACCACCTGGGCCTGATTATTTCCTATGAGTGTGTCTCCATAATTGCTGCCTTCGCTTCTCCGCCCTTCTCTGCCTGGTGTCAGTGACAAACTCCCTTTGCTCTTCCCCACTGCTCCAGTGCCTGACTATTTGAGAGACCGCCTTCTGCCGATTACCTCCCTTCGTCCCATCAGATCACATAGAGTAGGCCTCCTCCGAATTCCATCTGCCAGTCAGTGCCGACTGGCGACTACGCGGAGGAGAGCCTTCTCAGTAGCAGCTCCGACGCTTTGGAACGATCTCCCCGTGGAGATTCGTACCCTCACCACCGTCCAGACCTTCCGCACAGCCCTCAAGATCTGGCTATCCCGTCAGGCCTGGGGATAAGACCCTAATCTCGCCCCACCCGAATGCTGAGTGAATGTTGTGTTTTATTGTTTTATTTTATTATATTCCACATTTTCTTTTTGTGTTTTGTCTTGCACTCCCCTCCTACAAATTGTAAGCCGCCCTGAGTCCCCTCAGGGAAAAGGGCGGCCTATAAATGTCAAATAAATGAAAAAAATGAAATGAAGTCTTCACCACTGCTCCAGTGCCTGACCTCAGGGACAAACTCCCTTTGACTTTCACCACTGCTCCATGCTTCAGGCGCCTCCTGGTGGTCAACCAGCCTCTCTGGTCCCTGCTCGGAGTCTGAACCCTGCCTAGGGTCCTCCACATCTTCCACAGCCGACTCATAGGGTCCCTCGCTATCGGAGTCCATTGGCAGCTCCAATGGCTCCTGCTGGGCCACAACACGTATCCAAATTTATGAATATGTCCCCATCGCATGACCATGGTATGTAGTCATGATGGTTTCAGCATCCCAGGGTAATATGATTACCATATGTGATCTTCCCAACTAGCTTCCAATAAGCAAAGTCAGTGAGGGAAGCTTGATTCATTTAATGACTGTGTGATTCATTTACAACTAGGATGATTCACTTAACAAAAGGTTATAAAAGGTTTTAGTTAGAAGCAACTCAATATACAATTGCCTCACTTAGCAACAGAGATTCTGATCCCAATTGTGTTCATAAGTCGAGAATTACCTGTAACCATGAGTTTCAGAAATATTTATTTCTAGAGCTATTAAAGTACAGTTTATAATATACAGTTCCTATTTTGCTATACAATAAATAGTAAGTGTCCAATCAGTTAAATTAAACTTTAAGTAGTCCATGTAATGGGAGCGGTTTACAACCCATTTAATCTTTGTACTAATTGCTTGTGCTATGAATACTTTCCTGTATACCCAATAAGAACAGCTTATTGTAGAAATTATTAGGTTTCAAAGCAATAATTTTTATGAAAGAAAACAATTAATTGAAGTTGTTTTTCTGTGTAAAACTGTGGAAGGAAATATTTTCCTTTATTTTATTGTTGTGGAAAAAGAAAATTATAATACCTGGATTAAGTAGTGTGTTCTTTTCTTTAGTGCTTGATTTTACTAAATATATTACCTGACCTATATTACAGTGGTGGGTTCCGGACCCTGGCACAGCCAGTATGCTGCACATGGGGCTGGACATCCTAGATGGGCACATGCACTGCATGCACATGCGCACGCCACCGCCCTCCGGCACCCAGCTGCCTGGCGGAGGTCATGCAGGTGCTGCGCGCTGTGTGCGTATGCGTAATGGGCTGCTCGTAGTATTAAACAACCATAGAATGCGGGTGGGGGGGTGGGCTAAATGAGCCACCGTATCGGTACGGTGGCTGCTGCTTCGGCTACTCCCGGTACGGCCCTACTGAGCCGTACCTCCCGGAACCCACCATTGCTGTATTAATGTTTCACAAGTGCCATTTTTCACAGGTGTCAAACTTCATAATATGATATAGCATAAAGCAAACTCTCAGTATCTGAAAGAAAAATAAATTCACTAACACAATATTTATATGTTCTGCACATAATGAAATGTGTGTAGAAATGAAGACAGAATTAAATATGTTTTAAAATTCATATTTAAATAAAAGTAAGGAAACAAAACTCTACCTTAATCCAGCTGTACAAAACAAACCTGGGCTATTGGGAGCTATGCATTACATTGTCCCTTCTACCTTTGGCCTGCAAAGATCAAGGCATGGTGTTTTCATGCCTTATGATTCCAATTATTGTCCTGACAACCTTAGAGAAGATTTTGATTTTGGCTTGATTTGATTTCAATTTTTCTACATTTAACCCCATTAAATGAAGAGGAGTGTGAGACTGCAGCAATTATAGTGGATCAGAGTCAAATTTATTTGCATAAACTGGGATCTGACAGCGTATTTTAATTGGTTCATACAATTCTGTGTACAGAAGGCAGCTCAGAAGTATGCATGAAGTCAGTTGAGTGTATTTAGCTTGGCTCAATACTACTGTATGGCTTTATGCCAACAAAGCTTTTGTAATGCATCCCTCTCCTCATTTTAATAACTGTCATTTTCTAAGTGCATTACCTCATTTTCTGGCTATCAGCCAGATACATTCTGATATAAAAGGGGGAAAGAGGAGAGAAAGATGTTTTGCTTTGTAACCCCTCCATATTTTTTCATTAAAAAAAAGGCAACTGTTTAAGAAGCAATCAATATTCTAAGTATCCATTGGGAGAGGTTAAAACAGTTCATGACAGGAATTGCATTTTAATGAGTAGCAAAGTTTAATTCTAACCGAAATGACTTGATGCTTTCTTGTTTTCCTTCTCCATTTTACAGCCTGGGTACATGGTGACCCAAGAAAAGTAGCCTATCCAACTGATAGCTATGGGCAGTTCTGTGGTCAAAAAGATACACCGAATGAGTAAGTACCGGATTCCTTTGCATCTGGGTCCTCTTCACATGCAGCAGAACTATTAGCTCATTTTCTATTTTTTACAGATGTCTTCCTTCTGAAAGCGTGCAGGTGGCTTCTGCTTTCATTCACTGCGTTTTTAAAATTGGGATTCCAATTAAGATTTATTTTTTTAAAAAACCCTCAGACTTCAAAGCAAGTCACTGCTCAGCCCAGACACTGTCTGTCACTTAGATATGTAACTGTTACATCACGAATCCAAGTGACTGTAAACCTAAGATGCATTGGGCCTGATTAGCCAACATAAATTGAATACTTAAATAAGATGTCAAGTGGAGAAATTGTTATGTCATTCTGAGAGAAAAGTAATTTCCAAGCACAGCTGACTGCTTCCTATTTCTGTAAGTTTGTCATGTTTTATTCAGGCAGTATCATATGCCAGAAGCTGAAACTGGCAAGAATGCTCTCTTGCTTGCTTAAATTGATACATATGGCAAACATTTAAGTTGTCAGGGGCTGTAACTCTGCTTCCCAACCTTTCCAAAGGCTTAAAGGAGGCCATGATTATGTCACTAGACATAGGATTAAAGATGTGTAGTCCATTTTTGCTGGGATTTGGTATTGAAATGTGATCTAGACACCTGTAGAAAGCAAATTATATCCATTCCAACCCTAAAATTACACCCCCCCCAAATAATGTCATATATGTTGAAATGATGTGATAAGCAGACCATGGAAGGAATTTTTGAAGAGCCCAAACAGGAGCAGTTAATGTAGTACATCAAGAGTTCGTGAAAATCCTGGATTAATACAGCGTGTATAAAAAGATATTGTATGTTAATTTTATTTATTTATATTCCACCTTTATTGTTTTTACAAGTAACTCAGGATGGCAAACATCTTCAGCACATCTTCCTCCTCCTATTTTTTCCACAAGAACCCTGTGAGGTGGGTTAGGCTGAGAAAGAGTGACTGTCCCAAAGTCACCCACATGGTTTTCATGGCTAAGACGAGATTTGTATCTGTTTGCCTCAGGACCTTCGGTTATTAGCAATAGCAATAGCAGTTAGACTTATATACCGCTTCATAGGGCTTTCAGCCCTCTCTAAGCAGTTTACAGAGTCAGCATATTGCCCCCAACAACAATCCGGGTCCTCATTTTACCCACCTCGGAAGGATGGAAGGCTGAGTCAACCCTGAGCCGGTGAGATTTGAACCGCCGAACTGCAGATAGCAGTCAGCTGAAGTGGCTTGCAGTACTGCACTCTAACCACTGTGCCACCTTGGCTCTATTCAAGAATACACTTGTTTCTTTGTATTTATAGGGGCTATAAACAAGTGGCATTTTAATATAATTTTTCTTAAAGTATAATAAGTCTGTAGCATGATGCATCAGCCTTCCGGAACTTGGCAGACTCCATATATATATTATGTGAAGATTGTACTATAAATCCTTTGGACCCATTTTCAGCCCTCATCAAGGCTTATCTGCGTATTTCATTCTTTTTTGAATTACAACTTTAGAATTCATTATGTATGAAGATATTGGTAAGCTAGTTGGGAGGCAAAAATAAAAATTTCATGTAAAAAGCTTTTATGAAATTTGACCGGTTGCTGATATGGATTAAAGATTTATGGTTTATAAAACCCAGAAGCTGCCTCTAATTCATATCTTGAGAGTAGTTACATTTGAAGAGACATGCTAATCTTTATATTACTGCTATTTGAAGTGCTTTGGCACAGAGCAATAAAATGTAAATAATAGTTCCAATGGTTCAACAAATTCTATACAGGATAAATATTTTAGAATTTTTGTTGTTTTGAAACAATTTCAACATTCGTAGTTTTTCAGGAAGGGATGATGTTGAACTAAAATAACAGAATTAATTCCATCCTTTGGGTTAAGTACATTGTGAGGGAACTTATTTACGTCAATTCATCTCCTTGTTAATCTCCATATAAACCAATATATTAGAAGATAATACAGTGATAATCTGAAAAAGAAGCCACGGCTTTACTCTTCTGTAGTGCTTTCTCTGTGTTATCAGCAAATAGAAAACACTTCAATTCCAATTAGATTGCCACTCAGCTGTATGAATTTCATTGCAGTGTACATTTGGAATCTATCAATCTGAACTTCAATTTTAAAGAGTCCTAGTTGTATACTCACTGTATATATCAAGAAGCTATAGCCAGAACACTTTACAGAACTCTTTATTTAGTTCTCCTCATTAGACATTGCTCCTATTAGAAAGTATAATGATACAGTGTAGCCATATAGATGAATATGAATTTTTTTTCTTAACTTTTTAAAGGGGGTTGGAAAATTCCCTATTCAATGCATCAAATATTTTTTGCCAAACCATGATAAAGAGACAGCCAGAAAGGTCTCCACAGCTTTCAAAAAAGAGGAAATGCAGCCTGCAGTATCTTTTATTTTTCTCTTATTTGTTGGATTCAAATCTCATCTTTTTCTGTACGGATTTAAATGGCTTACATTAAGATGGAACTCTGTAACAGCAAACCTGTAAATTATGTTGGCTATTTTCTAAAGCACCAGAAGGCAGAACAAGAAGTAATGGATGAAAACTAATCAAAGACCTAGAACTAAGGAGAAATGTCATGACAATTGGAACAATTAATCAGCAGAACAACTTACCTCCAGAAGTTGTGGGTTCTCCAACACTGTAGGTTTTTAAGAAGAAATTGGACAACCATTTGTCTGAAATGGTATAGGGTTCCTTGCTTGAGCAAGGGTGGGTGTTAAACTAGAAGAATCTAAGGTCCCTTACAACTCCATTATTCTATTATTCTGACAGAGAATGGCTGGCCCAGTTATCAAGTGGATTTCTATGACTGAAGTTGCACTTAAACTTGGATGTCCCTGCTCCTAGTTTTAATCTGCCATTTTAATCATTTTTGTATAGTGGAATATTAGTTCTAAATGTTTTTAGATCATTGATAGAAGCTTGATAAAAAACACAGTATTATTTACTATTTAATTTATTGATATTTTATATCCACTCTTTCTGAAATTCAGGGTACTTCTAATGGGAACTTATCTTAAAAAAATTAATGGGTTAACATTTTTGCCCTCTGCTTAAGTCCAGTGTATGTTTTATATCTATATAATTCATTGTAGTCTTTCATTATAAGAATGATCTATACTTATGAAAAGGTGTTCTTGGGATTTTATATGGTCTATAGGTTTCTACATACAAACAAATTCTTCATTGATTTTTAGTGCCACCTTGTGATTACTATAAAAAATACCAGTTTCATGATACCATGTAGTGTGTGTTTAAACTTAGTAACTGTACAAGATAAATTTACTGCACAGTGGAAAATTGGATATGTGATAAAACCTTAATGTGAAAAGTATGATTAAATTAGCATGAATTGCTGCTATCTATCCTATTGCACAGGGAAAGAACAATTTTCTCAAAATTAATCTTCATGTGTACTATAATAGGAATCCCTACAGGCAGTGGTTTGGGAGTGAATTTTTAATATGTGTATAATATATTTATGTATTCCATTAATTATTAATTATTGATATACATATACATGGAGTGAAAATAATCATTTTATCTATTTTGTAGGAACAAAACAATTTTATTTTATTTTAATATTCTGAAATGTGCCAGTCCTATAGTGCTAATAAACCTACAGTGCCCTACAACACAGGTATGTAACACATAGCCAAAAATACACAGATTATATCTTGATACAGCTGTTTTGAAAATAAAAAGTGTTATGAATTGGACATACATCAAGTAAATGCTAATGTTAGATGTAAATTCTGTATTCCCAGAAGAGACATACTGATAAGATAGAAAGGAAAGTTTCTGTTTAGAATATCATTTAAGAAAGAAAAACATGCATTGAGTACAGGACTAAGTATTGTGATTTTAACAGGCAGAAGTTAGAATGGGACTCTCTAGAAACGATGTTTTGGTAATGATCATTTATGTTGCTTCTTCATATTATCACCATATTTACTGTTCACTCATGTTTTCTAGATAGAGACTTAAGGAGCTATAGCAAAACAATGATAGTAAAATAACCTTGCACAATCTTGCATATTGTATATTGGAAACTAACTGTACATATATTGGAAACTCACTGAATCAGTAGCTTTTGGGGGAAGACGATATAGCAAATAAGCCCTTCTGTTTTTCCTTAAATATATACTATGAGTAGAGATTCTGACAATAACTTAGCTCTAGAATTTTATGTAGGTAATCAGAATTTGTTTTCTAAAATGAGAAATTACAAAATTTTTATTTGATTGATATTTATATGCACAATTCTACATGAGCAAGAAGAGAACTCATTACATTTGTACTACATTGGAAGAATCCTTATGTATGTAATAAATAACCCATTCAGGATAATCATTTTAAATAAATAGTTTATCAAGAATTAATTAATTAATTTTAAAAATTAAGGACAAAAGCTGTTAACTATCTGAATACTATCTGAATTGTTTTGTTGATTAGGGTCACATCACCAACATTTTGTGGCTCATTTCCAGATTTTGGAAGTAAGATTTCCTAGAGATTTTTATAAAGAAAATAAAGAAAGTAATTGTTTTACCCACAGTAGGATTACATTACAATAACAAAAATGATAAAATACCACTTCAATAATGACATGTGACTCTTGACAATATAATACATAACGGGAGAAAAATATACCCCTTGCCTGCCAAAGATTATGTATGCCTGATTCACAGATTCACTTTGATTAATCGCTGCACAAGATACAAAAATGTCTTCTTTTGGGGAGTATTATTTAAAAGTTAATTTTTAAAATTATTTATGAGATACCATACTTAGAACAAGAAGAAACATAGGAGAAATTCTGAAGACATTGAAAGAAGACATTACAAAATAGAGGAAAAAAGAAGAAGAAATTGTTATATGTGTATATTGTATACGTCCTTTGCTAAGCAAACAACCTCTTTAAAAAAGAGCACTTTTAGAGATGACAGATTTTTGTATAGGTCTTTTGGTAATATGCCTAACTGTCTCATCCTACACTGCTACTTCAATCAGATTTTCGGTTTTGTCTTAAAAGCTTTGTGTTTCAAAGTGCCCAGACAGATTTGCAACCTACATAGAAATGCAATCTTCCTACAGAAGTTATTGGGAGTACTACAAACAGTTTTGCAAGCCTGGATTTACTAAGCCACGCAAGGTGAGTATAGATGCATTTTAACAGTCTAGAATAAAAAAACATCAATGGCAAATTTATATCTGTATGACTATCTCCATGATGACTTATAGCAAAACTATTGCTAAAGTTTCTAGTGCAAAGAAGTCAGCCTCCAAAATTAAAATTAGATAAATATCTCCTCAAAGTACAATACCGATTGCAATCCTCTAAACACTTAAAAAGTAATTTATTCTATTTATATTTATTGAATATATATCCTGTATAACCTCTAGGTGCTCAAGGTACCTTATGTGGGCCACTTGCTTCATATTATCCCTACAAAAGCAACTCTCTGAGGCACGATGGACTGACAGATAGTGATAATCAACCCAATGCATAATTGAGAATGGTTTTGAACATTGATCTCCTCCATTGTACTTTAACCACTCTAAAACACCAGCTGTGTCTGAAAACATAGTATGCCTAGATTCTTGATTCCTTGACTGGAATTTTCTGTAATTTTAAAACAAGCCCTGCATTTGCAATTCACTGAACAATATAACACATTGTAATTAAGACTTTGTGCAATGGAATAGTTAAGTGTCTATATGTAAAAAGAAGAACCATCACTGGTTGGATCTAATTAGCTCTCTGGTCCAGAACATTTTAGTAAAGGCAAGGAAAGAGTGAGAAGGACAAACTTAAAGGAGGTCATGAATTGCATGACCTTGGTTCATATGTAGATCTCATTTTCTTTTCTGTCCCATAAGGTCAGTCTCCATATCTGTTTGCTGCTTGCAGTACTTGTCTGCACTACTTAACCCCGTAGTGGGAGAAATGGGTTCCTTTGTGTCTGTTTTTTTTTTTTTACCAAGGTAGTTGAATTTAGCAATAGCAATAACACTTAGACATCATTGTGCATTTTGCAGCCCTCTCTTAGTGGTTTTACAGAGTCAGCATATTGCCCTCAACAATATGAGTCCTCATTTTACCCACCTCAGAAGGATGGAAGGCTGAGCCTGGTGAGATTTGAACTGCTGAACTGCAGCTAACAATCAGCTGAAGTAGCCTGCAGTACTGCATTCTAACCACTGCGCCACCTTGGTTGTCAAAAGTGAGGTGATTTCAAAATGCATTATCAGCTAAGGTGGAGGAAAGCATCTAGTGTTTTAGTAGGTTTATCAGAATTTTGCAGAAATGAATTTGGTCTGCATATGAAGCTTTGTAATACAGACATTCTTGCATAGAATCCAATCATCTGGTAGCGTAAGGAATTAAATAATTACTAAAGAAAAAGATTCAACAACATTTGAGAATTCCAGGACAAAAAAATGGAAAATGAATGGCTATATTTGGTTTTCACTAAATAATTCATAGCATAACACATGGGGTGAAGGAAAGCCAGGAGGGTGCTTCTGATCACATGATCAAGGTTCTTGGTGCATCTTTTATAGAAGTGGGTTGTTCCAGGTTTAGCCTGGATTGGGTGAACCAGTAGTAGTGGCAGCAGGAAGCTCCACCCACCCATCTATATACTTCTGCGCATGCTCAGAAGCATTGCACGCACCCACGAGCGCACACAGGAACACGCCTGAAATGGTAGTAAAAAAATTGGCAACCCACCACTGATCTTATAGTATTAGTGCAAATACAAAAATGGGATGCTTTGGTCATGTAGTTTCAACTGCTATTTTGGCTTTTTGAATCCTCATTTGACGATTCAGTTTAGGAAGTACTTTATTTCAGTGATAGGATAAAGCAAAAGGTATAAGTCATTGGAATTAACTAATTGATTTTCAGCCAGGTCACTGGTTTGAAGCAACTTACTCTAGTCTTTCAAAAATTAAATTCTTCTCCAATTATCTCATATTGAAAAGCTTTTACAAAGCCTGAATTTCAGTCCTAAATTCATTACACTTATTCTATTAAAAGGTAATTTAATTCTGAAATTAGGTCAAAGCTACTTGCTCAAATATTTTCTCTTCAAAGTCATGACAGGAAACCTCCTGGCTTCTTTTTACCATTAATAGGACACCAGTCAGACATGAACTTCATAGTTCTCACTGAAATTCTAACCAATAATTTATAATAACTTTTTGATTCTTGGCATTAAAAATGGATAAGGTTTTTCAGCATTTCTGCTTATGCTTTTATTTTGACTTTCAGTCTGTAACTCAAGTTATGCGTGATGAAGATTGTCCTTCTATGATTATTCCAAGCCGGCCTTGTAAGTATCTCTGTATTTATGTTGTGTAACAGTTAACATTGGCAGGGCCAAATACTACAACTTATTCTCTTTTGAGATTTGAGACATTCTGGGTTAAAGTTCAAGGACATAGTATAAGGGATAAATTAGAAAAATACTAGATTTACACCTTAGGTTAAACATAGTTTGTTATAATCATGATTTGTTGATATGTGTTATTCAACTATAAGTTGGAAATCATGGTTCACACATGATTCATACATTGAATCCCAATAAACCAAGTATGATTTGAAGGAAGGAAGCCTAACTAAACTCAAGTGATATGTATATTTGTAGCATTTTAAAATCTTCCCTAGTACAGTTAATGCACTTAATTTGAAATTCTAGTGTTTCCCATTTTAAATCTTTCTTTCCTACAGCTACAATATAATAAGACCACTTACGTACCCCAAATACCAGATAATTGTATCCTTGAATAAGGTTATGCCATGTGACACTGTGTGCAGGCTTTATTTCCATATTATTTTCTCAAATCTTATCTTAGCATACAGTATACTGTACATACCTACAAACATACACACAGTACCTATTATGCTAGTCTCTTTTGGGGTATAAAATGATGCTAAATTCATTTATTCCCTTCTGAACTGTTTCTTTCCCCTTTTCTTTTCACTCTAGTTTGATCAGCATCCTTTTCCTTTTCGCAATGCTTCCTTTTTGGATTCACAAGACACTTTACAGCAATGTGGATTGTTGGTTTCCTTTAATGTGTTGTATAAAATTAGTGTTTATATACCATGGTTTATATTGTGATATGCAAACCCAGCCAGGAAGCCCTACTTTAAAAAAAAAACATGCTGAAGAATATGTAGATTTGTGAATCCAGTGTCTATTCATGGTGTAGCTTGTCTAACAGTTACAAAGAAGCCCAAAACAACGATAATTGGTGTGATGGAAAAATATAGTAATGTTTTGTCACAATTTTTAAATTCATTAATAGTTATAAAAAGGTAGATTTTTAGCAGGATAACCTAAAATGTAGTATAATTTCATTTGTATGAAATAGAAACAAATATTGCAGGAAAGTACTGTAGTAATGCAAAATTAATGCAGCTATGATCTCCCCACTCCCCCCCCCAATAGTAAGAGAAATAATGTAGATTTGTAAATAACTTACTATAATTCTCTGTGTAAAATTTTATTTTATCAGGCATGGGAACAAAGAAGGAGTAGTAATTCATTCAATTAACAAATGGAATATTGCTAGAAATAGAGAATTTTTTTAAAAATGATTGGGGCTTTCCTTTATGGTCACATATGAGACTTCTTAAAATGATCATGGATTGATAAGGGTGATGTGATGGGTGATTTTTTTTCAATGATTGAAAAAGCATACCACAATTCTAAAATAGTTAGGAAATATATTTAAACTTGACACCAAAAAGAAAAGAAATTACAGAAAGGGCATCGGTATGCTTAGGAGGGTGCTTACTTTTTTAGCCTGTTCTATTTATATTTCCTGATAAAATACATTGCGGGGCAAACCCCTTTGGGGTTAGCATGAATTTGAAGAACAAAAATTGTCAAAGGATTTGTAATGCCTCAGTATGTTTAGAAGGGAGAGGGCTTTTTGAGTTCATCCTATTTACGTTTCCAGGTAAAAGGCATAGGAAAATCCCATTGGGCTAGGGTAACCCATGAATTCAGAGCGCAAAATGGACACCATTAACAGATTTGTAGCTCATCGGTATGCTTAAGAGGGAGCAGATGTCTTGAGTCCACCTTATCTACGTTTCAAATAAAATACATGAAAAATTTCATTAGTATATTTAATGAAACAAATATTGTTTATAAGTTACACTCTACACTGCATAACATGTACTGCTTTAAACATATACAATTTCTTCTAATTATATTTAGTCATATTAAATCTAATATGATGACATTTAGTGCTAATTGATCTGTATTGTTTCATCTCAGTATCAAATATGAATCATAATAAAAAGACACATGATACTATAGATAGCTTTTTGTTTCCACAGTTCTTAAGCGGTGCTTTCCTGATTTCTCTACTAAAAATGGAGTTCTGACTGTGGCCAACCAAACTACTTTCAAAGATGGGAAAGGAAAAACACGGAATGTAACAGATCTCAGGGAAGCAGCAAAGTATGGATAGTGTGTTTTTTTGTGTTTACCTATGCAACTTTGCTTGACTAGTTGTCATATAAATGCACTGCCATGGTTTTTTTTTTTACAGTAGTAATCTCACAGACAAACCTCTATAAAGAGGAAGAGGAATTTCATGGTTTTGATTTCATTTGTTCAATGAGCAACTCTATATGCAAATTATTTTGTTATCCATGTCTGGAAATTGAATCATGATAACTGGATTTCTTTTTTTTTTTCTTGGTCTGAAACATTGACTCCTTATCCAAGTATCTTGGTCTGATTCAGTCAAATAATGACATCATAGTTTGTCATTAGAATTTTTGTTTTATTTTTATCCTTCCTTTCTGTTCAAACAGGATATTAAAGGCTGCTTAATAAAAGCAATACTACATTCATTTGACCCAGGAGTTTTTCTGTAGCAAAAGGAGGATGCGCTATCGATGGGGAAAATGGCGGGAGTTCTATTTTCCCCATCATGAGCATCATTGTAGCAGAGGTTGAACTGAGAAAAAGTGATTGGGCCAAAGACTCCCACTACTGGGTATGGCTAAGACTGCTCTTGAACCTGCATTTCTTTGGTCCTTGTTGATATCCTAGTCACTATAAGGACTCTCAAGGAAGACAACCTTAAAAATAATCTCCAAAGCTTTCCATCTTGCACAACCTTCAGAATAGTTAATTAAAAAAGCATAAACATTAGAAATGCTGGTGGTGTTACAGCAGGCGCTAGGGATGGTAAACAAAGCAACCCAAACTGTATATTATAATCTTTTAAATGAAATAACAAAAGTATAAGAATGGCAAAAAAAAAGAATAACTATGTGAATGTATACCTATAATTGTATGTAAGAGAATAAATGATAGTAAGAATATAAAGCATAATATAGGTAAACAATATTTTGTTATAAATAGCTAAGTATAAATAAATATAGAATAGTACATAAAAATGGATAACGAATAAGGGGACCATGAATGCAAGATAGAAATGTATAGAAGGGAAAACACTAACTGTAAAGAAACTGATATGGAATTGCTGTATGATATATGATGGAACTTCTTTTTCCTATGTTGTTTTAAGTCATGTGTTTGTTTTTGTTGATGTGTTTATATGTTTAAAATAAAAATTAAAAAAATTTAAAAAAACATTAGAAATGCTTCCCTAGGATGGTGCTTATACTATAACTAGTAATAGCAATGTTGTTTAGATATCCTACAGTGTTATTGTTTAGATATCCTATGGTGTTATTTTAATTTTAATTGTTTGGAATTTTTAATAGTTTAATAGCATAGTCTATATGTACTGTAATATATAGAAGTATGTCTATTGAATGTGTATAGAATTAGAACCTAAATTCTTGCCCTTTCCATAAGATTTATATTTTCCTGTAACTTATTATTGCTTGGGCACAAATCTCAGTGTAATATAGGTTTATTACTGACCCTGAATATTTTGCCAATTAACCAAACACTATGAACAGAATTGTGACTTGATGTACATATTACTTATAGCTAGCTCTTAGGTTGGTTGATTTACATAAGAGAGACATAGTCTAAAACCTGTTTATCTTTTTCTTTTTAAAGTGGCATCAATAATGTTCTTGATGCAAGATCAGTTGGGATGAAGATTTTTGAAGACTATGCGAGCTCTTGGTACTGGATTTTAATGTAAGTTCTTATTCATCAAAAGTCATGCCTTCAGCATATAAATAGTCATGGTGCATGCAAAGTGGGAATATAATTTCTCTTCTTTGCCCTTATTCATATCTTTGTGCTTTCTTTATTCAGTTCTTTTATATGAATTCATTCTTCTATATTTCTAGTTGCTATTTGCTTCAGGTCTCAATGAAATTAAGGGAAACAATTAAAGCGCCATACTTTCAGTTAAAGTGCCATACTTTAAGCCAGTATAAAACACTATAGGAAACTGCTTGCTCATTTTTTAACTGTTGTATTTTGTTTTGTTTTGTTTTATTCACAGAGGGCTGTTTATTGCAATGGTAGTCAGCTTGCTCTTTCTTGTGCTTCTGAGATTCATAGCAGGAGTTCTCTTCTGGATTTTCATCTTTGGTGTAATTGGGGTTATAGGATATGGTAAGTCCCAAATGTTACATTCAGCCATCTAGCATTTCATTACTAATATGAAGATAAGCAGAACTGATAATCCATTAATTCTATACTATCTCACACTTTCCACATTAAATGACTTAGTGTTCAACCATTCTATTTGTCCTCTAGATCAGGGGTGTCAAACCCGTTTGCATTGCAGGCCATATTGTGATGGATCGGAATTGTTTTTGCCCATGCGGAGCCGGGGTGGGTGTGGCCTGCATGGGCTGTATCCAGCCCACATGCCGTATGTTTGACATCCCTGCTCTAGATACTCTCTTCCTATTACAAACTAGCTAATTGAATGTTAAATAGCCACAGTATAAACAGCAAACCCACTCCCTTCTAGCACTGCTGATGTTACCTAGTTAAGTAATAAAACATCTGTAAGAAAACAATCAAGCTCGGAGAGCACCAAGAATTCCACACAATATGTTCTTCCTTCAGCAGTGCAACACCTAGTACTAATACTTTACTACTACTTAGACCAAGGAAAAATAGCAATATAGCAATAGCAGTAGACTTATATACCGCTTCATAGGCCTTTCAGGCCTCTCTAAGCGGTTTACAGACACCCTAGTCTTCTACCCACCATGCTGATGTTTACTTGTTATGTATGTATGTATTAGTATATCTCAAGTATAATATCACTGTATGGTTTTGTTTAGGAAATGGCCATTAGAGTAAACAAACATCTACTATTTTACTCGTTTGGTTATTGTATGTTGGCAAATTTATGATTTCTCCTTGTTCTGCCCTACTAAATTCTGAAATATAACATGATAGATTTATAGAACTCTTAGATTACAAGAATTTGAAATACTTTACAATCATCCTCATCAAAACTATCCAACCACAACGAAATAACTAGATAGAAAGAAAGACTAGTTATCTGGCTCATCACCTGTGACACTTTAATAACTTATTTGACTGCATAATGAGCAAGTGCTTTTTTTCTGCAGTTTCTTGATTCACAAACACCTATACAGTTATCAAACATGACCCACATATCATATGAATGCTCTATTTTGACAGCTATCAGTGTAGAATATTCAATATTCTTCATGTTTGATGTTGCTCTCTGATAGAACTTGACATTTTTTTCCCACCTGAAACATGAGGGAAAATACTGGGTGGCACTCCACCTTCTCAAAAAGTTAATGGCAAATTTCTTTTGGAATTTCAATTATTTGTGAAAAGACTGATGACTGGGTTGGAAGTCAGGACACTATTTTCTTCAAATAAGAGTACCTATAAACATTATAAGGTTTGTTTTGCTTTCTTTTTACTATTTATTTGCTAGATTTATACAATGTCTCATAGAGCAGTTCATCTCTGTTTGCCATACAAAATGGAACATAATAAAATTTAAAAATAATGCAACAATTCATTTGAAATTCAGCACAACAGATGTTTGCCAGAATGGCAGGTGTGACTTATTATGAAGTTAAAAAAATGAAATGGAACATTGAGAACAGGAACCAAACCCAAATCATGGGAACTGAAACGAATACATTCAAAATTTCTCTAAGAGCAAAAGAATTCTAGTCTTTCACTAGCAGAAATAGAGGTCTTGGGTTGGTTTTTTTTCTCTAACAGGTACATACCAAATCAAGGGTTAGTTCTGTAAAATATTTCTATTTTTCTATCTTATGCCGTTCATACATTTCTGATTGATAAACATATAAAAGTTATTTTTCATCATGCATAGGTATATCATAAGACGTCTTCTACTGAGTATTTGGTCCCAAGTCAAGCATATAGTTTGTAAGCTCTTATATTTGATCTGGCATCTTTCTGCCAGAAAATTCTCTTTCATTTTGAAATAAACCATTGTATAGATTATTTAAAGAATGTAAATTGTTTTATGATTCTATTTTTTCTTTTTCAAAAGGTATCTGGCATTGCTACTGGGAATATCATCGCCTTCATGGAATACCTGGTTCTGATCTCACCATCTATGATATTGGATTCCAGACAGATTTCAGGGTCTATTTGCAACTGAGGCAAACATGGTTAGCATTTAGTAAGTGAATTTTTGAGAAACATGTATTTTGAGACACCTGCTTAACATTGACCTGACTAAATAGTTTCATTGATGATTGATTGACACCAAACTCAAAATACTCCATCTTAAGCTCTGATATGTTTAACCATGGGTTGACAAATAAGATGCAGTTAGATGAGTTTATCCAGCACATTGAAATAAAAAAATCAACGGTACTTTGACTTAGTACAATATGCAAGCTTGCTCTCTGAAGACCAGATTTCCAAAATGTCTTGTTTCTCTAAATTGATCCTCGGAGGCTTACATGATATAAAGAAATTTATCCATAGTACAAATTGATAATTAAAATGCCGTAGAATCACAACTCCTTCTCAGCTCCAATATTAGTAAGAAATAACAAAGATAAAAGATAGCCAAGTCTAATTAGAAGGCTTTCTGGAGAAACTCTGACTTCAGGATTTTCTTGAATGTTATCAGAGATAAAGTTGATCTTATCTCCAGTAGGAGTTCATTCTAGAGAACCAACACAACACTTGAAAAGCAGTGACTTCCATCCTTTTATTCTGCAAAGTTGAGAACTAGGAGTATGTTACTCCTAAATGCCCTAATATTTCAGGTACTTTTGTTTGGACCAAGTCATCCTGCTATGCGCTGAGATAGAAAGAACTTTACTTTACATTATAGCTACATCTAGCTTCATTTGGAAGCTAATTCATAACTCACAGCATAGTTGTAATGTGTCCCCATTCTGGACTAACAGTTCCTTCTTATTTGTCTTTAAAGGTAGTCCATGTAGCTATCTAACTGGTATTAGTCAGGGCAAGAGTTAATTGTTCCTAGGTTTTCTTTATTGTACAATATGCCATAATATTCATTGAGGAGAAGCCTTACATATGAAACATATAAATACAATTGTGATGAGAGAGTACAATCATGATGACATACTTGCTTTATTGCATATAAAATAGCCAGGGCTAGATTTAAGTATGTTGACATTTAATTCCACTGGAATCCTGAATAAAATGCAGTTGTGAAAGGGACTACTGAACTAATTGGTAATGTGTTGTTGTGAGATTAAGTCAGACTTATTTTTGGACAAACTCATTTCTTGTTATTTTCAGTGATACTACTTTGTATACTGGAAGTTATCATTATACTGATGTTAATATTTCTGAGAAATCGAATTCGGATTGCAATTGCCCTTTTGAAAGAAGGTAGCCGGTGAGTATTATTAGCATCCTCATTTTTGCAGTATTTTGGACACAGCTTTCCCCTTCCATTTCTGTGGACACTGTGACCTAATATAGATTTTTAGGTTTTGTTAGAAATTCAAGGCAATATACCACTTGATTTTTTTTTAAAAAAAGAAGCATGTTAAAATGAGAATTGTGCACAATTTCACTTTTGGGCCTTACTTGGCAAGCAAGCAACTGATTGTACTATAATCCATTGCAGATTTCTTCATTTTCCCAAACCTCAGCTGATTAAACAATTCAATTGTGAGGCAAGAACACTTTTTCCTCTGCAGCCTGAAACAACTTTAAGCATCCAATTTTTGTAGATTAAAATGTGAGCTAAATATATAATGGAATGCTCTATTACTTACCCTGTTTACTTCCTAATTTTAGAGTTAGAGAATGGCTTATAGAGGTTGGTGGCATTTTTTTCTATCTGCCCATCTGACAGCTGTTTCTTCTCATTCAGGCTGGTAAAATCATATTCAGATCCACTGAGAGCTGTTTTCTGCTTTCACATCCTCCTATGGTATTTTCTGCTTCTCAGCACACTTGTCTAAATCATGCCCTACTCTCCACATGACTCTCCTGAAGTAGCACTAAATTTTCAGCAATTAACACTGATCGGTCTATTTCCAGTTCAACAGAAAACCATCTAAACATTAAAGTTTTGAATTGGCCAGTGCTTTCTTTATCCATTTTAGTTGCCAGCCTCAATGGCCATTCTACCGTTTTCCCCTGAAAATACGACAGGGTCTTTTTTTTTCTTTTGATCCCCAAAATAAGCACTTGGCCTTATTTTTGGAAGCTCTTATTATTTTCGAGATGCAGGAGGTGGCGAATGTGTTCACCTCATGGCTGCTGCTGTGTTGCAATATTTTCAGGGAGGCCTTATTTTAGGACGTGCACTTTAAAGCTCAATTGGGCTTATTATCTGTGAGATCTTATTTTGGGGGGAAATGGAGTACTTCCCTTCATTTCTTCTTCTTAGAGTGCTCTCTAATAATTTTTTGAGCCTCCATTTCCAAAGTCAGATGGTATGTAAGCCCTTGCCCTTTCTCTCCTATGAGAACCATTTCTCATAGAACTGAACGATCTCTACTCTTCCCATTAACAAAGCTGACATGAACTAGCACAGAACAACTGTTGGAATGCCTGCATAAAAATATGGCTGTATGCAGAGTTGGCAAAATTCCATGATAACAGGAAGCCTGCCAGAAAGATATCAGGCTGCTATTTGCTCTAGTTCATAGATTCAGTCCAATTGAAAGTGAAGGAAGAAAACCAGACATTCTCTTTCAAAGAAGGTTCTCTTAATTGTGGAGAAAAGTATTCTGCAAGAATGCTGAATCTTGATTAATTAATTTGACCCTGATACCTCAAAAACTGTGAATTACTTTACCCATTTTATATAATACTAGCTGATAACCAGGAATTGCCCGTATATTTATTTATAGGGGGAACATGTCCTGACCAAATATAATTTCTAATGTTGGATTTTCCCCCTTTATCAGAGGGAGCCCCCTTGTGGAGTACTGTGAAGCTATTACCATGGCAATTGCACCGTGCTGCGCAATAGAAGCCATTTTATGGCAGTACAGTAAAAGTCATTTTAAGGCACAACAGGCTATATCTTAACAGAAGACACACCCCGAGGGGTTTTAGGGGTGTCTTCTCCCCACAATATTTTTTCCCAAAGAGTAAGTCATCTGTGTATCAAATTGCTTGTGGCATTCCTGCATTCCAGTGTTATGCTGGAACACACACACAGACAGACAGACAGACAGACAGATATTGATGGAAGATTACAGAAATACTGTCCAATATTTCTGCATTGGAAAGTGCATAAATATGATGCAGTTTGATTCATTCATTAAAAGAAATGTTGCACTCCATTGTGACACACAGCGGAATGCAACTCTTAATCAAGGTCTTGAAAAATATGTGGTTAATGAGTGAAAGCTAAGTAATTTTTTTTCAAGTTTAGTTTAATCATCTCTTCAGAGAAATGGCAGTTTATATTAGGAATAAATCAGTTATGATCTATTCCTAGAATTTAACAAGCAGTTTATTATTGTAAACAGTTTATGATTTCAATAAGGCCTTTCTATTATTAAATTCTGAAATGCACTGATTTGTAGTAATTATTTCTTGAATAGCATAAGCTTACACTGTTCTTCAATGATTGAAAAAAAAAACATTCAAGATGTTTCTAGCACAATACATTAATTGTCCATGTAGAACTAACGTTTAATGCAGGGTTTAATTTAAGTTTTAGCTCTTATTTGAATTATGTGAAATAATTATAAACATGAGCAGAGTATATTGCTCACATTAGGGAAAGCTAATGAAAATTGAAATGATAATTGTATAAAAAGTACTCTCATGTAGAGAAGAAAGTCAGGTTTCATAACATTAGCAAGAAATTACCAAGATGACATAGGATGAAAAGGACATGAGGGTTTAATGATAGACTGCATGTGGAAGCTTACCTTTGGCACCAGATTTCATATTTGAGGTTTTAATAGATATATGGAAGTATATATTCTATGTTGTCTTTTTATTGATATTGTTTTAATTGTTGTTTGGAAACTACCCAGAGTTTGATATAAGACAAATGGCAATAATGGCATCCTATTCTCTTCACTACCAGTTCAGTAGAGGGAGCATGCACGTAGAAGGTCAAAGGTGATGTCAGGGTGGGTGGGCGGAGCCTTGTGCCGCTGCTACTACTGGTTCACCCAAACCGGTGTGAACCAGCATAATACCACCTCTGACAAGTGGCTATATACATGTTTAAAATACATAAATAAATGCACCCATCCATTCCTGGACCACGTTGCTCTGTTCAAACACACTGATGCCTTGGTCCCCTCTGAATGGATTATTTCTATTGGCTTATGTGTAGCTGCCCTTGAAGAAAGCTACAGCTGGTACATAGTGCAGTGGCACAGGCAGATATGTGTGTTGCTTGATCAACACACATTATACTTCTGCTCTGCAAGCTGCATTGGTTGCCATAATGTTTCTAGGTTCCATTCAAGGTGCTGGTGATGACCTATACATTGCTCCGGCTTACCTGAGGGACTAGATAAACTCTCCCTGATTATATCTACCTTTGGCCCATTATGCTCTTCTGCCTATTTGAAAACATTATCAGGCAAAGAACTTTTTCTGCCATGGCATATAATTTTTGAAACATCCTCCCTCCAGAGATTAGATTAGCCCTGAGCCTTCTGGCTGTTCATGAGAACGTAAAAGCATGGGGTTGTTACCAGACTTAGGGATCCAGATGTGCGGCAGAACCTGTGCAATGGCTATATTAATTCATTGGTTGTGGTTTTACATTTTTACCAGCTGCTGATAGTGTGTGTTGTTTTATGATGTTTTAATGGTTGTTATCTGCCTTGAGTCATGCATTTAATGTGGGCAGCCATATAAATGGAAATAATAAACAAATATTAACAAAGAATAGAGAGAACAATAAAACATTTCCTAGAAGAGATTTCTTAGAAAGGAGAAAAGAAGTACTAGATTTTTATTTAAATTTGATTTTTTTTAACTTTATGCATGGACCAAAGTCAGTCTCCAAACAAGTCTTCTTGTTTACCCTTTTCCTACTTACAAGCAGTTTAGGCTAACTATACCACTTCTGTGTGGCTTCTGACTTTCTGCCATGTCACTCATAGGCGGTGCTGGATAATTCGCTGAGTTTCATTTCCCCCCTAAATATGTTGCCCTTGTTATTTGAATAGTTCCTTCCCTTCGCATAGTCCCCTTCATTGGCAACAAAAATTGAATATGTCTTGTGTGTATTTGTAAACCCAAGAAAGAAAAGTCTGAACTTTATTATTCTGTGGGATACAGCAGGAATGAAAGAGCTAGTGTTCTTCACGTACAATTTTCAGTATTCAGATTTGATTTGAGTGATTGTGACTCCTGGGAGGTATAAGTTATCCACATATGAAGAGCCACAGTTCTTATTTCTGGAGTCCCATTGTATAAAGAAGCTAAGGGAAATAAGATTCATTATGTCAGTTTCAACATGTACTAAGAACTATGATGGATGATCTTTTGTGTAGAACAAAAGATCTGGGCACTGGACAGAAGTTACAATAAAAAAAAGATTTTTGAAGATGATACCAAAAATTACAGTGTGCGGGCAGGGGCAAAGCATGTCTTGTTGTAAAAGACATTGCATAAAAATATTGATAAAACAAATATTAAAGGATAATACAAAATGCAAATGAAAGAGCTAAAGAATAGGTAGAACCTGGGACAAAATGAAAGATGAAATTTTGTAGGGCAATGATTAGCAACCCAATTTTAAACAGCTTGTATAATAAAGAGTTAAAGGAGACAAATAGGTGGGAAGGGGATCTGTTAGTTATGGCCAATGAATGTGGCATTGTGGGAATTATTTTTATGATGACATATACTACAACAATTTGCATAATGAAAACTTACGCAAGGAATAGAAATCATGGTAGAAATTTGGTATGTTGTATACAAAGTTGATTGGTTTGCAGCTGACATCTGATAAATTGAATAACTTTATTCGTTTATTTGTTTATTTGTTTAGGGCAATTGGCTACATCATGTCTACATTATTCTATCCAATTATAACCTTTATTCTTATCGCCATATGCATTTCATACTGGGCAGTGACGGCTGTGTATCCTTTTTATCAAAGAGTAAGTGGTTACAGGTTATTTTCACATTTCCAGGTAAGCACTTTATGAGTATGTACATGTATACACTAAGTATTCATCACACTATCATCACAACATTATATGGAGTTCAGAAAAGAGTGATAAATAGTAAATTCTTAAAAAGGAATGCAAGTAAGAAAAAGGAAGCATTGCTAAATGCTATGCAACACCATACATACAAACCACAATTAGGACTAGAATTTGCATTGCCAAGCAATGTAGTTTTGGAGCCAATTTTATGACTTTGTTTGGCACAGTTGTTAAACAAATCTCTGCAGTTGTTAAGTGAATCATGTAGTTGTTAAGTGAATCATGTAGTTGTTAAGTGAATCTTGCTTCCCCCATTGACTTTGCTTGCCAGAAGCCAGTTGTGAAGGTTGCAAATGGTTATCACATGACCTTGAAATACTGAAACTGTCATAAATACATGCAAAATACCTGATTTTGATCATGTGACCATGGGGATTCTGCAGTGGTCATAAATGCAAAGACAGGTCATACTTCACCTTTTGGTATTGGTGTAACTTTGAATGGTCACTAAAAGAATGATTGTAAGTTGAGAACTATCTGTATACCTTTCCATATTCTTCAACCCTAGCAAATTATCCTCGTGGATGTTTACATTACAGATAGTCCTCGATTTATGACCACAGTTGAGTCCAACATTTCTGTTGATAAGTGATACATTTGTTATGTCAGCTTTGCTCCATTTTACAATGTTTCTTGTCACAGTTGTTAAGTGAATCACTGCAGTTGCTAAGTTAGTAACACGGTTGTTAAGTGAATCTGGCTTCCCCACTCATTTTGCTTGTCAGAAGGTTGCAAAAGGTGACCTTAGGACATATCAATGGCAAACATCTGAATTTTGATCACATGACCATCTTTTTTTCATTTGCTACTACACATATCATTAAGTAAGCCATTCCCATTGCATTCATCTTAGTCTAACATACTCCCAGTAGCATATAACATAGTGGGTAGAAGCATGCTATTATACACTTCTTTCAATAATCTTTCTTTGCAGTAGATTACATAACACCATTACTTTTCACCCTCATTTGTACGTTAAAATTTCTCCATTTCCCACTGTAGTAAGCATTCTGTTAGAGTACACAAATTCATATGCTCTAGTTTTTTTGCAGTTTATCTATAACTTGCAATCATTCATCACAATCTCCCTGTCAGAATTAAGTGCTTTGGTGGTTAATTCAATATTATTCACAACCGTATCATTTGTTGCATTTGCTGGAAATCATTTACATGCTCCGTCAATAATATGCATACAAATTATAGATATATTCATTCCTAACCAGCACACTTCTAACAAGCTTTGCTTATACAATGATCCCTAAATGCATTAAACAATCAAATTATCAAATCATACAAGTTTGTTATTCCCTGATCAATATTAATAATTTGTTAAACACTCCATTTATTCTATGGCATTCTTTAGAGTATGCTTTTAATGCATTCAGCAACCAGTCTTAAACTCAATGCTTATGCATAATTGTCATAATTCAAAACTATCCAATGTATCATATTTCTTTGCTAAAGCATGAAAAAAGAAAGCATCTTAACCGCCTTCAAAAGAAGCTGTATTTTGCATAGGAAGAAATCTCGATCTTTAATGGATTCAAGTGTCATGTGATATATTTTTTTGCCAAGTTTGAGAACATTTGATTTGTTCAAGTAAATAAATGGAAAGAACCTTACAAAATTCACTATGCATAAAATATCTTGGTTTTTGGTGGTTTCTTAATTACTTATTTACATGCTTACATTCCTTCCCAGAACTTCCCTTCTCACTGATTAATTGTGGATGAAATCCTTACATAAACTAGCAATAGAACTTATATACTGCTTCATAGAGCCTTTACAGCTCTCTCTAAGCAGTTTACAGAGTCAGCATATTGCCCCAACAATCCGGGTCCTCATTTTACCCACCTTGGAAGGATGGAAAGCTGAGTCAGTCTTGAGCCTGGTGGGATTTGAACTGCCAAATCACAGGCAGCTGCAGGCAGCAGAGCAGTACTGCACTCTAATCACTGCACCACTGCACAGTGCAAAATCAAAGTTTTCCACTATTGTGTATGCGATCTTTGAGTTGTATTATTTTCTTTTTCACCTGGTGCCAAAAATGACCAGCAAAGATGTCCTTGATATTAAGTAAAAGAGTAACAAATTTTATACCTCTGATTAATTATCTGCATAGCAGGCAGGTAGGTTTTTAGAAAATGCATACATGCTATGGTTATTATATCCTATGCTAGTTATTAAAAAACAAAGCAAATTAAATGCATTCTTTGTGACTTTTCCTCTTAGTAGAATGTTACATACAGTGACTATCTGATTCTGTTTGCTACTTAACTCAATTAAATCAAGTTTCCTGGCTACCTCAGGAGAACCTGTGTACAAAGTTATGGCTAATCAAAGCTTATGCAAGTATGCAAATTTGACCTGTTATCCAGAGGTAAGCAAATGGGGAAAAACTTATTTACTTTCTAATTCTTCATTAGTTAATGCTCTATCCTTTCATAATGCCCTGTGCTTTAAATTCCCCACATTGATTCTGACAAATTTGTACAAAAGAATCTTTTCAGTCTACTCTGATCATAAGTGGGTGTAGCATTTAATGCAGAAAATCTTGCATTGACCAGACGCATATAGGAGATTGAATTATTGGTTGTTTGATTACTGTATTTTTCAGAGTATAAGACACACCTTTTTCCCTCAAAAAGAGGCTGAAAATCTGGGTGCATCTTATACAGTGAATACAGCCTTTTTGCATCCCAAAACCCCACTCCCTTCACCAAGATGGCCATGCATGGCCTTTAGGAAGCTTTCAGAGTGCTCCTGGGGGCTGGGGAGGGCAGAAATCAGTGAAAAACGGGCCAATCTTTGCTCAATCCCCTGCCCCAGCCCCTAGGAGCACTCTACAAGCCTCCTGAAGGCTATTCATGCCCTTTTTTTGAGAGGTCTGTTTTTGGGAGGTCTGCAGAGTGCAAAAACGTCTTTTTTATTTGCCTCTTCAAAATTTTGGTGCGTCTTATACTCTGAAAAATACCGTAAGTTTGTTAAGAGTTTTCTGAAACTGTTAGAAACATTGGAAATTTACTGAAGCCTGTGAAGCACCTACAACCACAAGACACAGTATGGCTTAAAATGTGTCAACTTGTTTAGGCATTTAGGATGATTTGTAAGAACTGTTTGCCATATGAATTAATTACCATTTGAGGTTTTTAAATTTTAATAGCTTGAATTCTGCTAAAGCAAAATTTCCATCACTTGCAGAAGTTCTGGGTTTTTAAATAATATCAGATCTAGTATTTTGATTGTGCTTATACAGTCTACCTCAAGCTGTTTTTATAATATGTTACACAATACACTGTTATCTTACTATTCCAAATGTTATACATACTGTACATGACTATCATTAATACTTATGCAATCATTAGCTGAATACTGCCCTCTGTTGTTCTCTGTCCATTAGCCTAACAATGGAAAGATTCACAGTTTGAGACTGTATTGAAATCAGTTCATGTCTCCAATTGATTATTTTTCTTTTGTCCCTGAACAGACTTTCAACACTACTAACGTGACCAAACTATGTCCAGGGGCACAGTGTACATTTGCTTTCTATGGGGGAGAAAGTCTATACCATCGCTACATTTTAGTGTTTCAAATTATCAATGTGTTTGTCTTTCTCTGGCTGGTCAATTTTTCAATCGCATTGGGTCAATGTACCCTTGCTGGTGCCTTTGCTTCTTATTATTGGGCCTTCCGAAAACCTGCTGACATCCCACCTTGCCCTCTCTTTTCTTCATTTGGACGAGCAATACGGTAAGTAAGAAATTACATCAGTGTTTGAATTAACTTCTCTATCTCTATCTTCTCTATCTCTATCTTCCGTGTCATGTTTTCACACAGCTAGATTTTACCATGCATCTTGTTTTCTTTTGACCCTCGAAATAAGCGCTTGACCTTATTTTTGGGGAGGTCTTATTATTTTTGAGGTGCAGGTGGTAGAAAGCGTGGTCACCTCATGGCTGCTGCTGTGCTGCAATATTTTCGGGGAGGGATTATTTTCAGGGAAGGGCTTATTTTAGTGCATGCGCTATTGGGCTTATTATCCAGGAAGGTCTTATTTTCAGGGAAACAGGGTAAATGTGTCTGTAACTTCCCTTTGGGCTTGGCAATAGCAGTAAATTAGAACTACAAATTCATATTTTAATATAGATATGCCTTATAAATACATGTTGTAGTCCATAATATTATATAGTAGAATTTTTATCAGCCATATTAACCATTTTTGTAACTGTACAATGTCAAGTAACATGCTTCTTCCTGAAGAGTAACATTTGAATTTTTTTTCTTTAGGTATCATACAGGTTCTTTAGCATTTGGCTCCTTAATTCTTGCAGTGGTTCAACTAATTAGAGTAATCCTGGAATACCTTGATCACAAACTTAAGGGTGAGTTTCATGAAATAAGCCTTTGCTTTTTCAGTTGGTGAACACTTGCATACCTTCTCATTCATATGAAACACAAATTTGGCAGAAGCATTTATACCCATAAAGGGACTAAACAGGGGTGGGATTCAGTTGGTTCGGACCAGTTTGGGCTGGTCCGAACTGGATGCTAATTTTACATCTGGTTTGCTGAAGTGGTAGTTGCAAGGACTGTCTGGCCCCGCCCACCCCACTCTGCCTCTCCCAGGAGTCTCCACATGGCCTATTTTGGATGCCAGGGTTTGTGCAGAGGCTCTGGGAGGGCAAAAAATGGACCTCCCGGAAGTCTGGAGACAGGCCCATTGCCAGGCTGCGAAGGGCCTCCGGAGCTGCTCCCACCAGGGGTACGTGCATTTTCGCCCTCTCCAGGCTTTTCTTGAGCCTCTGGGAGGGCAAAAATGGCTTCCTCTGGGCTCTGGATGCCGAGAAGGCCACACTCACCATGGCCTTTCCCACCCAGCAACCAGGCAGATAACCAGTTGCTAAAAAAATTCAGTCCCACCCCTGGGCCTAAACCACAAATGGTTTACATATCTTGCTCCAGTGTTTCCATTTATGGACTTTGGGAAAATGTACTTTACAGCAAGCCATGAATGGGAAAGTTTCTGACCATTGGTAGAGTGAACATTCCCAGTTTGTTTAAGCAATGAAACAAAATATTTAAAGCTTTAGCCAACCCTAATTTATTCTTCATCTCCAAATTCTCATGCACAAGTATAAAATCTTCTATATGGAATCATCTTGGCATTTTGTAAATTTTTAAGAAATGTTTTCTCTCTTTCATGCAGGCTCACAAAATGCATTTGCTAAGTTCTTGCTTTGCTGCCTCAAATGCTGTTTTTGGTGTTTGGAAAAATTCCTTAAATTTATCAACAGGAATGCTTACATCATGGTAGGTTTTCTTTTTCACTCTCTCCTTTTCCAAACACTTTTATGCAATGCCTAGCAAGCTATATAACTGGTGTGGCAATTCTGTTCCACTGTTCCAATTTTTTAATATAATGGTTTAAAACCATAGTATTTAAACTATTTTGGGATTGAAATGTTTATATCTATTTTTCTGCATACTAAAAGATACTTTAATATCTAGTCTCAGAAAACCTTAGTATATGTTAATAGCTGTTACTCTTCTGCAGATTGCAATCTATGGTAAAAACTTCTGCACCTCAGCAAGGGATGCGTTCTTTCTTCTCATGAGAAATGTGGTAAGGTAAGAAGGTATAATCCTGTATGCCCCATATATTTGGCCCTCACTAAAAATACGCTTGATTAATGTTTTAAATATTCATATTATTCTCATTTATCTAAGACTAATGTCATCCACTGTAGATAGCTTGAGCCATTAATTCCATGATGCTGTTCTGTCCAGAAACTCTTGGAGTTGCAAATGCAATACTTCTAGAGAATTCCAGTTTAGGAACAGATCACATTCAAAGGCTAGATCACATTTTTAATTGTTTCCACACAATTGCAGAGATAGAAACTTTAAAGCATGGGCTAGTGCTGTGAATAAGTTTGTTCTAGATTCACAAAGAATATAGTTAACACCCTAACCGATATTTATTTGAGTTAATTTGAGAAATGTTAGGTTTATTTTATTTAAGTACACACGTCATCCACCTCACATCAAGTGAATATTAATAAAAGAATTAAGCCCAAACATATTCAGTTTTTAACCTTCTTGGGCAGTTTTGTTATTAATAGAAGATTGCCATGGTGTGTAGGTGTGTACATATAACAGGTAGAAGAAGAAGGGAAGAAAAAGAAAGAGAGAGGGGGGAGAGAGAGCGAATGAATGAGTATATATATTGTATATCTTATATATGACCCAAGACAATTCCTCTTCACTCCGTGTTGCCCAGGCAAACAAAATGATTGGCATACCTGGACTGATATACAAGTAGTCCTCGAGTTATGACCACAACCCAGCAAATAAAGGAATTATTTGCATTTCCCCTCAGATAATACTAATAAAATAGTAATCGTCGCTTCTCTGAGGAAATTAATTATCAGGTTTTAAATCTTTCTCTAAAATGCGATCCTTTAAGTACATAGAAATAGTATGTCACGTAGTTATCAAAGTAACCTTAACAGCTAGATTCAGACCCATACAGCCTTTGGGATGAAAAACAACATAATAATAACAGTTTTCTTATCTGTTGCAAAGGGTTGCAGTCCTGGATAAAGTAACAGACTTCTTATTATTCCTGGGTAAACTCCTCGTTGCTGGAGCTGTGGGTGAGTCAATCGATTAATTTTTGTGTGTGTCTGTGTGTTATTTTATTTTATTCAAAAAAAAAGTTAAATGCAAAATACAGAGCTCAAAAAATAATAATCCAAAAGGACAAAAGGAAAAAAACACAAAGCAATCAAAGCATTAAAAAGGTGCATAAAAAAGACATTATACACATGTGATCCCCTCTAGTTGAACACTGATTAATATATTGCCATTTAAGATTACTATGGCACTGAAAAAAGTGACTTATGACCATTTTTCACACTTATGACCATTGCAGCATCTCCATGGTCATGGGATCAAAATTAAGCCATTTGGCAAATGACTCATATTTATGAAGGTTGCAATGTCATGGGGTCATGTGATCACCTTTTGCAACCTTCTGACAAGCAAAGTCAAGCCTTACTGTTACTAACTTAACAATTGCAGTGATTCACTTAACAATTGTAGAAAGAAAGGTTGCAAAATGAGGCAAAATTCATATAACAACTGTCTCACTTACCAACATAAATGTTGAGCTCAGTTGTGGTCATGACTCAAGGACTACCTGTAATAAATATTCTCTAACAGCAGATCAAAACATAAGTGTTCTGAATTAAAATAATTTGTATATTATGTGTATATTTTATTTTATAACTAGAAAATGAATGAGAATTGTCTGAAATGAAACCATTTAACAGTGAAATTGCTTCATGCTTTCCTTGTGTTTAAGAATAAATTTCTGGGACTAATTAATTTACATTCTTTCCCCTTCCTGTTAGCATACCTGTTATTCTGAATTAGTATCTCAATTTATCACTAAACATGCTGAATAAGATTAATGGAAAGTAGTTAAATGGTTCTCCAAAAAATAAACTAGATAAGCTTTTTAAAAAATTAAGTTTGGGTTTCTTTTCTGTTTTGGTAACTGCACATGTTATTAAAAAGATACCCGAGGAATGATAAAATAAATTAATATCCTCTGGTTGCATGAATTATTCACAGATAATTAATTGGAATGTGAATTTTAGACCACTACAAAGACCAGGGTTAATTAATGTAAGGATTTATTGTTTGAAACATTATGTTATAAAAACTCTCGAGGACCCTGTTTGTGAAAATGCATGTGTGTTTAAATGGAGATGCCTAGATGGCTTGGGGGTGAATAGTTGAATAGCAGTAACACTTAGATTTATATACTGCTTCACAGTGCTTTATAGCCCTCTCTAAGCAGTTTACAAAGTCAGCATATTGCCCCTAACAGTCTGGGTCCTCCTTTTACCAACCTCGATAAGATGGAAGTCCTTGAGTCAACCTTCAGCCTGTCAGGATCGAACTCCCGACAGTTCGCAGAATTACCTTCAATACTGCATTCTAATCACCATGCCACCATGGCTCTTTTATAAATAAATCATTTATACAGTACATTTATGTATATTTCCAGACATAGAATTATCTATTTCAAACTATATTGTTTGTTTCAAAACACACACACACGGCTGTGTGTGTGTATGTTCCAGCATAATTATGGAACACCTTCAGCAATTTCAACCAAACTTGGTACACAGATGACTTACTCTCTGGAAACAAATACTGAGGGGATAAGACAGTTCTAACATCCCTTAGGGTGTGTGTTCTGTTAAGATACAGCCTGTTGTTCCTTAAAATAGTTTTTACTGTACTGCCATAAAATGGCTTCTACTGTACAGCGCAGTTGAGTTGCCATGGTAATGGCTTCACAGTACTCCACAAGTTGGCTCCCTCTGGTAAGGGGGAAAATCCAACATTAGAAATTACGTTTGGTCCGGGCATTTTCCCCTATAAATAAATACCCAGGCAAAGCTGGGTTATCAACTAGTGAGAGATAAAAGAGCTTTAAAATCCAACTAAGACATTGTCAGCCTCTGTTTTGCTTCTTGCTTTTGGCTGCCATTGAAACAGGGGGGCATAGTATTTGGAATGGGGAATTGTTCTGTGCAGGAGTGACAAAGAGGAGTTGCGGCCAAGGCTAACTGTCCGTCATACCAACCTGATGATGATTTTTGAAGATGTCTCCCACATGACACCTGTGGGGTGTTCGGATTGAACTATGGGATGGGGTTACCAAGGGGAGAGGGTTGGGTCACATATTGATAGCTATGATTACGCGCGCTTTTACCTCAGATCTTGCTTTGCCTAGCTACTATCTACTCATAACCAGTAAAAGTACTCTTAGTTCTGCAAAATGGAGTTGAGTGGTTTCTTTCTTGGTTACTGAGGGAAGCAGCCCTGACAGACATATTGTAGCTAATGCTCTTTGTGTGTGTTTTTTCTCTTTCCTGCAGGTGTCCTAGCCTTCTTTTTCTTCACACACAGGATACCAGCATTTGCACAAGAAGCACCTTCACTGAATTATTATTGGGTCCCCCTCTTGGTAAGTTCAAATGAAGAATTAGAGGTTCCAAGCATGAAGTTGGCTTTTGGCATGGCACAATGATCAGGATCATGCCTCTCCAGACTCCAACAAAACAAGCAACCCCACACTTCTATTTATTTTGGTTCTGATTTATTTAAATTATCTTTGCTTATTGTTGCTTGGATACACGCTGGGGAAAATACTATATCTCAGTCTTCATAAGTTAGCTCTGATCCACGTTCTAGCAATAAGAATTGCAGGCACGGAGGATCAAATTTGATTTGAGTTTGATACTTGGATCCCAATTCATATTTTAGGCAGGTAGCATGATCTTCTCCAGATAGTTTGCATTACATCTTTAGAGATTAATTTGCTGCTTTCATATTGGATAGGGCTGATGGACGTTGGAACCCAAAACATAGGGACGTCCCAGGTTGTTTGCTTTCCCCTATCTTTCTTGCTCTTCTGCACTTCTGTTTGGATTTTTAAAAAAGGAAAGAAGTTATCTCCACCAGACCGATTAGATCCCACAGACTAGGCCTCCTCCGAATTCCATCCGCTGGCCAGTGTCGACTGGCGACTACCCGGAGGAGAGCCTTCTCTGTGGCTGCTCCGACCCTCTGGAACGAACTCCCCGTGGAGATTCGCACCCTCACCACCCTCCAGGCCTTCCGCAAAGCCCTTAAAACTTGGCTGTTCCGACAGGCCTGGGGCTAAAGAACCGTGCCCCTATCTCGAATGGTATGACTGTTGCGCTTTTAAATTATGTATTGTTTTGTGTTGTTTGTCAAATCGTTTGTATCCCCCCTTCCCTTGTTTTGAGCTGTGAGCCGCCCTGAGTCCCCCTCGGGGGAAAAGGGCGGCATACAAATGAAATAAACAGTTAAGTCCCTGACTATATACTATGTGCCTTTAAAGAAAGGTTGAGCAAGAGAGAAGAAGCATAATTCACAGTGGGTTAGTGTAACATTAAAGGAAGATGTAATTTGAAACTACAGTATCCCATCCAGACAGCTATTAATAACATTGTACTTTACTATTAACAGCTGGTCCGCTGCACACCATTTCTAGTAAATCTGCTGGGAGGAGGGGAAGAGAAGAGAGGACTGGGAAGTCACAGTTATTTTCTAAGTTTAGAGTCAGGAATATCTTCAGAAAAACTATCACAACAATGTAAATTTAACATAGTTTGTCTTCTTTTCCAGACTGTCATTATAGGGTCATATCTGGTTGCACACGGATTCTTCAGTGTCTATGCAATGTGTGTTGACACACTTTTCCTCTGTTTTTGTAAGTCATCAGCTTTTTGTGATTTATTTCCTCTTTCAGTAATGCTCAGATAAAGGACTGGTAACTCAACTCCCTAACAGAATCCATTAATATGTTAGAGGGATCTGTTTCTTGCTTCTCTTGTTACAGTTTACTCAGTTGAAATTTTTATTCATGGGCAATCACATGTCAGATGTGATTTCATTAGTCAGCTAGTGAACTATTGCTAAAAGCTAATTACCATTATGGCTTTTTTGAGAAACTGCTCCATAATAATTACTAACCACTAAGTATTTTATAGCTTCATTTTGTCCAGCAGCATTTCAGTAGATAAGTGTTATGTGTTCTTGCTAATAACATCCTTGCTGTTTTAATCATGATAGCTGTGTTGGTTGAACTTAAAGTAACATGTTTCCTCTTCTGCAACCAAGTTGACTTGAAAAGAGCTAGAATATATTTTACTTGGGCGCATGGATTAGTAACATGAATTAGTCTGTGCTCTGTATGCAAATAACTTTATCCATCCTTATGAAATTGTAAAGATGACAAATGTCCTTGAACATCCCAGTCGTGGGAATCCCTCTTGCTACTGAGAAAGCACTGAAGCAGAACTTTGGAAAAATGATCCAGGGCTCAATAAATAATTATGAATGAATCAACCACTTGTAAACTGGACCTTATGTGACTGTAGTCCCAGTCTTCTAGTTTTCCATGTCACCGGAATCTATTTTATTCCAAAAGAATCATTCAGCTGTCAACATCTTATAATTGCAGTTGATTTACCATTATGCTCCCCACCCCACCCCACAACCTCCCCCTACCCAAGACTACTGTGGAAATACAGTATTAGTAGGTTCTGTGCTTCATCACCAAGTATAAGTTAATTATTTTAGTTAACCTGCAAAGTTAACCTGTTGCATGAGCAAAAAGTATGGATCACAGCATGGCTTAATGCAACTTAGCTATGACCTGTTTGGTATTGATCTGAAATTGCGTATGAATGCTTTTGTTATCACAAAAGCAATGGCATCACATAATGAAATTCAACTCTAGCATTGTAGGAATTCTAATGATTCTTTTCCTCTCTTTCTTCTGAATCTCTCATTTGTTTTGGTTTGACTGCATGTCTGCTTTTTGCTTTGGCTCTTCTTGACTGCTTTCTACCCAGGCGAAGACTTGGAAAGGAATGACGGATCTACAGCAAAACCTTACTACATGTCAGCTAGTCTGCACCGGATTTTGGGGAAGAAGGAACTGAGTCCCAAAAAGTTAATGGGATGATGCTCAAAATTGCAACAGTGTTAGTTTTAAGGAAGAGGGGAGAAAAAAAAAATTTAAAAGCAGGATGCGTATAATTTAGACAAAAGATTTTTTTTTAAGTATGACGCTTCTGGTTAATAAATCATTTGTGTTGCTTTATACTATCTAAAAATAAGCAAACGGGCAACATTTTCAAGACGTCTTTTAACCGCTGTGAAATAAGATCACATCATAGTTTTTATAGAGTGCCTATGGGAAATGTGTAAATGTGAAGCTTCTTTTTTTTAATCTTTAGCTCTTAGTGTTTTAATAACTTTTCTAACCTGAAATTTTGCTGTCTGAAATGACAGCCATTTTGATAACTTTTTTTATAGGTGTATATTTGTAAAGGATATTCAGGCAATTTTTCAAAGCACTACAATGTATCCTAATTAGCCATAAACATATCAAGATTATCGGTAACCAGCAGGTAGTCCTAAAATTGTAATGATGGTGCTATGGCTGTATTTTTACTGTACATGCTGAATGACAGCTACTTAAACTGTGACTAAAAAAAACCTAATGGTTCCCATGTGAGGAAGGGCACATTGCTTATTCAGTTGCCTCCTAAAAGTTGAAATGGAGATAAATTGGGATCCTGATGATTGATCTCCCCCCACCCACAAAATAGAGTAAAGATTATTTAAATACCTTCAATTTTTTTCAAAAAAAGAATGTTATGCCAATATCTATTATTCATTTTTTTAAAAATGTACGTCATGCAATAGCCCCTGTTCACCACCAAATGCAATATTTATGGGGGCAGTTGCAAAATATTAATAATAATACTGGGTTAAGAGTGCCATGATTTTATATGCATTATGTAAACATTTTTTTCTAGAAAAAATATCCATAAAATAAAATCCAATATTAGTTTTTTTCCCCTATGGAAGAAATCCTTGTAAACAAGCTTGGTGTTTCCTAACTTGGTCTTCTGGTGATTTGATGGAACTTCTGTTCCAGTTCTCTCCACCAGTTCAACCTTTGTTCAATGTATCTTTGGAACACACCAGATTGAAGAAGGTTGATCTCAGCTGAAACTCAGATCATTTGCATTTCATCATAACTTTTTCTCCTTCTTCTGCTGCTTGACAAAGACAAAGAATTAAGGATTATTTGCCATTTAGGTCCCTCTCGCATTATTTATATGAACATGTGATCATTTTTCATTCAGAGAGGAAAGAAATGAGGGAGATGTAATATGAATGAATATTCCTTGTAGCTGAAGTAAAAAAAAACAACTGGTCTTGAGTCTCATAGAAAAAGACCTAATGAGTAAATATCAAAAATTATTATTCTGCATCATAAAACAGAATACACTCCTGTGAAGGAAAATACAATTGTCTTATTTATAACTGGAACTCAAAATCATTAATCTCATTTTATACTAGTAAAAGCTGGGGAGACAACATATTCTAAGCAGAGTTTCTTCAGAGTCATGCTGCTTATTTAGGAGTTATCTCATATGAACTTTTATTTCTGTTAAACATTAAAACAATGGGTAGCCTTAGTTATGCTGTTGCTCCTGACTCATGAGAGGCTTTTAAAAAAGGACACACTGTTTTCAACACCTGTGATCATTAATTCCATTATCCCCTCATGACATTATCCTCTGTCATTAACACAGGGGTGATTGGCCTCAGTTCTGACTGAAGCTTGTGTCCAGATTTGCAATGGTAATTCTACTTTTTTCTCTAATTTATTGCACAAATCAATACCAAGCTTATTCTTCTAAAATTGGGCCCTCCAAAATTCATTCAACTGAACTGCCTAGTTCTACATGAAGCTGGTCTTGGTTTTAAGATAATTGAGCAATTCAACTGATATTAATTGGACTAATATAGAATCTTAGGTGTTTTTAATCCCCCAGTTTTTAATTCCAAGAGTTTTTAACTCTTCTGTTACAAAGAAGTTTTTCCTGGAAGTCCATTCTGTTAAAAGGAACAACTTATTTCCAGATGAGAATATTTTTTTGAGAAAGGTGCTTACATTATTTGTATTCCAAAACACTTGAGAGAGCTAGCAGTCTGAAATAAATTATATATATGCACTCAGCTGAATGCCCATGTCCGTGAGTAGATATACTTTTCATGCAGACAAGTGTAATTCATCTAGATTGGGCACAAAGGTAGCTTTCCTGGAGGAGGGAATATTTTGCTACTTCTACCTACTTCAGCAAAAACTGTTCTAGAAGGTCGAGGAGCTCTTTGGGACAACAGGAATGATGCAAGAAGAGCCAGGACCTGGTTAGAGTCATTTGCCCTTCCCTCAGCAGGAGCCTCCAAAGGAGTCTACCTGCCCCAATGGAATGGTCCTTTCCATTTAGAAGAAGGCAATTTCTTCCCTTCTGTGCTACTAAAAGGGACAACAAATATGCAAATATACAAATCAAAAGATGAATAGAGCCTCTTAACTACAGCAATCACTGAGTGTTAGCAGACATCTATTAGGAATGTCTCTAGAAGGCAACTTTCGTCCATGGATAACTGGAGAGCAGTTTGAATAATATATAATTCATCATTAAAAAAACATATTTTCCCATTGTAATGCCTGTTCAGACCTTAGACTATGGTATATATGAACCCAGCTATCATGCTGTTCACATAATGTTAATATCTTGAGATACATAGTAGGCAAAATAATTGACTTAGTCCTTGCTAAGCATGTCCTTGCATATTAAATCTTAGGATTATTCTTAAATGTTTTCAGTTGAGATAAATTGATGATATTCATTTGAAAAACAGCAAGATTGCACTTTTAAGTCACAATGCAACCATCAGACATCATTAGATGTCTTTAGGAATTGTTAGGTGTAACACTGGATTGTTTCTAGATAATTAGAACTGATTCTAACAATTATTAGAACAGGAGTGACATCTGGAAAATGTATGTTGTTATCTTACTGATTAAAACAGGGGCTTAGCAATCAATCCAAAGAAGCTAACACATAAAGGAAGAAAAATAAACTAATTTGCCAAAGAAGTCACAAAATTATTTTCCCCCCACATGCAATATTTATTCTGGCCTGGTTTTTATTTAACAAACCATGGTTAAAATAAACTGTGATTTAATATATGTGAGTACAGCCGATAGACTGTACTTGAATAAGTAAACCCAGTCAGAAATAAAATGGAAAAATGCCCTTAAAGGAAACATTCTAGAGTCATTTTATTAACTAAACAACTGGAAAAAATGTGAAAATGCTAAGCAATAGCACTGAAATTTGGCTACCATTCAGCCAATTTGAAATGTCAAATAATGGCAAAGTGTACATCTGATAGGCAAAATTCCTGAATATCTTTCTCAGAAATGAATGAGCATTAATGTGCAAACTAAGTAATAATTTATTTTTGAAAGGCAAATAGCTTTGAATTTTGACTGATGTGTTTCTTAATCCTTAGGACAAACCCTGCAGGTTTGTCATAGTGTCCATTTTATGCATATAGTGCTTTAACATAAAGCTAAAGCTTGATCAAATGCACTTCCGTGCTTTAGAGAAGTCATAATGTACTAGAAAAATCATTTCTTGATGAGATGATAACATAGGCTTGGATCCTGCACTCCTTCGAGTCAAGAGCCGAGGCAAAGGCTTCTTCTTGATGGAACTGGTGCAGCATCTAGCCCACTTGATTCTAAAGGGCTGATTATATTATTGCGCCAGTGTTTACAGTATAATAAATGCCAAAACATCCCATGTGTAATATATACATATATATATATATATATCTCGCCAGGCGTTTGCTGTTGTGCACAAAAGAGCCAGCAGATGGAAGTATTGGATTGGTTTCATTTTTTGCTCTCTGCCTTTCTTCCTCCTAGTGGGAGATTTAGAAAGTCAGGATGGTTCTACCAAAAGACCTTATTACATGAGTAAATCTCTGCTGAAGATACTCAACAAGCATAACATGCAAAGCAAAAGACATTAGAGAAGGTGGACTGTCCTCACCACATCATTGCATTGGGTCTGGTGCACTGTTTCTGCAATACGTTGTCAGCTTTTACTTGTGCAAGTTTTATACCAAAGCTATTGTACCCCGTGAAACCATCCGAGTGAAACCATCCGAGTTTGTCGTGACACCAATCTTTAAAATTCCAGGGACAGAGGAAACATGAGAGATTTCTCCCCCCCCCTTTCTTTCTCTCTTGATTTCTCTTTAATTACTGTGGCTTGGATATTAAAATGTTGGCTGTTGTTTTCTTTATTTTTCTTCTTTTAAAAAAGAGGTATGAAATGTCTTACTGTTAAACATTTTGTCCTAAGTGAGTAAACAGATTTTTCAAAACAATGTTAAGAGTTTCCAAGGAAGAAAACCTGTAAATGTCCTTTTTCAATATATATGGTCAAAGAATATGTAAATGTCTCTTGACTGCATTTCAAGTTTTGTCCCTTTCCTAGCCTGTACAGCTGTATGCTCCAATACAAAGTGCCTTACTGGCTATTGGTATCAACTACTTTATGTTCCTAAGTTTACAAGCACCATTTGAACCATTAATCTACTATTGCTTGAAACAAAAACCCTCGTTTGATTTATTTGAAAGTATTGATACAAGTTTGGTTGTTCTATGTAGTTGCAAATGTTACAAAACCTGTATTTTCCCACCTCCATCTGCTCTAAAAGCAAAGCAGTGGGCAATATAACATTTAGGTGTTTCTGCTTAGTTTTATCCAGCTTGATTTATAATTCAGGATATTGAGTCTCTGCTGACTTTCCACTTCAACATGTGCTGCAATCCACATACAAACCTGTTTTCTGGGGTATTTATTCAACTTCCTCAATCCAGGAGATCAGAAGTAGGTGTGCCAACTTTTCAGCCAGATGTTTTATCTATCCGAGTGGCAATTTGATCTATCACAATTAACAGTAAATATTTATTGCCCTGCTAAGAAATATTATCAGATGATCCTAATTTTAGAAAGCCTTTCCTACAAAAGAAAAGTAGATTAGATAGAAAAATTTATAAAGAAAGAAAAATTTCCAGAGCAATGCCCAGACTGCATCCCACTTTTCCCCAATCTATCTATGAGCAGAGGTGGCACGGTGGTTAAATGAAGCACTGCAGCACTGCAGGCTACTTCAGCTGACTGCAGTTCTGCAGTTCGGCTGTTCAAATCTCACCGGCTCAGGGTTGACTCAGCCTTCCATCCTTCCGAGGTGGGTAAAATGAGGACCCGGATTGTTGTTGGGGGCAATATGCTGACTCTGTAAACCGCTTAGAGAGGGCTGAAAGCCCTATGAAGCGGTATATAAGTCTGCTATTGCTATTGCTATCAAGCGTGGCATCAGCTCCAAGACAAACTAATCCAGCTTCTCCCATCCCATGTCACAAAACCATATCTGCACGTATACATACCTGCCAGAAGCCACATGACAGAAAGAGCAGATCAAGATTTTTTTAAAAACTGAAATATTAACTACTGATTAAGATTGCCTGTAAATTAAGGGATACAGGTAGTCCTAGACTTAATATCATTCATTTAGTGATGTTACCATAGCATTGAAAAGAGTGACCTATGACCAGCTTTTGCACATCCCCTGCAGCATCCCCCTTAGTCACATGGTCAACATTTCAGCCAGAGCTTCTGCCAGGTCGCCCCTTATCGGGCGAACTAGTAGTGGTGGCTGCAGGAGGATCCTCCCACCCACCTGTGCTTGCAAGCATGCTCACGAGTGAACTGGTAGTAAAGCAAATCGAAAACCACCACTGATTCAGGCGCTTGGCAACTGGCATGTATTTATGAAGGTTGCAGTGTCCCAGGGTCATGTGATCACCATTTTGTGACCTTCCTAGCCAGTTTCCAACAAGCAAAGTCAGTGGGGGAAGCCAGACTCACTTAATACTTAACCACATGATTCATTTCACAACTGCAATGATTCACTTAACAACTAACTAACTAAAGTCATAAAATGAAAGAATTCAGTTAACAACTGCCTAGTTTAACATCATAAATTTTGGACTCAATTATAGTCATAAGCTGAGGACTAACTGAATATGGAAAACAAAAAACACATTCCTTCCATCCCTTCCTTTCTTCTTCCCCCAGCAAAAGAAGAAACATATAAAGGATATGAAGTGAGGTAAATGGGTAGAGGTGCAAGGAAGTGGGTGGGAAGCCTTATTTAGGAATTACCCAAAAGGCTGGAAACTAATTTGGCAACTCTTCCTCATTCCAAATTATTCAAAGTGCTTTGTTGCAGCAATGTTTGCAGTCCTTTGCACTCCCTGCCCAATACTTTGCTTTATTAGCCAACCTAGGAAGAACCTTGTTCCCTTTACAGATTTGAAGGAGCATGAAACAGCTGCTCCAGATACATCCACAGGGATCAGCTGTGAAGTTGGCAGTTCTACAGACAAGCTCCCATGTGAACGCAGGGAGGAAAAAGAAATATTTTTCTTGTTTGTCCCTGTATGTGTGATGCCTGTAGATATCTCGGCTTTCAGAGCTGATGAAAAACGTTTGTGTGTGTGTGTGTGTGTGTGTATGATTTATAAAACAGAGCTCCAACGCTGCAGCTTGAGCGGAGTAGGGCTGCGCCCTCGGCATTTGAGTGCACGCTCAGATTACCATTCTGTTGGTTGTCTGCAAATGCACACCTCCTCATTAGCTGAAACACACACACCCTCAAAGCATAGAAAACATGGGTGCCAAATTGTGTTGCAGAGCTTTTTTGGCCATCTCACTGAGCATTCCCAGGAAGGAATCTTTTCAAGGAATGGAACTTGGAAGAGTATTTTGCAAAGTAGTCCTCTGAATACTACGGCCATTTAGCAATCATTACTCTGAAGTTACACCAACGAATGTTACACTAGCAGTGGCAGTTGTGCCTGGAGGGCACTGCTACTTAACCACAGGTAGCATGGGACTGTTCCTTTAGTTTTGCATGTGCCCTTGCTTTCATCAGAGAAATTATAGCCCCTGTTCATTTCAGTAATGATGCATAAATACTACTTAACAAAACGTACAATATTGCATTTTTTAAAGAAAACATTTCTTAGGTCTAACAGGACAACATGACATCTAAGAGTGTAAACCTTACATGTTTGCTCAGAAGTAAATCCCACTGAATTAAATGAAACTTGTTTGTTTCCTGAATCCCTATACTCTGCTCATATTAGATACAAAGCTTAACTGAATTTATTTGATAGCAAATCCCCTTGCTTCTGACTATCTGTGCTAGGTTCGTGGAATTAAGGGTAAATTCTGGTTTTATTAAAATTAGAAACACTCATTATTGTCCCTGGAATCAAGATATATTTTTAGAGCCAATTATACAACGTCTTGTACTTCCATGCACTGATTAGCTAAGTCAAAATCACTTCATCATCAATTATTCTATAATTTAGAGTCCTGCTTTGTAAAGTACAAGAAACTGGAACAAAGAGATACATATAGTACACTGGTATAAAGTATTTATTGCTTAGTTAACAGGTGTTAAAAGGCTATTTCATTTCTGAAATCCATGTAAAGATAAGATGTTATTTTGAAGGATGAGTTTTAATTTTCTAACTTTTGATACAATCTATTATTCCCCTTCTAAAATGTTAATTAACATTTATAGTTCATGGTAATAAAAGAGAAACTTAATAGCTTCTTAGTTTCTGAGATGTATATTTAATACTTCCTTAAACAATCATTAATGCAGCCTGTGATAAGGGGTACATCACCATTTCAAATATGTACTCGTAATTTGCATGGTAACAAATGAAGGACATTTTCTGTTTCTCATCCGATTACATTTTTACTTCAAATGTGATTTTTAGAGACTGTTTTTGTGCCCAAACCAAATTAACTTGAGCACATGGCCGTCTGAACTTTAAAATCTATTTGCTTCTGCTGTGCAGAAATTTTAGAAATGTATTGTTGAAAATATCTTTGCAGAACTTAATAGTTAACACAAGTTGTTGTTACTTATTGTTTAACAGCTCTTAAGATTTGTTCTAATAAAGGTTTAGATATAAAATGATGACTCTGTTTTTTTTCTTCTTCTCTGAGTATAATGTGAGTTCCTTCCTTACTTCACTGTTCCACAAAATCTATTTGATTGGTAAATTCATATTTACTTAGCAATAAGTCCTATTGATTTTATTAGGACTTCCATGTGTGGTGCCCTGTCATGTGTTACTCAAATGTAATTCCTAATGGTTCTAGATAAGGTGTCAGAAAAAAGACACAGAACATGTGCATGATATCCATTTTACTTGTCCCAAATTTTAAAAAAAATGTATGGAGAAGTGTTCAAATGATTCTCCACACAGCAATCATTTGCAACAAACCTGAATGGTTGGTAGATTGAAAAGCAAGGATGTCTACCCAAACCATGACTCCTTTTTATGTCTTTTAAAGCCATTCTGAACTGCCAAGGTTTATTTTATTGCTATAGATCTTCAGCCATCTAATTTCCTTGTTTTCATCATGGTTTCTAGTATCAGTTGAAAACCAGAGGAAGCTTATTACTGTACTGTAATTATTTCCAAAGTCAAGTGATGGATTTGTATAACTTTGGAAAGTCCTTGGAAAGACTCTTTCAATTTGAAAGCAATTTAAAAATTGGAAAATTGGAATTAAAAATTGGAATACAAGTTCTTAACAAAGAACAGTTTGTTTAGTGACTGTTCAAAGTTACAACAGCACTGAAAAAAGTGACATGACCATTTTTCACAGGACCATTGCAGCATTCCCATGGTCATGTGATCAAAATTACAGCACTTGGCAACTGACTCATATTTATGGTAGCAGTTTTCCTGGAGTCAATGTGATCGTCTTTCACAACCATCCAACAAAGTCAATGGGGAAGCCAGATTCACTTAACAACCATGTTACTAACTTAACAATTGCAATGATTCACTTGACAATTGTGGCAAGAACGGTTGTAAAAGGGGGCAAAACTCACTTAACAAATCTATCACTTAGCAACAGAAACGTTGGGCTCTGCTGTGGCCATAAGTTGAGGACTACCTGTAGTGGGAGACTTAGATCTAGTTCAGTCTTGCTCATATAAGAACAGATGATTCTGATATTGTTCTTAGTACTAAGCTCTACTTGGTTGCCCCATTCACAAGGCACTATTATCTAGGGTTAACTGGTTGACAAGACACAATGAACTAAATCACACTGGCTTGCAGAACATGAGGCTTAAGGGGATTGGCTGATGTGTGATTTAGTGTTCAGAGAAGCACAATTATAGTCAAATGAACAAAAAGGTCAAAGGGGTCACACTCTACCCCGTTTGTATTTCTATTTCTGAGTGGGAGAACTCTTGTTCATTCTGCAAAGCACATGGAATATGTCTAAGCACTAAACACTATAAACAACATATGATACAAGTTTACAACAATATTTCATCATTTATAAATGAAAGCATTAATCATCTTGGATTAAGACAAAGAATGTATTCTAATCTAAAAGCTGGGATCGGGAAGGATTGTTGAGAGTCCAAGATTTACCCTATATTTGCAGAGTTGTTTTTAATTAAATCAGGATTTCTTAAACTGCTCCAGCATTCCTTTTGTGTCATATGCATGTGCCGTGGATTGGACTACAACTCTCAGTTATCCTTGACTATTGTGTCTTTGCACATTCCCAAGCCATAACTTATCACAAGCTGCTTGCTTTCTCATCTTTAAGGCATGCTCATAAATAGGATTTTGGTGATTGATGGGTTTTCTGTAACACGTAGTTTTTCTTAACCTTTATTTAAGATTTAAATCCCCCATTGGCAGAAGGCCATAGAAATCTTAATCCATCACCAGCTGAATTTTAAAACTGGGGCTCATTTTCCCCCTTTAATTCCATTATAAATATTCTGAACTAAACTTCATGGTATGTTCGCTAACTAGTCCATTACTTAAATATAAGCCATGCTTCTCCATCTTCATTATAATTATATTTTTACTTTTGTTTCTAAAGTGATTTGGGGTGGGGGTTAATTGTCTCATTTTTATCACCATAATATCAAGCCTGTAAGGTCATTTAGACTAGAAATAGTGACTGACCCAAACACATCCAGAGATCTTTGTGGTTCAATGAATCCTTGAACTCAGTTCAAATTAAGTTGGTTTTCATTAGCCTGCATCTTCCAAGTCAAATGTGAAAGGGGATACAGTTGGCCCTGTGCAGACAATCCTTTCTCTGAATACCGACTGTGGGTCCCTTTCCATGTAACAGAGGCTAGGAATTAAAGAAGTTATTCCTGCTAATAGTCTCCACATGGAGTGAATTTTCATAGTAAATAAGCAACCTTCATTAGAATTGCATGTAAAACAATGAGAAAAAGATGCTTCACATTTTATGCAATTTCAGTTCCTCTTCACTATTTATTAAAGCAGCTGTGTCTTTTCCCCCCCAGATATAGAAGCCTGAGAAATTGTACTCCTGCTTCAAAACAGTTTCTCTCTTTGATGCAGGAAATGAGCATAAACATAATAAAAAATATCATTGCATTGCATGGAGTCATAGACAAATCCTGTGCTTTGTGGTATTGGAAGTACTATTTCATTTTTGAAGAATGCACAAATCTATGATTTATGTTCACTAATTATCTTCTGAAAAATGTCTACCATAAGCCCGACAGTGCAACTTAGAAAAGATGTTGTTTCCTTTCACTTTTAACAGAATTTTATTACACATCAACTTGTAACTTGGCTATACACCAGCTCCTGTTGCTTATTTGCAACTGAAAACTGTTCAATGCGTTACATCTTCTCCACTAACAAACAGAACATTTTTTGCAGGGAAAGGAAAAATTACAAAGCAATTTCTAATGCATCCTTTGTACCTATTGAAAATGGAAGTTGGAAATGTCATCTCCCCCTTTAATATTATAGAACTATTATATTCAAACTGGAGAACAGTTGCTTCTGTGTAATTTGTGCAAGTGTGTTATATGTTTAGGGTTTCTTAGAGCTTTAATGCATCATTAAAAAAATACAAAATTAAAAAGGCCAATTCACACAGCCCTTCTTGCTGTGTTGTCTGAGCAATTCAATTTCCTGCCTCAATACGTTTTCATATCAGCATATACCAAAGCCTCATTTCTGATTATTTGGCTATATAAGACTAATTATGTAGTTTTGCTTTTACATATGAAGCATTTGTACTTGGGAAAGGTGAAAAAAAAACCTCCTAACACAGCCATTGTTTTCTCCTGTAATAATGTAATTTGCTTATATGTAAATGTTACAAAACCAGAGAAGGGTTCATTTAAAAACTGCTAAGAAAGACAATATCCATGCATCTCCCAGTAAAAGCTAGATGTTCCCTAGGCAGTCCAGTCAAGAAGATCTTAGTCATCTGTTCAACACTTCTGTCTTCAGCTCTGTCCTAGGAAGTACAAAGGAACGTTAGGGATTCTCCTGCCTACCACCCAAAATTATAGAACTTACAATGTGAATGCCAATCCTGAAGCAGCGTAGCATTGTAAGTGTGCAGCTTTGCAAATGGGGTATATTTTAATGAATTCTATTCTAAAGTCAATGAAGTCCAGGCTGCAGATGTAAAATAAGAGTTTATTGAGAAAAGGGAAATGCAAGCAAAACAAGAGAAAGCAATAATCACATAGGATTTCAAATCAAATCAATTCTACCTCTGGCACCAAGTCTTCGATTTCAGCACATACTCATTGCAGAAAAAAATGGTTGAAAATGTTCTTTTGACCCATTTAGATGTTTGTAGGAAGATTCTTCTCCTTCTCCTTCTCCTTCTCCTCCTTCTGCTTCTGCTTCTTGCTTTACTGGTTATTTTAAAGCACTTTCCACAATTTTTATAATATATGAAAAGTAAATGACAGCCAGCCTCTTTGGTAAGACACTTGTTTTTTTTTCTATCAGAGAATGTCCCACCTATTAAGTCCTGAGTCTACCCAGAAAATCAGAAATCAGCTAGAAGCTAAATCCAGCATGACTATTAACTCAATGGAATTACAAAGCCAAATTCTCACTAGTTATGCCCGTTGAATAAAACAAGATTATATGGGAGAGGTTTTTGGGATAACAGAAGCTGAATACCATCTAATCAGCATGAAGTCAATGAATCAAATCCTTCAGGAAGCAATGCGATGCCATATCAAAAGTATAATTAGTTACAATAAAAGAAAGTGATACTTTGAATTTTATATTGAAAAAGTAATCTTTCTTCAAATAATGGCATTCCATTCATTTGTTAAAATGGTTGACTACCAAGATCAGAAGAGAGTCCAATTAAACAATGCAGCTTATTTTTCTGGACCAGTGTCCCTTCACATATATCTATCTGTTGGACATGAAGATTCTTAGCAAGAATTAACTCAGACTACCAGATTTTCCTTGTAGATGTCTATAATTTTGTTTACAGAGCATCTCAGTGTCCTTGATAATTTTGGAGCTGTCTTCAGTTTGGAATTTGATACTATGATTGATAACTGCACATCAAAAGACTTTTTGAGAACATGAAATTTCTACTGCTAGTCAGACTACAAAAATGATCGAAATGAGACCTAGTAGTTACAACATATGGCATAATATTAGCATTCAAATCCCCTCAATTGATCTTGAGTAAATTTCTCTCACTTAACTTTACCTACCTGGAAGTTCTATGAAACTACAGCAAGAACCGACTCTGAATTCTTTGGGGAAAGATAGAGTAGAAAAATGAATCATTCTATATGTATCTAATAATATATTGTGCACACCAATATCCATGTTAATAGATGTCTATTATTCAATTTTACTTTGGATTCACACTCATACTACATGATAAGAATTTTTATTACTGTGAAAAAAATCCAGTTTTTCCAGTGAATTCCAGCAATGTGTGAAACAAATTAAATTTTATATTGGAATATTGAATCTTGTAGAATTTCCAGAAATTTATAATAAAGATAACCCAATCTTTGAAGTATATCATTGGAATGAATTTTGCAAAGGGAATAGAACCATAGTAATCAATCTAATAAACATATAGGACCTGGATTAGGAATTTATTTAACCATAATAAAATGCCACTGATTTGTCTTGATGATTAAAGTCCAATCATAACAAAATTATATAATAAAAATTGGAAATGCTTATGCTTTAAAGTTCTGCCTTGAAATTTTAAAATGTTTTCAATACAATGGCACAGATATAAGAGAGATGTAGTAATCACATATTTTAATCTAGAATGGCTTATTAATGATTCACAATATACTTTTAGGAAATTTAAATTTAAGAAATTTAATAATTTGAAATTATTTAATAATTTGAAATTATTTAATAATTTGAAATTATTTAATAATTTGAAATTATTTAATAATTTGAAATTATTTAATAATTTGAAATTATAATTTAATAATACATTTTTAAAAAAATGTACACTGGACCCCAAAAAAACCCATAACAACAGTGAAACAGAAAATTTACAAAGGCCAAACTTTATTTTCTTAGTAGTCAGTTGAGAATATTTTTCAGGCTTTTGAGTACCTCAAATAGGCCATAACCTATAAAATAGTGTTAATTCTGTAACTATTTATTTTATCAACCTGCTCCACACATATTTTTAGATGTCCTCAGGAAGGACACTGTCATATGTTAGGATTTGGAGCTTAAAGGTTGTTCATATCTGCAAGTTTACATTTCAAAACTATCTTCTTGCACAGGATACATATAAGGCACCAATGTAAACGGCCTTTATTTATTTTTTTGCCAATATATCTAAGAAATAAGTGCAAAGACTCATGACCCATATCATCTGATGTCATGTGATCATTGTAGAAAAGTTAAAATCCTGAATTGTGGAAATCTGGTGTGTAAGAGAGTAATTTTGTATAGTCATAATGAAAAAAATGCCCAGCAGTTACATTTATAGTCAAATGCAGAAGGAAAATTCAGGCAGTCAGTCAAAGGCATATAAGTATTATTTTGTTTTTTATAAAAATGGCAAAATGGCCCTAAAAATGAAATGTATTTACCATAACATACATATATATACATCCTGAAGCCAGTAAAAATGATATTAAAAATGCCCTTCAATTAATATTGGTGTTATTCTGAGCTTTATGAAATAAAATGGCTTCAAATCTTTTAACAGCTGCAAAACTTGATTATGTAGGGATATCTCCCACAAGTAAACAAGCAAGTTGGCTGCTTACTAAAGCAGCAATTATCATAATGTTGCATCCAGAAACCAATAATAGATCACCCAGTAAGAATAAACGCAACGAAACTCACAAGTTTAGAAAATTAGATTATATAGCGTAAAGGGTGGGTTTTTTTTATTATTCCCAAGTATTACTATAGAGATTTATAGAAATATATTTTAGAAAACCTCAGAAAACATATATATATATATATATATATATATATATATATATATATATATATATATATATATATATATATATATATATATATATATATATATATATATATATATATGTATATATATATAAAAATAAATAAATAAAATGAATTATTTGAGAAATAAGGGGGAAAATAATTTTTCTCACGCAATATGTTTACATTAACTTAGGGAATATTTTTCCACAAGAATAAAATGACAAGCAAGATGGATGGATTTCTTTTCCAATAGAAGTATTGAAGTAATCTTGGTAAACTTTGCATATGCAAAGGTTATAGAACAAAATATCTCAAGGGATGACTGTGGTAGTTCTTCTCTGATGGAAGGTTTTTTTAAGCCACAAAATAGGAGTGCTGACTTGTGGGAATGTATATTAAATAGAATAAACTTTTGCTGTAGAGAAGTAGGGAAAAGAAAGGAAGCTGGGGATGTTTCAATATATGTTGACACTATCCAGGTATAGGATATGCATTAAGAAGAAAATGTATTTAATTCAACTTAGCATGAATTTTAGGAGATGATAGGACAAAGTAAATTTATCTTAGGGGGTTTTTTTGTGAGCTGAAAATTAGAAAATTATGCTCATTAATCAGATGTCATTCCTTAATCTTGCTCTGGCTTAAAGAGGCAGTCAAGACATTAGTACAAGAAATAATGAATAAATAGTTCAGGAAAATCCAAAATGATACTAATAAGAGGGAGGAACTGGAGAAGGAGAGATTAAATCTTTCTCCTCATATCACTTTTTCCCAAGCTGACCTACCAATCAAAATTAAAAGTTGTCCATGCAAATCACTATCACTTTAAGCGAAAAATAGGAAAATGTAATGTTAGAAAGAGAGACTTATATCAATCTAGCTAGGACATCAGGCCAGGCCAAATCAATGAATTGTTGCTTTGACTATTTCAAAGCATGGGCAAAACTATTAAGGCCTGCATGCTTCACCTGAATGAGAAGCATATGGGTACTGTAGAATATAGAGGTAGTTGTAATTCTCTATCCCTGTTAGGGATGGGCTTTCTGATAATAGATGACTTGATTCACATTTACCAACAAGCCTGTTTCTGTAAGAATTTCCATCTCTCCTATCCAAATAGCAAGCAAACTCTCAGAAAATAAAATCCTCTACCTAGTTCAAAGTGTAATTTTCCTCTCTAAGAAACACTCCATTTTTTTTCTTTCGTGCACCAATTGTTTTTAAATATAGAGAAATGGGGTATGGCTAGAGACCATACATATTACATGCCTATGTAGCATTGCCACCGCAGATCACCACCTTCCCAAATCCACCCCCAAATTAAACCTGCCAATGAGCTACAAAATCATCAGCCTTTTTATAGTTTCACCTCTTACTTTTGTTCTATTAAACAAAATATTTTAAACCAAATTGTCCAGGTTTTCTATGTACTGTGGCTTGGGTTAGCAGGCAACAACTGAAAATGTTTGCATTTGAATGGAGATGGCCACACCTGCTTCCACTTGAACTGGGAACCACTGGGGGCAGGAGAAAAGAGCAGCTGCCTTAAGTCCAGCGATCGTAGACTCTTGCCTTTAGAAAAAAGTCAGACAGCAACACGGGTGACCACTTAAAAAACAGTAAACAAGTCATGCTTAGGGTAGCAGCTCCATCAGAGCTTCATCAGTATTAACCATACCTAACATCTATTTGTGCCCAGAAGAATTCCAAACCTATTCTGTTAAGTGTACATGTGTGCTCTAATCAATGGGAAGGATGTATGTGCTCTATTTTAAAAACTTGTATAGTTGAAATTCCCTGGTGTTCTCTGACATTAAGAGGGACACAGCTTCTTAGAAATAAATGTATTTTAACAAAGCATAAGTGAGATTTATCACTTCTAATTATAATTAGTCATTTTAACACGATGAATGGTGGGTATTCTGAGGCTATTCTATTGTAAACAGTTCAATATGTTGTTATATTTATTTGTATCCTGCCTTTATTATTTTTACAAATAATTCCTTCCTCCTACATTTACCAAAACAACAACCTTGTGAGATAAGTTGGGCTGAGAGATGATGACTGGTTTAAAGTCACTCAGCTGGTTTTCATGGTTAAGACAGGATTTGAACTCATGATCTCTGGCTTTCTAATCTAGTGCCTTAACACTAGACCAGTTTACTGCAGGCACATGCCAACTGGCAGGATACAGGAAGTCCTCAACTTACAACAGTTCATTTAGTGATCATTCAAGGCTACAATGACTCTGAAAAAAGTGGCTTGTGAGTGCTTTTTACACATGATCACTGCAGTATTCCCATAGTCACATGATCAGAATTAAGATGCTTGGCAACGCGCTCATATTTATAATGGTTGCAGTGTCCTAAGGGTCATGCGATCACCTTTTGTAACCTTCTGACAAACAAAGGTCATAAAATGGGGCAAAACTGACAACAAATGTCTCACTGAGCAATAAAAATTGGAGACTCAATTGTGGTCGGAAGTTGAGGACAACTTTGAGAAACTGGAAAGCTAATGAAATATTCAATTTGCTGATGTCATGCAATATTTGTCTTTGTCGTACAAACCACCTCTTTATAATTCTGACCCTTGGACATGTTTCATTATACGATAAGGGGTTTGGCTTTGTCTATCATATAAAGCTGCCAAATTTATAGATGCAAACTCCCTGAATCTACTTCCCACGCTCACATTGCTTCATTTTGGCCACTATGCAACTCTGGAGGTGCATAGCATGAGAGGATTTACCCTTTGGGAAAGAGTGTTTTTGCTCCCCTGACTTCATAATTTGCCTAAATTACAAGCAAGTGTGACATACATATTACACTCATTAAGAGATGGGCTGACCAAAAGCAGAACATTTTTTGAATATAGGTATATAATAGAAGTTAATCAAATCTTATTTCTATCTATTCCCTCCAATGAATTTCTACATGTCAAAAGATAAGGAACAGCAATGTGAAATGCAGCAGCTGTGGAACAATTCTAGAGTAGCAGGTGAAAAGATTGGATTCATCATTGTAACAATTTTAAAACACATAAGACTATTTACAATACAAACTCCATTATACTATCAGTAATTATTAAAAATAGACATCTTTAGATTTCATCTAAATCTGAAAACTTCTTTCTAGAAGCATATGGACTCCATATAGGTAAATCCATTTTTCTTACAAAATTGCTAAATATGTAGTATTTTAAAAGACACTGCCCTTACACATGCTTTCCACATTAAATCATTAGAATTTGTGTGAAAAGGTAAGTAAAAACTCTTAATATTTCCAATGTTTGGTTTCCTGCATATGCTGGGTCCTTGAAGCTGTCATACAACTGTTGCTCAGTTTATAGATATTGAAATATATTTTATATGTATCACAGAGATACATTCTATACTAATTATGATAGCTCCTTTTAGGGAGTAGAGAGGTAACCATGCCATCTTCCATATTTAAAAACTCAGGATTAGCGTTGTTGAGGATAAAAATCAATAAATTTAACCAGGTTTTACATAAAATATTATGTAAAAAATATCTAGATGTATTACTTGGTTTGATATTGGTGCTACTATTAGCATAGGAATTGAATCTAGAGAATCATGATCAGCAATCAAAAATATTGGTTGTAATAAAGTCATTGCTTAGTTGTATGTTGTATGTTGAGTATGGAATTTTAGGTAAACTTTCTAAACACTAATTACAGGGATCTCAATAAAGTCTTAGAAATAGAAAGAAGCTAGAAACCTCAAGAATGACAGATGTTACAAGACAAAAATTATGATTAATGATAATTAGCTAGACATAACTCTTTGAAAGCCAAAATATAGAATATGAATGCTTGAAAGCATATTTCCCCTTCTGAATGCACAGTCCTAGAGATCACTGCATTTGATTTATAAATATATTTACAAAATAGCTGTAAGACTTATGGATGTCTATATGTATACCTGAAGCTGAACTCAGGTGGAATAGATTTATTGGTTTAAACCTTTATGTCCACTACTATTAGGCCACTGATTAAAAATCTTTGGGATATTTAAGGATTGTCTTGGACTATTAAATATATAATAAATATAAATATAAATACATGTAACTATGGTACACAACTCAGAAACTTTGGTAAATACAATATATCCTAGAGAAAGCCAAACCAGAAAAATAGGAGTGTTAAATAGCCTAATGGTGAATTTTCTTTTTTGTAATATGCATCATTAATGTCTATCTACATTTAAATGATTTCACATTAAGTTGTCATTACCCTCTAATTTAGTGATTTCCAGATTCAACAATTTCAGAGTCTGCTTTCTGCTTAAATCTTTACAACTAGTAAAATCATGCTGTTTTTTATTTTTTTTAAAAAACACAATTATACCATTAACACATTGCCATATTTGTTTGGCATGCTACAACAGAAGGCTTTATTTAGGTCAATTGGAGAATGTTGGCAACTGAAATTTTGCCAATTTGTGGACATAAGCTTTGAAGTATAGGCTGCATGTAACTCAAATACAAGTAATACTTTAATAACAATAACTTACAGATACAAACTAATGATGAACTATAATTTCACAAAGAATTGTAAACATTTTGCACAATTGTCAGTCCTGTCTTTTAGGCAAAGTGCTCTTTTGATGATAAATAAATTAACAAACATATAGCTAGAATGGACTACTTCCAGACAATACAAAAAAAAAGATGTTTCTCTTCAATAAAGTTTGTAAACATACAGAATTTATGGAGAAAGCCATAAAAGTGTCCCGCAAGCCATCTACACTTACATACTTGGGCAACTAAATGGTCTTCAAAACACTTTGGATGCTATTTAAGATTAAATTGATTTTCAATGACAGAGTACAATAGGTGACTCAGAATGTATCTCCTTAATCTCATGTCCCTGAAATAAATAAATCAGCTGTGATTTATTGGCAGTTGTGTCAGTGAATGGGTTAGCAAAGGTTGGAGTCCAAGAGCAGAAGGTGAATGAGCTACAAAAATAGAAAGATTTTTGATCAGCCTGGCTGGAAGTACAAAAATATTACTTGTGAATAACAAAAAAACCAATTGTATTGATATGGCTGGGATACTAACAAGCCGCACCCATTTCACAGCTTATGAATAAGTCCATGTCTAGAAAGACAGTGTCTTCCAGATGTTCATACCCTTGGTGATGCCTGCTTCTCCCATATGAACTGTGTTTATACCTGTAGTTCTGCAAGTTGCAGGAAAGAAGTATTATTGCAACTTCTTTTAATGTCTTGCTGAGCACATCTATAACTAAGAAAATTTTCATCATAAATATATAGAGTATTTTAAATGATGATAGCTATTTCAGCTAAAAGGAGAAGCCACAGCTTTTGTTAGAGTGTGGTGTTCTTTTTAATCAACAGTGGGTATCAAAATATGCCTAGAATAAGGTCAATGTACCTTAATATATATATTTTTCATCTTTGATTATGGAGTGTATGTCTGTGTTTTAAGTGCTATGTAAATAATACATTTTAACATTTGGGAAAGGGGTTGGACTACATTCCTTTACTCCATAAAAATATGAGATTCAAATAGTGTGATAGGTGGAATGTGGTGCTTAAACATTTCATTATTTCTTTAATGCACAAAAGGTTATACTGGAGAAGAAAATCCCACTTTCATTGTATTGAAGAAGAAAAAAGTTCTAGCTATGGACAAATCCAAAGCTAGAGTTGAATTCCCAAATACTCTTTGGGAATAGAGCTTGCAAAATAATTGTAATATGGCTTAATACCTACTCATAGCCCCAGTGATCTAAAAACCTACCAGAAATGGTCAAATAAAGTTCAACTGTTTATCATGAAGGTCTGTGAAAGGTCATGGGGAGAGCAACCTCACTATCAATTACTCAACTATTATTTTAAAAAAAATCTTGCGTGCGAATTATCTCGCTTTTTTTTTGAAGTAATTCTTGTACTCTCCCATAATGATAGGTAACTATAAGAATAAGGGCAAGCATTGTATACTGCAAACCTGAAAGGAATCTTTGGAGAAGTAATATGAAAAATTCAATAAGATATGTAGAAAATGATGCTATCTTATTTTAAGTCTAGGATTTAGAATTCCACTAGTGGATGGGGAGAATAGTTCTTTACACTGAACTGTGATTCTATATTGCAAATGGATAGAACCATATTAATTACACATAATTCCATTCTTTCCATGCAATTTCAACAAATGCAAGAAGCCTCAGAATCAGCCCCTTTAACAAAGTGAAATAATAAATTAGTAGCACACTTTAAAGCATTTATTCTGAGGAGAAATATTATATGTAAAGCTCCCGTTTCCCTTCTGAGCCAGTAGCAGACATTGCTACTCATCTCAAATGTGTCTCTGCAACAGTAGGTCGTGGAGTTTTTATTTTTTTTAAACAACTCCCTGGAAAAGCTAGGGTTTCTCACAAATATGATATTGGACACAAAATAAAGGCAGAATTGGCAGCCTATGGGTTGCATGGTGCCCAACCCTGAGCTAAAGGATTCATTTCACCCAATCTTCTCAAGTCCACAGAGTAGTTATAGCAAGCCACTGTACCTACCATCCATGTAACTATGGAGAGCTGTTAACATTGTCCCATCTTGTGGCACATATGCTGAATATGCCATTTCTTCTAACATTGGTGGTGAAAGTCTAGAAGCTTGGACTGTTGTAACAGGAGCAGTGGAAGAGTGGTTGGGGCTAACATGTTTCTTATGGCGTGCTCTACAATTTTGAAACCATACCTGGAAATGAAACAAAAAAACCCAAGAATTTGGTTAGTTGTCAGACTTTTATTTTCATGTTAAATAGATGAATTAAAAACATAGTTATTAGTTTGGGGGTGGGTTGCATCGTGTCAGATAGAATCCAGTTCATGAAATCTCATATTTTTTCTCTCTCGTCATATATACAGACCCTATAAAGCTCTATAGGAGGTTATAGAATCAACATACACAATCATTATAACTATGATTTGCATTGCTGATAACTATAAATCATATTGCTTCAGCCATGTGGACATATTTAATAGGAAACATTAACTGTATATTTTTCTATTAGAAAAATAAGTGTTTCTGAACTATTATAAGCTATTAAAAATTATTTTAACTAAAAATATACTGGGCTTTTATTAACTTCATAAAAGTGAAGAACTTTGGTCACAACACTTGTGAAATATGCAGTATAGTTACTTGTATCACACGCCTGCTCAAGCCTGTTCTTTCTGCCAGCTTTTGCAGTGTTTGTGCATCTGGATTGTTATCCTGAGCAAACTGTGCTTGCATTACCTGGAAAAAAAATTAGCATGTTTTATGACATACTGACAAAAACTGCACAAATAATCAAGAAACAGTCATGCTGTAGCCTCAATAGTACCTTTGAAGCAAAAAGTACTATTGAGGAATAGAGCTTGCAAAATAATTGTAATATTGGTTAACACCTACTCATAGCCCCAGTGATCTAAAAACTTACTACAAATGGTCAAATAAAGTTCTATTGTTATCATGGAGTCATGTGAAAGTGCATGGTTTTATTAAAGGCTTATAGTCATAGCAAGGGACTACAGCAGAGTTGACCTGAATTCTAAAAAGAAAGAAAAAATCAAAGCAAAATTAACTCTAACCCTAACCCTAATTTATCACTGAAATACATACAATGGGAATTTATCACAAGGCCTTTTAATCATGTCTATGTAACACATTCATCTTACTTTCTATGTGTGTTTTATCAAATCAAAAAATAAGAATCCTACAAGGAGAAGTTTCACAAAACATACCAAATTTTCTCTTCCCTAATTCCTTCATTCATAGTTAGTTCAGGAATTCTTATACTGTTTTAGCTTGCCAGTAGCATGTACAAGACATGTGGTAAAGTTGATTACAGGTAGTCCTCGACTTACAACCACAATTGAGCCCCGAATTTCTGTTGCTAAGTGAGACATTTGCTAAGTGAATTTTGCTCCATTTTATGACCTTTCTTGCCACAGTTAAGTGAATCACTGCAGTTGTGAAGTTAGTTACAAGGTTGTTAAGTGAAGCCAGCTTCCCCATTGACTTTGCTTGTCAGAAGGTTGCAAAAGGTGATCACATGACCATGGGACTCTGGAACCATCAAAAATCTGAACCAGCTGCCAAACACTCACATTTTGATCACATTTAATTGAATCTTCTATTAAAGACTTATACAGGTAGTCCTTGATTTCCAACCACAATTGGGCCCCAAATTTTGGTTCCTAAGCAAGACAGACATTAAGTGGGTCTTGCACCATTTTACAATATTTCTTGTCACAATTGTTAAGTGATTTACCCCAGTTGTTAAGTTAGTAACACAACAGTTGTTAAGTGAATCTAGTTCCTCATTGACTTTGCTTGTCAGAAGTTTGCAAAAATGATCACATGAGTTGGGACACTGCAACCATCATAAATTCCTGCCAGGTGCCAAACTAATTTTGATCATGTGACCACAAGGATGCCGCAACAGTCTGAAAAATGGTCATAAGTAACTTCGAACAGTCACTAAAGGTTTAATTAGGTTTAGGTTTACTTTTATTTGTATGCCGCCCTTTTCCCTGAAGGGACTCAGGGCGGCTCACAACTCAAAAAGGGAGGGGAAATACAAACAGAATAACAAAAACATAAAAACCATACATAGTTAAAAGCACAACAATCATACCATTCGAAGTGGGGCAGCGAGTCTTTAGCCCCAGGCCTGTCGGAACAGCCAGGTTTTAAGGGCTATGCGGAAGGCCTGGAGGGTGGTGAGGGTACGAATCTCCACGGGGAGTTCGTTCCAGAGGGTCGGAGCAGCCACAGAGAAGGCTCTCCTCCGGGTAGTCGCCAGTCGACACTGGCCGGCTGATGGAATTCAGAGGAGGCCTAGTCTAAACAAGTGATTATAAATCGAGGACCACCTGTAAACTGTAAATAGACCACACCACAGAACTCTTGTTAAAATTCTGTCCTACAGTGTTGCCTGGGATAGCAATCTAAATAGCCTAGATTGGATTTTCCCCAAACTGATATACACTAGGATTTCTGAACTAGAGGTAATCCACAATTTACGACCACAATTAAGCCCAGAATTTATGTTGCTATGGGAGAAATTTGTTAAGTGAATTTACCCCATTTTATGAATTTTCTTGCCAATCAATCACTGCAGTGATTGAAGTCAATCACTGCACTTAAGTTAGTAACACGGTGATTAAGTGACTCTAGTTTCCCCAATGACTTTGCTTGCCAGAAGATCGTAAAAGGTGATCACATGACTCTGGGAAACAGCAACACTCATATGAACCAAACATATGAATTTTGATCATGTGACCATGGGAATGCTACAAAGATCATAACTGGTCGTAAGTCACTTTTTTCAGTACCATTGTAACTTCGAACAGTCACTAAATGAACTGTTGTAAGTGGAGGACTACCTGTAGTAGTATGTCAGCTTTCTTATGTTCCCTAAATAAGATCCTAATCCTCACATAAGAAAAGTAAATATAATGTACTGGAAATAATTCTGCCAATTGTAGAATTTTCAGTTAAGATTTTCCTTTTTTGTCTCTTCACGTCCTTTATTCTTGGTTATTGTCATTTTGTTTTGTTTTTTATTTTGTATTTGCTATTTTGACGGCTATTTTGTTCTAAATATATGGTAAACCATTTGCAGTGCACATTTTGTTTAAAGAGGTGGGGTTTAAATTTTAATCAAAATAAAAACATTTAATTTAAATGTTAAATAAATATCCTATGTATATTTACAAGATCAGAATTAATATCCGAAACACTAACACTTTGACTAAAACAATTAAAAGAAATTTTATTATTTTAATTGCAAACCAACAATTAAAGAAAACTCCTAAAAGGATGACAGCATAATGGTGGCCAATGCAATAGAGAATTAAATAAGCAGTTAAGAAGAATGCTAAAATGTATTAAGTTTCCAGTTTATTTACAAGAAAATAAAGCAATAATGCAGTAACTGAATACAGGAACAAATTTGGTTCATAGACATACGGTACTCCTTTGCATTTATTTTGCAGCAGTTGTGGCTTGCATAGAGTAACCTATTCTAAAGTACAAAGATAACAACTTGTTTACAATATACTGAACACAATTAGGCAGCCAATACTAAATTAATCCCATAATTTAACTACGACACTCTGTTTGGAATGAAGAACAACAGTTTTTTGATTGTCATATACTATTGCATTTACATGGTATCAAAATATGAAAAAACCGTATGTTCTTGGAAATATGTCGCTTGCACAGTTCCTAGTACCTTTCTTCATGTTACATAGAACTGAAACTATTTAGCCCTCTATTGCAATTATGGGAGTTGTGTGAATGTCTGATTTAATGAAATTCATCAAGTAGTCAAAATAGATCAACATTTATGCTTTCACTCTGCAGAATTACTAACTGCCTTGAGGGAAATTGAAAAGCTTGAAGAGTAACCAATTCAGATGAAACAGCGAAAGCTCACAAATTTATTCCAGGAACAGGCTGTGCCTTGGTATTAAGAGAAATCATATACCATTGAGCGTATAATTTCTTTATAAACAACTAATTTATACAGAATTTTTAAAATTATGCACCGTGTACAATTGTTATGCTTCTTCACCATGGCTATGCTCAGCTCCCCACCATAGCTCTGATTATAGCAATCTACGATTCAATGGTTCTACCTGCAGCTGATCTGCTGTGAAACTGGTTCGAGCTCTTTTTGCTGGTTTGGGATGATTAACATCTTGCTCTGTTAATAATGCACCTTCTACACTAATACCATTCCCTGAAATTAAAGAGAGAAGAAGTCCAATTGTAGCACTGATATTTGTTATTATTTACAGATATTCCTTTATAATCAACTTCCAGTATTCAGAATATACTTAAACTATGAAAATATCCATTATTTACTATTTTGAAACAGATAGTCTGGAATTTGAATACATATACATATTACATATTTCATAATCATTCAGAATAATGAAATAATTTAAAGCAGTTTTTCAACAACATCTGTATTATAAACCTAGTCCATATCTAAAAATAAATTCACGAGCTACCAGACAGATTAGAACATGGAGGTGAAAATTAGTTTTATTTTGCAATTAGCAAAATAAATTAGCAATGTTCATATAGATAACTACTACATCTAGTTTCATAGACAGAACTTTTCTTGTTGGCTAAATTTTGACAACCAAATCTACTCAATTGAAAACATTGAAATGACGTGAGCATATGGTTTTTTTTAAAAGACAAATATGCAGTCAATGTTAATATGTTTTGAAAGAATGGCAAAAATCTAATTATGCCAAACAGCCTATTATGCCTTGTTTTGACATTTTTAGTGAAATGTAAAAAAAAAAAAAAAAAAACTTTTACCACTCAGAATATTATCACCAAAATGCTTAATACAAATAAAAAATAATACAGGTAATTTGTATTCTGAAGCAACTTGTGTTTCAGGATAATTTTCACCACAGCCATATTCCTGATCATGATTCGAGATAAGGTAAAATTCTCCAGAAAGGTTAAAAGCTACTGAAAGTCAACTTCTCTTAATGTTGTATTCACACGATCAATGACACATTAATGTTTGTAATGTTTGTAATGTTTATTAACATTTGTAGGCCGCCCTTTTCCCTGAGGGGACTCAGGGCGGCTCACATAAAATCAGGGAGGGGAAATACAAACAATGACATAGACACATATAATAAAAGTAATAAACAACATACATTCATCATTCGGGAGGGGCAACTATCCTTGTCCCCAGGCCTGACGGGCTAGCCAGTTCTTAAGGGCTGTGCGGAAGGCCTGGACGGTGGTGAGGGTACGAATCTCCACGGGGAGTTCGTTCCAAAGGGTCGGGGCTACTACTGAGAAGGCCCTCCTCCTTGTAGTTGCCAGCCGGTACTGGCTGGCCGATGGAATACGGAGGAGGCCCAATCTGTGAGATCTAATTGGTCGCAGGGAGGTAATTGGCAGGAGGCGGTCTCTCAAGTATCCAGATCCACTACCATGCAGGGCTCCATTAACTATGGAATAACTTATCCAACTAGAAATTGATTTTCAAAATGCATTCAAAAATTGACTTTGAGATTCAGGATGACATGTGACAAAGTATAGACGTAAGGAAGAACACAGAAGCTTTAAGAGCTAGCCTACATGAATACCTACACGAATTAATTAACAGTAAATGCACAGTGTAAAAGTGTTTTAACTGGTTTGTAAAATGTTGGAGGAGAAGGAACTATCTGCATCTCCAGAAGAATGAATTATGTTCTGGGGACCAGAACTGAAAAGGCTTTTTCTAGGATAAAAGGGAAGCTTACCATTTTCAACTTCTCTTTTCAAGTTGTCCAACATGCAGTCATAATGCACTCTACAGAGGACTTTCTCTTCAACCAAAGCAAACTCTTCTCCTGTCGAGAGCTGCCTTTTGCAGGAGAAACAGGCAAAGCAGGCCAAATGATACACGTTTCCCTTAGCTCTTCGAACCCAGTCAGTAGAATGGATGTGCCTACCACAGCGAGAACAGCGTGTTCCATACCGTCTACAGAAGAAGAGGAAGAACAAATGAAACACAAGTCACAAGCCTGATTCTGTAACATTATTTTGCCTGAAGTTTGCACTAAATGCTATTGGCCTCAGAAAATCCTGAATTTGGATTGTCTAATTTCCATTGCATTTTATCAACCAATAGCAAAATTGCTTTTGTATTGTTGACAAGTCATTCCATTATGCCTTCCAGGGCTTCTGCAGAAAACCATAAGGGTTTGGGATGCACAATACCTAAGGGGGTTATTCAGGAATCCCTTTGTTATGTTATATACAGGAAGTTACACTGGATTTTACCTTGATGTAGTTGAAATTGCTAATCCTTTTCAGTTGTGTATCTTTGTGAAATGTGGTATCATCAGTAAGCTAGAATCCTTAATGTTTTCATTTTCACCATATTTTTTTAAAGCCCAAATGTCAAGAGATATGCTATTTTGAACAAATATGCTATTTTGTGTTTCAAATGATCGTTTAAAAGCAGGGGGGAAAGTACACACAATATTTAAAACAAAAATAATGCAAGGTTAAAAAAATCCAAACAAAATGGTTTAAGGTAATAGCAATTGAATGATCGAAGGAAAATATTAAAACTCAACACTAGCAGTGAAAACCAAAATTAACCATCCAACCCAAGTAAATGCTTTGCAAATTTGGTGAAGATGTAGACAAACAGTAGATTCTTTTTTTATTTCAGATTATGGAGTATACCATCAAAGATGCTCCTCAGGCACACAATACTTGATATAGATTAAATACATTGTATTTATATACTGGAATCTATGAGAAATTAATGGCACAGATATCAAAGAGCAATAGAACAATAGTAACTACTGTTTTATCATGCCATATTAAGTGACATATTTGTGTTTTAATAAAAGGTAGAGTAGGGCATTTCATCTTTGCCCATTGTTGAAAATACAAGAGCCCTATTTCCATAGAAAATTGTATCTTTCTCTTCATTAAAATTGTTGAAACAGAGCCTCCAGTTTGGATGAAGACCACAGTAGGATCAAGATCCACCTCCATTCTAATCCCAACCAGATGACTCAATTATGAGTAAAAAGGAAAAAAAGATATCGATTTTTTTAAAGATCAATATCTCAGAATCATTTGGTTTTAAAAAAGAGGTATGATATACTTTCCATAGCTTGCTTTAACTTCCTCATAACTTATAATTTAGGAATAATTTTCAAGGGCAGCTCCACACAAGAATGTTTTGCAGTAATCCAAATTGATGGTTTCTGCTAAGTGAGATGATAAAGATTTCATATATAGAAAGACATTTCTTTAAATATTTTGACAATATTCACTCAACTACTTTATTGCTATCAACTGAAAGAAAAATAAACTGAGAATGTTAAGAAATGTATGATAAAATGTGCAACAGCACCATTAAATCTGCCAAAATCAATGCAGTTAATGCCCAGTGTATATTTAGAAATTTACTAAAAATTTTCCAAACCCCAGATTTGTAAATTAAGGTTTCACAAATAATTATAATAAATAATGCAGGCCACCTATACTTACATATTCGGATAAAAAATGTTAAGTATAATTAAAATGAGTTTCTCATTTATGAAAAATGAAAAGTGCAGGTTTATGCTGCAGTCATAAATCCCAAACCCTTAGTAATTAAATGCTACATTTTCACTTACTCTTTCAAATAGCAGTAGTTTATTCTAGCAGTAAAGTACTTCAGTGATGTATCTTAGTTGGTGCTGATGCTCTGAAGAGAATGCAGGAATAATTACTTCCCCATTGTGGAGGCAGAGAAATAGAAATACTTTAGTGCTAGAGAAAGTAACTGCACTTTGTGAAGATAAACATATGCAGATGGGAAGACTACAGAAAGACTAAATAGAAAACATCTTAGGAACTTTAACACTTTTTTGAAAAGTTGACCCTACTGTCAAATAGAAAAAATCATTCAAGATCATTGTGTTTGTAGGATTCTTGGTGCTTGCTGAACTTGTTTTCTTGTACAGATTTCATTACCAACCTTCTAGCAGTGCTAGAAGGAAGCAAGTTTTTCTCTATATTTATATACAAGTGGCCTTGTTGCACTGCTGATGTTACCTTGTTGGGTAATGAAACGTCTTGAAGAAGATAACTACCAGTAAGCTCAGACAGAAGGACCCTAGAGTTCAACGCTGCATTACAAATATTCTCTATTGATAATTGTGTTTTTTAATTATGTATCACCCCAAACAAATAATAATACTGTTGGGAAATTATTTATGTTCCATCTAATATATAACAGAGAAAATAAAATAATGTTTTCATCAGGACCAGATATGTGATCCAGTGACATTAAGCACTTCATCCACTCTGATTTCAGTAAGAAAGCTAATCAACCACCACACTGAGAGCAAAACAAATATTCCAACCTCTGATCACATATTCTGGCATATACATTTTGAGATATGGAAGGGGGCGTGGGGCCAACATATTGTTCACATCAGGACAAATATTCACAATACAAGAATTTTAAAAAGCACCCGGAATTTTAATAATTAGCTAAAAAAAAACAACCCACAACAAATACGATCTGCTTAACATTAGAAATTACTTTTCGGCATGTACCATACCTCTCTTTTAAATATTAGTGACTATTGAAGAAAAAGAAAAAGACAGACAGACCATGGTGTTTGTAGGATGAAACACTGATATATTTAAGATAATTTATCTGTAACTCTCATGCTCCACCAAGTTTATACAAAGGCCAAGGGTTATATAGTTGTACACTGCCATCAAGATTAAGGATGGGGTTGACAAGCCGAAAGTAAATAAAAGCTTACAATTAGCTGAACAAAACAAAAGAATTTCTATTATAGTGCCCAAATGAGAAGAGTAGTGGTTGGCCAACAGTGGCATGAATTGTTCATGCTTGTACTATGTTCCTCTTGAAGCTTCAAATTCCTTCTCACAGTATAAAAACACAGTCCTTAAGTAATATTTTGACCAAAACTAGATAAAACCTACTTAGCTACAACCAATAGGGGTATGCAAATCCTACTGCACCCAGCATCACAAAATTACAAGGTCAAATAACACCCTGCAATATGGCTGCTGCTACCATCATATGATTAGACCAAAAGTCTGGGAGAAATCTAACTGTGTAAAGAAATCTAAATCAATGTTTAGACTAAATCCCAAATCTAAATCTAAACTAATCTAGCAAGATGCAAAGTAATCTTTGCCTCTCTATATACATAGTTTGTTCCTAAGAGAATCTCTATATACATAGTTTGTTCCTAAGAGAATCTTTTGAACTAAAGGTAAGTAGACTATACATTTCCCAATTTAAAAGAAAATTAATATATCTCATTATTGAGGAACACATAGGTATATTTGTTTCGGTGTGGCACTGTGCCTTCAGATAATATTCCATCCAAAGCAAGGTGAACATATATCTTTGCACAGAAGAAACATTCCACAGATTTCCATTTGCTCTTTCAAAATAATAAAACGTACTTGAGTTGCACAGTATACCTGAAATAATCTAGTTTGCAGAAAACATCTTTGTCTTTGATATAGCAACTGGTGTGCCTTCCTAAAGAGGTTCTGCATACACTGCAGGAAAGGCAGCGTACATGCCAGCACATATCATTTACCTAGGAAGGAAAAAGAAAATTGAAATCTGACATCACTTATTTGGGTAATTTATGAAATAAGAGTTAACAGTGTAAAGTGATAAAAAAAATTAAGGTTCTAATTTTGCACATATTTGAAAAGATAAAGCTGAGTTCCTGATGTGGTTCTATTGAGAACGAAGAGTTTCTTGATCTGTTTCTGGCTTGTTATGAGTTTAGAACATAGACATATGTACAAGTTATTTTAGGATTTGGAATGTTTATGTTAAGTTTAATAAATAATTGTAGGAAGAGTGAAGTGGCTGAAGCAATTAGCGACACACTTAATTCAAAATGGTATCATGTAAAATTATGTCAGCATGAATCTCTAATTCATAAACTAAGTGTAACAAACTATGGCAATTACCACTTGGTGAAATTTACCATTGATACCTCACTTCTTAAATTGTCCCACTACATCAGGCAATAAGCTGAAATATGTTCCTGTAGAGACATGTAATTTTTGTATCTTTTCATGTAGAAAAGTAAATTCATATATCTGAATAGACACACATAGAATTGCATTGTCTAATCCTGGATGAAGAAGTTACGACAGACCATAGTGGTCGGAAACATGTTTCATATAATTGAAACAGACCAAATTTTAGCACCCTCCTGTATTAAGAGAATACAGGAGGGTTTTTCCTCTATCATTAATTTTAAGACATTCTTAATTTATGATACAAAGTTCACAACATGATTAATAAGGCCATACTAGTTCTCCTGTGAGATCTTTTTTTCAAAATGTAAGCTATTTTTGCAGTGAAGACTATACATTTTATGAATATTAACATACAATTTAATGTAAGTATACGTTAAATCTTTCTTTGGACTGACAAAGATAATTCAATTGCCTTAGTAAGATGTTATGAATGGTTTGTCAGTAATGTTATACTTTCAATAAGCAAAAATTATTTTTTCGACCCATACTGTATGATTTCTTAGAATTGAATTTCTAAAGTGCCTTTGAGCTTAAATTAAAATGTCAGCATATTACATTCAGGTTTGATAAAATAATATAAATATAACAATATATAAATAATATTGCCTAAATGTCAAAACAAATAAAATTAGCATTAATGATGTCGAAGGAAATTGACTGCTAACTGGATAGATAAGTTTTTTGATATGTTATGTTGTGATGTTATAGTACAATAGTTTAAAGTTACAGCACTAAGAATTGGAAAATAATAGTTATACAACTTTCTGAATGTCTGGACTCTAGACTTTATAGCTAAATAATACCAATCACCCCATTAGAAATAAAAAAAATCTTAAGATTTCTTTGGTGCTTTTTTAAAAATAAAAATTTGTAGGGGCCAGAGAAAGTTAATAACATTCATATATTTAGTATTCTTTGCAAGTTTATAATTGCATTTAAGTTTTCAAGAATTGCCTTACCCAACATCAATGTGTTTGATAATTTCCAGAGCATTGGCTTTAAACTTTTGGCATTGCATGCAACACATTAGGAAAGTTTGGTTTGTAGTAGAACAATAATAAATTGTTCTTTTGTTTACAGGAAATCGGCTCCTGTCATGTATTTCTCAAATTTGGGTTTTTTTTAACTATGGGTAAATGAGAACATTACAAACTTCTGCAATAATTGTCCCTGAATATACTGTCTATTAGTTATTAGGAAGACAATTATTTTTTAAAGAAAAAACAGACACAAGCATAGGCCTAACACCATTGGATGATTTCACTGGATGTCATCTCAAGAAAATGAGTCCATATGCATTTTCAAAACTCATGGCTATGATCAATGTGGTTTCAGTCCTTTATAGAGTTTAGTAGTTATTTGCTCTTCAGTTCTTCTGGCAAGCTTTTAAATGTAGCATTTATTGTGGCTAAATATTTAATACAAAGTCTAAGTCCAGTTTGAAGACTTAGGCTAAGATGTCCAGCAGGGAATGAAATAGGTTGGGGGTTTTTTTGAGAGGAAATATCAGCTTCTCCTATTCAACAATTCCACAGCGCTAAAAATCAAGAAAAATATGAAAATATCATATTTTAGCCTTAGGTCCTTATCAGCAGAGAATTAAAGCAATTTGATTCTTGGAAAGTGACACTTCACAAACACACAAACATATTTATTTGGCCTGACTTAAATGTTGAATTATTTATAGGAAGCTATTGCCAAGTGCAGCAGTGTGTCAACTATAAAATCAAAACTATCTTCCTTTTACAATTAAAATCAAAACAATGGTCCTTTTATAAACAGGCTTCAGTTTAGATTAGATCATTACTCATTTCCCATAGGTCATTCATAAATTGCATTTAAATTTACTATATACAAATAAAGATTTAAAATCTGTGCCTATAATTATAGAATGTGTTGAGAAGATGCTGTTTTACAACAAACATGTGAATTAAAAATCAACAATCTTTGCTATACCTTAATGCATAGTATCCCTGAACCCAAAGTTTAAGTTTAAATATTAAAATTAACATAAAGTATTTTGTTTGCCTTTTAACACTGTACTGCCCTAACATTCCTGAATTAATAGTGACCAAATGTACAAATTAATTCAAAAGTGTTATGTTATTTCTGAAAGGCCAAAGACGATGACATTTGGCCAAGTTTCACAGAGGTACATTTAGTTGAATTTAATTTCCTTTAAACATTCAGTCTGGTTGATAGCAACCTGAATTAAGCTCACCTGATGTGGTCTATTAAAACAAAGAAATCTGAAGGCACGATTAGAAAATATTTGGGATGGCATCCAGGCTAATTTTCCAAATTAATCCCAAAGATATTTTATAGTATAAAGATATTTTCAAAAGTATTTGAAAATGGAGTTTCTCTTTGCGATAACTTGCCACTGCTTATCTATTATAATGAAAGGGAATTATTTCAGCAATACTTTTTCTTTCCAAACATAGTATTTATTCTACAACTTTTTCTTCTATACAACAAACGGCTATAGTTGCAGCAAAGCTATTGAAGAGTCTGGAGACAACTTTAAAGTCAAACAAATGTATCCACCAGGAAGAGTCACAAAAGTCTGCAACATTCAGCTACAGAACGTAAGGATAGCTCCCTCCCACTGCCCCATTCTTGCAGGTAAGATAAGCAATATTCTAAAAGGTTGTTTCTATTCCAGGCTTAAATCATTTCTTCTCCCAGACAGAGTTTATTTAGCTGATGCTGCAGCTTCCCTTCCACAAAATTACTACCATGCCAATGGGCAACTCTGCTAAACCTTTCTCAGACCCAGTGTTTGCTCACCTTCAGTAGATATTTGTCCACAATCTCTAGACCACAACTATTACAGATGCATTTGCTGGACCCACAGCTGCCTGAGCCAGAAGCCAGGGAACGGGGCGAAGAGGACGGCGACAGCGGGGTGGAAGAAGAGCAAGAATCCTCATCAGCCACCACCTCTGGACTCACCTGTCACAGAGACACAAGCGCAGGTCTGTCATCAACAAGACTTGGCTCCTTTTTTCTCTTCCAGAGCCCGTTCAATCAGAGTCTTGGGGCAAAGGCTCTTTTGAGGCCTTTCCCCACTGCACAAACCCAATTGGCGGCATTGTCTATGGAGAGTCTCAGCCACCCAAATCATGGTTGTCCCAAAGGGGCTTCTTTCTCTCCCATCCAAGGGGCAACTTCCACTTTCTTGTTTTTTTTTCTTTGAAGATGTTTTGCTTCTCATCCAAGAACTGAAGAAGCTTCTTGGATGAGAAGTGAAACGTCTTCAAAGGAAAAAAAAACAGAAAGTCCAAGTTGGTTCTGAAAAAAATTGGCAATGGGATCTCCCCCCCCCACCTCCCACAACACTTTTATCTCATCTTAAGCCACCCCTCAACGCTCCTCCTCAAGCCAACAACAATGGTTGCCTCCAAGCGTGTAAAATCATTAGGGTTAAAAGTCAGGTGGTTGAATCGTCGGCTGAGGAGAACCAACCCGTGTGCTACAACTCCCAACCACCTCAGCTGCAAGGCCGCCTCTCCCGCCAGTGGCAGATTAAGGCTCACTGGTGCCCTAAGCACTGGTAAATCTTGGTGCCCCCGCCCTCCTTTGTACATAATGTACAAATGACAAGCTTCATTTGGTGTTTTTTCTTTCTTTCTCAACTTGCCCCTTTTGGGCCTGGTGCCGTAAGCACGTGCTTAGTCTGCTTAATGGTTAATACAACACTGTCTCCCGCCCACCCTCCACGAAAACCAGAAACGTTGGTTCCCCTGGGTGTCTTCCTACACCCTCTTTCTTTGGGGGACCCTGCTTAAAAGTTCGGGCTCAGAACCACCGCCGCCCTCCGGAAAGCAAAGAAGGGGATCGCTCGTGCCTGCAGTCGCCCAATCAGCTCCCTCGCCAAATCAGGGCGGGAATTCGGAACCCGGGAGCCGTCGGCAGTGACCTCTTGGCAACAGCTCGCCGCCGCCGCCGCCTCATGCCTGCCTGCCTGCCACGTTCAAGCCCTGCGAGGACGCTTCTGGGCCAGTTGTCCCCTCCAGGAAAGTTCCCGGCAACCGATACAATCCCCCCTCCCTTTTACTTGTTTGTTTCAACCCACTCGAGGCCCTTCGCAAGTTCCAAGAACGCCCCCCTCCCTCCCTTCCCCCCAAATGGTCCTCTCTCGTTTCCTCAGGAGTTACGGCGCGAGTCCCTCTTACCAGCCCTGTGTCTCCGACGCTTTTCCGCCTCCTTCCAGTCACTGCGGCAGCGGCTGCCCCTCGCTCGCTCTCTTCAGCCATGAGCTTCGGGAACTGCAAAAGAGAGACCAGACCGCCTTAGCGCCACGCCGAGACCCTGAGGCGAGGTTTCCTCAGTGTAAGGAGGAGAATGAGGGGAGGGAAAGAAGCGGGGCTGTCGACCCCCCACCCACCCAGAGAAAGTTAAACAAGGGCAATTAAAGGGCGACACCGACCATCCCCTCTCCCCAAGCCGAGGGGGGAACTTTCGAGCGCTAAGTGCAGCAGCCGCCTCCCCCAAAGCCGGCCCGGCTACCAGAGCCGGCCTCGATTTCAATGAAAATGCCCCAGCTTGCTTTAGAGGGCGAGTGGCTCACAGCAATTAAGAAGCCGCCCACCACTTCCAGCTCTGGCCTTCGGAGGTTGTAAATTGCCACTTAAAACTCTCCGGGCGGACTTAATAGGCCGAGGGAACCACTCGACTCGAGAAATTAAAACACACAAAACTGACTGGAAAATGGAGAGTCCCCTGAAAAGGAAAAGCCTTGAAACCAGAAGCCAGCTGAATTTAATTGAGGCGTCATTAAGAACAATTGGTCCTTGGGTCAACTGGAAGGAGGGAGGGTGCATACATAAGAGGGCTTGACACGGCGAGGCTGAGAGGCGAGGCGGGCCGGGCTCTTTCGACCTCCCTCAGCAACTCCGCTCGGGGGGCCGAACAAAGCAGCCCCAGCCCTCGCTCTCTCTTATCAGCTTCTTCGAATCAGTCTCAGTTACCTCAAGGTCGCCTCACTCGGAGGAGTTGCCTCCTGACCCTACCCGAGCCGTTAAAGGGATAAAGCTCAGGCAGCCTCGGTCGCAGACGACGGAGGGAGCCAAACTTAGCCGTCGCCCGTCTGGAAAGACCCACCAAGGCGAAATTGCTTTACGGAGATTTTCAATCGTCCAAGTCATGGTTGTCCCAAAGGTGCTTTCCTCCCCCTAATCCCCAAGGCGATTAACTGGACTTTCTTGGGTGTTTTTTTTCCCCTTTGAAAAGGTTTCGCGCCTCATCCAAAAGCTTCTGCAATTCTTAAAGAAAAAAAATTCAATTGCAATTTAGGGAAAGGGGGGAAAAGCATGTTTGGGACCACCTAGGCGAAATTGCCACGGCGAAGACCGAACTGGCCCTGGGCCAGTTCTTCTCCGCCTTGGTCCCGCTTCTATAACTCCTAACTCCCAACAACTGAGTTGGCACTCTTTTTCATTGTTGTTTTTTTAAAATAAAAAGTCCCTAATTCAGGGAAACACATCTCCACGTGTCAGGGAGTAAAGGCCGGAGCCAAATCCCCCTGCCCCCCCGTTCCCTGCGTTGGGTCTTCGGACAAGAGGACCCCGATGGAAGAATGCAGGTCAGTCATCAACCCGCAACGCCGCGATCGCTTGACGTTTCTTTCCCAGAAATGGAATCGGGTTCAATTGATCTGGCGTCAGTCTGGCCAAATTAAATCGAGTCGCCGTGTCAATTGACTCTGGGTTGGAATGAAAGTTTCAATTCGCTGACAGAAGTCCTAAATGAAGAAGGAAAAAAAAACTATGGGGGGGGGAATTAAAACTGTCTGCGATATATCACTTACCCCGAATTAGTCCCATGAAAGACAAAATAATGACTAGGATTCTGGCTCTGGCTTGTCGATTGCCGGGAAACGTACTTTTAAAAAAAAACCCAAGAAAGCCTTCTGGTTAGAAAATATTGCCTTAAATAGTTCGAAGCCAGGAAACAATCCTCAAGCCACACGAGGGCTTAAAGTCAAGGGACTACTCCAGAGTAAGTGGCTGGAGCGGCGCTAGTCCTCTAGCCTAAATATTCGATTAATTTTGATTTCCTCCTGCAGATGTTTCGTACTATCGTTTCCTATTTAACTGGAAAGTCAGATGGGGGGGGGGGGTAAATACAGGCAAAAACAGGTAGCTTATCCTCTCCTTGAATCTCCTTCGCAGCTGGGACCACTGATCTGGCGTCAGGTCAGACCGTGCCAAGTTTGCTTTCATATATTTTGGAACCGGAGGGAGAAAATGCGTCCACCAGACGAAAGTCGCCCAGCGAAGGAAAAGAACCGGGAAGGGAGAGAAGCTTTTTGCTAAACCTGCGATCAACCATCCCAAGTAGTTTCACTGAAAGATACGAAATTACTCCGGAGCAAAGGGCCTATTGCAGCTGGGGGAGGAAAAAAAAAAGGCAAGGCGGATTCGAATCCGCTCCGGTTCACAGAGAGCTCCGAGCAGGAAGGCGAACGGCTTAAGAAAACTCCAGGCTCACCTTCTCCGTCGCGAGGCGAAGCGCAGGCACGTCCTTCTCCAGTTTACACACAAACATCTGGCTGCTCTTCCAATACATGGCCCAGGGTTGGGAGCGCTCCTCGCAGACCCCCTCCCCCCACACGGAAAAAGCCTCTCCGAAGTCCACCGGGCCGAAAACGAGCGCCCCAGCCGCCCGATCTCCTCCTCCTCTTCCTCCTCCTCCTCCTCTTCCCGGGCTTGGGATCCGCGCCGTTTCCCGCCAGCCTCTTCCTAAGCGCTCTGCTCGCTTTCACTGAGGTCAGACCCTGGCAGAAAAAAAAGTTTTGCTTTCAAGGGGGTGGACCCTGCAAAGAGGGAGCGCGCCTCTTGGCTGGCTGCTGGAGCCTCACCTCCTGGCGTAAAACCCGCCTTCCAGCCACGGCCAGATAGCTATAGCCACCAAGCCAAAATAGTCGCTCTGGGGAGCGCCTTTTTCTGCCGTTTGGGTTTTTTAAAAAAATAAGGGAGAAGGGGCAGGTTAACGCTGGATTACCCATCACGGTCGCCTCCCCCCCCTTTTTTTTCCTCCATTCCACCCGCACCTCCAGCGGATCATCTGCCGCGGAGCGCAAGCAAAAGCCAGAGAGGAGGTCGGCGCGAATATTTCAGCATCTTTGCGTTGTTCCGCGCTCCTTTCTAGGGGTGCGCGAGAAGACGAGGCCGGATAGAAAAACTCTCTCCTTAAGGGGACAAGCGAGAACATCTGAGCATCCCCAAAGTCCCGCAGAGGAGATCAGAGGCGGGTTAATCGGCGCAAACCTCCAGGCGGAAGGGGACTAAGGCCCGGCGGCGAAAAACTCCTGCATCCAATTTGCCATCCCTATCCCACAGGCCAAGACCGCATCTCCGTAAACGCCCCGGACCCGGACCCTCGAGATACCCGGCGGGCAATAAGACTCCTCCGTTCTTTCGAAGGCTGCGTTCGATCCGTCTAATTCTGCGCTCCGCTCCCCTCCCTCCTCTCCGGGCTTAAGAAAGGAGGGGAAACGGGCGGCGGCAGCGCTTCGAGCGGGGAAAGTCAGGCCGGTATTTTTATCCAGCGGTGAGTGACTTTGACCTTTCGGCCAGAGCTAGGCTTGGGTCCTTTAGCCGACGGCCTCGGGAGTCAAGGCTAAACAAACCACAGCTTATGCCTAATTTAGTCTGTTGTAGTTAGTAACAAGCGGTAGTTAAGGTGGCTTGTTTAACGGGCCATTTCCAAGCGAGCAATTGGCTCACTTGGTATTTGAACCAGATTACTCTTTCCAAGTAACTCCGCTGTTTTTCGTCAACGTTTAGCAACGATAATTTAAGTTGCAATAAACTTTTTAGCTTGCCCGCCTTTTGAGTGAATTCTTACCAGTAACTAAGCTCGTTTAATCGGGGATGGCGCTGCGTCCCCCTAAAAGGAGACTCGGATCGCGTTGCCGCCGCGCAGTATGACCCCGGGTCGTGTTTATTCAAACATTGACCCCAGTGAGGCTGTCTCTCTTGCACTTAAACTTTCAAGAGCTGGCTGTGATCTTGGGCACGCAACGCTAACTATAAGCCTTCTTCAAGTGGTTTGCTTTATGTAAAGGGGAGCCCTATCTTGACTCTCCGTAAAATATTGCTTTCCTTGGGTCGCTTAAGAGCGCAGCGTTTTCGCTCGAGGATTAAAACCTCTGGGTTTTGGGCATCCTGCTTTTTCTCGCTCTACCCATCGTCTGTAAATTCTCTGCTGCTGGCCATCCTGGGGTGCTGCCCAAATTAACCCGCGGAAGGGCGCTTTTTCCGCCGGAGACAGTAGGGCAGGGGGATTTCTGCGCAATGATTTTAGAAAGGCGACTTAAGGCGAAGTGACTTTGACTCCCGAGCGTGTCAAGGGCGGCACCTCCAGGCTCGCCTTTCAACATCAACTCCACCGACCAAAGGAAAGCCCAAGTTGGCAGGAGGAGACCCGGCGCGGATCCTTATCAGATTTAAGTCCGCCTCGCTCGGACTGCTGCAGAGCAAGGGCTGAGCGAAGCTGGTCACTGGCCGCGAGGGGGGAAAACGCCTCGGAGTGCAGCGAAGCGTAACTCGCAGCTTCCGAAGAATCCGTAGCGGTTGCTCGCTTCGGGAGCCGAATGGCAGCGGTTGAGCGCAGAGAAAGCGAACGATTTCCTTCCTTTCTTAAGCCCAGAGAGAGAGAAAGAGAGAGACAGAAATGCACCGAAGGTGTTACTTAGTTTGAATGGTGAAGCGTCTGCAAGAAAACAACCAAGCTCAGAAAGCAGCAAGGATCCCTCAATTTGGGCTCAGCCGGCCGGCCTGAAGTTAGATGTTTCAGACAGCGTCAGGCTCTACTCGTTTTTAAAGAATTTCCAGCGCTGTGTTTCTCTCAGATTAATCTGTCCGTCGGCTGTTATGTGTCTTTGTATTCAGAGGGGAGGTGTGTGTGTGGGTCACAGTCATTAATCGCCCCAAACGCACCTTTTGCTTTTTATAAACTAAAAGTTCGATAGTGGGCTTCTTGGAACCACTTTCCAGTTTGCCTCCCGAGATCGCAGAGAACTGAGCGCGATCCTAAAAGGCCTTTTCCTTTCCCTGGGTTTAGGTGGAAAACTAGATGATAAAGCATGGCTCGATTTTGGAGCCCACCGTTTGCAGTGCTACGGCCTTCAGCGGGCTGGGCAAGCAATGGATTTGGACTTCAACTCCTATCCATCAGCTGGTGTGAGCAATGGTCCAGAATGATGGGAGTTGTAATCCAAATCGCCTAGTATTTCCTAATATTAAGAAAATTGACCCACACTCATAAATCCAGACCCTTGAGACTTCCAGAAACCAAAATGATGCTCTGTACGATTTCCGTCGTGCTTGACCCTTGCTAATGCTAAATACTAATAATAAAGTCCCGTATTGAACGAGGGAGTTCGGTAGCAACTTGGCGACTGACTTGACGGGCAATGGAACTCTGCTATCCCATCTCACCCGTCCTAAAAAAACCTCAGTGTTTGACCACTCTAACTGCCCAAAGACTGAGGATCCGTCTATCGCTATTCTCTAAAAATCAGGGCCAACGTCTAGGTCAGGGATTACCAACCGGGGTTGCGAAAACCTGGGTTTAGAAGTTTCAAAATTATAGTGTAATTATATGCATATAATTGTTTACTTTTGTAAGAGGTGCGGGGATATATCAGGAGCGTTCTAGGGGTGCGGGATATAGAAAAGGTTGGGAACCCCTGGTCTAGGGGCTGTCCTTTTCTATCCGAGGAAGCGCTCGGATAGAACCCGTTCTTTTTAAAGAAAAAAACAAAAAAAATCCACTTTCGGGCACCAGGCCAGAGTGATTTTTCAGTTGTGATTTATCAGCCCTCTCCTCCTTCCAGAGAAATCGCGGCGCCACTTCCGGAGGAGGGACCCCTCCGGGAAGCGTTTGACAGCAATAAAGGAAGAGAGCCCATCTGCTTTCTGCGTTCGTAACCCTCCCAGAATTAATGGCCGGGGTCGAGTTGCCACATCGAAGCCTGCGGCTATGGCTAGCTCCTAGGACATTCCTGGTCGGCTGAGCTGTTTTCCTAAATCTCTTTCCTAAATCTCCCCCGCCCCCAACATCTTCCAGCAGATTCTCTTCTGCAGTTGATCCTGAGGGATCGCGCTGCAAGGGCTCGCATTTAGCCTCTTTTGAAACCATTTAGAAGATGAGTTGGACTAGATGACCTATAAGGTCCCTTCCAACTCTGTTCATCAGTTAAATCCCTTCGCTTTATCCATCAGAGGCACATTAACTTTAGTAGAGAGGATCAAGAGACGTTCCTCTGTCTCTGTCTCTCTCTGTCTCTCTCTCGCGCGCGCGCCAAAAAGTGTCTCTTTCCCCGTACCCAACTGATTCAGATCTTCTTTGCAGACGGAACAAAACGCGTATTAGGGGCTTCTTCACCCGAAAAGGTGCAAGCAATTACAGGGCGGGTTCTGCAACGTCAGCACCCGCGCCCTCGTTCCTGGGAGGTCGCGGACTTCTTTAATCTGTTGAGAGAGAACTAATGATTGGTGGGGGACGACGAGATCGGAAGTGAGATAGAATCAAGAGGAAAAAATCATTTGGGCATCAGGAAGCCTGCATTTAGCTGCTTAAAGAAAGATCAGGCTTTCATTTTAGGGCACCCCCCCTCCCCTCCTGTTTCCCGCCTCCCACCACGAGGGCTCCTTGGGGCACTGTTAACCCTGTAACTGCCCTAGAAAAGTCAGTTTACTTAGGGTGCCTTAATATTAATAAACACCCGAATCTTCAGTACATTTCATTGGGAATAATTTCGAATGAAGCCCGCGAGGCTTCCGTGAGTGTGCCTTATATGCCGCGGATCAATCCTCAAAGACTTCTGGGCTGTATTTCACTCCATCCTTACCCGGGATGGATGTCTTCCGGGAAGCTTACTTTGAATACAGAGGTATTGCACGCACCCACAAACTCCAGAGCTTGCGGCGTAAGATTGAATTCAGTTCTATGGCGTTCAACGAACCTAATTCGGTTGAAATTTGGAGCCTTTGGAACGCCCGTATTTGGTTCACATATTTGGAAAGAAGGGACATTTCGTTCTCTAATTCCTCGCGTTCCTGGCTGACTTGTAAAAAGGTAAAGGCACTTCAGCCGTTTGTAAAAAAATATGCAGGATGGAGTGGAGTGAAGAAAGTCTCAAGAGGGTCGGCTTTTGTCGCCCATGAGTTTTTTTCTCTTCTGTCCTCAGTTTGCCCTTTCTTATAGCTGTCGTTCGCCTGCTAAAAAGGAAAGAAATAGTTTCATCCACAGCCGCAGAGTCTCCGCATCTGAGAAGCAACTTTTCAAATAATAAAAGAACTCCACCCGGTTGCAAAAAAAACTAACAACAACAAAACACAACCCCTCAGCTTGGTTTTGGAAGAAGATACTAAAAGGGCCAAAAGGAAATTGCAAGCGTGAAAACTTTATTGTCTACAATGTTTTCAGTGTTATCCATTGAGCTGGCTGAGTGGGAGATTGGAAAGGTGGTTGTGCAGAAATCAATGAATAGAATCCTGATTTCTTCTTTGGGATTACTGTTTTTAAAACTGCAACCTAGATGATGACCTTTGAGCAAACCCATATCGAATGCAGTGTGATTTACAAGCAACCATGTAACGAAGTAAAACTTGCATGTCCTAGGTGGAGACATTTGGGTAAGAATTTGGAGAGGATATTCACATCTGATTTTTAAAAATTACCCCATTTTAAAAAGAAGGAGAAGGGAAAAGGAAAGAGAAGAAGGAAGGACGAAAAAGAACGAGAGGGAGAGAGGAAGAGAGAGGAAGAGAGAAGGTAGGAAGGAAAGAAAGAGAAAGAAAGAAAGAGAAAGAAAGAAAGAAAGAAAGAAAGAAAGAAAGAAAGAAAGAAAGAAAGAAAGAAAGAAAGAAAGAAGAAAGAAATTCCCTTTAAATGGACAGGGAAAATGTGCTGGAGTCGGGAGGGTCGACCTTTGAAGGTCGGGAACCACATTGCCGAATGTGTTGAAAACCCGATGGGAAGCGGCCTCGGAAGGGTTGTCTCATGATTTCTAAACAAAGTTTTCTTTTCTTCCTTCAATTATGTTTTGATTTTCCCATGGTAGAAAGATATACCCCCTTTCTCCAGACCCTCTAAAATCCATGGGGGACACGAAGCAGCTTAAAAAGGGATACCTGAATGCAATAAAGTCGATAATCTTTAAAAGAAACCAAATAAGTTTTGATTTATGTCAAAAGGGGCAATTGATTATAATACAGGAATTCCAAATTGGGTAACCGAATTCTGATTGCCCAGGTCAAACATCATCAAATGCAAAGAAATAGAGAGCTTTAAGGTAGGATTGACAAATGTTTCCAGTTGGCTGAAAGGTGAATATTTTTGGCGTTACTAATTAAATACATTTGGCCCAGAGGAGAGTAAATTGTACAAAGAATGTTCTTCCATCTTTCCGCCAAAACTATTTCAGAATTCATCCAGAAATCATCAAGCAAATAGAATTTAGTTGCCACCACAAACACGTTTACTTGAAAGCAAATAATGTTCTTTCCAAATGAGCCTCCTTCTTGCTCATTTACAGATACGCGAAGCTATGTCTGGCATTTACAATAAAATTAAAGAAAATCAAAGTCAAAGGAAGGGGGGGGGAATCCAACAAAAACTAGTTTGTTGGCAAAGAATATTGCTGCTCCCTTAAAGCGAACAACTCTCACACGTTTTTATATTTGCCTTTTTAAAAGATAGGAACGAGTTGTCAATCCTGAGAAATTAAGAGATTTGTTGCTGTTCAGTTTTTTGCTTCTAAAATAAAGGGGGGGGGGATCAAAATTAACATCTCTTTTTCTTCTCTGCTCTTTCCCTGCCCTCATCCCTTTCTGCTAATCTGAGAACTGTTGGGCTTTAGTGCTCAGAACCTCATTGGAGATTCAGCTGGTCCTTTCCTCTTCAAGAGAAAAACGGCTGGTTAGCTGTTGGGATTTCTTTGCTCCAGAATGCTGTGTGCAATTTGACACCCCAAACAAATATTCTGGACTAAAACATCCAGATCACATTTGCCATGAGACTCTTTCTGAATTATGGAGCTAACTCAGGTTATATGATACTTGTCCCCAGATTATTGAATTTCTCTGGTTCCCCCCCCCCTTTTTTAAAAAAATATGTCTCTTGGAGAATAGGTCATAGAATTTTAAAGCTGACACACATCGTTTGGGTTGGCCATCATAAAAGTATTACACAATGATTGATTTTGTATTATTTCCTCCCTCACATATCAATTTAGCTTTCTCTTTTTTTAATGTGAAAACGTAATATTCCTTGCTTGATTCTAGGCTGTTTAAGATAGATGCACTTTACTTATCTCACATTTTTCCTCCAGGAATCCTGTGTATAAACTAGGCAAAAATCAGAGTATTCAAGTGAAGAGCAGAGGAGAGTTAATGTTCAATCATTCTAACATTCAGTAAAGTTAGGACAGCAGGACAGAATAAATCCATATGTGGGCTATGCTGGTGACTGTTGATGTGCTGTGTGTGCCATCCAGGATACCCAAAATATACTAACTCAGATAGGGCATTTTACAGAACTTTTTTTGACTGTTTCAAACCTTGCTCTATTGTATTTCCAATGGGGAAAAATGCAGTGAAATCCAAAGGCATTTTACTGTTATGCTTAGGTTTAAACAGAGCTCTCTCCTCGTATACAAACGAATGTATTTGTATAATGCCTTCCTGTGAATCCAGTGTCAAACCAAACTGAGTTCATCAAGCAAGACAAGTTCCTAATTTGTTGTTTAAATAAAGATTGATGATGGGGGATACTTGGCTATACAAACAATCCTCTCTCTGTGCTGACATTCAGATGGATTAGATACCTCAACATCATTGAACTCAACCTACACGCCCCCCCCCTTCTAAATAGGATGGGACTGGAATTCAGACATCAGCTACCAACTCATGGTTTGAAGATCAGCATGTTCATATTCTGGAATTTTATCTCCTCAAATAATTCAAAAGTATTTTCCTAGCTTCCATTCTTAGTTTTGAGAATCCCCGTAATCTGCAATGGGATTTACCTGTTCCATCCACTAAAGAATCTATCTTTTATACAATCTACACATCTTGGATATCATTTAAAAAAAACCTCACCTAGGAACTATCCCAGCCAGCTATAAGTACAATTCTATAAGTAATTACTGGCAAGTCTCATTTAACTCAATGGGATTTTCTTTTGGATAGACTTCTGTAGGTTAACTTTGTCCTCCAATTTTTAGGCATGGGTCTTTGGATGGTGTTTTAGGTGTCATAAATATATATATTCAGATAGTAATTTATTTTCTATAAATAGGCAGGAGAAGAAATTATCTTTTTAAAAGTGGCCTAGAAACTTTATAGGAAATATAAAATATCTAAGATAATAGCCAGTGAAAAGTAAGAGTCCTTCTGTAATTTCTATCAGTTTTCAATTTGAATCTTGCCCTGTTGGATGGGTTTAAAACTTACTTGATAATCACTTTTGGTATTTAGATAAAATCTAAAGGGAAAAAGTAGGATTGGTTTATGTTAAAAATAAAAGTCTGATCAGAAGAAATTCTATAGCATGATTTGCTAACAGCACATGTAATGCCAGGCTAACCATGCTTACTCAGAAATAAGTCCTTTTGACACAACATGTTTAACCCATGGTTTACCTAATCATGGTTTAACGATTGAATTAATTCAATTGCACACAACGTGCTGAATCACACACTAACCACATGGCCAATTTTGTACAGCTCAGCCTCATATTAGCTAACCGCATTTTTTGCTACTATACGGGGAAAACTCACTATTGCTTTTGTTCATTTAGCATTCTAAGTCTTGATTTGCTTAGCCATGATTTATTGAATGAGCCATATTTGGCTGTGTGGATGCAACAACAACTTTATATGAGCATCTGAGACCAAGCTAAATCCAAAAATTACTAGGGGATTCCTGGAACCTTGGCAGTCAGACAAAATCAGCCATCAACAGACACTTAGAAATAAACCACATTTATACACCATTCAAAAGAGACAATAAAAAAAACTAAGAAAGAAAAAAAGAGACTAGAACAGATTAAGCAGGGATTAACACCAGACAAACAATCAAGCAGAAAACAAACTCTCAATCAAGGAATTACCAAAGAGAAAACCATACCCCCAATAACACTGGCAGGGCAAGCTAATGTGTATATAAAGGTAGCAATGGGACAGTGTCACATTCACTGGCAATGAGGATGTTACTAGATGGTCAATAAAATGTCTGTAAGCAAACAACCCAGCTCAGAGAGCATCAAGGAGTTCACAGTTCTTGCCACAACACTGATTATATACTGTATATTACCCCTTTCTGAAACAAGTTGCAATGGTTTAAATCAATGAACATGCTAGACTAAAACCAAATGAAGTCTATATAGGGCTTGGTGCATTATGTGAACTCATCTACACCAGTGATGGGTTTCAAAAAAATTTGGAACCTACTCTGTGGGTGTGGAATCCTTTGTGGGAGTGGCTTGCTGGCCATGTTACCTGGTGGGAGTGGCTTGCAGGCCATGTGACCGTGTGGGAGTGGCCTGCCACCCATGTGACTGGGTGGGAGTGGCCAAGACGATATCACTGAATTCTTTGCCCCAATGGATGAACTACAATAACATTAAAATAAGTACAAAAACAATAAAAAAGCTACTTACAGCAGGAAGATGACTGCTCTTGCCAGTCTTCAGTATCACGGACTCCAATGAATGGGCTGCACAAAGAAGAGACACAGAAATGAACTCTTCATTGCCATCATTGGGATAAAACCAGCACACAAAACAATGAAGACAGCTACTTACAGAGGCAAGATTACTGCCTTGTTGGTCTTCTGCACCTCCACCTCACCACCTTGCTCCAATAACCTGCACAAAGGAGGAACACAGAAAACAAGACTTTAATTGCATGCACTGCATTAGGATGTAACAAACACAAAAAATAATAGAAAAGGAAAATTACTGTCCTTTTTTCCATCTTCTGCACCACCACCTCACACCTTGCTCCAATAACCTGCACAAAGGAGAGACACAGAAAGCAAGACTTTACTATCTCTCTACTATCTACTACTATGAAATCAGCACAGAGCACACCCAACAATAAAGACAGCTACTTACAAAGGAAGGATCACTGATTTGCCGGTCTTCTGCACACCACTTAGGTTGGTCCAAGTAGCTATTCAGAAGTTAGTAGTTAGAAGCAATGGTAAAACAAGATATGGAATTAAAACCAGAAATATTTTGTTGGCTATTTGAAAGGGAGTACAATATATAATTAATTTTACACATGTTAGCAGCTGCTGGAATTGTGTTTGCACAACAGTGCTAAAACAGATATGAAAATGAATAAATATTACAGGAATAAATAAATTGACAATTAAAATCAAGAAGGCTTTGAATATTTTTTCACATGGGATTTGTTTTAGCAATTGCTAACTAACAGAAACAGAAATTAGAAATCCAAAAGTATGAAAGGAAACACCAATAATGTAAGGAAAGGTCTCTAAAATGTATAAGGAAATATTACTAGAACATTATTAATGTGTAGATAACTGTGGGACATTACACACCCACCCACACCCACACACAAACTATGACAGTGCCAGGAAAACACCAAAAAATAAGAATCCCCCTCCCACAAAAGACTGCAAATGAAGCCAGTTTTTTTCCCTAACCCTAAGGACAGGAAAGACAAAGCCACTGGAATAAAAACCATCAAGGCATTGTGGGAAATTATAAAGGACAGTGCCAGGAAGCTCACAGAACCAGCAACCACCTCACAATTACCTAAACAACGCGGGTGAAACAAATCTGGCAAAGCTGCCTTGCACCAACCTGGCCTGCCCATAGAAAAGCAGCCACTTTGAGACACATAAACCATGCATCAACCTGCACACTTAAAAGAAACATATTGCATCACAAAGAAAACATTTGCAAAAAGGAAGAACATTTCTTGTAGTAAATATATTTTATAAACAATTAAAAAATAAAAATTCCCTAAAATAATTTTTTAAAAAAGATATTCTGTAAATAAAAAAATCCTTAAAAACCATTGTTAAGTATTCCACCAGCAATAATTTATACCGTAACTATTTTAAGGTATTGTACCAGCAATAGTATACTGTAACCATTATTCCACCAGCAATAATTTATACTGTAACCATTTCAAACTATTCCACACACAATAATTTAAAATGAAACCATTAAAAATATTCCATACACAATAAATTACAACAAAACTAAAAAAATTTTTAAAAAAATTCTATGCACAATACATTTTAAAGTATTGAGTATAGAATTTTTTTAAATGGTTTATTTTAATTTATTTTGGATAGAATCTTTTTTTAAATAGTCTAAGACAATACAAAAAAAGAATCCACACAATAAATTGAAGTAAAACATTTTAAAATATTATATACTCAATACTTTTAAGTAAAACTATTTTTAAAAATTCTATGCACAATAAATAAAATATTATTTTAAAATACATTAAAAAAATAAAAGAAAAAAACCTGGGTCACTTACCAGCAGGCAGAAACAGCAGCACTCCGATGTGATGGATCCGACTCCAATGTGATGGATGGAAGCAACAGCGAGCAGGCAGACAGAGAGGCAGCAGGAACAGGTAAGACACTGGACTGGAGGGACAAGGCCAGGGTTGTCAGTAAGCAGGTTGCCTGGCTGGCTAAGGCTGAAGATGGGGGGTGGGGGGCTTTCGGCTGCATGGCATACACCAACCTGAAGGCCTTCCCTTGAGAAAGCTAGGTTGCTGCCGCTGCTACTGCCACTGCTGCCAGCCCATGGCTTTTGCTAGCTGCCGCTGCTGCTTCCGCCACTACCACCACTCCCGCCAGCCTGCGGCTTTCTCTAAGGAAGGCCTGAAGGCCTTCCCTTGTGAAAGCTAGGCTGCCACCGCCGCTACTGCCGCTTCTGCCAGCCCACGCCTTTCACTAAGGAAGGCCTGAAGGCCTTCCCTTGTGAAGGCTAGGCCACCGCTACCACTGCCACTGCTAACACTGCTACCACTGCCGCCGCTACTGCTGCCGCCGCTACCGCTGCCACTGCCGCCGTTATTGACGCGGCTGCTGCCACCACCAACCTGAAGACCTTCCCTTGCGAAAGCTAGGCTGCTGCCCACCTGCCTTCGGATGAGTGGCATACGCCAGCCTGCGGCTTTCATAAACTGGCATAAGCTAGCCTCCCTCCCAAGTCCCGCCGCCCCCTCGTGCTTAGTTGCTTACCTGAGGGAAGTAGAAAGCTCCTGGAAGGTGAAGCGAAGGGAGGAACAATCAGCTCGGGAATGAGAGAGTGGAATGTTGGCCATTGGCGCCTCACTTTTAAACAGGGCGCCTCACTTTTAAACAGGTCGCCTGCAGCCTGCTCACTGATTGGCTGGACTCCAGTCTCCAGCCAATCAGTGAGCGTCGGGCTGGGTTAGTCCAGTTTAGTGTGGGCGGGCAGGGGAGTGAGTGAGCAGTGGCAGAACGGCAAGGGTGATATCGAGCAACAGGGCCGGTGCCGGCATTCCCGGAAGTTACTTACTTCCGGGTCCACCGGACCAACCGGTTTGCACAAACCAGTGCGGACCAGTAGAAACCCATCACTGATCTACACCCTAGAAAATGTGTGGCCTGTCATATGGCTGTAGGATTCATTGCATAAGCAAGGAAGAAGCAAGGATGTATTCTCCTCCCTCCTAAATTGCATTGCTTTTTATTTGAGCTTTACCCTAGAAAGGTATACATCTGAGGTGGGCAATGTGTAAGGATCCTTTGTACACATACTGTATAAAAACTACAAATATCAGGGCCTAAATTTAAAGCAGAACCTGAGTATGTAGCCGGTAAGGATTAGTCAGAAATAAAGCTTTCGGAGGGGAATATTGTACTCAGATCAGGAACCCCTGTCTTATGGTGCCAAGACTCTCTCAAGAATGTAATAATATGTCTTAAGTCTTGTACAGAGGTATTGATACAGCAATGTGTTGTGCCTTACATAGTCACAGAGGCAGGCTTTAAAATGAATAATGTGATGCTTGATTAACACCCTCTGGCACTCTTCCCAGAGCAATCCAACCAGCTTCCCTTCTAGGCTAGATACCTTGCTGGGCATAATAGTGTCCTGAAGAAATGATGATAAATCATGGAGGATGAGAAGAAGAATAGCTGAGCAGATGAATGCCCCAAAACATGGCTTTCGATTTGACTGTCATAGCAATTGTTTTATTAGCTGTAGAAAGCGGCCCAACTCTGAAATGACTCTTGGTAGCTTACATAGTTAAATCATGTTATTATTCTATGCCTGAACCATTCCACTGCAGGATGAAGGCCTCTTCACTGAAGGTTATGGACAGTAATCTGTCATGTTGGTCCAGTGCAGATTAGTAGATAGATGCTTTGCCTTCCTAGTCACTCAACGAGTTTCATGTCTAATGGAGGAATAGGCAGTCCTTAATGCTCTTTGAGTTTGTATTCTTGCAGACATTTCATTACCTGACTAGATAACATCATCAGTGCTAAAAGCAAGTAGGGCTTGCAGAGAGCCAACCATACTCTCTCTAGCACTGCTGATGTTACCTAGCTGGGTAGTGAAACATCTACCAGAAAACAACCAAGCTCAGAGAGCACCAAAGGCACACAGTTTAACCCTGAGCTAGAAATGTTTTCTTCTAATGGAGTAATAGCATCCATGTCTCCTAGTCTAGCACTTTAACTACTACATACTCTATGTATGTGAACACACATAGAGAGATTATTGACAGAAGCCATTTAATCAGATGTAAGTATATCTAAAATGTGGTCTTACATCCCACTGATTTTATTAAATTTGAGGGTGGCAGATTTTCTCTGAACTGGGAATTGGGAGAACAATCTCTCTGCTTCTAAACTCTAGGTTAAGTGATTTCTCTTCATTCATCTCAATTTGTTATAATTCCTTCTTAGACCCTACTATGGAATTTCTGCTTTCTCCTATATTCCAGGAACTATTTCTAGTTCCACAAAGTGGGTTATATTTGTGCCAGTAAATCCTTCCAGCCAATAAAGTTGCACAAGATGTTAGCTTAGGAGGAGAGAGGAATGCATCTATTGTCTAAATTCAAACAAATTTGATGGATGGGCTGAAATTATGTTTCTCCTGGCAAAGGTATCTGTGTATATGCAATGGATTAGCTTGTCATGATTCTGAAGTGGGCAATGGAAAAAAAATGACACCTTAGACACCTCTGAGGCATCAACCTGGAAGGCAAGAGTCTGGAACTAAATAAAACAGGTCTTTATGCTTGCCAGAGCAAAAAGTTATGCTAAAATATACTAAAATGATTGTATCTAAACTCGAAGAGATGCTAATATTCAAGATAGTTTGCTTGTGTTTGCTTAATACTTGGTGTGATGCCAGCCAATTGTGATTTATTCAATAAACTATATCTAAGCAAACTATGGCTTTAATAGGTGTGAATTCAGCCTAAATGTGTTCTGTTTCTACGTTCTGAGGATTACCTTACCTAGAACAACCTTCTCTCGCTGTATTCAATAAGAATTTCATACTACATTTTTCAAAATAACAGGCAATTGAATCAAGTGATGGGTTTACACATGGCAGTTATTCCTAATATGATTACCAATATGGTTTATCTAGCTATTGTACATCTTAGTGTAAATGATAGATTACAGCTATATTTTAATCATAGTTAAAATAAACCACAGGTCATCTAGAAAGGGCTAATCAGGATGAATTTATATTCTACAACCCTGAAAAAATTCTTTTCTCCAGATCTAGATGAAAAACACAGTCTATACTTTTTCAAAAATGATTCTTAACAATTACATTATTCTTGTATTATTAAACTGTTAATTAAGTTATTTTAAGAGGTATGATCTGATGTTTCTAACAAGGCTACTTTCCATTTAAATTTTCTTTCTTACCAGTTTAAAGAAACAATTATTTCATTTTCCTTGAATTTAAATTAACTTGGACAGATATTCAACTAGTCTTTTTAAAAACGGAGTCCTTTCTTTGCTGTGATAAATTATGACAAAGAAATGAAAGCAAAAGCAAAGTATATTTCTGGAATTATGAGTATTTGTTGTTTTCTTGCCTAAGACTACTCTGAAGCTCACTTGTTAAAGAGTGACTACATTAAAAGAATAGTTTTACTTCTGAGAAAATAAACATAGGAGTGCATTTTACTCAAAATGGTACTATGTAAGCCAATGTCTCTCTGTGTGAGTGTGTGAGCATATGTAAGTGTGAATTCACATTTATAATCAAATAGTGCAATTTGAACAAGAAGTTTTAGGTTTTGCCAACAAATATTCATGGTTTTTTTAATGAACATTTTTAAACATCCCCTTTTATTTCTTCAGATGGCTGGTTGAGGAATATGAGTTCTTTCCTGTTCCTGAAATGCAAGTGTTGCATAGCAAGGCAGTGATTTCATATTTCAGGAGAGGCATTTTACAGCTTGTACTGCATTCCAATTTGTATTTCTCACTACCCATAAAGACACAGCAGCATTGCATTGGGGGGGGGGAGGAAACCCCAGATTGGTGATTAGAAGTATACAGTCAGAATACAGAATAATAGAGTGGACAGGAACCTTGGAGGTCTTCCAGTCCAATTCCCTATTCAAAAGCAGGAGACTCTACACCATTTCAGACAAGTGACTGTCCAGTCTCTTCTTAAAAGTCTCCAGTGATGAAGCACCCACAACATTTAGTTCAAATAGGATTGAAAGCCCTTTCATCTCTATAGAAGGAAGAGAAAGTAAACCTGGCCCAAGTATTTAATTCAAGAACAGTGTTATGGTATCTGCCAGTGTAAATATCTACTTCAAGTCCAAATTAGATGCAGAATGCTGACTTTGGGCATCTACTAACTTATCTGATGAGGTTCCAGATATCCTCATGGTTTCCTCTGGAATCAGTTCCTTTGATAGTTTGATAGATCACTTCCCCCCTCCCCCCAAAGAGGGAAAAAAGTAATTATATAAGCCTCAATAGCAATTGTGTAGCAATGCTTTTTTAGTTATCCAGCAGATGTTGTGGGGGGGGAGCCACTGAGCCTGCACTGATTCTGTGCAATTTCTGCCCTTCCATGCTGAGATAAAGAAGCCAACATTTTAAAAAATGCTTCCTGAAAAAGTTTTGGTGATTATGGTAGCTAGACCCTTTCAAACACAACACAAATATAATTTCAGAATGACTGTATCCCATAGAAATCTTGAGAAATATAAAATTAACTTTCTATTACTGTAATCTATTTAATCGCATAATGTTTCTGTCACTTCCATGACTTCAAAAGGACCAAAAGTGTTTGGCTGTTGAATCTAGTTAATACTCAGTGTCCAATGCATCTCGCTACAATGCCCAATGATAGTCAGTCAGCACTGATGGATTCCAGTTGCCCTGATGCTATTTTTCTTTTGTGTCAGTCCTGGTGAAAACTTTCCTGATGTTTAGCACTGACTGCACCTAGATTTTCAGGAAAGAAGTCCAAGAGTGAATGCAGAATATGAATCTTCAGTTACATGTTGCCCTTCATGGTCTTGTGTGCTGTGAGAAGTTTGTCAAGTGAATGTAGTATTTTGGTGCTCTGTAGTTGCCAAGGAAATTATCAGCAACATCCTTGAATGCTTTCCAGTTAATGTTCTCTGGCGTTGCTAATAGATCTTTAGAATAGAATAACAGAGTTGGAAGGGACCTTGGAGGTCTTCTAGTCCAACCCCTTGCTTAGGCAGGAAACCCTACACCACTTCAGACAAATGGTTATCCAACATCTTCTTAAGGACTTCCAGTGTTGGAACATTCACAACTTCTGGAGGCAAGTTGTTCCATAGATTAATTGTTCTAACTGTCAGGAAATGTCTCCTTATTCTAACTTGTTTCTCTCCATGATTAGTTTCCACCCATTGCTTCTTGTCCTACCGTCCCTCAGGTGCTTTGGACTTGAGCTTTGAACCACTTGTCATGTCATTGATGATGTGTCTGATCTGGATCAACAAAAATGCCTTCCTTTTGACATCAGTTATTCCTGTAAACATCTGTCTCAAATAATGAAAGTCTTCACTTTCCTTATCCACCATCTTAAAAAAAAAATCATTAGTCAGAGGCAAAGGCAAAGGCAAAGGCAAAAATATATTTGTCAGGTCAAGAAATGGTTCATGTGCCACATAGTTCTGTCCTGAAACCAAATTATTTTGGAGTGATCAGTTTCTTTTTAATGTAATGCAGCTTTCTTGTACTGCTGTCCCATTCCAAAGCAGCAATGCCATTACTTTTAGATTTCCATAGATACTCCAATTTTATATGGTCTACTGGATGTGCTTCAACAATAGTTCCATGTTTTTGTATGTTTCTTTCATATGTGCAGCACAGCTAACAGGTACTGAAGGGTGTATATTGCCATTGTGTAAAAATAGAAGGTTTCTATAAAACACTACACAATAGGCTACATTATAGGTTATTTTCATGACTACCAGTCAAAAATATGTAAGATACACTCACAAGTGTCAAGAAAATAAAAGCTTTGTTGTCCAGTGGAATCAGGTAATAGAACTTACCTATGACAAATTAGAAACTAAAGATGGCCCGTAGCTTATTTAATGGGGAAACTGAGGACAGAGTTCAGCTGAAAAGAATGTCATTCATTGGAGAACAGGGGCAACTATACCATATAGTTTATTGTTATTATTTAAGAAAAAGAAAAACAAAAAAAGGTTGAGTCCTTGGTAAATTGTCTTATCTCTATAGTTAGAGCAGTGTTTCTCAACCTCTGCGACTTTAAGTCCTGTGGACTGGCTGGGGGATTCTGGGAGTTGAAGTTCACAGGACTTAAAGTCGCCAAGGTTGAGAAACACTGAGTTAGAGGAATGGGTTGCCTATGATTATTTTTAAGATAGCACTCGCATAAGGATGCTAGCTTAAAAACACCAGTCTATAGATATTTATTCAGAATAAGCCTCATATAAATCAGGCAAACTGGTAAACTTGCTCTTTGGTAGGATTATTTCCTACAGGGTTGTATTTGTATGTTAAACATAAAGCGATGCATGGATGGATGCTTTCTACAGGTGAAAGGAAGGATGCCAAGGGTCTCTAGGGAGCAAGCAACAGTGGTTAATGATCCATGGGAAATGTCTATGGAGATTCTCAGTCATCCAGGTCATGGCTGTCCCAAGGTGCTTTTTTTTTTTAAAGGCAACTGGACTTTTTGGTTTTTCTTTGAAGACGTTTTGCTTCTCATCCAAGAAGTTTCTTCAGCACTGACCGGAATTCCCCACCATCTAGACAGAGCTGAAGAAGCTTCTTGGATGAGAAACGAAACGCCTTCAAAGAAAAAAACCAGAAAGTCCAGTTGCCTTTGTGTGTGGGGGGGGGGGGAGGAGGGGAAGCTCCTTTGAGATCCAAAGGAAACCTATCAGGCTGCAGTTCCTATTAAACCCATCTCTATCTCTCGGCCTATTTTCTCATTAAAGGGACCTTAGCGGCCGGCCGGTTCGACCTTGAGTAGAAACCAACAGGAAATCTAATCACTCCCCCAATCAGCAGGAAATAAACGAAAGTTGGAGGTGCGGAGTATGTGCTTGTCTAAGCAGCTCCTCGGCCTTTCTCTTTTCAAGCCCGGTTCATGGACGAAGCAGCGGTTACCCCCGGCTGACTTTCAATCCATTTCCAGGCGATCCCAGCGACCCCTTTTCAACCCCCACCAAGCTTTGGGAGCGGAGTTGAAAGGCCTCGGGGAAAGGGCGCCCGAAACAGAAAGGACGACTGGTCAAAAGAGAGGGACGGCGCTCCTTCCAAGCCGGGAGCCTTCAGGCGGCCAACTTTGCCGAAGACGCTTTAAGGGTTTTTTTCCTCTTCTTCAGCGAGCGCCGTTTATCACGGATGGAGGAAGAAGCGCGAGGGTCTATCTCATCTACAGACCAGAGTGAGTCTCTTTTTTCGGCTTAGCGCCTCTTTGGGCCTCCAGCTCGCTTGCATTGTTGGATTCGGAAGGGTTTTGCTGTAGGTTCAGCCAGGTTTTATCACTTCAGATGTCAAAGGCCTTTTTTTCAACCGGAATAGATCTCGAAGGGAACCTGGAGGTCCTCTAGTCCAACCCCCTGTTCAAGCAGGAAACCTTATACCATTTCAGACTGTTGGCTGTCCAGTGTCTTCTTAAAAACCTCCAGTGATGAAGCATCTATAACCTCTGAAGGCAAGCTGTTCCCACTGCTTCATCATTCTCATTCTTGGGAAGTTTCTCCTCAATTCTAGGTTGCTTCTCTCCTTGATTAGTTTCCACCCATTGTTTCTTGTCCTGCCTTCTGGTGCTTTGGGGATCTCCTTCCTGGAGATCCTTTGTGGGGCTTTGATCGTGGCTAGCTGGGACGTTAATTGACTCGATGCGAGACGTGCTTTTCTCCGTGCCGTGTTTAAGTCTCCGCGTGGGAAATTGCTCTGTCCCCTGCCCACTTAAAAACAGATTCTTTCGAAGTTTAATGGGACCCATTAAACTGAGAGGTAATTCTACAAATACGGAAGCTTTGGCTCCAGGAGGTCTTAGCGGACTTCCGACGCTAGATTTGCCCAACCAAGAGTCTTTGGCTCGCAGTTGTCACAAATCGCTCTCCAAATGTTGTCTAGCGATTACAGGAGAGGAAGAAGTTCAGCAGGTCTGAAGAAGCCGGGAATGACGACAATCTACAGTTGCTAGAATTGTCGTACTGCTCCTGCCCTCCCTTAACGCCGGTGCGTTGTTGGTCAAATTGTGGAGTGACGGCGGAGAGAGGAACGTGGCATGGTTGGCAGCAAATCCAGACTGTTCCTTACCTGGGTAGCAGAGCCACTAAATACAGTCGCATTTATCTCAAACAAAGCTCGAGCCTGCACTACCGAGGCAATAATGCTAGATCAAACTGCGCGTTCCTCTGCACGGTTTCAAGTATAGGATCGGGATGCGCACTTGAATCAGAACCGGATGAAATCCAGAACTCAAGTCTACGATGGTACATTGGGAATCTCAAGGCAGGTTTTCAGAAGACACGTCCTTTAGATAGGGCAGGTGCCACTAACCCGAGACGCCAAGAGATTATTAACTAAGAGTAATAGAGTTAGAAGGGACCCTGGAGGTCATTTAGTCCAACCCCCTGCTCACGCAGGAGACCTAGACTAGGGATTCGAACCGCCGACCTTTCTGATCGACAAGCTCAGCGCCTTAGCCACCGAGCCACCTAGCAAGGGGCTAAATCAGCCGGGTAGTTGTAGCGCTGCCAAGCTAGCTCGACCTGTTGGGCCAATTCAGGAACTCCCTTACTCCAGGCATCTGAAGCTGGACATTAGTGCGGGATGCCATCTGGTTGACATCTCTCATGTGGACAGGCCATTCATCAAGCAATCGAAAGCGAGCATCTTCATACCCAAATCCCACAGCGTACCAATTACTCTCGGCCCCATTACTCAGCCTCGAGGGCAACCAGAGAAGGGCTTGAAAACCTGGACCCCAAGTGGACCCGGATTAAGCTACTTCCACCGCCACCTGTCTGTCACAGATTCTGGCTGTGTCCCCCAGAGAGTTGGAAGGAAGGTCCTACAAGCTTCGCCCTTCCAATATAACATGGAGACCAGGAAGGTGGGCGACTCGATCAATCACCAGTCAGGAAATGACTTATCTTGCTTGTCCTCCACCTGGTCCCGATTGACGATACAAACTTATCAATTGGTTTTATTTCCAGAACTTGATGCCTATAATGCCAAACCCCTGTGACTCCTGGGACATCCGCCCAACTCAATTAGATTTATGGACGAAGCATTAGGGAAAAGTCAATTTTCTGTTCCTTTTGCAGCCTTGGCAAATCCCCCCGCAGGCTCCCATTGCTGCGCCACTTTCGGTATCTTTACCAGATTCATTCATCGCGCTAAATTATGATGCAAAACCTCCGTTTGTGGGTGGCTGAGCGGTGGGTGAGGCCAGCTCAGTTGCAGCTTCCAAAAATTGAGATTAAAGCAAAACTTCTCCCTCTCTCTCTCTCTCTCTTTAGAGCGACGGGTTCCGCTTTTGGTGATCACCAAAATGCACCAGGAAGGAAGTAATCTCTGATGGTGGCCGAGCCATTGCCACCCATTCATCTGCCCGCACGCTCCCGGGGACAAAATGATCCGGCGCATTTCTCGCCCGCATATTCTTCACTTCACTATGCTAAATGCTTAGACAATCCTTCGGCTTCTCCGTCGCCTTGAATCTTCCGGACAAGACAGCCGCCACTCTGGCAAAAGCGCCCGAAGTTTCACTGGGACGCTCCAAGTTCAGCCCTGCATCCATCCATCCTACCTCTCTCCCTTCCTTTTTCCTTCGTTCCTTCCTCTCCCTTCTTTCCTTCCTTCTTTCATTCTTTCCTTCCTTCTTTCCTTCCTCAATTTCTTTATCTTCCTTTCCTTCTTCCTTCCTTCCTTCCTTCCTTCCTTTTTTCTTTCCTTCTTTCCTTCTTTTTTATTTCGTTTGTTCCTTCCCTTTTTCCCCTTTCTTTTCCTTCCTTCTTTCCTCCCTCCCTCCCTCCCTCCCTCCCTCCCTCCCTCCCTTTCCGGATGAAAGAACCTGCCTGGAGAAAAGCCGGAGAGGTACGCGGGATACCTCTTTAACCCTCTCTGGCAGCTGCAGGCCAAACAACCAAACGAGCCTTGTCTGTCGCCCGGGCCTCGCCCGTTGGATCGCCGCTCTTCTCAGCCAGCCGGGCTGCATCTTCCCAGGCCAGAGATCCTTCGAGGCAAAGCCTTGCCTTGAACCAACTGCGAGCGCCAATCTGGGAGAAGAACGAACTGGCTGGGTGCCTGGCATCACTTCTTCTTCTTCTCTGGCATTGGAACAAAATTTTTCTAGTGGAAAGGGAGACATCGGTTTTCCAGATTGCGCTAGATCGAATGATTTGGGCGGGGATTTCATGAAATTTCCTAGCTCCCTTTTTCCCCCTTCACCGACACAATCGTTTTAACAGGTTGAAAAGAAAACTTTCAACAGGCTACTCTCTCTCGCTCTCTCTTTCTCTCTCTTTCTTTCTCTCTCTCCCCCTCTCCCCTCCCCCCTGCAAATGAAGCTTGATTTCAGTAGAGTTGAACTCGACACAAACAAGGCTGATTATAATTTTAGGTTTTCCCTCTGCTAACTGCATGAAAGAGGAAATACCTTTTATTAAATACCATCTTGAAAGGACTTTTCTTTCTTCCGCTTTTCCCCCTTTTCCTCCTTGTTTCTTTTCTTTTCTTCCCCCCTCCTTCTTTTCTTTTTTTGGAGAGGGGTGAGGAGGTTCTTTGGCTTAGTCAACCCTGCAATTTCTCCTAGAGGCAATATGTGCAGAATTTAATATAATGATTTGATGTTGCTCCATACCACCAGCAATGATGGGTGGACTATTTATCTCTCCTTCTACTGTTAAGCTCCTGAATGAGAAACTTGGGGTTGTTTTTCCGCCCTTTAATAATGGCAAGATAAGGTAAGGATGAAAGAGAGCTGAAGAAAAGCCTACTTGCTTGCCTTGCTTTCTCTAAAAAAAAGGCCCCTTTTATATGCCTGTGTATGTATACACCCACTGGCATTTCAATGCTGATGACAATTTACATCATAACCTTAAAGGAGCAACAAGAAAACAAGTCATTATGGAATAATAACGCTTTTCAAAAAATTCACATGACTTAAAATAGAAAAACAAAACACTTCTTCCTGGCCACCCGAAGAGCTAAAAGCTGCTTCAGAAAAAAAGCAGCAGCACCGTCAACTCTTGAAGGCAGGTGAAAAAAGTTTAAGATATCCTCCCTGTATACTTTCAGTCAAATGTATTATTATTTCCCTCTCTAATGTGTTACTTTTAGATTTTGCACGAACGGCTTGATCCTTAAGCCGAAATTACTTAGAATCAGATTGCAACTGAATTGCTCTCCTTTACTAGTTGGGCATAAAAGACATAAAGAGCTCTTTAACAGAAGCAATCACCCAACGACTGGTTTTTAGTGACATCTAGTCAATGCTCTCTTGATACAGCTACAGCAGTGACAAGCGTGGGTTTTATATTGACTTGTTGGTAGCTGGATGTTGCTATAGGGCAGTGATGGCGAACCTATGGCACACCTGCCCGAAGTGGCACACAGAGCCATGTTGCTTGCCACGTGTGGCATCGCCTGTTTCTCTTTTGGGTTTCTGGTATGCATGTGTGCGTGACGATCAGATGGCCTTCATGCATGTGGCAGTACCAGAAACCAGAAGTGCTGCTATTTCAGTTTTTGGCATGCACATGCATGTCAGCCAGCTGATTGTTATGCACGCATATGCACCAGTAACCAGAAGACTAGCTGACTGGTGCGTGACCTTTCAAAACCGCGGCCCACTAAAGCGTGCCTGATTAAAGCGCGTACCTGACATCATCAGCAGCGCGACAAATACGACCGCAGAGAAAAAAGGGCGCTTTAAAAAGCGCTTTTAAAGCAAGCCGATTCACATAAAGGTAAGGGTTAGGTTTAGGTTTAGGTTTAGGGTTAGGGTTAGGGTTAGGTTAAGGGTTAGGGTTAGGTTTAGGGTTACGTTAAGCGTTAGGGTTAGGTTAGGGTTAGGTTAAGGGTTAGCGTTAGGTTTAGCGTTAGGTTAAGGGTTAGGTATAGGTTTAGGTTTAGGGTTAGGTTAAGGGTTAGGGTTAGGGTTAGGTTAAGGGTTAGGTTTGGGGGGGTTAGGTTTAGATTTACGCGTTAATTTTAAGTTTACCGCTCACAGCGTGCTGTTTTCGTCGCGCTGTGATGACGTCACGTACGCACTTTCGTCGAGCACGCTTTAGTCTACCGCGGTTTTGTGGTGGAACCGACTGGTGCGCATGCATGCACTGGAAACCAGAAGTTCCTTTCCCAGCACGTACATGCCTCCTGGGCCACTCCTCTATCGGGTTGCAGCCCCAACAAGTGTGCACAAGTGCACTTGGTGCTGAAAAGGTTCGCCATCACTGCTATAGGGTTTATATAGTTTTCCAGTGGTGCTCTCAGGGAGGGAGAGAAGGTGTGTGTAACTGCATGCCCAGTTTACAATAGGGTTCATGCTCCTTTAAGAATCTAATGCCTCCAGCTGTGTGACCTGGTTTCTAACAGACCATGGAGTGATACTGGTCCATGGCCTGGTGGTTGAGGACCTCTGGCCTAGAGGACTTGCCCTCCTGCTCCTGGCAACCTACAGAGGGCATAAGCCAATATGGTCCCTGGTTAGAAACAGGAGAGCCAATGTTCTCCTACTGCACCTAGGAGCCATCTCATCTTCTCCTACCGCTGTAAAATCTGGAAGCAGCTCATGCCAGAACCTGGCAAGAGAAGTGTTTATGGAAGGAAGCTGCTCTTTAGTGAGTTGTTCTCTTATTACACCTGAACTGAGGTCTTGATCTGAGTGGACCTCAGAGCATGGTACCAGAATGGCTAGGCAGCATTTCTAAAATCAGGAACAGCATAAGTAGCATGACATGCCATTCCTGATTGTGGAACAGCTACCACTACTTGCCAGCATTATGGCTCTTGCACACAGAGGGCTCACTAGGAAACAAAATTTAGATGCATTATTCCATCTCTAAATGGACACTTACTCAAGAGTTCAACCATGAACTGGCATCTTGTATACAATCCAGCAAATGGTTATGGACATTCTCAGCATTTAGGTCAGGGTTGTCCCAAAGGTGGCAACTGGACTTTCTAGTTTTTCTTTGAAGATGTTTTGCTTCTCATCCAGGAAGCTTCTGCAGCTCTGACTGGAAGGTGGAGAATGGAAGGTTTTATACTCCTTGCAGACAGCTGGTCATTTGCATTCTTTTAGCAAGTCATGAAGGCCACCTGTGTCTTTAGGGTCACCTGAGTGGTTCAAATGTGTGTGGAGCCTTCTTGGAACTGTTGAAAGAACTGTGTTGAAAAACACCTTTGGAACAACCCAACAAACAACAGGAAACAGCAAGATAACAATTACATTGGAACAAATGCAACTAGAAGCAATGATTCTTGGGGAAAAAAATGATGGACATTTTCCTGCAAAATGGACCATTCCATTATGGAAAAAGCATACGGAATACTATTAGGTCAGAACAGTACAGCTCTAAAAATAACAAGGTGATGCAGCTGGATTTAGGGTCTTTGAAGATAATGTAGAGGATTGGAGAGCAGAAAACACAGAATTGTACCACTGAAGCTAGAAATGGTAATGCAAGCATATCAACAAACTTGCCTTGTTCCACTGACATATAGGTATGTCACTGGCAACAAGCACAAATCTCCATCTGAATTCCTTCGTGGTTGCTTATATTTTTCCAATATCCTAGGCATGTTTTTAATAAATATGTCTTCCTCTGGTTTCAGTAACAATTAGGGATAGTCATCAGCACAATTGCTGCGTAACATGGCACACCCATTCTTTGGAATGTGGCATTGCATAGAATGTAAGCAATTCTAGGCATGCTTCTGTGTTTTCAAAGTTTACTGAGCTTCAGGCTCATTTCTGAAGACACAACAGTCACAGGTAAGCAGTGATGTCTGATATACCACAGGCAGTCCATCTACATAGCAGCTGAGACTAGTGTTAGTTTGGTACTACTGTAGAGGTTATGTGCTAAACATCTGCAGAGTGAATCTGGCACACTAGATTGACTGGTGCCCAATCAACTGTTGACTTACACATTTGATTACACGTATAAAGTCTCATCAGTGCATTTAAGTATTGAATTCCACCAATGTATGTCTCTGCTCCAGAACAGAGTAAGGGATCAATTTTCAGCATTACTAGGGGATCCATCGGTAGAAATGGCAAGCCAGTTTGGAAGCTGGGCATAACTCTTTCTTTATAGAAAGCACTATAGTAGAGTCTGCCTGTGAGCTGTGTTGCTAGGCAACCAATAGAAGGGGTTTAGGTCACTATGGCAACAGTTTACTGCAGAGCAAAGAACGGCCATTCCAAAAGCACTCCTGTGTGATTCAAACATCTCTCTCTACACTGCCATGCCTGGCATGGGTCAGTATGAGCAGACAGAGCCACAGAGAACTAAGCAGAATCTTAGTCTTCTTCCAAGCAGTTGGAGTTGGTAAGTGACAAATGTCTTCCAAGTTGGTAAGTTGGCAAATGTCCTCTAAATGTTATCGCAAGAAGGAAGCATTCTGGATGGGTAAAGTAACATACTGTATATCAAAGCCTAGCACTCGGTCAACAGAAGAAGAGCATTGCCGAGGTGGTGCAGTGGTTAGAGTGCAGTACTGCAGGCTACTTCAGCTGACTGCTAGCTGCGGTTCAGCACTTCAAATCTCACTGGGTCAAGGTTGACTCAGCCTTCCATCCTACCGAGATTGGTAAAACGAGGAGCCAGATTGTTGGGGGCAATAGGCTGACTCTGTAAATTGCTTAGAGAGGGCTGTAAAAGCACTATGAAGTGGTATATAAGTCTAAGTGCTATTGCGGACAATTTGGGGTTTACTCTGCAAGTTAAAAGTGAAAGCAGGCTGCATCAGTGAGGTGAGAGAGCTGGTCCCACAGAAGCACTGTGGCTAAGTTTATCCTACTTATCAATGGCTGGTTATTTGGGACAACAAACTGTAGATATCTTAATTTAGGACAGGAATGTCCAACTTTGGCAGCTTTAAGACTTGTGGACTTCAACTCCCAGAATTCCCCAGCCAGCATAGTTGAAGTCCACAAATCCTAAAGCTGTCAAGGTTGGACAATCCTGCTTTAGGATGATTCAAGATTCTCTAACTGAGATTGCATACCAGCTGTGGCTGCAATTGCAGAAACAGTCAATCTCCATGGAGAGAGAATGGCAACAACACTGTGACAGACTGCAACGTAGGCATCCTACCAAAAAGTTGCTTATCAGTTTGGTTTAATAAGGAGAACCATACACCGTATGACAAGGCTTGAGAGAGCCCTTTTGAAAAGTGGAGTTTACCCTGAAAAGTACAGGCTATCATCCCTTTCATTACTGCAGGATGTAAGGTGCATTGCACAACCAATTCTTAGCAGATCTTTTCGTAAGACGAAGGCTGATATGCTGGAGTTATCCAACTCCTCCTTTAATTTTGACATCTAGGAAAGTTTGTAAGTTTATAAGTAAGTTTAATTTTATTTATAGGCTGCCCAATCCCGAAGGACTCCGGGCGGCTTACACAAGGGAAGAGAAAGAAAATAAAGAAAGTAAAAATAAAATAAGACAAGTTAAAATGACACAGATACATTCATTTCAGTGGGGGCTGGACCTCAACAATGAAGTCAACAGCCCCAGGCCTGCCGGAAAAGCCAGGTCTTGACAGGTTTTCTGAAGGCCATGAGAGTGGGTGAGGTCCGGATTTCTGGTGGTAGTTCGTTCCAAAGGGTCGGGGCAGCCACAGAGAAGGCTCTCCTCTGGGGAGCCGCCAGCCGACATGTGACACTAGTTAAAAAATGAGACACTAGTTAAAAAATGAGAATGCTCCACAAACAGTTTTTTATATTTTTAATGGAGACTAGGGACATCAAGATCTGTGCTTGTCGCAAGAAAGTGCTCATCCCCAAGACTAATGAGATACTTGCTACTGCATTTTTCTACACCTCTGAAGACATTCAATGGAAAATGTCTATACTTAAAAGTAGTACTTGGGCATAAAGCAGAATAGCTGACCAGGGCAGTTGTATAGTGGTGGGATTCAATTTTTTTACTACCAGTTCTATGGGTGTGGCTTGGTGGGCATGATTTGGCTTGGTGGTCATGGCAGGGGAAGGATATTGTAAAATATCCATTCCTTCCCCACTCCAGGGGAAGGTTCCTGCAAAATCCCTATTTCCTCCTGATCAGCTGGGACTCGGGAGACAGAGAATAGATGGGGGCGGGTCAGTCAGAGGTGGTATTTACCAGTTCTCTGAATTACTCAAAATTTCTGCTACTGGTTCTCCAGAACTGGTCAGAACCTGCTGAATACCACCTCTGCAGTGGCAGATTTGGACTGATGGCTAGTGCAATCCTTGCCCTGAAATACACTTAAGTTTGCAATAGTGCAAATATCTGTAGCTCAGGTGTAGGATGAGGGTGAATGTTCATCCTCTGAGCTTGTGGGTTGGTTTCTGAATGTTTAATCACCAGTCTAGGTAACATCTTCAGTGGAGTTTAAGGGATGCCCGTGTCAGCGTTCTCTTTATAATGGCTTCAGGTTGACACTTGACACACCCATACCTAAAGCCCTTATAAACAGAAGACCATTGACATCCCCTAAACTCCACTGAAGATGTTACCTAGACTGGTAACAACTAGTTTGGAAACCAACCCACACTCTCAGAGAACTAACCTTCACCCTCATACACTGGAATAATGTATGGACTTCCCTTTCCATTAGTTTTTCCAGATTGCTCTTGAGTGTGTGAAGTACTGCTCTGTGTCAGGCTTCTCAATGTTGTCTTTTCCAAATACATTTTAAAGAAATAATTGCAGTACAATAATGGAAGGACTCATGGAAAAAAACTCAGTAACATTTAGCCCATGCTATTATTTAAGAGAAAATTGGTACATTATGTTTTACTGATGGTATATAACTCCAACCATAATTGTAAAATAAAATCATGCAATAAACATGCTGGAAATGTTGTGATAGAAAAGGAGCATTTGATCATGTGTGGTGGTCATGTAAAAAAACATACTGGAAAAAAGAATATAGCATTGTTTAAAAAAGTTTAAAATGAAAGCTTGAATCGTAACCTCAGTTTTTCCTACTAAGAATTGTTCCAAAACATTTTTTTTCAAAAAACAAACAAACAAAAAAACAGTTTATTAAGATATATTCTGATGGTTGCAAGGACAAATTTGGACCAACTTTGGAAGATGCACTTTGTTGACAACAGTAGATGAGGATATTAAACCTGGAGAATATGAAACAATGGCAGAATTAACAGTAAACATCCAGAACAGAAGTTTAACTAATTTTAAACAAGAATGGCTCCAGTATGCATCATATGTCATATAAGACAAGCTTGTCCCAAAAGTGCTTTTTCAAGAGGCAATTGGACTTCCTAGTTTTTCTTTGAAGATGTTTTGCTTCTCATCCAAGAAGATGTTTTGCTTCTTCAGCTCTGACTCAATGGTGGGGAATGGAATGGTTTATATTCCTTGCAGATAGCTGGGCATTTGCATTCTTTTAACAGGTCATTAAGGTCACCTGGAAGTTCATCTGTGTCATCAGGGTCACCTGAGTGGTGCAAATGGGTGTGGAGCCTTCTTGGAACTGTTGAAAGGACTGTGTTGTAGATTGGAGATAGATGATGTCCTATCCGTCCCCCTCTGTTGAGAGAGGGCTGTTCAGTTTTGACATAGATGGGCTCTTTGACCCTCTTTCAAATCAGAAGTCCTCTCTGTCCAAAATGTGGATTTGTTGTCTTCAAAAGAGTCTTAGGTTATGCTAGCCTCCTCCTGAGCTTTTCCGATATCCCTGCAATTTTTCATTTTTCTATTTTTTGCCTCTTTTTCTTGCCTTTGTATGATTACATTGTTGACTTTTGGAACAAAAGCAAACAGCCGTGATATCAATACTAATATTAATGTTTAGAGTATGGAGAGTGTGATAACCACCCAATGTCATTCACTGGAAAGCCTCAGGGTAACAATCTCCCATTATCTTGATAGCTTGCCTGCTTGAGAACTTGGTGAGAAGGTTATGAAGGCATCACTCACCCACCCCATCTCCCTGTATAGATATCCTGTAGAAATAATGATAACACTTTTGGTTTTTCTACTCTTTTAATCTTAACCAGAAGTTTTTTAACAGGACTCACATGTTCAAGGTCATACGTTTCTTCGCAGGCATCCAGTTTCTTGACATACAAATTCATTTGGCTTCCTTTTTTATTTCATTATGTTATTTTTTTTTTAAATAAAAGTCTCCTTCATGTTCTTCCAATTATGTCTCTCATCCCCCCTATGTATGTGTATCAGGTCAGATTTGGTTTACCGTGTTTGGATTTCCAATTCCTTTTGTTTGTTGCCCATATTTTATTAATTGATATACAGACATGAGAAGGTTGCTGTAACTGGTTTCCCTATAGACAATGTTGGGATTTGGAAATACCTTTTTGTTTGTTTGTTTGTGTGTTTTCCATTATGTAGCCACATTCCTATTGGCCAATATTTTTCAACTTGAGTCTCTCTTCTGCTTCCAGTTTAGCTTAAAGCCTTCAGGTAAGAGCAACAAAATAGCTGCTTAGCACTTTTCTGCCGGCCTTTGTGAAATACATTGTCCCTGGAACCCCTTTATATTAATAATGTAGGGCACGGATCTCCAAACCTGGCAATTTTAAGACTTGTGGACTTCAACTCCCAGAATTCCTTAGCCAGTCAAGTCTTACATTTGACAAGTAGAGCATTGCCTAATAACTCAAATCTCTCTTCACAACCCCAGCTTGTAAGCCAGTTGTTCACTTTCAGAATATTTTGTATCACTTGACTATTAATGGCAGAGGCTGGATGAGATCACTCCTAGTGCTTCACTTCCCTCACCTTTCTACCCATGGCTCTGTAATCCTCTAATCCTCTTTATGCTCTTCTGACACTGTTATTAGTCCTATAGGCATAATCCTTTCACAATGTACAGGATATGTACACTAGGAAGATAACATCCTTCTTGCAATAGTTTGCTTAGCCCTCACACAGCCATTTCTGACCTTTTAGTAGTGATTCCTATCACTCATTTCCCTTCCTCCTCTTTGAAGAGCTTTGATTCTGTTGATTATCTGCATAGTCTCTTTTATTGCTTTTGAGACGCTGGGGTGACAGAAATATCTAAGATAGTTGGATTTTACTTTCCATGTCTATCAAACAAACAAGTCAGTTGACACAGACCTTCTCATGGTTTCTTCAACTTTCATGCTATATGTGTTTATTTATATATTTCTTCCATTGGGGAATATTCTTCCTTCTTAAGGTCCTCCATTTGTGTCCTCTGCTCTGGACAACTTTTAGTAACCTTTCATTGTCAGAGGCCTCTTTCTGTTGGCCTTCATGGAGAATCCTCTTTGTGAAATCTTTCATATTGTCATCTTTCCTGGTATGAAAATAAATACCTCTTCCCTTCCCTTTTATTTTTCCTTCTAGTGAGGAGGCAAGTTTGTACGGCAATCGGTGCAATTGGTGAATTCCTCAGAAACTCCTGGCAAGACACCAACGCTGCCACGTATCAGTCATATGAAGCCAAAAGTATTTAACCACCAGTGCTATGATATGGCTGAATCTACTCCCTTTATCTGCCTAATCAATCAAGACCAACCTGGGTTCCCAACTTGGGATACTTGCATCACAAGGAGGTGCAAGTTGGAATTTCAGGAGGTGCAACAAAGAGTGGTGTGATGAATCATGAGTCACAATTACATTTGTGGTAATGCAAAAAATAATCAAATGTTTTGTAGGAGTGCGGAGAATAGAAAACACTGGGAACCACTGATCTGGAAGGATTGTTATGTAAAGGTGAAATAATACAGGAGATAACCATAAAGTATCTAGCTTTGAGTTCTTTAGGGAAAAGACAATATATGTAATAAAAAAAAATGCTCAAGGGTTGAAATAAAACCGAATTACCAATCTTACTACAATGTAAAAGAGATGGATTTTATGAGTTTCTTTGTGAGTTGATACACGAAACATCATGCTGCACAACTGCATTTCTTTTCCTACTTACTTAAGGATAACTCTGAGGTATTTCTAAATACATAATCATAGAATTAGGATACACAAGAATTTCTCAATGTGTCTGAGAAAAAAAATTGCACTTAGTGGGAAAGGATCAAACACCATTTTTACTTTCATATTTTTATTTGTTTCTATTCCAGTTTTCTTCCAAACAAACAAACAAACAAACAAAACTTAGCATATTTATTCTATTCTTCCTCCCCACCTTTGGCATGGGAAATATTTGTAACATGCATCCCATGTTTATTACTGTTTTTGGACCTTTTCAAAGCACATCTGGTTTTGATCTAGACTCTGGAAGCAGCGGTGCCTTTTTAATTCTTGTATTGCTAGGAACATTTTTACACTCTTCCTCTGACTAAGAAGGCCAGTTGCCCAGCTGGATTGGGGCCTACACTTTCACACATGTGTACAACCTCCTCCCTCCACTCACTCACTCTCTCTCTCTCCTACACACATGCTTCTTCTCCTACTAAAATCTTTATAATAAACATACTATCAGAAGTACATTCTTTTTGTCCCAGATAATATCTATGAGAAAGAAGAGGTGATCTTTTAAGAATCAAAAACTTTTGATCTGCCAGAGATAAACTTATAGAAATGATTCTTGGTCTAAAGCAGAGGTGGGTTGCTCCCAGTTTGGCCCAGATTGGGTGAACTGGTAGTGGCGGCAGTGTGTGTGTGGGGCTCCGCCTGGACGCTTCTGAGCATGTGCAAACCAGTAGTAAAAAAAATGGAAACCCACCACTGGTCAAAAGGTACTGAAATGTTTAACTAGGAGATGGAGCAAAATTCCAAGTTCTGGATAAGTATGCACATACAATAAGTGCCTTGTTCAATATGTATATTTATTATTTATTTAAGTGGAACATTTATATAACCACCCACTCAACTCACAGAGACTCTAGAAGGCTTACAGATACTGACAACCATATACCTCCCCGTCCCCCGCTCCTCTCTCCAGTGACAACAACACAGTCAAATGAGCCACTTGATGGGCTCCATCCCACTCTGGGTTTCCCAGGCCTCTTGGCAGAACCAAGTCTTCAGGGCCTTAGGAAAGAGTGTCAAAATGGAGGCCAATCTAATTTCTGTAGGGAGGATCTATGAGAGTTCACTTGTGTGCAGCTAGTCCTCAACTTACAACAGTTCCTTTGAACTGTTCCAGTTCCACTGGAATTGTTTGAACAATAACTTTGAACAGGTCCATGGATTGTTTGAAGTTACGACTGCACTAAAAAAAGTGAGCCAATGACTGTTTTTCACATTTACGACTGGTGCAGCATCCCCATGGTCAAAATGATCAAAATTCAGATGCTTGACAATTGACTCGTATTTATGATGGTTGCAGTGTCCGGGTTCATGTGATCTCATTTTGTAACCTTCTCACAAACAAAGTCAATGGGAAAGGCAGATTCACTGAAGAACTGTGTTACTTGTCTATGGTGATTCTCAGTCATCCAGGTTATGGTTGTCCCAAAGGTGCTTTTTTTCCCCCAAGAGGCAACTGGACTTTCTGGTTTTTCTTTGAAGATGTTTCGCTTCTCATCCAAGAAGCTTCTTCAGCTCTGACTGATGGTGGGGAATAGAAGGGTTTATATTCCTTGCAAATAGAATTTTATTCTTTTAGCCTGTCCTTAAGATCACTTGGAGATTTATCTGTGGCACACCAACTTGCACCACTTAGGTAACCCTAATGACACAGATAAGACCTTTACACCCACTAAAAGAATGCAAATGTCCAGCTGTCTGCAAGGAGTATAAACCCTTCCATTCCCCACCATCCAGTCAGAGCTGAAGAAGCTTCTTGGATGAGAAGCAAAACATCTTCAAAGTAAACCAGAAAATCCAGCTGTCTCTTGAAAAAAAGCACCTTTGGGACAACTGCGTTACTCACTTCAGTGATTCACTTAAACAACTATGGCAAGAAAGGTTGCAAAATGGGACAAAATTCACTTAATAAATGTCTCTCACTAAGCAACAGAAATTTTGGACTGGATTGTGGTTGTAAGTCAAGGACTACCTGTTTATGGAGAGAAAAAGGTTTTATACAAGCATGTGTGTGTATGTATGTATACATACATACATACACATACATACACATACATACATACATACATACATACATACATACATACATACATACATACACACATTTCATTTTATGTTTCATTTTCATTTTATGTACCCTCCCTCTCTTTCTGTGTATACATGTGTATGTTTGTGTGTGTGAACAACTTTGCCATACAGGGGCTTTTTGGGGTCTCTTTGTGTCATTATTTGCTTCTGACAAATGCCTAGAAAACTCCCTGCACTTTTTTTGGCAAGAATTTGGAACTAGTTTGCTTTGCTTGCTTCCTAGGGCTGTGAGTGATTGACAGTAGGTCTCCCAGCTGGTTTTGTACCTAAGGCAAGAGTAGAACTCATAGTCTTTTGGTTTCTACTCTAGTGCCTTAATTACTATGCCAAGATGTCTTTCTTCTTTCTTCTTCTCTGCTGGCCTTTAGCCTGGGTAGGTCTACAGCTTCCATAACTTCCAGTCATTATGCATAATATACAGAGTGCTTACAATTGCAATATACAGTCATGAAGCTGGAGAAGGCGATTTCATCTTATTCTTTCCTCTCTATCGTCTTTTAGAACAGTTGGATTAGGGCTACTAAAGGGAGCTGTAGAAATCCATACAATGATTAGATCAGAGGTCCCCAACCCCCAGTCTGTGGACTGGTACCGGGCCGCAGCATGCCAGAAACCGGGCCGTGCAAACAAGTGAAGCTCCATCCATGGGATGCCGGCAGCACATTAAACCATACCTCCCTGGTCGGTGGAAAATCTTCTCCACAGAACCAGGTCCCTGGTGCAAAAAGGTTGCAGACTTCTGCCTTAGATGATAGCTAGGAGATTAGGAAAAAAGGAACTGTAGCTGCCATGTAACATTTCTCAGGACTTTTACAACTCCGATTATGGTTGCATTACTGAAATTTGCATCATCCCGATGGCAGCATTACTTTTAAAGACTGCTCAATGGTATCTGTCAGAGTAGTCTCTTAGTTTATCCAAAAGATGACTTTCCCTGCTTCCTCTTTTTGAAGGATTTGATAACTGGGACTTAAAAATTTTTTTTTTATTGATTTTCTATTGTTTACATTTGTTAGTGCTTAATAAACATTGTGTTGTCTAGGTTATTTAATTTCTTAACAATACAGATTACATTCTTAATCTCTACCTCTTTTTTCCAACCACTGGTAAAATAAAGCCCATGTTTGATAATATTCTGTGTCTTCTTTCTGTTTAATCTTCGGTATAAGTCTGTCCATTTCTGCACAATCTAGTATCTTCCTAACTATCTTCTTGTCTCGTGGTGTTTCTTCATTTTTCCAATATTGTGCAAATATAATTCTCGCTGCTGTTAAGACATGCAATATTAAATATATTTTGCTTATCAAGGTTAATGTTATACCTAATAAAACTTTCATTTAAAATCTACATGTTTTCCTATATCTTTTCTAACTACTTATGTATTTTTACCCAAATTTTTTTTGCTTTAACACAATTCCACCACATATGATAACACATGTCTTTTTTCCGTGTTTCCTGTTTTTGAAAGACGTGGTAACTAGGACTTTTGTCAGTCTCAGAAAGATAAACCCTTTCCTCTTCATGGAATGGTTTGTGATCAGTCACTGAAATCCAGGCAGTGGTGGGGATTCAACCAATCAATTCATTCTTGATATGAGTATTGCAGTGCAATATAGTAATGTATTCTCTACAAACAAAATATTCAACTGTCTGAGTGGGTGGTCAGTTGCCCATATTTTCTGTGTGTTCTCATCTGAAGAGCAATGTGAATTAAAATCATTTGTGGTTTTGGTGAAAAAAAAAATGAAGTGTAGGATTTTGGGAGACCAAAAAGCTTCACAAGTGTATAATGTTATTTTTAGCATTTTAGGGCTGTGCCAATTTATACTTTCACATACAGCTAGAAAATTATGTTCTAGTCAGATACCTCTTTCTTTGTCCCTGGAGACCAAATTACCATTTTGATCTGCTTCCTTCTCAATAATTCTGCCTAGTTCCTGGGGCTAATACGCTCTGATTCTTCCTCTTTTAATTTCGGGCTTTGAAATTGTTGCACACATTCCATCACATTTTTTCCCCAGTCCAACTAATAGCTCAGAAGGGATGTTAGTATATTGAAATTCAGCTTGAGTTGTTCTAGTGAGTGACTGCTACATAAATACATTACTTCAACTTAAATACGTACTATTACAAATTGTTTAAAGCTAACTTCAGTTTTGCAAATAGATATGTAGCCAAAGGCAGGAAAATATAATTTGGAGTCCACTTGGATATTATAACAGAATAAAATCAGTCAATGGTTAGCCTTTACTATTAATGAGTTGAGATTTAGGGATTCTATACTTGCAGAAAATGCAGGAGCATCAAACTTGCTTTTATTGAGGGTTCTATCAGGGTTGCGTTTGACCTCAGGAGGAGGCTGCAGTGGTGTGGCCAGGGTGGGCATGGCCAGCTCAATGTCACTCCTGTCGCGGGGGAGGCGCCTGTGGTGGCCCAAGCACTCTTCCAGAGAAAACAAGCTCCTGAGCTCTGTTTTGGGCTGTGACAGTCTCCTGCAACCCACTGTCAGCAAAAACGGAGTTCAGGAGCTCTGTTTTCACTGGCAGTGGCACCACAGGCTCTTTGCTGTTTCCAGGGTGGCCTGGCAGGCCAGATCTAAGCATCCTGCAGGCTGGATCTGGCTCCCGGGCCTTCAGTTTGACACCCCTGATCTAAGCTCTTCCCATTTATATGGATGCAACTGACTTGTGTTATTCCTGTGCAGAAGCTCTACATAAGTTAATTGCCTGCATAATATTACAGATATTTTTTTTATTCATGAAAATACTGCAAAATTTAATTGACTGTAAATTAATTGATATTTTCAGTGAAATCCGAAAGACAAATGATTTGAAAACAAATCTTATGTGGCAGAAGTGGAAGGTAAAGTTACTTTTTATTTTCATTCCTCAATGTGATTGCTAATAGACCATTAAAACAAAAGAAGTCACATTTATTATTGTAGCAATGAATGGTACTTTTATTTCTTCGGTTAGGTTTGTTTGCTTTTGTTTCACAACTCAAAAGCTATTCCTTGAAAATAGTTGTATTTACTAGATTATAGTTAATACTGCAGGTAGACTTCATTCAGGGACCCACAATTACAACTGGCAATTCAGTCACTCAGTGACATGATTGCTAAGTGGAAAATCACATGACCACAACTGTGTTAAAATTTTACTTTAGCTTCCCCTCCCCTCCCCGGCCCTTTGGAGTACTCACCCTGTGCGCAAATCATTAGTAAGAAGGAAAATAATATTTGTACTTACACTGATTGGAGAAGAAGGAATTACATCAGAGTAAGCAAGGCACACAACAGGGAAAAGAGATTGTAAGGAATGAGCTGACCCTGGTTGTGCAACTGCTACACTGCCCAGTCGAAGTTCCAACCTGCTTTTGTTTCGACACAAACTAAAAGAGAAGGTGTGAAGCTGATTAGACTTGTCAATTACAGCAACGACCTGTGACTCATCTAATTGAGGTCCCAGATTTGAATTTCTTAATTGGAAGTTAGCATCTTTTGGGGAGAATCATCGAGCTCTGGAGAAAAGCATCTCAGGCAGAGATTGGAGAAATTGTGGGGGTCCTTAGTGCTCTCTGAGCTTGGTTGTTTTCTTCCAGATGTTTCATTACCAAACTAGGCAACATCATCAGTGTATTGAATGGAGAAAAGTAGTATAGATTGGAGAAAAGCAGCACCCATTTAAGGGATCTATCCACCCTGCAGGGGATGGGGAGAAAAAAACAACAACATCCCAGGCATGGGAAAAGGCATATTAACTGGCTGTAGTCAGAGAGAGACATACTGTGGAGGAAGTAAATGTGTAGTTTGGTTGCAATTAATTTTTTCAGCACTGTGGAAATTTTGAACAGTCTCTGCATGAGGCAGACAGTAACTTTCCTGTATTCAAATTGCAAATCAACTGATTTTTAAGTAGGCTGATGTACCAGTTATAACTCTCCTCTCTTTTTCTGTGTCTCTATAGCAGTGTCAACAAGTTGAGATGCCCTCCAGGCAAATCCAGCTTCATCATTCCCAACCAGGACAAAGCTGCAGAAGTCTTCTCCACAGGGACTTACCCAATGCTTCTAATCTCTGAAGAGAGCATGTCCCTTTATGTTCCTAAGATGACACAAAAAGAATCAGATAATTATGATTATTGCAGTAGTGGCCAAAGCTCTTAGGAGAAGTGCAGTCATTGGAAACAATTTATAGTTGGTTAATTTTTAGTGATATTTGCCTTGAGGTGGTAGCTTGGTAGTTCTTGCTGGTATTATTATTACTATCCAAGGGATATATTAACCTTGCACTCTCTCTACCAGCTCAGGGATAGGGGACAGGTAAACATTTCAGTAGTTGCTTTACTGGCAAGAACAACTAAAAGAAAAGATTTTTAAAATGGGCATAAATTATATAGTGCCACCTCCTGGTCTTGTGATGCTGAGACATATGGCTAGAGAAATCAATCTCTTCTCCCTCCTTCTGCTCTACGGCAAAGCAGATCAGTTTCTCAGGAGATAAAGAGAACCCAATTTTTTTTAGGAAATGGAAAAAATCTAGATGTAAAAATTGCTGTCTGTTTAAATGGCTTTACACGCAAAACTATCCATGACAGAAAAAAATTGAAACAGGGAGCACCTTAAATCATGCCCAGCATCTTAAAAGAACCTCCCATAAAAACATATGGAGGGAAAGATAGAACTCTAAGCAAACTGTAAGATAAAGACGGCTTATTTCAGCATTGCTAAAGATTTTCCAAATTGCATATAAAGTGATTGAGCTCGCATAAGGAAAATAGAAAGCAGAGGCAATAAAACTTAAATAATAAAATGTGTGGCTTTGGTTGTGTGGTTTTGACCACCATCCTGCCTTTTTTGCCCTCCTGTGGAGACCCTAGATAATGCACGATTAAAATAAAAAGTAATCTTATAAATATTTCTAGCAAAACCTGTTACCAGCTTCTTAGAGACAAGTAGGAGTGGCTTGTCAGCCATGTGACTGGGTGGGTGTGGCCAACTTGTAAAATGTGATGAAACTCACTTAACAACGCTCTTGCTTAGCAACCAAAATGTTGGCTCAGAAACTCTGGCATTTGAAGCATGCAAGTCTTAAAGCTGTCAAGTTACAAGACTCTTGCACTCCTAACCCTGTAGAAAAAAACCTCCAGGGGTGTTCAAACTTGACAGCTTTAAGACTTGTGGACTTCAACTCCCAGAATTCCTCCTCTCGCATCTCCTCTTGATGATGTGCAGACGGGTGGAGGGAGGGAGCTGGAACCGATTCTAAACAGCACTGTAGATTTGTGGAACCTCTTCTATAGAAGAGGTTAGAACTGGCAGGAACCCACCTCTGATTGTAAACCCACCAGAGAGTGCTGTAAAGCAGTATGGAGTGGTATATAAGCCTAAAACACTATTGCTATATTGTGACAGCAGATTGCATGATAAAACCTGTGTCATGGCTTGATCTTTCTCTTTTATTTAGTTTGGTACTATTTTTGGGGGGTGGGGTAGCTTTGAGTTAATGTTGACTCCTGCCAATTGCCCGGAAAAGGCTCTGCATTTTCTTACTAATGCTTCCCCCCACCCCCAAAATGGTTTCCACTGACTTCTTCCTAGGGCTGAGAAAAAGTGACTGGTGCAATCTCTTCGCTGACTCTGACTCTGGGGGACTAGAATTCAGTGTTTCCCAGTTTCCAGCCTGATCCTTAACCACTACACCAATCTGGCTTTTATGTACAATAACAACATTGCTAAAAAAAAATTGCAGTTAGGTCAAATATGGTATATCAATCTAAAAATGAGGTTTCCAGATCAAAAGTTATTAACATTAATTAGCTAGTTTTTAACCTAGGTTAGGTAACCAAAGTGTAAATGACAATTCCCAATGTGGCTGTTACCTTTTCTCACTTGACATAATTTTATTATACAATAATATCTAAATCAATATAGAAACAGCCCTTTATCATTTTGTGACTAGAGAAGAAAGTAGCAATAAGTATGTGTGTGTGTGTGTTTATGTGTTTGTGTTTGTGTTTGTGTGTATGTGTATGTGTATGTGTATGTGTATGTGTATGTGTATGTGTATGTGTATGTGTATATGTATATGTATATGTATATGTATATGTATATGTATATGTATATGTATATGTATATGTATATGATGTATATGTATCAGAGGTGGGTTCCTATCAGTTCGCACCTGTTTGGTAGAACCGGTTCGTCAAATCTACTGAACCGGTTAGAAGAGGTTCCACCAGTGGACCCGGAAAGTAGGCCATACCTACAGAAGAGGTTCCAAAATGTTTTGAAACCCACCATTGGTCCTTGGATATGATTATTCTACACTATCATGCTCATATTTATAAAACTCAGTGCCTCTGTGAAAGGTAGGGATGACTACTGCATTTGTGGTGCAATCAGAACATTGCACGTGTTGAAGTTGTTTTAACGCAAACCAAAGATGCCTTTTAAAAAACAAGTTTACATCATATTCTTATGCATGCCAGTGCTGTGTGTGAGGTAATTTAAGGTGGTTCTGACAAGTGTCGTCGGCATCTTCATATCCAGTCACATGGGCGGCAAGCCGCTCCCATCCGGTCACATGGGCGGCAAGCCACTCCCACAAAGGAGGCCACACCCACAGAGTAGATTCGAACAACTTTTGAAACTCACCTCTGATATGTATATGTATATGATGTATATGTATATGTATATGATGTATATGTATATGTATATGTATATGATGTATATGATTATGTATATGATTATGTATATGATTATGTATATGATTATGATTATGATTATGATTATGATTATGATTATGATTATGATTATGATTATGATTATGATTATGTATATGTATATGTATATGTATATGTATATGTATATGTATATGTATATGTATATGTATATGTATATGTATATGTATATGTATATGTACATGTACATGTACATGTACATGTACATGTACATGTACATGTACATGTATGTACGTATGTATGTATGTATCGCGGGGAAATTGTCATGTTCCTAAGACCTTTGAAAACTGAACTTAAAAATACTATTTTAGAAAGCTTGCTAGGACATTATTTTGCTGCTCTATTATCTGTTTTGCAATTTTTTCGAGAAGAAAAATTGTGCCCAACGGTAGCTTTAGAGGGGAAAAAATTATCCATACCAAAGTGCATAAGGTTCTCTGCAGTTAAAAAATCAAACCAATAAAATCCTTCTTTGACCATTGACTTAGTCCAGTCAATACTGTTTCAAAGTAGATGTTAATTTCTTGTTTTGGAAAAGTAACGCATATCTGGATTTAAGTTATGCAAATCCGCAAGTAGAAGGATGCGTAAGATGTTTAGTGCATACATCTGGGTTAAGTGAGATGTTTACTATTGTGGCTGGTATTGAACTGATGAGATGTGTGAGGTCTCAAAAAGTGTGGCTTTTCATTTGGAAGTTTGAAAGAAAACATTCTCTTGCCGTTACACCAAAATAGGAGAGGGAGACCAAGGAATCTGCTAGCATTTGAAAGAGGATGTGTTTGCTTTCAGCTTGCTTTAAAATAAATATTTGGAAAGAGCAGTGAGCTTTGTTTCAGTATCAGTGCCAATAGATAGACTTCAAGATTTTTGTCTTTCAGGTTTTGTTGCTTCCCTATGCCATACTGGGGTAACAGAAAATTTTAGGAATGCGGTGGAAATGGTCTGAGCCAGTGGCAGCCTCAGTTGAAAGACCAAGAAGAAAAGCAAAGATTCCTATGCTTGAACATGGTGGGCTTAAACTCAGGTTGAGACAGCTTAGGAGACACTGTGGGGACTGTGGCTGAAAGGGATGGGCCAAAGGCTGCCATGATGCTCTCCTGCCCTCTTTATACAAATAACCAATTCTTCTTTCGTGGGGAACAGGACATAGATAATCAGATACATAAGATAGCATTGATTGTCATGGATTCTGTTCCTTTAGAGAAATTCTAGACCCTGCTGATTTGGGTAAATTTGCATCATCATGGCGGTGTCCCGTGATGTATTGTGGTTTTACCTCCCTTCGTTAAACTGGGCATGGGCGTGGCCAGTGCATGACCCATCTGGCCCATAGGATGTGAGCTTGACAGCTCTGGGGTAGTCTATGAAAACCCTGAGCAGCATTAGAAGTGCTTATGCTAGTTTTTCTCAATCTTAACAATTTACAATATGTGGACTTCAGCTCCCAGAATTCTCCCAGCCAGCACATGTAAATTGCTAAGATTGAGAAACACTGGTTTATGCCCTGACTGCTTTCTCAATTAAAGAAGAACCTCTGTCTCTTTGTCTCGGTCTCTATCTCCCTCCCTCCCTCAAATAATTTTCACAGTATGGCCCCTCCCCCCCGGCTATTTTCAGAGCTAAACAGGTTAAGCAGTTTCTGCAATCAATCCAAATTTCTGGAAAGGTCTTGCTTCCCATGTGAAATTATATTTTCTGTTTCAATACACCGTTCAGCCTGTTTATAGGTTTGTCGTTACATACCCAAGTTTACAAATGATATGCTTATTTTGTTTGGTTTAAAACACTGAAGTTTACAGATGTATAAAACTGAAAGACCCATGGAGTTTTGACTGTACATGCTAATTGACTTAAGAGCTGTCTTTAAAAGAATCATGACTAAAACCGAAGGATTAGTAACTAGATTAGTAACAGTAATCTAAATAAAAATGTATATCTTTATTTGATCTATTGCTACAGAGAGCCAATCAAATGGAATGGAGTGGCTTAAATTGCAAAAAGTGATTGCTCATCACTTACCTTCTTGCTTCTGCATCATTCTTTTTGAAGCTGTAAAAGTGGAAGATTCAGTTTACTTCATATCTAAAAAGAATTTAAATGTTAACTGGGTAAAATTGTTCACCACTTTTTAACTTATGGGCAAAAATCCTACAGGCATTTTTTTCTTAACACTGAGAAAACTAGAGGGGGGGCATTTTTGTGTGTGGGGAGGGTCTCTCTGAGGAGACGATTCAGAATGGAGGACTTCAGTACTGAGAAAACTTCACATTTGTGGGACCTTGACGAAAGGGAAATGTAATTATAGGCTCAGTGCAGGGGTGGGTTTCAAAAATTGTTCGAAGCCCAATCATTTACTCTGAATATTTATAGGCTAAACTGAAAAGTTGAAAACTACTTTCCAGAAAAACCACTTCTTTAATGCTGTTCAGGAAAATGTATCAGTCATTAGTAGATGATCTTGATTTGAATAAGCCTTGATTCATTTACTAGAACTAAATAGAGGTGCAAATCTTATTTAAATCCATGCCAACATTCTGAATTTTCTTCATTTCAGTGCCATAATTTAGGGCAAGGGGAGGGGAATCATTTTGCTGTAGCTATTTTTAAATAAATGGGGATAGAAACTCTTTGCTAATGTATTTCAGTAAACCCAAAATTCAGCCTTTCCCAACTTCCTAGTCTCTGGCAACACTGAGACTACAACTACCAGGATTCTTGGAGTAAGTCCTCTGAAGTGGAAAAAACCCAATGTGATTCCAATTGTTTTTTAAAACAATCTCAGGTGGGAAGACAGAAAATTTTAGGCCAGTTAAGATCTGGGTAAAAAGACAGAGGCTATTATTAAACAGGAAAATAATCAAACATACAGAAACATGAGGCTTGCAGAGCATAGCTTCTGCGAAAGTAAGTCTTGCTTCCTAAGAATCTTCTAGTGTATTTTGAGGGGGTTGACAAGCTTGCAGACTTTTAAAAAAATCTTGGACAAAATTCTCAACAGCCAAGTGGGATAACAGTATAGGTCTTCTCATGGATGGCAATTGGTTGAAGAGCAGAAAGCAATATGTTGGAATTGGAGAGTGTCCAGAAATGTTGTCTTTTCACCATTTTATTACCTTTAAATGGAACCCATTCCACATTCACCTAGTAATGAAAGGAAATAAAGGAACCCAGGAGCACATAAAGAGTTGTTGTTGCTTAACAATTCTAGATGGATTTCCAAACTCCAGAATACACTGTGTATGATTTCAAAATGTACCAACACTTTATATTCCACTGGTTTCCTTATGCAAACAAACCAGTGGACTGAAATAGAAATTCATGCAGAACAGCAATATCAATCACAAATCAATATGATTCTAATCCATGCATTAAATCAAAGTGCTGCTTTTCAGCCTGTCTTACATAACAATTTGGCTTACTCTTCCATCTGTCAACTCTTCTACATGGGGCTGCCCTTGAAGAGTGTTCGAAGACTTCAGTTAGTCCAGAACGCAGCCACGCGAGCGATTGTGGGTGCACCCAGGTACACCCACGTCACACCTATCCTCCGTGAGCTGCACTGGCTACCCATTAGTCTCCGAATCCGCTTCAAGGTGCTGGTCGCTACCTATAAAGCCCTACATGGCATCGGACCTGGGTACCTGAGAGACCGCCTCCTGCCGATTACCTCCCATAGACCGATCAGATCTCACAGGTTAGGTCTCCTCCGGATACCATCTGCCAGCCAATGTCGGCTGGCGACCCCCCGGGGGAGAGCCTTCTCTGTTGCAGCTCCAGCCCTCTGGAATGATCTCCCTGTCGAGATCCGGACCCTTACGACCCTCCCGGCTTTCCGCAAAGCCACCAAGTCCTGGCTGCTCCAGCAGGCCGGGGGGCCTGTGAAACATCCAGCCCCGCAGAAATTGTGAATGTTGTGGTTTTGTTTTTAAAGTGTTGTCTTTGTCTAGTCTTCCCCCTTCCCTTGTCTATTGTGAGCCGCCCGGAGTCCTTCGGGAGTGGGCGGCATACAAGACAAATAAATACAAAATACAATACAATTCTACAAGGAACTTTGGCTCTTCTTTGGTATCATCCAATGCAAAACCTTGGTAAGAAAGCTCTGTGTTAAGCCTAATGAAGTTGTCATGTCTTGGCTATTTGTATATCATAAGGCCCAGAACAATTGTCATTTAGAATGTATAAAACCCCTTTTTACAGAAGCCTGTGTACACCCATGTTTTCCCTCTTGGTTTTAAAGAATAGGAGAAATATTGCTCGTAAATATTTATTCAGGATCTGTTTTCCAAGACATGAGAATGTCTGAAGGATTGGTGTTGGATAGATTTTTTTTAAAAAAATGCATTGAAAAAAGGAGTGAGTGGGGGTCAACAGGAAGTTATCCAGCTGGAGACACATGGGGGGTGTTTGGGCTCTGAAGGGCCTCACATAAATCCTGTCTGACAAACCATCTCCGAGATCCTTTTTGGATCAGAACGCCCCTTGGAAGCGGGGGGTAAAAAGGACAGCATCTCATCAGACCCAGAGAGAGGCAACAGTCCATTGTAGGTTGGAGACTTGCCTGTGAATCGGAGTCAGGGTGGCAGTCTGCAATATGGCTGACAATATGTTGGCTTTTTGTCAAAGCAAACTGAAACAGGAGAGTGTGGAAGACAGAGATGTGCGGTGAGGTTTATGGCTGGTGAGGCAAGCAGGCAAAAGCCGCCCTATGTTGGACACAGCGCCAGGGCTTTCGGACACCCCAGTGCTGCGTCCGCCATACAGGCAGGACGCCTCTATGTCCGAAAGCCCCAGCCCTGTGTCCAACATAGAGGTGTCCCACCTTTATGGCGGACACAGCGCCGGGGCTTTCCGAAAGCCCTGCCAAAGCCCCAGTGCTGTGTCCGACATAGACGCGTCCCGCCTTTATGTCGGACACAGCGCTGGGGCTTTGGCGGGGCTTTCGGAAAGCCCTGGCGCTGTGTCCACCATAAAGGCGGGACGCCTCTATGTCGGACACAGCAGCAGGGCTTTCAGAAGGGCTCTACCACACCAAGGGAGAACCCATCTTTCTCCCCTCTCCTACAAAACAACATCAGAAGGAGAAAGGGGCAGATTATATTAATGAAGACACCCCACACTTAAAGTGGTTCCCCTTAGACAGGAAACAGAAAATGATTATAAACATGCCTGCTGAATGGTCAGCCACCTCACTTTAACAGTTTTGGGTTGCCAATTTCAACTCAGACACTTCCCAGCTGAGGGATTTCCTACTGCCCAATAAATGCGTTCATTTATGGGAATGGTTCCGAAACATAAAAAAGTGCCAGCCCACGCGCCAGTAGAGGCGGGTAAAACACACATACACACAAACACACACACATGGACAAATTACTTACAATAATACAATTACTTACAAATTACATTAATTTTGAATTCATCCCCCTCCCTCCGATCCACATACCTTTTCCAGCTGTTTCACAGAGGATTTCAACTCTGCTCTTGTCTGCCATGATGAAAATGTAAAAATGTAAAAGGAAAGGTCAGGCTGGGTTAGCTGCTGCCAGAGTCTCCAATGGATGACTCTGCTTAACTGTTTAAAAAAGCCTCTAAAAAAAGTGCCCTCTACAGGAGGAGGCAAGAGAACCACGGGCCTCATCTACATAAGTAATTTTTTTGGCTTTTAACCCTTGCTTAACTCTGCTCGAGTGATCATAAAGATAGACTAAATGAGGCACGTGGTTCTCCTGCCTCCTCCTGTCGAGGGCACTTTTTTAGAGGCTTTTTTAAACAGTTAACCACTAAGCAGAGTCATCCACTGTGACTCTGGCAGCAACTACCTCAGCCTTTTTCCTTTTAATTTTTTTACTTTTCATGATGTCAGTGGTGAGGCCCTGCCTCCCCTGCCTCCCCTGACTGCACATTCCTGGTGGAAGAGATGAAAGACTGGTAAGAAAATTTATCTAACCCACAGCCATAAATCAAACCTGGAAAAGGCAAAGAAATTTTGAACATAAATAATATTGATGGTCAGATGGGGACATTTTCAAAAAGAAAAAAAGAAAGGAAAATGGAAGGTTGAAACACCCCCCCCCCCTCCAAGTTATTTGCTTGAAACACAACTTCGGACAGAAAGATAGAAAACAGAAAAGTGACAAACCCACTCAACTATAAACTCTAAATTTGGTTTTGGATTTGAAATAAAAACCAAATTTTAGAAAAGATTTATCTTTACTTTGTTTGAATTTCTTCCAACTAATATAATCAAGAAAAAAGCACTTTTTCTCCCTGATAACGGATAACTTAACCCTGACTGTGTGTGAAGTTTTAATTAACCAACTGCCATAAATCAGAATTTGGAAAAGCTGGAGGGAAAAGTGAAATGTACCCAATTCTGGCTCTTTGTAAGCTTGTTCCAATTGATATATTTTGAGCAGCTATTAAGAGAAAGAATAATAAAGGACTCAAGAGCTGGGAAATACAAAGGGTTTTTTTTCTCCTCTTTCTTTTTTTCCTGCAAAAGATTAAGATGGTCTCAGCTTCTCTTCCAGTTTCAAAGTAGTTGAATTAACTATATTTAAGGTAAACCAGAATCTCAAAATAAGAATTTTATAACTAACTGCAATTTTGGAACTGGACATTAAGGAAGAACAAAAGACCAAGATTGCTCCCATTGCTTTTTGCCACAGCAGTTGAAGTAAATAAATTTAAGGTGGATTAGAACTCTGAAATAAGAATTGTATAACTAACTATAACTTTGGAACTGGACATTATGGAAAGCTGGGAATTTGAAGAACTACGTAAAATTATAAAAAATATGCATAAATTAGTAAAATCATTAAAATCAAGCCTAAATAGAATTCTGAACCAGATATCTAAAGAAGAATTCAAAGAAGAAGGGGGGCAAGGCCGTGAAGGGGTAGAATTGGCAGTGGTATAGGGAAAACTGTAAAAAGAGGAGATGTCCCAAACAAAGGGAATAAAAAGCAGACAAAAGTGGATTCGGAGGTTGTTAGTGGCATAAGGAAAATTGAAGTAGGAAACTATGCCCCAACAAAGAGAAATATAAAATATCATTTTGAGGGTGGCCTGGGGAAAATTGATGAGAGTGAATGTGTCAAAACAAAGAAAAGGGAGAAGACTGAAACAGAGAAGTGGGATAAAAGACTTACTAGGAAAAAATCAGACATCTAGATAAGGGAAAATATAAAGCAAGATAAGGGTTTTATTCCTAAATATGACAATAAAATAGAGTTGCTAACTGGTTGAACATAATAATGGAAAGATAACTAAACAAAGCCCAAAATATATGGAATATGGATAAATAAGAAACTGATATGGGGAGGTTGTAAAGCAGAGGTTTGTGATTCACTTTTATATATGATAATTAAACTGAGTTGCGAATTGACTGAAAATGACAATAGAAGGACAACTAAGCATGGGTTAAAATATATGAAACATGGACATATATAGAACTTTTAAGATGATGAATAAAGTGAGATGTTTACTGCTTGTTATTCTATATAATAGAGTAAGGGAATTGTAATGAACATTGAACAGCGACATTTGCCATTTATAGACAATTACGGATAATCTAATCCAAGAGATGAAAAAATGGAGAGGGAACATGAAATACACCTACAATGTGAAACTATTGAGATTTAAAGACAGAATCACAAATTAGGAGCACATAAGGATGTATAATTATATAAAGATAATGATGAGAATAGCTGGGAACTGTAATCAGGTCTACATCTAGACCAAAATTAGGCTGGGCCGGGTGGGGGAAGGTTTTAAAAGTACAATAACTATATATGTATACTTTTTTGTTCTATTCTTTTTTTAAAAAAGGAGGAGAATATATGTTAAAATTAAATATGTATATTGAAAAGGAACTATAAATACCGACAACACAAAATGGAGCTTGCTCAGAAGCTGAAATACATTAAGTAAATGAAGTGAAGAGTGGGAAGAAAAGGAGAGAGGTAAGAGAAGAAGAGAGGGATAGGAGAGAGGGCAAGGAGGGGAAGAAGAGGAGAGAAATGAGGAGTGGAAAGGGGAGAGAGGAGAAGGAGACAGGAAGGGGAAGTAAGAGAAGGGGAGGGTGACAGAGGGAAGAAAGGAGATAGGGAGTGGGAGGAGAGAGGGAGAAGAAAGTGATGGATAAGGTACAAATATGGTGTATGGAGAGCAGAAGAGGCAATAATTGTTTTTTGGGAGTTGATGGTAAGATGAAATGAGGTAAACATTTAATAATACAATACGATGTTGTCTATGTAATCGTATACATGTGATTATATGTTATGAAAATGAAAAAAAATAAAAAAAAACTTTACAAAGAGAAAAAAGGAGTGAGTGAGCCACAAGGTGGCTAGATTTGGACGGTTCCACCACAAAACCACGTTCGACTAAAGGGCGCTCGACGAAACTGCGTAGCTGACGTCATCACAGCGTGACAACAGCGCGGAGAAAAAAGTACACTGTAAACGCTAAACCTAAAATTAACCCCTAAACCTAAACCTAACCCTCCTAAACCTAATCCTAAACCTAACCCTAAACCTAACCCTTAACCTAACCCTTAACCTAACCCTAAACCTAACCCTAACCCTAACCCTTAACCTAACGCTAAACCTAATCCTAACCCTTAACCTAACCCTAAACCTAACCCTAAACCTAACCCTAAACCTAACCTTACCTTAACTTGAATCAGCTTGCTTTCAAAGCGCTATTTAAAGCGCCCTTCTTTCTCCGCGCTTGCTGTTGTCGCCCTGCTGATGACGTCAGCGACGCCGTTTAATTGGGCGCACTTTAGTCGAGCGCGGTTTTGTTGTGCCACGGATTTGGACATGATAGCAAATTATTGGTACAATCTAAAGGGGTTTGTGCAGAGCTACAAAAGGATACTTTCATCCTGATGCAAACAAATGTAAGGAGATGCATATTCACCCACACACAAAATACAAACTTCAGATATATAGTACAAAAGTTGAGCTGTGAATATCTGATCAGGAAATGACTTTGGGGTCATGGTAGAAGATAGAGCATTGCAAAGGTATATTTGCATAAATATAACACATCTCTTCAGTGGATCAGGTTATCAGTGAATACTGATCTTGAGAGCTCTACTCCTTCTGAATCACTCTTAATGTATCTATGTATCTAATATAAAATATTAGCCTGTTAGAGCGCAAGAGTGGAGGAGCCCTCACATTCATCTTAGTATCTAGTAAAGTTGCAAAATCCCAGAAGACCATTAGATGATAGCAATTAGACTTTTCTGCATGTACTTACTGCCCTCTAGTGGCACTTGGAGTTTTACAGCTCAGACCTGGTAGATCCTGTGAGCTTCCATATATATATAATATCACAAACCCTGGTATGCCCAAATATGGGAGGAAGCATACTGCTTCCTTTCCCTGTCTATCGGCTCATCACAAGAGACCATCCGGACAGAAAGCCATTATTTTTACTGTTGCCTTTGTTACAACATATGCATGCATGCATGCATGCATGCACGCACGCACGCACGCGCACGCACACACACAAACCTTAACTGTCCATATTGTTCAGAAAGGGTCTCTGTAATACTGTATATTCTGTACAGAGCAATTAGCTATACAATTCATTAAACTGGGCTATTTAAAATTGAAAGTGATTTATTTTTCCTTTTTAACTGCAATCAGTATCACTGCCAATATTTTTTGATGATGAGAGTGACAATCTTGGACAGTATTTTCCTTTACTAGAAGCTAATACCTGTGATTTAGCTCTAACTGTTGGGCTGTCATTAAACATTTAGGGGCCCAGGAAATGCATCGACCTGGAGCACTGGAGTCCAGCATCTTGCAAGACACTGGGAGAGGTACAACATATGGAAACTATTTAGTAATGGAAGCTATACAAGCTATTAGTTAGCTGTGGAGTCTGTGTTAGTTAGACAACAACACAGAGTAAAAGAACGATGCCTGACCACACAGCTATTGAACTTGAAAACTAGCAAGGGTGTCATTACAATTAAATTGTTCTTCCTCTTGGGTTTTTGATTGTTAGTGCTACAAACAAATGCATGCATTTTATTTCTGCTGAGAAATAATCCTCCAGATGAATTCTGAACAAACAGATTCCATTTAAAAAAAACCAACTTTTTATATGCATGGACTTATTATATTTACATTGTATTGTATTTTAAGGCCGCTTCCCCAGTCGGTACCCCACAGCTCTGTTGAGCTTCAACTCATAGAATTACCACCCGTCTTGTCAGTTCTCAGAAGTGCAGTCCAGCCCTTTCAGAATTAAGCATCATGTTGGGAGTTGAAAGCAGCAAGCAATTCCCACCTCATAAGCAACCATGGAAAGGGATAGAATAAATGGATCCTGACATAACAATACAAATCACATGACTTATGAGTATGTCCATGACACTGGGACACTGGGACATCAGCAAGAAAAGCTGGAGTTTATGTTGTAACTCATTTCATCTGTAGAGATTCTCAAAGTCATGGTTGTCCCAAAGGTGCTTTTCAGGAGGAACTGGATTTTCTTGTTTTTTTTTCCTTTTGAAAATGTTTCATTTCTCATCCAAGAAGCTTCTTCAGCTCTGACAGGATAGTGGGGAATGGAAGGATTTATATTCCAGCTGGTCATCTGCATCCTTTGAGAGGGTCATTAAAGCACTGGGAGGTTTAACTATGTCCTCAGGGTCACCTAAGTAGTGCTTCTGGTCCTGTAGTCTGCAATTTTTCTCTCTTTGAAAATCCATTTCTACTCCCACACCATTCGAACAGTGTTCATCCAAAATTGTGTAGCTAAAAGTCTTTAGAGATTCTCAGTCATCCAGGTCATGGTTATCCCAAAGGTGCTTTGGACCAACTGGACTTCCTTGGTTTTTCTTTTGAAGACATTTTGCTTCTCATCCAAGAAGCTTCTTTTGAGAAACACATTTCATCATGTTTTCATCAGGTTTAAGGTTTAAGGTTTATTATTTATAGGCCTCCCTTTTCCCTGAGGGGACTCAGGGCGGCTTACAATTTATAGGGAAGGGAATACAAAACAATAAGACATAAACAATACATAAATTAAAATAGAACACAACATTCATTCATCATTTGGGTGGGGACGGATTACAATCTTTATCCCCAGGCCTGACGGGATAGCCAGATCTTGAGGGCTGTGCGAAAGGTCTGGAGGGTGGTGAGGATACGAATCTCCACGGGGAGATCGTTCCAAAGGGTCGGAGCTATTACTGAAAAGGCTCTCCTCCGCGTAGTTGCCAGTCGACACTGACTGGTGGATGGAACTCGGAGGAGGCCTAATCTATGTGATCTAATAGGTCGTGAGGAGGTAATTGGCAGGAGGCGGTCTCTCAAGTTCATCACTGTGGTTTATGCAAAATTCTTTTGCCTGCCTCAACTATATCCTCACCATAATCAGAAAGAGAGATTGATTCTAAATGACCACTGACTATTATGCATGCGAAGATGTGAAGCTGACTTCTACAATCTGAATTTTATCAATATACCAAAGTGGTCTTTACCTTCTCAATTCTGTGGCTGCTTCAATCATAGTTTAATTGATAGACCTAGGGATCACTAGCAACCACTAAACTTCCATGACAATAAATGAAAGTATATGTAGACTTTCTATATACAGGCAAATACTTTCTTGTTTTTCTTTCAAGACATTTTGCTTCTCATCCAAGAAGTTTCTTCAGAACCCATTAGGACAAGACTCAGCACTCCACCCACATTTAAAAGACAAAAGGCACTCTTTTGAAGACAACAAAGTCCACATTTTGAACAGAGAAAGGGGTTTGAAAGAGGGGTCAAAAGAGGGGCCATATATGTCAAAATTGAATGTATGTCAACAGAGGGGAAGGGATACAACACCATCTATCTCCAGTCTAGAACACAGTCTTTTTAACAGTCCCAAGAAGGCTACACACCCATTGGCACTACTCAGGTGATCCTGGGGACACAGATAAACTTCCAAGTGGCCTCAATGACTCTCTAAAAGAAAGTAAATGACCAGCTGTCAGCAAGGAAAATAAATCTTTCCATTCCCCACCATCCAGTCAAAGCTGAAGAAATTTCTTGGAGGAGAAGCAAAACAGATTCAAAGAGAAAACCATAAAGTCCAGTTGCCTCTTGCTAAAGCACCTTTGGGTATGGTCTGCTAGCTCAATATTATGTACTAGAGATTCTCTCAGGATTAATGAAATATTTGTTAAATGGAATTGCTTTCTTATGCATTCCATAAAATTGTGCAGAAATATTATTAATAAGGGATCAAAATATCATATTGATTATGGCCTTCTATCAGCATTATTTTCTTTGCTTAGCTGTTGCACATTTGGTCATGTTTAGAAGTTTACATCTAGTTCAGCAGAATCCTGAAACCATTTGGGATGCTTTTAAAGGAGTATGTAGTTTTGAAGAGGATGCAAGAACCTATTTGTGATTGGAACCCATTAGACTTCCATGACCCGACAAATGTGCACACGACAAAAGCGCGCCGACAAAACCGCGGTGCAAAACCCACGATGTCATCAATGCACCGACAACAGCGCGCCAACAGAAGCGCGATTTAAGTTAAGGTAAGGGTTAGGTTTAGGGTTAGGTTTAGGGTTAGGGTTAGGTTTAGGGTTAGGGTTAGGGTTAGGTTTAGAGCACGCTTCTGTTGGTCTGCTGTTGGCGCGCTTCAGCGCTCATTCGTGGGCATGGTTTAGAACTCACGGTTTTGTCACCGTGGTTTCGTTGGGCGCGCTTTTGTCGGGCGCCCTTTTGTCAGTGAACCTTAGACTTCCATTAGATTAAATCTCAAATGGAACCATTGTGAGGTATTATAGATAATGAGAAAGAGGGACAGAGGGAGGGAGAAGAAAATAGTTAATTTTTATGTTGTTCAACCATGGCGGGTATCGGGGAAGGAACACAATGGAATGACTAACTAGTTTACCTTCTAATTATATAGTACAGTCCATCAAGTTCTGTTCCTTCCCAGTGCTTTGGGAGAGATTGTTTGTCTGTAAATATAATTCATTCTGTTTAAAAACAAACCACAAAAATATTATGACAATGTTCTTTAAAAAAAGAAAGAAAGAAACCCCCAGCAGTGCTTAAAAGCACCTTCTTATATACAGTACTAGAAGCCACTTTTCGCTAAATTGCAATTAAAGTTTCTGTAAGCCACAGGCACCTTATCCTGATTTTTGCCCCCTTTCTTTCTGAAGAGTTGGTTCAATTTAAAAATGCACAATAAATGGCTACATCTCAGGGAGGTCATTTCCATACTAGTGATTTATATCTTCTAGTAGTATCTTAACATTGCTGTGACTTTCTACACCTAGCTGTGAAACTGTTATGGTTCAGTATAACAATAGTGAGATAATGCTATAAATCCCTGTGATTAATTCCCTCCCCCTTTTCTCTCTTTCTCTGCTCCAGAGTTGAAGATTTAGCTGTAGTCTATATGTCTCAGGCTCTTGAAATACCCATGATCATCTATTTATTATATATCTATTGGGATTGAGACACCATTCATCTTTAATAAATAAAGTATTTTGCATAAGTTGGTTCAGCAGCTACTCAATTAGTATTAGTATTCAATAATCTCTATAGGAAATTGAAAATGTTTAATTCTGAGGGATGAATAAAAATTCATAAGGATTTCTTTGGGGCAGACAGAGTGGCTAAACTAATTAAAAATACCTCAGAATTAGTGTCAAGTCTTCCTTCCTCATTTATTACTGCCCTAAGCTCAGAACTCAAAGCAAAATGAGAGGCTGTTCAGGTGAGTAATGCATTGTTCTTCATAAAACCACTAATGCACATGGCTTGTCACTGACGTAATCCAGTAAGGTGCTTGTCATGCCTCAGTTCCGCTGACAATAAACGGACACGCATACTTTCTACATCAGCAGTTGCCTTCAGTCTTAGTTCAAATGTATAAACATGATTTAGAAGACAAAGCTTTAAGAATATAACCACAAGATTATTTGAATTGAGCAACAAACTAATTGGAGGTTACTGAATGATGAACCTGAACAAAATAAGTTCTGTTCTAATCCATGAAAACGAAACAGTCTTTTTATCCAAATGTAAAAGTGAGGGGTACTTCATAAATTTAATCCTTACACATTTCAAGAATTTAGTATTTAGAAATGAGGTAATGGAAGTTGGTCTTATTTTTGGGAGTACTTCTGATAGAACTGAGATGAATCATAAACACATGGATAGCTTATATGGAAGCCATTAACAACTTGATAGTTAGGTCTACTATTACCAATATAGAGAACAATGTATAAATGTTCCTGCACCTCTCATGAAAGACTGTTTTAGTTCTCTTAGGATTCGATCCCACTCCACACAAGCGATTTTATTGTTTTAAAATCAAGTCTTTGGCACATCAGCATTCACCATTATGACACAATGTTTACAAAGTGGAACAACAATAAGGATATATAGGGAAAGGAAAAGAAAAACAAAGAAAGGAAATCTTTGTTGGACATACGTTGTGTATGTGTAGTAATAGGTCTTGCAGAAAAAGAAATCAAATTAGGTCATTGGGTATAGAAGCTTTTTATGTGCAACAATGAGGTTTTCAGTTTGGAGAATAAACATTGGCAAGAGGTTTCCTTGTGGATATGAAGATGGATTTGAAGTAAAATTGGGTAAAGTCCCCATGAAGCAATTTTGTTATTTTTCCAGAGTAATGCATCCAATTTTTGGTCAACTACTGATGATTGTGGTGACAATGAAGATTCTATGTTACATATAGATAAGATCTGCATTAGCCCTCTCTATGCGATAATAACAAGACTACTTGAACTCAAAAGCTATTTAGAAAGCAGGAACATTTCTTCATAGAAACAGAGTCGGAAGATACATAGAAGTCATCTACTCAACTTCAGTTTAGTGCAGGATCCACTAAAACAGCTCTAACAGTTGACTATCCAGACACTTGTTGAAGATCTCTGGTAAAGAAAAAATCACCCTATCATGTGGCAGCCTGGAAGAGTCAGTGAGTTATTTTGATATCTAGCCCACAAGTCCCCAACTCCCAGTCTGTGGACTGGCACCAGGCCACTGCATGCCAAAAACTGGGCTACACAAACAAATGTAGCCCCATCTGTGGGATCCAGGCAACATGCGAAACCACGCCCCATTTTGTCCATGGAAAAATCTCTCTCCATGGAACCAGTCCTTGGTGACTAAAAGGTTGGGGGCCGCTGATCTAGCCTTTTTTACTCTCACTTAAGACTGATCATGACATAAATATGATTCATGCTTTGAGAATTTAATTTGTCATTGATATTTTGGATGCTGCTCTACATGAGCAATATACCCAGGGAAGCATATTTTCTGTTATCATTCTTTGCCAACAGTGCTTATGATAAATAGGTCCCTTCACACACATTGGAATATAAAGCCTGACATCACATGCCATAATAACCTTGACCATATAGTATTGATATTTAGACTATTTTTTGTGGAGAGCTATAGTAGGAATGTCTTGGAGCAACCAATAAGGTAACACTAAAATGAAAGCCATGAAGTCATCTCTTTGACTCAGGATCAACCTAGCATGGATTCAGATCTATTTTAATTTGGTTCTAGGACTGATTCCTAGTCACCTTGTCCTAACCTGAATATGGGCCACTGACCATTTGCCCATAACCTTATCTAGTTTTGAGGCTGGCAGTGCCCCATGGGAAGGCAACTCCTTCTCATCTTCTCTTGCTAAGCCTCAATAGTAGTAATTTGTAATTATTATAAGGATTTTTAAAAAATATATGAGGCCAAAGAATAGAATTGTGCCATTTTCCTCTGCTAGCCCAACTAACAGAAAGAATAGTAAAACTCTATTTCTCTCCCACCGTCTTTCTTATTATTCTCAAGCTCAGCTTGAAACAATAAAATAAAGGGTGTCTGTGTGCCCCCATCTTAATATCTGTCTGTCTGTCTGTCTGTCTGTCTGTCCGTCCATCCGTCCGTCCGTCCGCCCGTCCGTCCGTCCGTCCGTCCGTCCGTCCGTCCATCCATCCATCCATCCATCCATCCATCCATCCATCCATCCATCCATCCATCCATCCATCCATCCATCCATCCATCCATCCATCCATCCATCTATCTATCTATCTATCTATCTATCTATCTATCTATCTATCTATCATCTATTTACCTACCCACCCACCCACCCACTGGTCGGTGTGTCTGCCTGCCTGCCTGCCTGCCTGCCTGCCTGCCTGCCTGCCTGCCTGCCTGCCTGCCTACCTACCTACCTACCTACCTACCTACCGATCGATCGATCGATCGATCTACTCTCTCTCAGTGAGGAAACTATGATGTTTTCTTTTTTCTATTTTTTTAATCAGCCCACTGTTGGACACACAGATGGGAAGGAACCTCATTCCACAGGCCCAATTGTTGAAAATTACATGTCCCCAAAGACACACCCACAAGACAAAAACATTTGGTGCTTTCCCAGTACAGGTGGGTGTAGTAAAGAGGCAGGGGAATTCAACAATCAGGGGCTATGTTTAAATGTGGTCCAGAGAGAACTCAGGTCATCACTGGGGCTTGAAATTCAGAAAGAAATTTGTTAATTTCCAGTTTATGAATAAGATTCAGCAGCTGAAGACTGCACTCCCTACTTCTTGGTTTTAAGATTTGATTTAAACTACAGCTTAAACAAGTCAAGACTAAAAACAAAATGGAAATTGGTGCAGTTAAAAATAATAGTTTTTTGAAACAGATTCTCCTCTAATTTGCATTTGTGTCTGGTTTTTAAAAAAATATTGTATTGATTGTTTAGCACATTTGTCCTGGATATATGTTACACTGGTTAATATACTTTTCATTAAAGCAGATAATTTGTTTCTCCTCCTAAGACTACTGTGTCCATGTTTTAAACTTTTAGCTCTTATAAAACATGTTTTGTGAGGTTTTGTATTACCATAAAAAAGGGGAAAAACTGCAAATAATTTCTGTCCAGTTCAATTTAAAAATAGAGTTGATTGGAATGCACACTGTGAATATATTTCTAACACTTCTGCTTCAATCATTGCTTTCTCTCTAGGGGCATTTAACTATACTATTACCTCTTGAGTAAAATGAACTTCCAGAGGAACATTTTTTACACTATATATTCAACGTGCTCTACATGGGGCTACCCTTGAAAAGCGTTCGGAGACTGCAGCTAGTCCAGAATGCGGCCGCGCGAGCGATACTGGGTGTACCGAGGTACACCCACATTACACCTGTCCTCCGTGAGCTGCACTGGCTACCAATTGGTCTCTGGTCACAATTCAAGGTGTTGGTTATTACCTTTAAAGCCCTACATGGCTTAGGGCCAGCGTACCTGCAAGACCGCCTACTGCCACATACCTCCCAGTGGCCGGTGAGATCCCACAGATTGGGCCTCCTTCAGATGCCGTCAGCCAGACAGTGTCGGCTGGCGGGCCCCTGGAGGAGAGCCTTCTCTGTGGATGCTCCGGCCCTTTGGAATCAGCTACCCCCAGAGATCCGGACCTTACCCACTCTCATGGCCTTCAGGAAAGCTGTTAAAACCTGGCTGTTCCAGCAGGCCTGGGGCTGTTGACCTCATTGTTGAGGTCCAGCCCCGATTAGAATGAAAGCATGTGTTGTGTTTTAAACTGTCCTTTTTAAAAAAAAATTCGTATTATTTTTTTTCTTCTCTTCCTTCTTTTGTAAGCCGCCCGGAGTCCTTCGGGATTGAGCAGCATATAAATTTTAATAATAAATAAATAAATAAATAAACATAAAAATGTAAGATTCCCCCCCACAGATGTTCAATCCTTTCCATTCTAAAAGTGTTCTAAGTGAATGAGAAACGAGGCAGCCATTTTTAATTGTAATTGTTCAAATTTCTTCAGCATAAAAGAAAGTAATAAAATAGGCCTACTCTCTCTCAAAACTTAAAAGTGAATTTTTCTATTTACTATTTCCTCCCACTACATCCCAGCACTGAACCGTTATAATAAAGAAAATTTAAATTTTAAAATATTAACAAAAAACCAGTGACAAGGTTACACTTCCTATCAACCATGTTACCCTTTTCAACCAATCCTGAAAACACTTTGTACAATTTATCCTTCACAGTGCGCAAACACGGATCGAAACAGACACATCAAGTGAATAGATTGTGCTGAGAATTTTTTTTTACAGAATTAGGCAAAGAATTTTACAGCAATGTTTTGATTGCCAAAAAAAAAAAGCTATTGAAATAATACTCTTTCTGTTTGAAAACCGTACACACATGCACTCACACACATATGTATAAATACAACTATTGTATACCTTGATTCAATTTTCTCTAAATGTGCTGAATGTTTTAATTATGCTATAATGGAAAAAAGTTTATTTAAAAGTTATGTAATTTGCAAATCTACTGGGCAATACACTGGAGGAAGGTAAAAGAGTTGATTCAATTATTGTGAAGCATGGTTCTAATTTCTGCATCTAATTCAGTTTAAACACTCCAAACACATTTACTGAAGAGTAACAATATGAAACATAGTGGGACTTTCTGAAGAAACTTACACACAATACCAGTATTAGACATTTTTTCAGCTTCTGAATTTTTAGATCCTTTAGAAACACTGCCAGCTTTTTTTGAAACGGAATGATTTAATTTGCCTTGTACTGGTCTTGGATAACTCTTACTGCAGGGCTGTCAAACTCCCGGCCCATGGGCCAGATGCATCATGTGCTGGCCATGCCCACACCCAGTTTAGTGAAGGGGAAAATAGTCCTGATACGTGATGCGACGTTACTGTGACGATGTGAGATTGACACCCCTGTCTTAGTGGAAATTTAGATGATCAGTCAGGTGAGAGCTTTTAAGAAAATTGTTGCTACGCACTTCAAATAATGTTTTGAAGTTCCAATCATGAAGATAAAAACTGATTACTTCAATATTTTCCAATGACTCAGAAATCCTTAAGTCACAACTTTTTTTTTTTTACTATAGCAGTTATTTCACCCTATGTCTAAACTAATAATAGGTGAACTTCAACCTTACAGATTTCTTTTTTTCCAAATTAGAATTACCTTGTTAATTAGATTTAGCCTGTTAAAAATCCCAAACTCAGAATTTATCTTAAAAAAAACCCACTCCATAAACTTAGAATTGGAGAATTTTGAGTCCAAGTATTTTCCAGAACTAACTGGCAGTTACCATTTTTCATACAAAAATATACCTTTGTCCCATTCCCCAATTTTATATTTTGGCTATATAATTTAACATAGAGGATCATGTTTCATATTTTCTGTGTTCGCGTTCGTGCAAAGTATTGGCTTTTGGGTTGCATTGTTAACCTCTATTCCGGGTAAATCAAATGGGCTGAGTTCATGTAAGCCATTACAAGGAAAAAAACTAAGCAGGCTTAGCTTCTGAAGCACATGTGGCTACCGACTTGGGGCATTTCCAGAATGATCAGACTTTTCTTTTCCCTTCTGATTCCACTTTAAAACACAGTCAAGATTGATCAGGGCTGTTTTGACTGCTGGCGGACATCAAGACACTTCAAGCAGGGCATGTTTATATGTTTATGTGTCTACAGAGTTCACGCAAAACTGATAGCCAATCAGCATTTGTCCTTCCTGGCCAATGGTTGAATGCAGAAGACTATCAGCCAATCAGTAGTCACTTGAGGGCCAATATAATGACTGCCTCGTCCTACCCCCTTTGTGTTTGTGCTTAAACATGCCTCCCTTTCTCCTCTCAAAAAAATAAATAAATAAACAAGGCTAAATTGCTGCCATTTCGGTGCTTGCTACATCAGAGGCCTACCCTACTGTTTTCCCAATCTGGCTGGCAGAAGGGCAACTCTGCATTAGATTCCCCATTAGGCCGTCATGCCACCTGCCATGGCAGGATTTAGAGCTGAATGGAACCAATTGTTCCTTCCAGTGATAGAAAAGGTTCTCCTTGAAATTCAATGAAGCAACAAGCTGCTGTTTTGGTGGCAAAAGTTCATAATGAGATTTCCTTGTGGGTGTCTGGAATGCATTTTGAGAAAGGTTATTTGGACATTGCTACCATGGCAAAGATCTGGAATCATATGATCAGGGAGAGCCTTGTTTAGGAATGGGACTGCACTCTTTTAATCAAGAAGCCCTTATTCAATGGGCTTAATGAACACAATCATGAACACAACAAAAGAGTTGCTTTGTTATGAGATGGGAGGCAAATAAATTCAACAAACAAATACAATTGCCAATCAAAAATCCTTGCTCTATCGTCCAGAAAGTTTAATGGGTTCATTGGTTCAATTTATATAGCCGGCTATCTCACAAAAGAAGATATTTGGCAAAAGGGTATAACTAAAGAAAGAAGAAGCTAACTTCTGTGTTCCAAAAGCCCAATTCACATATTGTGAACGGTGTGTCTCTATTTTTTGAGCAAAAGAAAATCCACAATAGCTTCTCCCTCACTAGACTCGCTGATTAGTTGCTAGCCAGCGTCCTGGCCTTGCTTAATTAAAAGAATATAAAAGTTTCAAGAACTTAGATAAAATTTTTATTAGTTTAACTTGAGAACCATTATCTATTATGCCTCATTCTCTGGAAAAGCAGGTGACATTACCTTATTGCTTTTATGAGAACTTCTTAATGGTAAATAGGAAAATAGAACCTGTGGTCTATCATAATTTTCCATGTCAAAATGGATTGTATCTCTGCTAGCTCTCTAGCAATACCCTGTTTTGCAAAAACAAATTCCTTCCCCCCTTCCTCCCTGCCCCCACTTTTGACATTTTCCTGAGACTATAATGAGTTTAGTCTGTAGGATTTCCTATTTTGGTGACATTATCAGAAGAAATTACCCCATACCATTACCTGTAGTCAATGAAGTTTGACAGGTCTCCTTTCTCTTTCTTCCACTGGACCACACGTAATCCTCTGAGACAGGAAAGCATCGTCTAGACTTGGCCCTTTGAAGTTCATTTCACCTCCATCTCGCCGAAACGTTGGCCCTACCATTTGCATTCAGAAATTTGGGGTTTGTTTGGTGTGTGTTGAATACGCGTAACTTTTTGTCTGCAAAAGAAATGCCAGGATGACTGGGAATTCACCTAGAATTTGTTCTGTTTCAGATTTGGGTTGCTTAAGATAAGAGCAGGCTATTCTTGTGTCAGGAACTCTGAATGAGAAGAAGGATCCTTTAAAGTGCTTGGGGATAATGATGAGACGCTGGAATGACTTCTCACTACATATTAGAGTTCCCGAGCTTATGAAAGAAAGAAAAATATAGCAGGGAAAAGCAGTCCTTCAAGTGAAATAACAGTTAAGTAGTCAAATCAGTCACTTAGTAAGATTATGTTCCCTATTTACTCTCAACAACAGCAAGCACTGACTGTCAGGAAGGGTCTTTGCTTTCATGTAGTCAGACCTCCCAGCATAAACTCACTTGTGATTAGAGTGTAACTCATCAAAAAGGAAGACTATGAGGACTTGCAGGCCTATTATACTGTATTTAAAAATAATGAAAATTATTGCCAGAGGCTCTGAAAGGTCAATCTCCAAGCCAGGGCTACCTTCAGAAGTTAAGATTATAAATTGCTATTAAACCCAGATATAGTGCAAGTTCCCATTGACCTTCCTGTCATGATAGAAGCCTGAGAGATAATTTTGCAGGATTAGTGAAAGGATATGAAACTGAAAATGTTTTGAGAGACATTCAAGAGAATTGACTCTTGAAATGAAAGAGGGGATAAGCTATTCGGCCTCAAGGATCATATGCAATCCTGGTTAATGGGGCTGGGCAGCATTCATATCATTTAGGAAACACCCACACAAAATTTCTTCCCAGCAATTTTGATAAAGGTAACATTTGGGAAAGTTAACCCCTAGCCCCTCTCCACATATTGCTCCCTCTTCTATGACTAGGGCTGCAGCTGGTCTTCATTATTTCAAAAGCCCCTCTGCTCAGCACAAAAAGTCAGCCTGACATTTTGGTTCCTGCACTTAGAGGACTAAATGTTTATGAGGTTTTCCCAAAACAGAACCCTTCAAGAAACTTGTAGCCGCAGAAGAAACTTGGGGATGGTAGGAAACATCAGGCAAGTGGGGGAAAAGAGAGTCGTGGCTATCCAGAACAGGTTATGCATTGAAAGAGTGGAGGTTTCACTGACAGACTTCAAATTGTCTCCACCCTCCATCCTATAAAGCAAAAGACAAAACAGACCAAGTTTTTAAAAAAATTGGGGAAAGAAAATCTCTGTGGGCTCACATGATCCTAGAAGCTTCTTCTTTCCAAAACTTATATATTTGAAGATTCCAAGATCAAAAACCCTACCACAGGACATGATAGTATGTTAAAAAAATCTGAAATTTCTTTGTAGTTGCCTTGAATAACCTACTTCATTGGTTATTTTAATTTTTTTCTATTCAACAAAGCAAAACATAAAGGCAGCACATTTAAATTTATATATTCTAAATGTTGACATCATAAAGATTGATCTGAAATCCTCCCCCCGCCTTTAAAAAAAACATATTATACATGATAGAGAGGAGGTCATCACATGATTTCACAATAAAGGACTGGAAGTTTAATAAACACATTTGCCTATTGGGGGGGGGTGGATTGTCTTCAAATATGATAATTTAAATTTTTTTTAAATAAAATTGCCTGGGAAGTCATCACACTGCTTGAATTCTTTAGGCAAAATTATGTATCATATTCCTTAATGAGAGGTTCTGATGCTTTCCTGAAGTTCGGGAATGAACTTTTGGTTTGCCCATTGGGCCAGGCTTTAGGAAAGCCTCCAGAGGCTGGGGAGGGCAAAAAATGGCCCAACCGGAAGTTCAGGAATGAAGTTGGCCCATTGGCCCTATCTTTTGTCCTCCCCAGGCTCCGGAGACTTTCCTGAAGCCTGGGGAGGGTGAAAATGGTCTCCCTTGGCCAGTGGTGGGTTTCAAAATTTTTTAGAACCTCTTCTATAGGTGTGCCCTGCTTTGTGGGAGTGGCTTGCTGGCCATGTGACTGGATGGGAGTGGCTTGCCAGCCATGTGAATGGGTGGGAGTGGCTTGCCAGCCATGTGACTGAGTGGGAGTGGCTTGGCAGTCATGTGATTGGGTGGGCATTGCCAACTTGTAAAATGTGGTGAAACTCACTTAACAATGCTCTTGCTTAGCAACCAAAATGTTGGCTTAGAAAGTCTGGCATCTGAAGCACACAAGTCTTAAAGCTGTCAAGTTACAAGACCTTTGAACCCCTAACCCTTTAGAACCCCCCCTAGGGGTGTTCAAACTTGACAGCTTTAAGACTTGTGGACTTCAACTCCCAGAATTCTTCCTCCAGTCATATTGGCTCAGGAACTCTGGCATTGAAGTGTGCAAGTCTTAAAGCTGTCAAGTTACAAGACCCTTGCACCCCTAACCCTTTAGAAAAAAAACCCAGGGGTGTTCAAACTTGACAGCTTTAAGACTTGTGGACTTCAACTCCCAGAATTCCTCCTCTCATTCTTCATCTTGATGATGTGCGGATGTGCGGGGGGAGGGAGCTGGAACCAGTTCCCAATGGCACTGTAGATTTGTGGAACCTCTTCTATAGAAGAGGTTAGAATTGGCAGGAACTGAAGATCAAGAAAAAGAAAAAGCTAGGCAAATGGGTGAAGAGAAGAGAATATAAGAAAAATGAAGTTCCTGAAAGACTAACAGAAAATGGAGGAAAGAAAGAAAAGGAATTACTAGTAGAATAGAATGAAATGTAGTAAATATAGCCAATGGTCTATATTAAATGCAATGTGAAGGATATAGATTGAAATTATTACTTCTGGATACCTAATTAAATGAAATGTTTACTACATAAAATTAAATTTGGGGATATATGTTATTAATAGTAAAACAGAATAATAGATGGAAATTATATTTTAAATTTGATTAATTTTGAGAGGCAAATAATGATATTCTCTATATGTTAAGAAGAAATTAAAATTAAGCGGGAGAATATGGAATAAAAATAAGATGACTAAAATGTAAAATGGAAATAGGATGTAAAATGTACTAGGCATAATAGAAGATGTAAAAGGGAGAGAGGGGGGAACAGGACTATACTTTGTTTATAAAAAAAAGTTAAAATATGTAACAAAAAATAAAAAAAACTTTGTTAAAAAACTGTTTAAAGTTGCAATAGACTTTTAAAAAGCAACTTATAACCCATCCTTGAAATTACGACTGCTGCCTACCCCTACTGTCACAATATTGTATTTTAGATGCTTGGTAATTGGCTCACATTTGTGACTGGTTGCAGCATCCGACATTTGTGTGACCATGATTTGTAACTTTTCCAGTTTCTCGCAAAAACCTTTGGAAGAATGAATTCACTTAATTACCATTAATTCACTTTAGAAACCTGGTGACTCGTTTTACAACTATGGTAAATACTGTTATAAAAGAGAGTCATCACATCTTGCCTCAACTTATGAACACTCTGTTGTAATCGCAAGGACTACCTGTACATGTTTGTTTTCATCTAGATATGAAACCTGAGTTCAAGAATGATTCTACACAAGCAATTTATCTAAAGTCCACAGCAGTTCTGCCAATAGCAACTCTAACCCACAATTCTTTTTTAAAAAATTTTCCCACATTAATTCCATTTAACGTTTTAATCTGCTTAATAATATCATGTAGATGTGGAACCCAATTAGGGAATGGAATCTAAAGTTGGAAATATTTATCATGGTCTTAAACATTGTCAGAATTCTATTGTTGTATGTAGAATTTTTCAATATTTCATAAACTTTCCCACAAAGTCAATCATCACTGCTCTCATTTAGAATAACAATCTCCCAGTTCTTTGGCAGAACAAATTGTGTGGTATATGCACAAGAAATGATAAGCCAAGAAATGATATTGTTCCTCTTTGTTAACTGTATTTCTTTGAAATATATAGACCGTACAATACTTGCCATCCATCTCCTTTGAAGAAATTTAAGAGAATTCTCTCTCTCTCTTTCCCTCCCCTCCCTCGTCTCTCGGGGGGGGGGGGGGGATAGATTTCAGAATCTACACCACTGACAAACATATTGTTTTAGAAAACAAAAGACCAACAAGAAGCCTGACTACTACTATCTCCCATTTCTAAAGGAGGGAATCCTATGTTTCTTCCTATTTTTTTCCTACTAAAAATACTTTGTAAATTCTAGTATTCACTTCACGATCTTTCTCTTAGGGGAAAAAAAAGAATCTGCAAGGGTGGAGGGAGCTGGTGGGCTGGTTGGAGAACTGCCAATATTTATTTAAAATGCAGGTCAGATTCCCCTCATTGATTCTCTCTGGAATTTTCCATGAAATTCCATCTCCACAATGAAACTGTATACAGTAAATCATTCCCGATCACCTCAATTTATATGTTCTCAAAGAGTGAAGATTGGATTCACTCCGGATTATTAATATTGCTATTATACCATCAGTTCTTTAACTTATACGTATAGCTCTACACTATATTATACTATTATTTATAGAATGTAGAAGTCTATTAATATGAAACAAAAGTAAATCCGCCTTCAATGTTTACTTAACATTTTTGAGTGATTTTTATTTTTGATTAATTTGTTAATTGTTCTTCAACCTATACTGAGGATTATTTTTGCATGTGTTAATTCACCCCCAGGGGACGCGGTGGCTCAGTGGCTAAGACGCTGAGCTTGTCGATCAGAAAGATCAGCGGTTTGGCGGTTCGAATTCCTAGCGCCGTGTAATGGAGTGAGCTCCCATTACTTGTCCCAGCTTCTGCTAACCTAGCAGTTTGAAAGCATGTAAAATGCAAGAAGAAACCACCTTTAGTGGGAAGGTAACAGTGTTCTGTGGCCCTTCGGCATTTAGTCATGCCGACCATATGACCACAGAGACGTCTTCGGACAGCACTGGTTTTTGGCTTTGAAACAGATGAGAACCGCCGCCTAGAGTTGGGAACGACTAGCACATATGTGCAAGGGGAACCTTTACCTTTTTATAATTTTCTCCAGTTTAAGGCTCACGAAGTGATTTTGTACTTCAATGTTATAATTCTTAGCCAATTTGGACACAGAATGAGATTGCTGGGTTTTTGGGGCGTTGGTGTGATCCACTGAAGCTCTCCAACAAATTATCCGAATAATATACCAAATGATATCAATTTATATAGTTTGCAAGCATCTGTAATGGGCATAAACTTCAAACAGTGAAAAAAAATGTCTAGCTATATTTATCACATCATTCAAATTCCTCTGCTACGGCCTGCAGAAGATTATCTTGTAGAAAATTTTAAAAATTTTGTACCATTTTTCTCTTTTCCTTTAATTGTTAATTATCTGGCTATTTTAAACAAACAAATCCCCTTAGCCTTAGCAAACTAAGTTGTGAAATACTTTCACAACTCATCATCTAATAGCATTCTACAAATAATCAAGAATGGGCTTAATATTTGGTAGATAAATGGGGCAAGAGGAGGAGGATGCTGAAAGCTTTTAAAATAATGAATGTCTTATAGGACTAAATTAGTTGCGTGGAGCTACCTTTAGTATTTTCACAACTGCAGAATGCAGAACCAAACATTTTGGTAAACATGATCCTGTGATTTTACCTTGTGGATAAGGCCTGCAAATACCCAGAAGATCACTGGAGAGCCACAAAGAAATGCATAAAACCATAATTTTGCTGCCTTTCAGAATTCATCCAAAATATTTGCAGTTCAAATCAGCCAGTCCTACTTATGGAACAATTGTAATATATTGGTCAGCTGTGTGAACACTTCATAACCTTTAATCTAGCAAAATGTTTTGCCTGTTTTGTTTGTACTTTTTAACAAATGTATATGCATAATACATATAATTAAGTGAGTTGCTCTCAACTGAAACTGGTAACTGGGTGGCCTTTCCCTTGGTTTGAGTCACAACATTGGGATTTTATGTGTGCGTTAGACAGGCTTGCAAAACAAAAGTGAGGAGAACGCATTGTGTTGGATCTCCGCACAATTCTCCGACACTCAGCAACTTGATCGGGCCTCCCAGTTTTCTGTGGCTGGAGGAAATGCTCGCAGGGCTTCATATGGTAGTGATTTGTCATTTAACATGTTTTGGGCAAGCTGCCAGGGTCAGCTGTTGCCAAATGAAAAGAAGACATGGGAATAACATGATTTTTTTTTAAAAAAAATAAAGCAATAGAAAATGAAGGAAAGTAGGAGATCTTAAAGTATAGTATAGGTTATCATACTGTCAGAGTAAGAGTTTAGAGCAAAGGATGAACAACCCTCTGGACTTTCTCACCAGTTCCAACTATAGACTACTGACTATTGTTTTAAATGTTTGTAATCAATTGGACCACTGGGATTAATTGCTTGTGATTAACTTGCTATGTTCAGCTGCATATTGGTTGGGGAATATTTCTTATCGTCTATCTCTGATATTTGGTTTGTGACTGGTTCTAATGAATAGTAATGCCATAAAAGATTTCAAGGCCTTCTGTATCCCATAAATGTATGGGATTATCATAAAAAGGTCCTGATCAAATGCATGAAAAACAACATTGTGTCCTGCAGATACAAGTCCCCCCCATCTTTTTTTTTAACTCACCTGAATTATTCAAAAATGTGCTAATTATTTCAGTATAGGCATAAAAGAAGAATTTTTAAAAATTACAAAATATCAATTCCAAAATCTAAGTCAAAGTCATCAAGGGGAGTGTAAGCCAGGAGTTTCTAAACTTTTTGCCATGATACCACCTTTTAGTGTAAGGCAGACACATAAATGTATTCCTTTAAATATCCAAGCATCAACATGAACATGAATGAACATTGAAAACAATACAATCAAATGTTGGTGAAGATGGATATAATAAAAGGTTCTTCGCACGGACTCTATTTTCTTCATGGACTCTATTTTCATTTCCCAAGGGAGGTACACCTCAAAGTTTGGAAAACCTAGTATAAGCTTATACCACTTGGTAAAAGCTCTGAGGAAGAGCTCATAAAAATAATTTTAAGAGTAATCAACAGAAATCCACTTCTGCATTCAGGATTGTGCTCAAGGGCTGGCCACAGAAGTCAAGATGGGAGCCAACAGTGGAATTTTATGTGACTTACATAAAGTAATTGGTGTGTTTCAATTGCACCAATGTAGTTAATATCATGACTTTTCAAACCATATCCTGTGCTGCATGTCTGAATCATTACAAAGAAAATATAAATTTTACCATATAGTTGCAAAGAAGCAACTGTTTGTTTCAACAGAGGCTCAACATAATGTCTTGACATTCATAATATGAGTTTTAAATTGTTTCTTATAGCCAACAATTATATTTGTTTTGCTTAAAAAAAAAACTTGGTAGTTAGATTAGGTAGTTAGATAACCTGTGGTTTGCTTTCTCAAAAATAGCCTGTTTAGAACTCAAAGGGAGAGGGCCTGCAATTTGGAGGTCCTCCTGGATCCACAGCTGACGTTAGAACACCACTTGTCGGCTGTGACCAGGGGGGCCTTTCCCCAGGTTCGCCTGGTGCACCAGTTGCGGCCCTATCTGGACCGCAATACTTCAAATAGTCACTCACGCCCCCATCACCTCAAGACTGGATTACTGTAACGCACTCTACATGGGGCTGCCCCTGAAGAGTGTTCGAAGACTGCAGTTGGTCCAGAATGCAGCTGCGCGAGCGATAATGGATGTACCCAGATACACCCATGTTACACCTATCCTCCCATTGGTCTCCGGACCTGCTTCAAGGTGCTAGTCATTACTTTTAAAGCCCTACATGGTATTGGACCTGGCTACCTGAGAGACCGCCTCCTGCCATTTACCTCCCAATGACCAATAAGATCACACAGATTGGGCCTTCTCCGGGTGCCGTCGACCAGACAATGCTGGCTGGCGGCCCCCCGAGGGAGGGCCTTCTCTGTAGCTGCGCCGGCCTTATGGAACGAGCTACCCGTGGAGATCCGGACCCTTACCACTCACCTGGCCTTCTGTAAAGCGACCAAGACCTGGCTGTTCCGGCAGGCCTGGGGCTGTTGATTAAAATCCAGCCCCACGTGATTGAACAGATGATTTTATTTTAAATTATTGTACTTTTAATATTCTATGTTTTTGCTTTTGTTGTGAGCCGCCCAGAGTCCCTAGGGAGTGGGCGGCATACAAGTCTTATTAAAGTTGCAAAGTTGCAAAAAAAAAAAAAAAAGAGGTTGAAATGCAATTAAAAACAAGTGGATAAATAAAAGATAGGTTAATGTAGTCCATGTATTCATTATTTCTTTCTGTTATGCTAACTATTGTGTGCTTGTGGTTGCCCAGATATTTTAGAATGTATCAGTCATAATCTGTAGCATTCAAAAGAATTACTCTTCATCTGAAATGTTTAGAATTTCTAGCAAGGAGAACTGAAGGAGAAGTGAATAGTTGGTGAAATACACTCTGATGTTCTTTGAGGGACCAGGTGCCAAAGTCTGCCCTAAGTTGATTCCTTTGGATGCTGGCTTGGGAATTCTGGGAGTTGAAGTCTCCATATTTTAAAGTTGCTGAGGTTGAGAAACGCTGACCTTTCTGTGCTACCATTTTCTTTGTTTTTTTCTTTGGCTTATTTAACCTCCTTTCCCCCATTTCAGGTATATCTTCTTTTGTGCCTTCTTTTTCAGAACAGACTCCCCTTTTCCTCCTGTGCTTTCTCATGCAGCCCTCTTTCCTGCCTTTCTCATTTCACTTAAAAATTCACCGCTGCTCCCCATTCTCCCCACTGTGCCAAATTGATACTTGAGCAAGTGGTGCCTTCCATCAGTGCATCCTGCTGCTGATTTCTTTTCCTGGTTTAATGGAAGGGGCTGCTTTTTGAGATGCATTGACAACTTGGCCTCTGCATTAGGAACTATTATTGCTATGTGATTTGCTGGTCTTATTTGCACCGCTAATTTGAGGTGTGCCCTTCCCTTTCGTTGTTACAGTGTTGGCTATATAATAAGAATCAAGTTCATCTTTTCTTTGTGATGTCATCACACTGTGAAGAATGGCTATTGTTTTGATCAGAGAGACAATGCCAAATGTTTCTGTTGGTTGCTACTCAGATGGGAAGATCACTACAGTAGTTTGTCTTCTTTTCTCTGTGCCAGTTGCAAATGGATGGCTGTAGGAAGTCTGGACTGATAATTGCTATCCACCTACTTTTCAAAGTCATGTGCTGAGGGCAATTTAAGCATTACTTGAAAGCAGCCATGGAACACTATCATCTGTAGGAAAGTTCAGAACATTCACCATTACCATCATCCATGGTACAGAAGCCATGATTACACACCTTTTTTCTTATAATATTCATCAGGATGCTGTGAAGATTAATTTATGCAATGGTTAAATGCTCCGAGGGTTTCAGGAAAAGCTCTCATTGAATGCTAAGTATTATTACAACTTACATCACTTGACTAGGGAAGAGGCTTTGAGTTAAAAAAAATCAATTTCTTACCAAAAAAAGCATAAGAAAAGAAAATACATCTTTATCCAGCCTGCCTTTTCTGTTGAATTTCTTTGTTGACTTGTGGTTTCACATGAACTGAATTCTTGTTACAGTTTCTGCCAAATGAAAAGATGATTGACAGTTTCTGATATAGCTGGTTCTGGCATGTGAATTCATCAGAATGCCTTTTGGGGAAAAATAAATTGAAAAGATACTTAGGCAACTTTATTTATATTTTTATTTGAAATGAATGCATTTGTGATGGACCTTCAACCAACAGTGAAAGCAGAATTATATTATTCACTTACTCAATGGGGAAATTATCTTGCCTGCAGCTGAACTAAATTTTCCCAGGTTATTGACTTATTCATGGCAAGAATTCAGACACAGTTGCTCTAATGCTGAGGTTATTTGCCAAGATTAATTTATTTCTAGGCCTACGGATGTATGAACTATGTAGAAAACCCAATCTATATTGGCTTGCTATGGCCATTTGAGATAACTATGTGCCCAAACTGATTGTAAATGTGTGGTCATTTTGTGAACTAGTCCTATATAACTTAGTAGATTTTTTTTCTGGTTAAGTGGGACTTCAAAAACAGGAGTGTCAACAGCACTTGGAAAGCTACTTTATGTGGTTGTAACTTGAGTAACCTAAGCTAAAAAAAAAGATGCTATTACTCCAAATCGCATTTATTTAGAGATAAGGCATATTTTCTTTACTAGGAATTGATATCACATAACTATGCTTATCACAATAGCTGTAGATCAAGTTTTATATTATGAAGTAATGGAAAAAAACAGACCTGTTTTAACACTACGGCATACAATTGGACACATGAATCTTTCTAGTGAAATCCAGAAGCTCCCTGGATAAAGTATAATTTATACATATAATAGATGAAGAAATCTGATATGTGGGTTCTAACTTTCACAGGCATATAACAGTACATATATGGAAAGCAGAAACATTTTCTTGTTTCTGCTTTTCTTCCTGTACAAATGGTTCTGAGAATTGCAGCTAAGCATGCCATAAGGTAAAGGCATGATAGAATCCAGAAAGGTGGGAATTGTCTATGACTATGGTGTTTACTTTCAGATGAATGTCAGGGGACTGATCTAAAATAAATGGGGGATCTGACATTGGAGAGGATTCTATAATTTGGCCTACAGATAATATTGTAGATTTAGATATTTGTGGTTTAATATGGGCAGTTTTAAATAATAGCTTCACATACTGTATGGACACAGATACTATATTTTTAGGTAAAAATCTAGATCTATTATATCAAATTAATTATGTAATATCTTTTGCAAATGGTAATGCACAGACCATAGTTAAATTAAAAAAAACACTCAACAAAATAGAATAACTTCCTTCTTTCCTTCCCTATCATTTCTCCTAACCTTGAACCAGCTCAGAGTAATCTAAAACACATTCATACTTTTCCAAGCCTTTAGAAGGTATTAGTACAGCCACGGTGATAAGATACTATTACCATAAACAAACAAGCAAACAAACAAATTTAGTGACCATTTGACCTTACAATAGTGCTAATGAGTGGTACTTATGACTGGCTCTCAAACTTCTGCCAGTCACAACAACTGGCTCACAATTACAATATTGTGGTCACTGATACCATTTGCAACCTTCACTGCCAGCTTTCCAGAAGCAAAGCTGTTGGGGAAGACAGCAGGAAAATCCAAGTGGCAATCACATGACATTGCACTTAACAACATTGCAGGATTCAATTAATGATGGCAACTGGAAGTGATAGAACTGCCATTGTTAAGTGGTGTGGACATGTGACTTTGTGCTTTATGACTGTGTTGCTTAGTGATGGCAAGTCTGGTCCAATTACTATCCTTAACAAAGTCTACTTTGTTATAGTAACCCCTACTATAGGGGATATAGTAGCTAAGATAATAGAAATAGGCTGAAAAAAATCTGAATCTATATACTACTAAAACTCTCATTGTCATGACATTTTATCATGACTGGATGAAACAGTGCATCGTAAGGCAACAGTTTTTGAACTATAGCAATTCAAATGGGCCAAAATACAGAATGGGTCTAGAATCTTGGACCCATGACTCTTGGGAGAATGAAATTTGGAAAAGTTGTGACTGCTTTAGTGCTACTGGCTGCTGCAGTGCTGCTGCTACAGTCACATGATCTTAATTTTCAACATTCTGTGACAGTTTCCCAGCCAGTCTAGCAATCTGTCACTCCCTCCCACATTCAGCAGCCGCCACATACCTGCCAGCTGAAAAGGGAAGGGACGGGGAAAAAGACAGGGGGAGGAGACAGAGTAAGAAATGCTTTGGTAACTTTCCTGGCCCATGCCTCCCCAGGACACTCCAATTCATGCTGCTCCCTACATACCTTCCCTGACCCCAGTAGCACTCCTACATACCTTCCCTGACTTGTGTCACTTCTTCATGTGCTTTGCCTGACACACCTGGTACCTTTTGTGCATCTTGATGCTGTCCCCTGAAATATGATACCACCAGTGAATCTTAGAGCACCTCTTGGGGACTCTCATATTTTGGATGTTCCCTGTCAGCGTTCCCCAAGGAAACTCAATGGGGAAGCCAGCAGGAAGCCAGAAGTTGCCATCCTTCTCACTGTGCATGCCCATTGTATTAGATAAGAAAATTTTTGTGAAAGGGCACAGGTTGTCTAGTAACTATTAAATGACAACTAACAGTTAGGGGTTTCTTTATTTCATTTTTTTTCCTAACTAGTATCCTATAGATTTATGCAGCCTAGCTCCCATACTCCTACTATACATTGTACTATATATGATTAATCTGGCGCTCAGTATACCTAGGTTCCTTATGCATTTTGGGGGGTATTTTAATTGGATAAATTCAAATGATGTTAACAGAAATCTTGGTTAAGTTTAAACAGTTTGAACCTTTAGAAAAACATACCTTAACCAAACATACATTAACCAAAGTTTATTTGGCTTCAGGTGAAACAATGAAGTGTGCTTAATGGAGATTAAAACCTTTAGCAGAAATACCTCCAGAAATGCATGTTTACTGGCATAGATTTAACCTATTCTGGTGTGAGGAGGTCAGAACAGGGAAAGATCATTCTGAAGGTAAGCTATACTGCTTTTCAAATAATTCTTATTCTTTATAATTAATTTTTTTTAAAAAAATGAAGTCAGCTAAAGCTGGGCGCTTGCTGGGAAAGAAATAAAGTCATGCTGGAAAAGATAAGGAATGTGAATGCAGTCATTTTTAAAGGATGAAGCTAGATAATAAAGAAGGTGAAGAGATTCCCAATTGCATAGTGTGTATATTACTTCAGGGTTTCCATGAAATACTTTCAGCTCAGTTATCATCACTTTACTGCCAGGGAAAGGTAAACCCTTGTGAAGAAATCATGACAATACTTGGCTTGAAATGGTTTGGCTTGAAGCTGCTTGTCATTTAGAGGTTTGGCTCGTAACTATCTGGCATTTAGCCAATACTTTTTTGCTTTACATTTTCTACTGGGAAATTCAGTTAACACATATGTTAACTGAATTCTTCTGAATTTCTTTACTTGGATTCTTTCAGGTAGAAAATAGGCACATACAAATTTCAAAATCATACTTTTGGGCTTTGTGAAGGATAGCACACACACACAAAATCAGTTTTGTGTTGCAACCAAGTACCAAGACAATTCAGAAAGAATGTGTTTAATCCTATATATAACAGGCTATTAAACAATATTTTGTTTTAACAGGTAAGTAGATAATAATCATGAGATACAACAGTTAATAATCAAACTTGGGGGAAGATATGATTAGTAATATTTGTTGCTCTTAGTGTACCATTGCTTGATGCAGTAAAAGAACTCAAATGTTGGATTCAGACTAGGTGAAGTTCACTTACACAATGGATTGTCCCTGACCTTCTACGTATATACAAGGACTGATAGGGCTGATAGTTGTCCATGGATCCTGATGCAACATTTAGTTCTGCAGTTTGATTTCAATAACTGATCCAAGAACACTTATAGTTCTTTCAAAATATCAGATTCTGAAAGTTGGCAGCCAAATCTTGAAGGAGGTATTCAGAGGTGGTATTCAGCCAGTTCGGACTGGTTCACCCGAACTGGTAGCAGAAATTGTGGGTGGTCCCGCCCACCCACCCAGGCTCTATGCTATCCCATTTAGGGCCTTTTTTTAGCCAAAGCGCATGTGTGGAAGGCTGAGCGCATGTGCTGATGTGCGCATGCTCACATTTGCAAACAAGTATGGAAGATAAGTGAATACCACCCCTGGTGTTATCTCTGTGTCAGGTGGATTCTTCTCACCTCAAAGGCATCCAGAGCAAACAGTGATTTCATCAAAATAATAAAACAGATGATATGATCTGTAGTGTAAGCTGTGTCTACACATGACAATGACACAAGTACATTGTGTCATGATGTTATGATGTATCATTCTATTTGTCTCACTTTCACCCCTCTCTTGATGGCCATCTTGCACCTCTGATAGAGCTTATTAACTCAATTCTACCAGCAGCACTGAAGGAAGATTCAGCTAGCCTTTAATACCATGAGTGTGGTTCACATGAAGTAGATAATGTCTTAGGTCATCTCTAACTAGCAAATTAAAACAGCATCACTGTCTCTGAAGCTGTGCTGGTCTGAATATCCTCCCACCATGAACTCAGACTTTAGATGAGCTGCTAGTACAATCCTGTCCCATATCTATGATATAGTAATTATAGTATCATAAAGTCACAGTTCTTTTTTATACCACTGGGTTCAACAATTCCATTTTTAAAAAGTGTATTCATTACGAAAATGCTCGAAAAGTTTGGTCTATATTGTCAGGCACAAAGAATCTGTTAAATTGCAGATTTACTCAAGCCTATACACAAGAATACAGTCTGTCAGAGTTTTGGCAACATGTCTATTATTATGAGATAAACCCAGGAGTAAAACAGAGTGCTCAGTACACAAAGCCTTTATACCATTACTAGTGGTTTATATACAAATATCATACACATATACATGGTAGATGAATCCCTTACCACTCAGCTATGGACACAAGGAGAGAAATGAGATACATGATGAGAGAGAGAAATGCCCTCTAATGGCCACCTATATATAGACACCTCTTAAAAGGGTAAATGACTTGTGTGGACCCTATCAGAGTTTTAAATAGGCAATACATGTATTGCTGAATCATCCTCATTGCATCAGCTTACAGTTTACAGCTTACAACCTTACATCAGCTGGCAGCAGTGGTGGGATTCAAATAATTTAACAACTGGTTCTCTTCCCTAGTGATTTCTTCCAGCAACCAGTTCACCAAACTGCTCAGAAAGTTAACAACCAGTTCTCCCGAACTGGCACAAACTGGATGAATCCCACCACTGGCTGGCAGCTATTAAATCCTCATTACCTGATAACCCTCCCATTTATAGCTGTACAGCTAATAATCCAAATGCTTTGACATAGTCTTTACACTTTTCCACAGATATAGGTTTTCTTAACATATCAGCTATATTACAATTGATAGAACAACACTGTAATCTGATCAATTCTCCTTTAGTGAATTGCAATACTAAATTGGTGCTAGATAAGGGTCAATTGAATTCTGGAGGGATTGGACTATTTGTGGCAACATAATGAATCTAAGATAATGACTCAACTCCACCCCTCAGCTCTGCCTGCTCTTCTCTTACCTACAATATATTCCATAAGCATTAAAAACTGTAATGTAAACAAACTACATTAATATCTCTTTTAGAGTGATGTTGTACATGCCTACTTTGAAGTAAGTCCCATTGAGTCTAATGGGATTCCTGAAAGCTATAGTCTTCCAGCTTTGCAATACAATCTCATGTCTTCTCCAATGGAAATCTTACTATTTTATTTGACTGACTTTTAGAAAAGTATTAAGATTGCTGTCTTAACTACTAAGCAGCCACCAAAAATAAAAGTTTACCATTAAATACACACACTATTCAAATTAGAAAATAACACCACATTTTACATAAGAAAAAATAATCCATACACATAACCCTCACCCCCACTCCATAATTCCCTTTCTTCCCCCATTTGCTTATGCCATTAACCTGACTATGTAATGTGAGAATGAAGGAAAAGAGCTCGCTAAGCTTTATGAAACCTTTCCTCAGCATCTCCATGAATGCTTTAAAAGTAATCCAAACAAGTAGGAAGAACATAAGAAGCCATGGAAGATTATGTGCCCGATAAGGAAAATGCTTAAGATTTGAAAAACAAAGCAAAGCAAAACAAAAAAACAAAATGGGATGCCTTTAAAATCGATTGCCAACAATATTCCTTGCATGAGGGCCCCCTAATTATTTCATCATGCACTCAGGAAATCCTGTAGGTCATATATAAACAGCCCGAGGCATGGACCTCTTCATCAGATAGAGCATGACATCTGACATCTGTGCAGCCTGCCGCTCGCATGCCACAATTAGCCTAACTAGGAAGCTCAAACGTTAACTGATGCAAAGGCAACAGGGACCAGAAGGAGACTTGACGATGGCAAAGGTCCTTCCTCATCCAAGATTAAAATTGCAGCACAGCCCTGTTGGTCACATCCACAGCGCAGTTCAAAGCTTCGTGTAATATCAGGTTCCATGTCTCCCCTCTTCCTGATTACAGAGTTTTTTAAAATGGGAAGGATCCCACATGAGTCCAATATTAACCTCATAGAGCAAAGGGAGGGGACTGCTACACGAGCCTGGAGAAAGGTAAAACAAACTTACGGAAAAGGATCTGCGATCTTTGCTGCTCTTAATGACGGGTGAGCAGGGTCAAGATTTTTCAACATTGGCATTACAGTATTGTGTACAACTGTGAACTGTACAACTGTACAACATTTTCAGGCCAGAGTAAAAATGGCTTGTATTTTAATTGGGATCACACTGAAACCCAACTATACTATTAAATGCCGCTCTGAATATCCCCTGATGATGTGGACAAAGGCCAGGCAGGATGGTGGATGATGGAATTTAAGTCCAAACCAGTCCAGAGAACACAGCTTAGGCTGCATTTAGGCACTGAATTCTCACTGTGAGAGAGGAAAAGACAGAAAGGTGCCCTTATCAAACCCTGATCCTGCATTCTTTGTTGGTGAGAACATGCCAAATAATACAGTCTTACTCTATCTCTCATAAGGGTAAATATCCAATGCAGAGGTGATATTTTGCCGGTTCGCCCCGGTTTAGGTGAACTGGTAGTGGCTGCGGTGGGAGACTCTGCCCACCTGCCCAGACATCATCACAGACGATCTGAGCATGCACAGAAGGTTCTGCAAATGTGCAGAAGCACACACCCCCACACGCTTGCTCCCAGTTCTGAAGTGGTATCAAAGATGATAGCATTTCATGCCTGATCTAATGCTTTTTTCTGGATAGGACGTCCTTCTCAGGCAAGCTATTTCACAAAATAATTGGAAACGTAACAGATACGCTACCTTGAACTCTCTGGAGGAGAGGCAGACAACTTTTCCGCTCACAAAGTTCACTTGCAGACACAAAACACAGCTGGCACACAGAAGAGCTGATCCCGCTTCATTAAGTGGGAAAGGCTCCCATTTTTGCACAAAGGTTAGGTGAGCTTGGAGAAATACATTTCCTCTGGAGATAGAATTGCAGAATCGGATTAAAACTCTGTACTTTCTGGCCATTCTGATCCCACTTATTGTTTTTCCACAAGTTTTGGCAGTCATCTTAGATTCATCATGATAGCGAATGGGAGGGAATAATTCAAAGTCCTCACCAAGAAATGCAAATCAAGACAGTTTGTAGCATTGATGATGTTACCGTATTTGGTAATGAATGGTCTTCAATAAAACAATCAATTCAAATAGCATTAAGGAACCCACAATTCTTACGATCATCAATTCAAAGTTTGTTTTAAGATTCATTCAAAATCTGACATCGAAATCTGACATTTCCCTTCTCTCTGAACAAAGAAAATTCTGCTACTTCTGTTTTCAGTGAAATTTTCCCGATTGGGATAGAGAATTCTTGCAGTCATGCTGAATTATGAGATTGTAAAGGAATATGTGCAACTGTCCTGTTCCTCATTGCACAACCATATCTCCAATGACCAGCTACTTCTTTGCCTTCCTGTTTACCCCAGTTAAATTTCACAGAAAGACTGCATATCTTTTTAAATTTTTAAAATTAAATGTTAGAGATAGGGAGAAACCAGGAAATTTCCAGAATTATGAAATATGTAATGTAACAAGGTGTACAAGAGGGATGAACATCATCCTCTGCTCACTTAACCTCAGGAAAGCTGGTGGGATATGAAGTAGAAAAAGAGCAGAAACCTCTTTTTGGAGTTTTTGTATACAAACATCCAGGAGACAAATTGTGGCACAATATTAAACTATATTTCGCAATATAATGTACATAGTGCAATACTATATAATAGAAGGATGGACAACCACAGTAACTAACAGAGAGGTATTAAATTAGGGGTGAGATTCAGCAGGTTCTGTCAGGTTCTGGACAACCGGTAGTGGAAATTTTGAGTAGTTCAGAGAACTGGCAAATACCACCTCTGGCTGGTCCCAGAGTGGGGTGGGAATGGGGATTTTGCAGTATCCTTCCCCTGGAGTGGGGAGGGAATGGGAATTTTGCAGTAACCTTCTCCTGGAGTGGGGAGGGAATGGGGATTTTGCAGTATCCTTCCCCTGGAGTGGGGTGGGAATGGAGATTTTGCAGTATCCTTCCCCTGGAGTGGGGAGGGAATGGGGATTTTGCAGTATCCTTCCCCTGGAGTGGGGAGGGAATGGGAATTTTGCAGTATCCTTCTCCTGGAGTGGGGTGGGAATGGGGATTTTGCAGTATCCTTCTCCTGGAGTGGGGAGGGAATGGGGATTTTGCAGTATCCTTCCCCTGGAGTGGGGTGGGAATGGGGATTTTGCAGTATCCTTCTCCTAGAGTGGGGTGGGAATGGGGTTTTTGCAGTATCCTTCCCCTGCCACGCCCACCAAGCCACACCCATAGAACCGCTAGTAAAAAAAATGAATTTTACCACTATATTAAATTATAGAAAACCAGATACATCACTAGAGTCTGAAATCATAAGTCTACATCTGATTTACTTTAGCCATGTCATGCGTGTACATTCATTGGAGAAGGCAATGATGCTGGCAATGGCTAGTGGAACAAGAAGAAGGGGCAAGCAAATAACATGCTGGTTTGATAACATCAAATCTGATACAAAGTTGAGCATCCAACAATTGAAAGAATCAATGCATGGAGATGTGCATGGTACCACGGAGAGCATTTGCTAAAAATTTCCAAGAGCCGGATACAACTAAATGGTTAAAACAGCAGCATAATACAAAAAACAAACCAACCCCAAAACCACTGCATGAAAATTATTCTGCTTAGTCTACACTGGGTAAAGTCTCAAAGATAAAGCTTAAGTTTGTGACCAATAAAAAAAAATGTCATTCAGTGTTTCTCTTATGATTCGCTAGCTACTGCTCGTTTAGTGCCAAATATATCTATATAGTCATTAAATAGAAATCTCCATCGGGGGTGCCAGGAATGTAACTAGAGATTCTCAGAGTGCTGAGTCAAAGTACAAAATAGATTCTTTGCTTGTTACTCTGGACAATAGCCCCTCAAACTGCTTACATTATGAAAAATGATTTGTTATTAATTAGCCTGGATCCCGTGATCTAAACTTTGCTGAGTTTATTTAGATCAGATTTAAAACTCTGTAAGGAGAAACTCCCCAAAGTTTTGCTTGGATATCCCTAAGACTTTCTGTGGGTGCAATGCAGCTATTTTGAGAAATCAGATCCATTTCATTTTTGTGTAACTTTGTGGATATTGCACAGATGTCATCACCATAATGTTAATAACTTAAAAAAAAAACTTTGTTCTCTATTTTGAAAATATCTTGTTCCAGGAAGGAAAAGGTTAACATACTTTTTGGTGAAAAAAAGCAAATGTTTTATCATTTCCAGACGATATCCATATAATTCAGCTCCCCAGATACCTTTGGACAAGGTGAAAACAGAAAGAACATCTGTGAATACGGATGATGAAGTTTAGATATTAAAAAGTGAATGTTCTGAATAAAAGAAACAAAAGAAGAGGAAATAAGAAATTGTCATATAAAACTAGGTTCTTCATAAAACAACATCTTCCCTTCTTCCATCTTCCCCTTCTGTATATCTTTTGTATGACTTTTCGTAAGATCTTCGCACGCTGCGCAAATTTTAAACGGTATGGTGAGTGCATGGGATTGTATGGGATGGTATGAATGAACTCACTTTTTACTATTAATATTGCTGTATTTGTGTTTTAACTTTCTAGTGAGGACTGTCTGTGTGAGAGTTTGGGTATGACTGATTCGGAGGACCTGGCGGGGCATGCGGGGGTCACCGGGGTGGTTGGGGGAACCACATCCATGGGAGAGGGTCGGGGCATTGCGGTCATAACAGGGAGAGGCAGATACGGCGGGGACTTTAGGGCAGGCCATTACCGGGGAAGGAGGGCTCACTATATCACAGAGATCCCTCCTTCCGGCCCTAGGAGTCCCACTCTAAGGTCAGATGGCGCGAGCAATCAGGACCCTGGTCTCAGGCTGGTGTCGCTAAATGCCAGGTCTGTTGTTCATAAGGCTCCCCTCGTCCGGGACTTAATTTTAGACGAGGGGGCAGACCTGGCATGTATTACTGAGACATGGCTGGGCACGGAGGGAGGAGTCCCCCTCGTAGAGATGTGCCCAGACGGATTTCAGGTGCTTCACCAGCCGAGAGCCCAGGGAAGGGGTGGCGGTGTGGCTATTGTAGTCCGGGAATCTTTAGTACCTCGTAGGATCCCTGCTCCGGAGCTTGTCGGGTGTGAGACCCTACTGGTAAAGCTGGACCTCAAGGGTCAAGTGGGTCTGCTGCTAGTGTACCTGCCTCCCAACTGCGTTGCAGCAGCCCTCCCCTCGCTCCTCGAGTCAGTAGCCGAGCTGGCAGTTGAGTTCCCCAGGCTTATGGTTCTGGGGGACTTTAACTTGCCTTCGCTCGGTGAACACTCTGATGGAGCGCAGGAGTTCATGGCTTCCATGACAGCCATGGGCTTGACCCAGATAATTCGAGGCCCGACTCACTCAGCGGGTCACACACTCGACCTCGTATTCCTCTCGGAGCAGTGGAGTTATGATCTTGGTCTGAGGGGTAATGAGATCATACCCCTGTCGTGGTCAGACCACTGCCTACTGAGGCTAGACTTCCGGAGGCCAAACCCCCACCGTAGGGAGGAGGAACCGACCAGGTGGTTCCGCCCCAGGCGACTTATGGACCCTGTAAGGTTCCAGACGGAGCTTGGGGTCATTCCTGATACTCTCGCCCACAGTTCGGCGGAGACTCTTGCTGCTGCCTGGCACTCGGCAGCGTCAGAGTCTCTGGACCAAATTGCGCCACTATGGCCCCTCCGGGTCAGCGGCTCCCGGAGGCCTCCTTGGTTCACTGAGGAGCTCCGGGAGATAAAGCGCCGGAGGAGACGCCTAGAGCACCAGTGGAGATCCGATAGGTCCGAACCGAACCGAGCACTTTTGACAGCATGCACCAAGGAGTACATTCGGGCATTAAGAACAGCTAAGAGAACACACATTGCCACCTTGGTAGCGTCCGCCGAGTCCCGCCCAGCCGCCCTGTTTAGGATAACCCGCTCCCTCCTAAATAGGAGGGAGACGGGGGACCCCTTACAGGGTAGGGCTGAGGAGTATGTTCAGTTCTTGGCGGACAAAGTTGCTCGGTTTCAGTCGGACCTGGACTCCACCCCCGCAGATCCAGCCGAGACACAGGGGAATGACTTGGCAGACCATCTCTGGGTTGAGTTTCAGGATGTTGCCTCCGGGGATGTGGACAAGGCTATGCGAGCTGTGAGTGCCTCCACCTGTATACTGGACCCGTGTCCCTCCTGGCTGGTTGCCAACAGCAGTGAGGTGACACGAGGCTGGATCCAGGCGGTTGTTACCGCCTCTCTTCGGGAGGGGTACTTCCCCACCGTGCTTAAGACGGCAGTGGTGAGACCCCTCCTGAAGAAACCGTCCTTGGATCCAGCTGTTCTTAATAACTACCGTCCAGTCTCCAACCTCCCCTTTGTGGGGAAGGTTGTTGAGAAGGTGGTGGCCTTCCAGCTTCAGCGTACCTTGGAGGAAGCTAACTATCTTGACCCCTTCCAGTCAGGCTTCAGGCCCGGTTACAGCACAGAGACCGATGATCTCTGGAGACCCAGAGATGGAGGCCACGCGTCCATCCTGGTTCTCCTTGACCTCTCAGCGGCTTTCGATACCATCGACCATGGTATCCTTCTGCGACAACTGCGGGAGGTGGGGGTGGGCGGCACTGTTCTGCAGTGGTTCTCCTCCTACCTCTTGGACAGGTCGCAGTCGGTGTCGGTGGGGGGGGCAGAGATCGTCCCTGAGGCCCCTAACTTATGGGGTGCCGCAGGGTTCGGTCTTATCCCCCCTGCTGTTTAACATATACATGAAACCGCTGGGCGAGATCATTCGGAGGCACGGGATAAAATACCATCAATACGCGGATGATACACAGTTGTATCTGTCCGCCCCGTGCCAACTCAATGAAGCGGTGGACGTGATGAACCGGGGTCTTGAGGCTGTTAAAGACTGGATGAGAGCTAACAAACTGGTACTCAACCCGGACAAGACCGAGTGGCTGTTGTGTTTTCCTCCCAACAATTTGGCTGACGTTCCATCGCTCAGGCTGGGGGGTCAAAATTTAGACCCCTCAGACAGGGTCCGCAACTTGGGAGTCCTCCTGGATCCACAGCTGAGTTTCGACCACCACTTATCAGCTGTGACCAGGGGGGCATTTGCCCAGGTTCGCCTGGTGCGCCAGTTGCGGCCCTACCTGAACCGGGAGGCAATCACAACAGTCACTCGAGCCCTTGTGATCTCTAGGCTGGAATACTGCAATGTGCTCTACATGGGGCTGCCCTTGAAGAGCATCCGGCAACTTCAGCTAGTCCAAAATGCAGCCGCGCGAGTGATTATGGGCGCACCACGGTTCGCCCACATAACACCGATCCTCCGTGAGCTGCGCTGGCTACCTGTTGGTCTCCGGGTGCACTTCAAGGTCCTTCTTACCATCTATAAAGCGCTCCATGGTAGTGGATCTGGCTATTTGAGAGACCGCCTTCTGCCGATTACCTCCCTCCGTCCCATCAGATCGCATAGAGTAGGCCTCCTCCGAATTCCATCCGCCAGTCAGTGCCGACTGGCGACTACGCGGAGGAGAGCCTTCTCAGTTGCAGCTCCGACGCTATGGAACAATCTCCCCATGGAGATCCGCACCCTCACCACCATCCAGGCCTTCCGCACAGCCCTCAAGATCTGGCTATCCCGTCAGGCCTGGGGATAAGACTTTACTCTCGCCCCTCCCGAATGTTGAATGAATGTTGGGGTTTTTTTTTTATTGCTAATTATTTCTATTCACATTTTCTTTTTGCGTTTTGTCCCGCACTCCCCTCCCCTATTATTGTAAGCCGCCCTGAGTCCCCTCAGGGAAAAGGGCGGCCTATAAATGCTTAATAAAATGAACAAAAATGAACATGCTTACTAAAAGTGTACTTCCCAACCATGGAAATTATATCCTAAAAAGATAACAACATAGCACTGATAAATACCCTAGGCCAAATAATTGAACCAGCTCAGACACGTTTGAGCAATTAAAAGATCCAAGGAATTTAATCAGGAAGAGGAAAATATGGATTATACTTACAGTATATAACAGCAAGTAAAACATATTGATAAACTTAATAGAAAATGTCCTACTAGTTTATAAATCTATTTTGAAATGAATAATTAAAACAGTTTAGAACCGGAAAACAAAAGCAAAAGCAACATATCTAATAAAAGCCTTTTCATTAAAAGTCAACAAAAATAAACTTTAAAGCAACAGATGGAGCTTTCTGTACAGGTAGTCCTTGACTTATGACTACCGTTGAGTCCAAATTTCTGTTGTTAAGCAAGACGTTTGTTAACTGAGTTTTGCCGCATTTTATGATTTTTCTTGCCATGTTTGTTAAGTGAATCACTGCAGTTGTACAATTACTAACATGGCTGTTCAGTAAATCTGGCTTCCTTATTAACTTTGCTGGTCACAAATCATGATCACATGACCCCTGCAACGGATGATGAGTCAGTTGCTGAATTCCTGAATTTTGATCATGGGTCCACACTTACTGTACAACTATTGCAGCATCCATGGGGATGCTGCTATAGTTGTACAGTAAGTGTGAACAACAGTCCTAAGTCTTTTTTTCAGTGCTGAATGGTCATTAAATGAACTTTTGTAAGTTGAGGACTACCTGTACTATGAGGAACTTAGAGTATATGGGAAAAAGGCCTCACTTAGAAGAAAGGATCTCTTGTTTTATATAGTTTAATAATGAGTCAACTAATAGATATTTTCAATATGATTTTTGTATAGCTAGATATAAATCTGAAATTTCAAGATTTTAAGGTTGAAACCTTTGAACCCAGAAATACTATTGTCCCCATTTATTCGTACCCATTTCATTCACAGTCATATTTATTCTTATGCCTATTATCTTGTAAACTATTGACAAATACAATAAATAAATAAATGAATAAACAGGGGAGAGGATCCAATGTGGCGACGATATGGACGTGCAGTCTCAATGGTCTGAGTCCACAGCCGGTACTTTTGCCACTGGGTAAACCGTCCCGCAGAGATGGTGAACAGGAAGAATACATCTTGCTGATCTCAGGGACATTGCAAAGGCCCTGATCAATCCAAGAGAAATTTTTCAAACTGGCAACAAAAAATCCAGCCATTAGGCTGATGAAGTCGGGGCGGCTCCAAAATGGAAGGATATGGAAAGAGAAAGTGTTTCCAGCTGGTGAGGAGTTTTTACCATTTTAAAAGAGACTGCCTATAAAAAACTTAAAATTTATTTAAATTGGAGAACAGAAAAAATAAGCGGAGGAATTAAGTTTAGAATGGTTTTGGACAGTGGGTTATCTTACTTTTTAAATGCTATGTTCATGGATGGAATTTATGCAAGCCTTTTAAAATGAATGGATTAAGTTTTCTTCTTCTATTTCTTTTCTTTTATTATTCATTGTAACCTATGGACTAAAATTCTCCTCTTTCATTACTGTGGGTGTTCTTCTAACTCGTTCAAGAATCAGACTTTTTAAAAACTTGAAATACAAAAAAGATACAAAAAGAAACAAAGAAAATTGCAACAATAACACTGCTACTCGGAGGCTGGAGGTTTGCGTATTGGAAATGAAACAGTCTTACTTTTCTCACTGATTATCCTGGCTTGGTACTCCAAGAGCTCACTGCTTGTTTATAGAGAGTGATAAGAAGAAAAGCACACAGATGTCCCTTTGAAGTATATCTTTAACCAGAGAAAAGTGAAAATAAAATTTTATTGTGAATCTATGCTTAATCTTGTTAAAACCTTCCAAGCTAGAGCGGCAGTGTTTGTTTGCTGGAGATAATGATACAATTTCAACAGCAGAAAGAAACTTTAAGTCTGCAAAAGATATTCTTAGAAATACAGAAATTATCAAACACATTTGTGAGGATAGAGAAGAGGTTGGAAGACTTAGAGCATCTAACAGTAAAATATGATGAAGAAGTTGGAGATGTTTATCAAGTGGAAAAAGTGGTGGTTAGAATCCTAAAAATCGAAGAGAAAAATGACTATAAAGAAATTAAATTTGCTGATATTATGGTGATTGGTTTGTCTCTGAAAATGGAAAGAGTGGAATACTGAAAGAGGAATTAAATGGAGAGGGAATCTACCCCAGATGGCAAGACACAGAAGAAAAAACAAAATAATTTATGGATTTAAAGAGAGAAATTTTATTAGTAACATCATTGATAACACTACCAACAATCAAATACAAGCTGATTAAGGAAACAGAAGAAGGGCATCGAAATTATATGAGAGATTTTGTAAGCAAGGAGTTGCTAAGAGGAGTCCAGACAAATTTGATTAAGGAGATGATTAGAGGACTGACACCACAAATGGCAGAAGATATGAGACTGTTTTGCTACTGGAAAGATACAGGTTGATAGATAGAAGAGTATAATTTAAAACTAGTTAAACTTAGTGAAATTTATTGACAATAGATATAGTTAAATAAATAATTGATAATGATAATAAGGTATACAATGTGTAGTGTTATGATAAGTAATAATTGGGTATGAATATTGAATGGTACCCATGAAAGGAAGATTAGAAATCCTTTTGGATTATATATAAACGTTAATAAAAAGGAATTAAGTTAGTTTCAGTTAAGTCTTGATTATTAGGGGGGAAATGTTATGATACAGGATGTAGTCAAATCAAGGAGGGATAATGATATGTATGTATGTATGTATGTATGTATGTGTATGTATGTATGTATGTATGTGTATATATATATATATACACACACACACACATATATATATACACACATATATATGTGTTGTATTTGTGCTGATAAATAAATAAAGGGAGACTAGTATAGATCTATTTCAAGCTATTTAGCTCTCATCAGCTAGCCATACCCTTACTGGGATTAGAACCTGTGCTATATTGCATCTTAGGCAGAGGTATTAACCATTAAGCCACAGAGTTCTTCTCCTTATCAGCTGAGCCAGGGAGAAAGGTATATATTTAAAGTCACAACCCCTGGTATGCCCAAATATGGGAGGAAGTTCACTGCTTCCATTCTCTGTCCATCGGCTCATCATAAGAGACCATCCAGACAGAAACCCAATATTTTTACTGTTGCCTTTGTTACATTTGTGTTGTATTTGTGCTGATAAATAATATATTTATAAATATATATATGGGTACAACATAAGGAAATGGATGTAAATTGTAAACAGTGATTTGGAAAGGAGGATTAATTTTTTTTGTTATTAAATATGTTTAGCTAGAATAGGACATAAGGATTCAGTGTTATTGGAGGATTTTAGAAATAGTAAAATGAAGTGCCAGTATGTGGTTATGTATTAAATCTTGGTATATTTTATAATGAAGGACATTTAAACAATTATAGTCAAATGAAATTGCAGGTAACATGTATAAATATCAGAGTTAAAATACTTGAGTTAATGTGAATTATGCTTGATGGAAGAGATGCACGAAAGCCTTTTGTAACCAACTGATACATTTTCTACAGTATGTAAAGAAGGAAGATTTTATGTGTTGTGTTTGTTTTGAAAATTAAAAATATTTTTATTAAAATAAATAAATGACTGTAATTTTGATTTAGATCTGAATGCAAAATACTCATTGCTAGTTGATTGCAATGAGTTACCCAAGACCTCTTGAAGAAGTCAGAGAGAGATGGAATATATGGCTATGGTGATTTGAAACTCTGCACTTAATGATCTTATGCGTCTTCCTTTGTTTACTTCTTGATGAGGATTAATTCACATTATCTTTTCGAAAGCAGCAATATATTTTAAAAGGTAAAGTTAACAAACTGAGCATTTGAGCATGCTCAGTCAGCATTTGATTAACAAAAAAAATATTTTTTTAAAGAAGGAAAGATGCTGCTGTAACAAGCAGTATCAGTCTAATGAGCCGTAATTCAAATGGGTTTTTTTGTCTTATATATAGCCAACTGCTCCCAGGGTTGCCTGTTATATTCTCAGTTCCACCCCCCCTTCCTTTCCTCCCACAATCAACCCCATTTCCCAAAGCAAGAAACAGACCAATAGATCTATAGATTACTATTTTATGGCAGATGGTTATGTGGTTAGACAAGCAAAATCAGTACAATTCCAGAAATTGCCTTCTGGCTATGAAAACTCATTTCTATTTTTCATCTTGCTTGTCAATACCTGACATAACTTTTTATCTGTCAGAAACCCACAAAAAGTAGTTGATCATAAAACTAAGCAGGCACACAATGTTACTATTACTTTTACTAATTTAAATGTATCATAGCTGCCTGTTCACATAGACTCTGGATGGCTTACAAATGCTGAATAATAAAAATTGTTTTACTGATAAATCTGGCCCAATAAATAAAATCCTCTTCCTAAAACTGTTCTTGGCTCCAAAACAAAATACATGTATGTTTACATACATACACACACGCACACACATGCACACATACACATGCACGCATGTGCGCGCGCGCGCACACACACACACACAACTCTTGTTATATATATATATATATATATATATATATATATATATATATATATATATATATATATATATATATATATATATATATATATCCCATTGTTCAGCTTAATCTGAGCAGTCAAGATAGCTATCCATTTAAAATTATGTACAAAAAAAACTCAATGCAAATTAATCACCTGGAGAAAGATGTTTCTTAGATGCTTCTCCAAGCAGTTCCAGTTTCCCCACAGGTTCTCTACATCACAGAAAGCCCAGATAAAGAGCTTCTGAGGTTTTTTAAAGCAATTTTACAGGGCTTCTTTGTCAATTCTATTACTAGATTGGAATAGAAAAAAAATCCTTTGGTTTGTATCTTAAGCCATTTAGGACAGCAACATTTATATTTGTTTCTAGGATGCAACTAATGGCCTTTCATTGCAGGAATCATATACTCTCTTAACCTTGTAATGTTTAGCACATTCATTTTAAACCTAATTACAATATCATAATATAAAAGGTAAATGTAAAGATTTCCCTTGTCCAGTTATGTCCGATTCTAGACAACTTTAGAGAGTTGTCTAGAGTCTAGACAACTCCAGAGAGCAATGCTCATCTCCATTTCTTAGCTGATGGAGCCAGCATTGTCTGAAGACACTTCCATGATCCTGTGGTTGGGATAACTATACGCTGAGGTGCACAGAATGCTATTATATTTCCACCAAATGGTTCCTATTTATGTACCCACATTTGCATACTTTCAAACTGCTAGGTGGGTAGGAGCAGGGGCAAGTAATCCTGAGCTCATCCCATTGCATGATGCTTGGATCTCGAATCCAGGCTGTCAGCTTTCCAGCATCTTTAACCACTGAGCCATCATACTCCATATTATAATATAATTTAAACCTAGTTATACAATTATAATTTAATATTATATTTTTTCAAGATTAGCCCCAGACAGAATGTGTTGCTATAATCATTGGATGTAACCAAGGGGTGAGTAACTATGGAAAACTCCAATTAGGTCAGGAATGGCCACTATTAGTGGACTAGTGATAAATGTGCAAATGTGCACTTATTATAGCCCTCACCAATGAATCTAGTTACAGTGGAAGATTTATGAACCCTCTCACACTATGGACTGAGCTTTCAAGGGGAATACAACTTCATCTAAAAAAGGTTGAATCTTCATTTTTTCATTTTCAGTAGTATCTCTACATAATTTTAGCTTGCTCCTTATCCAACCCATTAGCATACTTAAACAATATTTAAGGATATTGATTAGGAACAGTATCGTGTGTCATTGGCACATTGGTGGGACTCCAAAGCTCTTGAAAATCTCTCCCCATAGGTACTGAACAATCCTGGATCTGAACGCATAGATCAATAGCTCAGATGTCAAACATAGTTTGAAAGAAGGATAACTATTAGTTTAAAGAAGGAATCCATAAGTTCCAGTCCTGCAAGATAGTTAAGAAAGATACCATGGTCAGTGGTATGGTAAACCACTAAGAAGGTCCAGGAGAATTACTTGGGCTACATGCCTCTCATCCAATTTCTTCTATAAAATTAATATTTACTTTATGTTTCTATTAATTATAATGTCTTATGACAGCTGGAAACACAGGTAAGAGTTACAAAGTAAAACCAACGTTACTATTTATTTTTAGTACATTGATTTCCCACTCCCACTAAAAAGTACATACTTAGTTTGGAGATATGGCTAAAATGGAAAACAAGTACCGAACTTTTTGAAGTATAAGAGACACCTTTTTCCCTCAAAAAGGAGGCTGAAAATCTGGATGCATCTTATACACCGAATGCAGCACTTTTGGCCTCCTGAAACCCCGCCCCTTCACCAAAATGGCCATGCATAGCCTTTAGGAGGATTCCAGAGTGCTCCTGGGGGTTGAGGAGGGCAGAAATGAACAAACAACGGGTCTGTTTTTGCTCAATTTTGCCCCCACAGCCCCCAGAAGCACTCTATAAGCCCCCTAAAGGCTATGCATACCCCCTTTTTTGACAAAAAATGGACCTGTTTTTGCGAAAAACAGGACATTTTTTGGAGGTCTGCAGAGTGCAAAATCTTTTTTTTTTTAATTTGCCTCTTCAAAATATTGGTGCGTCTTATACTCCAGTGCGTCTTATACTCTGAAAAATACGGTAGTTGTTTTTTCCTCTTTGAATAAAATTCAGACACTCTTTAGAAGAATGGAAATAAGTCATTCTTTGACAGCTTCCCTGTGTCAATTAGATATATAGAATATGTGAATTAAAGGATGGCAGAATGCATTAAGTGTTAACTACATGAACAGCTTTTGTGCATGTTTTTGGAGGATTAAGTTACGGTTCCCTTCCATATTGGTTTATGGTTTTTGACTTTGTGAAAGTTCCAACATTAGGATCTATTCCTGATTGAAAAAACATTTCATCATGAACAAAAGCACTGATTTTGATTGTTCTGGCTCATGAAGGAAAACAAAGGAAGACTCAGGTAAACAGTAACTTTTTGGCTACAGTCATATAACCACATGTACTGTGCAAAAATTGTTTAAACCACTGGAGAGAAGTGATATACAACATTTGTGTGCATGGATATTATCATATCTCAAACAAAGCTGCTGTGGTCATAGATCTTGGACCGAAGATTGTGGAAAAACTGGATTTGGGGGAATAGGTCATGATAGGGTAATCCCTGGAACGCAAGAGCTATTTAGGAAATTCTGGGATTAGTTTAGAAGAAGTGAAAGGCATTGTTATAGACGGTTAAATTTTGACAAGTGAATCCTCCACTAGGGACACAGCAAAAGATATGTTCAGGAAGTATGCCAGATCTCTGCTTTATGTGTCCTCTTTTATCCAAACATATTGTGTTCACAAATGCTTGCTGTGTTAATAACACTTTCTTTTCCAGAAGGAGTTCTCCTATCATTTTTATTGTATGCGAGCCAATGAATTATTATTCATGCATTTCTCTCTGATATCATTAAGATGCCATGAATTTATGTCAGGGAGGGGGAAGAGGAAACCATATGAGACATTGAACTGTATCATGTCCCCAGATCCCAGAATCAAAATAAATAAAAATGCACGCAACATGCTTTTTCTCTGTACCTGCTCTGAACCTTGGAAAGAGAATAGGGCTGTTACAGCTGATAGCTAGCTTGCTCAGAACCAACTTTCTGCCAGATCTGCTTATCATCTGAGTTATTTTAAAATGCAAATCAGGAACACTTGCACCGAGAGCTGTGTTTTGCTTAGATTTGGCAGGCTCAGATAACTCAGTTCACAGTTTTCTTGCCTTAGAAGCAAAATATTCCCAGGAAACATCACCAGGCTGTTTTTTCCCCAGATGAATTTAAATGTAGTCAGGACATCCATGGTATGAACTCTTTAAATGTTTTATATGTTTTTATAAGGCCCTGGGTCTAATCTCTGGATAGAACAAGAAAACTTCCTTTAGGAACTCTGGTGAAAGAAAGTGTCAGCAACACTGGGCAAGGTCTGACACAGTAAGGCAACTTTCTATGGTCCTTTACAGATGGTGAGAATTTTCAGAAATCAGTATGTGCTATAGTATATATTATTATATATGTACAGATAGATGTATGTTCTGGTTGTATTATAATAAGGAGACTGAGATGTAATCATGTATGGTCATCACACCATTGTGATGGTCTAAGACTTTTGCAGAAAACTGTATTATACAATGCATTCAGAAAGTATTTAGATCTCCTGCACTTTTGTCAATTTGGTTATGCTGCAGTCTGATTCTATAGTTGTTGAAATTTTTATTTTTATCATTCATCCATGCTCAGTACTCCATAATGACAAAGTGAAAACAGAATTTTAGAAATAAATGTCTGTAAATTTATTAAAAAAGGAAAACCTGAAATGTCACATTGGCATAAGTATTTAGATCCTTTGCAACAACACTTGAAATTTAGCTCCAGTGCCCCCCATTTCTCTTGATCATTGCTGACATGTGTCTACACCAGGGGTGGGTTCCTGCCAGTTCTAACCTCTTCTATAGAAGAGGTTCCACAAATCTACAGTGCCGTTTAGAACCGGTTCCAGCTCCTTCCCCCGCCCATCCGCCCATCCGCCCATCATCAAGATGAAGAGCGAGCTGAAGAATTCTGGGAATTGAAGTCCACAAGTCTTAAAGCTGTCAAGTTTGAACACCCCTGGTGGTTTTTTTCTAAAGGGTTAGGGGTGCAAGGGTCTTGTAACTTGGCAGCTTTAAGACTTGCATTCTTCAAATGCCAGAGTTTTGAGCCAACATTTTGATTGCTAAGCAAGAGTGTTGTTAAGTGAGTTTCACCACATTTTACAAGTTGGCCACTCCCACCCAGTCACATGACTGCCAAGCAACTCCCACTCAGTCACATGGCCGGCAAGTCACTCCCACCCAGTCACATGGCTGGTAAGCCATTCCCACAAAGCAGGCCACACTTACAGAAGAGGTTCTAAAATTTTTTGAAACCCACCACTGGTCTACACCTTGGTTGGAGTTCATCTGTGGTAAATTAAATTGATTTGGCATAATTTGGAAAGATACACACCTCTCTATAGAAGGCCTCACAGCTAACAAAGCATACTATAGCAGAGCAAAACCATAGGTCAAAGGAACTGCATGCAGAGCTCAGAGACCAGATTATTGCAAGGCACAGATCTGAGGAAGTTTACAATAAAATTTCTGCTGCACTGAAGGCTCCTATAACACATTGGCCTCCATAATTCTCAAAAGGAAGAAGTTTGGCACAACCAGGACTCTTCCAAGAGCTGTTTGGCCTCAATTCTAAACATTATGTCTGGAGGAAATTCAGCATCACTCATCACCTGCCTAATACCATCCCAACAGTGAAGCATGCTGGTGGCAGCATCATGCTTTAGGAGTGTTTTTCAGCAGTATGGATTGGGAGACTGGTCAAGGTTGAGGGAAAGCTGAATGGAACAAAGTACAGGGATATTCTTAATGAAGACCTGTTCCACAGCACTCAGGACTTCAGATGGGGCTGAAGGTTCACTTTCCAATATGACAATGATCCTAAGCACACAGTCAACACAACACAGGAGGGCTTAGGAACAACTCTGTGAATGTCCTAGAGTGGCCCAGCCAGAACCCTGACTTGAACCTTATTGAGAGACGTGAAAATGGATGTCTACCAATGGTCGCATTCCAACCTGACTGAGCTTGTGAAGGTTTGCAAGGAAGAATGGCAAAAAATCCCCCAATCCAGGTGTGCAAAGCTTGTTGTGTCATACCAAAAAAGGCTTGAGGCTGTAATTGCTGCCAAAGGTGTTGTGTCCTCCCGATTCTTCAACAAAGTACTGAGTGAAAGGTTTGGAATACTTATGCCAACGTGATATTTCAGTTTTTTCTTTTTAATGAATTTACAGTATTTCTAAAGTTATGTTTTCACTTTTATCATTAGTACTGATTGTACATTAATGAGAAGAACATGAATTTCAACAACTGTAGAATCAGGCTACAGCATAACAAAATTGACAAAAGTCAAGGAGGTTTGAATGTTTTCTGAAGGTACTGTATATAGTGTTATTCCCATCTTAACATATTCAGACATCTGATCTTGCTCTTTTGTGAATTCCTGTGTTAATTGGTTTCTAGGCTCGGAGGCCTATTGACTTCATCCCACCCATTTTCCAGTCCTGTGTGAGGTTTAATCACAACTTGTGGGTGTAATTATTAAATCACAGTCAAGCTTAGGAATGGTGTTTTGCTGTTCAGCAGAATCAATTTTTGGGTGTCCAGGGTTTGGCATTTGATCCAGTGGAAAAACCAATTTAGATTAATATCTTTTCAAACCACCCACATTTTGTCCACTTGTTTTTGTATATTCCCTTTTAAATGGAACAATGAATGTGGATCTCTGTAGAAATAGCCTGTGTGATCAAGCTGTCATGTGGTGGACATGTAGGTCGTGGAAACGACCTTTCCTTGGAGTTCAACCTTGAAATTGTGAATATGTTCATATTTGGTAGAAAACCCAATTATTGTTATTATTATTTACATATAATTTGCATGCTTGTAGAAAGTCCTCCCACTGATATTTGTCATTACATAAATGCATAATTCAGGGTGTTTCATTAAAACAAGAAGCATTGCTGCAGGTTCAAGGTTCATTTTATTTATATGCCGCCCTATTCCCGGCGGGACTCAGGGCGGCGCACAAACCCAAAGGAGGGGAAGGGAAACACAAGAACTACAACAAAAAGTACATGGAATTTAAAACAACCAACAGCCACACGCTTCGAGAGGGGAAGGGAACTCATCGACCCCAGGCCTGCCGACACAGCCAGGTTTTAACGGCTTTTTGGAAGGCCTGGAGAGAGGTGAGGGTCCGAATCTCTGCGGGGAGCTCGTTCCAAAGGGCCGGAGCTGCCACAGAGAAGGCCCTCCCCCGGGTAGTAGTCAGATGACATTGGCTAGTAGACGGAACCCGGAGGAGGCCTAATTTGTGTGATCTAATGGGTCTTTGGGAGGTAATTGGCAGCAGGCGGTCTCTCAAGTACCCAGGTCCAATACCATGAAGGGCTTTATAAGTGACAGGTTATTTAAAAATATTTTGAGAAAGTTGGTCAATATTTACTGAGGAAAACTAAGCTGCTTGGCAATGGTAACTGATCTTTAATGGAATTTTAATTAATATTTGAGAAGGTTTGTTCCCCTTATCACACCAGTTAACATTGTCTCTTCTTTTAAAGGATTATTGAATGAATAGCATAGAATATTGCTAGGGAAACAAGTGTTTTGCTATGTGTTGAACCTCAGAGGGAATTAATATTATATTTTGTTTACTTTTTAAATGACAGAATATACCTGTTATTATAGTTAAAATTAAAATATATAAAACTAATAATAAAAAGTAATAAATAAATAAATAAAAACAAAAACATAAACTGAAATAGGAGACTCAGTGGACCACTAGATCTTTTTCTGCTGTCAGTTTCTTATGTTTCTATAACAAGCACATTTTATTTATCCATTCTATAACTCCATGTCAAGAGATTTGAACTCTTGTTTTTTTTAGTATCTATGATAGCCAAGAAGACCACCAATGCAGTTCTTTAAATATAAACTGGGATGTGGTTTCTGTGATACTCAGCCTGTTTCTGTGCAGGGCAAAACTTGTAAATTATTTGACTATTTGGTTTTATTTGAAGCATTTTTATTAATTAAAAATTTGAATGCCTGCTGGACAATTTCAATTTATTCAGAAAATTCATCAAGTTTCTTTTAGGATTATTAGTTGTTTTAGAAGATCATGGCGTTGTACTCTAAAAAGTCATGTTATAAGAAGTTTAACCAGTTTAAAAATTTGTTAATCTAATCTAATCCTTAATCTATTATTTTTCTGGAACCCACTGTATTGGAGGAGGACTGGAAGTTCAAGTTCACACATCTTAAAATCGTTGAGGTTGAGAACCTTCTTTTCATTTTCTGTCATAGTAGTTAGATAAGCTAATAGTAAAGCTTTCAGAAAGCTTTACTATTCATTACCAAAGGGGGACAATGCCAAAAATTGCTCCTATTTTAACAAATGGTGTGGGAATGTTCTCCCTTAGGATAAGTTTGATAAAATTATTGGAGGCTCTATACATCAAACTTTAATTAAAATTTATTTATTTGCTGCTGCCCCAAATTGTAAAAAGTGGTGTATCTTTGCCATTTTGTTGCCAACTGTTAGCTATAGGATTGTGCAGCTGTATGTTGCCCAAGTCTGATTTGACAGTGTAAACCAGAGTGTGGGGGAATTATTAAAAATTGAAGTTTAAAAATACTGCATTTCAGACTAAGCAGTAATATTGTTTTATACTACAGGTAATCCTGAATTTACGACCACAATTCAGTCCAAAATTTCTGTTGCTAAGCAAGATAGTTGTTAAGTAAATTTTGCTCCATTTTATGATCTTTCTTGCCATGGTTGTTAAGTGAATCACTGCAGTTGTAACATGGTTGTCAATTGAATATGTGTCTCCCATTGATTCTGCTTGTCAGAAGCTCACAAAAGGTAATCACGTAACTCCAGGACACCGCAACTGTCATAAATACATGCCAGTTGCCAAGCATTCAAATTTTTATCATGTGATCAATGATCGTAAGTGTGAAAATCTGTCATAACTCGCTTTCCTCAGTGCCGTTGTAACTTCAAACAGTCACTGAAGAAATGGTGGTAAGTCAAAGACTACCTGTACTATGTTTAGTTAATTATATTCATGTTATATTGCTTGATACTGTTGTTCTGACCTAGGCTTCCCAAGAGCATGAAGCAAATTCCTGGTCCCAACAAAAAACCCTTTTATTAATTTACTGTGAATTCTTCTCATTCACATCCAACAAAGTCTTTCAAGGGAGGATTTACACTCACAGACCTTATCTAGCTTGAAGAGCTGCCAGGCCAATATCTGCAAAACTTGGCAAGGGGTCTTGAAGAGTCACGAACCAATTAAGCGAAGTAATTGTCTTCTGCAAACTCCACTTCCATTTCACTCCTCTTTTATAACCTCTGGGAGAGGCCATTCATCATCGACCTGTGGCCTTACTCCCAAGTCGACCCCTGTTTTTTAGCTGTTCCCTTCGTCTGGCAACTCTGCTCATGCGCACACTGGGAACAGGCTCCAGCTGTTTGTCTGCTTCACTGATGTCTGACTCTGAAGGAAGCTGATAACTGGTATATGGCCCTGGTCCCCTCTCTGCCTCCAACACAGAGCCCTCTTCAGAGCCTTCCCCAGACTCCAGGACTGGTCCATGTTCCTCCCCAACCTCCTCACTGTCCGGATCTGCTGCCAGCTCCGCTGGCCCCTGGCGGGCCACAACAACTGTCTTGATCACTTGTTTAGGGAGGAGTTCCCATTTTGAGTGCCTTCTGAAATGGGAACCTAAGCAGGTGGCTTCAAAGCTTCAGGAAGTCTGTGACTGGGTTCACACATTTCACTAAACTATGATTTTGTTAACTGTGATCTGTAGTTCATGATTAAGCCACGGCGGCCTTGATTCACCTATTGAAGTCAGTGGGGCCGAATATGCTAAACTCCAAATAGGTCGGTTTCAACCTATCATAGATATATTTCAGGCTTCTTTAAAAAGACCTGTCTCTGGATTTAAAGAATGCCGCTTTAGTAGTAAGAAAGCAATTGCACACTTGGAAAGTTTGAAAGGTTTTGGCTTTATTTTTTTTCCTTTTTCTTTTTTGGACCCTGGAAAAAGAATTGCGTTTTCTTTCTTTAATGTGTCTCTCCCTCCCCTCTATAAATAACTCTTGGCAGGCAGAAACAACCTTGATTGCAAAAGATGAAGTAGAACAACCAGCAGGCTCTACAGCAGAATAAATGGCACAGTGCCAAGAGCTTCATCAAATGAATAATAGCTTCCACTTGACAATCAGTAAAGTGCCTCTTCTCCTGTGGATTTAGTTTTTAATGATGATTAGAGAGGATGGGCCCCTAAAATTTCTCTGGTAGAAATGACCTTCTATTAATTTCTGTTACTTGAAAATGCTGGATTTAAAAAGCTATTTTACAGCTGCAGAACCAAAGGCACTGACATAAAGGAACTATTATCTTCATAATTGTACCAACAAGTATTAATTTTTTTTTCATTGATTAACTGGGACTTTTTAACTTTATGGTTCCTCAGTTGTTTAAGTTTTCCAATACTGTGTACTGGAGTTTTGGGAGATTTACTTATATAAAAGTGAAATTATCGTTGGAGTTATTGACATCAAGATGGTAGATATTAATGTTGTCTATCTCTGTGCTCTGTCTACCTATCTATTTGAATACCTAAGTAACTATCCATCCATTTATATGACATATTTATTTCCCTTTTTTCCCCCAGAAATTCAAAGCATGACTTACTGCAGGTTATTCAATGAACATGTGTGGTTCAAAAGTAGACTTCAACATGGAATTCTCCATTTCAGTATATTTTGTTTTATTTTGAAAAATAATTGTGTGTGTGTGTGTGTTTGTTTGTTTGGATATTACATGCAAACAACTGAGGGAAAATTGATAATCTTCTAGTAACAAAATAAACAACAATGGTTTGTACTGCTTTTTGTGTGACACCAGTGTTTGGTTCAATATAAGACAGATCCATATATTATGGTTTAATATATTAATTAGAGAGCCGAGGTGGCGCAGTGGTTAGGGTGCAGGCCACTTTAGCTGACTGTTATCTGCAGTTCAACGGTTCTAATCTCACCGGCTCAAGATTGACTCAGCCTTCCATCCTTCTGAGGTGGGTGAAATGAGGACCCAGACTGTGGGGGCGATATGCTGACTCTGTAAACCACTTAGAGAGGAATGAAAGCTCTATGAAGCGGTATATAAGTGTAACTGCTAATTGGATTTAAGCTGACAGTTTTAAAAAAATGGTATTAAGTTCATATTTCTCCTCATGAAATCTTGAAACTGAATTTAATATTATGATGCCGCTAACTTTCCATGGGAAAATGGCATTCCAAAGTTTTGTATTCAAAATTTTAGCAAACTACTAAAAAACAAGGGACTTTTCTAGAGTTCAGATTACTTCTGTCATCTTGGTTTAAAGTACTGTTGTGATTTACTCTTGAGTTTCAGTTTGCTAGGACCTTATGCAAGCTGCAGTGATTCAGCCAAATCTTATTAGTTAGTCATTTAGTGACAAGCACGATACAGAAAAAACTAACTCTCTGGTAGGGAAGATCCTTGTTTGAAATGATGGATACTCTTGCTAGGCATTGTGAGCAGTGCTAACATAGATTGATCATTGGACTAATATGATATAAGGCATTTTCACTATGAAAAAAGGGTTTTCCTGGCAAATCTTCATACTAATAGTGCATATCAGGCTAACATTAGACTGAAAAACAAAGAAATTCAAAAGAATAGCCTGCTTCTTCAAACAATGATTTTTTTCAAGAACTTTCAGAGTTATTACATTATATTTCAGATATTTCATAAGCATGTCAAAAACATTTTAAAAGGGATTTATGAGTTGGTTTGCAAGATAGGAACAATGTTAATTAAAGTTTATTCATTCATTGCAAAGCCATTACTAAATTTTAAATTGTTAAATATAATATCTTAGAATAGTGGTGGAATATAGTTGGCTCTATGTAAAAGAGAAGATTACAAATGAATGCAACTTCATCCAAGGGATAAAAAATACAATCAGTTAAAATACTGTGGCCAGCAATGAAATTTTATGAAATCTTCCATTATCTGATATCCTTGAGAGTGGTTTTTTTAAATCAGGGATTGGTGAGAACTTATGGTTTATGAGGCTACATTGTCCATAATTTCATCAGTACATGCTGCCAGATTAATGAATGATAAAGTAAACATGAGGTTATTTGTGAGGTTTAACATAGATTTTTTTTTACTCTTAAAACCCACTTCAAGCCCAAGAAAATGTGACAAAAATGATTGGCCAAAACCACTTGGTTTTGCCTCTGCATCACTGGTTTTATAACCTGTTGCTTTTAGAGATAACAACAGTAATAACAATGGTAGCCTTCAATAAGAAAATATTTCTTGTCTCTGCCTCCATACTGGATAAAGTAGCAAGAGGTCCAATACATTTTATAATCCACTATATTTAATTCCAAATTCATTCCAAGCATAAGAGTAACTTAGCACCCATTATCTCCTCTGGCATCTTCTTTGATGTATGGGATAATCCTGAAGGGAAGAAATAATCTTACATGCCCTATAGCAGGGGTGTCAAACTTGATTTCACTGTGGGCTTCATCGGGGTCATGTTTGACCTCAGGAGGCCGGGGTGGGCATGGCCAGGCTGGGTGTGGCCAGCTCAATATCACTCGTGTTGGGGTTGTCTGTGGTGGCCCAAGTGCTCTGCTAATCAAAATGGGTTCCTGAGCTCCGTTTTCGGTTGCGGCGGACTTCTGTAAGCCTCTGCCAGTGAAAATGGAGCTCATACAAACTCCATTTTTGCTGGCAGAGGCACTGCAGGCCAGTCCTTCATTGTTTCCAGGGTGATCCCGTGGGCCAGTTCTAGTGGTGGGATTCAAATAATTTAACAACTAGTTCTCTGCCCTAATGATTTCTTCCAACAATCAGTTCACCAAACTGCTCAGAAAGTTAACAACCAGTTCTCCTTAAGTGGTATGAACTGGCTGAATCCAGCTACTCGCCAGATCTAAGCACTCTGTGGGCCAAATCTGGCCCCTGGGCCTTGAGTTTGACACCCCTGCTCTGTAGTATATAATTCATGTGATTGGTGTTCATGAGTACTAAGTTCTTGAACAGATCTATACAACTGTCTGTCATAAGGGTTTGGGCAAATTCATGAAGCGTAAGTGTATGCCTATGGTACTTGACTTTTGGACTTCCCAAAACCACCCAATAGCTTTTACCAAAGCTGTTCATATGTTTAAACCAGTATATCTCTAGTATACACAATCTTAATATGTTGCATTACCCTCATATACCCTGTTCTTTAAAAAAAATATTTTTAAACCTCCCAAAACACACAAACACACACGTTTCACAGCAAAAAATAAGGAAAGCTTTGCCTGATTAGCATTATCACAGCTAAGCTGCAGGGAAGGCTGGAAACCACAATCTGTGGCTTTAACTTTTAGAAACCTTCCATTGTGTCCCCCCCCCCCGCCCCATTTGAGTTCAATTGGCATGAAAAGAATCAAAACACTCTGTAGGGATTATGCATTTTCAAGTATGTTTTATTCCAACAGTGTAGTTTGGATGTTTTGTGCCAGCTTAGAACTCAATGTGGCCAATGTAATTTATCAGAAGCATTAGAAATAAAAATTAACAGTTGAAGTGAACCCATTGAGAATTCCACTTCCTGTGATTTTTAGCTGACAAAAGAGGGGGGGGGGACATCTCTCACCAAATATAAACCAAATATAAACCCCTGGATTCCTGTGTGATATAAGTGCTTTGTTGTGAATGTGTGCTTTTTCTAAGCATACATTTTAGAGATTAATGCAGATCACACACAGTTATTGTGAAGACTATGTACATTTGTGTTTTCATATCTATATTTAATCTAATTTAAGAGAAGCTCTTGAAATTATACGGTATGTAGTTTCTGTATTGCAGAGTTATCAATCTTCCTTGTTTATATGTTTTAATTGTTTTTAAAAGATTTTAAAAAAAACCTTTAGCCTCTGACAATTTGGTGTCAGTACTGTTCAATAATTCCCATTGATACTTTATTTTCTTCAAATCAAAGAATGGCTTTAAGCAAACAAACAAGAACAACGCCCCCTCAATCATTGCATGAACTGGATTTGTGTTGGACAGTGTTCATCCTTAAGCTTCTTAAGTGAGAATTTGGTGCATTCCTTGAATTTCCCTCTTTCATGGTTAGCAATATTTGGCGAAGTGGTAAAGCACTTGGAAAATGTCCGAAGTTATCTAAAAGCCTTGAGACTGGAAAAAAATATTGAGAGGTGAAAAATAATTATAAAGGACAGAAGATATTTTTAGGTTTATGGATGAAATTTATGAATAAGCTACATTTCACAAATATTTTTGTTTAGTTAAAAGGGAATCAGGCTAGGAACCAGGACACTGACTTGGTTCACCGACAAATGAGCGCTCGACAAAAGCGCGCCGATGAAACTGCAGCGAGAAAACCGTGAGTTCTAAATTGTGCCGATGAATGAGCGCAGAAACGTGCCGACAACAGCACACCGACAAAAGCGCGCCTTCAACAAACAATAACCATGAGCTCTAAACCTAACCCTAAACCTAACCCTGAACCTAACCCTAAACCTAACCCTAACCCTAACCCTAACCCTAACCCTAACCCTAACCCTAACCCTAACCCTAACCCTAACCCTAACCCTAACCCTAACCCTAACCCTAACCCTAACCCTAACCCTAACCCTAACCCTAACCCTAACCCTAACCCTAACCCTAACCCTAACCCTAAACCTAAACCTAAACCTAAACCTAAACCTAAACCTAAACCTAACCCCAAACCTAACCCTAAACCTAACCCTGAACCGAACCCTGAACCTAACCCTTACCTTAACTGAAATCGCGCTTTTGAGGGCGCGGTTTTGTCGGCACGTTGTTGTGGGCGCGTGTATGACGTCGTGGTTTTCTTGCCGCAGTTTTGTCGGTGCGCTTTTGTCGTGCGTGCATTTGTCAGGTCACACACTGACTTGTAGTCCCACCTGAGGTATAAAGTCAGTTGGGTGTCTTTGGGTCAGTCACTCTCAGCCATAGAAAGTAGGCAACAAATTTTTTTAGAAGAATAGGAGACTGAGGACGACTCTATGAAAAGCAGAGCTGACAACTGCAGTGAAAAATAAAGAACTTGCAAATAGACCAGTTCTTCAAACCTCCTTGGTTAAAAGAGAAAGTAAAGATCACTCATGTTCCATGCAATTGCTCCTGAGAGAAAGACTAAAAGATAATGCCCTCTGATGGGTTTAGAGCACTAATAGTCATCTTGCTCAAACCACAATCAGTGCCTTTAAAAGAATACTAAATTTGCATACTTTTTAAATTACTTTAAAAATTGGTTATTAACTGCTTTCCTGCTATTAGAAACCTATTAGATTTCTAGTGAATCTTCTTCCATTCCTTAATGAAAGGAAATGTTAACTACAAGCTTGAGAAATATTCAATATATTGAAATAAAGACCCAAAAGTTGTTTAAAATATTAGAAAGTTATAAAAAGACTAAGGATTCAAATACATATGAAATAAGATTCTGGAATTAATTATGAAGAATCTTTCCAGTGGGAAAATGCTTTTGTTTGGTTTTTTAAAAAAATATACAACAAGATAAGATTTTAAATGTGGATGCTAGAAGAACTAATATTTCAAATAAAGGAGAACACGTAAACTAGTCTAACAATTACAAGATGGTGCGAAATATTCTATCACTGGAAATATTGAAGAATATTTTTGAAAAATAGATTCCAAAATCAATTTTTGATGCCTGTCTCTATGGATAGAAAGTGCCTTAACTATATTATAGAAGAGGAAAAAGACAGAAATGAGTTGAAAGTAGATTTGTAAATGACAAATTACAAGAATGATGAAGAAAATATGTTAGATTGGACATATAAAGTAAATTGGCTGATGTTTTAATGATTAAAAGGGATACATGAATAACAAACTAAGGTTGACCTTGCTAATTTTTCTATATTATATTTACACAAGACACTTGTTGAAGCTTTGAAGAATATCATTCAAAAGGAAAAGAAGAAATGAAAATAAAATTCTATGACATGGACTAAAATTTAAACCTTAGAAGAAAAGGAAGGAATATAAATTTCGTTTAGTTGATCAAGGTTAAAATAGTGATGTTGTTGCATCTGGTAACAATGGATTTTTGATGACAAGTTAAATGAGGATGCTTTATGGAACTGTGTATAGATAAGATACGGTGATATAGGAAGGTCATTTGTTTAAGAATAGGTACAAATTACTAAAAGTGTAAAATACTTGTGATGAGGGTTGAAAGTCATTTCTTTATATATTTCTTTTCTTTTCCTTTAATAAAGTCTTAATTTCCCCCCTTTTTCTTTTTCCCAATTCTCCCCTTTGCATCTTTTACTCCCTCTTTCTATTTTTCTCTTTCTTTTAGTTTGCATTATTCTACTATTGCAATTATAATGTTCAATAAAGTTACTTGTGGGGAAAAAAAGGAAACAGGCAATGACAAATCATTTTGAAAAATCCTTCCAAGAAAATTGCAGAGATTTGTCTAGGTAATCGGCAGGAGTCAGAACTGATTGTAATGCACGAAAAACAAAACAAACAAACAAACAAGCACGTCTCATACTTTTTCCCTTTAATTTTACTACACGTGTAGTAAAGGTGCTAGTCTGATTTTATATCATTATCCTGACTCATAGTCTGAAAAGATAAATGTGCTCAATCTGACCCTAACTGTAGGCCAAGTTTGTTTTTCCAAGAATAAAGGCTACCAACAAGATTCGTGATCGCCTCATCTGATACTTCCTCTAAATGAGTTTGTGTCTAGTTATTTTTACTCTAAAATTATGAAGAATTCCCTCATCAAGAAAATTCTCAGAATGAACTGAAGTTCCCTGTATAGTTTTCTGTTTGGTTTTTTTAAAAAAGAGCTCAGGCATCCTTTTATTCAGTTTTATTTAGAGAACTTCATTTGAAGTTCTTCTTTGAGACAGAATGCCGATCCAAACATCAGCAGCAGCAGCAGCAGCAGCAGCAGCAGAACTTGTGCATATTCAAAGTCTGATTGTTGTGAAAGTTTATGAACAAAATCAATCCCGGGGGGAACATGGTGTTATTCTTGCTCTCACCAGAGGATACAGTGAATCAGTTTCTCATCAGAGTAAATTATGAAACTCATTAGAACGAAATGTTGCAGCGAGACTTCTGAAGTAATTCTCCTGAGATATAATTTCTGAAACCTTTTGATAACCATATACTTTCCCCATTCTGTGGGAATATCCTGTTTATGGATGACTTGTTTATTGTAACTTTGTCACGGCACAGGAAAAAAATATATGGAAGAGGTGCATCTTGGTTACCCATTGCTCAAATTTAATAAATGCCAAATTGCAGCTACAGTTGGACTACACACTGTAAAATTACTTTTCTGCTCTATGCGTTATTTGTATATTATGTGTATTCATATAACATTAATCTTCTAATATATACATTTTCTAATGATGCATCAATCCATATGGCTACTAAAAAGCACCAGATATTGTGTTTTTTATATTCCTATCTGTTTATTTCTATCTCATCTGGATTTCTGTAGCCTAACAACAGTTGCCCTGGTATTTTCAGCACAATATATAGTGCTGGCTTAAAGAGATAGACATATTACATGTGGTTTGTTGGTTTTTTAGGGGGGAGGGAAGAGCTCATGTCTATAGGAAGTAGACTGTTCTTCTAGAATGGTCAATGTCATTGCATCAATGGATGCAATCATCATATGGAACTGAATTATTTTGTATTTATTCTTATACAAACCAATGGTATCATTTTCAAAATAGTCTTGATTTTATGTATTCATTGCTCTTTTCATGTAAGAATGAAAAATCCATTTTCATACAATGGCCATATTTGCGTTTACTGTTTAAACTGCTACTGCTCTATACTCATGGCAGCTTGATTCTTAAGCCAATTTAAGAATACCCTGTCCAGTTTGAACGATTTTTTAATGATGCTTTGCATGGTGTTCACTCTTGACAGGAAGCTAGTATATTGTCCATTGGACATTTCCCCACTTTTAACCATCTGATCAGTTAGAGTGGGTTCTGTCAGAAGATTCAGGAGATGCATTCTTCTGGCTGTCTGTATGACTAGGGAAAAAGGCAGGAAGAAAGACCCTGAAATGAGCAATTCATAAATAAAGAGATAGATAAGGAAAACATTGTGAAATCCTAATCCACAATCCACATTCTGTCCTTTGTAGGTTATAAGATGCTAAGAAACAGTATATTTGAAGTCACATCTTCAATAACCAAATATAGGCAACTATGAGCAATACAAGAAATCTAATTGAATGACAGAAGTTATTTTTAATTCTGCATTCAAAAAATGTACATTACGTGGCATTATCCCTACCAGCTACAAGGATTCATTCAGTTAAACAATGTCTGGACATAATCAAGCATGCTGTTTTTAACCCTCCATAAAGCTGGATTGCCAATCCCATCAGCTGAAAAAAACATAAATTGGTTTGAAAAGGAAAAATAATAATGCTGAAGTGAAATGAAATTTGATCATAATAAAAAAGCACAAGTAGCAGCAAGCAACTCAGGGCGCAACTAATTTTATCACGATCTGTTAAAATGTTTTTTGGTATCCCTGCTACCTTGTAAGATAAACTTGGAGAACTCTGAGTTGCTGGGCAAGATGCAACCCTGAATGGGCCCATTCATTAGCCGCAACAATTTACAACTTGGAGTCTACTTTTTTTGCTTTTCTGGTTGAGATTAAATAAGGTTACCCAGAATTGTTTCATAGGGTATTCTTCCTCTTTGCTGGCTAGTACTCCTGGGGTGAGTCACATCCACAACATGTGGATAACATGTGTCTGGCTCAGTTTATTTAGTTGGGCTGCATAAAAAAGTCATATGCTTAAAAATGTTGAGGTTCTGACTTGTTGTATAAAGAATTTCCCACCTTTTCTTTTGGTCATTGGTGGGCCTGATTGTTAAGCATAGGAAGAATGGAAGATGTGAGTCTCAGAAAAGGAGATGCGATTGGAACGAAGCATTCTACATACCTGAAAGGTTAAGAAGCAGTGCCTAGAAGAAACTTTACATCACCATTAATCTTAGACACTCCGTTTCTGAAAATTACATAGGCACAAGAGGCTTTATTATCTCAGTACATGTCAGATGCCAAATAATGAATCTTGCTTCTAATCTCCTGGAATCCATGAGATTCCTCTCCCTGAAATACATATGGCTATAGTCAGTGATCTTGTTATTTATCTGTTCAATCTCCAATCAGATCAAACAGGAAGGGTACATCAGTAGTTTACTGTAGAAAGGACTAATTTAAAAACCTATTGTTTTAAAAATCTATTCTTTGCCTGTTCTTCTACTGCTATTAGTTCATCCAGCAGTTTAAAGAATTGCCTTTTCTCAAGCGGTTGATGAATAAGGACTTCAGCTCTGTAGACTGTTAAATAACTCCCTGTCTGGGAAACACATTTGCAGCCAGATAAAATAGACGTAGGTAAGTGAGCTTATTGATTTAAACCATCAGCTTTACTTTATCTACGACACCCTTTGTGTGTGTGTGTGTGCACATGTGTGGTAGTGATGGTCGAGGCTTGCTTAAATTCAAATGAGCTCTGTTAGCACTGCGATCTTGTGGTCTAGTGACATATTTTTTCCCCTCACTGTCTTTTTCCATAATTCATGATCCAAAATGCACCATGTTTTTAGGTTTACTTCAAAAGTTTTTGTATGGCTGATATTATTCTCCGGAAAGCCAAGTGGGAAACAAATGGAAAATTAACTTTGACACTCTGTTTGTCATAAATGAATGGTACAGAATGCAAGCTCACATTCCAAAAAGGTTTTCAAATCACTCAGATTAGTGTCTGGGCACAAATGATGAAATATTACAGTATCGATGTTATGGTTTGCTTTCATAAAAAAATGGCCTTCGTGGAAGACTCTTACATTCCTGGACTGAAGTAATTGGATGTTCAGGTATAAGATTTTGTTCTTAAAGTGAGCTCGGGTATTTCTGGAGAAAGTAACGACACTGTTGAGCGAAGGAAAAACAGGAGGTACATAATTATGTTGTATTTGAATTAGGTATGGGGTGGTTGATGGTTTTTTTAAAAAATTCATTTTTCTTTATAATTCTGCTTTCCCTTATGGGTGAAATCACGTGAATTTATTCTATTATATACAAAAGTCAAATGGGTGTTAATTTTCCGCAGTGAAATATATGTCAAAAGTCATCATTGCATTAGAGAGAATGTGGATTTATGGGCATTCATTTAATAATATTTCTTCTTAGTTTATAAAACACCTTCAACTGATATTTCCAAATATAATGATTTGGTCCATTTGGGTTGACATCAGGTTTTTTTTTTTTAAGGGAATAAAACTGGGAACTGCTAATTTCTTGCAATGACAATTGATTTTCTGAAAAGTACAGGTAGTCCTCAACTTGCAACCACAATATATGTTGTTAAGTGAGTTTCACCCCACTTTACGATCTTTCTTTCCAGTTGTTAAGTAAATCACTGTAGTTGATAAGTTAGTAACCTGGTTGTTAAGTGAATCTGCTTCACTTAACATCAGAAGATCACAAAAGATGATCTATGTGATTTTGGGACACAGCAACGGTCATAAATATGAACCACTTGCCAAGCATCTGAATTTTGATCACACGATCATGGGGATGCTACAAAGGTCATAACTGTTGTAAGTCACTTTTTTCAGAGACGTTGTAATTTTACGGTCACTAAATGAACTGTTGTAAGTCAAGGACCAACTGTAGTCTCTTAGATTAACATGTCTGACCCGAAGAGCTGGAGCCTGCAACTGCTGGTTGGCCAGATCACCAAGATCAGATGGATGTCTCATCCGACAGATATACCAGATTTTCCCAGGAAGCTTGCTGACCAGGATTGCTATAATCCTTGCATCATGGCTTTGGTTCCACCACAAAACCGTGCTTGACTAAACCGCGCCCGACTAAACCGCGTCGCTGACGTCATCAACAGGGCAACAACAGCGCGGAGACAGAAACATGCCTTAACCCCTAAACCTAACCCCCCTAAACCTAATCCTAAACCTAACCCTAAACCTAACCCTTAACCTAACCCTAACCCTTAACCTAAACCTAAACCTAAACCTAAACCTAAACCTAAACCTAAACCTAAACCTAAATCTAAACCTAAACCTAAACCTAACCCTTACCTTAAGTTGAATCGGCTTGCTTTCAAAGCGCTATTTAAAGCGCCCTTCTTTCTCCGCACTGGCTGTTGTCGCCCTGTTGATGACATCAGCGACGCGGTTTAATCGGACGCGGTTTAGTCGAGCGCGGTTTTGATGGGTCACGCATGGCTTTTACCTATATGGCTGGAACTAATGGAAACTACAGGTCAACATACATGAAGAACATCAGATTGGAGAAAGCTGGTGGATAACAATGAGTGTGACTTCTTGTTCACAAATATCATGGCTGGTTGTTAAGTTAATTAATTAATTAATTCAATTTGTTGGACATTTGAGATACCTTTTTGTTGCTTCTAGCTAAACAGAATTATAGCATACCATATATTTATTAGCCAGGAAAAGAACCAATCTGCACTGACACTACAGGTGCTTATAGAAAAAGTATAAATTTAATAAGATCTCCTGAACCTCTAAACAATATTATCTGATTCAGAGTAAGATTCCAAGAGACTGCCAATCTGCTTGGCAGAAGGAACCATTCCTAATCTCTGTATAAATATTTATATCATGATGAGTTAAACTGCATGTGGAAGAAGGACCGTTTGTTCAACTTGTCAAAGAAAAGAACATTTAAAAGTTCTTAGTAAACTTCTTTAAATAACTTAGTAAGACAATTATTAGATAACCAAAGTCAGGAGCTCAAGAACCATGGAATCACTTCCTATAAGTCAAAGGAGCCATGATATTGTCTAAACAGCAATCTCTATTCACTTTTAAAAGTAATTTCTGAAATGGTCCATGTGAGGTGTATGCACAAGAGAGAAACAGCTGTAAAAAAATTAACACATTTTGTTGTGTACGCTAAAACGTCAGTTGAATTAATGTTTTATTTTTTCATTCCAAGCACAATGTTTGCTTAAAGTGACAAATGGCTCTTTCTTGGAGATAAACTTTTGACAAGAACTAAATCATGAAAAGAGATCCAGGTTTTGTCTGCTAATGGATAGATTCAAAACCTGAGTGTCAATTTCTTTTTACAAATACATTCTTCTTTTCTGTTCTGACCTGCAGAATTAAGCAGTCCACAATTCTGACTCAAGAATTGGCTGAGTGCCCTACAAAATTCGTTGTGAGGCCTCTAAAGATCCTCTGGGGCTTTAATTCTAAACATGGGTACTTGCTTTAAACAAAATGAAGGAAACGGTATCTAAAATTTCTTTAGACAGTGAAAGAACTGAAGTTGATGATGTGATTCCATGAAAAATATTCACATTTTATTCATACAGTTTATATTTGTCGCAAAGAAAGTTACCTTTCAAAACAAATCTTTGATTCATGCCTCTACTGTCTTAAATTCTATATCCAGTGGGTTAATTAGTTAACCAAAATTAGTCAGTAACCAGAACTGAGTACAGTTTTATAATAAATTAAACCCAACTTTGTAATAAAAAGATATTAGAAAGAATCTAATTTGCTGATTTAAAGATTAAAAAACTTATTAATCAAATATTAAAACCAAAGCAATAACACATGTAATTCATTACTAAGATTTTAAACTCTATAAGTGATAAATGTAGGAAGATAAGCATAGATGTATGGAAATCTATTTGGTATTCCTGATTTAACATTGTACTGTAAAAACATAAACTCACAGGTTTAAAATTTCCCCCTGGGTATCCATAAGATTCTAAACAGAGGAGATGATACAATCTTGCAGCAAATGGTAAGCAGAATTTAGCTAGTCTTGTAGAGGACATCTTTGAGGTATCTGTTGAGCAGTGTAGTGGAAGAATGGAATCTTGTTTTGCTGTACCTGATGCTTAAAATAAGTGCAATTAAATCTTTATGCCTGTTTGAATCAAAGAAGTAGCAAAGAAGGATGCATGTTATTGATCTGATTTTTCCGAAAGGATATGAGCTTAAGTAATCTTGGTGTAATTAAATTTCCTTTCCAGAAAAGTTGAAGATAAGACTTCAGGTCTGATTAATGTAAAAGCTTTTTTCTGTATTGGCACAGAATAGTTTGGGAGGAAGCATGAAAAGAAGGGGGGAAAAGTAAGGACAAAAAGCAAAGGCTGTATTGGTGCTGAGATCATTTGTACTTCTCTTTATGTGTAGAAAGTTAATCTTGGATTGATTTATGCACTTTCTGAAAAATTGTTATGCTCCCTAAAGAAAAAATGAGAGAATGCAGCAAGTTATTGTCTGCTGAACCTGTCACAACCTGATGATATAATTGTTTGTGTTATCATCTGTGTTTATTTTTACACCTAGGAAACCTTTGGATAGTTTACTTATTCCCTCTCCTCTCAATTCTATGTTCTTTTTAGAAGAACTAAAGCTATCCTGTCCCACTAGAAACTGTCATCTCCCCCTGATTTATTTAAACAATGATCTAAGTGTGTAGAATATTTCAGACACAACATCCCAATGCCCCTGACTCAAATTTTATGTTTTGATCTTCTGTGCTTGGGTTAAGATCAAGTCTCATTGCTTAGTAACTGTATCAATCTTGGGACAATGTCTGATCTATTGGTTAAGAGTTCATTCCAGCCTGAGGTATTGATATGTTCAGGATGATACTGGATCATACCATGTATGCTTGTTTTGGGATAAAGGGAGTGCTTCCACAAAAATGAATGGTCATTTGGAAGCTTTATATTCTTTAAAAATTAATAATGACTAGCATTTCTTGAATAAATAGTAGTCTGGGAAGGGACAATGGTTGTCACAGTGACTACAAGGAATTATTTTTGGAGCAGAATGTTGAAGGAAGCCAAATGCAGCTTCTTTTATTATGTATCGCCATTTTGAAGCGTCATCCATTTATATTAGTCCTAATTTAACAACAGTAATTAGGACTAAAATTCTTGAACTGAAATAACGTGCAAGAGTGGGCTCCTCCACAGACCAGACATCCTCCCAGTGCTGATCTGGTGGGGACAGTGGCTAGCTTGGTCGGTTGTGACTTAAGACAATTGACCTAGTCATCGTCGGGGTCTTTAGGAGGTGTGATGTTGTCTATTTGGAAGGTTTTGGGGGCCAGAGACATAGCTGCTGGCACTTCTGTATTTCAGCCATGGACGTGTCAGACATTTCGGCTGCTCTGGCTTCGTCCACGGCTGTCTGCAGAGTCAATTCAGAACATGCCAGCAGCCGCCACTAAAGGCAAATGTCCCAGACCCCACAAACAAATTGTTCTAGCCACAAGTCGTCCAAATCAGGAAACTTGCATTGTATGGCCGCCATTCTCAGGGAAGCCAGGAATTGGCTTACAGTCTCTCCTTCCTTCTGTACGCATTGCCGGAAAAAGTAGTGTCTGGCAATGTGAGAAGATGTTGGGGCATAGTGGTTCCAGAGTTTTAAGATTAGAGTGTCCCACAAAAGAGAGTGTAGTGGCAAGGGAGCGGCTAGAGTTTGTGCAGTGGCGAACATCTCGGGGCCACAGGAGCTGAGGAACAATCCACTCTTTCTGTCTTCAGACAGTTCATGGAAGTTGTTGGCAATCAGGAAACATTCAAAGCACTCCAGGAACCTGTCCCACGATTCCGTGGTAAAGCTGAAGGAAGCAAAGTGAGGGAATGCCGCCATCCTCAGTTTCAACGATATGAGTTGTGAGGAAAATCAGGTGAGGAAAAAAAAATTTTTTTTTCTCCTTTGAAGTTGTTTAGGCTCCTCTGTATCCCACCTTCGTCACTAGTATTAAAAACTGGACAGAGAAAGAGGCTTCAGACATGTTGAGGTAACCTTTAACAACTTGTATTAGAACAATGGCAAGCTAACAGTAGAACAACAACTTCAGCACCATGCTCTGCTTGACAGCTATTTATACTGGAGCTGTCAAGCAGAGGAACCAATGGCAACACAGTAAAAAGCTCGCTTTCAGCCAAGTGCATCTCAGCCAATAGGCACTGGCCTGTAGTTGCCAGGCTGTCAGTTGTAAGTTGAGGACTTGCGGCTGGTTGTAGGTCGAAGACCTTAGGCCAGTCGCAAGTTGAGGACTTTACAATGCTGTTTCAATTATTTTCAAATTTCAAATTTATTTTTTTTAGTTTTTCAAATTCTTAAACTTATGGTTAATTTTTTCTTTTAGTCAGGAATAAAGCTAAATTCACCTGGTAGTTTTTCAAACTTGTCATTTCTGAGGAACTATAATAGTCTTAAGATAGTTAATTAGGCAATTTCTGAAAGTAATTAGAAAGTAAGATTAGCAAACCAAAGGTTCTCCATGACTGTGAACATGATGGCTGATTCTTTCATCTCTCAAAGCTCAAACCCATGGGAGACTTCTATTTTGTAATCTCCTCACAAAAACAGACATCTGGAGCACATATGGGTGATCTCCCATCCTCTCCTTGTCTGGACAGGTTTCGAAGAAACAATCTACTCATTGGTTTTTCAATCTTTATCATGGTCATTGTCTCCACTTTTTGAGAGATGTGCTTATAGTTCTCTTCCTCCAGAAGTCTATCAGATCCACTTTCATGCCTTCGCCTACATCAAATCATCTGTGGATACAACACCATCAGTACAGAGTTTGCTTGTGATTGTTTGAAAGTGCAGTTACAGAGTCATGTGATCAGTTGATTGGTTCATCTTGCCTCCATCATTAAGACTCAAGCTTTATTTGAAAGCGTTCAAGTAATGCCTCACTGAAATTCATATGTGAATGAGAATGGAATCTGGGATTTTCAAATTTCTATCTAGCACTTTAACTGTTCTTCACACAGATGTGAGCAATAGGATAGCAAGTTCAGGACTGAGAATTTTAGCAGTAACCTCATGTGTAACATTCAAATACACCCTAAAGGAAGCTATTTAAGAGCCTCTGGCAGTCTCTGGTTGTCAGTCCCTAGCACATTATTATAATTTGTTCCATCACCAATTCAGAGAAGGCAAAACTTCAAACATAAATAACAAATCTAAGAAAAATAAACCTCTCAGTCCTTCAGTAGAACTGAACAAACCAGCCTGAAAGGGGTATTTTTCAGTCTTGCATGGATTCCGTCTTACAACTGTTCTGTTAAATTTCTGCACCATCCTGGTAATCTTAAAAAAAGGGGTGGGGGTGGTCTTTGTTTTTCTATACATTTTTCTAATATATGCACTTAAAATGTAAATTTAGTTAACACATATTTTTGATGTAAATTTGAAGCCATGTACTATAAAACCTAGGGATGTGGTGGCTCAGTGGCTTATCAAAAGGTCGGCAGTTCAGCGGTTCAAATCCCTAGTGCCAGGGATGAGCTCCCATTACTTGTCCCAGCTTCTGCCAACCTAGCAGTTTGAAAGCACGTTAAAAAAATGCAAGTAGAAAAATGGGGACTACCTTTGGTGGGAAGGTAACAGTGTTCCGTGAGCCTTTGGCATTTCGTCATGCTGGCTACATGACCACGGAGACGTCTTCAGACAGTTCTGGCTCATTGGTTTTGAAATGGAGATGAGCACTGCCCCCTAAAGTTGGGAACAACTAGCACATACGTGTGAGGGGAACCTTTACCTTTATTATAAAACATGGGAATATCCAGAATTGCTAAAACAGATTGTGTGATGAAAATCAGTTCACTTAAAATATGTGGACCAAATAAATAGCTGACCCTTAACACTATTCCTCCTCATCACATCATTTTTAAAAAATATCCTTCTGGTTAATTCCATTTAAGAAGGGAACCTTGCATTGTACTGTGAACTTTCCCTCAAGGATAAGATGGCCTTCTAATGTAGCAGATGCACGAAACGCACTTTGGAAAGATGCTCAGATAAACTGGTGATGACAACCACCCAGAAGCCTATAGAGAATGGAACTAAATCAGCCATTACAGCAACATAAAGCAGATGTTTCTACTGAGCATCATTTGTGCATCAGACCAGCACAAATAACATTGCTGAAGTAGAAAGAACAGTTGCTATGAAAAGATTGCACACCTGATAATGTGAACTTCCTGTTGTCCTGGTTTGTTTGCAGTTCGCCTCAGGGACGAAGAGCAGGACAGAGCAGGAATGACTGCCAAGCAAAATCAGCTCTTGAAGTCACTCTGGGGGTTGCCGTGCAGATTGTCTCCTGTGTAGCTGCACAGTGCCTCCCTCTGAAGGCAGGCTGTGCCTTTTCCTGCTCTTTCCTAAGCTGTCTGCATTAGCAAAAGGCAGGAAGGTTTAATCTTAAATGATTGATTGGCCCACAAGGACATTAGGAACTTTTCTATGTAAAAAGTTTCAATGGATCAGTTCCAGGAAAGCTAGCCATAAATCTACGTATAGTGTGGAACAACGATTACCTGATATCAGAAATCTTTCAGAACTTTCACTGGCCAGAAATCAAAGGCAGGGGTTATAATTTTAAAATAACTTTTTTTTAAAAAAAAGGTCCTTAAACATATATAATGAAATACAACTGGTGCAACACATAAACACATATGCATATATTTTTATATGCAAAATGTTCCAAACCTCATGGTCAGAGAAACACATATTATCTCTATCCAGTCTCACTTCAGAGAATTCACAAGATACAATATATCACAGGCCTATCAAACTGACAGCTCACGGGCAGTACTGCAGGCTTCTTCTGCTGCCTGCCTGCAATTTGGAAGATCAAATCTCACCAGGCTCAAGGTTGACTCAGCCTTCCATCCTTCCGAGGTCGGTAGAATAGAATAGAATAGAATAGAATAGAATAGAATAGAATAGAATAGAATTGAATTCTTTATTGGCCAAGTGTGATTGGACACACAAGGAATTTGTCTTTGGTGCATATGCTCTCAGCGTACATAAAAAGACAAGATACATTCATCAAGAATCCTAAGGTGCAACACTTAATGATAGTCATAGGGTACAAATAAGCAATCAGGAAACAATATCAATATAAATCGTAAAGATACAAACAACAAAGTTACATCCTGCAGTCATAAGTGGGAGGAGATGGGTGATAGGAACGATGAGAAGACTAATAGTAATAATAATGCAGCTTTAGTGAATAGTTTGACAGTGGTGAGGGAATCAGGGACGGGCAGTCAGGGGAGACAGGGGAGGTGGGGCCTCACCAGTGTCACGAGGAAAAGAAAAGAATTTTTAAAATAATTAAAAAGGCGAAGGTAGTTGCTGCCAGACTCCAGAGTCACAGTAAATTTGAGTCTGCTTAGTGTTAGCTGTAGGGGGAGGCGAGAGAACTATGGGCCTCCTTTGCATAAGGAATTTTTTGCCTTTTAAGAGTTAAGCAAGGGTTAAAAGGTGAAAAATTCCGTATGCAAAGGAGGCACGTGATTCTCCCGCCTCCTGATCTGGGAGCAGCAAATCATGCCTTGCAGGTTTGAAGTTGAGTGACTGTGGAAAAAGAAATCGGTTGTTGGTCAAGAGGAGCCACGAAGAAGGCACGCTTACATTGGGCGGGTTATTTCGGAGGGCGCGGAAGGAGCACCTCAATGGCAGCAGCCTCCGCACGGATTGCCCAAGTGAGCCTGCAGGCTCTTCCCAAATTTGGCCCTCCGGCTGAGGATCTCATAGGAGCAGTCTTCCCCACAGCAGATGGACATGTTTGGTGAGGTATCGTCTATTTCAAATCTAAAGGGTCAAGACAATTGCTTTTTTAAAAAAAAAAAATAGCAGGCCCACATACACAGACCTTCCAGCTGGTGTTTTCTCAATAAAATTGATCGTATTTGGTGAAACGGTTTGGTATTTGTCGCGATAATTTTAACAGGGTGAACGCTCTAATCTAAGCAAGGAGGCGATGTGCTAAAAAGGCAATTTTGTTTAATTAAAAAAAACCCACCCAATTATCCAGCGATCCGGGACTTTAAAGTCCTGCCGCCAGAGCCCTGCCACCACTTTAAAGCCTTGCTGCCCGGGCTTTGTGGTGGCAGGGCCCCGGCGGCGTCCGCCTCAGAGCTGGACCGGGTCCCGCTCTATTGCGGATGCCGCCGGGACTTTAAAGTCCTGCCGCTGGAGCCCTGCCGCCGGCTCTACTCATCCACTACTCGGGGAAGAGGGTTTTTTTACCGCCATTGCTGCCCCTGGGAGAAACCGACGGGAAGGCTGAGAAGACCCCTACTGTACCCCATCAGCTGAGAACAATTATTTGGTGGCGGGCAGGTGGGCAGCAGCAGAAAGGAGGGGAAGGGGTCCCATTCACAGCCTCAATTCCCCTTTCCATTTCTGAACTGGGGAGGGGGGACTCGGCATAGCTCTGACCCGGGCTGGGAGGAGATCGCAAAGGCGCGGAGGTGGGATATCCCTTTCGGAATCCCCCCCCAGGGAAGAAGTGCCCAGAGTGGTGGATGCCACCCCCACCTCCCCAGTGCCAGAGGGCTGAAGCGGGGGAGAGAAAGAGAGGCAGGCAGTCACCCACCTACCCTCCTCCCTGCCCCTGCCCCGCACAGCTGGAGGGCCATGCTAGGGAAGAGGCCACACTTCCCAAACTTCCTGCCCCTCTCGCTCGGCCAACAGGTGCCAAGAGCTGCCGCTGTGACCACCGCCGAGCGAGCGCTTCCTCAGCCAGGGGACTGCAGGAGCCACTGCAGCCGCTCCCCAGGGAGGACTTGAGCGCTCGCCCTCTTCTCCCTTGCAGAGCATGTACGTGTCAGTGAGATGAGCGGGCCTCCACTTCAGGGCCCTGGCGGAAGGACTTTAAAGTCCCGACCTGGTCCCACTCTATGGCGGATGCCACTGGGGCCCTGCCACCACTTTAAAGCCCCGGTGGCTGGGCTTTAAAGTTCCAGTGCCACGTCCATCATAGAGCGGGTCCCGGTCCCACCCTATGGCAGACGCGGCGCCGGGGCTTCGGCGGGACTTTCATGCTTGCCTCACCGGCCATGAAGCTCACCGCACGTCACTGGAGAGAATGAAGACCCAGATTGATGGGGGAAAGATGCTGACTTGGTAAACCTCTTAGAGAGGGCTATAAAACATTGTGAAGCGGTATATAAGTCTAAGTTCTATTGCTTTCCTTGTCAGAAAGTTGCAAAGGTGATCACATGACCCCCAGGGCTCTGCGATTGTCATAACTTTGAGTCAGTTGCCAAACATCTGAATTTTGATCACATGACCATGCAAGTGTCATAAGTTGTAGTTTTCTTTATTATGGTCAAAGACCAACAATACACATTACTTTTTACAATATGTTAAAAAGTACTGACATTAAGATATAATTAAAAAGTGTTGACGTTAAAAGTGGAAATTAACATACATGTTCTCAGATTGCTTGGGTCACCCCCTGGTTTACCTGGGTGCAAAGCCTTTAAGTGTGGGAGTAAATACAATGGTTCAGAGATTGTTAGAGATATGTCCAGATAATTGGTACAAGATGACAACTATACTTCTGTAGCCAATTTTTTTCTTATGGACATTGCAGGAGCACAGAATTTTGCCACTGCATACGTGGTAGCCGGGTTTGTGTCCTGGACGAGAAAGCTTAGATAAAAATTGTCTGCCCTCCCTGGCAATCTCTCCAACAAGGGGAGAATATGTGCAGGCCTACAAGCTCTGTATAGCTCGCAGTGTAATAGAACATATGAGATATCTTCCACTTCTCCATTACCCCATTACTCCATTATACAAACCTGTTCTGCTGTAGGTGTTCTCTTATACCTGCCCTGGAGGAGTGCTGAAGGAGCAGTCATAAGTGTGAAAAATGGTCCTAAGTTCCTTTCTTCAGTGCCGTTGTAACTTCAGATGGTCCTTAAATGAACTATTTCTAAGTCGAGGACTATCTGTGCAGGAGACTTGTTACAAGGGAGCAAACATATGAGTGATTCTGCTAGAGGCGGGCAAAATTAACCCTCTATGAAAAGTTAACCCAACTATGAAAAGTTTGCCAAATTTTACCTATTTTTGCAGAACTAATTTAGATGATTCTTGACTACAGCTTCATGATATGCAAAGATACTGCAAAGGGGCAGAATATGAAATTTCAGGTTCTCTAGGAGATGATTGATGTTTTGAATGGGAAAAATATAGCTAAAATCTACAAATCTAATAAAAATAGCCTTGATTAGTCCCGTAACATATAAATATCAGATATTTTCCATAAAGATCTTTTTACAGTTCAGCATGGGCAAGCAGAAGTTAATCATATGGGTTTTTTTAAGGGATGTAAACAAGTTTTAGAGGAAATCTCAGTATTATGCCAATGCATTCATTCAAAGTGTATAAATTTGACAAAGCATATTGGGTGTGGATCAGATACACAGAATGAAAAATTCCTGAAATTCTACTTCTATCATTTTGTATTTTCAACAGCTATTGGAAGGATTTTTGAACACATAAGCTCACCATGGACCTCATTCCATTCCCTACAATTGACACATTTGCAACCATGGGCACATAGAGAAGTATTTAATTAGCACAAAAGTAGATGAAAGTTAAATAAATTGTGAAGCGTTGCAAAAAGCTTTATTCAAAGTGGGTTAATTATGTTAGAAAGTGGTAACAGAGATTTTACATCAGCAAGTGTCTATTCCTTGGAAAAGGTCAAGGCATTTTAATAGGAGGGGGAACAATAAAAATCTGCGGCAGTTGTTAAAAAAAAGGAAACTATGTAAGATTTGGGTTTTTTGGATATATACTTAAGTGGGTTGAAATGAATTCCCTCACCTGTTGAAAGAAAACATAAGTGAACCAGAGACCTTGAATTTAGCTAACATATGTACATATAAAATTTACAAGCGTGAAACATAAGAAACAGTATCTTGATTGAAGAAGAATTACATTCATATGTTTTGGGCCTCTTATGTGCTTGCTGAAGCCTTGCCAGAAGGAGTCATAAACAGTCAAGAGGGTAGCAGTGAAGGACATGCTTAACTGTCATGGATTTCTTGGCATTGCCACAGTTTTAAAAGTTGTGGTTGCGCACAAAGCTTAGCATCACATTTCTGGCACCTAAAAGTCAAAATCAGTAAGATTATTTCAGTGGTGCGTTGCTAATCCCGTTCCAACCGGTTCGGTTGGAATGGGGCCGGTGGCGTCCTCGTGCACGGGCGCAGTTCACGCATGTGTCTTAGCGCCTGCGCGATGCTCCAGCTGCTTGCAGAGACTCGCACAGGCGCTGTATGTGCCATCCAGCTGCTTGCGGAGAATGGCGCAGGCGCTGTATGTGCCATGTGTCTGCGTGGAAGCGCAGAAGCCTTCAAAGACCGGTAAGGAGTATGGGCGGGCGGGTGGGCCCTTCGCCGTTCCTGGAAATTACTTACTTCTGGGTTCGCCGACCAACCGGTTCGCGGGGACCACCGCGAACCGGTTGAAACCCACCCCTGGATTACTTTGAACTGTTTCATGCTATTTCTTCCAGGTCTAGTTTGTCTTTAGGATACATATTTTTCTCCCTGGGAAAATGGGATGTATAATGATTAGGTCATTGATGGATCAGTATTCAGGAGACTATTGTCTAAATAAATAGTAAGCTGCAGGTTTCCTCATCCCACCAATTCAGTGTTCATAGAGAGTTAAAAGAAACCAAAGAAGAACCTACAGTATATCACAGAACTATACACCCGCTCCCATTTTGCAAATATTTAAGTATATCTTTTCATGTGATAACATTGAAGAAATGACAGTTGGCTACAATGTAAAGTAGTGTATAATAGTGTACATGTGCTGTCCTCTCAAAATAACACAACACACAGCCATTGATGTCTAAACTGCTGGCCCAAAATATATTTTGGGGAATTATTGGTTTTACATGGGAAATAATTCAGCTGTTGGAATTTTTGCAACCCATATTTTTGTCTTAAGCTTGCTAAGGGGATTGTGCTTGGAAAAGAATTTAGTTTTTTAAAGTTTTGGCAGATGCCAAAGAGCTTAAAAAGAGGCTTACATCAGCCCAGCATATCTCTCTTTTCAGAGTATAAGACGCACCTTTTCCCTCTCAAAAAAGAGGGCGAAAATCTAGGTGCATCTTATACACTGAATACAGCGTTTTTGGCCACCCAAAAGTTCACCCCCTTTGCAAAAATGGCCATGCATAGCAGAATGCTCCTTGGAGCAGGGGACAGCAAAAAAAAAAGGCTATTTTTTGCTAGTTTATGCCATCCCCAGCCCCCAGGAGCACTCTACAAGTCTCTTAAAGGCTATTTATTCCCTTTTTAAAAACAAAAAACAGGGCCATTTTCACGAAAAATGGGCCATTTTTGGGAGGTCTACAGGGTGCAAAAACTTTTTTTTAAAAAAATTGCCTCTTCAAAATCTTGGTGCGTCTTATACTCCCAAAAATATGGTAGTTACTACATTATAAGTATAATCTTTATTGTCATTGTACTTAAATACAACGAAATAGGTTTATTACCTAGGAAAAAGACTCATTGAATTCAGCCAACTAACACCTGAATATGTGCATATAAGTTTGCACTGTACAAGTAACAATTTACTCAAAGAATCTGCAGAAAAATTCTTCCAAGGTTGGCTTTACAATTACAAGGGCAAAAGGGGAAGAGATGGAACAATCTCCTACCATTTGCTTGGCAAGTTTATTGTTTAATTATCTGCAAGATACCTGTAATCTTACACATGCTTATCTAGGAAGATATGACATTTAATTTACTGAGAATACTTCTGAGTAGGTGTGCAAAGAAACAGATTTTTCAACTCCTGCTTCCATCTGAAAAGGGATGTGGGGAACAGTGTACACAACTGATGTGTAGGAAGGTGGTCGATGATGCAAGTAATTAATTCTTAATAGACAATCAGAAGAAATATGCACATGGTAGAGGATTTTGGTTATTTTAAAGTCATTTTTAATTTTATTTATCCACTTTAATTGTGTCCCCACCAAAGTTGGACTGTGGCATTTGCAAATTTTTCCAGAACTAGAGTGGAAAAGATTCTTTGCCATGGGTAAATGTAATAATGATGAAGAAATCTCATCTGAATGTCGAGTTTGGATCTTACAAAGACAATCCCCTTAGGATCTGGGAGATAAAATACAGGTCTGGATGGAATAGAAAAAAAAATAGAAAAAAAAAGATAGGTGTTATGCAATGCATATTGAAAGAAAATACATCAAGTCTGAACTGGATTCCTTGTTATTATATGGACATTTAAGCTACAGGATTTCCTTGTTGTCTCCCATTCAAGTACCACTCACATCTGACTGCTTAATTAATTTTTTTTTAAAATCCAAGATCACTAAAGGAAGGTTAGGTGTTGCCAGCTGCGGTGTCATATTTAAATAACAATGGCCCTAGTTTGAATTCTGAAATATTAGTAGAGGGGAGAATAACTATAGTGGGCAGTTTAATCCATTAACAAGGACATAGTTTTGAGATTTTTAAAATGTATTTACTTGGTCTTATCTCTTTCACATACATATACACAAACACATATTTTTCCTCTTAAATTATTGGACAGTATTGCTATGGGTGGCTCAGTGGCTAAGATGCTGAGCTTGTCGATCAAAAGTTCAGCAGTTTGGTGTTTCAAATCCCTAGTGCCATGTAAGCTCCCATTACTTGTTCCAGCTTCTGTCAACCTGGCAGTTCGAAAGCATGTAAAAATGTAAGTAGAAAAATAGGGACCACCTTTGGTGGGAAGGTAAACAGTCTTTGGCATTTAGTCATGCCGGCCACATGACCACAGAGATGTCTTCAGACAGTGCTGGGTCTTCGGCTTTGAAATAAAGATCAGCACCACCTCCTAGAGTCGGGAATGATTAGCACATATGTGCTAGGGGAACCTTTACCTTTATTGCTATGTTTACAATAACAGAAAAGATGACCACAAAAGCCTCCTTTTCTCATATAGCCCATCATCTCTCCATCTCAGTCAACTTCCGAGAGATGTAAGCACAAGGTTGTAGTTTTCCATCAGCATTTGCTTGCAGCAATACTGCCCCCACTGCAACATCACTAGCATCCGCCAGGACCAGAAATGGCAAATCCATGTCCGGGTGTTTCAAAACTGGTTCAGCCGCAAACAGTCGTTTTAGTTTTTCAAATGCGGTTTGACCCTCCATAGTCCAATTTAAGGGCTTCCCTGGTTTAGGCTTGGCCTCTCCTTTTGATTTTAGGAGGTTCGTAATAGGGAGGGCAATGCTGGCGAACGACGGAATAAATTGACGATAAAAATTCGCAAATCCCAAAAAACTTTGCAATTGTTTGCGGGTGCAGATGAAAGTACAGATTGAATAGCAATCCCACTGCACAATTATTTTTCATATAAAATGGATTGCCTTCTCATCATATCTGCCTAATCACTATTTTTTTTGTTTTGCTAGCTAGATAGGATAGGTCTGGTTTTCCTCCCTTTTTAAACAAAGTTGGGAAAAATTGTCTGGCAAATGGCTGTAAATTGGATATATTTAATGTTTTCCTAAACAACTGTTTTCACTTCACATGCAAAATGTGTACAGTTGGGTCAAATTACAAGTAACATGGGACTTGTTATTACAGCAAATTACTATTCTCTTTTGTTACATTTAAATCAGAATCCTTTTCCATTCCTTAAATGCTTCAAGGAGAGTAATTTTTTGCAACGTGTGGATGCTTTTTGTTTTTAAGCCACATACTGTTCACTCTCATTTTCCCCAAAAAAACATTTGGAAAATCTAGTACATAATTGCAAAATCATTCGGAAAAAGTATGCTCTGTTTCATAGACTATCCTTAAGGTAATTTTTAATTCATTTTATTTTATTTTACATAGCATATAATTAAATGGTGGAATTTGCTCCGAGGAATTGTGGTGATGCATTTTACCAGCATACATACAATACAATAAAGAGGGATGGGTATACAACATTCTGCTGTAAAGTGTGGAACATTTCATGTCTCCACAGTCCAAGGACCCTTATGGTATAATAAAGTTGTTAGAATTAAATGCAACAAGACTCTGTAATTCTTATCAAAAGAGACTAGCAATCTTAATGCTCTAGGAATTATGTATGCTGGAGTCTGTCAAATACTGATTATGTTTCATCTCAACTCAGCTGTAATATTAGGGCTACCATCTTTAATTACAAAACTCCAGACAACCACTAGATGGCAGCAAAGTGATATAGAAACCTCTATTTTTTTATTACCATATTGTGATCATAGGGTAGAATCTCTAAGACCACCCCACACAGAGACAAGCAAACACCACTCCTTTCTAGCACTGATGATGTTGCCTAGTTAGAGTAATAAAATGTCTGCAGGAAAACAAGCAAGCTCAGAGAGCACTAAGGACCCCTCATTTCAACCCTGAGCTACAAATATTCTCCTTTATTGGTACCATATTGTGATCATCAAGAGTATTGGTGTTCAAACATGGTAGCACTTATAATAATCAACTATTGACCATTATATGTAGCTATTATTCATTATTGGCAATTATTAAAAAGTTAATTGGTTTTTCAATGATAATGCTGAGAATGAGATCATGGCAGTTTATTTATTCATGTATCAAATTTGTATAGCTGCCCATCTTACACAACATGAATCTGGGTGGTGTAAAATAATTAATTGGAAAATACTCATCACAATTCTTAGAAGAAAATGTTGAGAATAGATTTGATGGGAGATTGACTTCATCTTAAATTTCTACTATGGCTAATATAAAATATGCCAACGTACCACTATTACTTATTTTGATAAAAATAATTAGTTTTGAAATGAATGAAAGAAAAGGGCTTGCAAAATTGTCTTTAAAACAGTAAGGACATAGCACATAAAATACATTTTTTACTGAATGCATGTTCAGTAAATGCACAGAGTGCATATCTGTTATGGCCTGTTGGCTGCCAGCTCCTCCAGCAGCCAAATCAGAGGAGGAGGAGGAGGAGGAGGAGGAGGAGGAGGAGGAGGAGGAGGAGGAGGAGGAGGAGGAGGAGGAGGAGGAGGAGGAGGAGGAGGAGGCGTGGGAGTCAAGGTAAGCATCAAGGCAACCCTGAGTGCTCTGAGGGGGAAGCAGGAATGGAGCTGGCAGAGAGAGGGGGGGAGGGAGGGATGGAGGGCCGGAGCCTTGGCTGTCCATCAGCCCTCAGATGGAGAGTCAAAAGGTCTGGAGGTGGCTGATGAGGAAGAGGAGAAACAGCTGGGGCCAGTCCCTAATGCATGGTGGGGAGAGAGAGAGAGGAGAGGATAGCAGTGGAAATTTGTGGGCCGACCCTTGGGAAGGAAGAGCAACTGCTGCTAGCAAAGCCCATCCTAGCTCTGGGGATAAAAGGCAAGGGGTGGAGATAAATAGATGTGATAGACAACTATTCATCTCCCTACCAGACAGACTTGTTAGCCTGCGGTAAGAAAGAAACTTTTTGCCGGGGCTGCTGGTGCTCCTAATAAAGGAATCTTTGAGTTAATTTCAGAGGGTTGGTTGTATTTGGGGAGCTGAGTCAGAACAATATCCATCTGCAAAAACAGAAGCAAAATAGTTCTTATTTGTGTTTCAGATTTGTTTCAGGTTGTCAATTCAATTTGATTCAGCAATTCAAATCTATTTAGAAAAATGAATTGACTTGATTCAACAGTTTGATTTAATTCATACCGGATTGATTTGGTTCTGAACAAATTTTGGAAAATCAGCTTTTCTACATGAAAAGTAATTTGTTTGACAATTAAATTTGACTTTTGATTTGGAAGGTGAAGTTAATTCAAATACTCATAATAGCAATAGCAATAGCAATAGCAGTAGACTTATATACCGCTTCATAGGCCTTTCAGGCCTCTCTAAGCGGTTTACAGAGAGTCAGCATATTGCCCCCAACAATCTGGGTCCTCATTTTACCCACCTCGGAAGGATGGAAGGCTGAGTCAACCCTGAGCCGGTGAGATTTGAACCGCTGACCTGCTGATCTAGCAGTAGCCTGCAGTGCTGCTTTTAACCACTGCGCCACCTTGGCTCATAATAATCAGCTTCAAAATAAAGTGATAGCTTTCTAGTCCATTGCTTTAAAACTCATCAAATTTGGTACTCAATGAATTTTGACATGAAAATTTTGTCCTGCTACTCGTCATTTGTTTAGTACCCAATGTACAACCTAGAACTTGTTGGTGTCCGCTTGTGGCTCACTGTATTATTCCTTATGGGAAAAAAATGTTTGGTACTGATCATTTTTGGTACTCATTGCACATCTCAGAACCAATTAACAATGAGTACCAAGGTACCATTGTAAGTTTCTGGATTAAACCTTTGTACAGCCCTAACAATCACTGAAATTGGGTATATACCTCTTTCAGATTTCTATCATAACAAATTCTATTCCACTTGTTTCCCATCACTGTACTAAAGCCTTCCTTCCTTCCTTCTTTTCTTCCTTCCTCCCTCTTTCCCTCCCCAACCAGACATTGTTACTAACACCATCTACACTGGGGAAGTAGTCAGAAAATTTGTAATAGCCACTAGGATCACAGATGCTAAGATATATCTGCATGTTTTTTTAATTATTTCCATGCAACCTTGAGGCATTTAAATTATATGTTTGCATATATTTCCATTTTTATTCCTAACCAAAGGATTCCAGCAGGACACAATAGAAAATCCAATATAGAACGTTGTAATAGAAGACAGAACAAAAATGCATTATAATAGTTTCACCTCTTCTCCCACTCCCACTGTTGGGGGATCAGAAAGACAGATACAAATTACCAACCATGACCATATTTAGGAGTTAAATTGGAGCCTTATTTCCCAAAACACCATCCCATGCTTCATCAGCTACAAGTTGCCTGGGATCAAAAATTGTAGCAACTACATTTTTGGCAACTTCTTTCTTAAATAGTTGGTGACAGATTCATTCTCTATTGCTATACAAACTTTCTCTTCTCTAGCAGTTGTTGTTTGTGTAGCATACTACCTTTCTGTGTAATTTAGATTTATTGTGTTATAATAGCATTGGAAAGTGGGCCTCTTTCTCTGAATTCTATTCACTTTCTTATTCTTTTCCTCTGCTTAGATTACTTTTCTGGAATTGATCCTGGCTTGGGTGTGTGTTTTGTATTGATTTCTCTAAATTAAGTTGGAATGCCTATGGAGATTCTCTGTCATCCAGGTCATGGTTGCCCCCAAAGGTGCTTTCCCAAAAGGCAACTGGAGAACCTTTTTGGATGAGAAGCGAAATGTCTTCAAGGAAAAACAAAGTCCAGTTGCCTTTTGGAAAGCACCTTTGGGTTAAGTTGAAATGATGAATTGGTCACAAAATTGATCAATCAAATGTTCCCAGTTGCTTGACCAACAAGTTCTTTTCTCTAAGGCAGGGATGTGTAACCTCCTACCTTTAGACCATATAGATTTCTTCCTTTATTCCCATATGATCCATGACCTAATTTCAAAAGTTCTCCATTCAGACTTCTAAATAAGCAGCATTTAATGTTTCTCTGAAGCTTGGGATATACAGAAGAAATTGTCAGGGGAAAAAAAGAGAGAGAAAAGTGTGAGGGTTTCTTAAGAGAAAATAGATGTCCCAAATCAATGCTTCACTTAGTACCTATCATAAAACTTGCCACAGGTTGAATGCATTGTGCATTGTGCTTTAAGGACAATGCTGCACTGCTACCTAAGCTGTTAACCTCTTGTACACAGTAAAAAAGATGATCTTCATGAAAATATGTGAGATCTATTATGAAAGTAATGAAGGAAAACATTTTAAATCCACAAGACATTGTTTGTAAGCAGATCAAACTAAACACTACCCTAATATTCACCTAAACACCATTGGCATTGACAAAATCATTATCAGTCAATTGGAGAAGGCAGATTTGCTTGGAACAGCTTACATCCTACAATAATACCTTGAACACCATCAAACAACCACATCTGCTTAGCCCAGATCTTTGGGGATAGATTGGAATTGACTAGCTCCTTGGCCAGGTTGAACTACTTCCAAGATCAGCTGTAGAAACAGGTTGGGAGGTCCTTTGAGAGTCTTATCATCTACACCTGCATACTCACAGATATTTATACTTCAGGCATAGAAATCAAACAATGTGGGAAGGAAAAAGTTACTTTGTAGGAAGGTAAGGAGTAGGAATATTGTGCTGAAAACCAGGAGCCGGGTGCATAATGGCAAAGAGACGTTGGAGCTGGAAATTTTGTTTGTTCCTAGGGAAAGCTTAAACAAAGTGTTACTGTCAGAAAAAGAGGCCTGGGACTTCCTGGATGTCATTTTGTTTATGAAGTACTCAAAAATATTAAAGAATGTTAATATGTCCAAAGAACCATGGTGGTGCAGTGGTTAGAATGCAATCTAATTCTGTCAACTGTCTACTGCAGTGGTTCCCAAACTTGGCAACTTTAAGACTTGTGGACTTCAACTCCCAGAATTCTCCAGCTAGCTCTTCTGGCTGGAGAACTCTGGAAGTTGAAGTCCACAAGTCTTAAAATTGCCAAGTTTGGGAACCACTGGTCTACTGCCAACAATTCAATTCTCACTGGCTCAGGGTTGATTCAACTTTTCATCCTTCTGAGGTCCAAGGTTGGTAAAATGAGGACCCAGATTGTTGGGGTGATCCTGTAAACTACTTAGAGATGGCTGTACAGCACTATGAAATGGTATGTAGTCCAAGTGTTACTGCTATTGCTATATTGTGATAGTGGTATCAACAGCTACAAGGACAGGGAGTGCCTTCTAATACTTGCTCAATACACATATTATATATTTGAACACAGATGTGGATTAATTACAAGAACTCTAAAATGGAATTAATGAAGCAGAAGTGAACATTATGACAATAGAATTTATCCTAATGATCCTAAGGAAGAGAGATGGTAAGAACATTTTATACATAATGTCACAGATTTGGGAATCCTTTTTTGAGCCTGTTTTGATTTTAAACCCTAAAACCATTCTCTAAAACCAATATTTTCAGGTCTTCTTTTGAGTGGAATGGGAGAACAAAGTGCTAAATCATTTACAACTTTCAAACCTTGGCTAGTTCATGTAAAGCTTGGATATATCCAATTTTTTAGTTGTGAAAAGTTTTGATATTTTAGATCCTTTCCCCTTCTAGAACTACTGAAAATAAGGAGAAAATTAGCAATGGCAATTGGAGGTCACTTTCTGCTGAGACATTTAATCCTGGGTTTTGAGATCATCGTTAAGTTTTAGCAAAAGTAGTTCCAATTATCTCTGCCACATTGATTTAAGGTCTGTCACCATACCATATATATTAGTTTTAGTCCTCTGAGTTTTCATTGGCATAAATCTCTTCTATCACGAGATCTGAAAAGTTTGATTAATTTCCTGCTATTGTACTGTACTTAATATTACTTAATATTATTTTTGAATATATATGGCCATATCAGTACATATAGATGACACAACTCATGTTCATTGATTCATAATTTGAATTGTTAATACAATGAATGCTCATATTTTGGATTGGATCATATCAATATACATAAAAGCAGATTCTTGAATGTGGTTTATTTGAGAGTATTTTGTACCCTACATAATGTAGCTCATATTATAGATTTTCCATGTTGGTTATACACCCTAGGAAGATTTGCCTTTGTTTAATATTCACATAATTCCAGAACATACTTATTTCATTGCTAAAAATATTTTATGTGTAAATATTTTTAGAGGTTAATTATTTCCAATTCAGTAGAGATGTAATTCAGAGTAACAGTTGGAAGACCGTCTGTGAATAATTACAACACTGTCTTTATCCTGAAATCCAAAAAGTAAGCTAAATAAAATATTGAAATTACAGAGTATTTAAATTACAGTATTTAACAACAAAAAACAAGTAAACAACAAACTCCTTTGTTATACACTATGTAATTAGTTCACTTAGCACACTGCCTTTTTTGTTTAAAAGATTGCAATATATGCTAAAGTTTTGAGAACGCTTACTTTACTAAAAGAAATTCTACAACCAAAAAACCCTTACATCCCATAGTAAAGGCATTATAGGTATGCATCTGATATACATGAAAAATAAGTTATAAATCTTCACATACTTTATGTATATTTGCTGTTATTAGTTAGAAAATATGCATTCTAGATTTATTTCTTTTCCTATTTTGAGCAACAGTTCTTTCAGATTCAGTTTTTACAGTAGCTTCTTGGTCATTGTAAATTTTTCCTCAGAAGAATAATCAAACATTCTGGTATATCTATCTGCCTTAATGTATTCATGATCTACACAATCAAAAGACTTGCTGCAGATTATACAACAAAGGGAAATTTTCTTCTTCTGTTCTCTTGCTTTGTAATTACCTATTTTACATTAGCTATTACAATGTTCCTTTGCCTTTTCTTAAACCAATTGATTTATTTATATCCCCCCCTTCTACGTAAGGTTCAATTCTTCTTTCCAAAACTTTGCTTTTGTGACAAATTGCTGCTAGTGGAGTTGGTAAGTTGTTATGTTTTCTTGCATTTGTCTTACTCAGAAGAGATACATACCTATACTAAACCAAAACTCTCTATGAGTTATCTTTTCAACATTGCAGGCTATGGTACATCATTTGCAAATAAAGATGATTGAACCGCCCCTGCAAAATAGTTATGCACTATTGCCATATGTCAGCCATTACTTTACAAACCATTAGAAGAAAATCCGATTTTGAATCTGCTCCAGTTGTGCATGTGCACCCTTTTGATATCCTTATTTTACCTGATTTTTGCATTCTATTTGTTTATTTTCTGCTCTGGAAAAATTATTCTGCAAATGAGTTTGCAATAATTCATTGAATATGCACAACTTAAAGAGGAAAAGACTTTCTGTGTAATAAAAAAAAGCTGAAACCTTGGCACTTTGTTTTTCAAATGAGACTCGCTCACTATTATTACCTGATCAATTGAAGTGATTATAGCTCTGTGAATATCCAAACATTTATGAATGGATATTTGCATGCATGCATACATCTAGCACAGCGGACTGGAAAAGGCAATTACAAATATCCCAGAGGGTTTGAATATTCTGTATCCCGTTCCCTATTTGCGATGTACAGTGCTTACAACCATTATTTGTAAGCTGTAATAAATGAAATAAAGTACAAATTAGTGGATGTCATCTGTTCTTCAGATTTATGAGATCCCATCTGGGGACAACAGCTGAATCTTAGTATTTTGTGGTAGTAATTTAAGTGTTTGCCTGAGGTTCTAAAACTCAGGGGAATTGCAGAGTTTTATGACCAAATATGGCAACCAGGCAAATATTGTGTCCCTTCTTCAATGCTGAAATCTTAGTCAACTAATTTTCCACCATTTTTATGCAGCCCCTTTAGGCATTGCTTAATGTCCCTTCATTTGTTCTTAATGTGGAAACTGAAAAGGCATTTAGATCACATCGATTTCGATGACCACCAAGGATTATTGCACTTAAGGCAATAGTGAAAGAGAGTTTATGGTTTCCAGTCCATTGTCATGTTTGGTATCCAGATCAGTATCAGCAGAAATAAGTAGGAAAGTATGGTTTTGGAAAGTACATGTGAAAATGTAATTGGAAATATTAAGTACCCGATAACACTGTTGGCAAATAGTTACAGGGGTGAAAGCCATGTATTACCCACATTTGCCAACCAAATATGCACATTCAAAAATTTTCCATAAATCAGTATGAGAGAAAAGGGTTCTTGGGATGTAAAAAACTACTTACTACTTAAATTGTTCCCTCCTTCCTTCCTTCCTCCATCCATCCAGCCAGCCAGCCAGCCTTTCTGTCCCTTTCAGTTCATATATATACCAATGAAGAAGCTTACAGATAATTACATTTAAGTAACAACTCATATTTGCTAACATGCAATATTGATTTTCAGTCCTCCAAACTTATGAGATTTGGGCAAGAATGCCAAAATCTCATTGTAACAACATCAAAACTTTGAACAATTTGATCATGTTAAAAATAGGGGACCTAAATGTTTGTTACACTCAAATGATAATTGGGTTGAGTTGCATTATAACTCATGTATATTTATTATGTATTTATATAAAAGAGCATGTGTCTATATAATGTATCTATATATGTATCTATATAAAAGAGCAATAGAGAGCTGTGACTCATGTCAAAATAAAGAATATACACCCTGCCCCACCCAAGGATGTTTTAGCATCTTACTTTCCTCAAACTAAGGAATTACAGTGAAAATTGCTGTTCATTGCACAAATTCTTCCTTGCTGGAAAGTTAAACCCATCCTCTTTCATTAATAGTAGAATGTCTTATCTTTATTCATGTTCTGCAACTAAATGAACACCTGAACCAATTTGGAAAGCTGTTAAGTACATTAATTCTAACATCATCTCTGTGTTGATTGATAGGTTTTCAAACTTTGTTGCTCTCAATGCAGACTTGATGGGAGAAGCACACTTTTTTTCCTAAATGAACATCTGGGCACCCTGCTGTGTAGCAGTCAAAATTGATTTCAAATAAAAAAGAAAATGCGATATATATATATATATATATATATATATATATATATATATATATATATATATATATATATATATATATATATATATATATATGCATATTTTTCTTTATAGCTAGTGAAGCTGGGTTCAAAGGAAACCTCACCATTAAATAGATACTGTTTTGTTCATTTTTCCATTCTTTTCTTCTTTTCAGCTGTTAAGTTCCTATTGGCTGCATGCTCAAGGGTTATGAACGGCTGCTTATAATAGTTTCATGGCGTAGCAGAAAGGCCTGACTGGGTCAAATGTCCACTTGGACTTTGTAATTTAGAGGTTTCCCAGGGCTGATAAATAAGAGGTCTTATTATTAATCTGAACATGATGCATTTAGCAGGAAGCGGAACCTGATGAATTCAAGCTTTAATACTGACCAAAGGGAACTTTAAAAAAATATTCATTGAAATATATAAATCATTCATTCTAAAGGACAGAGGGCAGGAAAAGCTTGAGGCAGAAGAAGATGGTAATTGGCATGCTTTGCTGGTTATGAGCGATTGTTTGGGGTAAGTACTAGGGACATCCATTTGGATGAAAAATTACTGACTCAAGTACAAAATAGTTGAGGGAGACTATTGTACAATATATATTGGGGATAATTAACTCAATGTGTTTAATAACAATAACAATATTTATTTTATTTATTTTATTTGTTTACAAGAAAATAGGTATAAGAGTAAACATGAGTATGAAGGAAATGGGTACGAATAAATGAGGACAGTAGGACAGGGACAGTAGGCATGCTAGTGCACTTATGCACACCCCTTACAGACCTCTTAGGAATGGGGTGAGGTCAATAGTAGACAGTTTAAGGTTAAAGGTTTGGGGATTTGAAAATGTAATAACAGAGTCAGGTAGTATATTCCAGGCATTGACCACTCTGTTGCTGAAGTCATATTTTCTGCAATCGAGTTTGGAGCAGTTTACTTTGAGTTTGTATCTGTTGTGTGATCTTGTATTATTGCAGTTGAAGCTGAAGTAGTCATTGACTGGTAGGACATTGTAGCAGATAATTTTGTGTACTATGCTTAAGTCCGACCATAGGCGGTGTAGTTCTAGCTTGTCCAAGCCCAAAATTTCAAACCTGGTGCTGTAGGGTATTCTATTGCAAGCAGAGGAATGTAGTACTCTTCTTGTGAAATACTTTTGGACTCATGAAATACTTCTGGACTTCTGGACAATACCACTAACGTTAGACTAATCTTTCTCATTCAAAAGTAATTATTATTTTATGTAAGTAATTCTTTTAATAAATGACTACTTTTTGTATATCTGTCAGAACCATAGTACAGATATCTGTCAAAAATCTTTATGAGTCAAGGAGAGTCAAAAACTTCCATAAGTCAAAGTTAGCCCATTGTAAGATAACTATATTGTTCTGCTGTGAAGTGGGGGATACCTCTGGAAAATATGAATACCCTGAAAGGCAGTTGTAAAAGTCAAGTTCATAATAGGAGAAGAGATGGAAGAGATAGGATTTTGTCTTACAAACCAAGCTTAATAGCCAGATCTCTGCTTCATTCTCCTTATCTCCTATGATAATATAGGACAACAAGAGCCAAGGTGACGCAGTGGTTAGGGTGCAGTACTGCAGGCCACTTCAGCTGATTGTGATCTGCAGTTCTGCGGTTCAAATCTCACCGGCTCAAGGTCAACTCAGCCTCCCATCCTTCTGAGGTGGGTGAAATGAGGACCCAGACTGTGGGGGCAAGTTGCTGACTCAATTTGTTAAAAAAATCTGTAAACTGCTTAGAGAGGGCTGAAAGCCCTATGAAGCGGTATATAAGTCAAATAAATAAATACATAAATAAATAAATAAATAAATAGCCCGCCACAGAGTTGTCATGCAAGACTTGGAGGCCACTTCAAATTCATAGAAGATCTTCAAAGTGATTTTTGCCTGGTTCTTTCCCTTCCCTGAACATGCTTTAGAGAAAGCACCCAAATCCCAAAACACAAACAAAAAAGTGATTTCTCCAGATTCCCATTAAGCTGGATGTAGATCTGAAGCACCCACTAGATATGGCATCCAACTTCAGTAGCTACTAATATGGCCACTGCTGATGCAAATGACTGGAGGAAGGCTTCTGGTTGGATGATGTAGTGTTTGGAAAGAGAAGTCTCATTTAAACACCTGAGGGTTGTATAACCCAACATGATAAAACTAGCCAGCCAGAAATTAACACGCTCCAATAAAAAACAGAGGTTTTGGCATAGTTTGAAAATATGACCTCTTGAAAGTAAATTGGAAAGCTTTTTATCTTTTCTGTGTGACTATTCAATAGAGAAGAAGAGATGTTCAGCTGAAAACAAGGTTTGACCACATAAGTTGAGTGGTTCAGCATTAAAATAAATAAAAACAGTGGGTTTCTTGGGGATAGCCGTGATTTGCTAGAATGCATATTGTGCGATGTTACAGCTGCTTTAGAAAAAATAGAGGCAACAGTCTTGGAAACTGAGTTCTTGAAATCTCAATATTTGGAAGATGGACTTCCTTTAACTAGGCTCCATACTTTTTTCAACTTGAGGGCCTTTCTTAAAAAATGGGCAAGGCCAGGGAAATTTTTAGAAAAAGTTTTCAGGCTTGTTAAATGTTAAAATACTGTATGTGCATCTGAAATTCTTAAAGTGCCTTAAAACCCTGTAACATGCCAAAAATTGGTGGAGGGGGAGAGGACACAAATTTTGGGGTCCCTTTTATTCTGGAAGGCAGCTATTTTGACAGTAAGCAGACCATCAATGTAACTGTTTAATCTGTTTAATCTAATAAAAAATATGCACTGATTTTGTGACTGTAGGTTCCTCCTCTTGATACTTTCATTCTGTGATTTCTTTTTTTCTGAATTCTTTAAGTGACATCGTTTCTAACACGATTCCCATTATTTTCAATATGCTTAGGATGTCAGTCTTAATTTGAATCCAACCATTGAACAATATTTGTACAATAAACCACTAGTCTGGAGTGCAAAATTTATCTCAGAGCTTGAATGAGCTTCGAGCGCCTCTATTCTTCTCAATGGCTGCTTTTTAGCTTGTTAATTCCTAGCACATTTCATTCAGCCACTCCAAAATAACATATTAAGAGGCTGGTGTCTCCCATTTTTTAAATTGACAGATTGAGACCCTGACATTTAGCAGTCCTATCTCTTAAGTCTCTTTGTAAAGGACCAGAAATGAATTACCCGAGGTCAAGTTCTGTTTATACAGTGGACTGTTCTTGCTGAATTACCTCCTTGACTTAATAGCTTCCTTTTGGGTGACATTTCTCCCAGAAAGAAGACAAATTGTCTAAGGTCACCCTGCAGATCAATTCAGAGTGTAGGAGGAAATTGTATGGGATCAGCTAAATTGCACCAGGTCTACCAGCTCGCATTTGGCAGCACGCCGTCAGTCAAAAGGCACAAACACAACCTTCCTTAGTGGGTAGATTTAAAATACAGTCAAATGTGTAAGGAACAAGGTACTTAAAATGTGCCAATTGAATATCCTAGGGCCTGAATGTTTTCTTATTTAGGCAGATCCTGAATCTAATCAAGCGTAGGAGTGTTACAGAATTTAGATCTTTTCAAATTCACAGAAAACTACAAATGATGTTTTTACTTGAGATACTTAAAGGATTTAAAAATGGTTACCAAAGCTTTGTGATTTGGATCTGTGAAATCATGATAGGATTTGGTCATCTAGCATGATGAAACGAAATAATTCAAAATGAATTATCTATACTGCATGCTTTGCTCTTTTATTTAGTGCTAATAAAGTAGATGTGTGTATTCTACTTCCATTAAGAAATATCCTCAAATCACTCAACTAATGCAAAATAATTTTATTGGATTTGGATCCAGGTTAAGTGACCCAAATATTGAAATAACTGTCCTATTGAAACAATGTGAATAATCATGATTAATTTTATCCCCCTAAGTCTGCCTGTAACCCCTTAGATTTGAAAACCTAGGAGCTGTATTTGAAATGTAAGATATGTATTGCTGGATAGATTGGGGATTGTTGGTTAAGACACCTGATTTTTGATTTTACTCTTTTTTGGTTTTTACTGTTGTTGTAAAAGCCACTCAGAACTGGCTTAATAAGATGAAAAAAATATATAAATAAATACATGTCAACCAGAGGTGATATACAGCAGGTTCTGACCAGTTCTGGAGAACTGGTAGTGGAAATCTTGAATAGTTCGGAGAACTGGTAAATGCCACCTCTGACTGGCCCTGCCCCCATCTATTCTCTGCCTCCCAAATCCCAGCTGATCGGGAGGAAATGGGAATTTTGCAGTAACCTTCTGCTGGAGTGAGGTGGGAATGGAGATTTTACAGTATCCTTCCCCTGCCACACCCACCAAGTCATGCCCACCAAGCCATGCCACACCCACCAAGCCACGCCCATAGAACCGGTAATAATTTTTTTTGAATCCCACCACTGATGTCAACAAATAAAGTATATAAAATAAGTAACTAAGGGTGTCAATTCTCCTTCTGACTTTGAGAACTAAGAATTGAAATATAAATATTTTATATTTGGGAGCAATCTTTCCTGCTTTATGTTTTCATGAACATTTTAGAGGAATTTAGAAAGTGAGGTGAGACAATTTAGTGTAACACCTAAGACATCAGGCTAGAAATCAGGAGATAATGAATTCTAGTTCCACCTTAGGTTCAAAGCTATCTGGGTGACCTTATACCAGTTACTTGCCATTTTTGAAAAACCTTGCTAGGAAAACTGTAGGGATTTATTCAGGAAGAATATACCGGAACAAGTGACTCATAAGTGTTTCAAACACAGAGTAAAAAAAGAAAGACTGAAGTGATGGTATTTTTGCTAAGAATATTTATTTTGGTATGTAACAAACAAGTGGAAAGAGAAACAAATTGACCTGAAAATATTGATAACGTTCCTTCCTGTTATCAATTCTTCCTAAATGCTTTTAAATCCATTTTTGTATTATTATCTCTAGCCATGAATTCAAGAAACAAAGCTTGATTATTGGACAAATGGTTGTTGGAGTAAGGTTGTGGAGAGGAGGAAACATTGTGGAGAAAAAGCAGTTTTTCTTCTGACTTAACAATTTATTTTTAAATTCTGGCAGATTACAACATTTACACGGACTTTTGCAAATGTGAGCTGGACATTCCAGGGTTTATATGTCTAGTAGTACAATGTAAGATTAGCCTGGGGAAAAATGTGTAAAAATTTCTCAGTTTTTTAATGCAGTAATCAATTGAATTGCCAGTTAAATTTTAATTTGCAGGGGACAAGACAACATCCTTGATTGTGTCCGAGGATAGCAGGAGACTTTAGGCCAGTGATGGCAAACCTATGGCATGCATGCCACAGGTGGCAAGCAGTAGCCTCTCTGTGGGCATGAGAGCCATCATCCTAGTTCAGTTCCACTGCGCCTCCCACTGGCCAGCTAGTCATTGGGTCTCTGCTGTGCATGCGCGGGGGTGAGTGTATGCAGGGGGGCATGTGCGTATTTGCAGGTGGCAGGGTGCAGGCTGGGGCACATGTGTGTTGCGTGGGGCATGTGTGTGGGACTGTGCGCACATGAGTAGGGGGAGGGCCATATGCGTGGGGTCTGTGCAATCATTCCATTTTGGGAATTTGGCCGCACTTTGGGTACTTGCTCCGGAAACGGTTAAACATCACTGTTTTAGGCTATTTTTCTCCAATTTTATGATGCAACGGACACATTTTGAATGCTGATAACCTTTCACAATATGGCTACCACGACTGTGCATGCATGGCCTATTACAGATCATTCTTTAAGCAGAAGACGCAGTGGTGTGGTTATGCCCCATCACCCTGTGTAGTCTTCCAAGTGCCTCAATTTACCTTTGTGTGTGTTTGTGGGGGGTGGTTCCTAACTAAATGGGGCCACGTCTCCACTTGTCTAATAGTCAAGCTTTGTTTCTTGAGATCATGGCTTGAGAGAATAAGGTAAAAATGAATTTTAAAACATTTAGAATTCTATTATTAAAGAATTCTATTATTTAGGAAAAAATGATAATGGGGGGGGGGGGAACATTATCAATATGACCATGTCCACTAGTTTTTTCTTACTATTGTTGTTTGTTTATTTATTTTGTAAGAATAAAAACATAATGATTGAGGTATCAGGCTAGAAATCAGGAGACAATGTTCTAGTACTGCCTTAGGCATGAAAACTAGTTGGGTGACTTTAGACAAGTCATTCACTCTCTGCCCAATGAACTTCACAGAACTGATATTGTGGGGAAAAGAGAAGAAGGAAGTTTTAGGTAAGTTTGCTACATTGAGTAGTAGTAGTAATAGTAGTAAAGAATACATCAAGAAATTGCAGTTTCCTGCAATAACACCAGCAGAACTGCAAAAAGGCTGTGCTACTCAGAACATCATACATTTTAAGAAGATACTTGGTTGATACCTAGCAGGAACCCATATCAACCATCAGCGCCAGTCATTGATATTTGTGATACATTTTTAAATGTTCAGTTGACCAAGTTCCATGTTTAATGAATAAAAGATATAATAAGAATAAGAATAGTAATAGAGGTGGGATAAAAATAAATCATAAACCAGATATGTGAGTCCCAAACATTTTGGGAAGTACCCGAAGATGCTTGAAGCGGAAACATTGCTTGCTTCCTTCCCATCATGGAGAAGGGTGTTTGAAAGTGCCATTATACAAATGTAGACTTTATGGAGTGCAAGAGTATCACATGGCATGCACAATTATGTTTCCAGGCTTGTGAATTGGGAAACAAAAAGCAATTGCTGCTATTTTCCATATACTTTCTAGTAACTTCTGTCTGAGGCAGTTTTTAAGCCTGGCCTGATGTCAGGGCTGGCTCCTGTTCATTTTATTTTGTTTTGGGAAGCCATATCTATTTGCCTCAGGAAAACAGAACGGCAAAAAATAAGATTAAGATGAAAGAGCCATAGAATGCAGGAAAAAAATGTGTAAATTATGAGATGATTTCTTGAGATGAAATTCTGTAGGTATAAAAATAAGGAAAAGAAAACCCTGCACTGCATTTGAGATTCCTTGGTATTTCTTTGTGGATGAACTTTCAAAAGCAAATGCTTCATATTTATAAAATCATGAAGGGATTAGAGAGATTTGCAAGAGCAGTAGAAAAAGGTATTTTTTTCTGCTATCCTATTGAAAGGACAGCACTGGGGAAAATGAGGGTGGGGAGGAGGAATAAAAGTCTCTTTTTAATTAAGCTTCTTACCCTTTGAAGTTTCCTGATTTTTTTTCACATTGATGATGTAATTTATGTAAATAATCATCTATCTATGAAAGGAGTGTGTCTGTCAAAACCTAAAATGAAAAACATCCGTCATTTTGAAGTGATTAACATTCTCCAGATGTTTAAATCCTCAGATTTCAAGAGTTTCTCTTTGTTGTGATAATGATGTAGTATCCAGAACAAGAATGTTTACTTTTTTTGTATGGGTCAAACACAGATTTTTCACAATCCTATTAAAGCATGCCGTGCGTTGTAATTGTATGTACAGATGAAAGCATATCCAGTTATTATTATTCCCCCTTTAATGGTAAACTGCTGCTGGTAATTTTACTGTAAGGCTGAAACAAAAGGAATCTACATGAAAGGGCCACCATTGCTCACTTATGTAATCAATTTATAGATGTCAAGTTTGCACAAAGATGGTTATCCTTTTCTGTTACCAGATGAGACATGCTACCACCCTGCAGCACTAAGAAACATACTGCTCACTTGGGTTGGTTTCTCCCCCTTTTCCACCCACCTTCCCCCCTTTTGGGGGGGGGATTTCTTGGGAATACAGTAGATGTAACTGATAATATTAAATGACAGCTAAACATTGCTCTACTCTGGGCTGCCCAACTTTAGAATCAAAGGACGCTAACACAACGTTAATATATTTCCTTGAGAATAAGGCTTCAGGATCTGCCCTACTTCCCTTTGAGGTCTAGAAAAGATCAATATGAAATGAGTTTCTTTCGTTTGTCAAGCAGTTTTGTCACCTGCACAATCAATGTTGAAGACAATCTTCCTTTCCCTATGGTTTTTTTTTTCCTGTTGAGACTCACAGATTGGGAACACTTACTCATGAACTGCTGATTCAGGTTTGTTGATATACCAGAGGACTTTTAGTCACAATAAAGGGATGTTTTGGGACTGTTGTTGGAGCTACTACAATTGTCAATTCAAGAGAAGGAAATGTGAATGGAAAGGCTAGGACCAGTGGTGGGATTCAATTTTTTTTTTACTACCAGTTCTGTGGGCATGGCTTTGTGGGCGTGGCTTTGTGGGCGTGGTTTTGTGGGCATAACAGGGGAAGGATACTGCAAAATCCCATTCCCTCCCCACTCCTGGGGGAACCTGCTTTCCAGTTCCATTCTCCTGTTCAGGGCAACAAAAGAATACAGCTGGGAGACCATGGGGGCGGAGCCAGCCTATTTGCTGTTTCTCCGAAGTACCCAAAATTTCAACTACCAGTTCTCCAGCATACTTCTAGTCAGTTCTGGGGCACAAAACAAATTACAGGTAGTCCTTGATTTGCAACCACTCTTTTAGTGACTGTTGGAAGTTGCAAGGGCACAGAAAAAAGTGATGACCTTTATTCACACTTATGACCTTTGCAGCAATCCCATGGTCACATGACCAAAATTCGGATGTTTGGAAAGTGGAGTGGGTTTACGATGGTTGCAGTGTCTCCGGGTCATGCAATCATCTTTTGCGACCTTCTGACAAGCAAAGTCAATGGGGAAGTCACAATCATTTAACAATCGTGCTGCTCACTAACAACTGCAGTGATTCACTTAACAATTGTGGTAAGAAAAGCCATAAAATGGGACAAAACTCATTTAACAACTGTCTTACTTAGCAAGAGTAATTTGGGGTTCAATTGTGGTCATATTTTGAGGACTACCTGTACTTAACTCTGAATATCTTTCTTCTGAGCATGCTGATCAGGATATGATGATGGCTAATGAACAGTTTAAGACTTCTGGACTTCACCTCTCAGAATGAACAATTTAGGATTTGTAGACTTCAATTCCCAGAAATCCCAAAGTAGTCATGCTGGGTGGGGAATTCTGGGAGTTGAGGTCTTAAAATAGCAAGGTTGGACATCCCTGTCTACACCGAGAAGGCGATTAAAGAAGGTTGGCAAGGATAACCAGCTAGCATTTGTAAGACAATTGGAATATGTTACTTTCAATACCTCCATTAAAAACAATTTAATTTTTGTGCATATAATACTGCACAAATAATTATTGTGTTTTAAAGAAAATCAATGTACATTCAGAAAGCAGAATTTTGAAAGTAATGAGCATTATGATTCAAGCATCAAAAATGCTTATTTAGAAAACAATATGCCCAAGAGCCTGATGTTTTATATTTGTTCTTTACTTCCAAAAAAATCCATAGTACCCCATGACCTCAGTAATATTTCAAAGCCTGGAAATGACCATCTGCTCCAGAATCATTTTGGATATTGAGATGGCAGTAAATAAATAAATACATAATCTACAGAGCCATAAATTGCTATCTTCATTGTGATAAGTAGTTTAATAATAATTTAATAAATAATAGTTTAATAGGCCACTTTATACCAAATAATTGCAATTTTGTTTGTAAGTTCCTTCTAGAACAGGATAATTTAAGAGAAAAACTCTTAATACTTTTCCTTTCTTATTTTCCTAATTGTATTACCACATGGAAGTAGTTAATCATTATCATCTCTGTACTTGTCTAACTTCTTAGATCTATATTAATCTTCACCAAAATAGAGTGGGAAACATAGAACTTGGTCAGCAATGATTTAGCCATTCAATTATAATAAGAGCCCTTATTTTGTTAGTACATACAGAGTGAAAAGCGCAATTTCCTGAGGCAAGGCAGTTCAGTTTCGCTCTTTCGAATAATTTATATAAAGTTATTAAAAAAGAGAAAACTATTTTTAAGAAAGAAGAGGGAAAATCACTTATATTTTCAGAGAAATTTGTTTCTAGTGTTTATAATTGTGCCTGTTTAAAACCAATAGATTATGTCCAAAAATATTTTAGGGTTTGGTTTTATTAGTATAATTTACTATTGCACTTTTATGCTGGATATTCTTAACTTGTCTCCAGTAATCAGATGTAATAGAAGTTCTATTTTGAATTGTTAATTTTTGTGTCTGAAAAAACGGAAAGATTTATTTCAAAGTCCTTAACATTTGGGATCCTAGATTATGAATTTAATTCTCACCAAATTTGAAATCAAACTACTATGAAGCAATGAGAATACAGAATGCGTAGAATGAAGATGGAGGGAGGGAGAGAGGGACAGATAGATCTATGGTTAAATCTGTTTTGTAACTATGTGTTAGTATTTAAGGGATTGTCACAAATACTTTGTTAAATAAAAAATCTGTAGTGTTATAAGTAGACAGACATTTAAAAGCAATACAACATAAATTAGCGTTTAAACTTTAAATTGCTTTGTAAATAAGTAATTTTGCTTTGGCACCTGAATGATAGTAATTAGGCAACTGCTGACTTTGATGAAATGGTTATTCCTAAGAGTCAATTTTATAAATTTTCCCCTTCAGAAATGGTTTTGGATTCAAGAGATTTTGCTTGCTACTTTAAAGAGAAAGCTGATTTTATGAAATAAAATGTCATTTAAAAATATACTAGTTTTTCTTGCCTAGAAAAAATATTAGGAACCTTTAAAATGCATTTCAAAGTCTGCTGAAATAAACCAGAGAGAATTTAAGGAAGAAATTCCTTAATTAGAAAGAATTTGTACCTATTAGTTATGGTACATGGAATGTAATCCTGACTTTGTTGGAAATACATATGAAATATTTTGTGCATAAATTTACAAGCTAATGCTCCCGATTGAATGGAAGTGCTATAAATTAGCAAACTACTTTGCTATATATTTTGCCCTGGTTTTGGGAACTTAAATAATTGCCTGAACTAACCTGGACTGTTGTGTCTAATTTATTAGGAAGCTGAAGTCTGAAAGTTGCAGCAAGAGCATTCATATTATGTCCACTAGTGCCTGGAACAATGATGATACTTAGCAATGCCTCCTGAGAACTATTTGCAATGAACAAACCATTGGAATTAAATAAATCTATTTACTGATTTGTTCAAAAATATCCGAATCGCCTTGATTTGATTATTCCATTTACCATCCATTTGTCATCCAGCAATATGTTTGCGGGATTGATGTGTATCTAAAGCTCTCTTCCCAACATCTGGTTTTAGAAGGACAATATAGTCTTCTTCTAAAGGGTACACAGAAGTATGGAATGGCAGATAATTTGGGAGAAGACCTGCTCTAATCCAAGTGTTTGATGTTTCAAACTTTATTCTGTCCCCCCACCCTCTCTCTCCCTCTCTCTCCCTCTCTCTCTCTCTGTGTAAATGTATATCTCCTAATGGAAGCTAAAAGGTGGCAGCTGTGCCAAAGTAGTCAATCCCAAATCGCTGAGCAGAAAGGAGCAGAGAAAGCTTTGATTGCTTCGGAGGAGTAGTGTGTCTCAACTACAAATCAAGCAAGCTACGAGGGGGGAAAAAAGACCCAATCAACGCAATAATGGCCTCCACTTCACAATCAGACAAGTGCTCCTACTTTAGAAATCCCACCATTTATGGCTGATTGCTAAGCCTGGCCTCATTTCTAATCTAAAGGCGAGTAGTAATAATTTAAGGAAGGAATTATAACAACTTCGCAACAATTTGGTAAATTGTTTTTATTTGGAGGGGGGGAGAGAAAGAAAAGAGGTTGTTGTGAAGCTATTGCTATTGGTAAGCTCTTTCAACCCCCCCCCCCTGTTTCCCCTCCTCCCCCCAAAAAATCTGGGGTATTATTACATCATCCACTCTTTCCAGTTCTCTCCTAAAGAGAAAAAAGTCAAACCTCATGAAAAACCCCAACAAAAATCCAGAAGAAGTCTAGTAGAATATTGAATGTTTAATCATTACATGTCCACTGTTATAAATTTAAATACAGTGTTCTAGCTGAATGAACACTAGGGGACATAGGTTGACCCAAAAGACCCAGAAGTCATTTATTGGTATCCAGATGTAGTGAGCCTTAATTAATAGAATGATAGTAATGTGATTTGATCACATTTTAAACAAACATACTTATTTCTCTTAATTGTTACACTATAGTGGTATTATTATTTTGGATGCAACAAACATAAAATGATGAAGAGTGTGTTAAGGTATGAAAAATTAAATTAAATTTCTAGGCAGAGATGCTATTTCTCAAACAGCAATCCATACTAATATCTAACTGACAACAATCTGTACCTCTCTGGATATGGGTGAGTCACATTAAATTGTTTTTCAGGAAATAACACATTTATCTGAATTGTACACTTGGGATAAATGATTATCTTGTCATCTGTATAGCACCAAAAACTCTTATGTCTGTTTGTAACCTTCAATTGAGTGAAACGGTGTATCATAGGACAACAATTTTTGAATCGACATACCTCTGATGGACTAACTTAAAGAATATATCAAAAAAGCCAGGATCCATTACTCCCATGAGATTGAAATTTGGCAACATTGCAACCAGTTCAGAGCTGCCACGGTCCCCTTTCGTGATTGTCATTTCCAATGCTCCATTCCAATGTTGGAAAGTCAATGGAAACGTAGCAGGAAATTGTTGCTTTTTGACCACTTATGATCAACCTGTTTTCCTGTTTAGGTAAGGAAGCAACTCTGAAACAATGACCTAACAGTTTATAGGTTGCCCAGTGTTAAATGAAGAAGCCATGAGCATCTAATTGAAATTATTTCTTAACAGTTCTTAACAATGACACACATTTTGTGTAATAATTAAAAAGTTACTTGTTTAACAAACAAATAGAATAGTAAAAGCTTATTAATGGCCCAGTGCTGAAGATATTTATGAGAAACTTTTATTTATAATCCTAATGAAGACGCTTATAATAGTAGAGCAAGATTTATAAACAGGCAAACCAGATGCAAGTCTGCACTTACAGCATTTCGGATATCACAGTTGGTGGGAGGAATTAGTATGCATTTGAATTTCCATTGCCAATTGCATGTTGTAAAATAATGGGTTTTCCTCTTTCATTTTTAAAAACAAATTTGCCACTACATCATTATTTATTAATTCATTATTATATTTCTTTTAAGTTGGTTGCTCAAGTTTCTAACTGCATATTATGTAGTCATAAAAATATCTCTTGTAAATTTGCTATGAATAAGCAAGTAAGCAAGCAAGGAAATATCACCAGAATATTTTTTGTAACTTAATGACCACATGCTGAAGCCATGCAGCGAATTAAGGTTTGCTCCTAGTTGATGCTATTTTTATTCCTTATTAAATGCAGATAAAAAAGTTGTGTGTAATGTGAACTGTAAGATTTGGGTGCATGTTTAAACTATTTGCAAGTTTCATGATGTAAAATTAGCTCTGTTGGTCAGATAAACCTCTCCCTTTATTTTTGAAAATACCTCTCAGAAATAAATAGATAGTTCAAACATTCAGGATGACAAATGAATTTTCTTATATATTTTAACTCATATTCCATCCATAAATCCTGACGCAGAGTTTCATACACGGTGTGCAACTTCTGTGCTAATCTGCTACCCTATTAATTTCACCAGATTAAGTAGAAAGTTTCCACATTTAAAATACTGCTGTCCTCTCGTAAATCAACCCCGTTGAAATAAATGAATCTGACTATTGTATACATGGGCCAGAGGTCCCCAAAAGTGGCCATGAATTTTACAGTTGCCAGGTTTGGAGACTCCTGGCATAGGCCATCAACCTCAGGATGCTGTGCCAATTCTATATACCGGTATTTGGGAGTAAACACACTCACACAATGGCATTACATTTTACTCCACACAAAAATGATCAGACATTTTCTGACGACTATTTAGTTTTCCCTAATCTGATGCTTTCTAAATAGATTGTGACCAGATATGTCCAAAGGGAAAAAGGGTCAAAATGGTGGCCTGGTTTTTTAAATGTTTGTATGTATCTGTGCATCCCTGCATTTGCGGAGCCGCAGAGGTAGAAGACCTGGCTCACATCCTATTTCATTGTTCCTTGTATAAGGGGGTGAGCAAGGGTGGGTTTCAACCGGTTCGCGGCGGTCCCTGCGAACCGGTTGGTCGGCAAGCTCAGAAGTAAGTAACTTCCGGGAATGGCGAAGGGCCCGCCCGCCCGCGCTCCTTACCCAGTTTTGATGAGTTCTGCGCTTCCACGCATACACAGGAGCAGCTGGAGCATCGCGCAGAGGCTAGTATGCATGCGTGCACCGCGCGCGTGCACGAGGACGCCACCGGCCCCGTTCCAACCAAACCGGTTGGAACGGAGTGAGAAACCCACCCCTGGGGGTGAGAGACAGGTGTCTTCTTCCACATACCAAATGAATGACCCCATTGGGATTCCGATATCAAAACAACTTACTTTATGTGTGGCCAGAATCTGAAGATAGCATTTAACAAAGCACAGTACTAAAACAAAATGGTTCAGTTGAGATCTGCATACGTGGGACTGATTGGGGTAGATTGTAAGGGTGACACTGAAATATAATTTTATGTCATTTTATTATATTTTATATATTTATGTATTAAATTATATTATAGCTTATCCTATAACTATAGTATTTTACTTACTCTTATTTTAAATTGTTTGTATAAGATTTTATTGGCGATATGTGTTTGAACCTTGTGCTTTGATATGGCCTATAGGCTTATCAATAAAACTATCATCATCATCATGTATATGTGTTTATTTTATTTATGTATTTAATGTATGACAATCATTGATATACAAATATAAGTTGAAATAAAGTACCAGCAAATTATCTATCTTTCTACCCTTCCCTCCCTCCCTCTCTCTCACACACACAAACAGACACATATACACGCACACATCTATCATCTATCTATCTTCTATGTATAACCTCTCTCATGTGGACAACACACTATATGAAATAAAATATTAAATTAAGATAAAACCATAATAAAATCACCATTATATGGTGCCATAGAATTGCAATGGGATAAATGTGTCTGTGTGAGAGGAGACATGCATTAAAAACAACAGAGCTTTGTATGGTGACACACACCATCTTTTTCCTTTAACTAAAAGTGGGGAAGGTCCTTTGGTGGTCTCTGAACTTGCTTGCTTTCTTGCAGATATTTCATTATCCAAGCTAAGTAAATCATCAGTGCTATGGTAGTAGACTACTAGCACTGATGTTGTTACCTAGTTTGGGTAAGGAAATGTCTGCAAGAAAACAAACAAGTTCAGAGACCACCAAGGACCCCCTGAGCTACAAATATTCTCCTTTATTGGTACCATTAACTATACCTGTAGACACTCATGTTTGGGACTGTAGTTTGACCAATCTGGAATTAGGAATTCTAAAAGCTGTTCAGCTTACTAAATTCTTGTCTCTCATTAAACGAATTCAGAAAGAGGAGTTCTACAATATATCTCTCTCTAACTTTAAGTATCCATTCAAGTATCCATTCAATGTCTTTCTCAGTGTATTAACTAACACATAACTGCTAGAGACACACTGCAGATCCTGGGTGAAAATTGTGCCCAGTTGGGGCTAAATCTGACTCAAGATTCACCTAAATTTGATGCACTGCTGGCAGAAGATTAGCACAATATGACAATTGTGATTCTATGATAATATTAGAATTTCAAATTCACTACTGCTTTGTCAGAAAGTAGAATTGTAAGAAATCACACATGGAGGACTTTACTAAATTCCAAAATGTTATACAAGGTTTTTAGAGGAAATGATAATCTAGCAGAGTTTAAAGACGATCTGTATTGGTACAGAAAAAAAAAAGTCAGATCTCATCCTTAAGAGCTTTTGAATTTTGAATAAATTTTGCTACTAAGAACGCTTTTCATATTTGGAAAAAGCATGACTTGCTAAAATAGAAATAGGTTCTATGTTGACAGTTCCTCTACAAAGATTGTTTGAAATCTATTGCTGTTTCCCCACTTCCAACGATACGGTTATTGTGAATTGACGGAGAATCTTTGCATGTTGCATATGCTAAAAATTATCTTAGAAAAATGTAAGAAATCTTGTTTGAAATTGTATGTGTAGAACTGTGTTTTGATGGAGGATTTTAGTTCCTATCAACAGGAAGGAAAATTGTGGAAATTAGTTGGGTTGAGGTAATATATGTATATGTATATGTATATGTATATGTATATGTATATGTATATGTATATGTATATGTATATGTATATGTATATGTATATGTATATGTATATGTATATGTATATGTATATGTATATGTATATGTATATGTATATGTATATGTATATGTATATGTATATGTATATGTATATGTATATGTATATGTATATGTATATGTATATGATGTATATGTATATGATGTATATGTATATGATGTATATGTATATGATGTATATGTATATGTATATGTATATGTATATGTATATGTATATGTATATGTATATGTATATGTATATGTATATGTATATGTATATGTATATGTATATGTATATGTAAATGTATATGTATATGTATATGTATATGTATATGTATATGTATATGTATGTATATATATACACACACACACATACATACATACACACACATACATCTGTATCTAGAGCTCGTGAGGGAAGTTGGGAGCTAATTATCAGGTATGATCTATATTATATTATAGATTCTATAAGTTACAAGTAGAAATTGAAAGTGATCTGCTATGCACATCCACTCTAAAGTAAGGCTGAGTTGAGTAGAATATCCTTTTTCTTACATACAGGATTATAGCATTACCTTCTCACTCAATTAATTCCAAACAATGGCATAGGTATGCCTCTATTTGTTGAATAATATTCAAATCAAGCTAACAGCTAGGGTAATCATAGTGTATACTGCAGTAGAATTTATTATGAAAAAAGATTGTAACTAACAAATTCTGAAATTAAATATCTGTAAGAAGATGAAATATTAAAAGAAACATAAATAAATCGATAGAGCAGGCCTAAATCTTGAGCATTCTTGGGTATTTTCCCTTATGCAAAAGTAAAGAAATTGTGAGAAATTTCATAATAATTATATAAAAACCATAATTGGATATGCAGGTATGTTCTAATTCTTCTTTCATTTAATTCACAAGTGTAATTTTATCATCCATATTAATGCTCAGGGATTTACAACTGTACGATGGGGTGACATTTTCAATGGGGAAATAACTCATTCTGATTATAATTCATAATATTTACTTGTGAGAAAAGAAGAGTGTGATAAAAAAAGCACTAATATAATGTGGAGGTAGCATTATCCCTTTATAAAATTTACGATCCCATAAATCCATGTGGCTTTGGTCGATATTTTCACAGATATATCACAGATCAAACACATGTGCATGCAATGGGATCAATTTACAGCTGTATTAACAGAAAATTGTCAGTCAGGGCTTAGCAAAATGCTTTTCTTAATATTGCTGCCTTCTGAGAAATTTTGTATTCTCTGAATGTTTAGTAGTACACAGCGGGAGTGCAAGCTTAAATGACCCCTAGTGTCAAAAAGCAGCATGCTTAAAACAATTACAAGCACTGATTTTTTTTCTCCATTCAAGGATAATAGGGTAGAAAGAGAGGGGGGGGGGCTAATAACCTAAACTACATTTATAGTCTGATCTAAAAATAAAATGGGCTATCAGTCTCCCCATAATAAATTGAAAGAAAAACTATTAAATGAGGGAAAACTGAATATTTGTTCTACTGCCCAATTTATTTAGGCTTTGTTGTTTGGGAAATGTGTATAATTGTCAATAGAATATTGTCAACATAATATATTTTTTAAAATACCATGTTGTCAATTTTTTACATGGTGATGGTGGTATAAATAATGATAAATATTAGATTATGCTAGTAGGATTTAATACAAATAGATCAAACAAAAAAGTCACCCATTCATTTCAATTAAAGAGACAAATATGCTTCCCCCCCCCAATTGTAAAACCTGATTTTAAAGGCTAAGATTTGAAAGTCAATTAGCTATGCTATTCTTTGTCTTTAATTTTTCTGTGATGATGATGATGATGATGATGATGATGATGATGATGATGATGATGATGATGATGATGATTTTTACATGGAACACTGAATAATACCACAAATATTTTCTTAAATGCTAATTTGAATTCTTAGGAAATATTCTTCCATGGTAAAGGAAGAGTATCATTATAATAAAGTAAAAATTTGTCTAGTTATTGCAGTAAATTGACTGACACCTTAAAAGGTAAATTAACGTACGAATACATAAAAGGGACTCTTCAAGTCAAATTGCAAAGATTTTTTTTCAAAACTTTGGAAGGAAAACTTTCCATAAAACTGTAAATATCTGAAATGCCCCACTTCAAACTATATGTGGAGAGAGAGAGAGAGAGAGAGAGAGAGAGAGAGAGAGAGAGAGAGAGAGAGAGAGAGAGAGAGAGAGAGAGAGAGAGATATTGCATAACATGGTCACATAACTGATGGGTGTAAAAACACTTTAACAATTATTATATTAAGAGTTATAACAATGGGGATTATTTGTCGTCAGAAATACTTACTCAGCATACATGATACACTATATGGTATATTGGACTTTCTTACCTTCTGCTCTTCACTGATAAATTAGAAATGGAGAAGTAAAAAGGGTCTAGAGGTGTATCATTTCAAGTTTCTTTATTGGAAGAGCATGGAGGAAAAGAGACCAAGTTCTTATTTTAGCATTAAGGCCTTTGTTTGGAAATATTTAAATTCTCAGATGTAGAAATCAGTGTGTTAAGAATGTAAAATGGTTTCATATGTATGTATGAGATTGTGTGTGTGTTTGTGTGCAATCATAACTATAGCAACAATATAAACACATGACAAAGAAATCCTTTTAGTTATGAAATTGTGGCCTTTTGTGAGTTTATAACCCAAATGTATAGAGCACTCTCTCTGGCACTTGATGTTCACATTATGTGTCACACAATCAATGAGAAATATATATACCCATGTAGTCTACGTAGAGAAAAAAAGGGGTGGCATGTACAAATAAATTAGGCTTCCCTCAGAAGGTATGCAGAGGACTCTTAATAGTCCATCTAACCCAAGATATTAACAGCTCTCAGGCAGAAGTTTTTATTGGTTGATTAAGATTAAGATTAAGTAGATTAAGAAGTTTTAGATTGCATCAAGAGACTGAAGCTGAAGTTTCAAATATACAAAACATGTGATTTACTTCATAGGTATCTAAAATTGTTTTTTTTAAATTAATGAGGCAATATGCATAGCCCCCGAAGAGTCATTCATCCAGCAGTTTTATTCTTTTTACTATAACAAGGGGTATGTATAGGTGTTGAGAAATTGCATTCATTAAAACACTTTCTGTTTCCTTTAAGATTCTTTACCTCAAAGAAGAAACTATCATTCAATTCACACTATAATTTTCATTATATCTCCCAGGAAAGCATATGTATATGAATATTTACAAAATTGCTCCTATGTAAATAAGAGAATTTACAAAAAAATATAGTTTATAGTGCGGTTTTATTGATGCATCATAAAATGTATTTCTAACCAGCCTACTTTTTCAGGAGACGCTCCTGAAATTCTCCTTCAGTGAAATGCATAGATTGAAAGCCTAGTCTGAACTGTCTACCAGTAACATAAATTATGGTAGAATAGTTGAAATATTCAAGTCATTTAGTCCCTGGGATTCTTATTCAGCTGCCTGGACTGTAGAATCTTAAGTTTCAAAATTAACCCTGCTGTCTTCTCTGATTAAGTTAACATCTACTTTCTTGTCAGCAAAAGTATTAGTTTTCAGGAAAAGATAATTTTCATAAGAAAATAGAAAGAAAAATGTTAACTGAATAGGCAAAATATTAAATGAAATATTAGAGGTAGTGGTATCAATTCTGCCTCTTTTATCCCACCCACAATTAAGATAGGTAAATATATTTGTGGTGAAAATAAACGTATCATTTTGTTCTAGATGCAATGATTGCTTTACTTGGTTTTGGTAAAAAAAACAAGAAAATATTCTGAGCAGTACATAATTTGTCCTCCTACTAGAGCTTAAATATCAAGATGCTTGAAGTTTTTGTTTTTACATAAAATGAGCAAGGGATCATGGAAATTCAGTTTTTGAACCAGTGCAAAAAAAATAATCAGAAAAATGTATCCTCACTCACCCTTTAGAATGAATTTTAAAACATGTTTTCCTCACTGTCTCAAAATTCTTTACATTGCATTACAAATAAGATGAAGGTTTTTATGATAGGGTAACTTCCTGGGTAATCTTTAAATGTGTGATTATTTGTGGGATTCTATTGCTATTGCATTTGGTTAGTTCTCTTGGAGGTTTTTTTTTGTGTGTGTGTAAAAGTTATTAAGAATTATAAGCAGGAGATACACAAATACAATTGGGGAGTAAAGATATTTACATCTTTGATTTATATCCCTAGCTTCATAAACTAGTCAACTCTGTATCCTGCAGCTGCAGAAAAATGCCTGTCATTTGCCAAAGCTTTCTATTTGTCAAGTTTGTCAAGACAGACATCTGCCTATGCATATATCTTTTCTTAAATGCATCTAGAAAACAGTTCAAATTGTGTTTGACATAAAATTATTTCAGCGATTGTAACATATTATATTTCCTACATGTATACAATATGTGATCTTACCAGAATCATAAGTGGATACAAGACACAATCTTTTGAAGTGCCAAGCTGAGGAACTGCTACCCTCTATCTCCCCCTTTCACTGCATAAAACAGGAATAGTGAATCTGGGACCTCTTAATACTTGAAGTTCTATAGATCTAAGTCAATGATACAATAGTGTGATGAGTCTTACAGTCCAAAAATATCAGATTCCTACCTTGGTATATGTAAAGATTGTTGCACTAAATGCACAGGTATCCAACTCAATCTAAAATTTTAACAAATGGAGGTAGGAATCCATAATTCAGTAAATTTCATTTTCTCCGAGGTGCAATTATTGTCTTTATGATACCTTTGTCAAGTTGTGTAGTCATCGCATTTCTCTCCAAATTGGAATCACATTACAGATTGTACATATAGTTCTTCAGGAAGAGATGTTTTGCTCAAACATTTCTGCTGACTTTTGTGTATCATTTCCCCCATGTATTAATTTTTGCACATATTTTTAGTGTGCTAATTTCTACTGTGCATTTGATGTGTATTATTCTCTAAGGTACTGTTTTTGTAAGTATCTTCCTAGTGGAAAAAATAAATGTATTACAAGCGTTCATCATCTGTTTATATTAAACTTAGAAACAATCCAGTTTTTTAAATTCAGCAAAATCTGAAATTGATATAACATGCAGCCTTTGTTTAAATGATTTGTGTGTAGTCAGTGAAAATTTAAAACAAATTTTGTGAATTATTTGACATAACAACAACAACAACAATAAATCATTGGTAAGTAGATCATAATTCCTGCTATGGACACACAGAACTTGATATTAGGTTTGAAAAATATATGGGAACAAAAATATAAGTGGATTAATGGGATTGATTTTTAGGATGTCTGTCAAACACACCTTTAGATGTCCCAATGTTACTAATCGCTGCTATTTCACATTTCTTAAAATATTTACAACACAAAAAAGTAACCTTCAAAATTTTTCATTATTTTCTAGGGGCTGAAAAATTCATATTAATCACTCTATTTTTAATGACATTCTTTTTTTTTTAAGAAAGAAAAATTGTATCACAGTGGAAATCATGCTTGCTCGTGCTGAATTATAACTTTTAAATCATCATAAATGATTATGCAAGTAGAAGGAGAATTACATGTAAGTTGGCTTAACTAAGATTCTACTTGGCTAGCTCTTGATCTGGGACTTATTATTACAACCACTAGTAATAATGCATTATTAAACTTTATCAATCAGGATTTTGTATAGTAACTGAACAGATCTAGCTATATAATTTTAGAATGCAGTTTGGTTTGTAAATTCAGACCCTCATGCAGTCAGCTTCATCGTGCTAAAGGAATTGCTGTCAAAGTAAAGAATGTGTAGCCACTTAAAACAGATTGTTAACTGACCAGGTTTCCTGAAATAAATAATAATAATTTGTTGCTAATTGGTTGAATTCTGGTTAGTGACTATAAGGAAGTATTGCTACTAGTAGTTTTCTTTAAATGTCCATTGGAGTAATTTTCTATATTTAAACTGTCATTTCGAATAAAGACAACATCTGCCAATGGCCAAAACATTTGAAACTCATTCACAAATCTCAGGTATGTCCCCAGCAAGCCTAACATTTACCTCCAAAATTGATTTTTTTTTTAAAAAAATAATTCTTCTGACTTGAACAATCCTATTTTTACTTGCCAATTTTCAAATTGATTTTTTTAATCATTGATTTCATGGTATATTGTACCATATAGAAAACCATTATTTAAATAATAATGAAAAGTTCAAAATGACACAATTTATATAGCCAGCTGTCTGGGATAAAGTTTTTAAAAGCATAATATTTTACAATAAGTATAATAGTTAACGATGGTCTAATTTTTTCATTTTCTCTGCAAAGCTTCAAATATATACCAGATTTCACTTTGGGGATTCCATTCTGTGAACAACATACATTCATCTAATGTTTAAAAGTGCAGATTTAGAATAATAAACGGTTATGTTTTTGTTCTTTGCTCAGAAAAATAAATAGGAATACTTTTATAGTCCAAAAAAAAATTAGGCCACAGTTCTAGTCATAAATGTAATGGTGAACTAAGCAGACTTTAAAAGGCAGCTGCAATGTTTATACATGGGACTTAGATGATAGCAGTACAATTATTTATTAATTTGTGATTTTTTTTTTGTATGCTCTGTTTTTCTTGGCCAGGCAATTAACACAAAATATAACCACAATATTAATACAAACACAAACCCATGAGTTAAAAGTGCAATAGAACTTCACAGTTACAGTTCGAGCAAATGAATCTGGATGAAAATTTTCATCCTATGTAGGCTTTATCATTTTTTTCTCACAGATTCTAGATGCGTACAAGATATTTGGATGCTATTGAATATTCATTAATGCTGGATATTCTTGACTAATTAAGGGATGATTGAGTTCCTATATTGATGCATCAGGAATATACTACATTTGTAATGATTCCATGAAAGAATTAAAGCCTTAGGGGAATGCTAGGATTCAAACTACAAATTGATTCATTTGCAATCCTATATATCTATGTATGTAGGTACTATGTATGTATGTATGTATGTATGTATGCATGTATGTATGTATGCATGTATTTGATTTTTTTATCACACTTTTATTGTTTTTATAAATAACAAGGCAGTGAAAATACATAAATATGCTTTGGAATTGCTTCCAAGATTGTATTTTAGATTTTGCTCATACATGAGCCTATTTTTTCCCCAAATTTTTAAATATGCCTGAAGCATGTACTATATCAAGTATCACTGTATCATTCATCTCAGCTGCAGAATATGGCTTCCTCAGAGTCTCATAAGCTTTTTTTCCAGGTTCATGTCCACATCATTAAAAAAAATGGCTACTTTAACGAATAACAGAAAATTATTAATAATAGAGAACTATTATTAAATTAGTAGAGAATTGATACACTTACATAAAGGTTGTGCTGTCCTGATAAAATATTAGATCAGTGATGTCTATCCTTTTTGTTCTTGCATGCCGAAAGCATCCTTGCGCTTGCCCACACCCATAATGCAATGCATGTGCAACACCCCCTACTCTCCGCCCCCTGCGCATGTATGAACGCTCCCTATGCTCCCCACAGACTCCAATACAAGCGTATGTGACCACCCCGCACCCCATTTTGGGCCTAGCAGGCCTCCCTGAAGCCTCCTGGGACCAAAAACAGGGCACGCGGGGCGTGGCGCACCATCCATGTCCCCTGTGTCCCATGCATCCCCCCATGCAGGCATGCACATCTTCCAAATTTGCAGCAGAGACCCAAAAATCAGCTGGCCAGTGGGAGGCATGCACATATGCGTGGTGGAGCTGAGATGGGGTGATGGCTCGTGTGCCTGCAGAGAGGGCTCTGTGTGTCACCTGTGGCATGCTTGCCATAGGTTCGCCATCATAGTATTAGATGGTGTTTGAATAATAAGCATGTCTACTTTTTAAAATAGCATTATTTATTATGTGATTAATTTTTCCTCTCTCCAGCTCTCCAGCTTTTAAATATATATATCTCAGTTTTCTTTTGTATTGTCCTGGTTCCAGACCTCCTTATTTTAATGATGGGCTACAGCACTCATATTTAAGATTATGGGCACTGTTATCTATCTTGATTTGCTCTATGAACAATGTTTAAATCCTGCATGCTTTCAGTGAATATTATTATGTATTCAATAAATAGATGCATGTAAAACGTTTGTGAAAGCTGCAGATATTTTAAAAGGGGAGAACTGTACATTTCCACAATCCATTTACAAGTCCAAGCAGTTGCGAGAGTGCAAAATGCAAAAAAAGGAGTTTTACACGAATTTGTGGTGTAAAAACACATTTTTCCTCACTGGAAAAAAAATTGCAAAAATTAATTTTCACCTCATTAAATGATCCGCCCTAATTTCTTCCAGTCGCATCCTTTAAGCCAGCTCCTATGCTGCATTTGAGGTTCCCTGGTATTCAACAGATGGAGTGCAAAGGGGTGTTACAGGTTGATCGGGAAAGGCATCATGTGTGTTCATGTGGATGGCAGAGCATGGTTGTATTCCTCTGTTGAATTTTTATTGGAGTATTGGAATGTAGGAGGAGTGGTGCGGTGGCCTAGAGGTGGACCTCTCGGCTCACAATCGGGAGGCTGTGAGTTCAATCCTAGGTAGAGATAGATATTTCTCTCTCTGGGCACAAGAATATATCTGCTGCAAAACTACACATTGGTGACAGGAAGGGAATCCGGCCAGTAAACACTCAGCTCCATTCAGTTGCCCCGACTCCACCTTGTTGCAAGGCATTCTGGGGTCATTAAAAGAACAAAAATGTATTGGAATGTAGGAGAGGTACTTGAAAGTGATCAAGCACATTAGAGGCATGACTCATTGGAAAATATGGATTCAGAGATAGGCACAGGAGATTTGTATGATAGAAACTAATTTGATAGAAACTAATTTGAGGGTGGTATACATCACTATAGGTAGTCCTTGACTTACAACCACAGTCCTTGACTTACAACCACAATTCCACAATGGAATTGAAACTTCCATTGGTAAGCAATGAAATCATGGCCAATTTTACCTTTTGCACTGTGGTAATTAAGCAAATGATCACACTCTTTAAGAGAATCTTGTGATCGGCTTTCCTCATTAATGTTGATTATTTGGAAGCCTCCTGGGAAAGTCATAGAGAGCGATGATGTGATCCTCGGATGCTCCAATCAGATTAAATACCTACTAGCTGCCAAGTGCCCCAAATGCATAGACGCTGTGACAACTTGTAAGTGCAAGGATGGTCTTAAGCAGGGGTGGGTTCATGCCAGTTCTAACCTCTTCTTTAGAAGAGGTTCCACAAACCTACAGTGCAGTTTAGAACCGGTTCCAGCTCCCTCCCCCCGCCTGTCCACACATCATCAAGATGTGCGAGAGGAGGAATTCTGGGAGTTGAAGTCCACAAGTCTTAAAGCTGTCAAGTTTGAACACTCCTGGGGTTTTTTTTCCCTAAAGGGTTAGGGGTGCAAGGGTCTTGTAACTTGACAGCTTTAAGACTTGCGTGCTTCAATGCCAGAGATGTTGAGCCAACATGACTGGAGGAGGAATTCTGGGAGTTGAAGTCCACAAGTCTTAAAGCTGTCAAGTTTGAACACCCCCTGGGTTTTTTTTTCTAAAGGGTTAGGGGTGCAAGGGTCTTGTAACTTGACAGCTGTAAGACTTGCACACTTCAATGCCAGAGTTCCTGAGCCAACATTTTGGTTGCTAAGCAAAAGCGTTGTTAAGTGAGTTTCACCACATTTTACAAGTTGGGCCACGCCCACCCAGTCACATGACTGCCAAGCTGCTCCCACTCGGTCACATGGCTGGCAAGCCACTCCCACCCGGTCACATGGCTGGCAAGCCACTCCCACAAAGCAAGCCACATCTGCAGAAGAGGTTCTAAAAAAATTTGAAACCCACCACTGGTCATAAGTCACTTTTTTCAGTGCTATTGTAATTTCACATGGTCATTAAATAAACAGTTGTAAGCTAAGGACTACCTGTAGAAGATAGCTATAGGGGCTAAACATCTTTAGTCCATCATTTCTGTGGTTTCTGGCACCAATGGCTCGTTCTAAGTTCTATGTTCTACTAGTCTTCACATGTTCTAAAGCAGGGGTGTCAAACTTGATTTCATTGAGGGACTGCGTCAGGTTTGTGTTTGACCTTGGAGGGCCGGGTGGGCATGGCCAGGGGTGAAGATGACCAGGTGGGCATGACACGGGACTCATATCGGGGGCATCTGTGGTGGCCAAGTGCTAAGGCAGGACTTCCTTGAGACCCTCCTTCACTCTCATTATAATCTCCTCCCTTCCTTCTTTTCTTCCTTCTTTTCCCTTCCCTCTTCAGTCTCCTTTCTTCTTCCTTCCCCTCTTTCCTTATTTTTCCTTCCTTGCTCTCTTCCCATCTTTCCTTCTTTTGTCTTTCCTTTTCTCCTTTCCTGTCCCTTCTTGCATGCTCAAATATAAAAGGGGAAACATTACTTCTTTTGTTTTGTTTTTAGTTTCTTTTGCTAACCCTCTGCCAGCAAAAACAGAGGCTGGGAGAGCTCCGTTTTCACTGGCAGAGGCACTCTGGGACGGTCCTTTACAGGCCAACCCCGCGGACCAGATCTAAGCAACCCACAGACCAAATCTGCCCCATAGGCCTTGAGTTTGATGCCCTGTTCTAAAGCCTCAGCCAGTGTGGTCACTGGTGAAGCATGCCTGAAAGTGTAATTAATGAATGGAAAGAGCCAAAGTTTTGTTATTTCTGGTGTTGTACTTATTTATATTTTGTAGGTTGTTTTTCACATGTTAGGTTTTTCCTTGTAATCTGCTTGGGGCAGAACCTACAATACCATAATGCACATTGCTATAGATCTGTGATAGTGAACAAACTTTTGGTTGGTCCATTGGGCCTGTTTTTCACCCTCCTCAGCCTCTGGAGACTTTCCTGAAGCCTGGAGAGGGCGAAAATGCCCCCCGGCCCTCCCGGAGGCCCTCTGGAAGCTGGAAACAGATCGTTTCTGAACTTCCGGCTGTTTTTCGCCCTCCCCACCCTCTGGAGGCTTTCCTGAAGCCTGGGGAGAGCGAAAAATGGTCCTAATTATGTGACTCTTCTTGCAGGTGAAGATGAGTCACAAAGGGCCTACCGGAAGTTCAGAAATGACCCATTTTCAGCTTCCAGGGGAGGGGGGAAGAGACCATTTTTACCTTCCCCAGGCTTCAGGAAAGCATCCGGAGCCTAGGGAAGGGTTGCGCATGCATGCACGGGGAGGGGAGTCTGCGCACAGATGCGCAGGTGGGCAGGGAGGATTCAATTGGTATGGGCATGCACACACGTGCAATAGCGCGCATGTGTGTAATTTTGGCACACTATAAGAAAAAGGTTCACCATCACTGCTATAGATCTACAAATATAAATACAAATTACTATTAACTATTATTATTACTACTTTAACCAAGCAGTCGATAGCCCACATCATGTGCCTTTCTCTATCTGGTTATATTTAAAGACAATCAAACCTGAGGTATGGGACTGTAGATTCACACTAAGATTCTGTGTATTCTTGTGGACATTTCCTACTATTTATGCTTCCAGGATTATCTGTAGATAAACATGATAATGATTTCCTCTATACTGTGTAGTTTTACAAATAGAGAAAATCTTGTTATTACCATCCTGTACAATTTAAATGGAATTTACTTCTGAATTGGACACATAGAGGTTTGCCAGGCCAGGTTTCAATGCTGTCAACAAAAATCCATCCGTTTCTTTTATACCTTAAATACATCTGCTCTGTAAAAAAAGGTGAAAATCTAAATTGAGTTACAGTTTGCATAAACTATAATATGTTATGTGCCTTTAACACACACAAACACACATATATTCATATTTAACATTCTTGTTGATCATGAGTGCATAGTATTGAAGGCTTTCGATGTTCTATTTATCTCTGCTGTCAGCTTAATTTCATGGCATCCTGAATGAATTGTTTGAGGAACTGTTTTCCTACAACAGAACAAAACAACAATAAAGCCTCCCAAATCTAAGTTTCCCTTTATTTGTTTGTTTATACATCTTTATGTATAAAAATTGGAACAGGATTCTTTGAACTAATTCAATGTAGGATAGTGCCACCTGGTGGCTCTTTTTTAAAATAGAAATAGAAACCACCTACCGAACACAAACTCAAAATGCAACAGTGCATAAATTTATAAAAGTTGGTCTCTACATTCTTCATTTATCATAGCTCACCAGGCAAATGTTTCTCATAACCACTGCAATGGAAGAAATTGTTTCAATCTCATCTAGAAATTATGCCTTGCTTAGGCATGTAATATTAGTTTGGAATTATAATCTTGCCCTTCCACAAAATATTCCTCTCATTGATACGGAGATATCAATATATATAATTTTTTTAGACAAACATAAAACCAACAAACATAAACACACAGAAAATAAAAACCCTTCTCCAATTACTTACAGTGTGTCGATCGGTTACAAAACTTTTGTGCATTCTCACAATAGTCTTCACTTGCAATTTACATAAAGACTCATATCATCAATCTAATCTATATGTATGCAATTGTTATGGTTATTAAATGTTCGACTATAGCTATTATTACATACTTTTTATGTAAAATATTCTAAATTTAAAATACATTTATATTATGGCATTTCATTACATCATCCTGAAATCATCCAATAGTATTACAGCTTTCTATTCTATTCTATATAGAATTGTTTATCTTTTATAACAAAGCTTTTCAACATCCTCTCCACAGTCCTCACTTACAATTTGTATAAAATTTCATATTATCAATCTAGTGTATATATCTGAATTATCATTGTTAATCATTTATTTAGCTATAACTATTATTACATTATTTTATACATAATACTGTAAATTTAACTAAATTTAGCTTAATTTTTATTCTAACATTTCATTTCATAATCCTGTATCCTTCCAGTAGTAGTGCAGTCATATATCTCTTGCCATTTTTGGTATTTGTATTCTAATTATTTTTTTGATAAGTCTTATGTAGACTTCTCTTGGCACCTTGTTGTTCATTGCATATCTTGTAAAGACTCGAAACCCTCCATCTGTTCCTTCCATGTCTTTGCCTTTAGTTATCACTGATGCTCCTGCCAGAATTTCTCGTTGTTTCTGCCAGATTTTCTCCCTCTTCTTCTTCCATATTTTGAAGTTTGAGATAAAGTTCCAGTTCTATTCTCTCCTTTCAACATTTCACTCCTGTCATTTCCAACCATGCTCGATTTGCTGTAAATATCAACAATTTTCTTATCACTTTGTTCATATTTTCCTTCAATTTTTTGAACTCTATCCTCAAATTTCATCATCGTTTTGTAAATATTCTCAACTGTTCCCTCTATTTTTTCTGTTTTTTGTTCTATGTTCTCCATTCTCTTTTCAATGTTTTGTTATTTTTACTTATTTGTACTTTTTGAATTTCTAACATAATGATTTGCAACATTCGTTTTCTTCTTCATGTTGCACCATTCTTCCAGGTTATAAACACTGCTACTAAAACATCCAAGGCTTTTTTGTTAAGTTTCAAACAAGTTCACTATAATCTCTCAAGTCAAGGCTTTCTTTTCTCTCCAGTCCAGCTATTGATAGTACTCCAGAAGAGCACCTGCATAAACAATCTGTACTCTTTCCACTATCCCTTTCAATAAACAAAATCAGGACCTTGAAGTATAAGATATAAGTCAGATGTTCAAAGGAAATAAGAAAAAAAAATGATGTTTCCAAGCCTCCAGCCTCTAGGTGGCAGTGTTACTTCTTTTTCCTCTGCTTTTACCCCTCTCTTTAAATTCTAAACTTAAGAAAAAGGTACTTAAAAGCAAACAATCCAGCCGAGCGTTGTAAAAAGAAGAGAAATAAAATCATAATCCACCAATATGAAAAAAGAAGAAAAATAGAAGAGGAAAAAAAGAAACCAGTCCAATTTAAAAAGTAAGAGGCATTTGTAAAAGTTCCATCCATATTTTTTTTTAAAAAAAAAAAGATAACACACTAAGTTTAATTCAGGCTTAATTCGCCGCTTGCTCTCTTCTCTCTTCAATTTTACCTTTACTCTAAATCTTTTTGGGTGTTCTCTAATAGTAAAATTTATCTCACCATTTCAACACACTGTCTTCTCTCCTGCTTTCCTTCCATTCAGGGGCTGTCCCAACCTTCTGCAGCTTCAATGGCTACTTCTCTTTCGCCGGAAAAAAGAGCTTCTCCTGGATCAATCAGGGACTTTGCGATGTCCCTGAGATCAACAGGACATGTCCTTCTCTAACACCATCTTTACGGGAGTCCAAAAGGACCGTCCAGCAGCAGAGATATTGACAGCAGTCCTGGAGCTCCAAGATTGCATGTTGTGTCATCGCGATGTCAGCCACGCCCTTCCTGCTAAGGAAAGTTCTTGTTAAGTGAGCTACACCCAATTTTATGCCCCATTTTTCCATGATTGTTGAATGAATCACTGAAATTAAGTGAATCATGTGGTCATTAAATGAATCCAGCTTCCCCTATTGACTTGCTTGTTGGATGATGGCTCAGGAGGTTTCAAATGGTGATCACATTATTCTGGGACACTGCAAACATTGTAAATGCATGCTGGTTGCCAAGCACCCAAATTGTGATCACATGACAATGGGAATGCTCTGATGGTGGTAAATGCAAGGACCAATCTTAAGTCACTTTTTTCAGCACCATTGTAACTCTGAACAATTAATAAATGAATAGTTTTAAATTGAGGACTACTTATACACAACCAGTTAGCAAATAGCAAATACACTTAGACTCATATACCGCGTCACAGTGCTTTACAGCTCTTTCTAAGCAGTTTTACATAACCAGCATATTTTCCCCAACAATCTGGGTCTTCATTTTACCCACCTCAGAAAGGATGGAAGGCTGAGTCAACCTTAAGCTGTAGAGAATTAAACTGACTGCTGGCAGTCGGCAGAATTAGCCTGCAATACTATAAAGAACAACCACTGTGCTCTTTAATGTTAGGTTTAAAGACCGGCCCCAGCAAATACTTCATTCCATTTCTTTGAAATGAATGGCTGCCATCTTTCTCAGACCATGGGCATCTTCAGTTGAATTGGAATATGCATAATTTCCACATACTGTAAGGAAAGTCTATTTGTAGCAATAAATAGTTTCATTGTATAACAACTACTCTGTTTGAAAATGAATTACATTCCCATCTTTTGTCTGGCAATCAAAAACAGCACAATCACATTACAGCACAGGTGTCAAACTCGCTGCATCACATTGTGGTCAGGTGATGTTTCCCATTTTTCCTATTTGCGGAACTGGGGTGGGCGTGGCCTGTGCGTGACATATCCGGCCCACAGGCCACCAGTTTGACTGCCCTGCATTAGAGAGATCCAGGTGTACTCTGGCTTTTTAAACATGTTCCAAATGAGATCCTTGGGCAAATGTTAGGCTTTCCTAGTTTCTGCTAATATAAAAATGATTAATTACTTCATTAGAATTTTATTTAATTTAGGTCAGAGGAAGCAGATGATATAATCATAGTTATAATATTTGACTATACTTTGAAAACTTAGTTTATATACAGGTAGCCCTTCACTTAAAACAGTTCATTTAGTGATTGTTCAAAGTTACAACAGCACTGAAAAAAATTGACTTATGACCATTGCAACATCCCCATGGTCACATGATCAAAATTCATATAGTTGGCAACTGGTTCATATTTATGACAGTTGCGGTGTCCTGAGGTCATGTGGTCGTCCCTTTTATGGCCTCCTGACAAGTAAAGTCAATGGGGAATCCAGATTCACTTAACAACCATATTACTAACTTAATACATGCAATGATTCACTTAACAACCATGCCAAGAAAAGACTTAAAATGGGACAATCTCATTTGACAAATGTTTCAGCAACATAAATTTTGGGCTCAATTGTTGTTGTAACTCAAGGGCTACCTGTACAATATCATTAGAGTTTATTCAGAGGTAGTACTAATTTAATTACCACTGTTCCACTTTTGGATAAAAATTGTCTTAGCTCCCACCAGTGACAGGTGGATTGCCTCAGATCTTCCTACTAAATGGACAACATATTCAAAGGAAAAGAAAGAAAATGAGGAGGGTCATTTTGTCAGAACAAAATGTTTAGTTGTGTACTAGCATTCGTATACATTTGCTGTGAGGATTTCCTTATTTGGCTAAGACTAAGTTGTCTTACTTGGATAAACATGATGCAGCTAACTCAAACCAATGGAAGAAATGCAACCTAAGGGCGATTGGTAATTCAAGACGTATGTGTGTACACCTAAACCACAACCAGGATCAGTTTTCTGTCAAATTATTTTTCTTGGCAACAATATTTATTTAGAGAATGTACCTATTTATACAAGACTGCCCATCTTACATACATAACCACAGTACAGTGTCTGAGGCACCATAACAGAGTCACAACACAGCAATACCTCCAGTATATTGGCTTCAATTAATGTCTGGGTCCAGTATCTAGGGGAAGACCAGAAAAGTTTCCATAGCCTTCCAGAAGTCCAGATTTGAGACTCTCCAGATTTTCAAGGGAAAACTGTGCCAGATGCCATGATGGAGAAGGCATGTTGCAGACACCCAGTTTGCCACTGTCTTCTGCAATGTATGGGTGAGCCAGTTAACTTTAGAAAGGCCTTCCAAAGGTGATTAACTAGCCACACTCGCATCTATAAAACAGATATTCATAAAATATATCTAAGTTGGTACAGGTAGTCCCCAACTTGCAAGGTTCAATCACCATTTGAAGCGACAATGGCACGGAAAAAAGTGACTTATCACTTTTTTTCACACTTGAAACTGTTGCACCATTCCCATTGGCAACTGACTCATATTTATGACAGTTAGTGTCCTGGGGTCATGTGATCACCATTTGTGATCTTCGGACCAGCAGTCAATGGGGAAGTCAGATTCAACTAACAACTGTGTTACTTTCAGTGATTCACTTAACTGCAGCACGTAAAGTTGTAAAATGGGGCAAAATTAACTATCTTGCTTAGCAACATAAATTTTGGCCTAATTGAGGTTGTAGGTCGAGGACTACCTGTAATTGAATAGCATCAATTAACAGCACCAGAAATATATGTTGTTAATATTATACGTGTGCATATTATTCCAAATATTTAGGAGTTAGCTGATAGCCGTATAATCTTGTAATTTTGCATATTGCATAGCATACAAATAAATTTATTTTTTACATGCAACTAGGAAATGAACTAATCCTCCTTCCAAAGATAGGTATTTTTGCCAAACCTAGATGACTGCAATATATTCATTTTAATGTTTTGAATTCCTCTGAACAATTTGCAATCTCATACAGAAGAATTTCCAGGAGTTTCACTGCCCATGATTTTCTAGGATATAGAAATGTAGTCGACCGCATATGCTCATCAGCTAGCAAGTTTTTTACAAACCAAATTTAATTTCAGGTTCTAAACCTGCCAAATTTTTAGAATCTTTTTAAGTGTAGGAAGCACTGTCATATTTAGCAGGAATTTGTTTTTTGTCTGGGACGTAATGAGCTTTAACAGTGATAAGCTATCTAATTCAGAGGACTGCCAACATTGGCAGATTTTGGCTTCCAGTAGCTTGCGATATGCAATTGGTTCATAATGAGCCTATTGTAGGTGTGGAAATCAGGTATTTGATTCAGAAATCAATTTGCAACATTTTATGTGTCCCATTTAGAAATAATTAAGATGGTGACTTGAAAACCCTGTGATCCTATAAGCAATGCTTTAGTCTGAAAGATCTGAAGGACGCTAGATTAGGGAAGACTGAAATAAAGCATAAAATAAGAATTGAACTCCTGGGATGCCTTTTGAATGTGCATAAATAGAATCCTAAATTAGTTTTTGGAGTGAATAGAATGAACGCACCAATAAGGTGATCATCACTTTTAATCAGTGATTCGAAGTAGTAGCTGAGTTATATCTAAATACACCATTTTATTGGTGACTACTACATCCATCAATGTATATGTATTCTTCACGCTGTGTGACTGTACAGTAAATTAGCCTTGTTGTGGCCCACTGGCGGCCAGCAGAGCTGGCAGCAGAGTCAGACAGTGAGGAGGTTGGGGAGGAACACGGGCCAGTCCTGGGGCTGAGGAAAGTTCAGGCAAGGCCTCTATGTCGGAGGCAGAGAAGGAGCTAGACAGCAGTGAGGCAGAGCAGCAGCTGGAGCCTGTTCCCAGTGTGCGCATGGGCAGAGCTGTAGAAGACAAGAACTAAGAAAGCAGGGTCAACTAGGGAGTAAAGCCACACCTTGGAGGTGATTGGCCCCTCCCTTAGGAAACAAAAGAGGAGCGAACAAGGAGTGGGCTTTTGCAGGAAACAATTGGTTCCTTCGATTGTTTCAAGAATGGAAAGTTCTGTTTGTGACTGTAAGAAACTCTGTGCCAAGTGTTGCCTTGCCCTGCATTTGGCAACAAGTTATCTGGCAGCTCACCGAGAAAGATAAGGTTTGTGTTGATAAATATTCTTCTGAAAGACTGTTTGCCTAGCCTTGCTAACTGTGAATGAAAGTTACTTGAATGAAAGGAATTCAGTCACGTAAATAAGAGGTTTTGCTGACCAAGACCCTGTTTCATGCTTGTTAAGGAAGCATAGATCAGAATAAGTCTGGAGAAAGGCAGATTTGCTTGAAACAGGGTTTTCTCTAGGACATAGGGCAAATGGCTGTTAACTAAGTATGGTTGAGTGCAAATAAAATGCACAGGGTTGGACATAAGTTATTACTACTCTGATCTAGTTCTTAACTATAGCTACTTGTAATTTGGGTGAAATACATCAACATCTAAACAGTGTAACTTAGAAATACACACACACACACACACACACACACACACACACACAAGAATGAGATTCTATTCATGCATAGATTAGGAAGCAATGCAATGTCTCAAAATGTTTATCAAGAAAGGCAAAGGTTAATTGTTCCTGTAATTATTTATTTCGGTAGCTTAATCAATGATGTATTTGCTTCCTGCTTTTCCCTCCAAACACTGAAGAGTTTTTGCTCCCAGACGTGGCCTTATGGTCTCAATTATCTCTACTAAATGAAATGGGAAAAGGAAAGTAATTTTAATAGCAGAGGTTTCTCTGGTTATATTCAGAACAGTAGTTAACCCTTTAAAGAATACTTTCAAATAAGAAAAGCACACACAGAGCAAAACAGTATTTATTGTGGCCATGTCGTAGGTACAAGTTTGTGATATTGCATATTGTTCACTGGTGTAAAAAAATTAAAAACACTTTCTCCTAAAGGTATCTATACATTTCATGTGCTACAACAGGGAAGGCACACTCCGGGACCAAAAACTGTCCATAAGTTCACTTATATTATATGGCAGTTAAAACCTTGCTAATAACTTAAGCAAACTGTGTAAACAACATGTTACTTTCTAGAGCAGAGTTATACAATTATGGCTCCATACGGACTCAGGAATTCTGGGAATTGAAGTCCACAAGTTGTAAAGGGCCATAAATTCTCACCCCTGTTCTAGAGCACAATAAGCTAAGCTCTTATAAAGAGCAAAGAAAAAAAACTACATTATACAAACATAATGGATATATAGGGCTACTTCACACAATTCTATATTTAGTGAAAAATATTAGTATTGCTTTGACTGTCATCTTCACTCTACATTTTTATTTTGGTGTGAAGGACTTCCGCCATCCTTTTTGGTTGCTTGAGATTTTTTTCTTCCACCCGAATCCATGCCATTTCCTTTTTCTTTCTCCTCCGAGAGAGAAGTCATGGAGTGATTCTTGCTTTCTAGTGCAAACTTCAAAGAATTGTAAAATCTAGAGACAATGATTTAAATATGTTTCAGGTTGGCAGTTTCATTCATTGGCTTGCATAAAGCAGCTCAGGAACACTAATAACAAAATAAATTAATGCAATGCCACAGGAGAATCACAGAGTTTTCTCAACTGATTGGCAAGAGGCTAAAATAGCATAACATTGATATACTGTATTTATTAAATTCCTACTCTACTGCAATCATAAGACTCTGGGCATGGCACATCACCATCTGTAAAACATCTACAGTATAATAAATAAAACCTCTAGAATACAGAAGGCTAATGATTAAAAGCCGCCAATATATGACCTTAAAATGGAGCAATGCACAGGAAAAAAAATTCACAGGATGACATCATCTTAATTAAACCTACGCAAGAAGATATAGTTTAATGTGGTGCTTATATGCAAAATACAATTGTTTAATGGGATTGTTTGTCCTGTGCTGTTGTCTTAAAAGCAAAGCAAAGATGAAACCTTACTAAAGAGATTCTTACAATGGTTACTCATTAAATCTATCCACCCTGAATTCCTTCCAAATCACTACACATGGATCAGCACAGTAAATATGTATTTAGTTGCAAGAAAAAGTATGTGAACCCCTTGGGATTACGTGGAGTTTTGCATGAATTGGTCATAAAATGTGCTCTGAACTTCATTTAAGTCACAACAATAGAAAAACACAGTCTGCTGAACATACTACACAAACATTAGACGTTGCCATGGTTTAATTGAACATAACATGTAAACATTCACAGTGCAGGAGGAAAAAGTATGTGAACCGTTGGACTTAATAACTGGTTGATCCTCCTTTGGCAGCAATAACCTCAACCAAACGTTTCCTGTAGTTGCAGATCAGACCTGCACAATGATCTGGAGTAATTTTGGACCACTCCTTTTCACAAAACTGTTTCAGTGTAGCAATATTCTTGGGATGTCTGGTATGAATCGCTCTCTTAAGGTCATGCCACAGCATTTCAATCGGGTTGAGGTCAGGACTCTGACTGGGTCACTCCAGAAGGCATATTCTGTGCTGTTGAAGCCATTTTTTGTTGAATTACTTGTATGCTTTGGGTCATTGTCCTGTTGCATCACCCATCCTCTGCGGGGCTTCAGTTGGTGGACAGATGGCCGTACATTTTCCTGCAAAATGTCTTGATAAACCCTGGAATTCATTGTCCCATCAATGACAAAAATCCATCCAGGCCCTGAGGCAGCAAAGCAGCCCCAAACCATGATACTCCCTCCGCCATGTTTTACAGTGGGGATGAGGTTTTGATGTTGGTGTGCTGTGCCTTTTTTCTCCACACATAGTGTTGTGTGTTTTTCCCAAACAACTCAAGTTTGGTTTCATCTGTCCACAGTATATTTTGCCAGTAGTGCTGTGGAACATCCAGGTGCTCTTTTGCAAACTTCAAACGTGCTGCAATATTTTTTGGGACAGCAATGGCTTCCTCCGTGGTGTCCTACCATGTACTCCATTCTTGTTTAATGTTTTCCTTATTGTAGATGTGTCAACAAAAATGTTAGCATGTGCCAGAGATTTCTGTAGGTCTTTAGCTGACACTCTAGGATTCTTCTTTACCTCATGAAGCATTCTGCGTTGTGTCCTTGCAGTCATTTTTACAGGACGACCATGCCTAGGGAGAGTAGCAACAGTGCTAAACTTTCTCCATTTGTAGACAGTCTGTCTTACTGTGGACACATGAACATCAAGGCCTTTGGAGATACTTTTATAACCCTTTCCAGCTTCATGCAAGTCAACAATTCTTGATCGAGGTCTTCTGAGAGATCTTTTCTGTGAGGCATGGTTCACATCAGACAGTGCTTCTTGCAACCAGTAAACTCAAAACAGGTGTGTGTTTTTAAAGGGCAGGACAGCTGTCAGCAACACATCCAATATCATCACACAGATTGGAGTCAAGGTTGGCTCACTCTTGGCTCCAATTAGCTCTTGGAGAAGTCTTTAGGCTAGGGGCTCCCTACACTGGGAGTGTTTACATGTTATGTTCAATTAAACCATGGCAACATCTAATGTTTGTGTAGTATTATTTTCAGCAGACTGTGTTTTTCTATTGTTGTGACTTAGATGAATTTCAGACCACATTTTATGACCAATTCATGCAAAACTCCACATAATCCCAAGGGGATCACATACTTTTTCTTGCAACTATATGTGTACACACAAATTTTGTATTGAATATATGAACTTTTTTAATCCAACCTTTATTATTTTGTATAAATAACACAAGGTGGAAAAAATAGCTAATACTCTTTCCTCCTACTATTTTCCCCATAACAACCTTGTGAGGTGGGTTTTGCTGAGAAAGTGATTGGTTCAAGATCAGCCAGTTTACAACTCATAATCTCCTGGTTTCTAGGCCAACACTTTGACCAGAGCACTGCCTACAAACCTGTTAATTCTCTTCCAATTTTCTTCCATCTTCCGATTAGCAACTTGAACCACAAAGTCAACATATTCTTCACTGACCATTAGTCTTCCTTTCTGAGTTAGTGGAACTTCTAAGCAGTGAGTACTTCGGACAGCCTATAATGATGTAAAAGGAGAAGCATACATCTTAACCAGCTTTTATTAAATCTTATAAAAGATGTATACATTTTTGAATTTTGTTATCAAAAACTTGCAACTTGTTGCTAAATGAAGGATTATAATCAACTGAGGATGGGGCAGACAGAAATATTATTTTTCAGTGTTACGACCCCTGTAATTATAATCTTGATTTACTGGTATAGATTTATTTTCTGTTTATGGCCTGACTCTCTAAAGGTGTAATGGAAAGACAGGTCAATGGAGTTAAGGCTTATTGGTGTTTAAAAATAAGGCTGAATGGTTTCTTATATGTGACACAATCAGATTTTGCTGTTTAATGTTTTTCCTTTTTTGCCTATCTTTTTTTCTTTCTTTCCTTTTTCAGGTTTTTCCTTCTGTTTTTTTCCTTGTATATTAAAGCAACAAATATATATTTTTAAGAAGTCTGACATGGAAACAGTTCTCGGCATAGGCAAGTTTCATAAAGAAAACTTAATCTTGTGGGGCCTTTAATAGAAAAGATGCAACGTAGGCACAAAGGTAGGTGTCTACATTTCTTTTGTAAAGTACAACTCAATTTGTAGTAATTACTGTTGCTCCCCTCTGGGAGGAGGTTTCAAAGTATTTCTAGCAGGACTACCAGATTCTGGTAACAGCTTTGATCCCTATGCCATCTGTTTGGTAAACTCGCAAAATTTGTTTTTCTCGCCATGTACATGTATGCATCCGAACTAGACTGTGTTGTTTGTCTGTGTCATACAATATATATGGGTATATGCATAATTATGTATGTATGTATTTTGTCATGTTTATATCGTATACATGGAGATAGTGACTCTTTGAGAGCTGTATGCAACGGAATTTCATTTTAATGTATGCCGATTAGTGTCTATTCAAAATGACAATAAAGTTATTCTAAATGTAAGTCTTATCAAATATTTCACATTGCTTCCATCAACCCGGCTGAAATTGCCTATTTTGGTGATTAATATATGACTGCCTTAGAAAGTGGCTGAGGTTCTTGGTTGTACTCAAGATCTGACTTAAAGCTTTTAAGTTTTAAAAGTGATTCAGCCTACTGATTACAACATGTAAATGTCATCTTATATTGGGAGAAGAAGAAGTCAAAGAAGTGTCCCTGCCATCTGGGTGTCAGTGATAGCTTCCCACATAGAGATGCTGGTTCACCTTGATGCGGCCTGTATGCAGCTACACCCCAGTGATTTTCTCAGGAGGAGCTGCAAATATCCCTTTGATCAAAGTAGAAAAAAACAACATACCATCATAATTTTTCCTTTCCGGCTAACGGTTATACCAGAGTTTCTGAACCCAGCTTCTATAGCCACGGTGTGCTATAAAAACGAAACCAAACAGTTGGCATAAACAAAGTATCAAAGTGCTAAAATATAAAACAGTGAAACAAGATGTATTTTCAAATACTGATTATTCTCCTATTTACAGAAATATAGGTTATTTGTTACATCTGAATCCAAACAGTAGATTTTGTTTTGTCACAGTATTACAGGTAGTTTTCATTTAGCAATCACAATTACAGTTGGCATCTTGGCTGTTAAGTGAAGCAGTCACTAAGTGAAACCAGAATTGTGCTTATGAACTTACTTCAGTTTTGCTTTGTAGACCTGCAAAAGTCATAAATGAAAGGATTGATCCTGAAATTATTACTGTTGTGATGAACTGTGTGAGGTAACAAGGCAGTTACCTAAGCGAGGACTACCTGTATTGCAGAAGGAACGTTGGTCCTACCTGAGTGTTCTTCTCAGCGTGGCGCAAGACGGTCCAGAAGTGGGTTGTTCAATCCTTATTTGCCCAAGAGACTGAGTCAGAATTGAAACCACGCCTCCAGCTTCCCCTGCTGACTTCCAATTCCAACGAGGCGCAGCTCCAACTAGAGAAACAAAAGAAGAACAGGCCCCGGGGACACGGACCTAACAAATTCCAGAAGGGAGGGATCTGGACCGTCCTGCGCCATGCTGAGAAGAACGTTCAGGTAGGACCAACGTTCCTTCTCCAGTTGATGGCGCAGGAGGGTCCAGAAGTGGGAAATACCAAAGCAGCAGTCCCTAGGGCGGGAACTCATTGATCTGTGGTACCCAAGGGAGCATGAACCCCTGAAGCATCCTTCGACCGAACGATGCCTCAGCAGAGGCAAAGGCATCCAACCTATAGTGCTTAATAAAGGGCAATGGGGATGCCCATGTCGCAGCCCTGCATATATCTCCAATCGGAGCCTGAGTGTTCCAAGCGGCCGTGGTGGTCGCGCTCCTAGTGGAATGGGCCGTTGTCCCTTTGCACCGGTTTACCTCTGGCCTCATAGGCCCAGGTGATACAAGCCCTTAACCACCGCCCAATGGTAGAGGGGGACACTCTCGACCTTATGGCCGAAGTCTGAAAAGAAATAAACAATGCCTCCGTCTTCCTGGAAGACGCCATCCTCTTTATGTAAATACGGAGAGCCCTCCGCACATCCAACTTGTGCTGCGATTTCTCCTTTCTATGAGTGGGATTTGGGCAAAAATCCAGGAGAATATTCATATTCCCTATGAAAATGGGAATTTATCTTGGGGATAAATGCAGGATCAAGCCTCAGCACGTCTCTGGAGATATGTTCCGCCTTGATGGACAGTAGGTGTCTGACCACAATCCCAGACGGTGAGATTCCACCCAGAGGGCCCTGGAGTGCGTGCCTCCCTCCTGTTTACTTGCGCCTTTGCAGCTACATTGTCTGTCAATAGCAGGACGTGTCTGTACTCTACAAGGGCCTGAAAGTGTTGAAGGGCTAGATGAGACGCTCGTAGCTCCAGCCAATTTATGTTATGAGTGAGGTCTGAAGGGGACCAGTGCCCCTTTGCCAGATGTGTCCCTAGCAACAACCCCCCCCCCCAGTAATAAAGGCTCGCATCCATGGTCAAGGTGAGTCTATGCGGCTCCCTAAACGCACACCCCTTATCCAATGCCGGAGAAATCCACCACTTCAAGGACAACCGCACTTGTGGGGGCACCTGAACCTGGAAGGCACTACGTTTGCTCCGTTGAAATGGCAGTAGGAACCCCTGGGGAGTCCTAGCATGTAGCCTCACCCAGGGAACCAAATCTCATTTTCCCTAACAACTGGGACAAGGTGACAATAGGCATCGTTTCTCCTTCTTTACCTGGCAAACCATCCTCCTCAGACTATCTTTGCGATCCTGGGAAGAGAAAACCATACCAGTGACTGAATCAATGACCGCCCCCAAATGCAACAGCCTGGTAGAAGGCCACATATGGCTCTTCTGAAAATTCACTGAGAAACCATACCTCTGTAGAGTTTCCACCGTGAGGCTCAGATCCTGAAGGGACCTCTTCGGTGACTCCGCCTGAAGAAGGACATCATCTAAATAGCAATGCAATCTGATGGGGACTGTCCTGAGATGAGTAGCCAGAGCCGCCAAGACCTTTGTAAAAGTCCTGGGAGCTGAAGACAGCCCGAATGGGAGAGCTCTGTACTGGTAATAGGTACCAGAGTAGGAAAACCTAAGGAACTTCCTGTGACTGGGAAAAATCAAAATGTGTAGATATGCCTCCTTTAAATCAATAGATGTCAAAAAATCGTCCTCTTGGACACCTTCCAGGATGGAATGAAGGGACGCCATCTTAAATCGTTTGTATACTAGGAACCGATTCAATCTTTTAAGGTCAAGAATCGCCCTCACTTCTCAAGGAAGGAGACACTGCTCTCTGCACCGTCAGAGAGAGCAACTGGATTCTGGGTGCGCCCACGCCTGGCTGCCCTCAGCTCCACAGCCGCCTGTTCAGAAGCACGATCCTGTAGAGCTATGCTATGCACAATGGCTCGATGAATAAGAGATTGGACATTATCAGGTAAATCATCAAATTGACTAGGCCCTGGCCTGGGTGCTAGTTTCTGCCTGTGTTCTGTTCTAAGGCTAGGCCCCAGGCAAGCAAATGATTGACACTCATCATCCTGTTCCTCCACCTCCGATAGAGGAGGTGAAATAGAACTGGCCCTTGGGACCCCGAGAGTCTCGGAGGGGAAGGGGAGGGAGAAAGTGGAGCACCCTTTGGACATGGGTGGGGGGATTCCATTGCAGGAACAGGATCATTGTCTCCCCCCCTTGCTTGAGCTTCCCCTCAGTCTCTTTACCTCCCTGTCTGGAGGTAGACTGCTTTGCCAGAGAGGGGGGCTCCGCTGAAGAGGCTTTCCTTTTCCTAGTGCTCTTGGAAGGAGCAACAGAAGCCATCTCAGATGTACTTTCATCAGGGGATTCAGCCATTGTAATTATTTGCAACTAGTGGTGCGCGCTGCACGAAAGCCGGGCCCTGCGGCAGCTCGCTGATCTGCAACCTTCCTCACTGAGACCAGCAGTCGCAATAAGCCTTGTGGTAGCTAAATAGGGACAAACAAAATGGTCATGACTCAGCAGAGAACACTCAAAATGGCCACCACCTCATAGTCACCACAGAAAAAATGGCTGCCACCTCATGGCCTCCAAACAAAATGGCTGCCACCTAGACAGACCTCCCCAAAATGGCCACTGTGTAATTTCCCTTCCAATATGGCCACCCCAGAGCCTCATACTCACGTGGAAGGCACTCAAGGCAGAATTGACACTCCACAATAGAAAAACGGCTCCAAGAACTCCGGATCGGCCGCACAGCTCCTTTGCAGAGAAAACGGCACTGATCGCACTGCCAGCCAGCAAAAAACGCACGTAGCCACACGGCTCGCCAGCACGCTATCCGCGCCGTCCCCGCACTCCTTGCATCGCCCCTTGCTGCCATTGCAAACCAGTGGCAGGCTCGGAGCCTCCGTACACTCCACCAGGCGACCACAAAGAAAAAGCGGTGAAACTGCTACAGAAAGACCCTGATAGCCAGCGCGGCTAGTGGCTCACTATTGAGAACCCAGGAAAGACTTTAAGCAGCGCTGGGTGTCAATTCTCCTTGAAGACAATGCATGCTGGTGAAAGGGACTTGAAAGCCAACTTTCCCACCATTGGACCAGCCAAATTAATAAATCCAGAAGGTTACATAAATAAATTAATACCAGAACTAAAAATTCAACTCACAGCAATCAAAAAAAGCATCTCTTTTAGGGCAAGACTGAGTCGGAATTGGAAGTCAGCAGGGGAAGCTGGAGGCGTGGTTTCAATTCTGACTCAGTCTCTTGGGCAAATAAGGATTGAACAACCCACTTCTGGACCCTCCTGCACCATCAGCTGGAGAAGGAAGTATTTCAAAAAGTACATAATTGTAAAATGCTTATAGTAACAGACCTGTAGCAATGTGAACCAATGTTATGAAGCAGAAAAATCAAAGTAAACATTAAGGCACAATTAGCAATAGCAGTTAGACTTATATACCGCTTCATAGGGCTTTCAGCCATCTCTAAGCGGTTTACAGAGTCAGCATATTGCCCCCACAGTCTGGGTCCTCATTTTACCCACCTCGGAAGGATGGAAGGCTGAGTCAACCTTGAGCCGGTGAGATTTGAACTGCCGAACTGCAGCTAGCAGTCAGCTGAAGTGGCTGCAGTACTGCACTGTCTACAACAGTTTATAACTTAGAATGGACAACACTGCCAATCAGAGAAAAATTGCTTCTTCTTTAAAGAGCTGTGCAAAACATTTTGAAGTGCAAATATTCTGACTTTAGAATAGTCCCTTGCTGGGAGTGTTTTCACCTCAAACTGGCCATTCTGATTTCTATTTTCCAATCAGAGCAATCCTTTTAAAGGTTGGAAGTATACTGTCAGTCAGATTGGAATAGCTTAAATTGCTTCTGATGAGGTTGGCATGAAATGTTTTGGGTTCAAACATTTTGATTTCTAAAAATGTTCATACATCTAATCTGTCCCTTTTTCTGAAATCTGTTTAGATTATCTACTCTACAGCATAGTAAAACCGTGAGAAGACCTAAATTTACTGATGTGAATCAAAATAATTAAAAAGAGCTTACAATAGTTCCTTACTGATACAAGCTAATTGGCAAAATCCAGGATTCATGAATTATTACATAATTTGATGATAGCTATCAATCAGTGTCAACCATATAAAACTATACTTCTGAAATTCTCATTCTACCTCATAATCCCAACAAAACAAGCTTTCGCTTATGAGTGTAATATCTATAAAAACAATAGATGCTGTTTCCTCTACCAGCATTTTCACAGCCCCAGTTATTTAACACACAATGCTTCAGACATAGGTAGTCCTGAACTTATAACCACTTGTTTAGTGAGCAAGGTTACAAAGGCAGTGAAAAATGTGATTTATGACTGGTCCTCATACTTACAGCCATTGCAGGTCAGGTCATGGGATCAAAATTCAGATGCTTAGCAACATCAATTAACAACAGAAATTCTGGCCCCAATTGTGACCACAAGTAGAGGATTACTTGTAATGCCTTCAAGTGTGGGAACTGGGAGGAATCAAGCGTCACTTATGTAACAATAACAGTGTTTTAAGCACAATGCTTTACCAGAAGTTGTGCATCTTCCAGGTCTTGACATTGCACATGGAGAACAAATGGTTCAAATTTGAAGATGGCATCAGCCGCAGCCTTCTGCAAGGCGGTAAGCTAAGAAAGAGCAAAAGGTTAATATCAACTCTACATCTGTTAGCAATGAAATATAAGTAGCTTATTTAGCATCTAAAAACAGTGCACGACAGAAACTGATTCGACGTGCTAATTAAAATACATTTTGACATGTTGTAATACTCAGATGCTCTGCCTGATATATGTTCTGCTTGTTTTTATTCACTTTGGTACAACATTTTGCTGGGATTTAAGATTGTGCACTGATGGTAAAAAGTTTTAGAAATCTTGATGCTGTATGATATAACCACAATTCTAAGGTCTGCACACCAGTTTTCAGAAAAGCTTCTAATCAAATCCTGCCTATCAGTTTCCAGATATCATTCAAATAATATTTTGAAAAATAATAAACTTCATTTATCTACAAGATCTGCAAAAGGGGAAAAATAGTGCACATTTACTAAAGCGATAAATGTACATTTTTAGAGAATACTTCAAAACATTCCTGATCCCAAGTTTTATTATTTTCTGCACAGATCTTATCCACATATTGACCTATTTAACCTTGTAAAACTGGTATTTGGAAGAAAATAAATACTTCAAAGCATTTTTTCCCTATGAACACTTTCATTCAAAAATATTTTATCTTCTCTTTGGATCACATCCTAGAACTGTGATGGCGAACCTATGGCATACATATCCAAAGTGGCACGCAGAGCCATGTTGCCTGGCATATGCATCACGCGCTCCTCTTCTGGGTTTCTGGTGCGCATGTGATGATCAGCTGGCTTTTGTCCGTGCGGCAGTGCTAGAAACTGGAAGAACTGGTCTTCCATTTTCCAGCGTGAGCATGCGTGGCGGCCAACTGATCGTTATGTGTACATGTAACCAGAAGTCCAGCTCATTGGCATTCATGTGCCCGCCAGAAACCGGAAGTATATTTTCCGGCGAGGACATGCCCCCTTGGCAGATCCTCTTCCGGGTTGCGTCCCAGACAAGCGTGTGGCTGCACTCCCTTTTTGGAACTCGATGCCAAAAAGGTTCACCATCCACTGTCCTAGAATGTTAGATTGGAGGGCAGTTTGGAGATCATCTAGTCTAAGCCCCTTAATAAGGGCTGGAACCCACTTCTATGGCATCCCTGAGATCATCACCTCCAAAGGTAGGCGTTTTCCAGGTCTTGAAGTGAAGTTATTTTTCCCCCTTAGCTTTAACCAGATTCTCTGTAGTATAAACAATATTCTGGAGCCATTTTGAAGAATTCTGTCTCATCTTCTGTATTTCAGCCCTTAAGATTTTGAAAATTATCTATTATGTTGCCCCTCTATCTTGTCTTCTCCAAGCTAAACCACCTAACACCTTCTCTGTTCCTTGTACATTTTCCCTCCAGGACTCTGATAATCTTTGTTATTTTTCTCTGGATGTAGTCCAGTTCATCAAACTTTTTAAAAATGTTTTTATTAAAAGATTTCACAAACATAACAAGTAGTATATTCCAAGAAAAATATATAGTGAATATGAAAGAAGGAAAACGAAGAAAGGAAAGAAAAACAGAAAAAGGATTGGTGAACTGGACTATTTCTTTTAATCATATTACAGTTTGTTGGTGAAGTCTAAGACAACATTTGAATTTTCTGCAGCTGTTAATTTTTATTCAACTTGTGATCCATAAAGACACCAAATTCCTTTTCACATGTACTTCTGCCCTCACATAGTCCCTTTCTTTCAGAAGCCTGCAATTTTTATTTACAGGGGAAAAAATCTTATTAGGGCTTTAAAACCAGTCTGTCCGTATTTCTAGAAATCATCACCAAATAGATTTAAGATGTGAGTTAAAAATCTACGATGGAAAAAGCATCAGAAAGCCAGTCATGTCTATTATCTATTGAATGACTCCTGCCACTCTAAAAAAAATACAATAATTCTATTTACTATGATCAATAAAGACCAGCATCAGCCACAAATGTAAGACAATGTTATGGAAGAGCAGACTCCTTTCCTTACTTATTTTGTTATGTAACTATAATTAGAGAAGCTTGGAGATTCTTACAATATTGTTAGCATGCAGAAATACTAATTTGAAAACTTGTGTAATAAACAATGCATTGACCCTTACCACGTCTTTTGTGCTACATAATTGGTGGGTCACCATAAGCCAAGTACAGCTTTGCTTCTGTATTTCAAAGCCAGCAGTACCCTAATTAAGAAAAAAATATCACACATAGTACAAATCTTTTAGGCAGAGAAACATGCTCAGAACTGCTTGCCTGTATTCCCAACTTTCCAACATTAAAACACTAGAATTTCCCAGCATGCTAAACAGAAGAAAAAGGTTAAGGAGGATAGGGGGAATTAAATGTAGCCAATGAATCAGTTTCAAGCCACATATCTGATTAGTTAAATGAAAAAAAGTAAGGATACATATTTCTGGGGATCATATCACGTTTATCTCTGATAGAAAATGTCTTGAAGGGATTGAAGCAATGGCACTTATATCTGTGAATAAGGCATACAGGTAGTCCTCAACCAATGACCATAATTGAGCCCAAATTTCTGTTGTTAAGTAAAACATTTGTTAAATGAATTTTGCCCCATTTTACAATCTTATTGTCCAGTTGTTAAGTGAATCACTACAGTTGTTAAGTTAGTGGCACAGTTGTTAAGTGAATTTGGCTTCCCCATTGATTTTGCTTGCCAGAAAGTTGCCAAAGGGGAGTCACTTGACCCCAGGACACAGCAACCATCATGAACCAGTTGCCAAGTGTCCGAATTTTGATCTCATAACCTAGGAACACTTCAACAGTCATATTTTTTTATTAACCACATTTATATGCCGCCCAATCCTGAAGGACTCCTTTTTCACATGTGAAAAATGTCCATAAGTCATTTTTCAATGCCATTGTAACCTTGAACAGTTACTAAATGAACTGTTGTAAGTCAAGGAGTACCTGTACCTTGCCATTAAATTTTCAAAAGGGAACAGATTGGGACATAAATACTTCAATACAACAGAGGTGAAACCTGAAGTACCTCTAGTTAGTAAATAAATGTTTCAGATGCCATTTTTTAAAGAGTGATTCTGAAGTGTTGACTCAGCCTTCCATCCTTCCAAGGTTGGTAAAATGAGGACCCAGATTGTTGGGGGCAAAATGCTGACTCTGTAAACTGCTTAGAAAGGGCTGTAAAATACTGTGAAGCAGTATATAAGTACAATTGCTATTATTGCTATTATCCAAACATTCTCACATAAGCTGGAGAAGAATTCTGGATAACTGGCCAGTTTGGTTAAGGCACAAGGATAGAAACAGATTATATATGAATTCTAGTCCTGCCTTAGGCACAAAGCCAGCTTGTTTGTGTGTGTGTGTGTATCGCCCAGGTGTCAACGCTAACACAGAGACATCATACACACAAAGGGAATTTTCCATCTATGGGAACATTTCAGGGAAAATCTGCCCAAAGGTGGCTTTTTAAAGTGTTGATTCCCTGAGCTGCTTCTTCCATTCCAACAATCTTGAGAGAGGAATGAAGTTCTCATAGCAGAGCGGGAATGGCAAAAATGCCTTCCACGATGGACACGTGTGTGAGTGTGTGTTTTCCTTCAGCCCCCAATTTGTTGTAGATCAGAGCTTCCAGACTTTGGGGGCTGCAGAGGGCAGCAACAACTTTATAGGTGTCAACATTAGAATAGAATAACAGAATTGGAAGGGACTTTGGAGGTCTTCTAGTCCAACCGCAGGAAACCCTTACACTTCAGACAAATGGATAGCCACTATCTTCTTAAAAACTTCCAGTGTTGGAGCATTCACAACTTCTGGAGGCAACTTGTTCCACTGATTAATTGTTCTGCCAGGAAATTTCTCCTCAGTTCTAGGTTGCTTCTCTCCTTGATTAGTTTCCACCCATTGCTTCTTGTCCTACCATGAGGTGCCTTGGAGAATCGTTTGAAATCCTCTTCTTTGTGGCAACCCCTGAGATATTGGAACACTGCTATCGTGTCTCCCCTAGTCTTTCTTTTCATCAAACTAGACATACCCAGTTCCTGCGACCATTCCTCATGTTTTAGCCTTCAGTCCCCTAATCATCTCTGTTGCTCTTCTCTGCACTCTTGCGTCGTCACAAGGGTCGCGCGGAGCTTCGCATGGGGCAGAGCCTTAACCCAGAGAAGAGCTGACCCCAAAACAGCGCTTTCACACCCAAAGAAATTGATTTGGTTACGGTCACAGCCCCCGTGGGGGATCCAGAGGAGGAGGGAGCGATTCCACCCAAACCTCAGCTCGGCTCCAGATCTGCGATGCGCAGCCGAGGTCGAACGCGGGCTTACCGCAGCGGGGGCGGCAGCCGGAGGCTGTTCCAGCACCACCACCCGTCCCGAGCACGAGCTGGTGGTGCAGAAAGTCTCGCGGCCATTCAGGAGCCGGACGATCTCCTCAATTGGCTCGTCCACGCTGCCCTTTCGGCTCGCATCTCCGCGCGATAGCCGTTGCTCTTTCCAGCGTTTGAAATCGGCCATCAGCAACAGCAGCCGGAGCGGCCTCCCGCCCCCAGACGGCAACAATGGCGGCCTTCATAGGGCCGGTCTGTGGGAGGCGCCATTTTATTCCTTACGGCGTCTCATTGGGGAAAACTTATTTCCTCAAGCCCCGAGCCCTCGGAAGTAAACGCCCGATGACCCCTTCTGATCAAATAAATATAAATTCTTTTCGGACTTCACCCTCCCTCTGTATTTTCATAGAGGCGAAGACCACGCGCGGAGACTTCTCGGCTTGCTCAAGGACACAAGGCGACGGTGAGTCGAGAGGTACAAAAATATACCTTCGATTTGTAGCCCCCACTTCTCTGACTGAGCACCTACTGCTTCCTCTTCCTGTTTCTCCCCGGGCCAATCTTTGAAATGGGTGGTGCTGATAGATGTCTCTATGGCTGAGGGTGAAATAGAATCCGGGTGTTTCTGATGCCATTCTAACGCCCTTTAATCTAGTGTTTTTCATCCTTGCAGCTTTAAGATGTGTGGACTTCAACTCCCAGAATTCTACAGCCAGCGTCGCTGGCCTTAGAATTCTGGGAGTTGAAGTCCAAGCATAAAGTTGCTCAGGGTGGAAAACCACTAGTCTTAAACCACTAGATCACTTTGAGTTTTTCACCAGGCTACCCTGGATTGGAGGGAGAAGTCAGCAAAACCCCGAAAAGAGGCAACAACATCCTTTTTTTTTTCTTTTTTTTTTTACTGTACCCAGAAAAGTATATGGAGATATCCATTAAGTCACCAGAAGCTGAAATCAAGAGAGGCTTCACTATCCTCATCCCACACGTGAGGATGTACAATAGGCTTCTATTAGACAACAGAAGGCTGGAACAGATGGCTGTTTAGTATAGCTGGGAAACCAGGGTGGTTGGTTTTTTTTAGTTGTTTAAATTGTTGTTATCAGTTGAGCTGACTGGAGTTGCAGTCCTGCAAACATCAGGAGACCACCTGTCCTTGGCCAAAGGGCAGTCATTCATATTGTGTAATAGCAATGAATCTGAGAGGTTTTGTGGTAAACATTCCAGATCAATAAACTGCAGGGGGAAATGTTCACATCAGAACTAAGTCTTATTTTGTTTTTGGATTATAACAGGATTGAAATATAATATTTCCTTTTTTAAAATAGGATTTTCAGACCACCCAATTCCAGAAAGTCTCTAAGCAGCTCACAGTCTTTTAAAAAACACCCCTAATTTAAAAAAGGCATGACTGCCTGAATAAAACTCCATAAATGATCCAGAAAAATTGCAGTTTTTAATGGTGGTTGCTTAAGTAAAAAGAAATCTTCACTGAGTAGTACCACAGTACCACTTTATTTAAATTCTGACTTTAAAAGGGACTGCTAGATCTGTTATGAGGAAAAGCAGGTATCCACCGTATGGTAGCAGAGAAATGTCAAAACTAAATCTTTGCTGCCATCATGTGGGCATCCGGATTTCTAGTAAGTGTGGATTTGGTAGTCCTAGAAAAGAGAATAGGGATAGGGATGCAATTCCTGAAATCTTATTTTGGAATAGGTTCCATTTCAACAATTTTTGGACAAATGCTCATGCAGTACAAGAGACAAATAATTTAAAACCAGTTTACTAGCATTGGAAGCTTGCACTAGCCAATATAGATGTGATCTCTTCCAAAACAGAAGGGATCATGTTTGCACATTCCTGTGCAATCTTTAAAAGCATATTTGATGGCTGATTTGACCCAAGAATTCTGTAGTCCTGTTAACTTCATGGCAGTTCAAATAGTTCAGAGATAAAGAAGGACAACACAGAAATTCAAAGACTGATGACCAATATGTTACATGTTTAGGATTTTGAATAATTACTGTCCTTGCAAATCATTTTCTATCTATGTTTCCTTTTCATGCCAGAAGCACAAAGATTCTATGAATTATCAACAGTACTACATTATTTAATTATATTATAAAACTTTATTTTGAAATAAACATTTTTATTCTTGTGCATTTATTTTACAAAAAAATAGTATCTATTAAAATTTGTTGATTGTGTCAGCAATGGCAAAAAATGTAATTTGCTTTGATTAAATGTACTGAATACTCTTTTAATGGACAACATTCTTTTTTTCTAAGAGTGTAATAGACAACTCCTATAGATCACTCTTGTTTTATTAACCAATGATGCTAGGAATGGTTAGTGGAAAAAAGAAGGGACAAGCAAAGGACACACTGACACACTGATGTTATGAAAACTGATTGTAGGAAGTTATCACCCAGCCCTCTCCCAGAAAAATGAAATATCCTAGGAAATATTGAAAAGGCTGAATATTTCTCTGGATGTGAAAAGAAAGAAACATGTTTTAAAAGACAGAATAGCTGCCTGTAGCTTCCTGCCCATCCCCACTTAGTTAATGGGCCATTAAGAAGGCCAAGGTAGTCCATTTTACATAATAAAGACTTCTCCACTCCACTTACAGGAAAGCATGATAATATTGGCCCCAACTGACCACATGGCATCTGAGAACTCAACCAAACCTGGATTCAAAACACAGCCCAGAGAGTTGCCCCTGCATGGCCCCGTGGGAGTCTGACAACCAATCAGAATACATTTCTTACACAGGAACAGGAAACAGAGGTGGGACTGAACAGGTTATAAAAAGCCTAGCAAGCCCCTTCCTCAGCCTTTCTCTTCTTCTCCACCAACATTGAAGCATGTGATCACCTTTTCTGTTCAGGACTCAAGCCATGTGGTCCTGTCCACCAATAAACCATCTTCCCAAGCAGCCTCCATGTCTCCAGTATCTTTTTCCCCACTTGGAGCCGAACCCAGAAGGACATTTCTTTCATCAATTACAAAGATAAACATTCCAACAACTGAAAGAAGCTGTGCTTGACAGGATAGCATGGAGAGCACTAATCTATCAAGTTGGCAAGAGTTGGACATGACTAAATGGTTATGGCAAACTTTTTGCCATTGTGTGCCAAAAGCAGGGGGAGCACGGGGGTGTGTGTGTCATGTGCGTGTGTGCCCTCCCCCCATGCATGTGTGTGTGACCTCCACATGTGTATGTGTGACCCTCGCGCATCGGCGTGGGTCCCTCCGCACATGGGTGCATGACCCCTCCCCCCTCCTTTTGGCACCCGATGGCACAGTGGACCCATTTTTCACCCTCCTCAGGCTCCAGAGGCTTTCTAGGAGCCTTGGGAGGGAGGGCGAAAACGCCACCACCACCACCCACACCGCAGGCTCTCAGGAGGTCGGAAACCGTTCCGGAACTTTCAGATTGCCTGTAGGGCTGTTTTTCACCCTCCGGAGCCTTCAGGAGGTTTTCCCAAAGCCTTCAGAGAGAGAAAAATGAACAAACCGGAAGTTTGGGAAACACAAAACGGTTGAAAATGAAGGCCGAAATCAGTTGGCGGAGCTGACAGGGCAACGCCTTGCATGCCCTAAGCAATGCCTCTGTGTGCCACAGGTTCGCCATCACGGGTATAAATGATATGATGCAACAAAATATGAGCAAGTGAATTCAATTTGCAATATTCAGTTTGTGCAAACCAAGAATTTCTGCAATTGGTACTCTGAGGTGTAAATATCAATCTGCAGTCATACAATGTCAAGAAAAAGTAAAGCTGCTTTATGCGTGTACTAGGTTCATATTCCCATGTACCTCAAATCAGTTTTTAGAGATTGAATCTAAAACACTGCAAGGCCCTATGTTACTATTTATGTGTTCATTTGCCAAGCACTGTTAGCTGTTTGCCTAAAGAGGAAGAAAGATTTCTCTCTGTAGATGAACATTTGGATGGAATTTGAGCAGAACTGTATAGTAATCAAGCTATGTTATGACAAGTATTATTAGACTCCAGGTATGCCTTTGTTTTCTTTACCCCAAAGGGGAAGAAAAAAGTGCCAATTATTTGCATATCAGATCAAAGATACTGATGTCCTGATTTGAATGTTTGTTGATTTTGCCTTCCCTGAGATTTTATTGGCATCAGAATCTTTGATGTCTGTGTTGTATTTTGATTCTACTCTTCCAGGAGGTCAGAAGCTCAAGGTAACACATGTTGTATTTCCCTTCTGGTTATTTTCACACTTCTGTAAGGCAGGTCGGACTGTGTAGTAATCTCCTTGGGAGTTTCATGGTTGAGTAGACACTCACCAGTCATAATCTAGGACTCTGTTCCTTTGCAAAATCCTGTTAACTTTGCAATGCAGTAAATCATTCAGAAAATGTGATATATTTGTTTATATATATTTTGCTATGTTTGATTCAAGATTTCTTCACATTGTGGTTGGAATTTTATCCTTTTAGGGATAAAAATTAGATGGGAGATATAAAATAGAACAGGAAGAAATGGATAGAGAACCATTGGCTTAAATTCAGGTGAAGAGCAAGTGATTTGATTCCCTTTGAAGTGCAAAAGGCAGCAGATATTCAGATACTGTAGTTTTTATATCTCTGCATTTTCAGGTTGTCATGACAACAGGAAAAAATTTGATGAGAGCCATAAAAGTGTTTGAATTTGGTGGGCCTGAAGTGCTCAAACTGCAGCTAGATACGTTAGTGCCGGTTCCAAAAGAAAACCAGGTAAAATAAAGAATATGCAATCTTGGCTGCTTTTGCTACTGTTGCTACTCTTAAACACGGGATAGATAATGCAAAATGAGCTTGAATAAAACTTGATACAAATAATTTCATTTCGGAAAATAAAATGGTGAAAATGATTGCAGTTGTGCCTTAATTGGAACCCAGCATTTGTATTTGGATAATTGAAATTGACATCAATGATCTGGAACATATTCCTGCACTATTTCGTCAACAGTTGAGGTGGATATGTATGTGGATTCACAAGTAGTAAGAAGTCAGCAAGGAAATAGGTTGATTAATGATTCTGGGGGGGTGAGAGGACATTTCTCCAAGTCATCTTGCTCATGTCTTACACATCCATGTAGATGCTGAAAATTATGATTTAATGGCTTCTGAAGGGAGCCAAATCAAGGATGACTGCAAATTTATCTCTGATCTGAGAAATTTGAGATTGCGAGGTTACACACTTAGAAAAGTATCCCCCTTCCTTTCGAACTAGGTTGGGAGACATATTTTTTTCTCCTTCAGGTTCTCATCAAAGTTCATGCATGTGGGATTAACCCAGTAGACACCTATATTCGTTCTGGAGCTTATAAATGGAAACCATCTTTACCATATACACCAGGTACAGATGTAGCTGGAGTGGTAGAAGAAGTTGGAGAACATGTGACTGCTTTTAAGGTACTGGGGTTGCTAGTTGCTCACTTCCTTTCTCTTAATTTTTAGGCCTGGGAAATAAATTCTTATCTGGGCTTTCTGGATTTGATACAGATCCCATCCCTCATTGGATCCCACTTCTGTCATTTTGCTGACATGTTTATAGTAATTTAAACATTATAATCAAAAATCAATACACATTTCAAAAATACAATAACAAAGAAAAATAGAAAGTACAGAAAAGAAAAATAGAAAAAAATAAAAAGGAAAGAAAAATAATATATAGTAATAAAAGGAAAAGAAATACATAAAGAAATGACTTCCCCTTTCATCACAAACCATTTTATTAACTTATCATCTTCTTTTAAAATACAACAAATCTCTCCTTCCCATATCTCATCTCTTACCTGTAAAAAAATCCTTAAAGCCTTGTTGTTCAGTTTCGGTCAGCAAAAGTCCATTAAGAGTTATCAGAGATAACAACAGGTCAGTTTTAACTTGGATCAAATAAACCAACTTTTTATTTCTTCCCTTTATCAATCGATCTCTACGCCTGGGTGGCAGGAAAGTCTCCAAATAGTGTCTTAGAACTAGACTTTTTTTTTACCCCCATTTTTTTTCTTTTGTCCTTTCTCACAAAATTCTTCAAAACTTTAACAAGTGTCTAAATCCAATATAGGAAAGTTATCCAGGTCATTCTTTTGATTTATGTAAAATCCCTTTTAATTTGTCCAGAGAGGAATTATGTAGAGCTCTGGTTTTAGAAGAGCTGTGGTTTCAGTTCATCATTTCTTTCCCGGTAGTCATTTTGTTGTTATTTTATGCATTTTTGTTCACCTCTTACTTCTCTTCTAACAATATTTTGTTCAGATTTCCATTCTTTTGTTTTGTGCAGAATTTGCAAAAAAGCAGAGACAACCCCCCCCCCCCCAAAAAAAAACTTGGATTAATCTATCTGTATTTGTTTGCTCCTGTTAGAAAGGTGACCGGGTTTTTACCCTGGGCACTATTTCTGGTGGCTATGCTGAATACACGGTTGCATCCGTTGACAAAACTTACCCTTTGTCTGATAAACTGGACTTCAAGCAAGGTGCTGCCATTGGAATTCCATACTTTACGGCTTTTCGAGCCCTCTTCCAAAAGTAAGGTGGTACTTCCTTCAATTCTTTCTAAACTCTTAAGTCACACTGCCCTCTCCCCTTTTCTGATTTTCCAAATGTACTCCTGTTAAGTCTTCTTGAATTCAAATTGTAAGTATTTAATGACTTGGTGTGCCTTTTTCCTCTATGAGCCATAAAAAGAAATCTTCACAGAGATTGCTAGAGGCATTCATTCAATATCATTTTGTCAGCAGTACTACAAGCAAGCATGTCTCTGATTGTTGGTTCATTGTATGACAAGAGTCTACACTGGCATTATGTAAGTGACTAGATAAATAGGTACACAGACACACACAGGGGCACATATTTTGTAAATCTACATATTTTATAATAGACTTCAGCATTTTCCACATGCGTGCCCTTCAAAGGGGATGGACTATATCTGTGATGGTGAACCTATGGCATGTGTGCACACGGAGCCATATTTGCTGGCATGGCAGCCTTTGGCAGTTGTCAGCTCCGGCGCGCATGCGTGGGCAGGCCAGCTGATTTTCAACCTTCCGGAGGGCCAAGGGAGGCTGTTTTCGCCCCTTTCAGGCTTCAGAAAAGCCTTCGGAGAATATAGAGTTTGAAAAATAGGCCCAACGGCCCAACCGGAAGTTCAGGAACAAACTTCCGGTTGGCCCGTTGGGCCTGTTTTTCACTCTCCCCAGGCACTGGAGGCTTTCCTGAAGCCTAGGAAGGATGAAAAATGGCTTCCACGCCCCCTGGAGGCCAGGGGAGGTCGTTTTCGCCCTCCCCAGGATTCAGAAAAGCCTCCAGAGCCTGGGGAAGGTGAAAATCCCCCCCCCAGGGGTTACTCACACATGTGCGGTAGAGGGAGGATCACTTCTGCATGCGTAGGTAGGGGGTCACTTGTGCATGCGCAGGTGGGTGGGCACGCATGTGCGTGTGATAGCCCATGCGCACAGTTTTTGGCACTGTGTAACAAAAAGATTAGCTATCACTGGACTATATCATCTTCCATTTACAATTATCTTAGTGATGAAAAAGTTAACTTTGTGACCAGTATGTGCATTTATTACTTTGCAGGTATATAAAGTGAAGGAAAAGTGAAGTAAGATCATAAGCACATTCACAATTTTACTTAGTGACTGCTTTGCTTAATAACCAGGTTGTCGGTCCCACTTGCTGTTGGCAAATGAGGAATTTCTATATTTATTGCCACAAAGGATTTTTTAATTAAAAATATCTGGAATTGATCCCAATTTAATTATCAAGAGACCACTAAACATAATTTTCAATGGATAATATTATTTTTTTTGCTGGCTATGTAAACTTGAGGTCTGCATAATGTAAAACTGTCACATCGTTATGTTCAAAATATTTATTATGTTTTTTTCAGAGGCTCTGCCAAAGCAGGAGAAACTGTGCTAGTCCATGGAGCAAGTGGAGGAGTAAGCAATTCTGTTTTTATTGCTATATGCCACCCAGAATTGCACTTTTGTGAACTGGTGGCCGTTTAAGGAAAGAAATAAATTGGTAGATACATACAGTATTTATTGGGAGAAATTATTTTGTTCTTCAGGGATTTGATATCCCCTTTTCCGGGTAAGCAACACTACACAAAAGGCATAAGAAATATTAAATGAGGGCTCATTGTTTAAAGACTCTAAGCTTGTCAGCTAGAGAGCTGACAGACCAGGTTTGAGACCTAAGCACTGTGCAACGTGTAAGCTCCAGTCCTTGCCCCAGCTCCTGCTCACCTAGCAGTTTGAAAGCAGGCAAATGTGAGTAGATACAGGTCGTCCTTGAATTACAACAGTCTCCTTAGTGACCATTCAAAGTTACAGCGACACTGAAAAAATGACTTACAACCATTTTTCACACTTATGACCGTTGCAGTATCCCCATGGTGCTTGACAACTGACTCACATTTATGATGGTTGCAGTGTCCTGGGGTCACAGGATTCCAGGGGTGGGCTTCAGAAATTTTAGCAAGGGGTTCTCTGCCTGGTTGCTGGGTGGGCGTGGGCATGGGCATGGCCTAATTGGCCTCCTGCACCATGGTTCCCGGGTTCTGGAGGCTTTCATCGAGCCTCAGAGAGGGCGAAAATGGCCTCCCCAGGCTCTGGAGGCTGGAAATAGGCCCGTTTCTGGCCTTCCCGAACTTCCAGTAGGCCCGTTTTTTGACCTCCCTGAGACTCCGTGCGCGCCCTGCAGTTACCTGCATATAAATGGGCCACGTGGGGACTCCTGGGAGGGGGGGGGGCAGGGCAAACCAGGAATGGGATTTGGGGGTTCTTTGAACTGCACAGAATCTTAGCTAGATTCTCCTGAACCCCTGCAAACCCCCATCAGCCTATCCATGTGTGATTCCCCTTTTGCAACCTTGTGACAAGCGAAGTCCATGAGGAAACTAGACTCACCTATCAACTGTGTTACTAATTTAGCAACTGCAGTGATTCACTTAACAAATGTGTCAAGAAAAATCATAAAGTGATTTTTCACTTTATGATTTTTCCCTAACTCACTTAACGAATTTCTCACTTAGCAACATACACTTTGGTCTCAATTGTGGTCATAAGTTAAGGACTACCTGTATATACGTACCACTTTGGTGAGAAGGTAATAGTGTTCCGTGCACCTCAAGGGAATAGCAAGCTGGCCACATGACCAGGGAAGTATCTGTGGACAATGTTGGCTCCCTAGGCTAAGAAACGGAGATGAGCACTGCCCTCTAGAATCGGTCACAACTGGACAGGTTACTCCTAGTGCATTTCACATACAGTAGACAAAATATATATCCTGTAGTACCTCCATAATGGATTAAGGGTTGCAACCAAGAGGTCCTTTGGTAGCAACTTTCTAAGCATTAAAAAGGGCCCATGACAATTGGCAATGTGTTGCTTGAAAATGCGTCTCCCTTAATGGAAAAGTTATGGGGTTTCTGCACTGCTTAAGAGCAATGGTTCCCAACCTGTTCTCTTCCCCACACTCCTAGGAGATGTTTGATTAATGTTAGCACTCACTATAAAAGTTATTGTGATTTGTGACTTGTCACTGACAGAAGTCGCTCTTTGTTGCAACCCCTGAAATTCCATCTTAAACCCCCTGGGGGTACAGGTACCCCAAATTGGAAACCCTTGGTTTGAATAATTCTATAAAGGGGTAGTTTAAAGTTGATATCTTGGAAATTTGAAGAGGGAATGGTTGCACTCCAGTGGTAATTGAGCGGATAGATTTTACATGCTACCTGAAAAAGTATAATCGTATACCCTGATGGCTGAATTAATTATTCATTTGCCTCCTTTTGTTTCAGGGATGATGTTTGAACTATTGTTAAGAGAAAGAGTAGATTGTCTCATGCAGATGGTATCAAATAAAGGTGAACACACTGAACACTGCAACAACTGTAGTAATAAGGAGTCAGTGCTGTGTTATTGAAAGTCTCTTCATTCAATATGATGATTGTGATGATAATATTATGCAGGGAACTTTACTACTTCTTATCATTATCTGCTGTTTTTCCTCTCTGTTTCTTAGGTTGGAATAGCAGCATGCCAATTAGCAAGAGCTTATGGTTTGAAGGTTTGGGGCACAGCTGGGACAGAGAATGGGATGAACCTAGTTTTAAAAAACGGCGCTTGCAGAGTATTTAATCACAGGAAGAGTGATTACTTGGCTGAGATTAAGGTGATTTGAGAATGCTCTCGGGTATCCTATCTGTAACTTTTCAAAGTAAGTTCCATTTTAGCTTTAGGGGAATCAGCTTCTAGGTAAGCCAGTTTGGACTGCAGTCCGACTCTGCTTTCTGTGTGTTGTTGAATTTTGTGGAGTTTATTTTTTAATTTATTTATTCATTTATTTTATATTCCACCTTTATTATTTATGTAAATAACTCAAGTGGTGAACATACCCAATCTGCCTCCTGTTTTCCCCACAACAACCCTGGGAGGTGGGTTGGGCTGAGAGAAAGAGTGATTGGCCCCAAGTCACCCAATTCAATTATAATTACATTGAATTAAGATTATAGTTACAATTGTAAACTTAAAGGTATGCATTCATTTTATTTATCCTATCTTGAATAAATATATATTATTTGCTTTGGATTGTTGGTGGCAACATTTTTAGATGCTAACTTTCTCTCATTCTTCGAGTTTAGATCATTCCCTACTTTTAGTAGCAAGGGTAGAACAGTTTTTTTGATTCTTTTTAGGCAAAAGTTAATACCGCCGTAAAAATAAAGATTTGTGAGGTGAGAAACCATCATCCTCTCAGTCTTATTGTTGGGTGGTAATAGGAATGAACCAAATAGGGCATCTACCTGAGCAATGCAAGACAGAAGATGTGAATTATAATGACCATTTGTGTCTGTTTGAAGCTGGAGCTTAACATCTCCATTTGTTTAGTTTAGTTTAGTGTAGTTTACTTTATTGTCACTCATACAATGAAACTGAATGGCATCTTCATCTTTATATAACTATAAAAATAAAACACAAACACAGATCTTTCACATTCTATACAATTGAATTGAAAACCCAGTATTGCATTAATATTGCACTATACAGTAGAATTCAATATAGTTACTGCCCTGGGATAGAAGCTGTTTTTCAGCCTATTTGCCCTTGTTTTTATTATCCTGTTCCAAAAAAAAGGGTGCGGTGAATCTTTAAGAATGTTTTGAACTTTCTTAAGGCAGCGGGAGCTATAAAGGTCTTCCAAAGAAGGGAGAGGATAACCAATTATCCTCTATGCAATGATGTTAACCTTCTGGAATGCTGTCCTATCTGCCACTGTGCAATTAGCAAACCATACACAGGTGCAGTAAGTTAAAATACTCTCTATGGTGCAGCGGTAAAAGGTCACCAGCAGTTTTTCATTGAGTTGTTGTTTCCTGAGAAGTCTCAAGTAGTATAACCCTCTGCTGGGACCATTTGACCAGTGCTGCAATGTGAGCGCCCCAGGATGATAACACCCAGAAACTGGCCACTTGCTCCACTTGGTCTCCATTGATAAGCAAGGGCTGGATGTCTGATCTATTCCTTCTACAGTATAGTCCACTATAAGCTCCTTGGTCTTATTGGTATTAAGGACCCAGTTATTGTCTATTTTCCCTAGAGTTCCTTCCTAAGGTTAGGTTAGGTTAATTTTATTTATAGGCCACCCAATCCCGGAGGACTCCGGGCGGCTTACAGAAAGGGGAAAGGAAGAAAATAAAAGAAAATAAAAATAAAATAAAACAAGTTAAAAACAACACAACATCTGATACCCTGTTTAAAATGTGTTTAACCCTTCCTTAGCATAAGAATAAATGCAATAATACTTTATATATTTTGATTTTTAAAAGTAGGTTGTAGAAAATAACAATTCCAAGAGAGGGACACTATTGGACCAAGGACTCCACAAAAGGACCATAACAATTTAGGAGTGAACTAAATCTGCCAATCTTTCATGATTTCAATGTGCAACTGATTTATTTGTTTTGTAGAAAATCTCTGGTGCACAAGGCATAGATGTGATAATAGAGATGCTAGCCAATGTCAACCTTGCAAATGACTTACAACTGTTGTCAAGAGGAGGAAGAGTGATGGTGAGCAAGCAGTTCTATTTTTCAATTAGTGGCTTTACCATAAAGTGTTCTGTTTTATAATTTTCATTTCTCTCTGCGGTAGATTGTTGGAAGTCGTGGCCCAATTGAGATAAACCCCAGGGATACAATGGGAAATGAATCAAGCATCATAGGAATTACTTTATTTTCTGCCTCTAAGGTAAAAACTAAAATGATGTGGCATGATAATAGGTTAAGCTGAGCTGTTTCTCTTTTTGGTTACACAATCTCAGATGATTGCTTCAGGGGTGGGTTGCTACCAGCATTACTGCTGGTTCAGCGTGCAAATTTTTTTGCATGTGCATGCTAGCTTCACTCACACACATGCCAAACGCATGCTCTGCGCATGTGTGCATTTGCAACTAAAAAGGTCTGCGCATGCACACGTTAGAAGAGGGGAAAAATTAAATATTTACAATGAAGATTGTTCTGCACATGCATAGAACCAAAAATTAAGATGGCACCGCCACCGATAGAACTAGTTCGGGGGCGTGACAGGTTGAGTTACTACCTACTCATCTGAACTGGTCCAAACCAATAGGAACCCACCTCTGGATTGCTTCCCTATGGAGAATTTTGGAAGTTTCTTTAACCTCCAAGCTTCTGTTCTGTTGTGTCATTCATTTTCCCCAGTGTTTTCCAAACATGATCACTTGAGGATATGTGGATTTCAACTCCCAGAGTTCCCCAGACAGCCTTACTGAGGAATTCTGGAAGCTGAAGTCCACATATCTTCAAATGGCCAAGGAAAGGGAACACTGATTTAGCTACATAGTGTTACCATTTCCATTTGGGGGAAACTTTACATTTACTTCCTGTCCAGGAGCCTGGGAATGGCTAGATCTTGGTTTTTTAAGGCTTCAGTGGGACAAAGTAGATTAATACTGATATTTCCTGCAGTGTCAAATCATAAAGGTAATGTCCTTTTTAAATGCTTAATTTTAAATGTTCTTTGTTTAGGAAGAGATGCACGAATGTGCAATGGCAATTCTCGCAGGGACTGAAGCTGGATGGCTGAAACCAGCAGTGGGTCCCGAATACCCACTGGAGAAAGTGGCAGAGGCTCATAAAGACATAATCCACAGCCAAGGGGCTTTGGGGAAGATGGTGCTTCTTACTTGTTAATTCATGTTGTTAAATTCTTCTGCAGTAATCATATAAATGTAAATTGCAATCTTTATGCAATGCATTTGAAATATACAAAACATGATGCGGAAGTAAAATATAACACATACAACTGGTATGAATTTGCACAACAAATTTAAATGTTTGTATCAGATTTCACACGATTAAATGATTTTTGCCCTTTGGAAAGTCTTTATGGATCCTTGTAATTTGGGCCATACTTCTGAATCGTGCTTTGCTAGTCTATCTTCATGAACATATTTGGGCCGATACAGAAATCTCAGAATGCATATCTTCTGAGATTTACAGATCACAGAACCATGTTCACTCAGAAACAAACAAGCAACAAAGATATAACTAATAAATTATTTGTTTTATTATGTTACAGAATGGAATTCATTAGTTGTATCCTCTGTTAGGGTACCATATGTCTAGCAGTAATGACAACAAAATTCCAGACCATCCAATTTCTGTTTTTTAATGCAAGCTGGAGAGGTGTAGATTGAATACTGCCCTAAAGTACTTTACAGCCCTCTCTAAGTGGTTTGCAGAGTCAGCATATTGCCCCCAACAATCTGGGTCTTCATTTTACTGATCTCGGAAGGATAGAAAGCGGAGTCAACCTTGAACTTGTCAGGATCAAATTCCTGGCAGTTGGCAGAGTTAGCTTGCAACCATTGCGCCACCACAGATATAATACAAAAGTAGTAGTTTGACTACTACTAGTAGCCAAAACTAGTTTTAGGCTTGTGTGTTATATGTATTTCTGTACAACTGTAAAGAACTTAGAACTATACTATTTAGTATATCATAGCCATATAGCTCAAATAAGTCAACTTCAAGACATAATTTATTGAATGCCATTCCAGTATACTGAAAATTAGTAAACAATGAATAGTGCCAAGTAATGCTTTGTAGTAATTCATACTTTCTTAAATTTGGCTTAGAAATACATTTTAACTCTATGATCATTGATCTGATTCCTACCAAATGCTATGTGACGTAAACCTCTGGATTGCTTGCTTCGCCTGAATGCATTATAGATATGGAATTGTGTTAGCGCTGAAGGATAATCTTTCTTGGAACTAGTGAAAACTTACAGGTTATTGATATGATCTATGATGTTTTCAGTTCAAAGAATAACTGAAGGTGAGCAGTTAAGTGTGAAGGCCAGGTAGTAACTATTTGACACAGTGATGGAAGCCGCTGACACTGGCTGAATAGAACCTAAATTCTGTAAATATTGAGTTTCCGAACCCAATGATTCCTGAGAAATTCTATCTTTGACTCTGAATGGGGTGTAGGGGCCCAATTTAGGGGTTATAAATCCACAGCTGCTGCTTGATGACAGAGTGACAGCTCAAGCTAGAAGGCTTTTGCACAACTACATCTTGTGTGCCATTTGTGACTATCCTGGATTGGGAGGCCCTGCACACATCACTCATAACACCTTCTGTTTGAATAACTGCAACATTCTTCATAGAGCTGCCCTTGAAGTGCAGCAGTTACACAATGTAGCAGTAAAAGGTACATCCCTATGTACTTGGGTGACCCCATTGCACTGGGAACTACATTGATCTCCAATTAACTTCTGAGTATGATTCAAGGAACCAACTGCCCCTTTAAAGCTCTGTAGATCTGGACATACTAATCTAAGGACCTTTCTTCTATATTGGATCTGTTTGTGTAACAAGATCAGGTAAAGGTCAACTCTCCAAATCCCATCCCTGATGGGGTCTCAAATCCATGTGTTTTGACTAATTGTTCTCATTCTTTGGAAGTCCCACTTGATAGATAGCCAGTTTTGTTCCTCTTGCACTCCAAAGCTTGTGGAAGCTTTACCTGGTTCATCTTGCAGAGTGGGGGGGGAGGGGGAGGAGGGTATGGTATTGTAGCAGCAGATTTGAGGTTTGTAATCTACTTACGAAAGAGCAGGACTTGAGACCACGAAAGTGAGAGAAACAGGTTTATTGGATGCATCGAGTTCAGCGTGTTCACACACCAAAATCTGAACTGCCTGAGCTCTGCCCAGGATCCTACTTTTATGCCGTGTTCCACACGGTGCATTCTCAAGGCGTTTCCATACACGAGACAAGCATGACATTTCAAATAGCAGAAGTTCATTTGGAATGTTACAGCAAAGGACATAGGAAAAATACAAGAAAGAGCAGTTCCTATAATGTCTTAAGCTGTCAGCAGTTTTTTTTACCTCTGTTCTATCTCTCCCCCACGTCTGGCTTCCTGTGCCCCTCCTTTACAGAGTCTTGCCACACTGTTCAGTCCTATTTTTAATACTTATGAGGAAGTTGGAGAGAAAGGTTCACTCCAGCTAAAAGTCAACTTTGGGACTCCAGGGCACTAGAATGAAAAGCCAAGCTAATATGAATTTATAAGGTCCATTCTATTAAGACCACCTAACCTGGCCAGCCACTGGTGGGTTTACCTGTGCAACCCCTGCTGCATCATTATAACCTAAAGTAGAGTTTGCAGATGTGTGGCAATTCTATGTTTCTTAGCTTGTCATTTTTTAAAAATATGTACTTGGGATATTTTATTTTATCCTGATGTTATTACCCATCCAGAGGCTCCATAAATGAGCAGTCTACAAGTAAGTAAGAAGTAAGTAAATAATTGTAAACAATAAAGAGAAGAAAATTGATATTCTGTTTTTCAGTAGATAGATAGTAGAAATTAAAAGCAGGGAGGCAATTTAAGAAATTTATTGAAAACATTGTAATTGACTTGGGTGGAGCATGGGGAAATGAAATTCCTGTTCCCATTTTTTTTCTTTTATAAAGAGCCTGTGGCATTCTACATTACATTCTAACATAAAAAAGATTTGCTGTTCATTTACTTACAAAAATTATCCCAATATTGAAAAGCCCATCAAAGGCCTTCACAGGTGCTGGGGTAGAGTATTTTGATGATGATCTAAAGATGTATTTCTTTTATATTAACTTTATAAGAATTTTGAAAACAGAAAAAAACTAACAAGACTAGTATTTAGAGTGGGGAAAAAAGCAAAGGAAAAAGTGCACAAGAAATCAAAGGAGAAAAAATATTCAAAAGGTGACGTGAATTTTTTACAGCAGTTATAAGTATGAATATAAATCAACCTCTTACTCTGTTTACAGCATTGTTTAAATTTTTCCTATAATCTATTGTTTTTATTCTAATCATCAAAACTATTATAACTTCATTTTTATCAGGTCCCTGAAAACATTAATAAGGAATTTCCAATCGTCATTAAACATAGACAATGACTCTGATTAAATCAGTCAATTTGGCCATCTCAGCAAGTTCCATTATCTTCACTATCCATTCCTCCATTGTAGGCAAAGATCTGGCGATCCCGGAGCATATGCTAAATCTTGGAAAAGATTTGTTGTTCAGTCACTAAGTTGTGTCCATTATTTGGACCACAGCATGCCAGGCCTCCCAGTGCTTACTGTCTTTCAGAGTTTGCCCAAATTCATGTCGTGTTGATGACAAAATCTAGCCATCTCATCCTCTGCCATACCTTTGTCCTTTTTCCTTCAATTTTTTCCAGCATCGGGACCATGTCCTTTCATTAGACGGCCGAAGTACTTCAACTTCAAATTTAGGCTAGGACAATAAGAATTACAAGAGTTTCCAACAACCCCTTGTTGGAGAAGATTGAAGAAGAGGTCAAGATTGGCTCTTTGTTATAATTTGTATGTAAATATTCATATTATGTGTTTATAAGGGACTTAAACTTAAAAGCAAGTATGATATAAGGCGGGGATAGGAAATCTTCAGAATTTTGGACTACAGTTTCCATAAATTTCACTCATTGGATTACTGAAATTCTAATCCAAACCATTTGGGGAGATAATTTTAAATGTGTATAATTTTTCAAACCATATTGGAGATCTTCTGCCTATTTTCTGTTTGTGAGGCCTCTCCCTGGTGTTGAAGTAATTATGAGAGCTTATTGACTTCCCACCAGAAGGTGTCATACGAGTATTATTTTAAACACATTTCTTTTCTATCACTTTTGATTCTGAAGGAAGAAAATAATTGTAACATCATTTACTGGAATATAATTTTACACCCTCTACTTGAGATGCATGTGGGATTCTCATGGAAGATGGAAATTATTGGAGACCTTCCTTTTTAATAGGTTATGTTTTGTTTGCAAGATCTATGACAAACTTCCTTCACCAAGAATGAATAAACCACTCTGAAATTCAGTGAGCTGATACGAACTTTATGAAGGCAATAAACTGAAGCCAATGCTATAAATGTATTTGGAGGACATACAAGCTATTGGATTAATATAGTATAGTAAAAATGTCGAGGTCTGGAGGACCAATTTATGCTGACATTAAAAAAAACCAGCTTCATACTTTTCCATAAAGATAAATATGTTTTGTTCGACAATCTTGTGGTTTCTGCAGCTAATTCTTTTCTTCATCACATGAGCAAAATCTATAGAACTTGGGGGGAAAAGACTTTTATTAAAGAAATAATTTTCTCTGATCAGATATTGGGGAATGTTATTTTTAGGGATGCCATTTTTTTGTTTTTAACCCTATTGCCAAGGACACAAAATGCAATTTCTATCTGTATTCTTGGTCCTCCAGTATTCTTTTTTGGCATTCAGTGATTGATGAGCTAACATTCATAAGAGTCCAACCAGCATAATCATGTTGTCGAGAAACAACATGCTTGTAACAAAGGCTACTAGACCAGTTTCCCATTATTGCTCTATAGACACGTTGACCTTATAAATATATGTGATTTTCAGTGCCATTTCTAGAACTGGTAAGATGCAGCTAAATTACAAGAAGCCTATCAGGGTTCCAAGTAACATATCCATAGCCCTTGAACTATGATCAGTCATTTTAGTAACCATTCAAAGCGATGACCCACTTGAAAAAGGGGACTTACGACCTGGATAGGAAGTTCTGATGGTTGCGCTCCCTCTGCAATTATGAGACTGAATTTTGTCCACTTCACAACATGGCCTCCCTTACAACTGTTTGCAGCAACCTGGGGTCACGCAACTGCATTTTACAATGCTTTTGCTGAACACCAACACTTACCGTATTTTTCGGAGTGTAAGATGCACCTTTTTCCCCCTAAAAAGAGGGTGAAAATCTGGGTGCATCTTATACACTGAATACAGCATTTTTGGCCTACTGAAACCCCGCCCCCTTTGCAAAAATCGATGTGCAGAGGGTTTGGGAGGCTTGTAAAGTGCTCTTGGGGGCTGGGTAGGGCAAAAATAAGCAAAATTGGATGGTTTTTGCTCATTTTTGCCCCCTTCCCAGCCCCCAGGAGCACACTCCCAGCCTCGCAAAGCTCTGCATACTCTGCATACTTTTTTTTTTTTACAAAAAACCAAGGCATACAGAGGGTTTGGGAGGCCTGTAGAGTGCAACATGTTTTTTAAAAAATTACCTCTTCAAAGTCATGGTGCATCTATACTCCGGTGTGTTTTATAATCTGAAAAATACGGTACTTCCATTTTTCAGACAGCGAACCACAACCGTCATAAAGTAGGATGTAAAATTGGGTGGGTTGTGTGACTGACTCATACTACAACTGTCATGACATTCAATGGTAATGAACAAACTCTGTTATGGTTGTATGTCAAGGATTAACTTGCCTAACAAGTTGTTGAAGGCATCTATTGGAGACCAGCCATCCCAGATGGGAATAGGGCTCAAACGAGGAATCAGCCTAGACTCATCATGTAAACACAAGAGGTTATCAGATAAGTATGAAGTAGTTTCTCTGAATGTGGCCAAATTCTGATATGCTGTATGTAAAAGTAGGCAACTTTTAAGTGCCCATTGTTAATCCACTACCAATCACAATATATTATTCTGTTTGTTTTATTTTTTACTATTATTGTTTTAATGCTTTTATTTGCTGGTCTTTGACCATATTAAAGATTGATTGATCGACACAAGAGTTCTAAGGTCTCACATACCACCCCCAAACGCCTTAGCAGCTTTCCCAAATGAAAGCTGCCGGCCTGTACTATAGGCAAAGAACAATAAAAGTCCGTTCATTTGTTCCTCACAAACTCTAGAAATCTGATTTTTTTAAAAATGGCCAGGTTATTAATAATCACATATTCTCTTTGACTTATTCTCTTTCCTGATGATGTGGCATTTGATAAAATGTATATTATGCTTTTTTCCTGCCATTTGGGACAGCATCCCTCGCCTCTTATTTAGATAATAAAATGTAATTTTTTAATATGTGTTAATCCCATTAAGGATGTCTCAACATGGAAAAGGGAAATGGGGCTATTGTGTGAATTCCATCTCTAAGGCTGTACAAGGAGTCCTTGGATTATTACCATAAATGAGCCCAAAATTTCTGTTGCTAAGTGAGACAGTTGTTAAGTGAGTTTTGAGCCCAGAACCCAGACAAGCAAAACACAAAAAACACCAAAAAACCATCTTCCACTACAAATTGTAGAAAGTGTGTCAATTGGTTACAGAAAACTTTCGTGCATCTCTTCCAGTCATCACCTACGATTCATATCAAATTATATATTTTAAATTATATATATATATATATATATATATATATATATATATATATATATATATATATATATATATATATATATATCATACCTCAACTTTCATTTGACTATAATTATTTTACATCCTTTTATACAAAATATTCCAAAATTACGTCTTTATGACATGTTCTAAATAAAAATTTATTATATTTAATAACAAAGTTTCTAGGCCTCCTTTCTTAATCACTGTTTACAATTTATATCCAATTTCCTTTGATCAAACCAGTACATATATATACATTATTATCATTATCAATCATTTATTTGACTATATCCATTATCATTTCATTTTCTACCTAATTCTCTAAGTTTAACTAAATTTGACTTAATTTTTAACCGAATTTCTAAACTTCCTTTCATAGTCACCATTTGCAATTTATATCAAATTTCCTCTTATCAAACCAATACATATCTATACATTGTTACCATTATCAATTATTTATCTATATCCATTATCACATCATTTTTTACATAATGCTCTAAATTTAACTAAGTTTAACTAATTTTTTATTATAAACTTTCATATATCCACCTGTATCTTTCCAGTAATAGTGCAGTTTTATGTCTTTTGCCATTTGTGGAATTAGTCTTCTGATTGTTTCCTTAATAAGATTTGTGTGGACTTCTCCTCACAACTTATTGCTTGTTGCATATCTTATATAATCTCGAAACCCTCCATCTGCTTCATTAATCAGCTTATGTTTGGTTATCAATAGTGCTTCTGACCAAATTTCTCTCCTTAGATCCATCAATCCTTCTCTTTTTTCTTGTTCTATACCTTGAAATGTGGGGCAGAGCTCCTGTCCATCTATCTCCCCATTCCATATTCCACTCTTTCCATTTCCAACCACGCTCAGTTCACTGTTGGTATTAACAATTATCTTGCCTTTTTGTTCATTTTCCCCTTCAGTTTTTAGGATTCTAACCTCCACTTTTTCCATTTGATGAACATCTTCAATTTTTCCATCAAAATTTGCTGTTATACACTCTATGTTTTCCAATCTCTTCTCAATTTTCTCTTTACTTCTAATAATTTTTGAATTTCAAACATAATCTTTTGCAATGTTATGGTTTCTTTTTGATGTTGTGCCATTCTTCCAACTGGTAAACACTGCCACTCTAGCTTTCAAAACTTTTTATTAGGTTTGATGCAAGTTCATTTATGATCTTTCAAAACAAGGCTTTGTTTTCACTTCTCTCCAGCTGCCAATGAAGCTCCCAAAGAGCACCTGTATAAACAACCCATGCTCTTCTCCTTATCATTCTCTGTAAACAAGCTGAAGAACCTTGAAGTGCAAAGTCAAAATGATCAAAGAGACAAAAGAAAGGGCAATATTTCCAGGACTCAATCCACCAGCCTCCAAGTGGCAGTGTTACTTCCTTTCCCTCTGAAATTGCAACCCTCTTTGTATTCCTTTTATATCTTCTTTATATTCCAGGCTTAAAAGAGACAAAAATCTTAAATGGAGCAAAATAGAAAAAAGACACACTCCATCCAAACCAGTATTATAAAAATAAAGAAAAAGATTTTAATCCATAGGTAAAGAAGAAAGTAGAAGAAAAACTAATCCGTTCACTTTAAAAAAAATTGCAAAACTTCCATCCATAAAAGAAAATTAAAAAAGATAACACTGTCCATTGCAGCTTTATTTCGCCGCTTATTTTCTTCTGTTTTCAAATTTAATTTAGCTTTATTTTTTTTGGAGGCAATCTCTTTTATAACAATAAAATTTCCTCACCAGATGGACACATTTTCTCTTTCCATTTTCCTCCCGTTCTGGAGCTGTCCCAACTTCAGCAGCTTTTGGTTGGGCTTCTGTCGCCGGCAAGAAGAGATTCTCTTGGATCAATCAGGAATGTCGATGTCCCTGAGATCAGCATGACATACTCTTCCCTGTCACCATCTCTACGGGATGATTTAGGTCCAAAAGGACCATCCAGTGGTAAAAGTATCGACTGTGATCTCAGAGCTCCAAGATTGCACATCGTGTCGTTGCGATGTCAGCTCCTGTCTCCCCATTTTACAACTTTTCTTACAACAGTTATTAAGTGAATCCCTGCAGTTGTTAAATCAGTAACATGGTTATTAAATGAATCTGACTTCATTGACTTTGCTTGTCAGAAGGTCACAAAAGGTGATTACATGGCCTTGGGACACTGCAACCATCATAAATATATGCCACTTGCTAATTATGAGATTTTTGATCATTTGACCATGGGAAGGATGCAATGGTCCTAAAAAATATTCATGACTCACATTTTTCAGTGCCATTGTAAATTTGTATGGTCACTAAGTGAATGGTTGTGCACTACCTGTACACCTCCCCATTCCAATTGTATGATTGTGAGTTAGAGAAGCTTTCAAATATAGATTTTAGTGTTCAACAGGCTTCTCTGGCAATTGAAACCAAGTCTCTATGGCAGCTTTTGTCAATAAGATACCAACAAGCAGGCATTTCAGTGTTTGTGGATCAGACTGGAAATGTAGCTTCCTTAGTTACATAAAGGGCCTGCATATGATGAACTAGGAGCAGAGCTGAAATCTTGCTCCATTTCAAGTGTATGAGATACTTTTGGGGTCTGTTTGTTTATCAAATTTATATAGCCGCACATCTCACCAATGTGACAAATTGCAATGTGTCCATTTTATGAACTATATTCTTGACTACATACTCCTTTGACCTGGGTCTCCAAGTAGGCATGTATTATGGCTATCCAGTTCAATCCTGTCAAGATTTTACAACGGACATGACAGTAAATGTCCACTCTATATCCCATGTTAGGTAACAGCTAGAATTGTCAGACTTAATCTTGCTAGAGGTCTTTTTTTAATTGCAATTAAAAAAGAAACTGTAAGAGAAGATCTGCTTTTTGCTAAGCAGAGGAACCAAAGCTATACAAAGCAGTCCTTTCTTGGTGACCACAATTGTGACTGGCAACTCAACTGCTAAGCACTGTAGTTGCTAAATGGAAAAATCAGACAACTGCGATATGTTTATGACAGGGGTGACAAACTCAATTTCATTGAGGGCCGCATCAGGGTTGTGTTTGACCTCAAGAGGCCAGGGTAGGTGTGGCCAAGTCCATGTCACTCGGGTGATCAAATGCCACTTTTGCTAGTAGTTTGTTTTGCTGACACACTGCTATGTGCGGCCCTCCTGGACTTCATTTTCACTGGTAGAGTATTGCAGTAGGCCATCACAGTCGAAAATGGAGCTTGGGATGATCGTTTGGACTTTCTGAGCTCTGTTTTCACTGGCAGAGGCACCTCTGGCTGGTCCTTCACTGTTTCCAGAGTGGCTCCACAGGCAGATCAAAGCATCCCGTGGGCTGGATTCGGTTCACGGGCCTTGTGTTTGACACCCCTGGTTTATGACCTTACTTCCCCTTCAGTCATTAATTGGAGTGACACGGTCATTGGGTAGCAATTGGGATCGTGACTTACAATTTTACTTCCACCTTCTCCATTAACTCTGCTGACGCAAGCTGGTTGAAAATCACACAAATGGCAGTCATGACCAATGGATGATGCAGTGGACGTAAATGTGGAGACTGGTCATAAAGTAAAATTAAATAAACAAAATACAAGTAGTTCTCAACTGACAACAGTTCATTTAGTGACCAATGTTATAATAGCACTGAAAAAAGTGACTTATGACCATCTTCCCACACTTACAGCATCCCTTTGGTTACGTGATCAAAATTTGGACACTTGGTAACTAGCATGTATGAAGAGTGCAGTGCCCCAGAGTCATGTGATCACCTTTTGTGAACTTCTGACAAGTAGACTCAATGGAGAAGCCAGATTCACTGAATAACCATGTTACTAACTTAACAATTGCAGTGATTCACTTAACAACTGTGGCAAGGAAAGTCAGAAAATGGGGCAATTTGGGGTTCAATTGTGATCATATGTCTAGGATTAATTGTTGTGGGGAGGGGTTCACCACTGTTTGAACGATCACTTCATGAGGCCGTCAGTAAACAAGGACTCCCTGTATATATATATATATATGTGTGTGTGTGTGTGTGTGTGTGTGTGTGTGTGTGTGTCTGCTCAGCTGAGTTATGTCAAGAGGTGGCCAGTTCAAAATCACTCAGTGAATTCCAGTGGCTGAGGTTGGACTTGAACCCTGACTCCCCTAGTCCAACAGTTAATTACTTACTACATCATACTAGAGAGCTAACTAGACATCTTCAAGAAGCCTATAAGAATGCTGATATTGTTCTTTAGTCCCTGGCATTCATAGTACACAGTCTGTGAACATTTTGTTTAATTATCAGGAGTAACAATAGGTAGAAGTCTCATTATGAATACGCTTCATTGTTTGGAAAATCATCAAAGTATGTAGCCATTGCTACATGTATATTAAACAATAGCCCCTTTTAAGTATGGAACCTCCAAATACCAATCCCAGTTGTTTTCTTGAGATCACTATAAAACAGTTTTTTCTTCTTCTTATGGAGGTTTTTTATTTTTTATTGCTTTGTCCGGCTTATAGCCCTAAGATTTCCTAGTGGTCTCCCATCCCAGTATTAATGGAACCCAACTCTGTTTAATTTTTCAAGATCAGCCAGCGTATTCAGTGAAAAGAAACAATTCCTTTATTCTCTCTTGATTCATCTGACATTTCTAGTTCCAGGACCATGAGTCAAAAGGGAAATCTCTAACCTGGGTGGGATTCTATCCATCTCAACTATGTGCCTTTCTACAAATGCTTTTTTTTCTTTTTTTAACTAAGTTAAACGGGCTCAGCACTGAAACATTACCTTGAAGGAGAAAATACTTAAATTGGCCACACGTTGTATTTTAAAAGTAGGGCAGGTGAAAGAATCGCCTTTTGCACTGCATTCGGAATAAAGGTGTGCTTGGGATTTTCTCTGGTCCGTTTACCGACTTTTAAATGCATGCAGCGATTCTCCTTTGTATCCTTTCTTTCCAGCCTCTTTACTGCACTCTGTAGCTTTTTTGGAGGGAGGATGCAAATACCTTGGAGGCAGGCGCCTACCTCTGCGATTGTGGAAGCTGCACCCTGCGAGTGGTCACTTCCTCCCAGATTTCAGGGATCTAAGTTTAGAAGAGTCAAGCTCTTGATGACACGTCGGGCCTGATCCTTCCGTGGGGATCCTAAATAATTTCCATCTTCAGGGAGCGGCCGGCCAGCCTTTACCTTAACCCCGTCAGAGAGACTCCTAACACCATCAGCATTCACGTTTGAGCATAGAACCTCTAGGTATTCGCTCTAAGTCAAGTTGGAGCATTGCGCTAGGACAGTGCAAGCAGTTCGCTTCTGTTTCTCCCTCTCTCTCCCCCCATATACTAATCAGCGTCGGGTTACAGGAGCCCGGGGAACTGGCAACTGACAGAAACGGGCACTCGGCTTCCCCTATCAGCGCGGAGAGCCCGCGCAGTCTCCCAATTCATTGGGTCAAGGGAGACCTTTGCGCCCACCTCCTTCAAAGCATCACCACGTGGTCCTCCCTTAGCAACGCGAAGACCTGCGTTGATGCAGGAGGTTGGAGGGGGTGGGTGGGTGGGGGCGAGGTGAGGTGCGGGTTCCCCCCCTCCCTCCAGGGCATCAGTTGGGTGCGGGCTCTGGCTGGCACCGGGCGAGGCGAGGCGAAGCAGCGCAGCCTCCAGGTGCTGAGAATGAAGGTTCTCATTTAAAAAGCATCCAGCCTGTTAGCGCCCCAAAGCTGCCCTTTGGGTTTCCAGTGCATCCTCCCCACACCAAAAAGAGCTATTCTGTAAGCATGAATCATCCCCATTCTGGGTAAGTGAGAAGCTTCCAAATACTTGGGTGAGGGTGGATGGGATGAGATCAAAATCATCTCTTTGGATTGCTATCAGCCTATCTTGTCTCCTGAGCTGCTGGGTTATGAATTCATTTTCCGAAAGGAGAAAAAAACTACCTTTTTTCTGTCTGTGCCTCAGTAATCAGAAGCCTTTTCTCCCCAGTTACTGAAATGCCATTTCTTTACAAAGTGAACAGGCTGTGGATGACACAGGTCACTTCAACAGCTTGAGTTGTAGGTGCCCCCCCCCAAAATCCCACATTAAAGAGATGCTGTTTAGAGTATGATGTTTGGGACACCATAGGGTTTTCGACTAGGCTGAAGCTCATCCATCTTCTTCAGGCATAATGGAGTGGCAGGGAGCATGGAGAAATAATTTTAATTTGCAAAAATTGCATCTCAGAATGAAATGGTTACATTCTTTATTTTGGACAACCTGTTGGAATATAGATTTGGCAGCTCCTGCTAGTTCGTCAATGGAGTCTTTCAAGCACGGAGAGAAAAAATCTAATCTAAATCTCCTTGCTCTGATGAAGTTTTCGTTTGTTTAATGAACCATAGTAAACATTTTTTAAGAAAGTAGGTGAACAGCTCATGAGCTGGTCCTATTGCAAAACTTGTCCTGTTGTAGTTAATACAATCCCTTCTATTTCTTACCTTTCTGAAGGGGAAAAACAAATAAAATTAAATTAATACAAAACCTAAAGGCAGCCAACTTAAATTATTGTAAGTTTTATGCATTAGAAAGTTAATAACCTTGATGTTGAATGTTCATAGTAACACTGAAAGTTTTCTAATTAATTCTTGAGGGATTGCAAAATCAAATTTTAAGGAAATATGAAGCAACTTTAATACATTCACAACTAACAAAGTGCTGATGGCTAGAAAGTCTGAATTTCATCATGAAAAAGTGTGTGTGTGTGTGTGTGTGTGTGTGTGTGTCCACCTCTCTCTCTCTCTTAGCAGTTAAATCAAATATCCCACTGAAAAATAATAGTAAGATCCACATAGTGCACTAAATCAAAATTGCATTTATTTAGATTTATTAATCCCTAGTTTTCAAACCATTTATATTGTAACACTAGATATGGATCAGTCATAAACTGCCATTCTCATGCAATGCATCAGTGCATGTATACACAAATATACAAAGGGAGAGTAAAACATTTGTGTTTTCATGAATGGGAAAAAAAATTAGCGTAGGAGCTGTCATTTTTCGGTACAAGTCTTATCTCTTTCAGACTGCAGCAGAGCCCCGATTTTTTAAAAAAAATACTTCCTCATATAAAAAATACATCCATGCAGAAAAATAATGCATCATAGAAGCAATTGTCAGGACTGATGCAGCAAGAAGCAATAATAGCAACAGGACAAAATTGTCCTCCCATGTAATTATTACTAAACATGAATAATCCTTACATTGCATATATCAGTCTTGCTTAATATGATGGATATCCTCATGAATCTGGATTACAGTTCTCAATCAGAATGGCCATAAGCGACAGCGAATAGGAATGATAGAAATTGTAGTACATGTACCCAATACATTAAGCTGTGGAAGTGGAAATATACTCCTGCTGTGGCTTTCATATTCATCAGGTAGGCCTTTCTTTGCTGTTGACTTTGTTGGGGATTGCTTGTTATGACCTTGAAGGAGCAAAGTGATCAAACCAATATTTTGCTGTTTGCTTCTGATATTATATGCTGCCAGAAAACATTTTTTAGGAATTAAGCTTTCTAATTGACTTCTCCTCACATTATTGTATACAGTGAGAAAATAGTTGTTAGGAACTAATTCTAGCTTATTGTAGTCTGGATACTGATTGGCATTACTGCAGAGTTTGTTATCAAGTTCTGTGTCTCGCTTCTGTTCTTGGCTTCAAAGTTAGGCACATCCTTGAAAATATAGAAGAAACCATTACCCAGGAATATCAGGCCCCATAGATAAAGAAACCAGAGTAGGGAGTTTCCTGCCTCATAGATTCTGAATCCTGAAATTATTGGGCTGAATGAGCAACTTGACCAGAGAGGGAAACCGCTCCTACACAAGGCTATAGGAATGCTTCATTGATAAAGTGGACACAGACAGGGGACTGAACAAAGAACACTTTAAAGACCACGTTGGTAACAAACTTTTTTCTCTGATGGGGTAAACTTTGTTTCCAACGAGGTAAAATGTATATAATACTCTGAGCTACTCTCCCAAGGGTGTGACTATTCCTTACAGGCATTTTGTCTGTATGTTTTGGATATAGTATTCACCCAGTCTTTTTATTTGGCCATAAATAAAAAACGGTTACTTTTTGTATGCCTCATCTTGAGTCTCACTCCTTTGGCATCTCAGTGGCTCGGGGAAACTTCTGAGACCTTGCAACCTTGTAGGAGAGTTTCTGTAGGCTACCTTGGTTTTTCCTCTCGTTATCGTGATCGCCTCCAGCCATTGTTTTCTCCATCTACCGGGCCTTTCCCCTTCTCAGATCATCCTGCTAGCATTTCAATTTCCTTCTTACTGCAAGATCTCCTGACTGTAACCACAGCAATATTTGTTCACTACCTTCTCATTAATTTCTCTATGCCTCCTTTTCCTCGTTCCTTCTTCCTTCACACCTGTCTTCCAACTACGCTTCTACCAGTTCTTACCGTTGTCCTATTTATAATTGCCAACTTTCTTTAATCACCAAATGTCTATGTTCTTGCCCTTTTAACTTCTCCATCTTCCAGGATCTTTTCCAGCCTACCTTGAAAGTTAGTTCAGATTAACTAATTAGCACCTCTGTCACGGTGACTTTTTATTTTAGGCAGAGTAATAGCTTCACAGAGGTTGCATTGCAAATACCCTGTCAGTTTTGTCTCTGGAAGATAATATATTCATCAACATCCTGGTGCCCTTTTTCTATGTTAGGAATTTCATATCTGAAAGAACTATAAAAAAACATTTGCAAATGGAACATGGACATTTCAAAAGCATTTAAAAAAAAATAGGACATAAAGATTTCAAATTGTTGAGGGAAGGTATTTTTGATGTTTTTACAAACAGAGACTGCAAACAAAACTGATCCTAAACTCGTGAACCTGTCTTATGAATACAGGTAGCCCTTGAGTTATGTTTAATAACTGGTCTAAGTTAGAATGGATTCCCCAAAACTCTTTATGACCCAGTTCTGAAGTTACAACATCCAGGCCTCCCTTGCAGTTACATGATTGCATTCTGGGTGCTCTGACCTAGTGCTCATTTACGACTGTTTGCAATACCCCATGATCACAGGACTGATGTTTTATGAATTTTTTTTTCCTCCTCAGAAACTGGCATTTAGTTCAGGTTTTTTCTTCCTACATGAAATGTTTTATTGACTGGACTACATGCCATTTCAATTTCCAGTGATTCTGAGCAGCTTTCTTGGCCTTATGTTATAAAAAAAGATTAAAAACCATACTAATATATCTTATTCACAATATCGCCATATTATTTGCTGATGCACATTTTTCTTCTATTTCATCCATTACATCCAACTGATTCCTCTACCTTCTTATTCTGATAAATGTTCATGGAAACTGATCAAAGTTAGAAAACACAAATAGAAAACTAAAAAAACCCCCACAATTCAAATTAACAATAACCTTCATTCTAAAAATCTGTAATTATTAAAATCCTGGCTAAAAAGATTTGGCTTTTTCTAATCACTTCGTGGGAGCCAAACACCACGACTGGTTTCACTGAATCAAGCAGAACTGAAAGTGAGCCAGATCACAAGAATTCCAAAAGCTATCTATCTCATATTAAGGAGTCTGGGCAGCTACAGAAGGCTCCCCCACAAGCAATAAGAAGTTAGAAAACATAACAACAACAACAACAACAACAACGACAGCACCTGCTGTCATTCAAAAACCAGCCTATAGAAACAAAGCTCTTTTGCATTTAATTTTTCTTTATGCCTCATGGAGGGTACATTCTTGCCCCCCGATTTTGCATATGTTGGCCTGTTTCCATCTGCTCTTTAGTTTTGCAGTGGTCATATTTGTTTTTCACTAACTGTGCGAGAACTAAACACACCCAGCTTTGAGTACATTCCATTACCCAGAAGCAACACAAGGGAGGACCTTTTAATTCATATCACAAAGACCAGTCTTTTGCTAACAGAGGCATCTCCAAAGAGACCTGTCCTGTAGATCTTAAGAAGGTTGTAATAAGAGAGGCTGGCCTTAAACCCTTTAAAACAAATGCAATAGCAAGATTTTTAATTCTATCCTGTTAGCAATCAACACCAGGTAGTTTTTGTGGCTTTCACCTTCTTCTCTCATTTTTAACCCATTGCTATTTCTGGACAGGTTTTTTTTTTCTCTCTACATGAAATATTTTATTTACTATTCTTACATGCCATTTCATTTGTCAACGATTCTGAGCAGCTTCCTTGGCCTATGTCATAAAATAAGATTAAAAATTGTACTCTTCTATTTTACTCATAATTTTAGGCCAGGAACAATAGACATAGTTTAAAATGCGTAACAGAAGAAAAAATGATTCATGATCCGTGTTTTTCGAGAAGAAGGATAATGGCTAAAAAGGGAGGTATTAACTGAAGCTTTTCAAGAATAGCCTAACCCAGGAGTGTCTAACTCAAGGCCGGGGGCTGGATCCGGCCTGCAGGGTGCTTAGATCTGGCCCATGGGGGCCACCCTAAAAACAGTAAAGGACTGGCCTGCGGTGCCTCTGCCAGCGAAAACAGAGCTCAGGAGGGGAGATGCTACAGGAGACCATCGCAGCTGGAGCTCTGGAGACTGTTTTCACTGGCAGATTGCTTGGGCCACCACAGATACCCCCGACATGAGTGATGTCAAGTTGTCCATACCCACTCCGGCCACAACCACCCTGGCCCCCAAGGTCAAACTCAACCCTGATGCAGCCCTCAATGACATCGAGTTTGACACCCCTGCCTAACTTAATGGCATAGTTTTGCAAGCCATTGACTTCTTTTTTTATACCAATCAGCTGCTGGTAAAAATATTTTTTTTTATCAAAATGAAAAATCAATAGATAAAAGTGTATTATCACCTAAGATCAGCCATTTGCTAGCTCATGGGATTTTTCAAAATGCCTCTTTCAATAGTGACTTTTGATTTTGATTTTTCTCTTTTAGTCCTAATATATGTAAGCATATTTGATTGCTTACAATGTGAAAGATTCAGGGTCAGAAGTGTACCTGCTAAATGTCCTTAAAGATTTGTTTAGGTGTTTAATTTTGTAACTGAAAAAATTAGTAAAAAAGAGCCACTTGTGATTAATATAGGGTCCATAATCGACTATGGTTACAATAAATATGGGAGTGTTGGAATTTGGAACTCATACAGCGGGAGACACATCAATACAGATACATACTTGAGAGGAGTGTAGTTTAATCAGCACACTGCACAAGTACATGGGTGCACCTCGGTTCGCCCACATAACACCTATCCTCCGCGAGCTGCGCTGGCTACCTGTTGATCTCCGGGTGCGCTTCAAGGTGCTACTTACCACCCATAAAGCCCTCCATGGTAGTGGATCTGCGTACTTGAGAGACCGCCTCCTGCCAATTACCTCCCTGCGACCTATAAGATCACATAGATTGGGCCTCCTCCGAATACCATCCGCCAGTCAGTGCCGACTGGCAACTACACGGAGGAGGGCCTTTTCAGTAGCAGCTCTGACCCTTTGGAACGATCTCCCCGTGGAGATTCGTACCCTCACCACCGTCCAGACCTTCCACACAGCCCTTAAGACCTGGCTATCCCGTCAGGCCTGGGGATAAGATCACAATCTGTCCCCACCCGAATGAAGAATGAATGTTGTGTACTATTTTACTCTTATGTATTGTTTTATGTTTATTGTTTATACCCCCCTTCCCTATTTTATGTAAGCCGCCCTGAGTCCCCTCGGGGAAAAGGGTGGCCTATAAATATTAATAAAATAGAAAAAAAAATAGACTGATGGACATTAAGAAATTTTAGAGATCTATATATGTCTACCTTGGGGTCATGTACTTTGGATGTTTAGTTTTGTCAGGTGACCTCTATGGAGTTCTGCGACCCTTTTTCAACCACTGGTTGTAACACTTCATGCTACCTTTTAGAATTGAAGACTGTGTAAGTTAATTAGTCTCAGTGCCCACCCTTTTCCAAAGAAAGAAAAAAGTATCCTACAGATGACTAATTAATATTTCTCTTGCCTCCACTGAGTCATGTTGTCCATGCAATAACTTGGTATGTATCCTAAAGAAGAGTGTTTTCTAGCTACACTGAGACAATGTTGAGTAGCTAAGGTGAGTTTATGTGTTTTTAATCAGGGCAACCTGGTCTACCCAATTATGGGACAGAGCATACTGTTTCCACTTTAAATGCATAAAGTGTATAAAACATAAATTTAACACAAAAACAAGGTGAGTTTATATTTTTAAAATACATGTTTAAAAGCCTTCTCTTGTTAGTTGCCCCAAAGTATAAGGCCACACTTATACTTTGGGGCATTATTTATAATACATATACCTGAATTATCCAACCAAGCTGAATGGCAGAAAGCTCATAGCTGGAAAATGGTAGGATTTCTTCTCATAGAGCAGGGGTGTCAAACTCAATTCCATTTGAGGGCTGCATCAGGGTTGTGTTTGACCTCGTAGGGCTAGGGTGGGCATGGCCAGCTTGTTGGGGGTACCTGTGGTAACCTGAACTTTCTGCCAATGAAAATGGGCTCCAGAGCTCCATTTTCAATTGCGGTGACCTGCTGAAACCGTCTGCCAGAGAAAATGGTGCCTGGGAGGGCGGCCCACCTGAGCTCCATTTTTGCTGACAGAAGGACCATGGGACAGTCCTTTGCTGTTTCTAGAACAGCACCGTGACCAGATCTAAGGACCCCATCAACCGGATCGGCCCCTGGGCCTTGAGTTTGACATCCTTGCCATAGAGGATAGATAAACTCTGGAATTCACTTCCATTTGATGACGTGATGGGCATCACTTCTGACAGCTTTTGATTGTGTAGACAGATTGATTGAAGGATGAAACTATGGCTCCTAATCATATTGATGTCAAACTGCCTTCAGCGTCAAACAGCCTGGCCTTGAACTATAATGATTAAGAAGACCATTTTTTCCCCTTTGGTAGGCAGATTGAATTGAAAGGGGCTTTTGACTTGGACTAGCATGTTCCTTCATAGTAAATTTCTTCACATGCTCCCTCGCCTCACATAAAGGTGTTTTCATTCACTTATATCCTCAGGTATGATCAGTAAGTTTGTGGTAAACAAGTAGTGTTCCATTTGTGGCCAGGAACAGGTAACTAGGAAGAGGGTTGCTGCCTTCTGTTCTTTCCAGCAGTGTAAACATTATACCTGTACAATAGTTTGCTATTAGCATTTCTAAAAGAAAGCCTAGCCTAGGTTTTCAATAATTTGTACATGTTTGAGTGAATGGTATACAATTCATTACGTTGGTGGAAACTATATCTAGGCAGGCAGCAAATGATGTCATATTATCTGCCATTGTATTGGAATTCCTGAATGGCAGAAAAGCTAATTTGGTTTGAGGAGTTAAGCTCTCCTATGAACTGTGCTACCTCACTACTTTATTTTTGAAAAAAAGGAGCTGAATGCCAGGTCTGATTAGATCACCAAAGCTGATTAGATCTACCAAAGCTAGAAGTCTTGTGTTGCAAATGAGTTAGGTCAGTAGATCTTTGTACATGTCCGGTTTTTCTCTTGGATTTTATTGACATTTTGGTGATCTCGAAAAGACAGCGAAGTATTAACTCTGATGGCTTCTAGGGGAAAAAATAATTTTTAGGTGGCTTCAAAGAACCAAAACCCAAACTGTCAATGCCTGTCTTTCCATGATTAATTTAAAAATGAAACACTTCTGTGGAGAGGTGGAGACGTGCAAATATGTTGAGCAGCTGGCTTACAGGAGTACTGTAAATGGCTAGTTTGTTTTTCATAATCCTGAAGAATCTGCAGCCTCAGATTAGTTTGGTATCATCTTCACAATCTTTTTATTTTATTTTTCCATATCTCCATTCAGTTTGTACTTGTAATATATCAACAGCCAGGATTATTTTCATTTTCTTTCATGCTCAAAGATAACTTATGGGCTCCACCAACCATAAGGCCACTGACTTTTGTGCCCTCATTTTTCTGAAGTACATTATTACTTTCCAGTATAAATATCCAGGGCCTGACCTTGCTGCTTTCCAAGAATCAAACATGAACTAGCTTGTGGTTAGACAGCAACAAGATCAGTCTTTTACTTAGTTTCCAAGACTGTTCCTCATTATGCTTTCAGAACAGCATTACTGCTTTGCTGTAGTGCCTAGTTTAAACTCCCAGAATTCCCGGTTTAGTTAAGCGAAGCAGCCTTTACCAAAATATTTTTCCACAAATCCATAACATATCCTTTGGCTCTCTGATTCTCCTACTTTTAACTCTATATATAGGTTGTTCACTCTCTGAATGTGAACTGCTGCTCAATGGTAACAGTCAAACAAGAAATTTAGGGGATTATAAGAACTATTTTCACAGTGCCTTTTTAGAAGATACGTATCTTCTAAAAAAACAAAGAAAAACAGTTTTCTATTTCAGCAACACTTCCTTCCAGTCTTTCTTTGACAAACACTAATGTCTCAATTTTCCTCTTTCTCTAAAACTCTGAATTAGGACGATTAAGACTACAGGAGTTAGTACACCACAGAAGCAATTTTTGTGTTTTTTAACTAGTCTTTTCAATGTAAAGAATGAAACCTTGAGTGCTTGTTTGTCTTATTCTTTCCTTTTTTAGAGTAGCTAATGTGAAATCACAGTGGATAAATCTCCTGTATTTTAACTTGTTAGGTAGGCCATGAAATACTGAGAAGGAAGTAAGTAAAAGGATATTGGGTGAAGTATTCCACCCCCCCTCCCAAATTCATGCAGAACACCAGAGCCAGCAAAGCACACTAAATCAATATTTGGTATAATTACTGTAATCTGGCAGTTTCAGATGCAAATGCAAACAACAGGATAAAGAAAGTAACATAAAACAGTTGCTATAGCACCCGTGTTTAATCACCAGGCATAACACAGCAAACTAAATTATGTGTTTAAAGTTTAATTTATCTCGTGTAGGCTACCTGTGGGATTATTGTGAAACCAAAAATAAACTTCCTGTAATTCTTTTGCCTTTGTCTATGTTTTTATAAAGGGAATAGTTTATTCTTTTTTTTTTTTTTTTGCCTCTCACCATCTTTTTGTTTATTAAAACTAAATATCCTGATAGGATGTAATCTAGTTTCAAAGGCATAGGATTAATGCAGAATAAAAGAGCAGAAAAAAAATGATGATTCAGCCCATTGAGATGTTTACCATACGATTATGATATGCTAGTATCTCCTTGGTTGGCTTGATATCTAAAAGAGGTACTTCTTTAATCCCCCCCCTCCCAGTTTTTATCATTGTGGAGCACAGAAAACAGGAATATACGGTAAATACATGGTTTTAAATGTACTACATATGGACATAAGAGAGTTTACACTCAGTCATTGTAGCTGTTTTAAATATTAACTATAAATTATTTCTACTACTGTAATTATTCCCCCCCCTCCACACACACAAAATTTACAGCTAACAAGCTAAGCTGGGAATAGCTAACAGCCAATGCAGGAGTTTTTATATTAAATACAATAGCCTCATCAAATTATAGAGGACCTTTCCTAGCCTAACCCCTATTAGACAGAAGAGACTTTGATTCTCGTATTTTCTATCCAGCACATTGATATAGATGGTTGAAAGTATACGTCAGTTTAGCTGGGTTCTAGACTTGGGCAGAGCCACTTGTAATTCGGGGGGCGGGGCGGAGAGACTTTAACATCTATGCTATTGTGGATCCCTTTAACTTTCTATTTTTTAAAAAAAAAAATCTATATTCTCATACTCTGCTGCTGTGTTCACTTCAGGTTCCTTGCAAATTACAACAGCTTAACAGACAAGCATCTTGCAGGCTATTTCAGCAACACCAGGATAAGACGCCATCTGCGGAGGTCAGGACTGGTAGGTATGCAAATACTTCTTCGTTTCTCTAGATTTATCTTGCAAGCTTTCTTTTAAGGAGTTTAAAAAGACAGACACGATTCCCTCCAGTCTTACACCTTGTGAAATTGTTAGACAGTGAGTGGCACTGCATTATCCAAAGGACTAGCCGTATAATAATTTGAACTAAAGTCCTTTGTCCAAAACTATAATTCTGCCATGATTGAAGATTTTTCCTATTTTCCTCGCCTCTTAAATTTATTAAAATATGCTTGTTATTTTAATCAAATCTAGCCAAAACAGACCTGAGGCCTTGCCTGTATTGAAAATGCATGCCAATGCACTTTTATTACAGTTGTCATAAATCATTGTGACAGCACCCAAAGTTACCAATTAAGGTGACAGCATAATATAGTAACCAATATATATGAAGGCTGTAGCCCTAAGTTCATTTTTTAAGGAGTGTCCAACTGAATTTTGTGGGACTTCTGAGTAAGCATCCATAAGATTGTGCTGTATGGAAATTCTCACATATTTTCACCAAGGTAAGAATATGTATCTTCGTATATATGTATGTATACTATTTACCTGAGCTGTAAGATGAGTCATCATCGTGTTACCTGAGATAGTGGGAACCTGAAAAGGCCTAAGAAAGAGTTGAGGTGGGCAAATAACTGTTCAGCTGATTGTTTGCAAGGTTATTTTAATTGGAGTTAAATTCTGAGTAACTTTGGAAGCAGAATAGAAACCTAGAGATTCTATCACTGATATCGCTGTTACCCATTATTTCTATTGGGAGAATACAACTACAATCATTTCAGTGTTCCTAAGAATAAACCCCACCTCTGAGAAAACAGTCTGATGTCATATTGGGCTCTGATGTCACATTTAATTTTGGGGTACAGTCTGTTTCTCGTACAACAGCTTGTATCCATAGATGTCTGTTATAAGCCACCATGGCATCAAATTACAAGGTGTACATCATGTCATTGTATCATTGATGACACTTTCATAATTTTCATCAGTTACATCATGTCATGAAATGTGATACAAGTATGTAAGTCACAGTTATACCAAAATGTATATGTGTCACCATGTCCCCTTCCCTTCCCTTATTCCTGTGATGGAAGGAAGTAACAATCACCTGGAAATCTCATCTGACCAAAAACAGTTATGTAACTTGCTTCTGCCCATCTTTAAAACACACATGCTGTCATTGGCAGGTGCTGTCTTTTGTGTCAAAATGGAGGATAAGTGGGTCTATTGAAAAGCAGAGATGTTAGATTCAAATATTTCAACTGTTGTGGTAGTTATGTACTATGGAACAGGAACAACTAATAGAAATGATGTTTACTCCAATAGTGTATATTTGCTTTTGCTTAATTTATTTAATAAAACAGAACACAGAGAAAAGACCGAGAAAACTTTCAATAAAACAAAAGCAAAAATAATGCAAGATAAATTGTGTTTAAAAGAGTTTCTCATACATACGTATGAAATTCTTTATGTAACCGTTTCAATAGAATTGTTTTACAATTCTTTGTAATCGTCCATGCGTAATCTATGACTATAGGCAATTCATTCATAGGGTGAAAGTAACATCAGCTTCAATCCACTGAATAATTGGGGCTATAAATTTATCTTTCTAATGTTGAAGAACTAAACTCTTGGCATTAATAAGGGCACAGAGAATCCATTTCTGCTGCCAGCTGTCAATTCCCATGTTGCAAATATGCAGTTCAAAAGAACATGTACATACAAAAACATTAAACTGTATTTCAAAAATTAAATGATTGTAAATTACATCTTCCCAAAACAGAGTAACGCTAGGATAGTGCAAAACATGTCCTTTAATGAAGTATTCCAATCAGTGGTGGGTTTCAATTTTTTTTAGAACCTCTTCTGTAGGTGTGGCCTGCTTTGTGGGAGTGGCTTGCTGGCCATGTGACTGGGTGGGAGTGGCTTGAAAGTCATGTGACTGAGTGGGCGTGGCCAACTTGCAAAATGTGGTGAAACTCACTTAACAACGTTCTTGCTTAGCAACCAAATTGTTGGTCAGAAACTGTGGCATTTGAAGCATGCAAGTCTTAAAGCTGTCAAGTTACAAGACCCTTGCACCCCTAACCCTTCAGAAAATATCCCCCAGGGGTGTTCAAACTTGACAGCTTTAAGACTTGTGGACTTCAACTCCCAGAATTCCTCCTCCAATGATGTTGGCTCAGAAACTCTGGCACTGAAGCATGCAAGTCTTAAAGCTGTCAAGTTACAAGACCCTTGCACCCTTAACCCTTTAGAAAAAAACCCCAGGGGTGTTCAAACTTGACAGCTTTAAGACTTGTGGACTTCAACTCCCAGAATTCCTCCTCTCGCTCTTCATCTTGATGATGTGCGGATGGGCGGGGGGAGGGAGCTGGAACCGGTTCTAAATGGCACTGTAGATTATCGGAACCTCTTCTATAGAAGAGGTTAGAACTGGCAGGGACCCATCCCTGATTCCAATCTCATTAACAACATGATAATTTACTCACACTCCAATGTTAGACCTGTTGAATTTAATGAGTAGGATTAGTGAACTAAGTTCTGTACATTTAATATTGGGTGAAGATGAGAGGGAGAACAGATGAATTAGAGAATGTCTCAGAAACATAGAATCACCTGCAATCTCTTGTACATGCTCCTTGACACGCAGAGCTCAGCCTGCAGACATAAAAGCCAAATAGCTTGGCTTTTTTTTCCTTTTTGTCTCCGACCAATTGGGCTATTTTACAAATGTCTTTCTCCTTCAATTCTGTGAGAGGAAAAATATCTAAAGCAGCCCAAGAAGAATGGAAAAATGACTTATGCTTTCAATTCAGCAGATCCAAAATCTAATCACCTCAACTTTCAATAGTGTAAGTCTGTCATTCTAGGATGATGAAATGGTAGCCACAAACCTGGGTGACTTTATTGATTTATTTCATTTATATCCTGCCTTTTCTTTACTTTACTTCACTTCTTTACTTTACTTCATTTTACTTTACTTTTCTTTACTTCACTCAATTTTTATCCTCAAAACAGTTATGTCGGGAGGTAGATTAGACAGAGAGTATGTTATGGTCAGTGTCATTCAATGAGCTACAAGATTGAGTGGAGACTTGAACCTACGTTTTTGATCCCAGTTCAACCATTCTAGCCATTACTATCACATTGGTAAATTGAACTAATTCATGGGAGATAATCCAATCCTGAGGCTGTTCATATTCCTTTAAATACCAGTGACAAAATGCCTGTCAACGCTGGTTACTGGGGAACATAAATGAGAATGCACTCCTGTCCTGCTTGTGGCTTCCAGAAGTATTTGGTCAACCACTTTGAAATTAGAATGCTGGATTAGTTGTTAGATGGTTAGTTTGATCTGTTTTTATGATATTCCTCCCCTACCAGCTAAATCTAGTTCCTACCAGTAGAGGGCACTTTCATACCATCCTAACCCACTCAGTTGCTTCTCTGAAAGGACTAGGATGCTTCTCAGTATACCTTTAGACCATGACTCTCAGTGGACCTTAAACGGTTAATGAATGGGTTGCTGAACATCCTAGAAAACCCGTGTTTCATTACATGCCTAATAGTGCAGGAAGAAGTACAGAAATAGAAGCATCTGGAATATCCATTCTTTTGTACTGTTTCGCCCTTATGTTATAATCCTCTGCTTAGTGGAAGGATTGGGGGTTTCTTTTGCTTTATATTGCCATTTTTGCTTGTTCATAAAGTTAAGTGATCTTAACTTTCTCTGAGGGAAAAAAAAGCCTCAAGCCCAAACCACAATCAGTTAGAATTTTAGTTCAAGAATTGTGCTCTGCTCATCTGTGTCAGTAACGCAACAATATTCAGTCAAGAGTATGCATGCCTGTAGATAGGGAGCTAACTTTTTTAGTATCTTGAAATAACGTATTTCTCCTCCATTCCCTTAATAATACACTATGCCTACTGTGAGCAGATCATACTTTCCAATATCAGAAAAGAAAACCTCTTTTTTTACTCTTTGTCTTCCATTTTATTCAAGAAAGCCTATAAAGTGGGAACATGTAGCATTTAACCCTAGAATTCTATGCATGTTTATGCACATACATAGATACATAGCCATCATGTGACAGCATTTAGTTTGAGAGTAAACAACAGTAGGCAAAGAACAAAAAGAAGCATGAATTAGAAATCCAAGGAAACAAAAGATATGAGATAAGAAAAAGAATAAACGTAGTTTAGGCTAACTGACTATGCTTTCTGTATCTTTCTGTATCTATAAAATGTCTTGCTTCCAGCACATCTATGCACCGCTTCATATCTTGCCTTTCATTATTTAAACTCCTCACTGTCTCTTTTTGAGGAGTGGATCACCAATTGGTCTTCTTTTTGACTCATTCTTTCTTAATAGATTTGTTTGCAATTTGATGGTCATTCACTCTCTTGTCTATAATTAAGCTATCCAAATTTTTTCTAGTGGTCACTTGTATACTTGATCCACATTTGTCCAACACCCATTTTTTCTTGATGCTCTTTTTGGTTTACCAATAGAGGAGAACATTTGTAGCTCAGGGTTGAACTCGGGGTCCTTGGTGTATTCTGAGCTTGGTTGTTTTCTTGCAGACATTTCATTACCACACTGGGTAACATCATCAGTGCTAGAAGGGAGTTTGTTCTTCTGTTTGTATAAAGGTATACAGTTTGCCATGTCAATGTTGGTGGCCTTTTTGTTTTATTACTCGCCACTCATGTTCCTACTATCTTCAATTTATATTCAATATGTTTTTTCTGACAATTCAACTCTAACTACCAAAGTAGGCACAAGCACATTCTTCTATATAACTGTTTTTACTTCCTTTAACATTATTTCCTCACTGTCCACTGCCTTTCTACAAATATTAAACATGTTCAGATTTTTCTGTTCATCTTCTCAGATTAAAATAGATATGCTGTTATCTTTGACAACGTTTAATGAGTTTCTGCTGACCAGGACAGAACAACAAGGATTTAAGGATTCATTTATAGATAAGAGATGAGATATGGGAATAAGAGATCATTTGTTGTATTTTTAGAGAAGGTGATAAGTTACTTAAATTGATTATACTTCTTGTGATGAAAGGGAAAGTCATTTCTTTATATATTTCTTTGCTTTTTCTTTTCTTTATTATTTATTTTTTCTTTTCTATTTTTCTTCTTTTCTTTATTTTTTCTTTTTTTCTTTTATGTTTTATTTTGTATTAGCTTTTTTTAAAAAAAATGTAGTATTTAATAAAATTGGAATGAAAAAAGAAAAGTACAGTATATGTATTCCCCTATCAATATATCTGTATCATCACTACTAGTATTTCTTTTAATTTATTGAGTAATATATTAAAAAAATCAAATGGACTTCTCTCACTCTTTTCAGTGTTGAAGTACCTACAAGCGTTTCATTTTTCTTCAAGTTTTTCTTCATATAGAGACCCATTCAAATTTCCCTCTCTCTCTCTCTCCCCTTTGGACATCAAATATTTTGATGAATATAGAAGACGACCAGGGTATTGACTATAAGTGTCACAATGCTTCTTTCATTGGTCTGACCCTTCTTATTTTTCCTGTAGATGCAACTGTCTGGAATATAATATACAACTGCCATCAATATATGAATTCTTATTGTTCTATAGTTTTATTCATTCATTTATTTTTTCATTCATTCATTCATTCATTTATTCATTCATGCTCTCTTAAATTCTAACTTTCAGCCTCCATTACGGCATGATTGTCACCAAGTAGGCTCATAATTATTGACTTCCACTGCATATCATACTTTAGGTCAGTGATGGCTAACCTTTTTGTCGTGTGCCAAAAGCGCACACACCCATAATGTAATGGGTGTATGCCCCTCGCACCTCCTGTACATGCACTCCCTGCCCCCGCAAATGAGCACGTGACCCTCCCATGTGTGCATAACCCCTGTGCTCGCCTCCTGCACATATGCACACATCTCCTGCATGCGCCCCACCCCCACGCTTGCAAGGCAGAGACCCAAAAACCAACTGGCCGGTGGAAGGCACGCATACATGTGTGGTGAAGCTGAGCTGGAGCACCGGTTCATATGCCCTCAGCGAAGGCTCTGTGTGCCAACAGAGAAGGCATCATGTGGTGTATTGACAGTCATCCAAGATGTATATTTACTTAAAAGTATATCCTGCAGAGTTGAATGGAATTTGTTATTTATTATATGTACCTGGGGTTGTAATTTAATCTAGTGGGATCTCCATGCAGACACTCAGTTTATATATTTTGTTCCGAAGTGCTTTTACACAAAGGCAATCTTAAATTTCAAAGGTGGGGGCAGTTTTCTAGTGTATTAAAACAACCATGGAACTTTTGGTGGGTGTCAGTTTGTTGTATAGGAAACAGGAAAAAAAGATAAAATAAGAATCCAATAGATAATTTCGGAAATAAAGAATAGTAGACTGCTTGGTCAAAAGGCATTCAAATAGAAGCCATTTAGAGGAGAATCATGCCACCAAATGAGCCACTTAGCATTTTCAAGTGACATTTGAAGCTAAATAAGCCTGTTCTATGCTCAAGATGTCTAACACACTGAGAATGACTGATGAAGAAGTATTAATGGAATTTGAAGCTTTGTTCCATCTTAATAAACGTGGCTCACTATCAATAATACAGCAGCAACCTATTTTAATGCTATGGGAGACCTTTTGGTGACATGGATTGATTAGGTTCTATGTAGACTTGCTATCTTGGCACAAAGCTCAGGCTTTTAGCATAGTTACATTAAATCATTTCTACCCATGAATGGCACCAACTAGAAAGCTTAATATTAAGCTATTTTTTACTAGGCTGCTGTTCCATACTTTTTTCAGGCATGATTTGTTCTCGAGTGGCTTCATAAATCTGGTATGTCAAGGCATGTTTCCAGTTGATAATTGGAAGGCAACTCTTCAATGCTTGAAAAGATGTGTGTTTTGAAAAGGATACCAAAATTGAACTCCAGCAATTAAGCATTTGGATTTCGAATGGTATTATGCCGACTTTGCAAACCGTTTAGAGAGGGCCATAAAGCACTGTGAAGTGGTATATAAGTCTAGGTGCTATTGCTAATATTATTAAATCCAGAAAGCCAGTTCAACTCCCTATACCACAGACTTGGAAAAGAAAAAGGAGGGTGTTGGGAAGAGAAAGGGTATTCCCATCAACTACATGCATTGACATTGCCCACTAAACAGTCTATTAGTTTATCTCTCTGGATATATGTGGTCTGTGATGAAAAAGTCCATCCTTGCTGTAAAGCAAGCAAAACTTTATATGAGAAGAACCTAGCCTGTCTCCCAAATGCATATATAACCAGATCCTGGTTATGTAGAACATCACATTTTTTGCTAGAGAGAAATCTTTGCTTATCTTAATCTCCATGCCCTGAGAGAAGATTAAGATTATGATGAAAATATTTTAGTTTATGGCGAGAAGCTATATAAGTCTTATATCCTCTTTCCCTAACACACTCTGTCTGCATATTTTGTTTTCTTCATGGCAGATCTCAAGAAGTGGAAAAATAATATCAGACAAGGAATACCGGTTAAATGCTATGAAGAAGGATCATCAGAAGTATATACGGGAATGCTTGGCTCAGGCTATTTTCCACAAAGCTCTTGATATGGAAGTATGGTTATATTATGCCTACTCTTCACAAAAGTAATATTCATATATTCAGGATTTCTGAGAATATCTACAGGTGTAACTGTGTTTAAGATTAGTGGAATAACTACCCCACTGTTTAGTAACCACCAGTATATTATAATTATCCATTTTCACATATTTGACAGTTATTGTGGGTTAGTAATGATCAATAGAATACATTAGAGCAGAAGAATTGTCCTAATAATAAACGATGAAATTGGCAAGGCAAGAACCAGCAATTCCTAATCTAGAGAGAACCATTATGAAAATATACCCCAGGTGCCAAGGCTATCAAGAGACTAGCCAAGAGCCCATTAGCTTAGAAAGATAGTGATGAAGCTGAGCTTTTAAACATTGCGGCATAGGTATTTCCAGCTTTGAATTCCTTGTTCTGGGCAATCAACTGTTGGTTTAGACTCTTCATTTTTATCTGCAATAAAGTTTCTAATCTAGAGAGCCTTCTGCAAGATAAGTGAACTCCTGAGTAAGGGATTGAGCATCTGGAAAATGATGATCAATTTGTGTGAAGTCTGATGTTAACTTTCAGAACATTTGTGAGGCTTAATTTTTGTTTCAAAAGTAATCTGTATTGATTCAGTAACCTAAGGAATGTCTGTGCTTTTAACCTGTGTTAGTGACTATGATTATGGAGAATTACAGTAGTAATTTCATTTATTCTAGATTTATTACTGTAGTAATCAATTCTAAGAAAATGCCTTAGGTGATAGGTAAACTAGTTGTCAAAAGATAATCCATAGTTTTAGAAATAAATGGTGATAATAAAGTTAAGGGAAGAAGCAAAGAGACTTGTAATTGGCCAGATTACTGGTGAGACCTCAGAATGTAAGTAGCCCTTGGTCACTAGATTCCACACAGTCATCTCCTGTGGGAAAGACAGCAGGAGGTCATGTCCCATCTGTGTACTCAAGAACTGGTCACAGCCCATCAGAAAAATGCTTACTTCTACCCATGTGAACACCAAAGGTCATGGGAAACTGGCAAGAACAAACAAAAGCATAGATATAAAGAGTGAGGAAGGACAGGAAGGAGCAGACGCTATTTCATTCACACAAAAAGTGGAAACGTGGCTGGAGGTAGGCCTCAACCTAGCTTGGTTCAGCCTATCAGTTGTTTCTACCTTCTGACTTCCTTTGTGATGCTACTGTTTCCCGTGGTTTCACCTATAACTCAGAGATATGGTTCAGGAGTAGCCCCGTAAAGAAATTTAGGTCTCTGAGCCTTGTTAAGAAGTCAGTGTTCATTTTATACAGGTTCTTGGCAAAGTTGAGAAACCTAGATGCTACTTCCCTAATGAACAGAAAACAGCAGTTGAGACCAACTGTCTTAGAATCTTGGAATTCTAAGGAGGTACCACCTAAGTCAGATGTGCATATACATACACACTTGCACAAACATGGAGATTATTTAGTAGTGACTATCACTTTCCCCCCTTGGCTGATCAAACATCTGGTAACATCAGAAACACCTCACACAGCCAAAATATTTGAAGAAATCTTATGGATCATCTAAGCCAATGGTTCTCAACAGTTTGCCAATGGAATTGCCAAAGAGAGTTTTGTTGTGGACTTCCATTACCCTTCCTCCTATACCTAAACAGACAGAAATCTGCATTGGAGGAGAAAAGATGGCAGCGGAAAGCTATGACTTGGTTTGGAAATTTTTTTTTTTTTATATTCCCTTCTCCCCATTTCCTTTCCTGACATAAACAAGAAAATTAAATAGATAAGGATAGTGAGGAAAGCTTTGGGGGTAAAAAGAAAAATCTAAATAGGACCTATGAAAAGGAAATAATGGGGCCTAGCCCTTTGGGATAGAGATAGGAGATCTCATGTGGCTTTTAATGATGATTTTTCTTTCTGCATTTTCTGCTGGAATGAAAAATAGTGGCTTGTCTTAGTCTGGGCACTTCAGATATAGTGGATTACATCTCCATTAAAGCCCAGCCAGAGTAGAAGTTTAATCCATAACATTTGAAGGGCACCAAGTTGGGAATATTTGTTAAATAAACTGTAGTATATATTTTGAATGTAAATTAAACTTGTTCCAATATGAGAAGTAGTAGCGGAAATGTATGGCTACCACGTAAAGGTTTTGTTCATCTCACATATCAGAGAATTTTACTTCTTTATGGGCTACATTGGGCATAAACAGTACCTTTTTGTTGTTTCTCTATGACTATCATTTATTTGTTTTAAAAATCCTCAACAAATGCCTTGCTGATGACATTTTCCTTTCTGTGGTTGAAAAAAAATGATGTTACTATGCTCGTTAGGACTACCAGCTCGTCTTTTCTCCCTCAATTGTTCGAAAATAGATCACCTATACTTGGGCCCAACCATACATCAAACACAATATATAACATTTGCCTATTCAGTCTTACAGAGAGATCTTTTTTCTTTCATGAGGCAGTTAAGTGCAAACGGAACATTTCTATTGGACTTTCTTGTTGTGCCTGGGGAATTTCATGTGACTACAGTGCATAAGCTAAAAAGAATTCATAAATGGAAGACCTTTTCAAACCTAATTGCTTTGTAAAAATAAAGCAAATAGGAAACAATTCCATGTTTAGGAAAGTCCACATGCCAATATATCTATATTGCCAGTTTGTAATTTCACATTCAAGATTTAGATTTGATCGGTTAATTAAGGATGTGTCTTCACAACACATAAGCTGTACAAATATAGTTGAGTAGGTTACTCAGGGGTGGGATTGAAAATTTTTAGCAAATGGTTCTCTGCCCGGTTTCTGGGGGACATGGCCATGGGGGGAGGGCATAGCCTACTCGGCTTCCTGCACCATGGCTTCTCAAGCCTCTGGGAGGGTGAAAATGGCCTCCCCTGGGCTTTGAAGGCCCTCCGGAGGTCAGAAACAGACCCATTTCCAGACTTCCAGGTTGTCCATTTTTCACCCTTTCAGAGCCTCCGTGTGGGCCCTGCACTTACCTGGTATGATGAACGGGCCATGTGGAGACTCCTGGGAGTGGTAAGGCACGGTGGCGGGGCTAGCCAGTCTTTTCAACTCCCGGTTTGGTGAACCAGATGTAAAATTAGCATCCGGTTTGCCTGAACCGGTCCGAAACTGGCTGATTTCCATCCCTGGGTCTACTTAAGATCACTGCATTTTTCTCCTGAATAGTACAGCTTGTTTGGGTCTTGTATATTCAGTTAGGGTTCCTGGGAGCATGTAAAAGGAGAGCACCCATGTTTTATTTTCAATTTGTTATTCTTCAAAGTACCATGCAAAAAACACAGCAAGCCCTAAATTAGCTAGAAATGGGAGAAAGAGCCAGCAGGGACAAGTGTCCTATCTCAGGGATAAGAGTCCTGGGACAAAATCTAGTTCTAATACTTAGATTTCTTGATAGACAAGGATTAAGGTAAAATATTTCAGAAACATTAAAGTTAAGATATTTCAATAATAAACATTGCGTCAGAATTTTGACAAGTACAAAAATCTAGATGACTTCCTTGATGGCACCAAAATGTTGTGAGGGCTAATGTCTTTGTTGCCATGTAGTAGTGATAGTTTGATTTTTTCCTATCTGGATATGGTCAGCCTAGTTTCAGACACTGAATGCAGCATTGCATGTCAACAACTTTAGGCAGTAATTATTTCAAGACATTAGAGCTAGACACTGAATCTTTAGGACTGATTTCCCCACACTTTTTATTCTTGCCTTGCCCCTGCTTCCTTCTGAAGAGACTATTCCAAGGGGCCTTGACTGAAAGTGCATATTACAATAACCCATCCTTAGCAGTTCATCTGAATGCAGCTAAATTTACTTTTTTATACTCCTATTTTATATGCAAGCATTATGTACTGAATGTAGGAGATACCAAAATTTTTGTTAAAGGATTTGGTCCTAGGAGCAGTTGGGCATATATAAAAATAATGGCTTTTAAATTGCTGAGGTTTTTTCCCCCAAAGATTTTTGAGGATCTCAGTCTTTAGTTATAACATTTACAGATGTGTTACTAGATCCAAATCTCCAAGGGATTTACACGTACGAGCTTATTGCCTATTACCTAAAAAAACTGTGAAAATGGTTGTCTCTCAGGATTAAGTTAGACACGACACTCCACACCTAGCACCTGCTGTCTACATTTAAAAGACATTTTCACAAAAGCTCATTAGGTATAGAGTGTCTTGTTATACTTCCTTGCAGAGGAAACCAGGCATGCTCCATTTTTAACAGCAACTTTGAGAAACATCAGGGAAATGCTTGTACCTGTCCAGATAAATTTTCAATACTTAAGCAGCCTTCTCCACTTAATGCGGTATAGGTGATGGCTTTGTTCACCGCATTCATCTTAGAAAATTACTTCATTATTGAGTGGTGAAACTGCAGTGCTTAATTACGTGACATGTGACTACAGTGCATTTCACAGTGGTAAAGTGTTTGGTCTGCTTGGGAATTGCTGCTTCTTTTTCCTTCCATTCTGCTGAAAGCCTCCCTAATTATTGTGATGCATTGCAGAAAATGGGACAAGATGTTGTCGAAACAGGCACCCCATTTTGCCCCGCGCACATTCTGAGAATTACATTTGGATTTTATAATGTTCGATAGACAGCTAAAGCATTACATAATTTCCCCATCCCATCTCTTCTGTTGTGCTCTCAAGTACTACTTGTGTTCTTAAAAGGACTATAAATCATCATTATCAACTAGGCTGGGAGTGTTGCTTGCTGGGAGATGTGGTTTGAAAAGACAGAAGGAAGAAGGAAGAAAAAGAAAGGGAACAGGTTTCTAGGATGTAGGAGGATTAATAATAGCTATTTGAATAAAGCTCATGTCTTTAATCACTTGACATTCGCTCACTTGCACTTTGATATGAGCCTTGCTTACACAATCAATTTGACCAGCCATTTTGGTGGGGAACTTTCTTCTCTATTTATATTTTAAAAAATCATGGTCTTCACTCCTCCCCAAAGGCCACCAGAGCAATATATAAAAACCAGAAAGAATCTCAGTCCTACTATCCAAAAGAGATTATGAGGAAAAAAGAAAAAAGCAACACTTAAAGATTGGGAGGAAAGACAAAAGCTGTAAGAGCTGAAGAGTAATGTTATGTGCTCTAGGAATGATGTAACCATATGGTAAATCTGAAATGTGATTTTGTCTTTACTTTTTATTCTTTAAAAATGGACCAATTAGCGACATCATCAGGGTGACGTAAAAAAAAAAGTTGAGAGTTCGGCAAGGCGAGAGCGGATCCAGAAAACCAAGGTAACGATTTCTCTCTTTTTGAAAAGAATCCCTGACTACTTCCATGACTAGAATTGACTGCTATTGATAAGACTTAGAGATACATGTTTGTTTAGGGCTATCAGTTCTGGATTGCAAAAGTCTCCATGACTGTTAGAAAAGCATCAAAAGAGAGTTTACTGAATTCCCTTGCTGCCCTCTAATGGTTGTCCTCAGGGGTGGGATTGAAAATTTTTAGCAACCAGTTCTCTGCCCGGTTGCTTGGGGGGCATGGCGATGGGGGGGCATGGCCTACTCAGCCTCTTCACTGCGAGGGGGGATTTCTGCCCTCCCCAGGCTCTGGACATTTTCCTCAAGCCTCTGGGAGTGCAAAAACAACCACACCCGGGCTCTGGAAGCCCTCCGGAGGCCGGAAACGGGCCCATTTCTGGACTTATAGAACTTACAGTAGGCCTGTTTTTTGCCCTCCCCAGGCTCCTGAGGTTTTCCCCAAGCCTCCAGGAGGGTGAAAATGCCTCCCTGGGCTCCAGAGGCCCTCCAGAAGCCAGAAACAAGCCAGTTTCCAGACTTCCAGAACTTCCGATAGGCCTGTTTTTTGCCCTCCCAGAGTCTCTGCACCAGGCTCTGTACTTACCTGCATGATGAATGGGCTATGTGGAGTCTCCTAGGAGGGGTGAGCGCCCCTCAGCCAGGCATTGCAACTACCGGCTTGGCAAACCAGATGCAAAATTATCATCCCGGTTCACCCAAACTGGTCCAAACTGGCTGAATCCCACCCCTGGTTGTCCTGTTTTTTTTGCAGCATAAATTTCATGGCCCAACACTTGATCAGACTTTATGAGCTGCTCCTTTTTCCTATATCTAGCAATTACATTACTTTTTATTCTATTCATGGTGGGCATTTGGTTACATTCTGCTACTGTTTCCTAATTATTTTCTCATGGTGCAGCATAATTACATTTATATAAATAGAAAAGCCAATTTGAGTGCCTGTTTGATAGAGTTGTTGAAGACACCAGGCTAGAAACCAGGAGATAGTCAGTTTTAGGCATCTCTTTGACATGAAGCCAGCTGGGTAACTGCCCTAAGAAGAGGGCAATGGCAAACCACAAATAATTCCAAGGACACTGCACAGGCTGCAGTCCCCAGGAGTTATAACTGACTCAAAGGCAGCAAAAAATAAAACTAAAGCAAATTTATTAATATTTGAAGGTTCAGATGTGGACCTTGATTCTACAGGGATTTGAAGATATTGGTGGAATTCCTGGGTAGAAGTCTTATTTACAAAAAGCTTTGCCAGAGAGCATTATTTCATAACAATATTGTTTACTCAGGTATCTCAAGCCATGTTCAGGCATTACTGTTCCATGTTCAAACTGATGCTGGATAAGAAGTAAGCAGGCCCTCCCCCCCCCCCTTCCTTAGCCATATGCTTACAGTACAGCTCTCTGCAGCAGCCACATTAACTTTACAGAGAATTGCCTTTACACGAGTATACAGGAGTCTGACTGTCTCACATGGGATTGCTTATATATAGAATTTAGTATTTGCTAGAGACCACAGGCTGTATACATTAAAATAATCTCTGCACATATGTCACAAGCATGGGGAATGAGGTGAAGAGATGCTGCCTAGGAAACCATCCAACAAGAGAAGCAGGACCCTTTAGTGGCTTAATGGTTGGAGAAAGAAAATTAGGGATGACCCCCCCCCCTCTTAATGGATCAAGTAGTTAAAAATAGTCGTGGGAAATCTGTACTTTCAGACTTGCAAGATTCTTTTAAGGTAGCCTTACATAAAGCAAAATTAGTTCACCTAGTCATATTACTCATAAGGTAACTTGTACATGTATATGTAATGTCAAGTCTGTCATTTCTCCTTCCTTTAGGCGGAACGAGTGAAAAAGGCAGGAGATGGTTCCCATCACTTGCTTTCCCCACATCCACCCACTGTACCAAGAAATCGCTTTGGGCGGCGCAAATTGGGTGAGAGAGGACCATCAAATCACACGGTGAGGCTCTAATGAGGCTCTATAGGATGAGCCATAGTCCTGTTTCCATTTTGTTTCTACAGTTTCCTACAACTGGAGCCTAGTTTAATGGAATCGAAGTGATATCATGCAAATTTGCAACACTGGAAGACTTCTCTTAAAAGACTTCTCTTTATACTCTTTTCATCCAAAGGATGTAAAGGTATCATACATGGCTGTGGTTATAAAGGACATTTGCAGATTTCCACCAAATGTATATAGATGGAGAGATGGGATTTTAGTGAAGTATGACCAATCAGGAAGGCTGTGGATCCTTTGAAGAAATGTTTGAATAGTGAAAATAAGATATTCCAAAATAGTCCTTGGCTATCTAGAAGCTAAACAAGTCTGCCATTCATTTTATCCATGAGAATTTCTCTGAATCTCTCTCCCAGTTTGAAATGATTTTGTAAAACAAATTCTCTTTCATGAGACTGAATTGATTAAAAAAATGCTGGGATTTCATGGCTCAATTGGCCATATGTACTTATTTTATCCTCCTAACAACTTAGCAAGTATGGCTTGTTTAAAGACTGAAGTATCTATAACAGGTGAACCTTTTTCACCTCGGATGCCAAAAGCACAAGCTCATGAGCTATTGTGTGCGCTTGTGTGCCCATCCCCATAACAATGCCTTGCGAGTCGTGTCCCTGTGCATGCATGTGTGACCCCCCCCCCCACTGCTCCACACATGCGCGGATGGCTTTCTAGGAGCCTGGGAGGGTGAAAATGGTCTCCCCTTCCCCGCCAGAGGCCAGAAATGATGCATTTTCCAACTTCCCTGAAGCCTCCGGAGGGCGAAAAACGGCCCAACAGGCAAACCGGAAGTTCGGGAATGAAAATGAAGGCAGAAATCAGCTGGCCACGTGCTGGAGCTCACAGGGCAATGCCTTGCATGCCTTAAGAAATGGCTCCATGTGCCAACTGTGGCACGCGTGCCATAGGTTTGCCATCACAGATCTATAATCACCTTATGTATTTTGATACTTGAATATGAAGATCTGGCTACTCAAAATCAATGTTACAGGTATTACTTATCTTTATTTATTTAATTTATTACGGCTACCCAATTCTAGAATGGCACTGGATGGCTTAAAATATACATGAGGTATTCTTTTTAATTGAAAAATAACAATTAAAACAACTTGACCACCTAGACCAAAAGAAGCAATTCCAATATATAGAAAAAAGATTTTATATCATGTGAGTTCATTTATAATTCATGTAACTTTACATTTGTGTCCAAGTATATGCGCCCAATTGATCTTTTAGCATGTAAAAGAACTCTGTTGTGGGATGACAATACAAAGAATCCTGCTTAATTTCATGAAAACTCTTTTATACGAACATTATTTTCTCCAAAATGTGACTATTTTAAATATATCTCTATTAGAATATAGCTATTTTTGAATACAGGTAGTCCTTGATTTACAACCATGATGGAGGCTGGCCATTATGGTCACAAGTGGTGCCAGCTGTTAAGTGAGATGGCCTCGCTTATTGACTCCTATCCCCATCTACAAACTTCACAAACAAATGGAGCCTCCTTAAAAAAACAGAGTCCCCTACAGGCTTGCGAGAATAATATTTGCTTACAGAATAGCATAAGGTTGCCACAAGGCAGGCAACCTCTATAGGAATGCTGAGTCTTGCATTGCATCAGCCAAGCAGGTCTCTGCAAAAGACAGAAAGGTAAATTAGGTGCTGTTGGATCCTGGAGCTGACTGAGGAGCAAGCCAAGTCCTGCAAGTCTCTGGGTGGCTGAATGGGAAGACGACCTCGGCCTACAAGCTCTCACAGCCCCACCTGCGCTAATAGTGTCTGCCTCCCAGCTTTAGGCTCCCTTAGGTGGCTGATTACAAAACAGGGCCTTGGCTTATAAGTTTTCACAACCCGACATGTGCCAGTAGCATTCAGTACCCAGCTCCCTTAGGGGGCTCATTGGGAAGCAGGCCTTGGCCTGCAAGTTGCCACAGCCCCATTGGCAACAGTAGCAGCTTTACACACTGCCTTGGGTGGCTGAGTGGGAAGAAGGCCTTGGCCTACAAGGTCTCAGAGACCTGTGTGCACCAGTAGTGTTGGCTGCCTGGCTTTAGGCTCCCTTGGTGGCTGAATGGCTGGGTGGGAAGCTGCCTGAGGCCTGTGAGGATCCAGCAGGATGGGGTGGGGGGAAGGAACTCTGCAGTGGCCATAACTTTCAAAATGGGTCATAAGTAACTCTCGGGAGAGCATCTGTCATAACTTGGAACAGTCACTAAGCAACTGGTCATATGTCAAGGACTACATGTATCTATTTGAATGAAATACATATTGGCTTATTTCACTTAATTCATCTTTTGTACAATTTAGCTTAATGAATATAAATTGATATAGATGTAAAACTTCTATCCATCTATCCAGGGGTGAAATTCAGCATGTTATGACAGGTTCTGGAGAACTGGTAACAGAAATTTTGAATAATTCGGGGAACTAGTAAATACAACCTCTGGCTGGCCCCAGAGTGGGGAGGGAATGGGGATTTTGCAGTATCCTTCCCCTGCCATGTTCACCAAGCTACGCCCACAGAACCGGTAGTAAAAAAATTGAATTTTACCACTGCATCTATCCCTTTTGAACCCCAAAGTCCAAAATGTAGATAGATTACAATTTCATTTTCAGAAACATGCATAAGCTACATGTTTTTAAGTTAGGGATAGGCAGTGTGGTGCCCTCTCGGTATTTTTTATTACAAATCCAGTGGTTTTAGATAGTTGAAGCTGTGTCTAAAAACTTACAGAGAACCAGTTTACTCAACCTAACTTAAGTATTAACGTCAGTGTCCTTTCATGGTTCAGATTTCTTATCCTCGACCAAGCACTGCTCCAGGAAACATACAACAGCCACTCCGACTTCAGCCCCTCTATGGAAAAGTCATGACTGAAGGTTCATCAAAGACTTGTTCGAGCTCCAGACCAAAGTTTCTCAACGTTGACAAAGAATATCATTTTACTAGCGAGGTTAGCATTTATTTCTTTACACATGCAGTACAATAAGAAGAATGAGGATATACAGATCTTTTTGTACAATCATGCACAAGGAATCATCTAGCACACTTAAAAATAAAATGGAAAGTAATGCAGAATGAATTCTGTTGATAACAACAAAGGGTAATTATTCCTTACAATTGGTTGCAAATGGGGGTGAATCATCTAAAGAGACCCAGTGTGGGAGTTCCGTGCTGGAGGTGGCTGCTGGATTGATGGCAGATTCCACCTCCCCCTTTGGTCTTGATGTTCTCATTTTCTTTTTCATTCTTTACTTTGTTTTATTATTTTACTTCTGTTTTCTTTAAACTTTTTTTCATTTCTTCCTTTTTATTGTTGTAAACTGCCTAGAGTGGTGGCACAATGGTTAGAATGCAGTACTGCACGCTACTTCTACTGACTGCCTATTGATTGCATGCTACTGCTGCTGACTACAGTTCAGCAGTTCGATTCTCACTGGCTCACAGTTGACTGAGCCTTCCCTCCTTCCGAGATCGGTAAAATGAGAAGCCAGATTGTTGGGGGCAATATGCTGACTCTGTAAACCGCTGTAAAGTATTGTGAAGCGGTATATATGTTTAAGTGCTATTGCTATTGCCATGGTGAAATACGCAGCAAATAAATTTAACAGATAAATAATAAATAAAAGGAAGAGAAGCAGCTGCTGAAAATAAAGGAAGGGGGAAAAGTTTCAAAGGATTTCACTGCTGAAGAGCATGGATGCCTCTGAAGATTAGATGTTGCTTGAAAACTAGCTGAATATTCACTTTTTCTGTAATGGAATTTCTTCCTCTTTCCTTTCTTTCACTATTTGGTTTTTTTAAAAGATTTTTTAAAATCTTCCCTTTATTATTTTTACAAATATTTCAAAGCAGCAAACATAACTAATACTCCTTCCACCTCCTATTTTCCCCACAACAACAATCCTATAAGGTGGGTTGGGATGAGAGAGAGGGACTCACCCAAACTGACCCATAGAGCTTATGGCACGTATATAAGACAAATATAATGAAGGAGAGTGGAAACATCTCTTTGAAACACTACACAGGTCTAATTCCCAGTACCACTGCTCCTCTGAATTAAGTCAGAGTCATTGTATAGGTTCTGAAAGTTGTGAGATCAAAATATTTCCTAAAATATTGTTTTATGCAGCAGCGTTGTGGTTATACTCATTGATACCTGATTTACTTCCCACCATGTTAAGCTTATGCCAAGCAAAAATGTTAAACTGTGAGCAAAGCAGAATGATGGAAATCAAATGTATAGATGTGGTTTGGAGATAGTTCTCTTGGTTTAATCATATTAATTGAACCTGGGAGACAGTCATGAGGTGATAGGAGACAAAGCAGCCACAAAATGGAGAAACCTAGGCCACAAGAGCTTTGGTAGGGCACTAGTGGTAAAATAAGGACATCTAAATGACATGAATTTTATCCATAAATTGTATTGAACTCAGCTTGTAAATACACCCTAAATGTGGGCAGATAGTCTTCAAATTCAGCTTAAACGTATCTCATATCATTTCCGGCTTTAGAAATTATAGTTTTTAAGTGCTGTCAGTTTTAAACTGTTTGCAGTCCCATGCAATATGGGTAAAATTAAGTTTGTGGAAATCCAATAGGTGTATAGGACCAATGGCAGGCAAACATTGGTTTGATGCTAGCATTCCATGTGTATCTCACTTTTAGCTTTTCCAGAATTGTATTTTTAATAATGAAAAAACAATATCTCCAAATACAGGTAGTAATTCGGTTTAGATCCTCAACCAGCAATTTGCGAGAAGTCAGACTTAGAAAAAATGGTCTTTATAGGGTCTATAAATCCCACGCACAGTGCAGGAATGTAAAAGCTGAGGAAAAACAGACAATTTTATTTCAGAGGCTGAAGCTCTGTGCAGATAAACCCAAGATGAAGGAATAAAAGCTGGGTGGAGTCTTGTACTTTCAGGAGTCAGTCAGGGAATCAGAAGCAGCATATGTCCAGGAAACCAAGTCCAAAGTTTGGCAGAAGAAATTTGACTCCCAAGCATGCATTGCTATAGCCCTGGTTCAAGCTTGCTGATGTATTTTTTGTGGAAGAATTATGGATCTTTTTCAGCTCAGGCTCTAATCTAGGTCAAGTGAGAGCTTACCTGACTGCTTCAGAACTGCAGGCTCCTTCTCCAACAGGTCCTGCTCTTTTTGAGCAGTTACCTGAGACCCTTCTGGCTCCTGAGTTGCAAGCTCAGAATATGTCAAACTTATTCCTCTAGTTCAGAATCATAGATTGGACTGTAACGATTGATCCTGTTGCACTTAGGAGCTGCCTTTTTAGCACTTGTCAGGAATCCCAATTGTTTACTACAAAATGGAGTCTATAATCTATTTTATACATGGAATCAGAAATGAGAAATCTCTTTTAACTGGGAATCCATCCTGAAACCAATGACATTTAGATTTTTCTTTAAAAAAAAACACCGCAAAGAAATATACTGTTTTATGCATGGAATTACTAAATAGAAAATTCTAGCTTCAACAGTTCTGTGAGTCTAAGTGTTTAAATGAATGTTAATATTTGTTCAATTTTTTTCAGGGGGACAAAGGGATGTTAAGGCCTGTGCATTCAATGGATTTTTCAGTTGATGTATCCCCATACAGACTTCCCATTATTAACAATTATATGATACCTATTCCACAACCACCCAGAAGTGAAAAAACTATCATCCCCATGAAACCTGTGGGAAGAGGTCGACGGTTTCGCCCTACAACTTCATCAAATGGCCTGGAGCAGTTGCTAATGAGGGTGATTCTTTTTCTTCTTTCCACTATTGCTTCCCCCCCCCCCCCCCTTGTATAAGTAATTTTGTAATGTCCTCTACTTAGCATATAAAGATGTGCTGAAATACTCCTTAAGTATTTTTTTTTGCAAAAGAAACATCTCCCATCTTTTTAAATGCACACAGATATACATCTTTTGAAATAAAGAAAGTTTGCTTAAGTACGTTTTCCTTTCCTATAAAACATTGGTTTTGTTTCTAATATCAGTCTTTTGAATAGATAAATACTTTGAACCAATAGATAACACTTTGAACCAATCTTCTGAATCTAATTGTACTATTTCATCTAAGCTTTCCTTAAAGTATTTTTCAAAATATAGAGTACCTTTTCTCAAGCTACAGCAGTGTAAAAATCTTAGCTGTAAATTCTAGGAATTGCCATCGGAAAGCTTTTGCTCTATTTTAGGGAAGACACCTGGGTAATAGATATAGCTTAATACTATAAAGCAAATAATTTGGAAAAGAAAGATAAGCCCTTTTGCAGAAGTTCATTAGAGAAGCCTCATTTAAATATACAAATAATATTTTTAGAAAATTGGTTATATGTGATGTCCATGATATTAAAGAACTCAAAATTATATAGGTTGAAGACATATTATTTATTTTTAGCCAAAGAGGCCTAAACATAGAATCCTTGAATAAAGTTTAAAATTAAGGACATCAAGCTGTTGAATTTGCAAGAACCCGAATATCACTCATAAACCTAATCATTTCCACTATGTTGTCATGTCTGTTCCCCAGGTATGTAATGTCCTATGTCAGGAAGCATATCTGCTCCTTAGTCTCAATGAGCAAAGTTACTCATTGAGACTAAGTACTTATATACAAAGTTATATAAATCTGAATTTAAGGATGATGACTTTAAATAAAACACAAATAACCGAGTAACTGAAATTCCATGAATTTCAGTTAAGCATGTAAAAAAAAGGCTTTCTGTAAGATAGACAACCTCACTCCATTTGTTTCCAATTACTGGTAACTACGTCTGATTATGATTTAAGTATCTCAGATCCACCTTGCAGAAGTGGGCAGCACTCAAAGTATTTTGAAGAAATACTTTCCCAGTGATGTCTTTGAAGATTTTTGCAATCCTATAGCAGTGATTGGAGACAAATCTGGATGGGGTAGAGAGACGTATGAGGTTCCTAAAGAAGGCCAAGGTTATGACACATACCCGAAAACCTGTCCCCATTGTCCCCCCCCCCCCCAATGAATGTATCAGAAACTAATCGTAAATAAAATTCTACTCTCCTGATACTTTCAGATTGCAGTCTTATATTTTTCAAGACTGGAGGTCATGGTATGTATTATATTCATGATACCCAGCTCATCGGTTGGGGGATTTGATATCCCCTCCCAGTCTCAGAGAAATCTTCATAAGCTTTGCCACCTTGACACTGGAATTTCAATATTGGGAAAATAAAAAGAAAAACTCATGGGACATTTCCATACCGAGAGTGTTATAATTAATATACCTCCTGATGTTCAGTAGAATTTTTAATTCTGGGCACTTTGAAATTAAAATTCGTGGCAATGAACAGCAATACTGCTTTCCTAGACTGTTCATTGGGAAATTATATGAGAGAACATAGAATTTGTCAGTCTGTTACAAAGTGGAGAAGGGGAATGGAGATTATTTGGACCCTTTTCATAGACACCAAGATATTTCCATGCCAATTCTTTTTTACAGTTAGATAATCCATCGTTAAAAAGGGGAGAAGTATACTGTATTATGTCCTTTGGGCTTGTAGACTTTATAGATTGTTATTCTGGGTTCTGGAACTGGCCTAGATGTTCCTTTCAGTTAGATAAAATACACAAATAGAGGGACTATTGAAGTAAATATATAGCTGAAATGCCATGCTTCTCTCTCTCTCTCTCTCCCCCCCCCCCAATCTTTTCAGGCCTTTCCAGCAGGTTTTTAGATTTCTTAAAGGCTCCAGTGTGGGAGCTATCCACAGTGATATTCCAAATTACTATATAAACTTAAATGAATTAATGAATGTATCTAAATCTATTTTTAAAATTGCTTTGAATTTTAGCATTTGTTCATGGGTGAGTACTGAAGTGATTTCGAAATAGAATGAAACATCATGGGAACAAATGTCTAAAACACCCCATATTTCAGTACATTTCTCTGCCATTTTATGCAGGACACTGGAAAATTCTACAAGCCTCAAATACACAGCAATGCATATGTTACCATGGTCTATTTGGGAAAAACCGTGCACCTTTCGTATGACCTTTTAGATTATCGAGAGGAAATAAAAATTTACCAACAGCATTGTGGAGGAGAAAACCTATGTGTGTACCGAGGCAAACTGCTGGAAGGAGGTGAGCCTGAACCTCTTATTTTTATGTGGATAAACTGTTGAAGTGGTAGCAGAATTATTTCAGCAAAGCTTAGTCTGCTTATGTGTGTCCAGGGACTTATATTCCAGCTGCCTCCAACCAAGTCTAGATTTACTTTTTCATGATTGAAAATGAGGCTGCAATTACTTTTGCAGATTGTGGAAGGACGGATGTACAGGGGTGATTTAACAAAATGCAGTGGGTTAGATTAATTTTTGGATGGAGATGCATGCTTAATAAAATGCTTGCAGGGGTAAAATGAATACCAAATTATCTACATAGAAAAAGCTATAATATATCAGTGTGAACTGTTTATCGCTCCAGAAGGGAAATGAATGCAGGCTTGAGGTTTGATTCTGAATGTGAATCAATGGTGATGATGTTGACTTAAGCAAAGTTGTTCCAGGTATAATTGCCGGCCGAAATGAGGGAAGAATAGCACGCTGGGTGGAATTAATCTCATGCCATGGTCCTGGGCTATTGCTGAGGAATGATAATTTTTCTATCATTAGTTATCATTTATTTAATTTATCATAGCACTAGGCATATGTGGAAATAATGTTGTCTATGCTCAAAGGCCTTAAATCTGTATTAGACTGACTGGTTAACAACAACAACAGGGAAAGAGGTCAAGGAGTAAACAGTTGCTAATGAAGAAACTGTTAAATAAAGCTGGAGTGGTATTTGAGAAAGCCATGGGTTTTTTTTAAAAAAGAGGTTGCATAAAAAAAGAAAAGAATTGATCCATAAATATGCAAGTGAAGAGCAGAAGATACTGAGATTGCTATTGAATGAAACAGCAGATAATTAAGTTTCTAGAAAAGAGAAAAAGAAGCATTGCAAACTTGCAATAAATGATACTCAACTTTATTTTTTTTTCTCCAAAGCATTGGTGATAAGATTTGACAAGGAGAATACAGAGGTTTAAGACTGCAGTGGTCCAGGGCAACAGTTGGAAAGTAGACAGAAGCAAGCTTCAAACCAGAAAAGATATCTTTATGCAATTAGCAATTATCTTCTCTAGTTTTACCCCTTAGTTCTGGCCTACTTAACAGTGGCATTATTTTTTTAAAAACACTAAATAGGAAATTTGAGAGCTTTGGTATACGTAAAGTGCAGTGACGTACGGTGAGGTTTATACCTGGTGAGGCTCAGCTGGGCATCCTTTTGCGAAGCAGGGCAGCGGTCAGCCTCGGCGGGGGGGGGGAATTTGCATCGCGGGAGCAGCCAAGCGCCCGGGTCTGCAGCAAAGGCGCTTGGTGGCTCCTGCGATGCAAAGTGCCCCGCCGCCCCTGATGCCCTGGCCTGCTTGTCCAGGCTCCGCCGCTGGAAGTCCCAGATCGCCTCTGGGGGAAGGCTGGGTGAGAAGCGGAGCGAAGCTTCTCCGCGGCCTCCCGGCACTATGCAGAGGCTCTCGCAGGAGCGTGTGCCAGCGGCCGGCGGCCCGGAGCGGCCCCGGCTGCGAGACAAGGCAGCGCTTAAAGAAGCTGCTGCTGCCGCCACCACCCCTCCTTCGCCCGCAGGAGGAGCGGTGGCAGCGGCAGCGGCTGCTTTAAGCGCTGCCTTGTCTCGCAGCCAGGGCTGCTCTGGGCCGCCGGCACACGCTCCTGCGAGAGCCTCTGCCGCCAAGCCCCCAGGTCTGCAGCAAAGAGCGAGCCTCCTCCTTCTCCCCCACTCCTCTCTCCTCTGAAGCACGCCCTCCGAAATAACCCGCCCAACGTAAGCGTGCTCAAGAAGACATGATTCGCTGCTTCCAGATCAGGAGGCGGGAGAATTAGTGCCTCTTTTGCATCTGAACTTTTTTTTGCCTTTTAACTGTTTCTTAACTTTTAGAAGGCGAAAAATTCCTTATGGAAAAGAGGCCCCGAGTTCTCTCGCCTCCTGCTTTGGTTAACACTAAGCAGACACCAAGCCACTGTGACCTGGAATCTGGTAGCAACTATCTTGGCTTTAATTATTTAAAAAAATATATTTAAATTTCTTTCTTTTTCCTGAGGAGACTGGTGAGGCTCCACCTCCCTTGCCTCTAGTGACTGCACGTCCCTGCTAAAGTGGTATATAAACTAGATTATTCTTTCTTGTAATCCCAGTGAATATTTGTCCTCCTACACACACACGCGCGCGCGAACGCACGCATATACACATCTCTGCTGTTTGCTATGGGCATAATACCTTCTCTAACTTAAATGTATTTCTTTATGTAGTGTAACTAGCTGGTATATTGTTGCAATCATTCCATGTTGAGGTAAAAGCTTCTGCCCTTCTACATTGGAATCCGGATCTTGATTTAGTCAGTTCTCATCTAGACTATTCAAATCTGTGCTTTATTTAGAACTAAACAAGGTGTGGTGGTATACTATCGAGAGAGAAAAAGCAGCTTTACAGATAGTAGTGTCACATCTTGCTTGGTGTGCAGATTAAAATAGTCTCTATAAGATCTGATAAAAGAACAATAAAGGTCTAAATAAGCAGAAGCAGGGCTGGAGGGAAATGGATCTTGATAATATACAGAAAGAGTTGGGTTTAAATGTCTGTTTGGAAGTAGTTTTATTGTTGTTAGTATTCATCAGATTAGTCTGTTTAGTCAGTATGTGAATGTATGAATGTTGAAACTAACACTAGGTTATTGTTTTTATAGTTTTGTATTATAGTAATACAAAACAGTATTTAGGAAAGCTCACCATTTAAAATTTATTCTCCTTTATTAAATTCTGTTCATTTATTTAATGTCCTGTTCATTTATTTAAACAGCCCAAGGCTGTGAACATGTCCCATACCCCTAACTCCTCTTATTTTTCCCACAACAACATATAAAATGTTTCTGCATCTTGAAAACTTACCAAAGACAATTTGAGCATAGATTTCTCCTATAAGTACTACTTCCCTATGCAGGTATGATCCCTTTGATTTTGAAACGTGCCACCTGTAACTTACAGCTTGAATTAGTACAGTCTTGGAAGAAAGGGAAATGTGCTGGCCTTGAACTGGTTCCTTGTCTACCTTAAATGTGGTCAAAAACTCAATTATATATACTTTTTTTCAATTTTCTCAACTGCAGAAATGTTTCAGTTCATCTCTAGGAGGCATTATGGCTTCCCCTTCAGTCTCACCTTTTATCTGAATGGAATTCAGGTTGACCGATTAAGTTCTTGCTGCGAATATAAGCATCGGAAAGGTACTCGGCTAGGAGGCAAACATGGATACTTTGGTTTCGTCAATGTCGAAAGATCATCTCCTTGTTATAGGTATGCTTTGATACTGACATTGATCAACACAAAGCCAGAACTTTTAACTGTTCTGTGGAATGTCTGACTACCTCCCTGCACATATTTTGATTCCAAAATATTATTAACAACCTTTTCCATTAATTTTACAATTGCATGATTCTCCTTGGAAAATTTGGGAAGACTGTTATTTTAGGCCATAAATTACTTCAGATCTCTCTTGCCTAAGTTTCAAGACATATTTTGATTTTTTGTATAATTTTTTTGTAACACATAACATTCACCTAATCATTAATTTAGGTTATAAAATAGGTTTGATTAAATCTTTTCCAACTATCTAATTTTTATATCCACTTTCGCTTGAAAGCTGTAGAGAAAGACTCATATTTACTTAAGCCTATTTGTGTGTTCACAGAATATTTGAAGAGAAGATGGGGTATAGTAAGGCTGTTACCAAAAGATTGTCCTCACAATCTGTGGCCTCAAAGATTCGGGGTTTGATTGTAAAGTTAGAAAGAAACATATTTGCATATTCAGCTGAACATAATTAGAATCATCTACATGATTGTGGATCTAGTTCATTCAAGCTTTCCAGTGGTGTGGATAATTTTAGCTGCATTTATGAAGATCCCCCCTTTTTTACACTTTGTTCCATAAGCAAAAGTCTAAAGATATTGATAATAAAGACTCTACATGTTTAGTGGCAAATAACCAATCAGAATGCCAGTTATTTCAAAGAGACAGTGAACTATAGATTTCAGCTTGGTAAATTTAAGATATCTATTTATATGATGTAATGGCTTAGACTGGCTTAAAGTAGTTTGTTCTTTTTAATCATAGTCCTTTTGTGATATATTTTGACACTCTATTTCTATCTAATTCTATCAGGGGTGTCAAACTCAAACTCAAGGCCCGCGGGGTGCTTAGTTTTGGCCCATGGGGCTGGCCAAAATAGCAAAGGAATGGCCCGCAGTGCCTCTGCCAGCAAAAACCGAGCTCCATTTTCCCTGGCAGAGGGCTGCAGGAGGCCATTGCAGCCGAAAATGTACTGAAAAGAGGGGAAGGAAGAAGAAAGAATGAAGAGGGAAGGAAGGAAGGAAGGAAGGAAGGAAGGAAGGAGAGAGATTATAATGCGAGTGAGGGAAGGTCTCAGGGAAGTCCTTCCTTAGCACTTGGCCCCCACAGATGCCCCCAACACAAGCGACATTGAGCTGACCACACCCACCATGACCATGCCCCCTGCCCTCTGAGGTCAAACACAACCCTGATGTGGCTTTCAATGAATCGAGTTTGATATCCCTGCCCTAGATTCTATAGCCTAGGATTTTGTAGGTTGGTTATTTTCAAAGTATGTTTAAAAAGTACAATACGGAGAAACGTAAGATAAAAATTCAGAAAGATGGTTCATATATTACGCTGTTTCAAAAGACGGCTCTTCTGGGCATTCTCTGTTTGAAAAAGGTATTGATTTATGCTGATTGTGCAAATAAAAGAATATGGCATTTATTTTTAGTCTAGGCCAGGAACCTTCTTTACATCTTTGCCAGAAATGAAAACATCAACCACATCCATTTCTTCTGTAATATTTTCATTTCTTTGATGTGCAAAGTAATGACAGACCAAAAAAGTGGTGCACATTTCCCCACTGGGAAAAATATTGTATAAACAGCAGTGAACAAAATAAGGAAAGGAAAGAAATAGAAACCCCCAGAGAGCCAAATGATTTTTCCGATAAGCATACGGCACCATCCAGAAACACTTCACTTCCTCTTCAGAGCCAGATTTGCATGATTAATGTAAATGTTATGCTATCACTAATGTGATAAGCGCTTTCTGAGGACTGGAAAGCATGCAAATTCGAGCCATGGTGATACTTTTTCACTGCATTTCTAGTCTAGCCATATAGGTGTATTTATATGCCAATTTATTTTGACAAAATATCAGGCAAGAGAATAGTAAAATGCCTTGAATAATTACTCTGGGGAACAGTGTATTCTTATGACATATCGTTGTTATGCACTTTAATCATTTTCATTGATTTTGCTTTGCGTAAAAACTCCTATAATCTTCTCTATAAGCAAACTTCTTTTATTCCAACTGCAAGCTATTCTGTTAATTGATTGATTTGATTGATTTAGATCACACCTTTCTAACCAGATAGCCCTTATTTCGCTAGCTTACCTAAGCATTGGGATAGTAGGAAGAACTCCAGTTATTATACAACTATATTGTAGTCCAGTGGTTCATACAACTATATTGTAGCCCAGTGGTTCTCAACTTGTGGTCCATGGACCTCTGTGGATTCATGTTGACATCACAGGGGGGTCCACAAAGACTTGAAGAAATGATTCAAATCTTGAGTTAAGTCTTGGGGGGTCTGGGGCAGTGGTGGGCTGCTGCCTGTTTGGACCGGTAGTTCCAACGTGTGGGCCCACCCACCTGGCCTGGTGCTATCATGTCCTATATAATCGCCAATTTTTTGATGTTGCGTGCATGCGTGCACACGCTCACATTTTCAGTTCTGGGCAAACTAGTTGTTACAATATGTGATGCCCACCATGGCCCATGGCCACAAAAGGTATTAATAAGAGTTCCCTGGTGAAGAAAAGGTTGGGAACCAGTGTTGTAGCCATTTGTGAGAGCAAAGCCATTGAAATTAGGGGACTGGAGACTAAAACATATGAAAAACGGTTGCAGGAACTGGGTATGTCTAGTTTAATGAAAAGAAGGACTAGGGGAGACATGATAGCAGTGTTCCAATATCTCAGGGGTTGCCACAAAGAAGAGGGAGTCAGCTATTCTCCAAGGCACCTGAGGGTAGAACAAGAAACAATGGGTGGAAACTAATCAAGGAGAGAAGCAACTTAGAACTGAGGAGAAATTTCCTGACAGTTAGAACAATCAATCAGTGGAACAGCTTGCCTCCAGAAGTTTTGAATGCCCCAACACTGGAAGTCTTTAAGAAGATGTTGGATAGCCATATGTCTGGAACGGTATGGGGTTCCCTGCCTAGGCAGCGGTTGGACTAGAAGACCTCCAAGGTCCCTTCCAATTCTGGTATTGCATTGTATTGCATTGTAAATATTAAATGCCTATTAAAATTCTGTTGATGTAGATTATTTTTCAACATATGGGTGATGTTGACTTTCTTTATATATTATTCAAATTTATATAGCCATCCATCTCATATGTATGACTCCTTAAAAGCAACTACAATAAATATAAAAAGAACAAATAAAAAAGAACAATTCAAAAACCTATAGAAACTATCATATCAAAAACCATCAAATTCATAACCATGGTAATCACAATAACAGCACTCAGTTCAGTCCCTGGGCCAGCTTTGCCACATTCTCTGCTGCCTATGCCTGATGGCAAAATTATGTTTTCAGGATCCTTTGAAAGGCCAGCAGAGTTGGCCTATGTAGTTTCTTGGGGGGCGTTCTAAATTAAAGGTAAGATAGTCTAGATAATATAGAATTAAAAGAATGTTGCAATACTGTTGCAGTTGAAACATCAACCAGCTAGTTAGTCAAGAGGCTAATAATCAAACAGCAGTGGTCTCACCATTCTCCCACATATATCTTTTTATAAGATTATTATGAGATTATAACAGGTGAGATGGGTAACCTCTAGGTCAAGCAAACAAAAAAACAAGCAAGCAAGCAAGCAAACAAATTATGCATTGAAAGTGGCTTCTAAAAGGTACCTATATTTCAGGGATGGGTTCAGGCTGCTGCTACTGCTGGTTCACTCAGTACTGTGCACGCAGGCACAGTACTAAAAAGCTGCTGTGCATGCGCAGAAGCAAAAAACAAGGCACCTATGGTGCCGCGGAGAGAACTGGTTTGGGAGCGTGGCAGTCTGAGTTACTTCCTACTCGGCCAAACCGGACCAAACCGGTAGGAACCTACCTCTGCTATATCCACTGTGAGATTGTTCTTTCTTTAATGGTTTTTCGTCTTTATTTAATCTTTTTTTTAATTTAATTGTTTCATGTTATCTTTTTATCACTTGTAAGCTAACAAGAGTTGCTTCAACAGTGAGATGGGTGGCATGTAAATCTAATAAATAAAAAAATGACTCATGGAAAATAACTTTATTTCTACAATTTCTAAGGAAATTACAACAAAATTGAATGAAATACTGCTTCTATAAACTATGCCTGTGCAATCCAAGTTTATAGTTGAATCTGGAATATTTGCTCTCAACAAATCTTTGAATTCTTAATTTGGAATTTAATTGGGGAACTGTGGAAGAAATCTTACACATATTTCATTTTACAGAAGTTTTTTTAAAACTAAAAACGTTTTTCTCAATGATTTTGTTCATTTTGTGCTCAGCGAATTCTGATCTTAAAGTGGTACTTTGATTTCCTCAAATCAGTACATTTGCTTTTTCTCTGAAAAATTGTGCCACTATTTCCCTCAGTTTTTACATATATTATTTTATTAAGCTTATCATGGGAAAATGGGGATAATTTTCAATAACAATTTATAAACCTTGGCAATAACATGTTCACCCTTACTGCGCAGTACAATTTCAAATTTATTTTTACATATTGTACATTTTTACAATATAATTTTTTTGTCGTTTAAATCTTTCTTTCAATTTAAAGTATATAGATCAATGAGAGACACATCCTTCTGGCTCCAACTCTTCCTTAGACTTAAGAGTGGCTGTTGCCCTCAAAATTGATTTCATAAAATCAATTACCCCCATTTTCCCTTACATTAAACTTCATCCAACATTCCTTTTTAAAAAGACTAAAAACTGCACTATTTTTCCTTAATGCATTATGAATCCATTGATCTGAAGATGGACTGACAAATGGAAATTCACTCTCTCTCACAATACAGTTTTTCACTAGGATCAATTCGCTGATAAAACAATTTAAAATTTCTCCAGTTACTTTGGCAATGCTTGTACAATTCAAAATACATATAACTTTTTGTTGTATATTGTTGTATATCCATTCCTGTTTTGTTTTTTTTAAAATAGCAATGCAGGAACTTTCTCTGATTTTATTTTCTAGCACTCCATAGAATAAGACACTTTTAATAGTATGTTTTCATAATATTATACTAAATTTTTATCAGATGTATCATTACATTGGGCCTGGACAAAAAGCCTACACCTCCAAAAAAGAAGACTCTTGAAGAAAGCGCAAAACTGGAAGATTGGAAGAAAGAGGAAGTGACATACAAACCGAAAGAGGAAAAAAAAGTATTACCGTCCCACTTTCCTTCAGCTTCTGCGTTAAAGAAACGAGCTGCAGAACGTGCTGAAGAAAAGAAATTGGAGACCAAAAAAAGAGAAAAAGACAAAGATGAATTTGAGGATACCCAGAAAACTGCTATTTATGAAGGTATGGTGTGAAAAGAGAAGGTGAGTTGGTCAGTGAGGGGTCCTTGGTGCTCTCAGAGAACACTAAGGATCCCTCATTTCAACCCTGAGCTACAAATATTTTTCTTTATCAGTATAAGTTGCATGAAGGACACCCTTAAGCTGAATTGATCTGAAACAGCCATCCTGGATCTACTGTCCTCCAGGTGTGCCATATTTGAGTTCCCAGAGTTCCCAAGGCAGCTGTTGTTTTTATTTCATTCTTATCATCAATCACTCAATAAAACCAAAGAAATTAAACAGAATCTGATGTGAATAGGAACTGAATATCTTATACCAGTTGCTTTGATTGTGTTTCACAAACAGAATAGAGAGTAACATAATTAGATCTATGCTGCTTTGGTCACATATTCACTGATAATAATTTGTTTCCTTAAATCAGGGGTGTCAAACTCAATATTATTGAGGGCCGGATCAGGTTGTATTTGACTTTGGAGGGGGGTAGGGGCATGACTAGTAGGGGCATGGCCAGTTCAACATCACCTGTATCAGGAGTGCCTGTGGTGGCCCGAGCGCTCTGCCAATGAAAATGGGCTCCCGAGCTCTGGTTTTGGCTGTGGTGGCCTCCTACAACTCTTTGCCAGTGAAAACAAAGCTCAGGAGAGCCGTGTGTGCCCCCCTGCTCCATTTTCACTGGTAGAGGCACCGCGGGCCAGTTCTTCGCTATTTCCAGGGTGGCCCCACGGGCCAGATCTAAGTACCCCATGGGCTGGATCTGGTCCCCGGGCCTTGAGTTTGACATCCCTGCCTTAAATTGTTCCTTGTTGTTTCCTGGCATTGTAGAACATGGGGATGGTGAGGGCAAATGAAAGGAATAAAGGGGTAGGGGTTGTCACAAAAAAGGAGAAGTCAAGCTATACTCCAAAGCACCATTTTTAAATTTATTTATTTTATTATTTTAAACACATAAGCACATCAACAAAAACAAACACATAACTTAAAAACAACATAGGAACAATAAGTTCCAAGGTATATCATACCACAGTTCCGAATTGGTTTCTTTGCAGTTCGTGTTTTCCTACTATACATTTCTATCTTTCATTCATAATCTCCTTATTCGTTATCCATTTTTTATGTATATTTCTTTATTTATTTAAACTTAGCTACTTATGACCTAATATTATTTACCTATATTATGCTTTATATTTTTACTGTCATTTATTCTCTTACATACAGATTATAGATATACATTCACATAATTATTCTTTTTCTTTGCCATTCTTATATTATTATTATTCCATTTGGAAGGTTATAAGGTATAGTTTAAAATGCTTTGTTTACCATCCTTCGCACCTGCTAAGACACCACCTCGTTTTCTCTTTCTTTTCTTTTCTCCCTCCCTTCCTTCTCTACTTCCTTCCTTCCTCGTCTCCGTCCCCTTCTTCCTTCCCTTACCTCTTCCCTACTCCTACCCTTTTTCTTCTCCATCCTACCTTCTCTCCTTCTCTTTCTTTCTCTTCCTCCCTCCTCTTCTTCTTTTTCTCTCCCTTCTACCCACCTTCCCTTACCTCTTTCTTCTTCCCTTACCTCTCCTCCACATTTCTTCTTCCACTCCTACTTTCTCTCCTTCTCTTCCTCTCTCTTGTACCCTCCACTCCTTTCCTTTCCTTCGTTCCTCCATTCTCTACTTCCTTCCTCCCCTCCTTTCCTTCCTTCTTCCCTTCCTTTCTTTTTCTATTGTTATAGGTGTCTCTTTCAGATCCCAGTTCATGTTTTCTTGGGGATGGTATTTCCACACACCCAACTTTGTTTCATATCCTTTCCTTTTTTCTTTAGGCTTCTACAGTCTATTTTCCAGCTATCATCCTGATTTGAATTCACAAATCTTGACCCCCTTGTTTTACTCATAATTATTATTTTTGAGTGTTATTCTATTTTTTCATTTTATTCCTTTGCTCCATCCAACTATACCAATTATCCCATGTCCGATAAAATTCTGATTCTTCTTTTCCCTGTATTTCTTTCGTTAATTTATCCATTTCGGCACAGTCCATAATTTTTCTTATTATTTCATCTTCATTTGGGGTTGATTTATTTTTCCACTTCTGGGCGAAAGCAATCCTTGCTGCTGTAAGTATATGTAATATTAGATATTGTATTTCTTTTTTGTATTTCATCGGTATAATTCCTAATAGAAAGAGTTCAGGTTTCCAATCTAACTTAACCTTTGTTATTTCTTCCAACCAATTTTTGATCCTTTTCCAGAATTTTTTTGCCTCTTCACAAGTCCACCATAAATGATAATATGTGCCACGTACCGAATCACGTTTCCAGCAATTTGGAGAGGTATTTGTTGAAATTTTGGCCAACCTTGATGGTACCAGATGCCATCTATAAAGCATTTTGTAAATTCTTTCCAAAGCACCTTGAGGGTAGAGCAAGAAGCAAAAGCAATGGATGGAAACTAATCAAGGAGAGAAGCAACTTAGAACTAAGGAGAAATTTCTTGACATTTGGAACAATTAATCAGTGGAACAACCTGCCTCCAGAAGTTGTAAATAAAAGCAGGGTGAACAATTAAATTTGGCAGTAAAACACATTGTACAACTTCAGTCCATCATTAACTTTGATGATGTTGCTATTTTTTATGGTTAAGTAGAAAGGGGAACAAAAGCTCATGGACTTAAACTTTGGGGGTTAATGAGAACCAGTAAATAATGTGCAGTCAATTTCTTATCTCACAAGGTATCGTTTTATTTCAGCATATGAGGAAGATTTTGAAGCTGATGAAGAGAAACCAGTTGTGAAAGTTGTGAAAATTGTGAAAGTTGAGAAAATTGATAAAGTTGAGAAAATTGATAAAGTTGAGAAAATTGATAAAGTTGAGAAAATTGAGAAAGAAGCACGTGCTGATGATCAAATGAGTGAAAAAGGGAAGCCATCTTCCGAAGGGGAAACAGACCATTCTGATCGTGAAAGAAAGAGGAAAATCTCATCACAGAAATCTTCACGGACTTCTGATAGTGAGCGCGATGAAAGTGAGGGATATACGGAAAGCTACACAGAGGAAGAGGAAAGAAAACATGGTTAGTGTTTTTTTCCTTTAAACTAAAGTATAGCATCCTAATATCTTTTTTAAATATTTCAGAGGACTCTTCATTTTCAGGGTCATGATTAAGTTGGATTTGCATTTATTTATTCATTTGTTTATTCATTTATTTATTTATTCAATTATTTATTTATTTACTGTTTATTCTTTCTTTCTTTCTTTCTTTCTTTCTTTCTTTCTTTCTTTCTTTCTTTCTTTCTTTCTTTCTTTCTTTCTTTCTTTCTTTCTTTCTTTCTTTCTTTCTTTCTTTCCCATGTTGTCATTATTCAGTCTGATTCCACATCTGTTAATCCAAAGAGGAGTGTAGGGACAGGAATGAAGTTGACAATTACAGAATGAAATATTACGTCTGTTATGAATTATGTCTGCACTTCATACCTCAACTGCAAATACTCTTGTCTTTGCGTAGAATAAAATAGACGCTATTCTACTCTGTACAAAAGAAAAGGCATAAGAGGAGCTTTGCTTTCTCATTGTCTTTTTCAAAACTTCCCTCATAACCATGTTGCATGCTTTTTCTTCTCTGCACTCTGTATTAGAAGAAAACAAAGGCGAGCGCACAGTTGATCACTTCGTTTGCAAAGTCTGCTGGTACGAGCAATGTGTTCTATGCATTGTCCTCTCTGAGTTGGAGGCATATTCTTCTCCCACATTTTTACCACTATCTTGCAGGGCAGCCAGTAGAACTCCCTTTAGCATTGTAAAGTGTCAATTGCTGTAAGAGTATTCTCCCTGTGCATGCCTGTCTGTCTGTTGGTCAGCCAGCCAGCCAGCCAGCTGTACTAGAGATCTCTTGTCCCATCTTTGTGATCTTGCACTTTATGGTCCACTATTTCTATTCACCCTGACTTGGTTCCCACAGTGAAATGTCCCAACCTCAAGGTGAAAAATATGTGTTCATGGGCCAGTTGGGTTCTAGGTAGGGAACAAAAGTTTAGTGCGGCAAACCCTCAATAATTATTGGCACAAGGAGATTAAAATGTCACAAGATTTGTTTCAGGAGCATAAATAAGTTTTTGGGTAACCTCTCTCTTTTCCAGTCAGCATGACTGATGGAGATAATTATTTCCTGTATGTATTTGCAGCCACCCACTTTCATAAATAATCTAGTGGGAAGCATGTATCTCATTTCCCGTTCATTAATACAAAAAGTGTAGAAGCGGGTCTAAAGTAGAGCACATTTGCAAGATTATGGAAGCAGCCAGCTTTTGGGCTCCATGTTGATACAAAGCTGATTTTTTCTTGCTTCTTTTCTATTTTGCTGTTTTTGGTGTGGCTGTCACGTATTCCACTGTTGCCACTGAAGCTGCTCCAGACTTTCCTATGTTTACTGCTTATCCCTAAAATTGTTCCTATTTTGACAGGCCTTACATGAAAGAACATTGTTTGATTTCAAACCAAATGTTAATGTTGTTTTTAATTTCATATTTTCTGTGTGAAAATATAGGCAAAGGTAAAGCAACTGACTGGGAAACGGATGCATCTGCCCGAAAGATTCAAGGTGTTTATAGGAAGCATAAAGGTCAACAGCAAACTCAGTCTGTCAAACCAGGTTTGAAGTTGGTTTGCGTGAGAAAAATCTTGGTTCTGATCAAGACAAATCCAATTCTTACATAGTCATTGACTGTGGCAAATCATAATCTTGCAGCTTTGCTAATCATCAATAAGCATAATTGCACATTTTGTTCCTTTTTAAAAACGTTGGCATATCTTCTGAAGCTTGTGACCAAATCACAACAGGTATTCAGTTACATTGCCTCAAGGATCTTTCAGAGATTTTTTTTTTAAATATTTGGACCACTGATTCAACAATGATCATATTGGGTGTTCGGGAAAGTGATTAGCAGCTAATTTTTGCTTCCAAATGAATGTGAGCAATTTGCGTGAACTTTCTCTTTTGTAGGCATTTTTCTGTAAGGCACCTGCTATCTATGTGATATGGATACCATACAGTAAGGGATGAGAAGTCTCGCTTTGTAATAGAGGATTGTCCAGACAGGGATGGTAATCAGAAGGCCAAGGACCATCCTTTAATTGTCTATTTCCATTATTCTTTGGTTCTACTGACTATAGAACATTTAGATGGTTGTTAAAAGCTCACCCCCATTTTTTTCAGGTCCCTGGATGCCATGACTGAATTTGTTTTATAGCTGAAAAAGATATATCCGAGCAACTTGATTTGACATTGCATAATTTATTTTGTTGGAATGGAACAAAGTAATTTTGTCAGGGTGCTTGTTGATTTAATTTTTTGCTTACATTATCAATGAATTTCTTATTTAAAAGTGTCTGATTTGCATCTTATGCTGGACTGTTCAGACATAGAGGATGCATTACACTATAGTTTCTTTCCTTTCCTTCTTTCCATTTCTGTGCGCGTGTGTGTGCATGTGTCTGTCTGTCTGTCTGTCTGTCTGTCTGTCTGTCTGTCTGTCTGTCTGTCTGTCTGTCTGTCTATCTATCTATCTATCTATCTATCTATCTATCTATCTATCTATCTATCTACATTTTCAGGTAGTAGTGCAGAAAGATTTTTGAGAGACTATATATTTTTTATTTATTTTTGACTAAAAATTAAAATTCAAGCACTGTAGCAGTAGACTTATTTTTATATAAATACACTGGAACAATGATCCACAAAATCTGTGCTTATTCTTGACAGCTATAGACTTGCAGGTCTAATTGAAGGCAAAAAATTTCTCCCAATGTGGAAAATTTTAATAACCTCTCCAGATAGATAAGGAATCTTTACTCTTTTTTTTCCTCCCATTGTTTTGTTGAGAGCTGGTCAGAGAGTTTGAACTTACATTTTTCAGATCCTGGTAGGCCATAATCCTGTGAATAAATCAGAAGGACTCATTAGTTAGAGAAAACATTTCATGGTGTTTTGCTGAGGGCTGCAAACAGCAATTTTGCTATTAGTCTGTTTATATTCTCTAAAATTCTGGTAATATTTTTAATGAGCTGGCTAGCTCAAAGATACTGTGGCTTTTTATATTCTTGGAGATTTAAATCTAATGCTATTTTGCATATTCCTCATAAGCCATGGCAAAACGAGCATCACTGACTTCTGTTCCCAATTGCATCATTTATGCTTTGTATAAAAAAGGGGATAATATAAAGCTCCAAGTTGTGTGTTTTTCAAATGGATGGAGTGATTGTGCACTCTGTGTGTGTGTGTGTGTGTGTGTGTGTGGAGAGAGAGAGAGAGAGAGAGAGAGAGGGAGGGAGAGAGAGAGAGAGAGAGAGAGAGAGGGTTAGAGACAGAAAGATAGATATTGAAGGTAGTGTGTTAGAAGACACCAATGGCTAATTGTCATAAATAACTAAATTGATATGTACTTTCAGATTTGGCTTCTATTTTGCTATCCTTTTTGGCATTTGGCTTCATGCACCCTATCAAAACGCATAAAGTCATGAAGGTGATCCCTTATGGCAGTGAAGGCAAACCTTTTCAGCACAAAGTACCCAAACTGAAATGTGTGTGCATGCACATGCATGTGCGCGCCCCAGAGCACTGGAAACCTGAAGACCAGCTGGGCAGTGTGCATGCGTGCCCCAGCCAGCTGATATTCAGGCTTCTACAAGTGCATGAACGCTGGCTAGGTGGTCTTTGCATGCACTGGAGTACCGGAAACCCGAAGTCCAGTTGGCCAGTGCCCATATGTCTGTTTTTGGGCTCTTTGGGGGCAATTTTCAGGTTGCTTTTGGGCTGTTTTCAGGCTGTTTTTTGGGTCATTTTCAGATTGGTTTTTGGGCTGTTTTCAGGCCGTTTTGGGCCATTTTGGGGGATGTTTTCAGGCCATTTTCCAGTGCTCCAGCACCCACGAAGACCAGCGCTGGAAACCAAAAGAGCAGCTGATGACATCACGTGTGCCCACAGAGTGGGCTCTGCATGCCACGTCTGGCACACATGCCATAGGTTCACTATCATGGCCTATGGCAACTAATACTGTGTAGCAGAATGTTATGTACATTGGTTGGGTTGGCCACTCATTGCCGCCTCATAGGCTTCCCATTTAGCCCTCGAGGGGAAGACGGAGGCTTGAATGAAAAGGAGCAAGAACAGAGCCAGGATTTGCTGCTGGTGGTTTTGCCCATACGATGTTTACCTCCTTTTGAGAGGAAGAGCAGTTTTGCATCTTGGAGCGGAAGGAGGAGGACGCGACAAGAAGGTAGTAAAACAGCAACCTTTATTCTAGCAGAGTAAACTATGATTAACCTGGCGTGGTTCGCGCCAAACATTTATACCCCCGGGTTTGAGCAATGAGCCAATGGGGCGTCGAGTGTCTCGGCCAATCAGGGAAGAGATTGAACCGGCTCCGCCCGCAAGCCAGTATTCAACACCCCTCCCCCCCTAGTCAAGTACCCTCACGAAGGGCAAACATAGTCCTGTAGATAGGTGGGACGGTGCCGCTCTCGTCCCGACCTTCGTAGCTCCCCGGCAGCTGTCGTCGGGGGGGGAATCGCCAACAGAGGCAAGTCTGTGGCGGAACGGTGATCCTGTGATGCGGCCCCGAGAGATGGCGCTCCAATTGTCTGAGATGGTATCTCCGCAACAGCCGGAGTATCCGACGATGGACCCGTACAATCTGGTTGGAATATATGGTCAGAGTCTCGATAAAGGCTTTGAGGGAAAGAATGGCCAAATGAGGCACGTCTGTCCGAAAAGTTCGTATCGGCTTGTCCCCCGTTCCCCGAGGAAAGGCAGTCCGTTGGGGATAAGGTCATCAAGGGTAGCTCACGCTGAGGGCGAATGTCTGGGGGGCCCGGGCCATCTGTTTCCGCAGGGAGGCGGCGCCTTAACTGGTCCAAGTGGCGCCTCCATTGCGTTCCGTCGGCCAGACCGGCCCTGAAGGAACAGGGGCCAGTCAAAGCTGTGATTGTTGCGGGAACCCACCGTGGATCCCCTGAAAAGGAACGAGCCCAAACGGGATCCCCTAACTTAAACGTATGGGACGGAAGGGCCCCCAAGTTGCTCGGTAAATCCCCTGCATAAAGTGGATGGAGCCTATCTAGGGGGGTTCGCAATCTCCTACCCATCAAGAGCTCCGCAGGACTTTTATTAGTTGTTGGACAGGGTGTAGAGTGCTGGCTCAAGAGATAGGCCGCCACTCTCTCCTGCCAGTCACCCTGGTCCATGCGGCCCAAAGCTTCTTTAGCTGAGCGAACTGCGCGCTCCGCCCTACCGTTACTAGCTGGATGATACGGGGCTGTGGCCGCGTGTCTAATCCCTTGCTCTGCCAAAAATTCTTGGAACATAGTGGAGGTAAACTGGGGCCCGTTGTCTGAAACTATCACATCTGGTAGCCCGTGTGTGGCGAACATCTTACGAAGAGCCCTCACGGTACTCTCTGCCGTAGTGGAGGTCATGATTACCAACTCCACCCACTTAGAGTAAGCATCAACCACTATCATAAAGTTTCGGCCGTGAAAGGGACCGGCAAAATCAATGTGTAAACGGGACCATGGGCCTCTAGGGATTTCCCACTCACGAGGGGCGGCTGTGGGGGGATTCGGCCTAGAATTTTGGCATATTCTACATCGACCTACATAATCTGCGATTTCCGAGTCTAACAAGGGCCACCACACATAGCTACGGGCTAAAGCTTTCATTCGCGCTATACCTGGGTGATTTTTATGGAGCGCGGGCAGGATTCGTGCCCGTAGAACTTTGGGGATCACTACCCTATCCCCCCAAACAAGGCAACCCCCGTGAAGGGCAAGTTCGGCTTGTCGTGCCTTAAACGGTCGAAATTCTTCCGCTACCTTTTTTTCGGGCCACCCCCTCAACACCCATGAAGCTACTTGGGACAAAATGGGGTCAGCCTTTGTGCAAGCTGCAACATCCGCGGCTGAAACGGGGAGATCGGATTCAGCAATAGACAAAATGGAGAGAGAGGGCACGAGGGCTGTGTCCGTCTGTGGCAAAGGGCAACGACTCAGGGCGTCTGCGTGCCCTAGCTGCTTACCCGGACGGTATACCAGCGCATATGAATACGCCGCTAAAAACTCAGTCCAACGTGTCATGCGGGGAGACAAAATGGGGGGGGTTGGCTTATCGCCCGCCAATAGGCCTAAAAGCGGCTTGTGATCCGTAACAAGGGTGAAATTCCTACCGTAAAGGTAGTCATGAAAACGCTTAATACCGGACACTGCAGCTAGAGCTTCTTTGTCAATTTGGCTATAATTTCGCTCCGTTGACGAGAGCGTCCGGGAGTAGAAGGCTATAGGAGCCTCTGAGCCGTTCGGGAGGACATGGCTCAGGACCGCCCCTATGCCATAGGGAGAGGCGTCACACGTTAAAACTAGGGGCATCCTGTCGCTATATTGAATTAGGACTGCTGACGAGGTTAAAATGTCCTTTATAGCCGCGAACGCCTGCGCTTCACGGCTACCCCATTTCCAGGCCGCTGACCGGTCAAGCAATCGATGTAACGGTTCAGCTAACGACGCCTTGTGGGGAATAAAAGGGGCATAAAAGTTTAAAAGCCCCAGGAACGCCTGCAATTCCGCCCTCGAGGTGGGTGCAGGAGCGTTTTTTATGGCCGCAACTTTCGAGGGAGTGGGGTGGATGCCCTGTGCATCAATAAGGAATCCCAAAAACTCTACTTGGGGAACAGCAATTTCGCACTTGCTGCGCTTTAGCTTCAATCCAGCCTCCCTAAAACGTGTAAGAACCTCCCGCAGTGTTTTTAGGAGTTCCAGGTGGCTAGGGGCTGCAACCAGGACGTCGTCAAAATAAGGAACGACGCCTGGGATCCCATGGAGCAACCGCTCCATGAGGCTCTGAAATATCCCTGGGGCAACCGAAACGCCAAATTGGAGGCGGCGGCAACGGAAAGCCCCGCGATGGGTAACAATGGTCTGGGCTGTAGCCGCATCATCGTCTACGGGAAGCTGCTGATAGGCCTGTGCCATATCCAGCTTGGCGAAAATGCGGCCTTGCCCCAAAGAGTGAAGTAGATGTTGCACTACAGGAACAGGATATGGATTTGCCTGCAGGGCCAAGTTGATGGTCGACTTATAGTCGGCACATATCCTCACCGATCCGTCGGGTTTGACCGGGAGGACTATAGGGGTTTCCCAAAGGGCATGATCTACGGGCTCTATTACCCCCTGCTCTATAAGCTTATCCAATTCAGCATCTACCTTTGCTCTCAATGCAAAAGGAACCCTACGTGCCTTCAGCCTAATAGGCGCGACCTGGGGATTGAGGCAAAGGGAAATGGGGGTGCCCTTATAACAACCTAATTTCCCATCGAACACATCTGCGAACTCATCCAAAACGCTATCTACGGCACGGGGAACTACCCTATGCACCCCTTCTATAGTGAGGCCCAAAACGGGGAACCAATCTAACCCCAGAAGAGCGGGCAGGTTATCCTTAACAATTAAAACTGGAAGTTTCCCCTTAAAATCTCCGTATTCCACCCGGATGTGGAATATTCCTGCCGTGGGAATCCCATTTCCCTGGTAATCTAAGAGGGAGACCCCGGCAGGGCGCAATTTACTCTGAGGAACCCTAGGGCAAAGGCGGGAAAACAAAGCCCAAGATAAAAGGGAACGGGAAGACCCGGAGTCCACCTCCATTCGGCAAGGCTGACCTTCAAGACGAACGACGGTGCTAATTTTGCGACCGCCGGCAGGGACGTGGGAAGCCTGATAGACTACGCACTCAGCACTAGGGAGCTGGTGGGTTGAATAGCAGTCCTCAGCTCGCCTCGCTGGACGTGGTTGTTGGCGGCGTTGCAATGTCTGACGCTGGTTGCTGGGCTGCATGAACGATGGGGCTGGCAAGAGAGCCCGGCAAACCTTGGCGAGGTGTCCTTCTCCTCGGCAACGGCGGCAGACAGCGGAACGAAACGGGCAAGATACGCGGCTATGGCGGCCGCCGCATCCACGGCAAGGCATGTTTGAAGCTGGCTGAACGGACGTCGGTGGTTGCTGGTGTGGCCTCTGCTTCGGCTGCGTCCTCGTCTGTCCGACGGTTTCCTCCTCCTCGTCTTCCATGGGGGAGAGGTCGTCAACGAGGTTCGTCTGATTGGAAGGCCCCGCAGCGGTTTGCGTGAAAGGTTTCAGCTGGAGGCGTTCCATGTCGGCCGTGGATTGTTCGGAAAGTTCTGCTGCTCGCGCAGTCTCCACAGCTTGCGCCAAAGTAATTTTGTGGTTCCGGAACATACGGCTGCGCAATTGTACGTCGCGGACCCCGCATACAAACTGCTCCACAAGATTCTCCTCTAGGTCTGCAAAATCGCATTGGGCGGCCACTGTGCGCAATGCCTCGAGGAACTGACTGATAGATTCGCTGGGCTTCTGCACTCGGCGGCGAAAAGTAAACCGACGAGCAATCAAAGAAGGTGAGGGGGCGTAATGGTCCCTCAACCTGGACATTAGCTCGTCCCACCCAAGTTTGTAAGCTGGCCTCGGAGCGGCCAGGGCTCTCGCAGAAGCAAACATAGAAGGCTCGCAGCAAGACAGGAAAAAGCTGCACTTCTCCTCGTCAGTCTGTGCCCTGTTCTTTGACGCGATTAAATAGCATTCAAAACGCTCCATGAAGCCGTCCCAGGATTCTCCCGCAGACCCAAACGGCGCGAAAGGAGGAAGCGCTGTTGCCATTCTGATGCAAAAGCCAGGGAAAAGGAAAGAAAAAAAACAGAGAAGATTTTGTTCGCTGCCGGCGTTCCTGACCTGAAAAGTATGGTTCAAACGCGGAGGCAAGCTGGTTTATTCTTCTCTGTGGTCACGGGAATCTCATCCCACCTTCGTCGCCAGTTTTGCATCTTGGAGCGGAAGGAGGAGGACGCGACAAGAAGGTAGTAAAACAGCAACCTTTATTCTAGCAGAGTAAACTATGATTAACCTGGCGTGGTTCGCGCCAAACATTTATACCCCCGGGTTTGAGCAATGAGCCAATGGGGCGTCGAGTGTCTCGGCCAATCAGGGAAGAGATTGAACCGGCTCCGCCCGCAAGCCAGTATTCAACAAGCAGGACAAAAGGGAAAACAAGGAAGGCCAATCAGCAGCGTTGCAAATTGGATGTGTCCTTGAGGAAGGAGATATGACTGCTCATGTTCAAGATGGTCCAGATTAGGACCATTGGCCAGAATGTTTCCCTTCCCTGTACTACCTCACCATGTGAGTGTGCAAGTTTATGGTAGATTTTAAATAGGGGTTGACAAAAAAACAGGGCATTTAGCCTCCCTATTTCCTGTTAAAACCTACACCATTTATTAGAGCTGGACTACAGATATGAATGTTATTTTGCAAATGGTCAGAAATAAACAACTTAATATCAGTCAATTGCCCAAATAAAAAAAGCTAGAAATTCATCTGCTGAAAAGAGATTATTTTATAGCTTTTTATGGAGAGCAGGCAGGAGACAGAGGCACAAGACATTTGAATATTGATTATTTGAAATAGAGTTGGCATTTGATGCACAGAAGTCTCTGGAATTGTTCCTCATAGCTTTATGGATTTGCTGCAATAAATCCATTTATCTGAGCTTTGATTTTGTGAGACACACTTTCTTGCTTTATTAACTGAGAGATGCCTGACAACAGATTATTCAGATCTGGACCACAGATTACTTAAATTTGAGCTCCCATCAAGTTCTTGACTGGCTGTGTGTACTGACTGTACTAGTTATATATTCTTTAGCTTTGCTTTCCCATCTGGAAAATTAAGATTATAATGGTTCTCTCAATGGTGATGCAATCATTTTTATAACAGTGGCTGTAAAATGTATTGCATTACATTAGTGTAAGGCAAAATATAACTAAAACCATTCATTTTAGCTCAAACAAACTTGTTTGTTTTACAAAAGTCTCAAAACCTTGCAGACTATTTAGAACAGTACAAATGGAAATAACAATTTAAAATATTTTCCGAAATTACAATTAATTATCTTTTAACAGTAGGCAAGACTCCAGAAGTCAGAATTGTATTAAATGGAAGGCACAAGAATGAAATATGTTATCACCTTAAAAGTAATGTTTTTAGGATAAATTTCTCATGACTTTCCTTGACCAATTCTATTATAGGCATCTTTTAATAAAGGGATACTGCTTGTCAATAATACATGGATAATAATAATAATAATAATAATAATAATAATAATAATAATAATAATAATATATAAAAAAAGAGTCACTAATCCTGGCTGCGCAAGAACAAGCTATCCGCACAAATGCCATTAAGGCCAAAATCGAAAAATCCTCTGATGATGCCAAATGCAGACTTTGCAAAGAAGCTGATGAAACTGTTGATCACATACTCAGCTGCTGTAAAAAAATCGCGCAGACTGATTATAAATTGCGGCACAATTCAGTAGCACAAATGGTCCATTGGAATTTGTGCAAAAATAATATTAAAACAGCAACAAACTGGTGGGAACATCAGCCTGAAAAAGTCACCGAAAATCAGATGGTCAAGATCTTGTGGGATTTCCGTATACAAACCGACAAAATACTGGCACATAATACACCAGACATCACACTGGTTGAGAAAAATAAGGTCACAATCATAGACATTGCAATACCAGGTGATAGCAGGGTCGCCGAGAAGGAACATGAAAAAATCGCAAGATACCAGGACTTAAAAATCGAAATTCAACGACTATGGCACAAACCAGCAGTGGTAATTCCAGTGGTAATTGGCACACTGGGTGCTATTCCAAAAGCACTGGAATTACATTTAAAACAGTTAAAAATTGACAAAATCACCATCAGTCAAATGCAAAAAGCCGCACTGCTTGGATCTGCACGCATATTACGAAAATACGTTACGACGTCCTAGGCCCCTGGGTGGGGCCCGACTAGTAACCAATGCCAAATCCGGCAAAACAACTGGCCGCTGTGATACAATTGTACAACAACAACAATAATAATAATAATAATAATAATTTACATCCATGTGTTGGATACAGTTTACATCCACGTGGTGATACTGATAGACTATACCTGCCCAGAAAATCAGGTGGCAGAGGATTATTGCAAGTGAAGCAAACAGTTGAAGAAGAAAAACATGCACTGGCTGATTATTTAAAAGAAAGTCAAGAACATCTATTAATCGAAGTAAAGAACAAAAATCTACTGAAGGCCCAACAGACGAAACAAGAATACAGAAAAGATGTGATAAAATCAAGAATGGTGAGTTGGCAGAACAAAGCACTGCATGGCCAATTTCTGGAAAAAATAAAAGATAAAGTGGAAGGTGAACAAACTTGGTTATGGTTAACAACAGGTACATTAAAAAAAGAAACAGAGTCATTAATCCTGGCTGCACAAGAACAAGCTATCCGCACAAATGCCATTAAGGCCAAAATCGAAAAATCCTCTGATGATGCCAAATGCAGACTTTTCAAAGAAGCTGATGAAACTGTTGATCACATACTCAGCTGCTGTAAAAAAATCGCACAGACTGATTATAAATTGTGGCACAATTCAGTAGCACAAATGATCCATTGGAATTTGTGCAAAAATTATAATATTAAAACAGCAACAAACTGGTGGGAACATCAGCCTGAAAAAGTCACCGAAAATCAGATGGTCAAGATGTTGTGGGATTTCCGTATACAAACGGACAAAATACTGGTGCATAATACACCAGACATCACACTGGTTGAGAAAAATAAGGTCACAATCTTAGACATCGCAATACCAAGTGATAGCAGGGTTGCCGAGAAGGAATATGAAAAAATCGCAAAATACCAGGACTTAAAAATCAAAATTCAACGACTATGGCACAAACCAGCAGTGATAATTCCAGTGGTAATTGGCACACTGGGTGCTATTCCAAAAGCACTGGAATTACATTTAAAACAGTTAAAAATTGACAAAATCACCATCAGTCAAATGCAAAAAGCCGCACTGCTTGGATCTGCACGCATATTACGAAAATACGTTATGACGTCCTAGGCCCCTGGGTGGGGCCCGACTAGTAACCAATGCCAAATCCGGCGAAACAACTGGCCGCTGTGATACAATTGTATAATAATAATAGTAATAATAATAATAATAATGAGGAGGAGGAGGTGGTGGTACAGATTTTCCAGATTAATTCTACGATCCTTTTTGAAGTGAGTCATCACATGATTGGGACCTGTCTTACAACCATTTTACAAAAATTGATAAGTGAATCACAACATTGTAAGAAAATCCTGCTCTCCAATTAATGTTGCTTTTTGGAAACCAGCTAAGAAAGTCAGAAAATCACGATCATGTTACCATAAGGTATGGCAGCTGTTCGTAAATGTCAGCTGGTTGCCAAGCACCCAAATTGTGATCATAGGATAGTGGGGATAGTGCAGTGGTGGTAACTTTGAGGACAGGTTGTAAATAACTTTTTCTGAATCTATTGTAACTTTAAGCCATCATTTAAATGAACAGTAGTAAATAAAGGACAACTTGTAAAGAATGTCTTTTATGTAAACAGTTCATAATATACTATATGACTATACAGACAGTCTTAGATAAGCTGACTTAAATTGACAAATGTAATCAGTTGGTTGTAACAATGCTTGTAGCATGTAGATAATATTAACAGGTGCTTGAGATTGAAATTTAGATCCCCTTTATACCTATTGTATTTTTAGGAGTATAAGACGCACTGGAGCATAAGATGTACCAAGGTTTTGAAGAAGCAAATTTAAAAAAAAATGTTTTTGCACTCTGCAAACCTCCCCAAAACGGCCCGTTTTTCGTGAAAATGGGCCTGTTTCTTTTTCAAAAAAAGGGAATGAATACCCTTTGGAGGCTTGTAGAGTGCTTTGGAGGGGGGGGTGGAGTGGGCCAAAAACGAGCAAAAATGGCCCATTTTTGTGAAAACGGGCCTGTTTTTTGCAAAAGGCATGGATGGCCTTTAGGAAGCTTATAGAGTGCTCCTGGGGGGGGGGAGCAAAATTGAGCAAAAAACTGCCTTTTTTCCTGCTCATTTCTGCCCTCCCAGTCCCTGAGAGCCCTCTGAAAGCTTCCTAGAGGCTATGCACGGCCATTTTGGTGAAGGGCAGAGTTTCGGGAGGCAAAAAGTGCTGTATTCAGTGTGCAAGATGCACCCAGATTTTCAGCCTTTTTTTGAGGGAAAAAGGTGTGTCTTATACTCCGAAAAATATGGTACATCTCACTCAAGGATATATTTTCACAAATGGGTCGAGGCAACACCTTCTAGCATGATGTTTGACAATTCTGGGTATTATAATCCTATACGTTTGGAGATCACTTAAGCGCTGTGTAAGGTCCTGTATCTCCAGTCTTCTCAAGAAAGCAGAACTCTTGAAACAACTATCATTTCAAAATGAACTTTTATTGAAAGACGTGATAGCAAAGGAAATGTAGGCAGGATCTGTAGTTTCCTACTCAAAGCGTTAGGTTAAATCGTTGCAAGCAAAGCCCCTCCCAATGTCCATTTCAACATTGAGCCTGTCCCAAGGTGCAAAGATGTTTTGAGAACCTCGGGCAGAGAAAGTGATAACAGTCAACTCCCAGGTGCTTTGGTTTCACTTTCTTTGGTGGTGAGATAAAGGAGATGGCTTAAAGCACATTATTTTTCCCTTCCTAAGATGATCTGAGGCAGATTCCTCTCTTCCTCCCTATTTCCCATGAGATACAGCAAAAGAAAGCAAATGAAACTCTATGCACAGAATCCCCCCCCTCCCGGCCTCCCACCAGAATGGCAGCATCCCTATAGAGAACTATGGAACCTGACAGGCTGCTTTAGAAAGGCTTAAACAATATTTTGCATTTCTGTGGAAAAAGGCACTTTTTTCATGCTTAATTCTAGTAAGTTTCTCTATTTGACCTCACAAATAATGATCTCAAGGATCGGGTGCAGGACGCTGCTAAATTGTAATTGTCTTTATTCTTTGTAGGTAGAAAACAATTGCTTTCAGTCTCCGGCAGCAGCACCTTATACAGCAGCGGAACCGAATCCGAGTTTGAAGGCAGGAAGCATGAGGAGGAGGAAGACATTACAGACATTCATTCAGAATGTGAAACGGAAACCACCAAATCTCAACGGGGAGGAAGTCAGGGAACTGATGTGGAAGAAGAGGAAAACTTGGGGGAAACAGAAACAGAAAGCTTGAGCACCAAGATTGTGCCAGATATCTTCTATGAAGAAAAAGTGGAGATGACCCTTCAGGACATGAGTCCGGGCCATGACAAGCCCAAGATGATAGGGCTGGTAGACATGGGGGAGGAGGAAGAGAAGGATAAGTTAGTGCATTTGAAAAGCAGTGCTCTAGAAGGATATCCGAGCAGGAAGATTTCTGAAGATAAGGAAGGTGGTGAGTACAGTTTGAAGAGATCTGTAATAGGTTTGCTGAATACAAGTGTGTTGCTTTATTGATTCTTAAATGAATGCTGATTTTCTGGCGCCATGTTTTGATATTGCATATGAATAAAAACTCTGCTTGAATCTTCCTAAATCTATTTCTGTCCTTGAATGGGGCAAGATTTTGCTTTGATATATGTGCCAGATAACTGGTAGAGTTTTGTCTTGAAATTGCTTCTTCCAAGTGCTGGAATTGAGGACTGTTGCATATATGGCTTTTGTGAGTCTTTCTCTTGTCTCCGTCACTGTTGTGTATGGGACAAATGTTTGACTCAATTAATTTAATTTCTAGTTAGCCAGGGACAAAGAGAGGAAATGAATCTTAGATCAGTGAATATGCCTGGCATTGATAATGACCATCATTGAAATCGCAGTTGTAGAATTCGCACAAAAAAGAACAAAATCAAAGTAGTTGTATATCTTTTGTAAAGACTCAGAAACATAATATCTAAAACAAATTTTTGTGTTTTTTTTATCATTTGGAACAATGAATTGGGAGCCCCAAATACAAGATATTTTTTCAGATTTTTCATGACCATGGAGAATATGGATTGCCATATTTAGGTTATCCTTCTTTATTCTCTATTAGATTATTTGACCATCTAGGCCAGTGTTTTTCAACCTTTTTTGTGCAAAGGCACACTTTTTTCATGAAAAAAATCACGAGGCACGCCACCATTAGAAAATGTTAAAAAAAATTAACTCTGTGCCTATATTGACTATAGGCGGGTGTTTTTCCCACGGCACACCTTACACTATGTCACGGCACACTAGTGTGCCACGGCACAGTGGTTGAAAAACACTGATCTAGGCTACCATTGCTCAATACAACCTTTCCAACCTGTTGCCCACTAAATATATTAGGCTACAATATCCAGAATTATAACCCATGTTCTATTTTTTGTGAATCATAAAATACATATTATATACATGATCATTCCTGATTCCTGTCTCAGATCCCTTTGGAAAGAAAGGCAAAAATATTCTATTTTGTTTTAATTTAGCTCATGATGGAAATATTGTAAGGGTGAATCAATTCATACTAATTAGCATGCTATCAGTGGTAATGCAGGCATGAAAGAAAGCCATAAGTCATGCTAATATTTTTGATTTGTGGTTTGGAATATGTTCCTTGGATGGCAATACATTATGTTCTTGCTTGATTTAATAGATTTTGATAGATTGTTTCATATTACTTTGTGTTACTGGATTTACTAGTTTGGCAGGGGAAGAAAATTATAAAAATGGTAATTGTTTGCTAGCATCTTGGTGCTGGATTGCTTTTCATTGCCTTGCAATTTTTATGTATAAAACATGGAGGAATATTGAAAAAAAATACAGTTCTGGATAATTATCCTGAATTATTTATAGGTGTTTAGTTGCTTGAGATACTTTTCTTCATCCATATGCTAGGTTTTCAATATGAGTGACTTTGCAATTACACTGTTAGATGAGATGAATATTTAAGTACAACTGAGGAATGAAATTAACCACTTAAGAAAAATATATATAGAAGTACATATTCTAATATTAAATGCAAGTGTGCAGAAATCATGTAGGTTGAATCAATGGCCTGCCCCAGATTTTAGCATAAAAGAATATCGACATTTCTATTTTGCTCATACCGTGATCATTAAATGTGCGATGGTGGGCACAGTTTTCAGTGAGTACAGCATTTAGCAATCTCTTCAGATTTTGCCACTGTGACTGAAGGTAGTAAAAATGTCAACTACCAACACCTCTTTAAAAGAAGTTTTACAGAGTAGTAGTAAATGATATGGTATGCCTTGATGAATGTCCTGGCAAACAAAGAAAAAATCGTTGGTTAACATTTTCTGAAAGGGAATGTGACACGTGAACATTCTAATGGATGATTTCAACCTTGGCAAATGTTTAAGACTATATAATGTTTAATTAACCTATTAGATTGTGGTAAGAGATAAGATTCTAAGAATGGCCTGAAGCTCAAATGCTGTGATTGGTTTTGGTCATGTCCCTTTATTCACAGAACAATCCTCTATACACAGAATGACTCTGCTATTTTAAAGTAGGCCTCAGATTGCAACATTTGCCAATAGTCAGAGAAAAAAAGTTTATAAGAGTAGCCCAGAAGTGACATATAAAAGAAACATATATGTGAAAATGATGCATTATGTATTACAGGTAGTACTTCTCAAAGGCCTGTCAATTGAATGAATCTTATTTCTTAGCAGGTTGCCCAAATTCAGTGTGAGAGGCATCCACTCTTCTCCCAATTTTTTTGCTGGCTAAAAACTTTTAGCTTCCCCTTGAGTTTCAGGCTCAAGTTGATTACATCTACTTATTTTGGCTGTTTTGCTGTTTTTTTTTAAACCATGGGTTAGGTTAGGTTTAACGGGTTAGAGTAATATCTTCCAACATTGGTAATTTGAATATATGTGGATTTCTGCTCCCAGAGATCATCCAGTTAGCAAGCTGGTTGGGAAATTTAGGTATTTGAAGTCTACACATTCAATTTTCCAAGTTGAGAAACACTAGGTTAGCTTTAGGTTTGGGATCATTGATCAATAGTTGATAGTTACTTTTCATCTTCAAATATATGTGTACGATAGCCATGATAACAAAAATCTCAGACCAGTTGATTAGGTCCATGGTGGGCAAAACTTTTCAGATGAGATTTTAATACTGCTGGTAGGGGAAAAAAGGAAGAAAGCTTAGAAATCAACCTACAGAAATTTATGTATGTGCAAATGCTATGAGGGTCTTCTAATTATTGAAACTCCTTGATGCTAGTTGTATCCTTCACAGTTGGATCAATGGCAGATTGTTTAGGATCATTGTAGCTTTATAGTGCACATTATAATGTCTTCTCTACCTTGCTTACATTGTAGAGATAAAATAAAGGAATCTCCATGCACCAAACAGGATTTACTTCATTGAACATATAGGTGACGTGACGATGCTAAAAATAGGAATTGCACCCAGACTTAAATACCACTTCATAGCGCTTTACCACCCTCTCTAAATGGTTTACAGAGTCAGCATATTGCCCCCAACAATCTGCATCCTTGTTTTACCAATCTCAAAAGGATAGTCAACCTTAGTCAGGATCGAACTGCTGTCAGTCAGCAGAATTAGCCTACAATACTGCACTCTAACCACTACACCACCAAGGCTCATGCATGAATAGGGTGTCCATATTTAAGGAGAACCTTCAATATTTTCCTTTTTAAATAGACAAAACATAAATGCTGAAGATCATTTTTTTTTACTCTTACAGAGCAATTTCTTTCTTCTTTAATGTCATTTTGGACAGAAGAAAAAAAAGTGCTGTTGTTTAGAAAATCATAGTTTCTGAGCTAATAGGAATAAGAGATTAATAATAGAGATTTTGTTATAAACAAGTGAAATATAAATAATCTAATTATTAACACAGTAAAATTACAGTGAAATTATTAGTATTCCTTTAAGCTGTCATGGACAGCTTAAAGGAATAATATTGTAGAACCGCAAACTGCATATCTGCACATGTTGAGCATGTCAGGATTTGCATTCAGCTGTTCCTGCTCATCAAAATGAGACAAAATGTACAAGCTACTTTACTTCCTTAAGGAATTAACAAAACTATTGGAATTGTGTCAGGAAGCTTAGTATTCAAAGATGCCCTTAGTTTATCTGTGATGGAATAATAGCTTTTCAATTGTATTGTTCCTGTTCCAGTTCTTGCTGTTATTTGTATCCTGCCTTCAGGATACCTCTCTGTTTTTAATTTGTGCACAAATTAAAACCATTTCTGAACAAAGGTGACCTTACAGCTTGGTGGTATTTGAAAGTGGTGAGTGCTTTGTGTAATTTTTGCATGGGAGAAATAGCATTGCATGAAATTTTCATTGCCTAAAGAACGAATGACTTTTGCTTATATGTGTACATAATTTTCCTGGATCTTAATTGCCATCCTTAGCTAGTTGTAGAGTAATTGTAAGCTCATTTTATGTTCAAGGATGGTTTTATTGGTTTTATTTTATTTTATTTTATTTTATTTTGCTTTCTCTTTTGCTCTCTTTTTATGATTGCGGTACTATTTTTTTGAAGATCGCAAATTGGTCAGAGAGAAAATAGCTGAGGCTATTGAAAAAGATCAGCTTTTGAGTTCTGAACCTGAACCTAGTGAATACAGTACAGAGGATGAGGAAGAACATTTAGCAGCCGCTGAAGGTAAATTTGAAGGTAAATTTTTATTGTTGCATGGAATCTGTCTTCAATATTTCTTTCTAGTTCAATGCTGTGTCTATTTGATGTTTTACACCTTATATTTTATATTTTCATATTTTTCTTCTTTTTCTCTCTTCCATAGGGGGAAAAAGTTTCTCAATCACTACTGTCTTCCTCGGGAAATAGTGATCTTTGAAGCTGCTTCACCTTCAACCCCTTCATTACACACATCTCCCTATGGGCAAAAAAACTCTTATACAGGCAGGGAACACAGATATAACTTAGGTCAGGAACAACAACTGTAGATTGCATTGGGCATTCCCCAGCCTTAGAAAGCAGAGTTTTCTAGAATAACCCAGATCAGTGTTTCTTAAAATTGGCCATTTTAAGATGTATGGACTTCAACTCCCAGAATTCTCCAGCCAACATGAAGTCCACACATCTTAAAGTGGCTAAGGTTGAGAAAAACCGGCCTAGACTATCTTTGCTGGCATAATATCTGATATTTGGCTGCATAGTTACAGCCTTTTTTCCTGGGTCAGTTAAAGTTCAAATGAATGTAGTCAATCTGACCTTCCCAGTTGTTGCTTATAAACACAAATAGTTGATCTTGTCATTAATGGTGATAAGATTGTATCACCAAATATATTCCCTGTGTCTCCTGGAAGTCAACTTTTTAAAAAAGGACCCTGCCCACCTGACATTGCTTGCTTGTTCATCTCCTAGACTATCCGACAATTGTACATAGCATATTAAGTGGGCATTTTTGCCATCACATGAACACAAAGTAAACAGATTGCATTTTAGACCTTCTGTAGCTCTATATTATGGGGCGGGGGGGGGGAATAAGATGAAATCATCTTAAATTATTGAAACCTCTGAGGAATCCTCAAAAGTAACTCTCTGGGACTCTACAAATAATGACACACTCCTATTCTAGAGTGTTTTAAAAATGGGTAAGAATTGAGTCCAAGTCAGACTTTAACAGCTGTTTATTCTCCCTGATAGTGAATTGAAATCTCAGCCATGCAAAATCCAGTCATAAGCATAGTAGGAGAAAAATGTAAATACTTGACAAATTTTCACGCTGTTGCTAGAGAGGAAGTATTTTATGCACATCGGGTGGTGCAATCATATTTTCAATATACTTTATGCAGTTCAGATTGCCTGTTGTGGGAACCCAGCAATTTTGGTTTCTAAACTGTGCTTTATGGCTTAGCATTATGCATGACCTTCAGTTGGGATTTATTCAACAAATCATGTTATTAATGTTCATGAAGAAACATATAAATATATACAGATGTTGAGTTTTATTTGCTATTATAAGGAAATGAAAGTCAGTATCAGTTACTTATCTTCTGTAATGTATAGTTTGGGCCTTAAGTGCCCAAATCCCCAGCATTGGGATACATGTTAGAGCGACAGCCTCTTCATGAGACTGACCAGCAGGTAAGAGTTTAGATGCTTTCTTCCACTTCACATAACACCATACACATTTTACTGCTCCTCTAAACCATTTTGTCAGAAGGCAAATTGAGGTTTTCTTAATAATACTGTGCTCCCCCCCCCCTTTTATTCTCCCGGCTAAATTATAAGCACTTTCTTTAGCTCTGTTCCCTAAGAAACAAGTTTTGATTCCAAGATATATCTCATTTGATTGGATTGTTTGCTGAAAGTCACATATAGTATAAAGGTCTAGATGGATGCTATCAGCACTTCAATTTCAACAGTATGTAGTGACAAGTACTTAAATTATGCAAGCATACAGGTCAGAAAAGTCTATAAGAATCTATCTTCTTATATATATTCCATTATAATGTTTTCCTTAATCTTTTAAGGTTTTAGAAGACAATTTATTGAACATAATTAATAATGAGTACATTGAGAGTTTGTACAGTATTTCCAATTAAAGTAAAAACACTCTAATGTAAACAGAATTAGGCAACAATCCAAAGATAAAATACTATGAAAATCCATTGGACATTATGTTTATGTGTAGTTCTGTATTACTTGTTACACCTAATTCTCACTACAATCAGTGGGAAAAGTAAATCCCAAATCAATTAGGTTTCATTATTCTCAAATAGGCTTAACACTATTTTTCTATATATATTCTGATGAGGCACTGTTACTTTTTTGGCTTCACAAAATGGTGACTTATTCCCATCCAGACCAGAACATTTTATTGTTCTTCACAATTTCTCCTGGGTGGATCCTATATTGTTCTGCTGATATTTTGGGAAGGTAGTTTTAAGGCTTCTAGGTCAGTTACATTTACACATAGCTGTCAAAAAATCAAGAAGAGAGGAGCAACCATAAAAAGGATCATACAACAAACACACAATGGGCAAGATTTTATTTGTGGCTTCCCCATCTTAAATTTGTAATCCCCTGTAGAAACTCTGTTCTTGGTCCCATGTAGCGATTTCTCACTTCCTACTAACTAATCAGCATTTTTAATTCACTTGCTTTAACTACCTGAAAAGTCACAGTCATATGAACCTAATTGTACATATACATATATCATTTTCTAAAAAGCTAGGAATTGTTTTATGATAGATCCAGGAGGTATAGAACATTGCAACTTTTAGCAAGAAAGTTTTTGAAAACATTATGCTATTTGGAAAGAAATTATGCCAGATATTCAATCCATTCATTTTCTCCCTTATGCTTGTATTTGTATAGAGACAAAGCCTTGAGGTAGGCAATAATTTTATTTTGCAACTAGGACCAAGCTTATTTTTCAGAGTCTAGAATATGACGTGTCTAAAGCATTTGCTTTTAGAATAAATTCCCAGTTATTTTGATGTAGGGACACACTTGTTTTCAAGATATATCATTTTTGTATATTTGTGTGTGCACACTGACCTTTGATGTTTGATTTAATGCATTTCAAAATCTTTATATTCCTTTATATATTTTTATTTTTTCAGAAAGTTAAAATGCAAACTCTCCAAAAAAAGAAAAAAGGAATTTTGCAAAAAAAAAAACAACCCCAAAACATAATTAATAAAAATATGTAAATCAGTCAAATAGCTTTCACTACCAGAGAGTGTGTTATCTCGCTGATCATCTTAGGGTCATCCTGGGTCATTCCCAATGCTCCCTTTCAAATCTAGAGAGCAGCTTTGGCTGCATAATCAGCTGTTTGTCTGCAAGAGAAAAGAGATCACCTGCCACCATTTTGGGAGCAAAACTTTTATATTCCTATAATATTAATTTTCTGGAACTGTTTTCTTTTTATAGACCTTTTCTGCCCTGGAGAACTTCTAATTGATTTATCATTTCTGTAGTCCAACTTCAGTAATACGACCACTCTTCAATACATTATAATAGTTAGCAGAGGAAAAGAAAGACTTTGCTGGAAATGTTTTGTGTAAAAGAAGTAGCAAAATTAGTAGTGCAGGAGGAATATCAGGCAGTTTGTAAGATAGACTAATAATGGACAATATAATAGCAAGTTTCCAGAACACTCTTCTCTCTCAATTAATGTAGAGTAATGTGGTACCAGAAAATTAACTTGTCCAGTTTACCATTATATTGTAATTACTCTCAGGTTAATCCAAGAAGCAAAGGCTGCTGATGGCTCTCTATTCAAAATAGATGGGCCAACAAGGGCAGGTGAAGCACCTGTCAATGTATTTTTTAAAAATCCCACACTGATAAAATTGTCACAATTACAATTCATACTGTGCTTATTTTAATAGTGCTGGATGGAGTTTCCTTGGCAAAACGATCAAGGACTGAATCGCAAAAGGCTGCAGAGCAATTGAAAGAGAGAGAGATGATGGGCAAGAAAGGAATATTTGAGGAAGAGGAGCTTGCAGTTGGCAAAATCCCCAAAGAAGCAGCTCTAACAGAAGAACTGTTAGCCCCCCAAAGACCAAGTCTTAGAGGAGACCAGGCACTAAAACCTGAACTTGTGGCAGAAAAAAGAGAATCGGGGAGAGAACCCATAGAATCAGAACTGGCCAGTTTAGAAAAAGAAATAACCCCCAAGGATGGAAAAATTAAGAGCATGGCAAAACCAGGAGAAATGGAAATAGAACATAAAGCTGCTGACAGAGAGGAGATTCTAGGGGGATTTAGATCAGAAGAGGAAGAAGCTGAAGATGCCCAAATTAGTGAGAAGTTAAGAGCAGCAAAGAGAGAAGAACATTTGCAATGGCAGATCCCCGAGGGAGCGGAAGGCCCAGAAGTAACTGAGGCACCAAAAGTTTTAAAGACAAGAGAATTAGAAGGAATTAAGGCAGTGGACAGAGACATGCTGGAAGCAAAAGAAAAGATGAAAGGAGAATATGATGCAGCTAAAGATTGGGAGGCAACATTTGCAGAAAAGATCCATATGGGAGAGGTACCAGAAAAGGTGGGAGAAGCTAAACCTGAAGAAAAGGTCATTTTTCAAGAAAAAAAAGATAAAGCAGAGGCCGGGGAAAAAGCAGACATAATGGAAAAAGAAAGAAAAGATGAGGCATTTTTGAGGGAAGATGAGGAGGGAAAATATGAATTGAGGCACATTTCACCCACGGAAGCCGAACTTAGACCACCACAATTAAAAATGAAAGATGTTCTCTATGAAGATGAAAAAGCAGCTGCTGCAGAAAAGGCAATCACTGGTAGAAAAGAGGTTCCATCTAAGATTGAAGAAACAGTCCAAGACATTTCATCCAGATGGGGTGAAGATTTATACCAAGAATATCCAGAGGTGACTGGAATGAAAGCTATATCTACAGAAGATTTAACCCTCAAGAAAATAAAGCCTTTGGTGGGAGAGGCCATCCTTGACCATGAAATTGAAATAACCGAGGAAGACAAGTTAGCAGGGAAATCATATTCTGAAAGAGAGAAAGACAGACAAGCAAGAGCAAAAGATATTTTGGCAACTGAGCAAGCAGCCCAACGAGAAAAGGCTATAGTACAACCTGTAGAAAGAGGAGCTGAAGAAAGAGGAAAAGAAGGGAGACGAAAGTCCCAAATGGCAGCTTTAGAAGAGAAATTGGACTTGGAGAAAGAAGGGCTTTATATTGAACCCGGCTTAGAATCTATGGCACTGCTACTAGAAGAATTAGCAGAGAAGGAAAAGGCAAAAGGAGAGATGTGGGTTGAGGAAGCAGAAGGAGAAATAAAAGGATTGTCTCCAAGACAGAAGATGATTGAAGAAGAACAGAAAGCACTCAGAAAAAAGGCAGAAATTGAAGAGGGAGGTATTGAGATGGCCGAAAGAAGACGTACCAGAGCTTCATTGCTACCCCAAGATGGGTTAGATTTTGAAGAAGCAGAAGCTGAGGTGACACTTAAAGGGGAGGCAGAAAGAAGACATACCAGAGCTTCATTGCTGCCCAAAGACGAGTTAGATTATGAAGAAGCAGGACCTGAGGTGATACTTAAAGGGGAGGCAGAAAGAAGACGTACCAGAGCTTCATTGCTGCCCAAAGATGAGTTAGATTATGAAGAAGCAGGACCTGAGGTGATATTTAAAGGGGAGGCAGAAAGAAGACGTACCAGAGCTTCATTGCTGCCCAAAGACGAGTTAGATTATGAAGAAGCAGGACCTGAGGTGATACTTAAAGGGGAGGCAGAAAGAAGACGTACCAGAGCTTCATTGCTGCCCAAAGACGAGTTAGATTATGAAGAAGCAGGACCTGAGGTGACACTTAAAGGGGAGGCAGAAAGAAGACGTACCAGAGCTTCATTGCTACCCCAAGATGGGTTAGATTTTGAAGAAGCAGAAGCTGAGGTGACACTTAAAGGGGAGGCAGAAAGAAGACGTACCAGAGCTTCATTGCTACCCAAAGACGGGTTAGATTTTGAAGAAGCAGAAGCTGAGGTAACGCTTAAAGGGGAGGCAGAAAGAAGACGTACCAGAGCTTCATTGCTACCCAAAGACGGGTTAGATTTTGAAGAAGCAGAAGCTGAGGTGACACTTAAAGGAGAGGCAGAAAGAAGACGTACCAGAGCTTCATTGCTGCCCCAAGACGGGTTAGATTTTGAAGAAGCAGAACCTGAGGTGACACTTAAAGGGGAGGCAGAAAGAAGACATACCAGAGCTTCATTGCTACCCCAAGACGGGTTAGATTTTGAAGAAGCAGAAGCTGAGGTGACACTTAAAGGAGAGGCAGAAAGAAGACGTACCAGAGCTTCGTTGCTGCCCAAAGACGAGTTAGATTATGAAGAAGCAGGACCTGAGGTGATACTTAAAGGGGAGGCAGAAAGAAGACGTACCAGAGCTTCATTGCTGCCCAAAGACGAGTTAGATTATGAAGAAGCAGGACCTGAGGTGATACTTAAAGGGGAGGCAGAAAGAAGACGTACCAGAGCTTCATTGCTGCCCAAAGACGAGTTAGATTATGAAGAAGCAGGACCTGAGGTGATACTTAAAGGGGAGGCAGAAAGAAGACGTACCAGAGCTTCATTGCTGCCCAAAGACGAGTTAGATTATGAAGAAGCAGGACCGGAGGTGATACTTAAAGGGGAGGCAGAAAGAAGACGTACCAGAGCTTCATTGCTGCCCAAAGACGAGTTAGATTATGAAGAAGCAGGACCTGAGGTGATACTTAAAGGGGAGGCAGAAAGAAGACGTACCAGAGCTTCATTGCTGCCCAAAGATGAGTTAGATTATGAAGAAGCAGAACCTGAGGTGATACTTAAAGGGGAGGCAGAAAGAAGACGTACCAGAGCTTCATTGCTACCCCAAGACGGATTAGATTCTGAAGAAGCAGAACCTGAGGTGACACTTAAAGGGGCGGCAGAAAGAAGACGTACCAGAGCTTCATTGCTGCCCAAAGACGAGTTAGATTATGAAGAAGCAGAACCTGAGGTGACACTTAAAGGGGAGACAGAAAGAAGACGTACCAGACCTTCATTGCTACCCCAAGACGGATTAGATTCTGAAGAAGCAGAACCTGAGGTGACGCTTAAAGGGGAGGCAGAAAGAAGACGTACCAGAGCTTCATTGCTGCCCAAAGACGAGTTAGATTATGAAGAAGCAGAACCTGAGGTGATACTTAAAGGGGAGGCAGAAAGAAGACGTACCAGAGCTTCATTGCTGCCCAAAGACGAGTTAGATTATGAAGAAGCAGAACCTGAGGTGACACTTAAAGGGGAGGCAGAAAGAAGACGTACCAGACCTTCATTGCTGCCCAAAGATGAGTTAGATTATGAAGAAGCAGAACCTGAGGTGACACTTAAAGGGGAGGCAGAAAGAAGACGTACCAGACCTTCATTGCTGCCCAAAGATGAGTTAGATTATGAAGAAGCAGAACCTGAGGTGACACTTAAAGGGGAGGCAGAAAGAAGACGTACCAGAGCTTCATTGCTGCCCAAAGACGAGTTAGATTATGAAGAAGCAGAACCTGAAGTGACCCTTAAAGGGGAGGCAGAAAGAAGACATACCAGAGCTTCATTGCTACCCCGAGATGGATTAGATTTTGAAGAAGCAGAAGCTGAGGTGACACTCAAAGGGGAGGCAGAAAGAAGACGTACCAGAGCTTCATTGCTGCCCAAAGACGAGTTAGATTATGAAGAAGCAGAACCTGAAGTGACCCTTAAATGGGAGGCAGAAAGAAGACGTACCAGAGCTTCATTGCTACCCAAAGATGGGTTAGACTTTGAAGAAGCAGAAGCTGAGGTGATACTTAAAGTGGAGGCCGAAAGAAGACATACCAGAGCTTCATTGCTACCCAAAGACGGGTTAGATTATGAAGAAGCAGAAGCTGAGGTGACACTCAAAGGGGAGGCAGAAAGAAGACGTACCAGAGCTTCATTGCTGCCCAAAGACGAGTTAGATTATGAAGAAGCAGAACCTGAAGTGACCCTTAAATGGGAGGCAGAACGAAGACGTACCAGAGCTTCATTGCTACCCAAAGATGGGTTAGACTTTGAAGAAGCAGAAGCTGAGGTGATACTTAAAGTGGAGGCCGAAAGAAGACATACCAGAGCTTCATTGCTACCCAAAGACGGGTTAGATTTTGAAGAAGCAGAAGCTGACCTGACACTTAAAGGGGAGGCAGAAAGAAGACATACCAGAGCTTCATTGCTACCCCAGGACAGGTTAGATTTTGAAGAAGCAGAAGCTGAGGTGACACTCAAAGGGGAGGCAGAAAGAAGATATACCAGAGCTTCATTGCTGCCCAAAGATGAATTAGATTCTGAAGAAGCAAAAGCTGACATAACACTTAAAGGGGAGGCAGAAACTGAACGTGTCAAAGCTAAGGTGGGACCTAAACTGGAGTTATATCTTGAAGAAGCAGAAGCTGAGGTGACAGTTGAACGAGAGGCAGAAACTGGACATGTCAAAGCTAAGGTGGGCCCTGAAGGGGAGCTATATGCTGCAGAAACAGAGATGATATTTGAGCGAGAGGCAGAAACTGGACGTGTCAAAGCTAAGTTGGGACCTAAAGGGGAGTTATATGTTGCAGAAGCAGAAGCTGAGGTGACGTTTAAAAGGGAAGCAGAAACTGGACTTGTCAAAGCTATGATGGTACCTAAAGGAGACTTATATGCTGAAGAAACAGAAGCTGAGGTGACACTTGAAAGAGAAGCAGAAACTGGACTGATTAAAGCTAGGGTGGTACCTAGAAGGGAGTCATATGCTGAAGAAGCAGAAGCTGAGGTGACAATTACATGGAAGGCAGAGACTGGACAGGTGAAATCTAAGGTTGGACCTAAAGGGGAGTTAGATACTGAAGCTGCAGAAGCTGAGTTGACAGTTGCATGGAAAGCAGAAACTAGACAGGTGAAAGCTAAAGTGGCACCTAAAGAGGAGTTATATGCTGAAGAAACAGAAGCCGAAATGATATTTAAAAAAGAGGCAGAAACTGGACAACTGGACAAGGTGGTAACTGAAGGGTGGTTAGATGTTGGGGAAGCAAAAGCTGATGTGACAGTTAAGGGAAAAGCAGAAACTATAGAGGCAGAATCTGATAATATAGCTAAAAGGGAATTAGAAGCCGAAGTGGCCGAACCTGAGGGGACACTTTTTAAGTGGACAGAAGACGAGGTTGCCTTGAAATGGAAGCCAGAAACTGGAGCGGCTGAAGCTGAGGTGATATCCAAAGGGGAAATAGAAGTTGAAGAAGCAGAAGCTGAGTTGACACTTAAAGAAAAGGCAATAGAGAAAGCACTTAAACAGAAGGCAATAATTATAGAGGAAGAGGCTGATGTGATACCTAAAGAGGAATTAGAAGTCAAAGAGACAGAAACTGAGGGGACACTTAAAAGGAAGGCAGAAACTGGACTAGCCAAAGCTAAGGTGGTGCCTAAAGAGGAGTTGGGTGCTGAAGAAGCAGAAGCCGAGATGACACTTAAGAGGAAAGGAGAAACTATAGAAGCAGAGTCTGAAATGATAGCTGGAAAGGACTTAGAAGCAGAAGAGGCAGAAGGTGAGGGGACACTTAAAAAGAAGGCAGAAGGCATGGTAGCCTTGGAACAGAAGGCAAAAACTGTAACGCCAGAGACTGAGGTAGCATTTGAAGAGGAGGCAGGAGTTACAGTTGTACCAAAATTCCAGGAAGCAGAAACAGAAGAGTCAGAAGCAAAGGGAGAAGTGCTTTCTGTTGTCATAGGATCTCTAAATGAAACCACCTTTGGAGAGCAAGGGCTAGTCACCAGGAGAGAAGAAATTATAGCAGAAATAAAACATACTTCTGAATCAGCCCCACAAAAAGAAGCATTTGTTGGAGGAGATATGAAAAAGCAGGAAATGAAAAAAGAACCTGGTCTCCAAACTGGAGTATCTGACGAGGCTGAAACAAGGGAAACATTTCTTTACATGGAAGTACAGGAGGAAGTCATAGCTCCTGAAGAAGAGAAGGAACAGGATGAATCAGACACAGGAGATGAGATGAGAGAAGGAATGATAACACTTGCAGATGTAGAAGAAGCTCTCTTAATAGGGATACAGCAGCTGATAACAGAAGTATCACAGATCAATGAAAAAGATAAAGAAGAACCTCTGATGGAAAGATCAACAGAAGAAGAATCAACTCGGGAGTGTGCCACAAGTGAAGATTTTTTTGCTGTTGTAGTAGAAGAAGAAAGGGAGACCATTGAGAGCAGTAACAGTGAATGTGAAGGAACAGGAGAGCATTCGGAAGAAGGAACAGGAGAGCATTCGGAAGAAGGATCAGGAGAGCATTCGGAAGAAGGAACAGGAGAGCATTCGGAAGAAGGAACAGGAGAGCATTCGGAAGAAGGAACAGGAGAGCAATCGGAAGAAGGGGCAGGAGAGCATTCGGAAGAAGGAACAGGAGATCGTTCGGAAGAAGGAACAGGAGAGCGTTCGGAAGAAGGAACAGGAGAGCGTTCAGAAGAAGGAACAGGAGAGCCTTCGGAAGAAGAAACAGGGGAGCCTTCGGAAGAAGGAATAGGGGAGCCTTTTGAAGAAGGAACAGGGGAGCCTTCAGAAGAAACCCCTTCAGATGAAAAAGATGGAAATCTAAACTGCGAAATGGGATTAGAGGAGACTACAGATGAAACGATCACAATGACAAATACCATTCTTTGGAGCTCCCGGGAGTATGAAAGAGAGTGTCACCAAGATCCTACTGGATCTGACTGAGAAGACAAGACACCTAGACTGAAGGTGAGCATGTGCTAATATATAAATTCCCTTCTCACTTCTATGAGTAGTGTATGTCTTCTTCTTCAATTTCAGGTCCTCTACTAGAGGTCTGGGAGTTTGAGGGCTCTAATATACTGCATATCAGACCATAAAACAGCAGTGGTGATAGATGTAGTGGTATTAAGTGACAGCAACATCAGGAAGGAGTATGAGAAATTAGAGAAATATCAGGGCCTGAAAGGAGAAAACAGAGAGGATATGGAAAATAAAGATCAAAGTGGTCTCAGGGTGGTGGTAAAAGGACTTGGAGCTGTGACTCTTAAGTTGCGTGAATGGCTTCATCAGATTCCATGAACATCAGAAATCTCTGCCAGAAGAATGCAGTGCTAAGAACAGCTAAGGTACTATGCAAAATTCTCAAAGTCCCAAGCTTCTGGTAGAGGACCCCAGATTGAGGAAGATGAAAACAACTCATAGAGGTTAAAAGGGAATTTTTAAATTATTGTAGGTTTGTCAAATCGTGTCTACTGTTTGCCACTGGCCCCAGTGTGTCATGAATTAATTAAATGTATTAAGGCCTGCTTAACACTGGCCCTTAATATGGTGTGGCTTTCATTTGGCATATTATCTGAAGCTCTCCACTATGGTCTGTTAACTGTGGGGTATAGTGTACATTTATATATAAACCCAGTCAAGAACATTTCTTCAATAAACCATGCTCAACCATATATGAATTAATTAATCTAGTAATTCACTGGGGATAAATATATAATTCTTTGAGAAAGAAATGATTGTAGGTTAGACTTATTTAAATAAGTTATTTACTAATTGATTTAGCACCTTGGAACCATGTTTCCTGATAGGTTTATAGCAGCTTATGGACAAGGTTTATTACTGTATTCCACTGTAGTAATGCTTTCAGTACTGTTATTGGAGCTATAGATTTGGTGTTTACGTAAAAGTTGGTTTTTTTCCCCTGCATTGCTAGTTCAGTTATCTGACTTAGCAATAGGTTGCATACTAGATGTCCCAGGTGGTGAGAAGATTTTGGGTGCTGATCTGGATTTGCCTTCCTTTGATGCAGAAGATCATTGATGGTCTACCTAGATTGGTACTACTTGAGCTTATTTGAAAATAAAGCTCAACATACAGTTTAAGCATTTCAAAAAGCATTACATTGCTGCCCAATCAATCATCCAGAGGAAAGCAGCTCTTTGTCTGTAGATAAACAATACTAGCTGATAGACCTTGGATTTCCTCTTCCTCCTCCTCAGTTTCATATGCAGATCTTGCTTAAATCATTCCTATCTGGTGGAAAAGAGTGAGGGAGAGAAAGATACATTTTCCCAAATGCTAAAGTTGTCCTGAGCTATTTCCTTGTCATTCTTAGCCACTTATGTGCAATTTCCCTGACACTGGCAGTTTGGTCTGCTGATCAATAGGGCACTTTAATATGTCCTTCTGGCCCCATTAACACTTTTTTCTAAACCCTCAACTTAAAATTGAACTCATAAGTATTTTCTTCAGCCTGGTGTACTCCAGATGTAGAACCTTTGCGTTTGGCCACCACACGTCTGGTCTATCATCACATTTCCGTTCTTCTAAAGCAGTCCAGTTAATGGATACCAAAGCGACCTACCACATTATAGTATTTTCTAGTTATAATCTCACCCTCTGCTGCCGGCCATATACCATTAACTTGAGACTGATGCCAGAGTTACACTTTTTGCTTGCCCCATTGCCAATAAAGGTCACTTGCCTCTTCTTATTGTGCCTTGGAAAAAATGAGCATGTACCTGCATATGAAACAAATGAAAGCCAAGGAAGCCACTGCAATCATCAGTAGCATAGATCTTTCCTTCCTGATATAAAAGTGGAAAAGAAAGGCTCAAGTATTTTGCTTCTAAAAGTGCTAGAGTTCCCTAACTTCAGATTCTGAATCATGAGATATACTAATCAGAAACGAAATATTGAATGGTAAATGGCATGTTAATTATTGTTTGCATTTGAACTGTTCTTAGATTTTAAAACAGCCCTGCCCTTCACTAAAGTTGAGAAAGAATATGTCCCTCTTTAATGGGCTCGATTAAATCCTCACTTTTGCTGCCTTAAGAATGCACTGTTGTTTTTAAAATTGCTGGGGCTGTACTTATCTCTCTCTTAAATTTCCAAACAATTATCTTCTGTATGAGTGTTTCTCAATCATGGCAACATTAAACTGTGTGGACTTCAGCTCATAGAATTCCTCAGCCAGCATTGCTGAGGAATTCTGGGAGTTGAAATCCACACAGCATAAAGTTGCCAAGGTTGAAATACACTGCTCTTGTACCCTGTAAACCAGGGCTGTCAAACTTGCGACCCATGGACCGGATGCGTCATGCGCTGGCCATGCCTGGTTTAACAAAGGGGAAAATAAGTCCCAATACATCACGTGACGCCACCATGACAATGTGAGTTTGACAGCCCTGCTATAAACTAATATTGTATTTCTTTGTTTTCCCAGAATGCTTTGGGGTTGGAACTTCCCATCTCATCATTGCTGCCTCAAGACTTGGTGGAAACACAGACTTATTCAAGCATCTTCTTATATTCTTTTGATGCTTGCTATCCATCTTTTCATTGTTGTTCTGATTACCATGATCATTTAGTAACTTTTTTCAAGGAAATCATTCTAGATCGGTGCCACCTGGGGTAACAACTGCCCTCTTTGATTCCTTCACACACATCTGCCACTATGCACCAGGATTGCTCCAGACAAATGAAACCTTATCTAGCCTATTTCATTAATAGCATTCCTTTATAATTCTGAAAATAATAATGATGAGGCCTCTATAACAGCTGCCGCACATTTCTTTTAAAAACAAAACAGAAATATTATGTAATGGGAACTTTCCCAAAATCAACCAGCTAATTCTGCTGCACAGTAAGAGTCACTTGAAGTCTTTATGTAGAACAATAAAACACCTGCAAACAGATTTGAACATTTGTATGTATTTTATTATCTGCCTTCTTCCCTTTGTATTTTAGGTCTCTTCCCCCTTTGCCAAACCTGGTGACACATCTGGGCTGCGGGCTGCAAGTTTGACAGCCCTGCCGTAGTAGGTTCATCCTAACTTCAAATGGTGGCTAGGAAACCAGTAATAAGTCAAGGACTACCTAATAATTGAATTGACGCTGTATGCAGTGTGCTGCTATAGGAAAAAGCAAGGATAATTTAGTCATGTGACATTTTATATCTTTCCACTGCCTTTTGTCATGGGCTTGGATTCAGACTGGGACTTGCTTGAACAGAAGGTGTGGGGACTGAAAATCTCTCATTTTGTACTGGGTCTTACCCATGGTTCCCAGGAATCCAGCCATTGTCTAGCCAGGTTATATCATTTATCAGCACAGCTGTCTTGAAAAGTACTTACTGTATTTTTCAGAGTATGACACTTTTCCCTCAAAAAAGAGGCTGAAAATCTGGGTGCGTCTTATACATTGAATACAGCATTTTTTTGCCTCCTGAAACCCCCACCCCCTTCACCAAAATGGCCGTGCAAAGCCTTTAGGAGGCTTCCAGAATGCTCCTGTGGGCTGGGGAGGGCAGAAATGAGTGAAAAACACTCGGTTTTGCTTGTTTTTGGCCCCTTAAAGGCTGTTCATGCCCTTTTTTTTGGAAAAAAACCAGGCCGTTTTTGAGAGGTCTGCAAAGTGCAAAAACGTTTTTAAAAAATTTGCCTCTTCAAAATCTTGGTGCGTCTTATACTCTGGTGCCTCTTATAGTCTGAAAAATACAGTATATATGATAGACTCTAGATTCTACAAAGCGGTGTTGTGCAGAAATACCACCTACATCTACTCCCAAAAAATTCACAAGAAAAAGAATGAGAGAGTGTGAGAGAAAAGATCTCTGACTGATCCCTACATTTTAAACTGAAAAGCTGAAGAGAAAGAGTGATGCCAGAATACCAAATCTATACTGTTACCAAATCCATCAAGGCAAGACTGTTTCGGCAGTCTGCATTTCTCTCATAGTTTTCTTATAATTTTCCAATTGACTGTTATAAACCCTGCAAGTTTAATGTATTGGCAGCTGGTCTTTCAACACTAATAACTATTCTGATTAAAGCTCTTTAATTTATTCTTTCTAAGACTGTAGCTTTCATCCAGTGATGAAATTCTTTTTTTTTTACTACTGGTTCTGTGGGCGTGGCTTGGTGGGCGTGAGGTGGCTTGGTGGGCGTGGCTTAGGAGCATGGCACGGGAATGATACTGCAAAATCTCCATTCCCACCCCACTCTGGGGCCAGCCAGAGGTGCCATTTGCCGGTTCTCCAAACTACTCAAAATTTCCGCTACTGGTTCTCTGAACTACTCAAAGTTTCCGCTACTGGTTCTCTGAACTACTCAAAGTTTCCGTTACCGGTTCTCCAGAACATGTCAGAAGCTGCTGGATTTCACCCCTGCTTTCATCTCAGAAAATGGTATGCTATTTGTTTAGAAATATTTTTTTCTTTTTCAGCATTATAAATATTTGGGGGAGGGGAATGACAGAAGCATGACATCACAATGCAAACTAAATTCCTTATGTAATTGCCTGTGATATTGGGATACAAATACAAAAGGCACATTTTGCCATTGTTGCCTGAACAACTATGGTTATAATGGCATAAGTCATACATTGTTCTAAACCACACTAGTTTCCTTGATTTGGGCTTAAGGTAATGTATGACTCTTATGATGGGTTTGTAAACCCTGGTTTACAGCTTTAGTAAGTTGTATGAACCCAATCACCTACGATATAGTCCATAAAACTTGATTAAGTCAGGGGTAGTGTTAATGCAGCATCTCAGTCCAGTCGATTTAAGTAGAAAAAAAAATAGCAGTGGATTTCATGAGTACCAGAGTTTCAGCAGGTATTTGCCTTCTAGCTGCACGCTTCCGTTTCTTTATTTTTGTCTAATTTCCTGTTGATACGTTTGTGAAATAGAAGAGAAATTGGAGTAAGGATTTAAGGAAACCTTTGTTATTACATGCAGTGATATTAGTGCCTATCTAGAAGGAGATTATTCTGTTGATAAAATGTCCTGTTTTCAGTCTCCTTCTATTCGACATACTCCAGAACACACTGTCTTGCAGCACAAGTCTCACCAAATCTGATGTATTTGCTTCCAAGTAAATAGGCACATTATTAAGCCGTGTGTCATTTAACCATCTGCCTGGCAGCATTTATTCTGAAAACTTGCCAACGTACAGTTGCCAAAGCAGCACATATTAATATTTGAGAACAAAAGCGATAGTTTAATACTGTTTCATTTCATGTTTAGGGAATTGATTTCCATTGCCTTATTATAGATTCTATATTCGGATTTTATACTATGGTAGCATTGAGCAGAATTCCTGTTAGTCATGCTAAAAAACGTGTACCTTGGGGCAGCTAAGGGCCCCAAGGGGACATTTCTATTTATTTACTTATTAAATTTATATGCTGCCTAGTCGAGTGACTCTTATTAACAGCCACGGTATAATGACACATGCACACATACCCACCAAATAACAAATGGTACTGAATTTCATGAAAATCTGCAATGGGATTTTGTTTTGCTTGCTCATCCAGAGTTTTGATTAGCAAGACATTGGCTTGAGTGACTACAAAGTGATAATGTTTATTTTTATGCTGTAAAATGATTCATTAGATTGCTGCAATCCAGCCTTCAACTATTGTGGACAAATGTTTACTGTTAGAGATATTACACACAGTTTGAAATTTAAGGCTGACTTGTCATTGACTCAAATGATGTGATCAGATTTGATCTATGAAAATTCTAATGGATGGTGCAAGGTTCATTCATAGTGAGAGCTCTAATCCATATTTTGTGCTATGATGAGTACAGATGTAATGGAAAAAATAGTTTCTGTATGCTTGTTATATGTTTGTCAAATTATTTTGTAAAAATCATTTTCTTTGCAGAACCATGCCATTGTTAAACTGAAGCATGCATGACATACCTTTGTTGAACCAGCATTAATATGTGATTTGATTTTCATTTTTTATATTTGTGGATCTTCAAATCATCTTAGCAGACATAAAATGCTCAGAAAATTATCTTGCCTTTTTCACTTAAATTAGTGATATTGCATATGTGGGAATATGGACGGTCAAATGAAGACAGTTCCACAAAAGCAGATCCAACTTCTTTACAAGTATAATAATTTAAAGAATCTGAAATAAAAAGGGAAATATTTTGTTCCAATAAAGCAATATATAGACTAAAGATCTAGATAAAATTGAAATAATGATTTTTTTTTAGAATAAGATTATGGAATTAATTACAAAGTACAAACAACTTGTCATGGGAAATCAATTCTGTTTAGATATTTAAAAGACATAGATAAAGAATTTTTATGATTTGAAAAACATTAGGGGAAAGTAAAGATTTTAGGTAGAAGAAAGATATGCAGCTCTGTACAAAATGTAATGACAATAAAAATACCAAAAAAGACTTTTGAAGAATGGAATCAGAAAATAGTACTTGTAATATCAACAACGAGAGTAATGGTGTCTGCTTCATGGATGAACTATGTTTAAAATATATTATTGAAGAAAAGTAACTTGTAGAACAAAAATCTGGCAAAATAGAGATGATATCAAAACTAGATTTATACCTTGCAGACCAAGGTAATGTATAATAGAAATTGGTTTTGAATTTACAAAAGGGGCTTGTTAAGAAGACTATGCAGTGGGACAAAGAAATAAAGGGAAATCTAATCTTGCAACAATATTTGAATAAATTAAAAATTAGGACTATTAGAAATGAAAGGAAGCAATATAAAATTGATATATTTGATCAAGGATAAAATAAGATATGTTGTTATTTCTAGCAACTATTAGAAATAAAAGGAAGGAATATAAAATTGGTATATTTGATCAAGGGTAAAATAAGATGTATTGTTACTTCTAGCAACCCTTTATAAACTTTGTGAGAGAAGATCAGGACTGAAAGGATGATGCTGTATGGATTTATTTACAGATAAGATGGGCTATGAGATGAAAAAAAATCAATGTAATTTTAAAGAGGGTGAAGAATTTCTAAATTGGTTTATACTCGTTGAAATAAAGGTTGCAAATCACATTTTATATATTTCTTTTTCTTTATTATATTCTTATTTTTCTTTTTCTTCTTTTTTCTCTTTTTCCTTTATTTCTACTCTAGTCTATTTTCTTTTCTTTCTTTGAGTTTAGTTTATATTAGATTTTAATATTATAATAATAGTGGCATTTCAGGTAATGTGTGTTCTCTGTCATGCTTTATGCAATACATTTTTTTAAGGTAGAATTTTCTTTGTGGAAGACAAATCGAAGCATGTTTGTTTTTCACTCAAACAATATATTTCAGTGTATCCATCATAATATATAGTCCTTTTTGTTTTTCCCCACTTTTCAAGGTAATAGCTTTGTTTCTCTATTTTTATGGGAGGAAAGTCTTTATACTGTAAGTTTATATACAGATGAATATGTGTGCATAGTATACAATCATACAATTATTTTATTTTTTATTTATTACATTTCTATGCTGCCATCTCACTGTTATAGTGACTCAGGGTATTTACTTGTAATAAAATTACAAGTTTTAAAAAAGAAAACAATTAAAATTAGAAAAAAAATGAACAGAAAAGCTAAAAATCAAGATGATGGACCCCTTGAGAATGAAGATTTTTATTTGGTCAGTCATATCAGAAAAGGCTGTTCTCCTGGATCTCACCAGTTTAGGGGTTTAGAGGTTTTATTAACACTTATAGGCCGCCCTTTTCCCTGAGGGGACTCAGGGCGGCTTACATAAAATGAGGGGAAGGGATATACAAACAATAACACATACAAAACATAAGTAAAATAATAAGCAACATTCATTCATCATTCGGGTGGGGGCAGTTATCTTTGTCCCCAGGCCTGACGGGCTAGCCAGGTCTTAAGGGCTGTGCGGAAGGCCTGGACGGTGGTGAGAGTACGAATCTCCACGGGGAGATCGTTCCAAAGGGTCGGAGCTACAACTGAGAAGGCTCTCCTCCTTGTAGTTGCCAGTCGGCACTGACTGGCAGATGGAACTCGGAGGAGGCCTAATCTATGAGATCTAATTGGTCGCAGGGAGGTAATTGGCAGGAGGCAGTCTCTCAAGTTCGCAGACCCACTACCATGAAGGGCTTTATGAGTGACAAGTAGCACCTTGAAGCGCACCCGGAGATCAACAGGTAGCCAGCGCAGCTCGCGGAGGATAGGTGTTATGTGGGTGAACCGAGGTGCACCCACAATCACTCGCGCGGCTGCGTTCTGGACTAGCTGAAGTCGCCGGATGCTCTTCAAGGGCAGCCCCATGTAGAGCACATTGCAGTATTCCAGCCTAGAGGTCACAAGGGCCCGAGTGACTGTTGTGAGAGCCTCCCGATTCAGGTAGGGTCGCAACTGGCGCACCAGGCGAACCTGGGCAAATGCCCCCCTGGTCACAGCCGTCAAATGATGGTTGAAAGTCAGCTGTGGGTCCAGGAGGACTCCCAAGTTGCAAACCCTCTCTGAGGGGTGTAAAATTTGACCCCCCAGCCTGAGCGATGGAACACTGGTCGAATTGTTGGGAGGAAAACACAACAGCCACTCGGTCTTCTCCGGGTTGAGTACAAGCTTGTTAGCCCTCATCCAGTCCATAACGGCCTCAAGACCCCGGTTCATCACGTCCACCGCTTCATTGAGTTGGCACGGGGCGGACAGATACAACTGGGTATCGTCCGCATATTGATGGTATCTTATCCCGTGCCTTCGAATGATCTCACCCAGCGGTTTCATGTAGATGTTGAATAGTAGGGGGGATAAGACCGAACCCTGCGGCACTCCATATGATAGGGGCCTAGGGGTCGATCTCTGCCCCCCCACTAACACCGACTGCGACCTGTCCGAGAGGTAGGAGGAGAACCACTGTAACACAGTGCCTCCCACTCCCACCTCCCGCAGTCGTCGCAGAAGGATACCATGGTCGATGGTATCGAAAGCCACCGAGAGGTCGAGGAGAACCAGGATGGAGGGATGGCCTCCATCTCTGGCTCTCCAAAGATCATCGGTCAATGCGACCAAAGCGGTTTCTGTGCTGTAACCGGGTCTGAAGCCTGACTGGAAGGGGTCGAGATAGCTTGCTTCCTCCAAGGACCACTGAAGCTGGAAGGCCACCACCTTCTCAACAACTTTCCCAACAAAAGGGAGGTTGGAGACTGGACGGTAGTTGTTAAGGACAGCTGGATCCAAAGATGGCTTCTTCAGGAGGGGTCTCACCACCGCCGCTTTTAGCACGGCGGGGAAGTGCCCCTCCCGAAGAGAGGCGGTAACAACCGCCTGGATCCAGCCTCGTGTCACCTCACTGCTGTTGACAACCAGCCATGAGGGACACGGGTCCAGTACACAGGTGGAGGCACTTACAGCCCTCATGGCCTTGTCCACATCCCCAGGGGCAACATCCTGAAACTCAACCCAGAGGTGGTCTACCTCTTCCTCTTGTGCCTCGGCTGGAACTGCGGGGATGGAGTCCAAATCCGACCGAAACCGAGCAATTTTGTCCGCTAAGAATTGGGCATAATCCTCAGCTCTACCCTGCAAGGGTTCCCCCGTATCCCTCCTATTTAGGAGGGAACGGGTTATCCTAAACAGGGCGGCTGGGCGGGACTCAGAAGACGCAACCAAGGTGGCAATGTGGGATCTTTTCGCTAGGAAATTCTTTGCCTATGGAATTTGAAATAGGCCCTTTCTGCTGGCATGAGTGTGGAAGGTTAATCCCATTGGGGTGAGATGGTTCCTCAGATACTCTCAATCCATGTCATAAAGGGCTTTAAAGCTGCTGAGAAGTCAAAAAGAGCAAGGATGAATACCAGAGGTGGTATTTAGCAGGTACTGGCCAGTTCTGGAGAACTGTTAGCGGAAATTTTGAGTAGTTCAGAGAACCGGTAAATACCACCTCTGACTGGCCTTGCCCCCATCTATTCTCTGCCTCCCAAGCCCCAGCTGATTGGGAGGAAATGGGGATTTTGCAGTATCCTTTCCCTGGAGTGGGGAGGGAATGGGAATTTTACAGTACCCTTCCCTTGCCATGTCCACCAAGCCATACCATGCCCACCAAGCCATACCATGCTCACCAAGCCACACCCACAGAAGTGGTAGTAAAAAAAATGAATCCTACTACTGATGAATACATTACCCCAAACCTGTTCCCGCCAAACACATCATCGACAAGTGCGACCAATGCCATCTCTGTCCCATAACCAGGTCTGAAACCTGACTGAAGAGGGTCCAGATAATCTGTTTTATCCAGGACCCTCTGAAACTGCAGCACAACCACTTTTCTTCCATGTCCCCTGAAACTGGATGGAAATTGTCCAGACAGATGGGATCTAGTGAAGATTTCTTATGGAGGGGACAGACCAAGGATTCCTAAAATGGTGCTGGGAATATCCCTTCTTGCAGTGATGTATTAATTACTGCTTCGACTCACCTGTAAGTCACCCTTCTGGAGACCTTTAGCAACCAGGTGGGGCAAGGATATAATAAACAAGTAGTTGCAGTAACAGCTCAAAGGACCCTATCCGCTTCCTCAGGTCCAATACTCTGCACTTGGAGTCCAACCCGAGAGAAAGAATACAAGTAAGTCCATACAGTAGTTCTAATTGGGAGTGGACAAAGAGGCACTCAATCCTATGCAATAGTAAATATACTGGACTATGAAGTGCTATTATTGATGAAAAAGAGTAGTAATCTTTAGAAACTCTCCATAATGTTGTTGTAATAACAAAATCATTGTGAATCAAATCAACTTTGGAACTACGTTTGTGCAGTAAGTCACAGAACTGGCAGATATTACAGATGATTAACATCAAAGCTGATTGTTTTTTTCCCCCAAAGCCCATGGATGAGTCGCCAAATGCATTTTAAATTTGAAAGTAATTAAATTAAGAATTCCTCAGTTATAGAGTTCATACATTCAGATAATACATTTACACGTTATTGATGTTTTTAAATCTGAAAGGGACAACACTAGGTTTTTAGCTTTTCTATTTAATTCTTCTAATTTTAATTGTCTTGTAGGACTTTTTTTTTACTTTTTATCTTATTGCAAGACACTACATCAATGAGATGGGCGGCACAAAAATTTAACAAATAAATAAAGTAAAACACTCTGGAAGAGCTACTAGGACTTGATGAAATTGCTCATCATAGTTGTCAAGATACAATTTAACCAGGGGTGGGATACTACCGGTTTGACCAGGAGCTCCAATGATCAGCTTGGAGCAAAATGGTTCACCCCGACAATCAGATGGGCCCACCCGCTCACTTGCACTATTTTCCTATCTTTATCTTTTCAGCTGATTCGTGCAGCAGAGCTGATTGTCACACGAATCAGCTGTGTTACTCCTCTGAAGAACCTGGGAAGTGAAGAATTCTTCAAACTGAACATGTGCATGTGAGCGCGCAAATCATGTGATCACCAAACAGGTTGTTAAAATGGGGAGGATCCCACCACTGAGTTTAACCAATTGCCAAATTTCAAAATCTTTTCCCCACCAACTAATCTGAAACGTGTGTAGAGAGTACTGGTCTGAGTGAATATTCTGCCTTCTTGACTGCTTATTTTTTAAATGTTGTATAATAAACCACAGCTCTGACTTTCAAGGTTGCCAACAATTAGTAATGATGCTACAGCTACTAGTAACTGAATGAACTTGAAAATACCTTGGTGAAGGTATTCTCTCTGTGTCTCTGTCTCTCTCTCCATGTATTTCAAATATACTTTATTTCTGGGAAAGGGACAAGTTTAATTTGACCTCAGCAACAACACGAGGACCCTGTGCTAGAGTGGATTTTACATTTTGATTCTTTAAAAAAATCCTTTTGAATTAATAACTCAGCATTTCTGAGCAGCTTGTTTTCCCTGGAAGACCTGATATTCCTTCTATAGAGACCAATTAACTGAGGCAGTGTTTTCCTCTAATAGCCAATTATATTAATTACCAGTAAAACAATGTGTTTGCTTTGCTTGAATCCAACCAGTTGGCTTTGTCAAATGCTTTGCATTTCAAACTATGAAAGTCTACCATAACAACTATCTAGAATCAGCAAATGAAACAAAATTCCCCTGTGAATGTAAAGGGTCATATGCTGGCACTGGATCAGGCAATTAAAATAGCTTTTTCCTCTTGCTGCTCCCCTTGTTCTATTTCTAGTCCTCATTAATTTCTTACACTTGAGTGGACCTGTTAATGGAGATGCATTGCAGAGATTTGGATATTTTCTTTCTCTCTTTTTTCTTTCCTTTCTTTCCTTTCTCTTTCCTTCTTTCTTTCTCTTTCTTTCTTTCTTTCTTTCTTTCTTTCTTTCTTTCTTATTCTTTCTTATTCTTTCCCCCCTCTCTTTTCCTTCCTTCCTTCTTCCTTTCTCTCTCTCTCCCTCCCTCCCTCCCCCTCTCTTCTTTCCTCCCTCCCTCCCTCCCTTTATCTTTCCCTTTCTCTCTTTCTGGCAGGCTTCCACACCATTGTTAGCTGATAGATACCAACCCAAAAAGTGAATCCTGTTGCAATGACTTTGTGTCCTGAATAATTGAGTTGATTTCATTTTTCATATGCAAGCAGGTTATGAAAAATATGAATTTATTCAAGCAAATATAAACTGGGCTGCAATTAGTATCTTTCTTCACTCAGAATTAGTCTTTATTTTTAACAGTAGCAATCATTGAGAAATTCACTGGGGAGAACTATAGCATGAAACATTGTGTCTTTTTAACCACCTACCTGTCACATTCAGCATCCAGCCAGAAACGTTGGTGCCTGATGCAGTTTGTTGTGGAAGAGAGCCGATATATATAAACAGAAAAGAGAAAAGGACTTTAATAAGGTCTTTATTTTCCTCTTTAATAAGGAAATGAGCCTTTTTCTTCTGGTGCATTTCTTCCAGCAATGAAACCTCTTGATGGAGATGCTTGTAGGGCACTGGCTCTGATGCTCTGTTAGCCCCATTTCACTGGTATGTTGCATTCACATACTGATTTGCTGCACCAAATCTGATGAGTAGCGGACTCTACCATTAGGTGGCTGATGTAGGCTGTTGTAGACAGCTGAGATGAGAAGGGAGCAGGTGTTTGAAGGCAGAACAATGTCAACTAAGTGCCCTGACTAGCCTGGAGAACAGTTTCTCATAGCTAATGTCAAAATCAGATTTAAGTGCTGGTCCAGTCAGCTTCAATCCACCCTTGTCACCTTTTGGTCAGACCTTCTCTGCTTAAAATGTATGCAGAAAATGCTCTTATTTTGATGGACTCTCCTTGTTTTCCCTTTGTGAAATATAAGATCCGATTTCTCACCCCTACTCTAGAGACTTGCCATCACTCCCTATACACCCCTCACTTTGTTTTCCACTGATGCTTCTTCCTCACCATTATTTTGGCATCTCAGATGTTTCTCCCCGACCTGCAAGCTGTCAATGAATTCGTGGCTGCTCCCTTGCTCTCCTCTGCAGAATTTGCTCATTATGTTGAAATAGGAAAGATCAGAGTTCACGTTCAGCTTTCTGCATCACATGTAGGGGTGTCTTAATTGTGCTTCTTGTGCTCAGTGATGCTCAACAGGCAAAAAGAAGCTCGGAGAAAGGGAGAATATGAGAAGGATGAACTTGCAATAATAATAAAAAAATCCACAATTTTTTAAAAAAGAATTTCCTTTTTTCTCCACAAAATATAGTTTCCGGAGTAGTAGTTAGATTAGTCTGCTACAGCAAAACAGCAGAAAGATTTGATTATGACACACATTTTTACAGATCTCTGTTTGCTTCTTTATATGCACAGGGTATAACCTTAAGAATAAAGTGTAGGGAGAAGAAAGGGGTGGAATAAAGGTTACAGATTGGCATCCATTGTCGTTTTCAGCCAAACAGTCCTATGACAAACACAATCTTACATTCATATTCTGTTTAACAAAGGTTGGAAATCTTTCTACTTTTCTGGTTATCAGAAGTAACTATTCTGACCCCCCTTTTTGCTCGTTCACAAATGACAGTCAGACAGAACTTCAAAGGAAATATCTTTATCAGTCCTGGCTCAAGTTGGCTGCGAGCCCAAAAATAAATGTAGATAAAGTCTCTGGCAAAAAGTTACACAGCAAAAGCAAAAACAAAAAGCTCTTACAGCAAACCAGGTTTACAGAAAGCAAATCACTTATCCAAGTGCCTCTTTGAATCTTGAAACAATGAACCACACGCGATGAACAACGAACCACGAACGTTGACTTCTGCAACTAAGGTGTGTCTTTTATCTGCAGAAAATGACCCTAACAAGCAACAGCTGCCCATTATTCCTGCATCCCGACGCAACTCACAGCAAGCTTCTGCTGAGTCACAACAGGTAACTATATTAATACAAGGAGCCCACAGATAACTTCTGGTGGTGTCATTGACACTGTTTCATCGTTGACGTAGGTCTGATGTAATCCATATTATATTAAGAGACATGGTGGCTCAGTGGCTAAGACGCTGAGTTTGTCGATCAGAAAGGTTTGCAGTTTGGTGGTAACGAAGTGAGCACCCGTTACTTGTCCCAGCTTCTGCCAACCTAGCAGTTCAAAAGCATGTAAAAATGCAAGTAGAAAAATAGGGAATACTTTGGTGGGAAGATAACAGTGTTCTGTGCACCTTCGACATTTAGTCATGCCAGCCACATGACCATGGAGGCATCGTCGGACAGCGCTGGCTCTTCAGCTTTGAAATGGAAATGAGCACTGCCCCCTAGAGTCAGGAATGACTAGCACATATGTGCGAGGGGAACCTTTACCTTTAATCCATATTATTGCATTTCACCTCTAAGCCATTATTTAGCTCATGAAGGGATGAGGAATATCTTTTGGCACTGATTTGTGGTCTTATTGGCTTGCATCTACTGTTTTGAAGGCTTTGGTCATATGAACAGATAATAACATTCACTGTACTGAATGTTCTGTTTTGGATCATTCTCAGTACAAAATGCTGCACATCTGGCCAAGTGGTTTATGATTCAGAGTGTATATTGTTGTTACAGTAAGCTTTCAACTTGAGGGTTTCATGGTGTTCATTATACTTTTCATTGCAGTGTAACCCATCAACGGAGCATGTAAACTGTCCGCTGAGTGGATGATGGAACAGAATTCCCAGCTTAGCATATTTTTCAAGGTTGACTATGAAAGCATTTTAATACTTTGCATTGCATTAACCTCTGGATTCTGAAACACTTAAGCCTTTGCTACAGCTCATGAGTTTAACTGCTAGCCTGCAGTTTGTCTTGCTTATAAAACAGTGATATGAATTGTTTGATTTCTGAATCCAAACACTTAGATCTATATCTGTCTCCACAGCACATAAAACCTGGAGGAAACAAAAGGGCTTTTTATGTTTAGCTTGTTTATTTGCAAATCCAACAGTCCCTGGGTCCTAGTCTTGTCACATCTGTGCTTGCACGCATATGTATAAGCATGGCACCCAGAACAGCAAAATATTTCTGAACATGGTTTTCCCCTTAGGAGCACTAGGTGACACTGTGGAGCAGTATTTGTGTCAGCTGGACAGCCCTGAGCTTCCAGGCTTTTAGGCTTTTGTGCCGCTGTATTCTGAAGAGGTCTACATGCACAGTCATCCTCATTTCATTCTGTATTGTAAAATCTTCGGTCACAAAATTACCTGTTAGGATGCTCAAACCTGACTGCTCCTTTGTGGGTGAAGGCAGTTTGCATTTGATCAAAATACATAAATATAGGGAATCTTCTTTTACCAACTGCCTTCTTTAATGATCGTTCACAGTTACTACGGTGATGAATTGTGATCAGTTCTTGCATTTACAAGACCTGTCGTTACTTTTAAAGCCCTTCATGGTATCGGACCTGGTTACTTGAGAGACCGCCTCCTGCCAGTCACCTCCCAAAGACCTATTAGATCCCACAGACTAGGCCTCCTCCGAATTCCATCTGCCGGCCAATGTCGGCTGGCGACTCCCCGGAGGAGGGCCTTCTCTGTGGCTGCTCCGGCCCTCTGGAACGATCTCCCCGTTGAGATCCAGACCCTTACCACCCTTCCGGCCTTCCGCAAAGCAACTAAGACCTGGCTGTTCCGGCAGGCCTGGGGCTGTTGAACTATCCAGCCCCCTTCAAGGTTATGACTGTTGTTGTATTTTAAATTTCTGTTTTCTATTTTTATTTTTGTACCCCCTCCCCTTCTGATTGTTAGCTGCCTTGAGTCTTCCGGGAATAGGGCGGCATACAAGTCAAATAAAACCTAAACCAAAAACCTAAACCTAAACCTTTGCAGGCCTGTAAAGCAAAGGAAAGCTGAAGTAAGATCATAGGCATAGTCATGGTTTCACTTCATGATTGCTTTGCTTAACAACCAAGTTGCACTTCCCAATTGTGGTCACTAAATGAGAATTACATGTAGTTTTTTTTTTTAAAAGTAATCTTGATAACACAGGTCATTTCATTTCATCATGGCTGCCTTTTTCACTAATAAGGTAACATCCATTCCCACACCCAAATATACACATACACAGGTAGACATTTTTCATCAGAATGTATTTCTGGTGGTTTTACATATTTTCCTCTTCATATCTTCTTTTTTTTCATGTGAGAGGCCAGTCTAATGTCAGCTACAAAATTTACAGAAATCAATCAGCTTCTAAAATGTGTAGGTCTGTTTATAAGAAGGAGGATAAAATTCCCAAATGGTATCAAAAGCGTTGCTTATTGTCTTCTGAATTACATTAAGGTCCTACACGTGGGCAGCTTTAGGAACTGACTAGCTTGTTGATGGTAGAAGAAACTGATTTCAAATCTGACTACATCTTACTGCAGCCTTGGAAGCAAATGTTTGGACAACATTCAAGAAAAGCGACAAAGATCCGGTTCTCTGAATTGCATCCCCCTACAAGTCCGTTAACACTAGTAATTATTCAAGAGAATATTAAAATAAAAGAATAAATTATTCACTTTGAACAGAGCAAAGGAAAATAAGCCTGGACATCTCATATTAATCAGTTAACAATTTTGAACAGTACCACGTTAATCCGCATTACATTGCAGTTTTAATTCAAAGTGTTTGTAACAAATTAGCTTTTAAAAAAAAGAACTTCTGGCTGATTTATCAACATAGATTACGCAAACGAGAGCCAGGGAAGATATAAAGAAGGGCAGGTAATATAAATTAGAAGGGCAGGTGATGGCTGACAGCAGTGTTTCTCAATCTCAACAACTTTTAAGACTTCTGGACTCCAATTCCCAGAATTTTGGGAGTTGAAGTCCACACTCTTAAATTTGTTGAGGTTGAGAAACACTGATCCGCAGCTTTGGAAGAGATACTGCGGAGCCCCCTCAGGTGATGGATGAGATCAAAGGATGCGTAGGTGAAAAGGAAAATGAGCAATCCTACAGGAAACATGGAGCCATAAATTTCTTTACTACCATGAAAGAAAGGAAGTGAAATTTTTCCACCATGGGGAGTCCTAAGATTGCGATTTCCCACAGTGTAACAATTATTTCCCTCTCTTCATGCTTGCTAGAGAAAATATATACCAGGCCCACTAATTACTTTTACTGGCACCACGAATACAGTACGTTCCTGGGTGAACAGCCCCTCTCCTAAATTCTGCAACTTCACTGATTTATGTTTCCTCACCTTCTTTAAATTACTGGAATAGGAGGGGAAAAAATGGTGAAGGAGTAATTTATTGGGGAAGCATTAGCTAACAGTAAATAAACAAGCCGGCCTAAGGCTCTTTGCTGTAATGTATGATGCCTGGGAACCGTGGCGACAGAGGAAGAATTGTTGCTGCCAATTGGTGGAGAGTCTCGCTGCAGGTAGATGGTTCCTGCTGTCAGCCACTGTCTTCAAAGCTGCCACTGTTGCTGCAGGAAGGAAATCGCAGTGTACTCATGGGATCCGACACATAACCTGTGGAAAACAAAAAAGAAGCTCGGGTACTCATCGCAAATGCTGCTCAGCCTAGCTAAAGCACCTTGTCTCTCTTCTTCCCAGCTTCATCAAGCCTCTGTATACAGAAAGCAAGCACAGAGGGCTTCCCTGGTAGCAGAAATGCACAGATTTGCTGCCAAATATAAAGATCTGCTTTGGCCGCATCTTTTATGACCTGAAGTCACCCCATTCAAAGTCATTTCTTTTCCGGAAAATGACAGCGGTGGGATCTGACAGACAGACAGGATGCCATTCGTATTCACAATCACGCTAGCCATTTAAGATGATGGCCGATAGGAAAGAGGGAAACGTTAACACAGAAGTCTCACACTTCTGTTTGATTTTTAAATATACATATCTTGACCCTGAATGGAAGATTCGACTGGTCAACAATAAGCTGTCTGCCAGAAATAATTATGTCCTTAATCTTGGATTATTACTGTTACAACAGTTTATACTATAAGTACCTGTTTGCTTATTAGAGCATTTATCATCTGGGCCATGGGTTAAATGTCATTGCTTCAATTATTCCTTTTGTGCAATATAGGACTGTTTAGCCTAGTCACCAAATCTCTGAACAAAGACCATCATGGGTGAAGACTACTTATAACATAAACAAGATTCTGTGTGGGGGGGGGGGGAGAGGGGGAGGAAGTCCAGCAGTGGTGAAATTCAATTTTTTTTAATTACTGATTCTATGGGTGTGGCTTGGTGGGCATGGCAGGGGAAGAATACTGCAAAATCTCCACTCCCATCCCACTCTGGGGCCAGCCAAAGGTAATATTTGCCGGTTCTCCGAACTACTCAAAATGTCTGCTACTGGTTCCCCAGAACCTGTCAGAACCTGCTGAATTTCACTCCTGAAGCCAAATAACAAAAAAAAAAAACAAAAAAAAAACTCTCCTAATTGCAAAAGGCAAGATCTCAATTCTTGCTGATTTGACAAAGTAAACAATTTCTCTCACTGCATCCAAATGAAATGCTGAGACAGGCTGCTCCATTTCTTCTGGCTCCTTTATCTAAAGTACTGGTGGGAGTGTCTTTTTTTCTATATGGGCCCAGCATGCAAAGACCATCAAGTAAGACTGCCATAAGCTCCAGATTCAAGGAAAAATTGAGAATATGTAGTAGTTAATATTAAAATGCTATATTTCTTCCTTGCCTAATCTTAATACCAGAAAACTCATTAGTTTAATTCATGAGAATATTGCCTTACTTTGGAGCTTGTTAGATGGTGCCTAAGACAACTAGCAGTACTGTGTCAAGGTTCTGGTAAGTCCTGGACATAAGTAATGCTAAGTGACCTCAAAGGTGGACAAGCCTACTTCTTTAGCAATTGCCTCAGACAATGATCATTCACAGTTTTGGCTGGTGAAAAAGTAACTTTATTTAGCATAACAAAAGTCTTCAGTTGAAACCGATCAAGGTCTGGTCAGTTGCAGGCAGCAGCTAAAGTTCTAATCAAGTAATTAAGGTCACAGAGCTGAGCTTGCAGTTAGCACTTTTTAGATAAGTACTGCACTGCAGAGAGAGAAAAAAGCAGGTCAGGAGGAGATCGCTTATTAAAGGAATCTATCTGGTCTGCAAAAAGGAGAAAAAGAAAAAAAAACAGACGAGACACAGGACATTGTAGGAAAGAACTTTAGTTGAATTGGATGGCAGTGGTCTTTGCAGCCCCACTCCCCTCCCTCTGTTACAGGGTTCATCTAGAAACTGTCATTTACCAATTGTTTCACAGAAACCAATTCAGGCACAAAAAGAGGATTACCTGTATTTAGTTTAACTTTAATTAAAGCTAAGCCACTTGAAGGTATTGCACAGCTCAAAGAGAAGCAACTGAGCCGTGGTGGCGCAGTGGTTAGAATGCAGTATTGCAGGCTAATTCAGCTGACTTCCAGGAGTTTGATCCCCACTGGCTCAAAGTTGATCAGCTTTCTATCCAAGGTTGGTAAAATGAGGACCCAGATTGTTGAGGACCATATGCTGACCAATGGTGGGATTCAAACCTTTTTACTACCAGTTCTGTTGGTGGGAGTGGCATGGCTTGGTGGGCAGGCTTGATGGGCGTGGCAGGGGAAGGATACTGTAAAATTACCATTCCCTCCCCACTCCAGGGGAAGGTTACTGCAAAATCCCCATTCGCTCCCAATCAGCTGGTACTCAGGAAGCAGAGAATAGATGGGGGCGGGGCCACTCAGAGGTGGTATTTACCAGTTCTTTGAACTACTCAAAATTTCTGCTACTGGTTCTCCAGAACTGGTCAGAACATGCTGAATACCACCTTTAATGCTAACTCTGTAAACCACTTAGAGAAGGCTGTAAAGCACTGTGAAGCGGGATATAAGTCTAAGTACTTGGCTATTGTTATCTCCTATTAGCACAATTGCTGATTTCTTATTTCTGGGTGCTTTAAGTTTGGAGGATCAATTTCATTCCAAAGAAAACACCATCAGTCCATTAATACAGTTTATTACTATTGAAGAGGACTCATATTTTACCATTTTGGTCAATAGGTGAGCATTGAAAATTTCTTCTCATCTCTTCCAAAGAAAGGCCTTGAGAAGACTGCTGACCAGTGCTGTAAATTGTAGAAAAGAGAAATGGTGAAGAAGAGTACCATTTAGAGCTTGCTTCAAACCCGTATGATTTAAAAACAAACTACTCTCATTCAAAATATGAGGATGCCTTTTACAATGCAAGAGTTGCACTGTAATAGTGTAAGGAGGAAGAGGAGAATATGGTTATAGAGAGAGAAACATTTTTGGAATAGCTTGTTTCTGACCTTGAGCTTTGCCCCAACGTCAGAACTACTTTCAGTGTTATTAGCAATCTGAGGTGATAGGTCCAGCACACTATAAATATTTTATTTACATCTGTACTATCAGGTTTGTGCATGCTAATTTCTTTGCTAAACAGAGCATTACCCTTTTGAAGCAAATCCCAAATTTATTCACCGTAAACACATTCCTTTATTCTTGGAAGTGATCGGATAGAGCCAGCCTTTGCCAGCTGCTCTCAGTTGATGGGCAACTATCATTATCAAGTATTCCCTGTGAATGAAAAAAGAAGCTGCCCAACTGCCCATTAATAGCCAGGTAATTTGTAGAGCACATCTGTGCTGTGTCAAAGTCAGGAATTATTTGAAGTAATTTCAAAGAACAGTGTCTTCAAAGAACCTTTGGTGAAGTTGTGGCTGAAAGAAGAAATTCAAGATTATTTCCAGCAATGCATCATCCAGGGAGATTTTGATCACAGTAATTTCAAACTGATGGCAGGTAAGAATTTCCTAACTTCAATGGCTGGCTTCACACTATTGGAGAAATAACTTAAATGTTTATTCTAAAGATACCTTTCAGGAAATAAATCCCATTGAAACACAAGTGACTTAATAATAAATAAACATTAGCTATCTATAGGAACCTTTACAGGCTATTTTTATAAGATTCATATTGTTCTTTTTCTTCTTCCTAAAATGTGCCTGCTTTCCAGTTAAATGAATATATAGAAATATACATATTATTATATAATCAGTTTGTGTTGCCTTGGGTATTAATATTTCCATCCATTTGTCTCTATACAATTTGTCTCTTACATATTGTTTATCTATCTGTCCATCCATCCATCCATCCATATCTGGCTTTTCTGATAATAATGCCAATGCTGAGAAATAAAGGATTAATAGTTGTTTACTGTCAGACTATATTTAATTAGGCTCGGATGCCAAGCCCAAACTTGTTGCTTTGAAAGAATTCTGTGGATCCTGTGGAAATATTTGAAAACTTTTGGTAAATGTTTTTGGGAGTGTTAAAAAGTATTTGCTGCATTGCAAGAGAGATGCTTTTTAAAGTGTATTATATTGAACATATTTGAACTTATATGTTTTTCTGTGTTTACCATCTGGAATTTTAGAATGAAATATAGGCTAAATTACTTTTAATACTTGAATATGCAAATAATACATGAAACTAGCATCATATTAAAACCAGTTAATAATATTTGCTAATAAATATTCAACCATTTCAAAGCAAAGACTATTCTGAAACAAGTAATTCTTCTTAATAGCACCATTGTCCAGATTAGCCACACTGTTTCAATATCAATCTTTATTATTCTAAAACCAAATATGCTTGCAATGGAATATGACTCATCAGTTGAAACCCATTCATATCCTGCATATCCTGCATCTCTACTCTGTGGGTAGTAGAAGAATGAATTCGTGTCATTAGTGTTGCCAGGTCTCTACTGAATTGAAATGGTTTGTTCATTTATTTACTTAATTCAATCCATTTATTCTTTCTTGCTATTAGAGAAGCCATACTTTGTCTATGTCACTAATCCGACTTCACATTTACCTAAATTAAAACTAATGTGTAGTTACGAAAGTGTGCCCAGGCAACAGAATCTAATGAGTGTCAAGGTCAAATGCAAAACTCAGAATCACTAATATTATTTAAAATAGCTCTCAGAGTTGACATTACCTCAGACTCTACCAACACACTTTCCACTTCTTTTCAGAGAAGACTATTTCTTGGTGGAGAGATATTATTTGGTAACATTATTTGGAGCCGTCAGGTTAGAATGTTTATTAAAAGAGAAGATAAGATGTAGCTTTTAAAAAATGGTTCAAACCCATGGCCCAAGTTAGTTACTCAGTTTATAGATGTATCAATTCATCTATGGCAGGAGTGTCAAACTCAAGGCATGTGGGGCAGATCCGGCCCACAGGGTGCTTAGAACTGGCCTATGGGTGCACCCTGGAAACAGTGAAGTACTGGCTTGCAGTGCCTCTGCCTTCATTTTTTTTTTTTTTTTTTTTTTACTATTTCATTTGTATTTAGTAGAAGACACTTTAATTTCTTTTTTTTTCAATTTTCACATTCCATTTGCAATCATTTATACACAGGGTATTTACTATAAGAAAAGAAGAAAAAAAAAAGAAAAAAGGAATAAAACAATCAGATAAAAAGGAAACACAACTCATCATTCACAACCCCACCTAACCCTTGCATCCTCCATACACCCCATCTACCCCCTCCAACTTTCCTTTCTCCCTCTAACACTCCCCTCCTACTTCCCTTTCCCCTCAAACCTTCCTTCTCCCCTTACTCCCCAGACACCCTCCTTACATTCCCCTTACTCCTTACATTCCCCTTACTCCTTCCTAACTCCTCCCTCTTCCTTCCCTCTACCTCCCTCCTTGGTGTATGCCTTTATTCGAGTGTTGTTTGATCTAATAAATGTAAAATGAACCAAGGAAAAAAAAAAGATAATAATAATAATAATAAAAAAAGGAACCACCGTATATAAATACATTCTAGTTCTTATTAAGATTATGTTAACACCCCCCCCACCCCACCCCCCACAATCCCCATCCCTAATCTTCCCGGCTTCCCAGGGCCCACACCTGGCACTACCTTCTATCTAAAATATCTTGTATACATATGGATTAAAAAATAAAAGTAATATATAAAAAAGAAAAAAAGAAAAAAAAAAGAAACCACTCTTTGTGTTGATCTCAGCCCCCCATCTTTATCTATGCTTAAATAGTATAAATCATTCTATCTATATTTTATTCTCGTCTCTTACTTCTTTGCTATTTACCCCGATCTTCTGTAGACTCTCCCGTTCCCTTCCTAAACCTCATGATCCCTTCCAATAGGATTTAAGCAGCATAGTTCCTGCCATATATTCAAATATAACTTTACAGACAAGTAATCAAACTTTCCCTTCTAGTAAAATTTAAACAACGTAAATGATCTTTCTTTACCCCTTTTTCAAACCGTAATTCAAAATAATCTAACCAGATTTCCCCTTCTTAGTAAAGTTAAGCAGCATAGATCAGATATTACTTTACACAGGAATCAATTTCTATCTTAAGATAATTCCAACCGACTTCCCCTTCTAGTAGAATTTAAATAACTTAGTTCATTCCACATGCATTTTACCCTCATCCCCCACTTGTCTGATATTTACCACTATCAAATTTATACTAACATTTGTTTAAAATATAGCTCAGAGCGATTTGTAGCATGAATCATTCCACATATTCCAGTAATACTTTCAACAAGAGTCAGTTAACCTTCTATTTTAAGGTAATCCCTTCTAACAAAGTTTAAACAACATAAATCATTCCGCATTCTTTTTACAGTTATCTTAAGATAATCCCAAGCAGCTTCCTGTTCTAATAAGCTTTAAACAACGTAAATTTTGCCCTCTTCCCTTGCTTGTCTGGTATTTACCACAAATAACGTAATTCATTCCACATGCATTTTACCCTCATCTCTTGCTTGTCTAATATTTACCACTATCAAATTTATACTAGCGTTTATTTAAAAAGTAACTCAGAACTATAACAACCAACTTTCCCTTCAAATAAAAGTTAAATAGCATGGATCATTTTCAAATAATACTTTCAGCAAGAGTCAGTTAACCTTCTATTTTAAAATAGTCCCATCTAACAAAGTTTAAACAACATAAATCATTCCGCATTCTTTTAACCACTATCAAATTTATGCTAACGTTACTTTAGAATCTAGCTCAAAGTAGTTTCATCCAGCTTTCCCTTCTGATAAAAATTAGTCCACTTTTTCTACCGGAGAGAGGTCTCAAACCCCCATTCAGTCCTCAACTTTAGGAAGTCTTTTGAAGTGTCTAAATTCTCGATCTGCGTTCTTCTGTTTCTCCGAGGGAGGAGGGGCTGCCCCCTCCATCTTGCAGCCGCATGGCCAGCCGTTTGCTTTCTCCTTCCGCTTGTCTCTCCTCTCCTCCAAGCGCGTCAGGAAGTCCCGCCTTCAGAATCCTACAATAGAAATCTTGAGCCTCCGAAACAGAGTTAAGACGAAATCTTTGATTCTCAAATGTAACCGTGATGCCGGCAGGGGCCTCCCATCTGTATCGAATCTGTTGACTCCTAAGCTCTTTAGTTAAAAAGGCGTAGTCCCTTCTTGCTCTCAACATCTGGAAAGGAATATCTTTGAAGACAATCAGGTCCTGGTCATCAATTCGGAGCCTGTTATTATGAAAATTTTGCACAATCGCGTTTCTAGATTCTTTTGTAGAGAAATGTATAATTATGTCCCTCGGGAGCTGTCGCTGTTCCGCTATCAATGAGTTCTGGCGATAGATTTTCCGAATCTGCCAATCAAAGTTAAGTCCCGGGCTTCCCAGCGCATGGCTGAAGGCTTCAGCAAAGGTCTGTTTTAAATTCTCTTGCTTCTTTTCACGGAATCCTCTGACTCTAATTGCAAATGCCTTCCTATTAAAATTTAGTATCATAAGCTGTTCTTCGTTATTTCTAATTTTTTCTTGTAAAATTTGAATATTGGTAGTCAAATTAAAATTAGCCTTCTCCAGACTTTCCAATTTGTTTTCTATTTCAGCAGAGTAATCTGACAGGGCAGACACAGCTGCAAAAGTGTTCGCCTTCATTTGATTAACTTTAGATTGTAAATCATCAAATAATTCCAATACAAATTCCCTGATTTCTTTCTTAAAAGCGTTAAGCATTTTAAGGAGATATTCCTGTGTTAAAAGTTCCCCAGCAGAAGACATAGGAGACAAAGGCTGTGTTTCCAATGAAAATTCTTTAAATTCTTTTGTAGCAAAACGCTTCTTTGATTTGGGTGGCATAATAAATAAGCAAGTAAGCAGAGCTTCGCTCCCCTCTATTTCCAAAGAAGAAAAATTTATTTTCTTAAGGAGTAGTCTGCAGGAAGATAACACCGGCTAAGTATATCAATCATCCACGGAGAGAAATCGCCATTTTGAGGTCTAATTAGACAAAGAAGTCTCTAAGACGAATGGTGCTGGTATTTACGATAGTACTGAAAACATAAATCTCACAGGGGTGGGACCCGCCCGTATCAATTCTAGCTTGAAAAAACTTTATCTTGTCCTGGGGGGGGCTAGCCTGTCTGGGGCTGCCCAAAAAAAAAAGGCAGCTGAGAAGAAATGGCTGGAGATAAGAGCTCCGCTTCGGCCGGAACTAATCTCTTTCCACAGCCAAAAAAGAAAAAAGGCTGTGGTTTACGATTAGATCCTAACCTACGGGGCTATCCTCCCTGCCCCTTTCTTAGCCAAAAAGGGGTGCTATCTATGATCTTATTTAGATATACAGACCAGATCTCTGAGGAGCTCGGTGGAGCCCTCCTCGGCAACAGGCCACGCCCCCCGGAAGTCCCTCTGCCTTCATTGACAGAGAATTGCAGGTGGCTGTCCCAGCCAAAAACGAAGCTTGGGAGCCCATTTTTGCTGGTAGAGGGCACTCCCAGACATGAGTGATGTCAAGATGGCCATGCCCACCTTGGCCCCATGAGGTCAAACACAGCTCTGATGCGGGCCTCAGTGAAATTAAGTTTGACACCCCTGATCTATGGTATGGTATTCTGGAGTACACTTTGGTGTTCTCTAAGCTTGATTGTTGTTTTGAAGACATTTCATTACCATCAGATGGCTAACATCATCTGATAGGTAAAGATGGTAACCAAAACTGCTAATCAAACATTCAATGCACACATATTTGGGCAAGTTAATAATCTTGAATCTTAACATTTCTAAAATACACCACAAACAAATCATAATCCCAATGTGATTGCTCTCTGCCAGATATTTCAGTCTTAAGAGGGCAAGTATGTTCTCAGAGAGATGTAACTTTATCAAGGTGTTGGTTAATTTACTAGGATTGTTACTGACAGAAATGCAAATAATTTGTTCCGAACATGTTCAGTAACAGAAGGTGGAAGACTGGAACGAGTTCAGAACTAAGAAGGTGATGCTAGCTTCTTTGGAAATGAGGCTTCTGGATGTATTCCATTTAATTAGACTAAATAAATAAATTGGAATGTATTGATTTGGGATCCTGCTGATATTGTCAGAGCATTCTGTAACAAGAGCCAATTCATATTTCAGAAGTGGGAAAAAAACAAGTATGAAATAAAATCATCACTGCCTTGGTGTTTCTACTTTATTTACCAAAGGTGGATTCCAGTTGGTAAACATCTGAACAGAATTTGTTATCTCCAGATTCTGGAACCTGAGCATTTCTCCTTTATCAAGTACACCTTCTCTTCATGTTTTCTTAGGTTACTTCTCCCCCATTTAAATTATTTTTCCACACTATTAAAATGGTGCCTTAGTTTCCAATAAGAGAAGCCATAAAACCATGCAATTAGTTACCAATCTTTTTAATCAAAACCAATGAAACCCTTCATAGCAAAGCCTCATAACTGAAATTGCTTTATAAAAATATTTTTTTTAAGACTTGCAATCTTCATTTAAAAGTTATCAAATTTTATTGTCAATCATACTGAAAAAAAATCTACAGAGGCATACTACTAGATGCTGATTGTTGCCTTTCAAACACGTTTTCCTATGAAAAGCCTTACGAATTACAATGGCTATAAAAAACTTCCATATCATGATGGATGGATAACATAAAGAAGGACAGATGTAGCTGCTCTAAGAATATTGGAGATGGGCTTTTAAAATAATTATTTCTCCAGAAAACATATTAACAGTTATATGACATTTATTTAATTAAAAAAATTAATCACATATATAATTTTTATAATGTTTCTTCTCTCTGTCATGTCATAAAGTAACCAAAGAAATCCATGTAACTAATTGCATGTTTGGAAAACAAAAAAATGCATCACCAACTGTCAGGCATAAAAGGCCAGTCCATGTGTGAAGGTTAATTTAACTGATTTATTGCTAAAAGCATATGCACAGGAATCTTCTCAACTAAAGATCAGTATCTGGTTAGAGGTAGATAAGAATCAGTGCCAATCAAAGAGGGGCTGGACTTAGTCCCTTTTTGGTTATGTAAGGATTCTAAACTGAATCTTCTTTTTAGTCCACCCTCTGGCTTTGCTATTCCTCCTCCTACACACAGGTGTCAAATTCACAGCGTCACGTTGCTGTCATGTGAGGTATTGTGAAGATTTTTCCCTTCGCGGAGTGGCATGGGCGTGGCTTGCATGTGACGCATCTGGCCTGAGGGCTGCCAGTTTGACACCCCTGTTCTACAGTGTCTGAAGACTTATGTAGTAGCTCATAGAAAATAAGACCATCAGAAAGTCACTGTAGATCAGCCTGTTTCCCAAACTGGTGGCCTCCAAAAGGATGTCCAAATGAGACAGTAAGCCTTGAAATTTATAAGATGGGCCAAAATGACATTTTCCTAAAATATTTTTCAAACATCTCTATGAAAAAGAAGTTGCTCAACGTTATTTCAAAGAACAGAACTTTAAAAGATTTTGATGAAGTCATCATAGCTGATGTTCAGGCCTTTAGGTAGTTATGGAATGACAAGAGGTTAAAAAAAATATTATTGTGACTTTCAATGTACTTCCATCTCTCCACCAGTCTATAGCTCTCTGCTTTCCCATGTTTAATTAACACCCTCACCCCAAAAATACTCTACACAAATTTCCATTGGTATGTATGTATGTATGTATGTATGTATGTATGTATGCATGCATGCATGCATGCATGCATGATGCCAATAAGGGAGAACACAGAAGATTTTCTTCTGTTTTAAAAATCCAAAGAAACCATTCATCCAATTTCTCTGGCAAATAGAGTGGATTAAGTTATAGACACAGTCAAATTCAGGATTATTTAAGAGAAGAAGGAAACTAAACATACGTTTAGACATTTTAAAAACTTGTTATTGTTGCAACTATATTTAGCACAAATAGTATGTGAACATTCAAGATATGAATTAATGTGAAGTAATATATGATAGAATCCCAACCACTGCATGTTCCAGATTGTAACCTAACATTTATCTTAAAAACGTCTGCTATTATATCACCAATTCTCTTCTGCAACTCATGAAGTTGTTCCTCTTTGTATTGTGTGTGGAAAACACAACAGACTAGAACATTCCAGTTATCTTTTCATGTATATAGTTTTACATGATGTGCAAAGTAAAGAATTACTTGCTGAGTGGTGAACTGTTTTTAACATCGAAATAACTGGCCCAAACTCAAAACACATGGGGGGAAAAGTTGACACCTGCATATCTGTGTTGAAAAGATGCTGAGATATATATCTTGGGGAATTAATTAATGGTTTCAAGGCTAAACCTGGTTCTATAAGCTGTTTACTCTCTTTTTACTCTCAAGCATTAAAAGTCTACTCATTTTTTTCCATTCACTGGAATAAAAATGACAGACTACCTTCACTTTATATCAAATTTATGCTACTTCATTATCATTGTTATTCAGCCAAAGTTTGCAAATCAGTTAGGAAGTATGTTCATTCCTTAGATCAGGGATGGGGGAACTACGGCCCTTTTATCACTTGTGGACTTCAACTCCCAGAATTCCTAAGCCAGCCAGTTTAGGAATTCTGCGAGTTGAAGTCCATAAGCCATAAAGGGGTCATCGTTCTCCACCTCTACCCTAGATGATCAGGTAGTCTCAGAATTCAGAGATGAGAAATGGGGATTTGTGTGTGGGAGCACCAAAATGAAATTCCCATTTGCTGCTTCAAAAGGAATAGATGATGTGAAAAAGCTTTGTTGGAAAGCCTGGAACACAGCTTCTTTCCTGTCCCCCCACGGTTTATTCACTCACAGGATTCAAGCCACCAAGCCTCAGCAGTGTGCAGGCTCAGCTTTTTACCGCATGAGCCACTGCAGGCCTCTAATGCAAATAACAAAACAAAAGAGTGACCTGGATAACTGTCCTACACTGGACTTACAAAACAGACTTGTTAAAACTTGGAAAAATTCTATGAGAAGAGACAAAGACAACATAGAAAGTAATCACGTTCTAGGGCATTATTTGAATGGATCAAAGATCAAGATTGTTAAAAGTAAAGGGAAGGAGTACAAAGCTGAAGAAGCTTCTTGATGAGAAGCGAAACACCTTCAAAGAAAAACCAGAACATCCAGTTGCCTCTTGAAAAAGCACCTTTGGGACAACCATGACCTGGATGACTGAGAATCTCCATAGACATTAAGGAATATAAAGATTTAGTTGATCAAGGATAAAACAGATTTGTTATCTATGTTACCCCTTAATGGACTTCTGTTGAACAGGACTGTATGGCTTTGAGGATTTAGGTAAGAATGGGAAGAACAGATCACTTGTTTTATTTTAAGAGAGGATTATAAGTTACAAAAAATTAGTTTATACTTGTGATAAAGGGAGGAATTGTTTATATATTTATTTCCTTTTCCTTTTCTATATTCTTATATCTTCTTTCTTTCCTATTTTTCTATTTTTTTCTTTTTCTGAATTTTCTATTTTTTCTTTTTATCCCTTTTTTGTAATTTATATTTTTTAATCCTTTTAGGGATAATTTATAATGAAATTATTATTAAAAAGGGGAAATAAAAATTCCACTGTGTAGGTATAGTTAGAAAAGTACAACTCGGTCTCCAGTGTTCTCAAAGCACACCCTGAAGTGTAGGTGAAATATAACTGAAAAGAAACTCTAGCTGGGGAATAGGTAATCCAATATGCCAAAGGGTTCCCATAGGAACATCGCATCTTTTATTTATATCTGCTTGGAAGGGCTGCCTCATTTGGAGTCTGACTTGTTCAATGTGCAGGCGGCATCCCCTGAAGTGGGGCTGCTGGAAACTTGTCTCCTGCTGCTAAACTACTACTTGGTGCTCTGAGCCTACTGTCATTCAGTGGTTACTGGCTTCTCATGGTTCATTAAAAACCTTCATGCAACATTTTTAAGGCTCAACATAAAAAAGCATCTGCTGAGAAACATACTTCCCTGCCTCCTGTCCTTGTAAAGCTATAGGCAAGGGCCTCGGTTGGCTTGAAGGAATGGGAGGGTTGCTGCAAAACCCCAGAAATGCTGCGTTTCTAAATATTGTAGCTTCCTGGCAAGGCTCCTGGGCTCCAACTCGGAGGCAGAAGCGTAATGACATGACCGCCCCCAGATTATTCTCCTGAGAATGGGGTCAGTGGCTGTGACTCCTAGATTTGAAGGAGCAAGAGGGTTAGCGAGCTTGTAGTGTTTCCTCCTGGGGAAGCCAGGCCTGTTTTGCTTTTCTAAAGTTTACCTGTGCACATTTTGGAGAACATTTTTCAGTACTGCTCTTTGGTTTGAGGCATCACAGTTTGAAGGATATGGCAAATGCACCTCCCTCCCCCAAAACCAAGCATTTATTAGAAAACCAAGCATTTAATAGTGATTGCCATACCATGTGCATGAATCTTACAAATGGCAAGAAAATAGGCGCAGTCAGGCATAACACAGGTTATGTAGACAGTAAACACAAGGTCATTCAAAATGGACTCAAGTGTCTATACACCAATGCACGGAGTATGAGGAATAAACAGGGCGAATTAGAAATTCAAGTAAAAGAGGGCAGATATGATATTATTGCTATTACAGAAACTTGGTGGGATGAAACCGACAAATGGAACATACAGCTAGAAGGATTTAAATTATTTAAAAGAAATTTACCAAGTAAAAGAGGAGGTGAAGTTGCACTATATGTAAGAAATAACTACATCTCTACAGAAATAGAGCACAACAATGATGAGAACTATCTTGAATGCATTTGGGTCAATATTAAAGGTTGGAGGGAAATGACATTGCCATAGGTCTATATTACAGGCCAACCAACCAAGCAGAGGAAGTAGATGAACTTTTTGCTAGTCAGCTAACTAAGGTATGTGGGAAGTACACCACAATAGTAATGGGAGATTTTAACTACCATGACATCAACTGGGAAACAAACTCTGCACCAAGTGGAAGATCCAACAGGCTCCTAACAAATCTAGCAGACAACTTTGTTTCCCCAAAAGTAGAGAAGGGAACAAGGGGATCAGCCATATTGGACTTAATTCTCACTAACAGAGAGGAAATGATAGAAGGTGTTGAAGCCACAGGAACCCTGGGGGCAAGTGGCCATGCAATATTGGAATTCAACCTTATGCAAACACAAGTAGTAGAACAAAGTGAAACTAGGGTCTTGGACTTTAAGAGAGCTAATTTCAATAAACTTAGAGAGAGCTTGGGGAAAATTCCATGGATGAGAATCCTCAAGGGGAAAACAAATAAAGAAGCTTGGGGAATTTTGAAAAATTAGATTACAAAAGCCCAGTCTAGCACAATACCAATGAAGAAGAAAAATAACAGCTCCCAAAAGAAACCAGCATGGCTGCATAAAGAACTCTGACAAACTGAAAGACAAAAAAGATAAGTATAAAAAGTGGAAAGGGGGGGGACATAACTAAGGCAGAATATCAGCAAATATCCTGAGCCTGTAAAGATGAAGTGAGGAAGCTAAGGCTCACAATGAAGAAAGGCTTGCCACAAAAGTAAAAATTAACAAAAAAAGCTTCTTCCAACATGTTAAAAACAAGAAAAAAGTTAAGGAAACAATTGGTCCATTGCTAGGAGAAAGTGGCAAGAAGGTGACAAGCAACAGGGAGAAAGCAGAACTATTTCACTCATGTTTTGCATCTGTCTTTACACAAAGAGATAAAACGGTCCAACCTATCAAAAACAGCACCACAAAAATCAGATTAGGAACACAAATTTAAATAGGTAAAAAAATGGTGAGCACCTGTCTACACTAGACGAGTTCAAATCACCAGGATCAGATGGATTACACTCCAGGGTTCTGAAGGAACAGGCAGACAAGATCTCAGAACCACTGAATTATATCTTTCAGAGATCCTGGAGCACCGGGAACTACCAGAGGACTGGAAAAAAGCTGATGTGGTTCCCATCTTCAAAAAAGGGGAAAAAAATAGATCCAGGAAACTACAGACCTATCAGCCTGACCTCAATACCAGGAAAGATTCTGGAAAAAATAATCAAGCAACGAATTAGCGAACACCTAGAAGCAAACAAGGTAATAGCCAAAAGCCAACAAGGGTTTCTCAAAAACAGATCATGCCAGACTAATCTTATTGCATTCTTTGATAATGTGACAAAATTAGTGGACCAATGCCGTCGATATAGTTTACTTGGACTTCAGTAAGGCATTTGATAAGGTAGACCATAACCTACTACTAGATAAAGTAAAAGAATGTGGGTTAGACAGCATCTCCACCAGATGGATTCGTAACTGGCTGACCAACTGCACTCAACATGTAGTCCTCAATGGAACTGCATCTACATGGAGGGAAATATGCAGTGGAGTACCCCAAGGCTCTGTTTTAGGCCCAGTATTCTTCAACATCTTCATCAATGATTTGGATGAGGGAATAAATGGGGAACTCATTAAATTTGCAGATGACACCAAGCTGGCAGGAATAGCCAACACTCCAGACGATAGGCTCAAGATACAGAAGGACCTTGACAAACGTGAACATTGGGCACTATCTAATAAAATGAAATTCAATGGTGAAAAGAGTAAGGTTCTACATTTAGGCAACAAAAACGAAATGCACAGGTACAGTATAGGTGGTACCTTGCTCAGTAGTAGTAACTGTGAAAGGGATCTTGGAGTCCTAGTGGACAACCATTTAAATATGAGCTAGCAGTGTGCAGCAGCTGCCAAAAAAGCCAACAAAGTTCTAGGCTGCATAAATAGAGAGATAGAATCAAGATCACGTGAAGTGTTAATACCACTTTATAATGCCTTGGTAAGGCTACACTTGGAATACTGCATTCAGTTCTGGTCGCCACGATGTAGAAAAGATGTGGAGTCTCTGGAAAGAGTGCACAGAAGAGCAACAAAAATGATTAGGGGACTAGAGACTAAAACATATGAAGAACGGTTGCAGGAACTGAGTATGTTTAGTTTAAGAGAAAGAAGGACTAGGGGAGACATGATAGCAGTGTTCCAATATCTCAGGGGTTGCCACAAAGAAGAGGGAGTCAAACTATTCTCCAAGGCACCTGAGGGTAAAACAAGAAGCAATGGGTGGAAACTAATCAAGAAGAGAAGCAACTTAGAACTGAGGATAAATTTCCTGACGGTTAGAACAATTAATCAGTGGAACAGCTTGCCTCCAGAAGTTGTGAATGCCCCAACACTGGAAGTCTTTAAGAAGATGTTGGATAGCCATCTGTCTGAAACGGTATACGGTTTCCTGCCTAGGCAGGGGGTTGGACTAGAAGCAATGTTCCCTCTAATTTTTTCAGTGTGTGCGGAAAAGTATAGTGTTTGAGTGGCACATTTTCATGCTTGAGCACCTGAATTTTTTTTAGCCATAATTGCCATCAGAGCAGATGTTGGGAGGGGGGCAAGGAGGAAAAGGGTCCCCTCCCTCTCCCTCAGACCCCCAGGAAGGGAGGAAGGGAAGCGGGGAAAGGAAAGAAAATGGGAAAAAAGAAAAGGAAAGGAAAAAGGAAAGGAAATAGAAAAGAAGGAAAGGAAAAAGGAAAGGAAATGGGAAAGAAGAAAGGAAAGGAAAAGAGAAAGGAAAGGAAAAAGAAAAGGAAATGGAAAAGAAGGAAAGGAAAAAAGAAAGGAAATGGGAAAGAAGAAAGGAAAGGAAAAGAGAAAGGAAAGAAAAAAGGAAAGGAAATGGAAAAGAAGGAAAGGAGAAATGAAAGGGGAAGAGAAAGGAAATGGAAAAGAAGGAAAGGAAAAGGAAAGGAAAGGAAAAGGAAAGGAAAAGAGAAAGGAAAGGAGAAAGGAAAGGAGAAAGGAAAGGAGAAAGAAAAGAAATGGAAAAGAAGGAAAGGAAAAGGAAAAGAAGGAAAGGAAAAGAGAAAGGAAAGGAAAAAGGAAAGGAAAGGAGAAAGAAAAGGAAATGGAAAAGAAGGAAAGGCAAAGAGAAAGGAAAGGAAAAAGAAAAGAAGTTAGAAGAAGGACAGAAAGGAAAAGGAAAGAGTGGAAAGGATTGGTACTGCTCAAAAATCAAGTCTCAAGATCCCGTGGACCCCTTTGGCTCAGGCAGTCCAATCCCATGCTGCTTCCTTCTCTCCCCAAAGCGAAGGGATCGCAGAAAAAAGGCTGAGCCCAGAACGGGGCTTCAGATGAGGCAATGCCTGAGAAACCCCGGACGTGCAGAGAAACGCAGACTACAAGGAGCGAATCCCATTTTCCCAGGAACTGACGAAGCCCCAGAGGACCAATGGGAATTCTCCCTTCTGCAGCGTCATCTATCTCCGGGCAGAGTTTTCCTTGTTTTCACCAATCATCAGATGGAGGAGAGATTTCGGTGCAGAGAGAGAAGGGAAGGAGGGGGGATATTTTTAGTCACATTTAAAGACATTAAAAAACACTGCGCTGCAGTTTGAAACTTGTGCGCGGTGTTTTTTGTTACCTGTGTGGCCACGCGCGCGCGCAGCTTAGAGGGAACGCTAACTAGAAGACCTCCAAGGTCCCTTCCAACTCTGCTATTATATTGTATTGTGTTGTCTTGTATTGTATTATTGTATACCACACACTTATTGAACATTTGATACCTTTGCAAGAATTGGAAATTGGAAGAGACATCCAATTTGCAGAAAGCATCTTGGCGTTTTCCCTCCAGAATCATCTTACAGCCTGGAAACACTTATCAAATTTCTTGTACAACAAGCTTGCTTTATGAAAGAGATTGATGTACCACTGCACACATGACAGCATAGAGCAAATCAAAGAATTGTGAGCTTGCAGACCGTTCAGCCATGTGAAGAGATCAGGCAAGAAGGAGTAGGGATGGGTTATCAAAACGGAGAGGAAAGCGTGAATCATGAGCTGCAACCTGTAGGAAAGGCTGTACCATCCTTTGCTTGGAAGAAGAGAAGTACAGTAGCCCCATTTCATATTTCTGACAGCTGAATAATTTTGGCAAACTATTATGACAAATGTGTTCTTGGTGTTGAGATGCTTAAGTAGCAAATTTAAAGTTTCCTGGAATTAAGACATAATGAATTCAATGGGGTTAGTTTTGGAGCATAGATAGACTGATTTAGGAATAAGCTGCAGCTACTAAAAAGGGGAATGAAATTTTAGTCTGTATTGCAAGGCACAAGGAAATAATTTTGCATTAGGCAAAATGACAGCAGGCATAATTTAAATTCTGTATCTAATTGTGAATATTGTTCATTAAGAATGTAAACAAATTGGAATGAGCGTACAAGAAGACGCACAGAATGGAGGCGGGACAGTTGATCTGTGATTGGGAAAGAAGAAAAGAAATAGTTGGAAGAGCTGGATTGTTGAAGGAAACATTAGGATGAACATTTTAATAAGAACAATTCCCCAATGGGCCAATTATCTTGAAGGCCAGTATCTTCAAAAGAATCTGGATAGTATCTATTGAGAATTTGATAACAGATTGGGGTAAACAGCCTACACCCCCCCCTTTCTACCCTATGATTCAATAATGCAATAGGCGAGTTCAGATTTTACTTCTCTGTGTAAAACTTAGATGGTGAGTAAGTTGCTTGTATGGGATGTGGTGGCTCAGTAGCTAAGACGCTGAGCTTGTTGATCAGAAAGGTTGGCATTTCAGTGGTTCGAATCCTTAGCATTGTATAACGGACTAAGCTCCTGTTACTTGTCCCAGCTTCTGCCAACCTAGCAGTTTAAAAGCATATAAAAATGCAAGTAGAAAAATAGGGACCACCTTTGGTGGGAAGGTAACAGTGTTCCATGCGCCACATGACCATGGAGACATCTTCGGACAGTGCTGGCCCTTCAGCTTTGAAATGGAGATGAGCATCGCCCCCTAGAGGTGGGAACGACTAGCACATATGTGTGAGGGGAACCTTTACCTAAGTTGCTTGTATCATAACCACCTATGGTGGATTATTCTGATTCTCAGCAATATGTAAAATTGAATTTTTAAGATAATATAAAATGTCATCTAATAAATTATTCCATGAAAGTAATATTATAAACAAGACCTGGCATTATTCATATCTGTGTATATGTGCCTATCCTTACGCCTTCATTCACAGCCTCCCTGTAAGTTAAGTGACAGCTCACAACTTACTTTCTTCCTTAAATATCAGTAAGTTCACAAACCTGGCAGAATATTTCTTCTTGTGCTTGAACTCCTCAAAGCATAAATGCCAAGCTACATTTATTAGACCAAAGTGGGTACTTAATGGACAGGATAAAAAGTGGCTGTTGGCTTTTAAGTGTTCCAGAAAAATCTCAATTGAGTTCTGTAAGTTAGAAAACATTTTTCCCCATTTAGTTTACCTTGAATAAATTTGTTTGTATCTAACCTTGAAAAGTTAAGATTAAAAAAAACCCTTTCATTATTAGCAAGTGATTGATACTCTTTTTAAAAAGGTGCATTGGTGAATATAACTGTATGGGAAATTAATTAATTATTGTGTATATTATTTCCTTCCTAAAATCTGGAGAAAACAAAGTATTTTCACCAGCACAGATACAGTAAATCCTATAGATGTATTTTACTGTTGCTAGGATCTTTTTTTTTTTTAATTAGAAAAATACTCTCAAGATCTTTTTTGGTGGAACTTGACAGGATAATAGAATTAGATTTGTTGAATTCTACTAAACTGTAAAGTGACGCGTCATCAGCTTCACTTACTTCTCAAATATTTTTCTGTAGTGGAGCTCATCCATCTACCTCTGCTCACACATAAAACCATGAAAGCAAAAGGGCAAGTCAATCAGTTATCTAAGAGACAGAATGTTATACATTTAGCAATGATTACAGACTATGACTGGCTCTTCTGGGTGGAATACAGACTACCTGTGCAAAGGACTATGGTTGCCCCCCTCCCCAAACTGGATCTAAATATTATTCCAAGATTCTTTCATGTTAGCTAACATGACAATGTTTCACTTAAAGCAGTCATAGTGGTGAATATCTGTAGCCCGGGTGTAGGATGAGGGTGAAGGTTCATTCTCCGAGTTTGTGGGTTGGTTTATGAATATTTTGTTACCAGGTTAGGTAACATCTTCAGCAGAGTTTAGAGGATGTCAGCAGTGGTGGAATTAAAAATGTTTTACTACTGGTTCTGTGGGCATGGCTTGGTGGGCATGGCAGGATACTGCAAAATCCCCATTCCCTCCCCACTCCTGGGGGAAGGATACTGCAAAATCCCCATTCCCAGCTGGATACCACCTCTGGATGTCAGTGTTCTGTTGTTTATAAGGGCTTCAGGTGAGCTTGCCGATCAGGGAAGTCGGCAGTTCGGCAATTCAAATACCTAGTACAGGTCTCCTGCATGAGCAGGGGGTTGGATTAGATGACTTCCAAGGTCCCTTCCAATTCTGTTACTGTTTACTGTTTAGGATCCTATGATGGGTCTTGTGATGAGTGAGGTGTGAGACATCAGTGAGAGTCTTGTGATGGATCTTGTGATGGGGAAGTTACATCACATGAGGGTCATTGGGAAGTGAAGTGCTGGTTGCGGGGAGCTAGTGTGGATTAGTTGAGGGTCGGTGCTATCTCTGTTTGGCTGTGTGGTTGATTTGGATTCTAAGAGGTTGGTAGGCTGGTTGTAGGTCAATCTGTCTGTTGATGGAATTGCTTGTGGAGTGCCAGACTTTGATGAATACACAAGCATGGTAAGTGGTAGCATGGCCGATGATAAAGCAGTCATCCCCAACATGAACAAATTTCCAATTCTACTCCCCTTCTGCTTGGGTGAAGTCAGTTCTGCATCCATGAGCTCTCTTTTGAAGAACCTTTTCATTTACAATAATGTTTCTTTTAACAACATTAACCCACCATTTCTGAATACCTCTGAAGATAACAAGGCCAGGAGTCTCATCTTCCACCTCTTCTAAACACATCCATATGCTAAGCCAAACTGGAAAGTTTGCAGATGGGTCACCGTCACCATCTGTGCCTATAAGTTCTTATGGGGCTCGGAAATTGTAGGAATCTGGATGGTTGCACTGGACTAGACAATCTTTGTGTGTTCTATCTTGCCCCTTTCAAAAAAGAGACCAGCTGTAAGAACTTTCAGATCAGTGCTTGGATGAAGGCAATATTGTGAGGCTAGGGGTTTGGGGAAGGAAAAAAAAGGGTCTGAGTATATTTGAATTGTGGTCAGATGCCAGACAGGAATGAACTACAACATGAGTAATCCAACAGAATCATCCACACCCTGTTCAATTCTCAGGGTTGGTATAGCATAAGTAATACCATAATAAAATTGGAATATGTGGATAAGCATATATACGCACATGTGTGCTAGTACATTTGGCAGAAGGAGACAACTGGGATGCATTTCCATTTTGTGTATGCTCAGTTCATCAGTCAATTTCTCTTTCTCTCCACATACTGCAACCACATCCCAAGGATGTGCTATTGGGCCACTGTAAGTTTACTAAAAAAAATGGACATATTTACAGAAGGATGAAATAAGTAATTTCACACCTCCTTAACTCTATATGTGGGTTTTAGGCACACAGGCAAACATCCTTCGTGATTGTGTGCAGCCTTGTAGTTTGTCCAACTCAGATGAGCTCAGAGAGGCAAAGGGTGTAACAACATACTGCAACAGTTGTGAGCACACAGCAGAGTCACTCCTGTTCTCAATTTGTATGTTTTTAAAAAATTAAAGCCTGGAGAAACCATTGTCATTTGAAAGCTAAGTCATTAATCATCTCAGTATGTCGTATAATTGGAAAAAAAAACCACTGAATCTGCAGAAACCATCTTCATTTTAGTTTATATTTTGCCTCCGGGTAACTCTTTCAATGTTTTATTTATAGGACTGGAGTTAGTTAATTTGTATTGCATAGCATTTGAGGGGGAAACTCTTCTGCAACCCTTTGGGTTCTGCAGGAACCCATTTCAACCAGCTAATGAGCTTGGGTGGCGCACTGTTGTGAACATTAAATTACAGTAGCAGGGAAGCTGCTGTGATAACTACTTTCTTCACCCTCTTGGGCATCCACAGTATAACCTAAATGTGCCACTTGCTTATTCTTTCATGCAAATCTATTACATGCTGCAGCATGAAAGGGGAACTAATATAAAATCCTCTAATACTCCCTGAATCTTGTTGCTTTCCTCACAAATTTGTTGTTGTTCTAGCCCCTTGTGTGATTATCAAAAGGAGATCCTCCCCCAGATCCACAGACATAAAAGCTAGACTGCATTTCTTCATGTATGGCGTATAATTTTGGATTTACTTCAAGTCGAATGATATTATGCTATGATATCGATGTTTGACTCATGCTCAGAGTACATTACTGACACTGTAGTACTAGCACATGAACTAAGGGAATGAAATGGTTTGGGATCATCACTTGAAAAAGGGTGGCAGATGATTCTTTAAAGAAGACCTTCCGAAGTTGTGGGAGCTTCATCACTGGAGGCTTTCAAGAAGAGACTGTTGTAGGGTCTCCTGCTTGGGCGGGGTTGGGTGGGTGTTGGACTAGGTGACCTACCAGGTCCCTTCCAACTCTGTTAATCTGTATCTATATTAAGACTAAATTATATGTCTACCTGGGATCTTCATTGCTAGGTATTTCAGTAATATCAATATAGCACTTAATGGGCTAAAGAGACTCCTTTGTTGCCATAGTTAAAGTTAAATTCACTTTCTCCTGCCCCAGGAAATGAAAATTAGGGCATTAACATCTCCCAAGGTCCACAGTGTTATGCAACAATTTGTTTCAGCAGCTGGAATCTCTGAAGCACAGTGATATTGCTCCCCGCTCTTATTCAATTGGTTTGTTTAGATCAGGGGTGGGGAACGATGGCCCTTTTATGATTTGTGGACTTCAACTCCCAGAATTCCTGAACCAGCCAAGCAGGCTCAGGAGTTCTGAGAGTTGAAATCCACCTCTGGTCTAGATTGATGTGAGGCACAAAAGCCCACCAATTCCTTTTCCAATGCAAATTATGGCACTGTTACGAGGGTGAAGAACATCTTATATAAAATTCTGTAGTCATTTATGTCATTACATAAGGCTTTCTAGATCTATCATGAAAAAATATATATTAGTTTCACTGCTGTTGTAGTAACCAATCTAAAAGCACAATTACATTTTTAAAGGAATTTTAAAGAACTGCTTTCAAGAATAGATTGAGGCCATTGGAATTGGTGGGGCAAAAGCAGGATGATAAATGGTAAGTGAAGCTAGAGATTATTTTCCTACTTGTGACTTAGCGTTTTCCAGAGTCATTCAACTACCGAGGCTTCAAAGTAACAAGAGAAAAGAGTAATGAGAAAAAGCTTTATATCACTTCAGCAAGAGAAGGAGGATGCTATGAAGATACTTTTAATTCACTATTTGGAAAATGTCCAGAGTCTATGGTAGGTATGTATAGCATCTTAATTCTGGTTGTGGCTTTTATCCTTTTTTGTTATAATGACACCAAGAACACTTAGTAAACAGCTTTACCAAGTTATAACATTAGGACTAAACCAAGGTTGACATCATAGGACAGCCAGTTTGGCGTACTAGTTAAGGTGCTGATCTAGAAAACAGGAGACTGTGAATTCTAGTTCGGCTTTAGGCATGATTCGGCTTTAGCACAATTTACCTCACAGGGTTATTGTTGTGGGGAAAGTCTGAGGAGGAGAGAGTGTTATTCATTTTCAGCACTAGAGTTATTTATAAAAAAATAAAGGTGGGATAAAAATCTAATAAGTAAGTAAGTAAATAAATAAATACATAAATAAATAAATAAAAACTCTGCACTGATCTATTTGAAAGACATGAAGCAACAATATTAGCAAAGTTTTGTCAAAAAGTCAAACAAGTTAACAGCTTTCCTTTTAAAAAAAATAATAAAACCTTGCTGCTTTCTCCACCAAATTCCCTGAAAACTGATTCCTATCTTCAATTGTCCCAGGATGGCCAATTTCAAAGAATATAATCTCTTTCTCCAAAATTTATACTATGCTAATTTTTTGACTTCTGGAGTTAACTCTTCCTTTTCCTCAACCACTTTCTATTTGAGATCCTGTTCAGCTGGTGATTTGATTTTCAGTCACTTTCCTTTCTTCTCCTATAAGTTTCTCTCTACTTCTTGCCAGCCCCAGGCCTTCCATTTTGAATATATTTTTCAAATATCATCCTGAATTTTGTTTGGTCTTATTTCTCATGGAAAATCGACTGCTTTGAGCGCCAACAATAAGAGCAAATAATATCACACAAATTTTCACGGTATGTGGGGATGACCTTGTCAGATGAATGGTTAATTGGAATGGGTTAAATGATGCTGCCTAGACAATGATGCGATAAGAGAGGACATGGGCCACATCTGCCTAACGAGGAGAGAAAGAAACTCAGAAACAAATCTCCCTAATCTCTAGACCCGTGATGGTGAACCCATAGCATGCATGCCACAGGTGGCACACAGAGCCCTCTCTGTGGGATGTGAGCTGTCACCCCAGCTTAGCTCCACCATGCATGCCCATGTGCCTCTTGCCAGTCAGCTGATTTTCAGGTCTCTGCTGCGCATGTGTGGGGGCAAGGCGCATGTGGGAGTCACACATGCATGCGCAGGAGGTGCAGTGCACCCCCCCGTGGCTTGTTTTTGGTCCCAGGAGGTTGCAGGGAGGCCTGCTAGGCTCAAAACAGGGGATCACACATGTACGCACAGGGGAGCACGGGGGGGTCATGTGAGAATGCACAGGGGGCAGGGCACGTGGGGGTGTTGCACGTGCATTGCATTATGGGTGTGGGCACACTATCACTCGCTTGTGCTTTCGGTATGTGACAACAGAATGGTTAGCCACCACTGCTCTAGAGTATAAAACAGATGGAGTGAGATTTGTACCTTCAGACGTGCAAGATTCTGTTAATGTAACCTTCTAATAAAGCAGAATTAACTCATCTGATCCTGTCTGCTCTACCTGAGGAGGCTGACATCAATCTTACAAGTTTGATAGTACCAATCTCCTGTCTCCCAAGGTCATTTCCATATACCATACATAAATGGCATAAGATGAGTAGGGGCATTACAGAGCAAGGCAACCCAAACACAAACAGCTATGACCTGATAGGCTTCTTTGACTTAGTCAGGGCAGAATCAAAGAATGTCCCTTCCCTGTGGCTTTCCAGAGAAGAGGCAAGAGGAATTTCTTATACAGAGTTGGGGAAGAAAGTAAAATGAAGATGATGTGCAAACAATGGAGTTATGGGAATGTCCAAACAAACAAATATCTAAGGACTGACTGCTTATGCAGAAAACCTGGGAGGGAAGTCTGAGCAAGAAAAGCAGGAAGACATTTGGAAGACCCCCAAATTTAAAGCTGATTTGTTGATAGAACGTTTTGGACCTTCTAGCTTACAAAGGAAAATTACTACCAAGTGTTTTGTTTCTGTGATGCTTTCAAGCATCTTGTTCCTTAATGGGGATGCTAACAGCAGTTTGAATAGGTCCAGAATAGGTCAGACAGTTCTTTGAATCCCACAGACTAAGGGAGGAATCCATGTGGTCTTCATGCTTACCTTTGGGACCATGTCCCATGAGCTCTTGAATTCAGGGCGTATTCCAATTCAAAACGGCTACGCAAAGCAGCAACATGGCTGCGTCCAGGGCATCCCCGGGTGAGTAGGCAGTCTGACGAGGAGGATGGTGACAAAGAACCACTGCTGTTGCTGGAGGCTGGTGACATCAGCTGGATATAAGGAAGAGGACATTATCAGTACTTATTTATGACAACCCCAAAGTCTTCACATCCCTCCTACGTTTCATAGATGCTTTAGATAATGTCCTCAGCTATTTCCATTCAAACTAGTCGTGCTAGTTTTTAATTGTCTAATGGAGGAGGGCCTTTGTAATCTGGGGCTTGGAAAACTTTTTGCTGTATTTTTTTTTGATCCAAAGATTTAAGTCCTCTCTCTTATTACACCCACAGAGTGTAAATCAGTCTTCTTTGATCAGCTATTTTTAAAAAGTATGGTTTCTTTGTGATGGACGTAACAGTATTGCTATATTTATTATTGCAATGAGATCATTTCCCATATCATTCTTATAGCAATATATTTAAAAACAATGGCTTCAATTTATTGGATAGTTGGAAAGTGTATGGCAATTGCATCAGAAAGAGTGAGGCCAATCATTAGAATAGGCAAGCCCAAATGTTGATTAAATAAATAAAATAATAGAGCTGCAACTTTTTAATGCTTAAGTTAATACTAGCATGTCATGTGAAGTTTCTTCTGTAGGGATGAGAAAATGTAATTATTTTTTTTAATTTTTTTTTTTTTGGCCATCTACCAACTCAGTTTCATGTAAAGTTAACCAGAATGAAAGAAATTCTTAATTTAACAGAATAATGGGATGGGTGTCTGTTAAATCTAAATGTACAATAAATTGGAAGGAATTAGTTCTATGTGTAAAATGTGTTAAATGCATGACAAAGTGTGAAATAGGATTTTACACAAGGATAACATAGCTTTATGTATGTATAAAGTAGCAAATGGAATTTTACTCATGTATAAAACAACATTTGACATGTGCGTTACACCTGAGAAAGGCAATGCTCTAGGTAGTATAGCACTAAAGGGAGGAAGGTGTGTATATGGGTATATATAAAATTTACTTATTACTCATTTCTTAAAAAATAAAAAGGAAAAGGAACATGCAAAAGGGAAAACACAGTTGCTACATAAATTTAATATCAATAAGTAGAAATTAATGAGATTATATAGAGTTCAGTAATGATTGATGAGAAATTAACTAAAAAACCTCCAAAGTATATTAAAATTATTTTAACAATGTGAGAAAGGATTGTATTTCTGAATTGAGTGCTGAAGTCTCTACTCTTTGTTATTTAACAATATAGAAAGAAAGAAAAAAACTAAAGAATTATAAATATTAGTTTCCAAATTCCCTTTTGTTATACTCCGACAGGAGAAAGGAATTAATTGCATAGAGTATGTCACTTTCTGCTAGATGCTTAGTAGACAGGAGAGATTAGAGTGCTTTTATGGTGCACAAAAGCATAGTGTGCCCCCAAAGAGATCAAGATTAGACTCACTGTTAAATAAGAGGTTAGAGTATTTTTATTGGATGTTATTTTATTGATTGATCTTATTTTTTCATTATTTTTATTTATTAAATATTATTTATTATATAAATTATTATAAATAAGAATGTCTTTACTTTTATTGTATTTGTATTGTATTTGTATTTATTGTATTTATTTGTCTTGTATGCCGCCCACTCCCGAAGGACTCCGGGCGGCTCACAATAGACAAGGGAAGGGGAAATAACTAGACAAAGACAACACTTTAAAAAACGCAACATTCACAGTTTCCGTGGGACTGGATGTTTCACAAGCCCCCCGGCCTGCTGGAACAGCCAGGACTTGGTGGCTTTGCGGAAGGCCGGGAGGGTAGTAAGGGTCCGGATCTCCACGGGGAGGTCATTCCAGAGGGCTGGAGCTGCAACAGAGAAAGCTCTCCCCCGGGGAGTAGCCAGCTGACATTGGCTGGCGGATTGAATCCGGAGAAGACCTAACCTGTGAGATCTAATCGGTCAATGGGAGGTAAGCGGCAGGAGGCGGTCTCTCAGGTACCCAGGTCCGATGCCATGTAGGACTTTATAGGTAGCGACCAGCACTATTATTATTATTTATTTATAATAATAAGGTGGTGCAGTGGTTAGAATGTAATATTTCAGGCTAAACCTGCTCAGAGCCTGGAGTTTGATCCTGATGGGCACAAAGGTGACTCAGTCTTCCATCCTTCTGAGATCGGTAAATAAGGACCCAGATTGTTGGGGATAATATGCCGACTCTAAACCACTCACAGAATGCTATAAAGCACTAAAAGCTATGTAGATCTAAGTGTTATTGCTATTTATTGGATGTTATTTGGCTGGTTGTTTGAAGAACCAATAGTATTTGGAGTTGTTCCTAGACAAGATGCATCCTTTGTGGAGCACTTTGAGCAGTCTCATGCTCAAACATTGAAACAAGATGCTATAATATTATTTATACAAAGTGTATGTGATCCAAAATCATACTTCTTTACTACAATCACTATTTACAAGATATGATTACCCATCTAACCAGCAATGGGTTCCACATTTTGTTACCACCAGTTTGCCTCGCATGCATTTGTTCTCTTTGCAGGTGCGTGTGCCCCTTCTGTGCATGCGCTTTGCTCATGTGTGTGCCTTCCGTGCCTAAATAGGATGGCATAGAGCCAGGCCAGGTGGGTGGGTGGACAGACCTACCTGTGATTTCCACTACCGGTTGGGCCGAGCCGGTCCAAATTGGCTGAATACCACCTCTGTATCAACACATGCAGATTTGGGGATGGCTGCTCATTGTTTGGAACTATAACTATTTTGCTTCCAGTCATCACAAAACCAGTCATTTCCATCTCCCAATGATGATATTTAAGTAGACATTTAAGTGAATACAAGGCAACCCATAACCCATTGGGTTTTCCTTTTGTAAATATTGCCTTACATTAACAGGAAAACTAAAGGACCATAGCGGAAAAAAAGTACTGCGAGTGGGAATGACTTTTGACTTCCAGCTTGTGTTGCTTGTAGGTAGCTGACAGGGAGAATCAGAAATCATTCCTTCTCCTTGGGTGAGCCACAGAACTGCCTGACACTTTGCTGGGTGAGTGGGGGAAGAGTGAGGCACTGCAAGAAAAACTGTACTCCTATTCCCCATCCTGGCATGTCTCCAAGAGGATGGTATAGGGAAGGTGCTATACAAGTTGTGAAGGGTATCAGGATGCGTGAGAGGTGCCACATGGTGCGAGGAGGGCACATAGGGTTGCAACATGAGTCGGGAAGGTGGAAGGCAAGAACTGTCAAACAAATTGGGGAGGATGTAAGCGGTCTGGTACAGGTCAGGAAGGATGCACGGGGTATCTGAAAGATGCTGTGCTGGTCAAGGAGAATGTATGGGCATAGGGTGAAGGTTGGTGAGGGCTTAGAGGTATGCAACATGGATCAGGAATGATGTGTAGGAATGTGAAAGTAGCTGGCATAGGAGGAGCACAGAGGGAGGTAGCACAGGTGGAGGGAGCATTACCTGATCAACCTGAGAGCTTGTTTGAAGTCTTCCCCATTGCTGATGCTCCCTGCCAGCTTCCCACAGTGAAAGATTTTGCTTGTGGGAAGTTGACAGGGAGCATCAGCAATCATAGCCAAGCTTATACATCCTGCTGGCTCACTGACTTGTGAGAAGCTGGCAGAGAGTAATGGAAATGACGATCATGTGACTGTGGCTGACTATGGCAGTATTGAAGTAGCAACAGCACAGCGGCAATGAAGCAGCCATAACTTTCCTAAGTGTTATTGCCATAGGAGTAATGGGTCCCAGAATTCTGTTAGCCACCTGAGCTACCTTCCTTCAAAAATTGTTGCCCTTGTGATGCACTGTTTCACCCAATTGAAGGTTACAGACGAATAGACACAACAGATTTAGTAGTATATTATTTTAGTCTAGATAACACTTAAAGGTAAAAGTATCCCCTCGTACATATGTGCTAGTCATTCATGATTCTAGGGGGCGGTGCTTGTCTCCGTTTCAAAGCCGAAGAGCCAGCGCTGTCCGAAGATGTCTCTGTGGTCATGTGGTTGGCATGACTAAATGCCGAAGGGACATGGAACGCTGTTACCTTAACACCAAAGGTGGTCCCTATTTTTCTACCTGCATTTTTACATGCTTTCGAACTGCTAGGTTGGCAGAAGCTGGGGAAAGTAACTGGAACTCACTCTGTTACACAGCACTAGGGATTCGAACCGCCGAACTGCCGACCTTTCTAATCAACAAGCTCACCATCTTAGCCACTGAGCCACCCTTTTAGATAACACATACATGACCACAAACTTCTAGATAATTATACTACAGCATGAATAGAGCAATTTTCTTTCCATTGGGACTGATATTCTATACTCTCCCATCCACAGGGCAAAGAATTGTAATTTGCACATTTTCTTATTAAAAAGATAATTTCTTAGTGAAACCCTGTTTATTTTATTTTTTTTAAAAATCCACTTAATGTCAAAGAGATGACTGCCTAAGCAGGAAAATCAGTGAATACAGCCTCTTACCTACATTATTAAAAAGATTCTGTAGGGTGGCAATAATGGATAATTTAATTTTTATACTTGTATACCAGAAGAAAGTTTTTCAAATATAGACAATAAACACATCCAAGAAGTAGCATAAAACTGCTACACTATGACACAGCATTTTTTTAGAAGCAATATCAAAAACCACATTTTATTTCCTGAAAAGGGAGACACAAATCCAAAGAATCTTCATGCCTCAGTCCACATGACTGACTAAGATTCTGCTTAACACCCCTTGATGTGACATTGGAACTCCATCTTGCATTCTTTCATTAACATAATACCTGGCTAGCTAAATATTCCTCTTATTTTGCCTTGAAATGTATACAAGCTTCCCTCCTGGATTGGAATTCAGATGAATGGTTGTCAGTGTACTAGAATAGTGAGCTGTTTTTAAGATGGCAGTTGAAAGTGAAATATTGCTTCAATGAGCTCCAACCAAGAAATACATACACTGAACTCTCCCAAAAGTATTTCTATCCTCACATAATATGACCTGAGTATTTTACAGCATTCAGACCACATCCGGCCCTTGGGCTAACCCTATCCAGCCCATGTGAGATCAATTAGAAATTAGAAATCATATGTAAGGTAGTGTACTGCAGGGGCAAGTGAAGAAGCCAAATTGGGTCTAGCTTTGTGTTGTTGTCACGTTGCTCTTTCAGTCAGCTGGTGGCCACAGAAGAGTGAGGAAAGAAAGCACTTTTCTGTACCCATACAGTGGTCGCTCCTCACCTGGAGCAGCCTGAGGAGATGGCAGAGGCAGTCATTGTGTGAGGAGACCTGGGCTTGGTCACCCACCACTGTCTTGGTCAAAGCGTGGCCTTGCAGATGAGCATATCTGGGAACTATGGGTTCAGTCCTCCACAAAAGTCCCAGTTCCTCATGTGATTCCTTGGGAAATTAATTGCCTACTTCTATATTATCACCTGCTGCTGATAGAACTTGAAAAGTAAAATGGATACTGGGAGCCAGCATTCTGATCCTCCCACTTAAGAATGGTGAAATACCTTGGAAACGTTTCTAATGAACATACATAGGTGATATTTCTAGGAAGTGGTTGCTAAAATTGAACATGCTTACAGTGCACCAATATTTATCAGTCATATACTGAAGTCAACTTTGGCCAGCTCAACCATTTGTTTTAGAAAATATTCAATCCATTTTTTCCTTCCCTTTGCCCTAGTGAAAGATATCCTTTTCCCTGATGAAATACGAAAACGTGGGTTCAAAATCAAGAATAATAGTAATAGCAATAGAACTTAGACTTTACAGCCCTCTCTAAGCAGTTTACAGAGTCAGCATATTGCCCCCAACAAGCTGGGTCCTCATTTTACCACTCTTGGAAAGAGGGAAGGCTGTGCCAGTGAGAATCGAACAGCTGGCAGTTGGCAGAATTAGCCTGCAGTATTGCATTCTAACCATTGTGCCACCATAAAGGAATAATAAGGCCTCGGAAGGGAGCAACTTTGGTTAAAGGCCAGGATATAAATGGGAAGATCATGCATTTTAATCTTGCCTTAGACAAGAAGATATGGCCCCAGTTCTACATGTCTGAAATTAGGAAAATAGGGCGCTGATGTCAGGCTCCAAAAAGCAAGAAAGACACATGAGATTACTTTTGAGCCATTTCCATTATTGTTCCTTACCTAGAGACAGAGAGCAGGGGGTGTCAAACTCGTGGTCCTCGGGCTGGATGCATCTCATGCTGGCCATGCCCACCCCCAGTTTAGGGAAGGAGAAAAAAGTCACAATATGTCAGTTATGACAATGTGACACTGAGAGTTCAATATTCCTGAACTAGAGCAACATTTTGCATCATTAAAGATATACTCTGAGAATTCTAGAGAGGAACTATCTTGACCCTCTGTCTCCCAATCAAACTATGTAAACTTTGCTGTCTATTGCTCCTCTGGAATGCAGCCGCTTTGTCCTGGGAATCCAGGTTACATTCCACCACACTCTAAACAGAAATTTAGAGATACAGAACTTTCAAATACACCAGTTTTTTTTTAAAAAAAAAGCTTACTGTGCTTCTTACGTATATCATTAAATGATGTAATAACAATCAGAGGCTCAATAATTTTTGCTAGTTCCATGCTCAGGACTTCTGCTTTATGATCTGCAGTTCTGATAATGTTCCAGTGGTGTGGAAGAAGTGACTGTGGCACCACAGAACTTGGCACTTTGATGGCATTGCTGATTAATTCTAGTTCATTAACTCTAATATTTGGATTCTTTCATAGTGTAATCCTGAAAGCAACTTCATTAAGATACTGCATACAATATTTTTTAAAATGGAATACTTTGAATTAAATTGCCTGTAAGCTCTCCTGAAGAGATGCAAATATACCTTGCTTGTGCTAATTAAATTACATTAATCACATTTGGTTAATTAAGCTTATTTAGCTAGGAGCTTCGGTGTGGTCTAGGGGATTAGCTGGGAAAAAACTTTCTGCTCATGTACTCATGTCCACGCTACAACGTTAATCCAAACTCCTATCTCTTGGATCACTTTAGTGGTTATAAGGATGAAGACTGAGGTAAATGTAAGACAGTTTAGTCATCATGATGTAGCATAAATTATAGATTTATCTGTTTTATTTCTTGAGATTTCATTTTAGAATGATTTTCTACAGAGATTTGAAGACAAAGGACACATTTTATCTTAACTTGATCTAATTATTCCAGTATGCTTCTCCCATAAAGTGTTTTTCTATCAGGGCAACCTGGTCTACCCAACTATGGGACGGAGCATACTGCTTCCACTTTCGCCTTTCAGCCCCAATCCAGGAGCCTTTGCAGGAAGTTGCTTCTGAGACAAACTATTTTGTGTTTGTAAATTTAAATTTAACTCCCATAAAGTTATTCATGAAGAGAGGGCAAAAAGTTAAATAGGTATAAAATGCATGAATTAGATTTTTTTTCCTAGTAGATTATAGCTGAATTTTGTTACATCAGTCTTGTAACAGTTATCGTTACTCTGGCTGCCTTTTGATTTCTTGGGATGTAACCAGAGAGGGGATTCTGTCCATTTGTTGAACATTTTGAGGGAACATCCTTAACTATATCTGGTCTACCATACTTGGTCCTCTTTTCCTGTGTTGCTGTCACTGACTTTTTTTTTTTTTTTTTTGCTAATAGGGAATTTTCATTTGTAGCAAGTCACACAACAGGACTGATGGCGTTGTATAATATGACTATATGAAACCATTGGAGACAAAATTTGATTCAGTGCCTTTCAATTGGTCTTCCAGTCTAATGGCACCATGCCAGACTGACTGAAGAGGCATTCTGTAAATAGAGAGTTGTCTTGTAGACATATGGCAGAAGGTGGATCAATAAGACTCTTTCCAATTTGCTTTAAAAAAGAACATGCCTCCTTAAAATAAAGGGACTTTTTTTTTTTAAAAAAAAGTAAAACTGAAAAGCGCAAGGATTTCTAGTAGCTGATCACTTATTGGCTAGATCAGCAGAGGAATCAGATATTGGCCAAGAAGGATACATTCAGATTGGCTGTTTTTTCCCTGGTTAAATAACAATATTATTATAATCAGCAGGGAAATATATACAGTATGGATGCCTGGGGTGTATACTCTCATTTTCCTAATTGTTGTGGTTAAAAAGTTATGTAGGGTTTTTACAATGCCTAAGAAACCTGAAAAAATGTTCATACAAAAGTGACAAAGGGATTTAAAAAATAAGATTGCTAAGAACATTAGAGAAAATGATTTCCCCCGAAATCCCCTTCAATTTTCAGAGTTATTCCTTGTTTTCAGCCAAGAAAAATAATGAGGGTTTTAGGTATTTCCAATTATGATGACCTAGCTTTTCTCCCCTTTGTTATAGCATTTATTATACTTCTTTTTCATCAAATTGCTTAGATTGCAAAGAAAACAAATAGCTTAGGTTCCAAAGAAAACAGAGTAGAATATCTCAAAAGTGTATCTGATTTTTTTCAGTAAACAATCGATGAATCATTGTTTATTTTTCAAAATTAGCCACTCATATTTAGTAACAAACAGATTTTGTTCTTACCTCTATGTTGCACAGACATTCTTCTAATTTGGACACTACTTCAGAAAACTCAGGTCTTCCCTGCAAATGCAGCAAGGCAATAACAATATCAATGTTTGACAATGCCTTTCATATTTTGCAAACTGATCTTTATAATTTTGAAGACTACTTGCTTGGATTTCAAGGTAGCTTAGCTTAAAGAAGTTAAGAAAATATTCTTGTCATCGTCTCTATCCTGGAGGCATTTACAAGTCCCTGGGAGATTGGGTGGGTGAATTGTTTCCCTGAATTATATGACAGCAAGGCAGAAGAGAGTAGAACTGCCTATTTTATAATCCAATATCATTCTTGGTTGATTCTTTCTTTCCCATCAACTCTATAGTCTTCTCTCACATTACTTAGAATAGATCATAATTTTCCATAGGAACTTTTTAGTGATTATGGAAGGATGTCTCTTTCTGTGAACTTCACTAAATGATCTTTCAGTTCAAACTACTGAAAAGAATTGTTTTACAGGATCCATGGTGACAGTGACCTGAAAGAAAATGAGAATGTAAAATACACATTCAAGCAAATAGCCATAACAGTGTAATTTTACACATGTATGGATGAGTCCCAGTTGTCTATAACACTTTGCGATAAAGGGTTTAGAAATAGGCCCTTGAAAATATCAATTTGCTTTGTAGAAGTGGCCAAAAAGAGGAAATTCTATGTACTGGTGATTATTAGAAAATTGAAGGAAAATAAATGGATAGGAACAGATATAATTTATAGTATAGCATTGTAGTGTACCATTCTTGTTCCTTCATTTCAAAAAGAATATGGAAGACTTGGAAAAAGTGAAGAAAGCAGCAATCATCTATAAATCATCTATAAAGAAAGATTGAAGTGTTATGTTTGAAGACACAACCATTATGTTTGAGATAGGGATAGGAAAAAGGGTTAAAATTATGCATTGTATATAAAAAAAGCACGGAGAAATTGTGCTCCTGCTCTTATAATACATTGGGCATCATCTAATGAAATGAATTGGAAGACAAAATAAAACAATTCTATATATTTTAGCCCATGGATTTCATAGACACAACATATGATGATGACTGTTGGCTTAATTGATTTTAAAACAAAACAGACAAGTTACCATTCAGCAAAATAGATAGCTAGAGGAAGCTTTCAGTATGCGACATTGTAAAAGGTCCTGCAGTAAGCTTTGCCTTCACCTTACACTGTAGTCCAGTGGTGGGTTGCTCTTACCGTTGCTACCAGTACACTGATTGTGGTCTGTTCGTGCACGCGCAGAATGTGTGCTTGCACGCATGCGCAATCCACTACCCCTGCGACAACCAGCTTTTTGTTGGGGCTCACGCAGGCACCGCACGCGGTGCATGCGTGCACACTTTGCCGTTTGCCATAAAAATAAGCTATAGACCGCGGGCAGGCAGGTGGGCCAAACGAGCCATCGTACTGGTACAGTCTCAGCTACTCCCGGCAACTACTGGTATGTACCCGCAGCAACTGCTGTACCTGCAGCAATCAACATCTGCTGTAGTCAGATGTGGATTGCTCCCGGTTCAGCCAGGATTGGTAGTAGCGGCAGCGGGAGGCTCTTCCCACCTGCCAAGACACTTCTGCGCATGTGAAGTGTCGAGCCCATGCAAATGCATGAGCAAACTGTAGTAAAAAAAAAATGGAAACCCACCACTGACTGTAGTCTCAATTTTTAGGAGAAGCTATATATTAAAAGAATTTAGAGTAAATAAACCCATGGGCTTTTCAAACAGGTTTTTTCCCCTTATGTTTTTAATTTGCTCAGTTTCAATGGTCTGCTTGAATTTGTGAATAATATTACTCCTTTATAAATAAATAAAATGTGCAAGCATACATTTCATTGTTTAAATTATTTTTCTATCTAAAATCTGATAGCACCTTAATGAATGTTAAAACCACCTAGAGTCACTTAGACATGATATAAGTGGCACATAAATTTAATAAATAAAAAGAATTTAAAATAAATAAAATATGCTTTATTAAATGCTTTTTTCAGCTCCTGAAGCTTTCTTTCAGTGAAGGTGGGGGGAGAATAGCATACTTTAACTATCATATATTGCTCCTCTTAATGCCAAATTGGTGAATATCCAACTGTAAGTGAAAGAATGTTTCATATATTCATAGTTCAAAGCTCACATAAATGGAAATCTGATAGGTTCATGTCTAGAATTTGACTCCATTTTCTATTGTGTAGTCTGGTTGTCATTTAAGATATTCCAAATGGAAAAATATAGTCACATTTACCCTACCAAACTGACTAACATCTCCTTTTTTCAAAAAGGGATCTTTAAAAAAAATGTTGTGATTAACTTTCATTGTGGGCCTGCAGGGATATAATGATCAGAATAATAAAAATGTCAACCCTGCATTATATTTATTTGTTCTTTCTGTTTCCCTTCTAGGTGCCCTGCTCATTCTACTTGCTATGCTGATTCACTTAATATCCCCGTGCCCCTCTTCATGCATGGTATGCTCTGAAGAAGTTACTCTGTGCCAAGGGTTAACATATATACTAGGTAACCAAGTCAGACACTTTAAAGAGAACTCATATTTATTCTGTACTGTAAGTTCACCCAGCCCAGCTGTAATTGTATTGACTGCTTCTTATGCCTGCTGCTGAGAGGTAAATTTTCAGAGAGCTAGCCTTTCACATTTTGACTGAAGAGTGATAGCATTGTTTCATTTCTTTTTGCCTTGGGGCCTTATCCAAACTATTCCAAGCCCTTCAGAGGTAATTGAAAACCTTTGTTACCGAGAACAGTCATTTCACTCAGCCAAACACTTTAAGAAAAACAAAATAGATCATTTTAATAAGTTTTGTCCACATTTTGTGCAAAGTTCAAGCTGTCCTGGCTAAATGAGCTATCAATTGCCTGATAACCCTGCCAAGGAATCTTTCAGGATTAGCAAGATTAAGTGATGTAGCAATGATACAGATTAGCATCATAAAGTGCATTATAATTCTGAAAAGAATGTCTTTCTCGTCTCCTCCCACCTCTTGATGCTAAATGATCTGTAGAAATGCTAACAAGATACAGTGGCTGTGTTCATTACTATTGCTTGTCCAAGTCAACAATTTAATCAGACACCTGATTAACAAATTTAAAGTAGGGTTTGGTTTGTGTACTGATTCTTGGGAGGGGGGGAATGAGCAGAAAAAATATACCTTAATAGTGGTTAAAGTAATAGTTAATTAATAATGTCATTATGTATTTTTATAGTTTAGATTTTCCCCTCTCTGTCAACAGAACCCTCAAGAAGGTCACAGTGCTTTCTTTTTGCCTATAATGATGTTAAATATAAACTTAGTAATATCCAGAATTCTAAAATGCTCTATTTAGTCCACGGGTGGGTTGCTGCTGGCATTACTGCCGGTTCGATGCCTCAAACTTTTTGCACTGAAAATTGTTCTGCACATGCGCAGAACCAAAAAACATGATGGCGGGCCCATAGGAGAACCAGTTCAGGGGTGTGGCAGGCCTGAGTAGCTGCTGGTTCCAGTGACAAAGGCCACCAAGTTACTATTGGTTCGGCTGAACCGGTCCGAACCAGTAGGAACCCACCTCTGATTTGGTCCCTCCTTTTCATTACAAAATTGCCAATGAAACTGCCTTTACACAGTAAAACATTGATCTTCCCAGTGATTCAGAGCAAAGGGACAATACAGAAACATTCCACTAGATTTGCTCTGAGCATCCTGATTTTTTGGTTTTATTTTGATCAGCTTTTTTTCTCTGGGTTTGCTATCACTATATTTGCTGGTCCATATTGTCTTAATTTTCCACAGGTCTATCTTAGCTGTGTGTTTTGGAGCTCCTGCTTCCTCCAGAAAGATCAGGTGCTTGATCCAAGATCTAAGTATTAAAACAGCACTGCAAAGTGATCTTAAAGAAAAACATAAAAAGGATAGCACTGTATCTTTGTATGCAAAAGTGCTTCTCAGTAAGATTGTATGTAAGAGAAAAAAAAAGATAGATTATAGATTAATCGTGTCAGATGTGGGCTGCAAAATATCTGGATGACTGCTAGATTGCAGCAAGCAGATACATGTTAATTCTTTATTACACTACTAACAGTTTAACAACCACCTCATCAAATATGCCACAGAAAATATAAGCAAAATCCTGGACATGGCAATGGTAGGATCCACATATCATTAGCTGCTGCTGTTGCTCCTCCTCCTCCTCCTCCTCCTCCTCCTCCTCCTCCTCCTCCTCCTCATCCTCATCCTCATCATCATCATCATCATCATCATACTTGAGATTAGGCCCTCTCCTAAGAAGAGGAGAATTGATCCTAGTCTTTGGGGAGAATGTCCTCTTTTCAAATAGAAATGGAATGGCAAAGCTTTTAAGAGAAATAGGGGAAAAAAAGAAACACCAAAATAAGATCATAACTGAGGACTGGAGAAGTGCTGTTGACATTCTGTAGATTGGAATGATGAGGATGTTGTGACAAACCTCCAATGGCAAAAGTGCATTCATTGTAGTCAGGACTTAATGGAGTCAAATCCTGGGCATCTTTGAAATTTTTGTATATGGGATCTATCAGAATCAAATGTTGTCCAGGAAGGAATGTAAGTTGTCTGTTAGACTCAGATAATTAAATCAAGGTCTATATGGCATTCAGATCATGTTGACATCTGAGAGCTAGAAACATGAAGGAACCAGGCATATCGATTATAAAAACATTCTGTGTTAATGGGCACAGATGAACAATTCTTATAAAAGATTCAATAAGCCAAGGCAACATTGCTGGTTAGTTATAATTTACATTCTTCTTTCGGTCCTCCAAGCAAACCACATAGGTGTACAATTTGTACAAAATATATTCAGTACATGTCCTTTAAGATGGAATCCATTAAAAGGGATCATTTCCCTAGAACAGCACTAAGAAAAAAATATGTAGGTTTTCAAGCCAGCCTATGGATTGATCAGAATAACTGAGGTCTTGAAAGCCCCTTTTATTAAAAAAATTCTTATACAACTTTGTTTTACATCTAACATTTTATGACAAATCTCTAATATTAAGACCACAAAGATGCAAAGACAGTGGTTGTGTCTGTAAAGATTTACCTGCTATATAAGATCACATTTTCCACTTGAGTCATTCTATACATTTGTAGATTTAGCAGGACAGTAATCAATGGGCTAGGGGGCTATTGGCATGTTAATTTCTTGAAATAGAAACAAATCTCCTTTAAGCATGTTGAGCATTCAAAGAACATGTATATGAGACAAGGCCTTACCCATGGCTACCATTGTGCTTGCTTTAGTCTTAATGAAAAGCTAATTTGGCTGTGAAGATGGAAGGAGCCAATGATTTTAAACGCTAATCAAAATCAATACAAATTAAACTTGTACTTCCTAAGATGAATTCCCTGACTTTGAAAGCTGTACGTGGAAGAATTGATACCAATTTAATTAAAACACACTGTAATTGAAAGCTGTGTGAAAGTCACTGGTTCCCAAGGAATAATGTAAAATTTTTCTTTACCTGCTCTTAACATTTGTGAGTTCTCATTCAAGATTGTGCTTGAAAGGCAATTCAAAGCAATGTTGAAAGTATTCTATATCATCTTGATTGGTCATGCCAAGAAGCATGCAAAATTGTTATTGCTTTTTTCCTCTAGGATTGCTTCATAAAATCAGAGATTGCTAGAAAACTTTCTGAGGGTGATAGGAATAACTTCTAGACTACACTTGATAGCTAAATAGTACAGGCAATTTGATAGTACAGCCAGTCTAATGGTTAAGGCACCTGGCTTGAAACTGGAAGCCTATGAATTCTAAACCCACCAAAGGCACACAAACCAGCTGGGTGACCTTGGGCCAATCACTCTCTGTCAGCCCTAAGAAGCTGGTAATGGCAAACCATTGCAAAAAAAAAAAAACATTGAGAAGAAAACTATAAGGGACATGTCTAGACTATTACCCGAATCAACATAACATGAATTGACATCCCTCCCAAACAATTGTGCACATCTTTCACAACAGAACATGTATATGTCTGCAAAAAGTGAACAGCATCTTGTAGAAATGTGCTGAACAAAATTGCTAGGTATAAAATATGGTTCAAGACTAAGAAAAATTGCAAGATGGAGAATGCTATTCAGATCAGAGAGCAAGGCTAGGCCAAAATGAAAGGTCAGATAATAAATAGATTAGATACAATACAATATGTAACAGACGCACCAAATAATGTAAGAAAGGAAGACCTGGCAAAAGAAAGAGGAATATGCTGTAAAAGGAGTGATTCATTCCACTTAAAAAAAACCCAACACTATAACAAATAGATATATACTCACAAAATGTAAACAGACTCCACCAGCCCTGCCAACTTACATTTGCTTTATCCCACCTGTAATAATATACACAAGACACACAAACTCACAAAATATTATCCCATTTTTAATACAGGACTTTAATATTTCATCTTTAACCCAAGACTATTGGCTTCTTGTTAGAATTGTTTATCTCACCACCATGCAATCTCCTTGGAGGCCAGCCTGGTGAGATCCTCCTCACCTGTGTGTCCTTTTACTACTTCCAACTTTTTCCACAAGTTGTTGGATGGGTAGGTGTATCATAGTTGGCTGCAAAAAGAATTCAGATAACTACTAGATCAAGTGGGTGGTGAGCTACATAGGGCTTGGTATGAAATGGATTATCTGGATCATTTTTTTAATCAGGCCGGACTATAGTACTGAGACAGTTTAGTCACATTTGTGGATGATTTTGGATTATTTAAATGAACAACCAGCTGCATTGTATAGCTTGGTTTCTTGTGTAGTTTGATTGCTTCTACAATGCTTTTGTCACAAATAGCAGTTAATTAGCAATAACTAATAGTTGCTATTTAATTAGTCTTTTGTCTAAAGTCTTTGCTTTAAGCTTTGTGGCTGGACTGTGCATTATATTAGGCAACACTATTAATCTAGCAAATACTGTAATCAAGTCTTGCAGCCTAATGCACCAACATGCTGGAATTCAAGGTCTTGCATCAGCAATCAATCAAATTATTTTCATTTTCAGTGGGCCATGTGTTCTGCTAATACTTCTATAGTTTTTAAAGCCTGTAATACTTGGATTGTGGAAAAGAGGATCCTTTATCTGTTCTAAGAAACAATTGGCAGGTGTAAGAGAGGCTTAGTTTTACTCCAAGTTTCCTTCATGCTCCTGTAGATTTCAGAGTCCAAACTTGGTTATATGATAAAGGGACATCACAAAAACAGTGCTGTTAACTCACTGTAAAAACCACTGTTTGGCTTGCTAAAATGGTTACTCATTCAACAGTAGCGCTCTAGTCATCCATCCATCATGCTTGCGCTTGTGTGATACACAGGCTAAAACTCGGCTAATCTATCCTCCAGAGGACATGATTGAAAGCAATACACATCCCAGCAAGGAACCATTCTCTAATGCATTAATGAGAAACCCAGGGGAAATCCTTCAAGGCATCAATAAACGAACAGCATGCCTCGTCCTCCGTCAAGTTTATTACTTTTTACCTGAGACAAATAAAATCCATATTGTAAAGGGAAAACAGCACATGACCTCCCAGCAAAGATAAACATTAGCAGCAGTAAAATGCCATTGCTACACAGGAGAGGTGCCTTTCTGAGAATGTTTGAGAGCTTCAAGTCAGGATTGAGGTGGGGTCACCGAACAGCATGTGGGAAGCTTGTATGGTGCCTGCTTGTCCTATGCTTGAATGAAAGCATTGATGGTTTCTCACATCCTCAGGAAAAGGGGGACTTTTTAAAATATTACAGCCCGTCACCCCCTCCACCAAATGATTGTAATAAGCAATGCATTAACTTGCGATGCCTGGTGAAACAGATGATTTTCTGTTTTCTGAACAAATAGGTCATGTCGGAATACCGTGAAAGAAATTATGAATTCCTGGGTAAAGAATGAATGTTACATGAAGGTTTTGATGAATCTAAGGCAGGGTCTGAACAACTAGGAAGCTGAAAGAGGACTGGTGGTGGCTCAGTCCTGAAAGGAAAGAATGATTGATCATGTTATTCAGCCAAGAGAGGTTGAATGAAGAGATGCCATTGGCATAGCAGAGTGAGGCCATACCGATTAAGACATTGGTCTACTCTAGCCATCATATTTGTCTGCCCTGGATGTATTATGGTGATGTGGGATATTTTATTACAAGATTTTCCCATGGGTAGGGAAATATATCTGCCTGCATGAAAGTGTTATTATCCCAGAAGACTTTGATGGCAATGCACCTTTTGGGCCTGCCATTTATTTATTGGGAAAATCTAGAACTGTATAATCAACTCATGAAGGCAACAAAGGCCTCAGCCAAATTCATTCCACAGCCAAACTGAAAGCTCATAAGGCATTCTAGAGATTGTGTCCATAATACTTTTCTGCTTGTAATAGGTTGTATAAGCCAAAGATACAAGAGAGAATAAGAATAATCACTCACCCCTTTCTATGAAATACTGTAAGGTCAATTATAATCTCACCTTAAGGGGAAATGGGGATCTCATAAAGGACATCCATCCAGAATATGTTCTCAAATGCTCTGCCAGTAATGTTAGATGTACAGTAAAATCATTACAAGAAATAAGGCTGTGCAATACTCTGATTTTAGACATCTGTCTCAATAACTGGATAGTGGAAACATTATTTATTTAAAAAATCCACTTTTATAACATCAATACATTACAACTCTCATTCCAGATGTAAACATTTGGTATAAGACTGTAAAACTGAATATAGATTCTAATTTGAACTAGTTCTATGCCAACATTCTTCAACACAGATGAAAATACTGCTTTTCAGCAAATAGTTGAAATTTAGATGGCAATTCCAAACATTGAATATACAATGTTATTATTTAGCAAGGCTCTTCCTTTGTGACCCAAACTCCTAAGGTCCTTTCAAATGTTCACTGAAATGTATTATGACTTCTTGTTGATTTGGGTACATTATAAATAATCTTTCATTCATCATTTGAACAGCTTCCATAATTGTCTCAATGTCAAGTTTTCTACCCATGAGTTGAGGATTCTAGCTATAAATTTCCTTATATTTCCCCCTTTTTAAAATAAGGTGAAAAGGAGTTATAACATTGTTATTTGATTTGAAAAATTGATTATTTATGTGATCTATTTTACTGTGTTCTATTGGCCTCTGTAAACTGTTCAGATTACATAGCAAATACAAATTTTGAACTTGATTTTACTAATCCTTTCATTCGGGGTTGGTTTTTTTACATTTTTATACTGTATTTCTAAAAAAAGATATAAAGCCTAGAAATACCATGTTTTAAAAACAGCATTTTTATAATTATGACATAATAGCATGCTGAATGTTTACAGGAACTTATTTGACCATCTTGCTCATTTGTATATGGTGAAGCAGGTTTTTATCCATAAATTATTATTACTTCTCAGTTTTGCTATTACCTATTCATCGTCTTCCTTTAACAAGAAATACAAGAAATGACTAGTATTAAAACAGAGGATGTGAATTACAAATTTGTGCACATATAGAAATTTAATTATGCTTCTCTCCTCATAGCTGCTCCTGTATCTACCCAAGCTTTGATTATTACTGATGGAAGTATCACTTCAGTAGAAGGGTTTAACCTCTCCTTCCTACTTAATGCAACTTTCCTAAGCCTCAGTACTAATGGGATTAAAGCATTTAATGATGATGCCTTCCTTGGACTTAGAACACTGAAGACTTTGCTGCTGGACCAGAACCAAATATCAAGCTTTTCTATCACATACAGCACATTTCATGAACTTCAGAAGCTTCAGGTGCTGGTGCTAAGCAACAATGTTTTAAGTACCATTCATGGCACCTGGTTCAAGAACACGAAGGCTCTTATTAGACTCCATTTAAATGGAAATCAGCTTACCAGTATCAATGCTGACAGCTTTGAGATGGCAAATCTTGACAACCTCAGAATCCTGGATCTATCAAACAATTTCATTAACGCTATTGCAAAGAGAGCTTTCCATGGCCTGCCTCAACTGATGGAAATAGACCTTTCTAGAAACAGGCTAGCTCTTATCCCTGACACATTTTCTCCCCTTGGTCAATTAAAACTTCTTAGCCTGGACCAGAATTGGTGGAACTGCACATGCAAACTTTATGATCTAGCTTCCTTTCTAAGACAATATGTGAATTCATCAAAAATACTCAGAAATCCTGAAAACATGAACTGCACAGCTTCTGAAAACCCATCAGTAACAAATCTGCTTCAACTCACAAAGATCAACTGTAAGTCTGCATTGAAGCAACCATCCAGAATTTTTAAAAAAGGGAGAAAGAAATATGGGCGAGACATTGCATTGGTAGCACTCTTCTCCTTTGTAGGTAATGATTCTCTTAACAAGGTGTTGCTTGCTCAGTCCCTAGTTTTATGTTTAAATTGACATTCTTCACTGTTTATGAAGTTAAAGAAATCACAGAGCGAGACATAGAATCTGACAATGATGAAGATCAATCTTCCCTAACCTGATTTTCATTCAGATGTGTTGTGACCACAACTGCCAAAAGGCAAAGCAGCTTTTGCGCAATCTTTTTGCATTTAGGGAAATTTGATGAGAGGACTTGCCCATTCAGAAAATGGCGGTTCAGGGTTGGGGAGAATAATTACTCTCATAACGTGAATTTGCTAGAAAACTGGCTGCCACTTCTAGAGTTCCCTTTCACATATAATATTCTAAATTAGGTTTGCTTCTTTTTGTAGGCATGTAGAGATACTTGTAAAAAAAAAAGCACTCTGCTGCAACTGGCCATAACTGAATTGTCCAAGAAGACCTAGAAAGCCCATTTTGGCCCATCAAGCAGAGTTGTCAAACTCACATCATCATGACATTACATGACGTATCATGACTTTTCCCCCCTTTGCTAAACCGGGCTTGTATGTGGCTAGTGCGTGATGCATATGGCCCGTGGGCCGCGAGTTTGACAGCCCTGCCATAGAGAGATAGATGATCCCGGAGTCTGCCATTTTGCAACGTGTCAGCTTTTGCCTTTGACTGCAAAGCCAGCCTTGACTTTTCAGAAACCTCCCCCCTCCACGCAGGCATTATTGCTGAGGCAACAAGCTGTCTGCAGCTAGCATTGGTTTATTCTGTGTAGATTCTCTCCCATCCAATATTTCTGTTTTCCCATTGTAAGGAGTACTTGTATCCTACTAGTACAGTTTATTTTAAGAGGTTTCCAAATATCAATTGAAAAAGTTCCATGCAAATTAATTATTGTTAAAATGTTGTTGGGGGACATATATATATATACATATGATATAGATGTGTTAACCATTGAGCTACAGAGGCAATAGAGCACAGGTTCGATTCCCAGCATGGGTATGGCTAGCTGATGAGAGCTAAATAGCTTGAAATAGATCTATACTAGTCTCCCTTTATTTATTTATCAGCATAAATATAACAAATGTAACAAAAAGGCAACAGTAAAAAATATTGGGTTTCTTTCTGGATGGTCTCTTATGACGAGCCGAAGACAGAGAGTGGAAGTGTGACCTTCCTCCCATATTTGGGCATACCAGGGGTTGTGACTTTAAATATATATATATATATATATATATATATATATATATATATATATATATATATGTGTGTGTGTGTGTGTGTGTGTGTGTGTGTGTGTGTGTGTGTGTGTGTGTGTGTGTGTGTGTGTGTGTGTGTGTGTGTGTGTGTGTGTGTGTGTGTGTGTGTATGTGTATGTGTATGTATATATATATCAGAGGTGGGTTCCTACCAGTTCGCACCTATTCGGTAGAACTGGTTTGTCAAATCTACTGAACCGGTTAGAAGAGGTTCCACCAGTGGACCCAGAAAGCAGGCCACACCTAGAGAAGAGGTTCCAAATTTTTTGAAACCCACCACTGGTCCTTGGATATGATTATTCTACACTATCATGCTCATATCTATAAAACTCAATGCCTCTGTGAAAGGTAAGGATGACTACTGCGTTTGTGGTGCAATCAGAACATTGTGTGTGTTGAAGTTGTTTTAACGCAAACCAAAGATGCCTTTTAAAAAACAAGTTTACATCATATTCTTATGCATGCCAGTGCTGTGTGTGAGGTAATTTAAGGTGGTTCTGACAAGTGTTGTCGGCATCTTCATATCCGGTCACATGGGCAGCAAGCCACTCCCACAAAGGAGGCCACACCCACAGAGTAGGTTCGAACAATTTCTGAATATATGTGTGTGTGTGTGTGTGTGTGTGTGTGTGTTCACAACAAGTTATTTTGATGAAGTCAACACTGTGGATTTGTTCTTCTGCTCTTGAGAGTTACAATTTCTCATTTCATAAGCTGAGCAGGAGAGTTCACAGTCTCCTCTTGTGTTACGCTGTTCACGTTATAGTTGTTCATGTGGTCTACTTGTCTGAACAAGATATTTGCAACTGTTGGTTTCCAACATGCTACAGGAATCAATTGTCCTATGCTTACTGAGCAGTGTCCTCTCCTGCGCCTGGGATAGGTTGTATTTCATTATTTTGGAATGGTGGATTAGTTGCTTCTTTGATATGACCCTCAGCACTGCTCAGCTGACAATACAATAATCTCTGTCCTTAAAAAAACCCTGCTAAAAATGTATCTATATTTTGGAATTGAAATGCTTGCCTGAAGCTATATCATTGCCTGAAGCTATACCATCTTAGGCTCTGATCTTATTTCATTTCACAAACTAAGAAATATTAAACACACATCGTGTGTGGAAGAGACGACCAAGGAAAAAAAAAAGCTATGAGGATGCTGAAAGAATTGATAAATGATATTTTTCTCCCTTCTGGAGTAAAATAAAAGTTTAGTAGCTCTTTATTTGAAATATCAAACAATCTATATCAGAGGTGGTATTCTGCTGGTTCACCCAGCTTTGGGTGAACTGGTAGTGACAGCAACGGGAGGCTCCGCCCACCCACCCAGATGTCATCACGGACATTCTGTGTATGCGCAGAAGGTTCTGTGCATGTGCAGAAGGGCTGCATATGCACTTCCAGTTCCAAACTGGTAAAGAAGATGATCTATATACATAAAAAAGCTGAAGTTCCATAGACATTTAAACTCATCCTGGATTTTCTTCCTTTTTGCTTGTATTATTTACTTCACAATCTTATTTATACATTATTGGAACCTATACATAAGCTCAAATTAATTGGAATGCTTAAAAAATTGTATAAAATTAGCAGGGTGGAAGATTGTTCCATCGCCATGTAGTTTTATGCACTGTAGATTTCATGTAATTCTTGAAAAATATTCCAAGCAAAATCATTGACATATATAGATGTAAAACTATGAGGGGATTTAATTGGCTCCCTATGCAACTCTCCCTTTCAGCTACGTTCAAAAATCTCATATTGCAGGATAATCAAATTAGTTATGTTGTTCTATTACAGCTGCATTTCAATGTCCAATAGGAACACTTTTACTGTTCTTACTGTAATACCTTGATAAACTTTCTATTTGTTACAGGAGGTGCTGGTCTAACGTGCCTAGCTTTGGCCTTCTTTAACAGGAAACTTCAGTCTCGCAAAGCAAATGGAGGCCCATCAGAAAATTGCTGTTGCCGAGTCCTAGGTGGATCTCAATGTGATCATGAGCCAAGTAATTACCTCACGAAGGGATACTGTAACTGCCACTTAACTTGGGAAAATGAAATAAAAATTATGTCGAGGTTGGGTGCTGGTGAGAAAATGCCATATTTACGGACAAATAGTTATCAAGGAACGATAAAACCAGAGTGTAAGTGCACAGGCCCAAAAATTCCATTTGGAAGCATTCAAAGTAAGGATGAACCAACAAAAAACAAGCATTTCTTATGCTTTAAATGTAAAACTCAAGAAGCTTCCCAGAATATAGAAGTACCTCATAAAACAGAGTTACCCCTGCAAAAATATTTCCAAAGAACTCAACATTCAGAAAACTCTGGGCAATTTGTGGAAGATTCATTAAACACAAGATTAAAAGATGGTACAACTTTCAATCAAGGTAAGTAATCTTCCAGAAAGAGAAAATGAAAAAAAATTCCCTTCACTGAATATTGTCCTAGTTGATATCCTAGACATAACATATTGCAACATAGAAATGAAAGTGGAGACAATGGGTCCCGGATCCAAGAATATTTGAACAAGAGAAGTTAATCAGAAGTGTAATTAAATCCCATGCCAATATAGCCTGCCTGAAACAGAACAATGATTTTGATGTGTGGGACAAAAAACATTGTTAGTAGCTACACAGATATAAAATGAAGTTTACTACAGAGATGTGGAATACAGTAGATACATATAATATACACATTCAGCCATTTTCTTTGATTTTGGATCTCTGATAACAATACCACAAAGATAGTGGTAGTTCCTGGCACAGAAAGTTTGAGATGAGGTCAGAGGAAGAAAGAAAAGCACTTTCAATTGGGGGTAATAGCTCTCAATCATATCAATGAAGGTGACGACTGATAATTGAGTCACTTTGCAGTGAGATGGGTGGTAAATGAATTTAATAAAATAAAATAAATAGTGAATGGGAAGGACAAAACCCAATAAATCTCTGGCACAAATTGGTATAAAAAGGGAACAACGAAAATCTGGACATGGTTGGTTGAAGTAAGAAAAAGGGAGGAAAGGAGGGAAAAAAGCTCAGAGGTATAGAAGAGAAGAAAAATATATGGTGGGCAGGAAAATGGAGTGGAGAACAGACAGTTCAGAAACTTATTTGATTTTTACCATCACAATATTTAATGAATAACAACAAACTAGGGACATCTTTTAGAATTTAGAATTTAGAATTTTATTAGTATTTGTAGGCCGCCCTTTTCCCTGAGGGGACTCAGGGCGGCTCACACAAAACTGGGAAGGGGGAATACAGACATTAAGACAGAAACATGTAATAAAATAGCAAGCAACATACATTCATCATTCGGGAGGGGTAACTATCCTATCCCCAGGCCTGACGGGCGAGCCAGTTCTTCAAGGCTATGTGGAAGGCTTGGACGGTGGAGAGGGTACGAATCTCCACGGGGAGCTCGTTCCAAAGGGTCGGGGCTACTGCTGAGAAGGCCCTCCTCCTTGTAGTTGCCAGCCGACACTGGCTGGCCGATGGGATACGGAGGAGGCCTAATCTATGGGATCTTATCGGTCACAGGGATGTAATTGGCAGAAGGCGGTCTCTCAAGTATCCAGATCCACCGCCATGTAGGGCTTTATGGGTGATTAATAGCACCTTGAAGCGCATCCGGAGATCAACAGGTAGCCAGCGCAGCTCGCGGAGGATAGGTGTTATGCGGGTGAATCGGGGTGCACCCGCAATCACTCGCGCGGCTGCATTCTGCACTAGCTGAAGTCGCCGGATGCTCCTCAAGGGCAGCCCCATGTAGAGCACATTGCAGTATTCCAGCCTAGAGGTCACAAGGGCCCGAGTGACTGTTGTGAGAGCCTCCCGATTCAGGTAGGGTCGCAACTGGCGCACCAGGCGAACCTGGGCGAATGCCCCCCTGGTCACAGCCGTTAAGTGGTGGTCAAATGACAGCTGTGGATCCAGGAGGACTCCCAAGTTGCGAACCCTCTCTGAGGGGTATAAAATTTGACCCCCCAGCCTGAGTGGTGGAATAGTAGCCAAATCTTTGGGAGGAAAACACAACAGCCACTCGGTCTTTTCTGGGTTGAGCACAAGCTTGTTAACCCTCATCCAGTCCATAACGGCCTCAAGGCCCCGGCTCATCACGTCTACCGCTTCATTGAGTTGGCACGGGGCGGACAGATACAATTGAGTATCGTCCGCATATTGATGGTATCTAATCCCGTGCCTGCGGATGATCTCTCCCAGCGGTTTCATGTAGATGTTGAATAGTAGGGGGGATAAGACCGAGCCCTGAGGCACCCCATAATTTAGGGGCCTAGGGGACGATCTCTGCCCCCCCACTAACACCGACTGTGACCTGTCCGAGAGGTAGGAGGAGAACCACCGTAACACGGTGCCTCCCACTCCCACCTCCCGCAGTCGTCGCAGAAGGATACCATGGTCGATGGTATCGAAAGCCGCTGAGAGGTCAAGGAGGACCAGGATGGAGGAACGTCCTTCATCTCTGGCTCTCCAGAGATCATCCATCAATGCGACCAAAGCGGTTTCTGTGCTGTAACCGGGCCTGAAGCCTGACTGGAAGGGGTCTAGGTAGTTTGCTTCTTCCAAGGACCGTTGGAGCTGGAAGGCCACCACCTTCTCAACAACCTTCCCCAGAAAGGGAAGGTTGGAGACTGGACGATAGCTATTAAGAACAGCTGGATCCAAGGATGGTTTCTTCAGGAGGGGTCTCACCACCGCCGCTTTCAGTGTGGCGGGGAAGTTCCCCTCCCGAAGGGAGGCGGTTACAACCGCCTGGATCCAGCCTCGTGTCACCTCACTGCAGTTAGTAACCAGCCATGAGGGACACGGATCCAGGACGCAGGTGGAGGTACTTACAGCTCTCATGGCCTTGTCCACATCCCCGGGGGTAACGTCCTGAAACTCAACCCAGAGCTGTTCTACTTGGTCCCCCTGCGCCTCGGCTGGAACTGCGGGGGTGGAGTCCAAGTCCGACCGAAACCGAGCAATTTTGTCCGCTAAGAATTGGGCATACTCTTCAGCTCTGCCCTGCAAGGGTTCCCCCGCCTCCCTTTTGTTCAATAGGGAGCGGGTTATCCTAAACAGGGCGGCTGGACGGGACTCAGCGGATGCTACCAGGGTGGCTATGTACGATCTTTTTGCTGCCCTAAGTGCCCTGGTGTATTCCCTGGTGCAGGTGGTTACCATTGCCCGGTTCGATTCGGACTTATCGGACCTCCAACGGTGCTCTAGGCATCTCCTCCGGCGCTTCATCTCCCGGAGTTCCTCGGTGAACCAAGGGGGTCTCCGGGATCCGCCGCCTCGGAGGAGCTGCAGTGGCGCAATCCGGTCGAGGGCCTCCGACGCTGCCGAGTGCCACGCAGCAGCCAGAGTCTCCACCGGACTGTGGGCGAAAGTGTCAGGAATAACCCCAAGCTCTGTCTGGAACCTTGACGGCTCCATAAGACGCCTGGGGCGGAACCACCTGGTTGGTTCCTCCTCCCTACAGTGGGGGTTTGGCCTCCGGAAGTCGAGCCTCAGTAGGCAATGGTCTGACCACGACAGGGGTATGATGTCACTCCCCCTCAGACCAAGATCACAAATCCACTGCTCCGAGAGAAATACGAGGTCAAGCATGTGTCCCGCTGAATGGGTTGGGCCCCGAATTACTTGGGTCAAGCCCATGGCTGTCATGGAAGCCATGAACTCCTGCGCCCCATCAGAGTTTTCACCGAGCGACGGCAAATTAAAGTCCCCCAGGACCATCAACCTAGGGAACTCAATTGCCAGCTCGGCTACCGACTCGAGGAGCGAGGGGAGGGCTGCTGCAACGCTGTTGGGAGGCAGGTACGTTAGCAGCAGACCCACTTGACCCTTGAGGTCCAACTTTAACAGCAAAGACTCACACCCGACAATCTCCGGAGCAGGGACCCTACGAGGAACTAACGACTCCCGGATAACAGCGGCCACACCCCCACCCCTTCCCTGGGCTCTCGGCTGATGTAGCACCTGAAATCCTTCTGGGCACAGCTCTACAAGGGGGACTCCTCCCTCTGGGCCCAGCCAGGTTTCAGTAATACATGCCAGGTCTGCCCTCTCGTCTAAAATTAAGTCCCGGACGAGAGGAGCTTTATGTACAACAGACCTGGCATTTAGCGACAACAGCCTGAGACCAGGGTCCTGACTACTTGCGCCATCTGGTCTTGGAGTGGGACTCCTAGGGCCGGAAGGAGGGATCTCTGTAATGTAGCGAACCCTCCTTCCCCGGTAATGGCCTGCCCTAAAGTCCCCGCCGTATCTGCCTCTCCCTGTTACGACCGCAATACCCCGACCCTCTCCCGTGTCTCTGGTCCCCTCAACCACCCCCGTGGCCCCCGCAACTCCCGGCAGGTCCTCCGAATCACGCATACTCATACACTCCCCCAAACAGTCCCCACGTAAGAAGTTAAAAACACAAAATTTACAACAATATGATCATAAAAGTGGGACATTCATTCATCTCAAACGTACCTCATGCATAGCCCATACAAAGGAAGAAGAGAAAGATGAAAGAAAAGAAAGAAATTATAAATTGCGCAAAAAATTGATTAGTTTAAAGTGCGAATAGTTCTGGGAAGGTCCAAAAAAGTCCAAGATGGTTGAGGCAAGGAGAGGGCCTTCTATGTACTGTAAATACCCCCACTCGGCCAGTAGTGGCGCTATCTGTGGTAGCAGGTCCAAGGCGGCATCAGGCAACAGTGGCCGTGGCAGATGAAAGTGCAGATAAAAGAGCAGATGGAAATATAATCCAAAAAGTCCAAAGGCCGCATTCCGAGAGGAGTCTAATCTCACCCAGCAAAAGGCCCTGCGGTGGCGACGGCCCAGTGGAGGGGAGAATGCACCGACAGGGGAGGCCAAGCCGAGGGGAGAGGAAGGGGGGTGCAATAGCAGCAGATGAAAACAGCCTCCCATTCTCTCCCAGTGCTGTCCCAGGCTAACCGCCTTCTCCCTGGGGCGATGAATAGTCCAGTGCAAATCCACAGCAACCAAAAACACAGACGAGACAGAAGTTTGTATCCAGAAGTTATCATATTGTTATCTTACATAGCCGATACATTAGAATTCCCCTTTTTGGCTTTGTGGACTGGTGGATATGGGGGGGAGAGGGGATGGATCTGCATGCGCGGCAGGCAAGCTCATGCACACAGGCACAGCGACATTTGGTGAAGAGGTGTGTGCTCCATCTGTTGCTCATGTAAATAGAGCACAAGTACCTATGCTTGTCTGCTGCTTGCACAAGTGGAAATGTGCGTGTGAGCTTGCACGAGTGGGGATGCACATGCATGAAAATATTCGCCTGCCACTTCTGGGGCCCCGTTGCAAAATGCTCAAGGTCTGGGAGTGGGCTGTGGCAGGGGGGGGGTGTTATTGAACCCTGCTATACATGATAATTACTTCTGGTCAAGGTCAGTTTTTTTAAATTCTAATCATTCATTTCAGATGATAAATAAATGTTCCCTCTGAATGACTGTTAAAGACAGCACTTCTTCAGTTGATTATATTTTGTAGAGGAAGAGAGAAATGAGCCAGTTGTTTCAGAGAAGATATTTTTGTGGGGATGGGCATCATTGTTAAAGGTGTTCCAAACATCTGTTTAATCAGGGTATGAAAACTCCCTCTACATGTGCTAAGTTTCAACATTTGCTATTTAGCAGGAATCAGAAGTGACACATGGCAAGGAGGACGTCCAAGGCCTGCCTGTGCTTTGGTACAGGAGAAGCTTGGGGAACATTTAGCAAATGAATTGTGTCAGTCTCTTTCTCAGACTGAGTGTGATGACTGCTTCAGGCCTTACAAGCAAAGGCACCTAATTACAGCCTTGTCATCGACAACAGAAGAGTCCAAGGAACACTGTGTGCAAGCAGCATTAGGACACTATAGATCAAAATGTGAATTCTTAGCAAGGAGCAGGAATATTTCTCCACAACTGGACCACTTCCTTATCTCTAAATGCATTCGCTGTGATAAAAATCAAAACTGCCCAAAAGTAATGGAAGAGAACTATGGCAAAACCATAAAATTGGAGACAGAACAGAGTGAAGATAAGGGCACAAGATCAGCTGGCTGCCATATGAATGCTGCAAATATACCTTTATCACCAGCCATCGAGAAAACCAAGAAGCCCAAGCAGGTTAGATTTTACACAGCTGAACTGGCAACCACAAAAAGGGCAAATGTGACAACTAGTGGTTTAAGTGGAAAAATATTTCCTCAGAACAAACAATGGCATGAGCAGACTCAAGGAAACCAATCTCCTACTTGGGCAAAACTGTTTAGTGATTCAGAAGCAAAAATTAAAGAAAGGCAGCCATCTTCTTCCCATCCCATGGATCCTCCTGTAGAAAAAGAGAACGAACCAATTCAAAGGACTAAAATAAACACGAAAATCCCACATTCATTGACTGTCCAATTAAATTTACATCTTTTCAGGAAAGGAAAAATCCATCCGAAAGAACTTCATCATCAAAAAAGCTTAGAGCACCCCTCACAGTCTCAACCCATGAGATTGCTACCTACTTCCCAGATGGAAGAGAAAAAGAGGAAAAGAAAAAAGAATTCAGAACATTCAACTCAAGAGAGGTTAGAAAAGGGCAAAGATGGTATTTCTAACAAAGCAGTGGTTGAAGAAGTGCCGGAAGAAAATGGCAAGGATGGAGAAACACCCACTTCTGCTTCTTTTCATAACATGCCTGCCTTAACTATTATCAAGGATTCCTCATCAACCAAGCATTTAAAACCTCTAACTGCTTCACCTACATTCTCAGATAATGTTCCCATTATCTCCCCTTCATCTGGCCACTCACCAAATATTGCACCAAATGTAACAAATAATATTTCTACACTGTTGAGTTCTAAAAAGCTTAAGAGGGGCACTTCAGATGCTGAAGTCTTGTCCTTTCATCAGCATTCTCCACAAAAGGAATCAAAAGAAAAACGCCATTGCCTTTCTTCTGCTCCTTTTAGGCAAGCAGACGGCCTTGACTTTCAGAAACCCAGCAATGGAGATTATATGCACTCTCAGCAAATAATGGAAAATAAAATGCATAGTGTGTGTATAGATCACTTCAGAGACCAACCTTTAAAAGGGCAGAATGGAAATTTCACCAGGAAAGATGAACTGGAAGGGCAGGAAAAGGTTAGTGAATCTGAATCTGTGCAAGAAAATCTATCCGGTATGGAGTCTCAAAATGTAGTGGAAGTACCACCATCGAATGCACACCAGATTATCTCCAAAAAGGAAACAGATAGACTCATACCTCCAGTTCACTTGAGTAGCGCGTTGCCTGATTGTCAAGCCTTAAAAGAAGAGCTACAAATTAACAACCAAGAGGAAGATGAAACCTTAACACAGCAACTGAGATCAGATTTTAAAACAGAAAGCAACAGTGAGTTGATTCCAAATATACCATTGCACTCACCAGGTCTGAAAGAAGAAGCAGCACAATCTGGGGATGAATGGGACAATAACAAATCCAACACACTGCATAAAAATATTGTCAAGGTAGCCATTATCTCTGATACATTCAGCATCCCGAGTTCTTCTGAAAATGGAAGCCTATATCTAAATAGAAAGGTGGATCCTCAAAAGAACCATAATGTGCATATGGATAATGACCACAATTTGCAAAAAAATCTGGATAATCCATTTGACGAAGACAGCACAAAACATAAAGAAGGTAAAATGCCACTAGCTACACATCAAGAGCCTCCTTTGTTAGCAGAGTTTAAAGACGTCAATTATGAGCAACGAACTGAGACATCTTCACTTTCCTGCAATATAAATAAAGCAGAAATCTCAGTTCCCATGCCTACACCGTCTCCCACATCTATTGATTATAAAGAAGAATTTCCTTTGCAAGTGGAACAAAGCAAAGCAAACCTTTCATAACACTTGTATTCTTCCTTAGTCCTCTTCAAAGACAAAACCACTTTTCAGTATGAAAATCCACGCTTACTGGATCAGAAATTTCAAATGTTACTGCAATATTTTATGGAAAACAAAGAGCTTGTAAAAGTCAGACCAGAATTGAAAACGAAATGATGTGCGGTAAGTTTTAGAGCTGTGGCCATAAATTAGAGACAATAAGCCACAATATTTTTTTAAATGTTCAAATCATCAGATAATATAAGAATATATTAAATTATATAGGACTGACAGAGGTAACTTGAATGTTAATGGATCTTTATTTAAACTAGAATGCTGAAATCTAATGCACGTCTACTCCAATTCATACAAAAATTGAAGAGCTATTCAGATTTGGGAACTCAAATTCTGTGCTTTCTTCAAGGAAACATTGCTGTTGGAGAGTTTAGATTGTTTCCAAATGCTATATCTGAAAAAGATGGTAGAAATGTTCCACCCTGCACTCACTGACCCACCCACAGATTCACAGCAAAAAATTCACTGCAAAAGAATCTGTTAAGAAGACTATTACATGTTCTGTTTTGGGATACTATATTTCTCCATCAAAATTTCAAACATTAAAAAATTACTCTGCGAAATGAAGGAAGCCACATGGTTCCTCTTGATAATATATGTGATTTTATGTATACTATACAATAATGAAGACCTCTGTATTGAAGTTGGCTGTTTTCTCTCTTTTCTTTGAAAAAAGTCATTATCTGTTAACTCAGGTATCTGCAGAATTTAGAGGATCATTGCGCTGTTTTTTGTTTTCTTTGTTGTTCTAGTTTTTCCCTCAAACACAGTTTATCTAAGTATTTGTATATATCTAAACCCTTAATTTTGTCCCCTTTATACAATTCTGTAAAAAATTCCCAAAATGCCTTTTGAATCTCCTCCTGTTGACACCTCCTTCCCTCTATAACTCAATTTGGTTACATTTTGAATTTTCCTTTTTTTCCTAATCTGATAAGCTAACCATCTTCCCGGTTTATTTGCGTTACAAAAAGTGTTGTGTTTTGCATATAATAAACTAGTGGCTACCTGGTCAGAGATCAACATATCAAATTGGGATTTTAATATGGTAATTGCTTCCTTAACCTTGGTATCGGCTGGATTCAATGTTAATTCCAACTCTTTCCCTTTAATTTCCTCTTCCAATTCTTTTCATTTTTGCCCTTGTTTATGTCTATGTATTTTGTTTATATTCATCAGTACTCCTCTCATATACGCTTTGCTTGCGTCCATACAAATTCCATGGGTGTACCCTTATTCATATTCAGAACAAAGTATTCAGATAACAATTTTTTACAATCATTAATGTACTTTTCATAACGTACCCCAAACTCAGTTTAGATTGTATTGTTTTGTAACAGAACACACAATGTTAGGTTGAACCTTTTAAGAAAGCAGCAAAGAGGTAAGTCTTTGGGGTGGGGGTGGGGGGAAAGTATTATAGCAATAGCAATAGCAGTTAGACTTATATACCGCTTCATAGGGCTTTCAGCCCTCTCTAAGCGGTTTACAGAGTCAGCATATTGCCCCCAACAACAATCCGGGTCCTCATTTTACCCACCTCAGAAGGATGGAAGGCTGAGTCAACCCTGAGCCGGTGAGATTTGAACAGCCGAACTGTAGAACTACAGTCAGCTGAAGTACCCTGCAGTGCTGCATTTAACCACTGCGCCACCTTGGCTCAGTGCTCAATGCTTAGAACATTTTCACTGAATCTCAGGGTACTACTACTACAATTTTGGAGGCATTTAACAGTAGTTCCAGAGAATGTGGAGACTTGGCCAAATAGCAACCTCCATCCTTCTGTGACAGAATAGGGGAGAAAAGGAAGCCTATCTGCCACTTTGAATATAGACTGGTTGGTCAATACCACGAAGAAGTGGAATAAGTGTGAGAATAAAAGGAAGTTGTATCTTCTCCACTTATATAGAATGGCAGTAGGAAGAAAGTGAATAGTTTCTAAGCTTGCCCTCTACTGTGGATTTGAAAGGTTAGCTATGCTTCTGAAACCAGCTTAGTAGAGTTTAGAATAGAATTCTTTATTGGCCATGTGTGATTGGACACACAAGAAAATTGTCTGGTGCATATGCTCTCAGTGAACATAAGGAGAATAAAATACATTCATCAAGAATAAAAAGATACAGCATTTAGTGATAGTCAAGGTTACTAATAAGCTATCAAATCATACTAGGAAACAAATAAAAACAATATAAATTGAAAGATACAAGCAGCATGGTTATAGTCATAAGAGATAGATACTAGGAAGAGATGAATAATAGTAATACAGTCTTAGTAAATTATTGACAATGTTGTGGGAATTAGTTGTTAAGTAGAGTGATGGCATTCAGGGAAAAAAGATAGAGACAGAGCCTGTGTCTTCAGGTCACATCAGAGACATCCCTTCATTAAGGACAAACAACATTTGGATCAATGAAAATCAGAGCATCTTATAATTTCAGGAACTGCATACACCACTACGCACAACACAGAGAGCCCTGTACATTTGAAAATCTCATGCACCGCACATCCCTCTATGCCATAGATATATTTCTCCCTTGCACCTGAACACACTTCTTGGTCATCTCCCATTCCATTATTCAAAACAAATACATCCTCAGTTCAATCCAACAGGCTCTTCTATTGGGAAGATTTTTTTTGTTAAAAAACATCCCTCCTTGTTATTTTCCAGCCAGCAGAATCATTCTGAGAGGGAACCTAATGCACCCTTAGCTGTTCCAGTCTTAAATTAGACATTTCCATCTTTCTTGACACAAGGGTTGGCATGCATAAAATCTATGTCACCTCATGCATAATCTGATGCTGACAATGAAGGTGAGGTCTGCTATCTGCTGAACTTGTGTTGGCAGACTGAAGCTCCCCTCCCCTCTCCTCCAGTCACTCACCACTGCTTTTCATGGCTTTTTTGGCGGGGGCTGAAGGAGAAATTGGACACCTTGTTTATGTGGATACATCAGCTCATGTACACCTGACTGTACTTCAGAAGGCATAATTCAGGCAATACCAAAATGTCTGATATACACTACATACACTGGTATTCTGGCGGTCCAATGATTAACATGTTGTTGAATCAAGCGGTCCAATATTCAACATGTTGTTCAGTAGATAAGTAACCAATGTGTAAAGGGAGGGGAGGGTAATGGTGGTGATGGGGCACTACCAATCAAAGGGGGGGAAATGTATTTCATGTATTGCTGGTTCTTAAACCCAAATTAATGCATTAAAGATGTTATGCTGCTTTGGCTACAAAGTTTTTTTGTGTGTGGCTTCTCTTTCTATTGCTTTTATTACTTTAAAAGGGAAGCACCACCATTTTGTCCACCCTACTGCAATTTTGCATATGGTATGGATTACTTGTAGAAGCTGTTATCTGCAAATACGTTGCCACTAAATAAACCTCTGTGCAAAAATATCTCAGGATAGGTGGGATAAAACAGGAGAGTGGCTGGAGGTGGAGCTGGAAGGAGTCCATTCAATGCACTTTGAGAGTTTTTCATGTTTCCTCTTGCATTATTCCTCTGTCCACTGACCAGTCAGCTGGGCTTTTTTGGGGGAACAGAGGTCTATTGATCTTCTAGAAGAGAAGTAGATCCATATTCAGAAGTGACGTCACCAGATAGAGCATTTGGTGATCAGACCATTTGACAAGTAGCTGAAGCTTCCAATCTCTGCCCACACTTGCCCAAATCTGCCCGATACATTTTAAGGAAACAAGGTTGCAGTTGTTTTTTTTCTGCCAGCTAACATTAGGTGGGATGGGAATATAAGGACTGCCCTTAAATTGTCATGCAGTAAGTTAATTTTTTAAAATTTAGTTTTTAGAATATATTTTTTTGTCCTGCCTTCTTTACTTTGTAAATAGATCAAATTGGTTTGTTATCAGGGCAGGACAGATTACAGCTTGGCCCTTGAGGCGCTGCAAATTTTGTTAGCATATTTTTCTACTGACTCAAGGGTTTGAAAAATGTACATGAACATGGCTGAGAGAAAAGGATCCTATGATTCAAATTTGGTTTGTGGAGTATATTAAAAGGCAAACTGAAGAAGCAAAGTATCTTGGATTAGTTCTATTGCCTGTGACCCAAGGAAAATACTTTCCTAGATGTGATGACTGACTGCTCATAGATAGTTTATCATTTCTATTATTAAAATTATTATGAAGGGAGCGTGAAAATGCAAGATAGAGGAAACAGAAAAGAAATATGCCTGATTATATAGTGTTTTGTAGGGAAACTAAAAATTTTAACCAGTAGATGGAGCTATCTATTTTTGTCCCTCATAATTTGAAAATATTTAACCAAAGTATTGTAATAATCAATTTCTGACAAGTGAAGGCTTTAAACTAACTTAAGGTTTTGAGAAATAAATATTGTACTACCATTTTAACAACATTGGATCAATCTCTTGAGCAACACCAGATATATCCTGGGTTTATCCTTCCTTCCTTCCTTCCTTCCTTCCTTCCTTCCTTCCTTCCTTCCTTCCTTCCTTCCTTTCTTCCTCTCTCCCTCCATCTTTCCTTTCCTTTCCTCCCTCCCCTGAGATGAAGCAATAGGAAGGATATGACTATAGTATTTCCAGAATATAAAGAAAATCAAATCAAATTGGCAATTTGTTCAATCTTGCTGATTTCCTGCTAAACAATTCAAGCCTCTAAACCAGGGATGTCAAACTTGCATCGTCACGGCATTGTCATGTGACATATCGGGAGTTTTCTCCCCTTCGCTAACCCAGACATGGGTGTGGCCAGCACGTGACACATCCAGCCCATGGGCTGTGAGTTTGACAGCCCTGCTCCAAACTGTCTTCTTTGAAGAGGGTGGGGTATTAGGAGATATGAAGAATGGTGACTTCTTATGCATTTTATACATAGAGATGCAGAAATTTAGCTATGAAGCTTTTTCTTATATAATACAAAGAAAATGTCAGTTAGTTGAAAGGCAGCTTTTTAAAGTCATAGAAGGAGAAAGGCCCCAAAACAACAACAGGAGGTTCCTATTGTCTTTCTCAGTAAACATTATCAGTATGGATTGTTAGATTTGTAAAAAATCTCTTTTTTCTTTAAGGTTTTAATTCTCTTTAAAAGTTAGGATTTCCTTGAGTCACCCATCTTGTATAATGAAGCTGATTTTACTGTAAAAGATCAACTCTTGGTGAATTTGCTATTTGTATTCAGACATCAATTCTGAAATATAATCCTTATTGTTTTAACCAATTAAAATGTATGTAACTTTGTAACATGTTATATATTCCTTTATTAATGTCTTAAAGGAAATGAAGAACTACAGTATCTTTCTCAGTTTTTAATTCCTAAAAGCTTTTTCTTCACACTATGTTATTCAGAGTGAGGTTGGCTGGCAGCCCGAAGCTATTACAGGCCAGTGAAGTAGCAGGATCTTCTATTTTATATAGGAAAAAACACCAATTAACTTCTATCAGCATATGGAAAAATCTGTTGCAGATTGTAGCCCTATATTTTTTTTCTTCCATTTAATTGTTTCTGGTTCTCAGAGACTGCCTGGACAAGCCTGGGAACTTACATTGGGATGGTTTTTCAGAAGTGTTTTGCCATTGCCTCCTTCCTAGGACAGAAGTCATCCAGCTGGCTTTATGCCTAAGGCAGGACTAGAACACAGTCCTCAGTTTTCTCTCCTCATGCCTTAATAGCAATAGCACTTAAGACTTATATACCATTTCATGGTGCTTTACAGCACTCTCTAAGCGGTTTACAGAGTCAGCCTATTGCCCCCAACAATCTGGATCCTCATTTTACCCACGTTGGAAGGATGGAAGGCTGAGTCAACCTTGAGCTTGGTGAGATTCAAACTGCCAAACTGTGCAGTTTGGGAAGCTATGACACACGTGTCACCATGACATTTTGGGTGACACACCAGTATTTACTAACACCCAACAACTATTTTTGAAAGTATGCGCTGTTCTCACTCAATTTTTGGAGACTGTGGAGCAGGGGTGACTGTGGAGCAGAACCTGTCAGAACCTGTCAGCAGGTTCTGATAGGTTCTGGAGAACTGGTAGTGTACATTTTGAGTAGTTCAGAGAGCTGGCAAATACCACCTCTAACTGATCACAGAGTGGGGTGGGAATGGGGATTTTGCAATATCCTTCCCCCAGGTGTGGGGAGGGAGTGGAGATTTTGCAGTATCCTTCCCTTGCCACACCCACCATGCCACGCCCATAGAACTGGTAGTAAACAAAATGAATTTCACCCACTGCTGGGGTGGACATGTGAGAATGGGATGGGCTCTTCTGTGGCTGAGAAGCTTCAGAAGTTGCACAAGAGGTCCATGGTCTTGTGCGGCCTCTTTAGCCTCCAAAAATTGCTTGAGAACAGGGCATGTTTTCATGAGGCTGCAGAGGCCATTCAAGCAGCATTCTCTGAAACTGATTCTGGAATGAAGAGCTTGTGGGAGTCGGAGCAGTCGTAGGTAGGTTGCAGGGCCTGTCAACAGAGAGAGGACAGTGCCTGAAGGTAAGGGGTGTACAGCAATTGTGCTGCTCCCCAAGGCTTGTGTTCCTTGGAGAATAGTGAGGGTCCGCCTTTTTGAATGAAAGCTGTGGCACCATGAATAAATTTGAGGCTCAATCTGCTGCTGATTGCCATTCTTCAGGATGGCCTAGAGAGAGAAAATTGTTTCTCTTTTGTTGGGGGGGGGATGAAGGGTGGGGGAAAGACATGCCAGCAGACTCAAGTTAGACATTTTTCAAATTTTTGCGTCATTACTGTCTTAGCCACTAACCAAGCTGGCTCTCCAACTTCAATCAAACTTTTGAAAAATCTTCTGTGCAGATTATAGCTTTCACATCATACAATATGGTTAACACAAAGGCTGAGCTCAAAAGAAGTAAGCGGGCAGATTCATTTAGTACATAGATGAGAGACTATCAGGAAATTGTCACTGCATTAACACTATTCACTATTCTTCTTAGCTTTTCTCCTTGCTAACAATCCTTGCTTCCACTGCATCTAATAACCACTTTATACATTTCCTTTTGTTTAAATTTCTCACATTGATTTTTGAAGGAACTCATTCATTCTATCCCACCAACCATTATTTTCTCCCTCTCTCTGCCTCTCAACACATTTGTTCTTCCATCATATATTTGTTTTGCTATTCAAACCTTATTCACTCTCTCTGCGTGAAGGAACCACTCCAGATGCTTCTTTTTTTTTACTCGTCACTCACTTCTGCATTCTATTCATATTCATTCAGCATCTATAATCCATGCTTGACTCCATCACTCCTTGTGGTACCAGATGCACTTTCTAAGTATTCCAGTGCATTTCCTACATTTCTCTTGATGTAGGGAAGAGTAACAACATTCTTCCAATTATCAGGTGCAGATTCAGTCTTCGTACACAAATTAAGCAAGATGCACAGCAATTGCACAAGAAATCCATATACATATATGGACTGTATATCTTCAAGCCTTAGAATTTTTCAATAGTCTGACAACATTTATGATTTTATTTCCATGTATTTTTTTTCTTAGACCTTTTCGGTATAGAATTTATTTCAATTGCATTATTTGACAATCTCTCTCATTCCCATGAGAACATTTGCAATTCTCTTTCCAGTCTCCCATTCCCCCATGGCAGTTTCGCCTCAAAACAGTTTGTAACTTTTATTTTTAATCCATTCTGTCGAAGGAGCCTTATTCATTTTCTCTTAGTTTGAAAATAATATTTTATTTCTATTAAAATTGCTCTGTAAATTTCTCTGGTTCTTTTAATCCTAACTGCCATTTGCTTTTTTTCTCTGCGGCATTTTCTTTTGTCTCTTTCTAACATTCTACAATATCTTTCTATCATTCCAATTTTTGTTTCATTTTGTACCATTCTCATGTTTGTAATTTAGTACCATTTATAATGCCTTGATAAGACCACACTTGGAATTTTGTATTCAGTTTTGGTCACCATCAAAGAATGCAGAGGAGAGCTAGAAAGATGATTAAGCAACTGGGGGCTAAAACATATGAAGAATGGTTGCAGGAATTAGGAATTTCTAGCTTAATGAAAAGAACTAGGCATGATAGTAATGTTCCAATAATTATGGGGCTGCCACAAAGAAGAGGGGATCAACCTATTCCTCAAAGCAGCTGAAGGCAGAACAAGAAGCAATGAATGGGAACTAATCAAGGAAAGAGCCAACCAAGAAACAAGGAGACATTTCATGACAGAACAGCTTGCCTTCAGAAATTGTGGGTGTTCTATCACTGGAGATTTTAAAGAAGAGATTGGACAATCATGTGTCTGAAATGGTATATGGTCTCCTCAGCGGTGGGTTTCACATTCTGTTACACCCGGTTCACTGCGCATGTGCCCGCTCACTTCGCAGGTGCATGTGCCACTTCTGCACATGTACCCGGCCTTCTGCGCATGCACTTTGCTTATGCACAGGCCTTCCGTTCATGCACCCAGCCTCAAAAACGTGCCTAAATGGGACAGAACAGAGCCGGGGTAGGTGGGCATGCCTACCCATGATTTCTGCTACTGGTTTGGGTGAACCAGTCTAAACTGGCCGAATACAATCTCTGGGTTGCCTGCTTGAGATTAGAAAATCTCCAGATCCCTTCCAACTCTGTTCTTTTGTATTGATTTTTATATTACTTATTACTTCATTCATTAGCATATGTTCTTTCAATACAGTTCTTTTACCTTTCAATTTCTAAACTTCCTTACGCTATGATCATCATCAGGCAGACCAATAGACATTTACTTCAACCACTGATCACGACTTTGATCAATTGAGACTTCCACAAAATAGTTTAAAAACTATTTTAATAAGATAGAGAAGGTTACTAGTACTTCAATGCAACATGCAACATTCCCTATTAACAGTAAGGCAAAGGATGCTAACTTGACTTATTTTGGGTATTATGTCACAAGAACCACCAAACCCTGGGGGGGGGCAATGTTGCAATGTTACATTGTGCGGATTCGACTGTCCGAATCCGCTGATGACACTTTTGCCCCTGGATGGTCTGGCAGGACCTAAACCGTCCCGAAGAAATGGTGACCGGGAAGACAAGACCTTGCTGGTCGCAGGGACATCGCAAAGTCGCTGATCGACCCAAGGGAAGCGCTTCCAACTGGCAGCAAACAGGCAGCCCCCCAGGCTGACATAGTTGGAGACGGCTCCAGGAAGAAAGAAATGAAAGTGTTTCCACCTGGTGAGGTTTTTTTTCTTTTCTTTTAGAAGATTGCCCTAAGAAACTCTTTTCTTAAGCTTAATTAGTCCATTAAACAAGAACAAAGTGACATATTTAATCCCTATTGGACTGCCTTAGAAAATTTTTTGCTCTTGCCTGTAATCTTTTGTGGATTGAGTGATTGCAACACTTCCGTTTTTTCCACTTGAGGTGAAGGGATCTTTTTTTTCCCTATTTCCCTTTACTACTTTAACTTTTTTGGCTTAAATTAAAACTCTTTTTACTTTAATAAATTTCTTTTTCTACTTGTTACAATATTATATTGAAGATACTTAAGGAAAGAAGTTTTAAAAGAGTTGAATCTGCCACTTGGAAGCCCAAGTCTGAAGCTTTTTTTCCTTTGCTGTTGTAACAATGTTTCCTTTGTTCATTCTTATCTGACTATACTGACCCAAGGTCACAAATAGTGGTGTGTGGAAAATATTTTGACAAGAATTGGAAAAGGAAAGAAAAACTTTAGAACCTTCTTCTTTGAAAAACATAAAAGAACATTTGTCTAAAATAAAAATAGATATATTCTTCAAAATCTGTGACAGGCTAGAGTGGAAGATAGTACCAAATTCTTCTGTTTGCTTTTTCTTTATATTTTTCCTTACTCTAAAAAAATGGAGCAATACTCAGATGAAGAAAACTTGTTAATTCAAAACATTTTGGCTGGACTTCAAAACATCTCAGAAGGACTTGAGGGATTTGACAAGAAATGGGACAGACTATGGGGTATCACAAAAAAAGATGATGGGGTTACAGCCCCAGAAATTAAAGAAGTGAATGAAAATACAGAAAACAAAGATAAGAACTCAGATGAACTTATAAATGGAGTAAACATGAGTGAAAGTGGAAAGAAGGGAAGCTGGAAAAGTAACTTTGATAATTTGGTGTTCCACCCCAAACTCCAAGATGTAGGAGAAAAAGAAAGAGCAAAAAAGATGGAGTTAATAAGACAAATCTATTCAGAAATAAACCTGACAACCAAAGTTAAGCTTACATTAATAACAACTCAAGGGCAACAAAACCACATGAGAGATCGTTTAAGCTTCAAATTGCGGAGAGAAGTCTTAAACCCTGGAAAGGTTCTGGATACAGAATGGACACAACAACTGGCGAGAGATGAAAGACCATTTTGTTACTGGAAAGATACTGGTTAATAATGCCAATTGATGGAAAAAAGCTAATTAATTTTTGATGATCATTAAGTAGAGATTTTAGTACCTTATAGACTGTTTTAGATTGCCATTGAATGTTTATCCATTAACATTAATTTACTATGATACTAATAGATAAATAATAACCCTAGTTAGGATAAATAACCAGGCCATAGAAATGCTAATGTACATTCTGGGTGATTGTCAAGTAGAAATGTTAATATCTCTTAGATTGTCTTAGATGTTGAATGTTTATTTTCTTAGCACGTAATTAACTAGTTTGGGATTGATGGAAAAGTCCTATAAATCTTATTAATAAATCATTGTTTAAAGACGGTTATAAAATAATAATATTGTGTGGGCCTGGAGAGGAGAGGTGAGATAATCAGTAAATAACCTTTAATTAACTACAATAAATACAATGAAATGTTAATGGGCAATATTTAATGATACAGGTGTGTTATTGGGGGGGGATGCTTAGATATCTTACTTAACCAAATTAATTAACCGAAATGTCATAAAGGTGCAATGGTATTGGAGATCTATTGAAATTGCAAATGAACGCCAGTAGGTGGTTGTGTCTTCTAATATAAATGATTCTAGATAAAAACATGTTTAAACAATGGTAACCAAATGAGAATTATGGTACAGGGATAGTAAAATACATAACTTTTCTTTCTTGACTTAAAATGTATAACATGATTTGAATGAAGTATATGTAAGGACTGTGGAAGAAACGCACGGAATATATTTGTAACCAATTGATACGCTTTCAACAAGATGTAATGAAATATAGTTTTTTAATTTATTTTTTGTTTAACTAAAACAATAAAAAAAAATTCTCAAAAAAAAGAACCACCAAACCCAGTTGAACTCCTAACATGCTCATACTGTTTTAATTTAGGATCTAGAGCAGGGGTGTCACATTCAAGGCCTGGGGGGCAGATCTGGACTGTGGGGTGCTTAGATCTGGCTCATGGGGCTGCCCTGGAAACAGCAAAGAACCAGCTTGTGGTGCCTCTGCCAGTGAAAATGGAGGTCAGGAAGGCTGAGTGTGGCCCTCCTGAGTTCCATTTTTGCTGGCAGAGGGTTGCAGGAGGCTGCCACAGCCAAAAATGGAGCTTGCGAGGGCCAAGTTCTGTTTTCACTGGCAGAGGGATGCAGGAGGCTGTTGCAACTGAAAACTTTGCAAGGGCCACAGGCAGCACTCCCAAACTCCATTTTTGCTGGCAGAGGGTTGCAGGAGGTCTTCGCAACCAAAAATGGAGCTCAGGAACCTGTTTTCACTAGCAGAGCACTCGGGCCACCATAGGCACCCCTGACATGAGATGTCAAACTGGCCATGACCACCCTGATCATGCCCACCCCAACCCCCCAAGTTCAAACACAACCCTGATGTGGCCCTCAATGAAATTGAGTTTGATACCCCTGATCTAAAGAATATATCAGAAACTACGGCTGCCTGCATCCCAGCAAATAGGAAGTACATAGGAAGGCTCATTGATCTGCCATTTCTCCTCCAGAGAGAAACTATGGGCAATGTTGCTTGAGAAGACATGGAGGGAATCTACTTACCTCAGGACATGCATTCCAGCCCCTCATTAACAAAGAGGAGATAGTCTTGGGAATTGAATAGCCGATTGGAGGTCTGATATGATGATAGGCCATATCAGCTGCTGCAGCGGCTGTAAATAAGAACATGATGAGACTGAATTATTGATCATCCCCAAAAGCAGACTCAGGATATGAAGCCAACATTTAAAGGTTAGTGAACTGAAATTATATTAGCCTTCCAAAGGCTTAACATACCTAAGCAGTAAGTTTTCTGCTGAAAAACAAAACTGTTCTATTTTAAAGTAGCCTTATTTCAGATCCCATGCCTCAGAGATGGAAATCATCTAGGCAGGCCAATCCAGTGAATAGGTCATCAAATCTGTTTTCATGACTCTTGTGGGCATAAAGTTTTCCCCATTGGGGAAAGCTGCTGGCTACCCACTTTTAGTCTTAGTTTTGGCTTTGGCTTTAGTTTTAGTTTAGGGTCTATCTCTGTAACAAGGAAAAGGAGAATTTAGATAAAGTATGATATGGAATGGTCTGTTTCCCTTTCATTAGCGATGTTCCTTTTTATAATTCTTAATATTTCAGAATAAAAGGCTTTTCTAAGATAGGATCACAAATCAAATTAATTAGGAAATAAGAGAATGACATGATGAAATAATGCTCTGGTCATATTCGTAGAACGTATTTTTTTTAAAATCCTGGGATATTTATTCTAATGATTCATGACTTTTATAATGTAATCTTTGGTCATTCAGGAATAAATAACATTATATGATTTCAATGGGACTTACTCCCTTGAAATAATTAGAGATGATCCCTAACAATTTTTGCATCGGATTTCCAACTGTATCTTCAATCAGTCAACACAATACATCTTCAAGAAAAATAAAGAAAGCTCAGTTGCTTTTTGAAAAACACCTGTGGGATAACTTGGATGACTGGGAATCTCCATAGATATTTAACACAATAGAATTCTGAATATAAATGCTATAACACTACAGTATTAAAATTGTTTGTAATGTGATGATTGTCATAGGAAGTCTAAATAATACAATTGACTTGCATTTACTGTAGATGGATCAACATGTGTATGTTTAGAAATCTATACTATTTTTTACATATGATACTCAAAGGGTAAGGATGTATACAGCATCCTGCATGCAGGCCATACTCCCAAACCTTTCCTGGGGTGGATTTTAAAGACATGACTTATTGTAAATATCTGAAACAAAGCTTCTTATGTATCCTGTAATGTGTATAGTAATCAGTACAATTGTCAAGTGTTACCATTTTTTTTTTAAAAAAATAATCCAGAATCTTTACTGTTAAAATTAAGTAGGTTGTCATCTTTTCTTAAAAATAATACAAAAATGGGAGAGGTGTCAAATGTCAGTAGTTCCAGCTAATATGTGATTTATATTCTAGTTGAGAAATTAAAGGAGATACCATTATACTATGTCTTTTTCTTTCATCATCCCTCCATTATATAAATGCACTTCTGCTGTAATATTTTCCATTTACTTGGTTCGTGCTATACTTAATGTGGGAGAACTGCCTTCTGCCTCCATGTTATGATAGAGGTATAGGCTGTAGTTCAGTTTCTGGTAGTTTCTTAATTAATCATGGTGAATTGCAACAAGTCAGCCTTAATGGTTAAATTTTCAACTCCCTAGAAAATAAATTTCACAATTACCTTCTGGGGTTGAATAAAGAGACTGAACATTAACTGAAGCACAAATCTGAGCAGCAAATTTGCCCTCTGAAGCTAAACTCCACCTTCAACTTCAATTGGAATCTATATTTATTAATCTTCATATCCCTGTTCCTCTCACTTAATACCCCAGTGGATTTTCCTAAGCAACCACTGCAGACAATATAGCAAAATGAGATAAAGATCTCCATATCTGCATAGCCAGACTTCTCTGGACTTCTCTGGTCAGTATGACCTCTTATTCCCAATAGTAAAAGGAAGCTACTACAACAGCCCTAAATGGTATATTCATTCAGATTTACATTGGCTATTAAGTGTAATTCCTCTTCACAAAGATCTTTTCCTCACAGCCTAATTGATAAACACCATTGCAGTAGTTTAATTGTTTGGCAGTTATGCCTTACGAAATGGATTTTTACCTTTTTATTTCTATTATGCTTGTATTATAAAACCTAAGCAGTTTTTCAGCCAATCTTTCATTCTTTGCAAGATGCTTGCCTTCCACCTTTCTATATTATCTTTCTGTATTATTTAGCCTTATTTTAAAATTCATCATAGATTAATAGTCAGGCAATTGCCTTGCTTTCCCAAAGAGAGTTAAAAGATTGGGGTCAAAAAATGTTCAGGAGGCATTGTTTGTGTTTTTGTCATCTCTTTCTTTCTTCCTAACAAAGAGGAAAACACACTTCCTTGCTTCTAGAGATTTTGTAAGGGACATGACCCTAGAGGAGAATATGGAATAGCTTGCAAGCTTTTAACAACTGGAATTATACCTCTTAGAAAAAGAGAGTTTGAAAGAAGACAGCCAAATGGAAATAAAGAGCTGAAGGGAAAGTTATGTATTAATGGCTACATGAAATAAAAGTTCCTTTTCTGAGTGTTATCCGCTTGATTTTTACTATTTGCAGAGCTTGACTTAGTCAGCGGTCATTCTGACCTTGGCACAGTAATGTATGTGTCTCAAAATACCCTGGGTTGGGACAAAGACATAATGTCTACTTTCTTTTCTTAATCTGAATGCTTTGTTTCCTGCACTCTCCATTTACTATGACTAGATTATTTCTAGGGAGTTGTGAAACTCATTGAAACAATTGTTCAAATGCAGTGAATTGAACTAATAGGACTGAACCAGTCATTATGAATATAGAGGTTTACTCTGACCACAGTTCCATCATAATGATTGAAGAGTCACTGGACAGTTAGATGGGTGGTTTATAAATCTAATAAATAAATATTTTATAAATAAATGGCATTTAGGGATCTTCCTTTCTTCATTGAAATATTTGACAGTGCATATCATATCAATTTGGTGACACTATTCAAATATCCATTCTATGACAGGAACCCCAAACAACTTGATAACTTAATAAAATTAGCTCGGTTCACATAACATGCATCACTAAGGCAGAGAAATGCCTATCGAATGCGTTTGAACAGCAGGATCAATTCTGACTAATGTTAACATTGTTTAGGTCTTCTGTACCTTAACATATGTTTCATACAACATATTTAACCTAAATTAATCCATTTTCTGGGTTCATCACATGCTAAACCATAGACTAACATGGCTAGGTTTGGGGTTAGGGTTAGTCTATGGTGTAGCATATTGTGAATTCAGAAAATGGATGCAGGTTATGTTGTGTGAAACCAGACAACATGTTTAGAAATATGTTAGATCAAAATGGTGAAGAAAGAACTATGTATATTTTGTGGCAGGATCTGAATGACAATATGTACTAACTTAATTTCAAGAAACACACAAACCTAGTAGCATGGAGAATTAAGAAAACCTTGTGATATCCAAAAAGAGGCAAAGCAAGAATTCTTTTGTTCATTCCAGCTCTTGAAGTATTGATAAAATTATAAGGTAGGATGACAGAATTGCTGGAATGAAGAGTGAAAGGGAAGGACATGTGCTGATGGTATGGTGATAATTATGAAGAATTCCCTAAACTCTTTAATGGAAAAATTAAAAGATTTTGGTATGCTAGCTGGTTTTAAAATTAATAGTCAAAAGATAAAGATGTTAACCAAAAAAAGAGAGATGCAAATGGAAGACCAAATATAACAGACAGAAAAAACTAGTTTTAAGATTGGGGGGAGGGAAAGGGGGAGGGAAGGATTTGATTATTAGAGATGCTAAAATATGAAAACACACCACAATCTATCTTTAGGGAGGATAAGATATAAATATATGTATAAATGCTATAAAGAAAATTGGAAGCCACTTTTTAATATATATTTTTCTTTCTTGTCCTCTTTCTTTTCTTTCTTGTTTATTACTTTTCTTTTAGTTTACTTTTATATTTCCTTTTCTTTAAATTCATATTGCTTTTATTCTGTTAACATTTGGTAAAAATTCATTTTAAAAAGTGAACTTAGTTGCAAAGCTACTTCAATGGCCTTCCATACTCTACATCAAAACCTCATTCCTCATGAATAGATTTAACAAATTAATGCCAGGAAGCCCATCAATTAAAAGATATGATTTGTTTTGCTGAAAAAGGAAAAAAGAGAATGAGAAAAAAAATAAAGAATTGACTAAGGAAACAATAATAATTCCATGAAAGTCAGAAGAAATGTAAAACTGGACTTAATAAGTTCTCAGAAGGAAGGGTAATAAAGGAATCTTCTTCAGTTCTCACCAACAAAATATAAGAACAGAAGTTCAATAAATATGTAGTTTTAAATAAATTGGAGGAATAATGATGCTGAAAAACTCAGCAATGGAGAAATGGAATGGCTTTTGTACAAGACAAGCAAAGCTAATTAGTGAGAAACAACAGATATATGTTAAAAACAGGAAGATTCAGGGAAATCCTTCAGCAAGCTGGTTAGTGTTTAGAAGGCTGCTAGCACTGTGAAAGCATTTGGCTATTAACAGCAAGAAGGAAAAATCTGGAAAAAGTCAGTAGGGAGATGTGAGTCTATAACAATTTGCCATGGTCAACTCGCTGTGGCCAACTCACTTCAGGACAACTCTCTGTGGGACAAGAGTTACACTAAAATATATATCTAAGTACTGTATTTTTCAGACTATAAGACGCACCGGAATATAAGACGCACATGATTTTGAAGAGATAATTTTATAAAAAAGGTTTTTGCACTCTGCATGCCTCCCAAGCCCTCTGCATGCCTCGGGTTTTTTTGCAAAAAAAAGGGGGGCATGCAGTGCTTTTGGAGGCTTGTAGTGTGCTGCTGGGGGCTTGGGACGGAGAAACGAGCAAAAAATGGCCCATTTTTTATAAAAATGGGCCAGTTTTTGCAAAAAAAAGGGGGCATGCAGAGGGTTTGGGAGGCTTGTAGAGTGGTCCTGGGGGCTGGGGGGTGGAAATGAGCAAATGGCCCATTTTTTGCTCATTTTTGCCTTCCCCTGCCTCCAGGAGTACTTTGCAAGCCTCCAAACCCTCTGCACGTCCATTTTTGCAAAGGGGGTGGGGTTTCGGTAGGCCAAAAATGCTGTGTTCAGTGTATAAGATGCACCGAGATTTTCACCCTCTTCTTTGAGGGAAAAGGGTGCGTCTTATATGCCGAAAAATACGGTATATAAAATAGTGGAATAGTATCATTAAAGAAAAGATGCAAAAGGAGGTACAGAATGAAATGTGAATGGCAAAAATTAAAATTAATTTATTTTTAATAATTAAATAGAATTGTTAAATTATCCCACAGCAAGTTGGTTGTGACAACTTGTCCTGCAGTGAGTTGTCCATGGTGAGTGGCTGCAGTAAGTTCGTTGTGCCATGTTGATCATGGCAAGTTGGCTATGGCAAGTTGTCCCCTTCTAGGAAAAGGCAGCTGGGAAGAAGGAAAGAGAAGACACTGTTGTTTTCCACAGAGATAGACCCTTTTCTGCCTCATCCTTCTTTGTTATGCTTCTTGAAAAGTATAAATCATAGAATCTATTTCCAGTACAGATCTTCTGTGGTTACTATAGTAAACTGACTTCTTCAGAAACTCTTTGGTATAGGTTGTATTTGGTAGCAGCAGCCAGAGTTTGGATCCAAATGAAGTTAGTGAAATGCACATGGTTTCCTTTCATCTCTCTTTTTTAAAAAGAATTAGATTCCACCAAATCCATATGAGGTCACTGGTCACCTTCCTTCCACCCCCAAATCTTGAAAAGAAAGTTCAAATATCTTCTTGAATTGGCAAATGTTATGCATCCAGATATAAATTCTGAGCTGAAGAGTCAGCTAGAAGATTTCCAGGGTCCCTTTGAAACTACACTACTCTAAAATGCATTAATTGAGGCTGGATTAATTCATTTAATTCACAGTTTTAGCTATGAAAGTTCCCCAGCACATGCACCTGGCTGTGATGTGGCTACTTTTCTGCTTTCTGGTATTTTTTCATCAACATATTATTATCTTTTAGGCACCAATCCCTGTAGTAAAAGAATATTAAAATTCTAGTAATCCTGAAAGTACCTAAGGGCTAAATGTTATTATCAGCTATTCAGTTGCCTGTATGTTTCTTTTAAAAAAATGAGATCCTGATTTCAATGAGAACTGTAGCTTGATTGCAACACCTTGTCTCTAAAAAGCCTCATAATATTAAACAGAACAAATAAATAGACAAGCATTCCTCTAAAACCAAGTTGAAATTATTCACATGCAGAGCATTGCTTTATTGGGCAACAAGCTTGATGTTAAACTGGATCAGAGTCTTACCTGGCTTCAGGTGAGCAAATGGGATTTCTCCTGTTAACAGTTCCCAGAGACACAAGGCATAGCTGAAAACATCAGCTTTTATGGTGTACCGTGTACACTGTGTGAATACTTCAGGGGCCATCCAGCGCAGATTCTATATATCAAGACAACATCAATAATGCAATAACTGTATGTTATGTTTCTTCACAAGGGAGCCCATCTCTTCTCTATTCTATTTCTGTTTGTTTTCTGGCGCTATGCTAGCGAAATAATTCCATGAATGAAAGGAAAGAAAAGCGATTGGGTTGTTTCCATATTAACATGCAGCGAAGGCATTACAGATTGCATTTTGAGATTCATGGCCTGCAAAATACCAGAACAATTTTTGTCGTACATGTTTCCACTCTGAAATACAATTTTACTGAAGACTGCCTGAAATCCGTTTTGCAATATGTCTGGGTACAGAGCAGTAACACGTATTCTGTGACAAATGTCGTGCACTAATAAGCACTGAATTTATCAATGATTGAATTCTATGGTCTCTCTTCTTGTATGCGCAGCTTACTGAAGGTTCACGGCCAGTCTCAGGTTTCTTTGTCCCTTTATAGGCCTTGGAAAGGGTGACTGTGCTTCTGAGCAGCTTAGTACTCTGAATAAACCTCTGATGTGATTCTTTGCAATTGAGGATGGAGTCAGCAGCCCCATTTACAATGAGTAAAAGTGGTGCGTGTTTCATGACCGTTCATTTAGCAATCATTTGAAGTTACAACAATGCTGCATGAATGATAGTTACCCCAGATAGATCCTTGAAGTTATAGTTGTTGCAGTGTCCAATGGTCATGGAATAAAAAAATTGGATAGCCTTCCACATTTATGACCATAGCATGTCCTTCAACTCTTATCACCCACCTATCTCCTGCTCATCTGTGCTTTTTTGGGGACAGATGGACTGTCAGCTGCAGTTGGTGAGGGTGGCAGAGGGCACAGCAGTCAAAACAGCAGAGATTGAGAGAGATACGCGAGGGGGAGATGAGCAAGGCAGGTCAGGAGAAGCATGAAGTCCTTGGCTAACAATGCCATGGTTGCAAATCTGGCCAAATGATCACAATCTGGAAACTGCTGTCACTAAACAGTGTTGTGTGATGTTTTGCCTAATGACAGGCTTCACTTGGTGATCAAAACCTCAGTCCAATTAGGATCATTAAGTGAGGACTACCTATAATGGCAAAGATCGTAATTCTTCAGATTTGAAGGAAGCCCTAATAAAATATCTATATAGTGATAAAAATGAGGAAATTTTTAAAGAGTTCTGGCTTAGTGAATTGGGCTAGAAAAATTTGGAAATAATACCCATAGGGTATTAACATGCTTAGGGACCTCTTCATTAAGATTAATTTGTGGGGTTCCACCAACTACAACTCAGATCTTCCCTCTCGGGCAATAGTTTCCGATTCTATTTTGCAAAGACAATTTGAGAAAAGGGACTTTCTCAGAATGGCACTAAATTTGCAAGCTCTCTCTGAGTATTTGCAGTATAAAACTCAACTTTTGTCTCATAAGAGTTCTTCATGAAAGCTTGGAAATGATAAAACAATTACAATATAAGCAGGAGTGGGCGGGAAGCTAATCCACCAAGAGTTACCATTTGATTCTGAACTAAAGTTGCTAATATAAGCTAGTATTAGGGTATTCACTGACACAGACTAGAACCCATTGTTGCATGCAAAGCAGAAAGAACATTTTTTGCTCAATAATCTTTGTTGCTCTCTAACTGTCTACCAAAAATTAATGTGGACAAGAAACAATGGAACACACTATCAATATACTGTAACTTGGACTAATACATGGTATATTCAGTATGTGTACTATATATAGAACACACACACACACACACACACACACACACACACACACAAATGTTAAAGAGGAAAAAGGCAAACCCCAGGTTGCTTTGTCATATTGTCCTCATCCAGAGACTGCAAAAATCTTGATTCTAAGATTTAAAATTAAAGCAAAAAACAAAGGGGGGAGAGTATTTAAATCAATTTCACTTAGGAAGTGGAAAAAGTAAGCAAGTAACTATATGGAGACAAAACAGAAATGCAGTACTACCATAGCTGAGTATCCAGGTGATCGGTTTCGTGACACATAACAATAATGTTATAAAAACACATTTTTATTTGAATACTTCAGCAACAAAGGCTTCAGCCTGCTTCCAAAGAATAAAAAATAGGAGTTTCAATTCCTTAACAATGCTGCACATGGCAACTTCTAATGCAGAAAATCCTGTATAGGTTTTTACTTTATTTTTGCATGTTTAAAGGCTTTTTGCTTTAAGCACAGGGCTCTTTTACACAAACACCTACAATTAAGAGTTGCTAGATGGAAATATTGTATCTTTGCAATCATGAGCCAATCAGAGGACAAAGAATCAGTGGCATTTTGGAGACTTCGCTTTTTCAGAAATACCATTTGAACCGACCCGTCCTGTAACCAGACTGGATTGGAGGTTCATAGGTGCATCTACAAAACATCTCCTGCTGCTCAACTGATGACTCACCAAAGCCAATTATTTATAAGTGACCTGTGACATGTACTCAAAATTCCATCCACCCATGCAAAGTCATTATGTCATCTTGTTTTTTTACAAAGCATGAAAAAATGCACTGTGATTTTTTTTTAATCCATTTTTTTTACCTCCAAAATCAGCAACAACAGCATGGCCATCTTCATACAAGAGAATATTGTGACTGTAGAGAAAAAATATTTTATATATGTTTGATTAGACATAGAGAAATATAGAAACAATCTGTGCAAGAGATTATGTCGTGCTCTGATATACTGTATTCTGTCTAAGTATCCTTTTCTTTTATCAAGTAGCCCTTAGGATCTTGCTAATAGTTATTACTGGAAAACACATATACAAAAACAACACGTAAAAACATTGTGTGTTTCTGTATCTGATTGTATATACCCACCCATACACATACATGAAAAGTTGACAACTTAGGAAGTCCAAATGTCAAAGTAATTCTTTAATTAGTAAGTAGAACAAGTATATTGCCTAATTAGTGGAAGATCATCTGTAACAGTCTTATTAATTATGTGACAGCATTACCTAGAAGGAATGAAGATGCTGACATTTGGGGACTGAACTCAGTGATAACATTTCAATAAAATCAGAAGACCTGATTATCCCCTCAGTTAAGCTCCACTCAGCTAAAATGAGCCACTCCTAATTTACAATGGCATAAATGAGTGCAAGAGAAAAATGAGTAGAATCCAGCTGTGAGCAGACTACTGCCAACACCTATAAAAGCTTTTTAAGGAGAAGGCTATTTAGAGCTATTTTCAAAAGGCTAAATTCTCTTTGAAAACTTGACTTAATTTCACAGACTCTCATCACACATTCCTGGTATTTTTCCCCACCCACTCCTCTTTGTATAAAAGAACTATGAAGGATTTACATGGATGTTACCTCTTCATGACAAGATAATCTTTAAAATCATTACAGCTACCACCCTGGGGAGAATAGCCTTCAGAAGAACTCTGGTTTGTAATGATGGAACCTTCTCCAATACGTGCAGAAATATTTTTTAGCTCTGGAATGGCTTGATTGCATTGGCAGATGCTAGAAAAAGCGCTTAATGAATATTGTGCACTTGTCTACTAGATGTCATTCAGTGCATTATGTTCTCCACTGTGAGAGAATATCAAAATCTCAATTGTGTGAAGAAGGAAATATTCATATCAAAACTAAATCTGCAATAGATCAATATATCAATCAGGACAAGATTCAAATTCTCGGAATATTTCAAACATTTGCAAGTGAGGGAAAAAGACCAGTCTTTTGGTTACCTGCATACCACCAAAACATGCAAACAGCAGCATAACATATTCATAAGATGGATAAGCTGTGAGAGTTTAGGGTTACCCAGAATTTATGCAACTACATCAATGGAATTCAAGGAATGAACCTAGTCCTTCAATTCTATTTGCATTTATTTCTTCTCAGATGTTTTATTCTCATATATTCAGATACAATTATTTAGCTGAACAGTAAAATAAATCCCTGCACTATCCTTATCTCCACAAAGCTGAAAGTCTACAGGGATGTAGTTATCTCTGTTCTTCTATATGAATGTGACTCCTGGATACTGAACCAAAGACACATCAAACAACTGGAGAAATTTCACATGTGTGCTCTCTGCATTACTTTCAGCATTGGTTGGAAAGGCCAGGTCTCCAACCTGGAGGACAGGGACGTGCAGTCAGGGGAGGCGGGGCCTCACCAGTGTCATGAGGAAAAGAAAAGGAAAATTAAAAGGAAAAAGGCTAAGGTAGTTGCTGCCAGACTCCAGAGTCACAGTGGATGACTCTGAGTCTGCTTAGTGCTAACTGCAGGGGGAGGCAAGAGAACTACGGGCCTCCTTTGCATAAGGAATTTTTCGCCTTTTTACCCTTGCTCAGAGTTAAGCAAGGGTTAAAAGGTGAAAAATTCCTTATGCAAAGGAGGCACCTGGTTCTTTGCCTCCTATCTGGCAGCAGCAACTCTTGCCTAAGTTGCCTTTTTATTTTTACATTTTTTACATTTTCATCATGGCGGGCGGACAAGAGGAGAGTTGAAATCCACAGCTGGAAAAGGTATGTGGATCGGACGGAGGGAGGAGGGGAATTCAAAATTGTTGTAATTTAATTTGTAATTTTTTATTGTGAGTAATTTGTGTGTGTGTGTGTGTTTCTTTCTTCATTTCTCTCAAACAAACTTCTCTCAATTCGAAAGAGAGTTTGTTTGAGAAGAAAGGGGCAGCACTCTCCCCCCCACTGGGAGCCCCTTCCTGCTCCCTTCTCCCTTTCCTCCTCCTCCTCTCCACTTTCTTTGCTGGCTGCCGCCTCACCCCCCCGCCTCCTCCGACACCTCCGCTGTGTCCGACAGACCAGGTGTCACGCATTTATGTCCGCCATAAACGCGAGACACCTGGCCTGTCAGACACAGCGGCGGGGACTTTGCTTCTTGCCGCTGCTGCGCTCTTGCGTCACCAACCATAATCCTCACCGCACGTCACTGCTGGAAGACCTAGACCATGTGGGGTCCACCAGCATTGACTCCCTGTGTCAGAGTTTGCAGCAGCAATCATATCCAGAAAGCACACACAGGTATCTGATTCAGCAGGATTCAATAACTCTCTTTATATACATAATAACACATAAGGCATATATTCAATACCCATGATGGTTCTTCCAATGTGGTAGCAAATACAAGCAAACACAAGCAAAGGAGAGAACCATTTGAGTTTCAGTTCAGAGCAGCAGACTACCATATTTTTCAGAGTATAAGATGCTCTGAAGTGTAAGATGCACCTTAGCTTTGGGGGAGAAAATAAGAAGAAGAAAAATTCTGCCTCTGCTTACCAGCATCCATTTTATTCAGCTGGCTAGCTTCCTGACTTGGAACACATGGTAACAAGGTCAGCCAATGAATAGGCATAGCAACTAAGTCAGCCAATGAGGGCTATTTGGACTCTGAAACAGTATTTGCCATGCGAACAACAAGGAAGACAGGAAGGAGTCTGGCTTAGCTGAGAACTGAAAGTGAAACTGCTTGTGTTTTGCTTGTATTTACTGCTACCTTGGAAAACTTGCTTTTGGTATTGTATTGTATATTATTATTATTATTTTGAATAATAATAATTTGTGTGTGCTTTCTGAATGTGTTTGCTACTGCAAACTCTGACCAGCCAGGTCAGCTTCAGAACTTATTGCAGCCTGATTGGCAGGTGGATTGGACTGCCGGAATACCCCCAATCAGCTGTTCCAGGCTGCAGGGATTGCCACAGACCATATCTGCCTTCATGTCTCACATTTTTGGCCTCTGGTGGGAGTGAGTGGGGCTACATTCGGTGTATAAGACACACCCAAATTTTCACCCTCTTTTTGGGGGGAAAAGTTGCATCTTATACTCTGAAAAATACAGTAGTTTTTGAGCTCAGCACAGACTCAGGGCTTTAGTGTACAGAAGTTGAACTAAGACACACCCAGGCTCCTAGCTATCTCCAGCACATATTGTTTCAGTTTCCAAACAGCTCTAATTGGGTGACTTAGGTGCTTTGCCTATTCATTGGCTGACCTTGTTACCATGTCTCTGCCAGGTCATGAACTCTCATACACTGACACTCTGATTATCAAAACATCATCAGAATGGATGACTGCCATATGCTTTGCCAGCTGTTCTATAGTGTACTGGAGTCCGGAAAGAGATCTCAGAGTCAACCATGGAAGCACCAAAAATCCTGATGGAGAAACCTTATGCCACTGTGTTATCCACCCAGGGAAACTAGAAGCTGCAGCTGCTGACAAAACCCATTGGTGAGCTCTGTGCTCCACCAGCTTTGAAGACAGACATCACCACAAAGTGATAGGAAACCATGAGCAACATCACAGAATAACACCCACTGTTATTACAACAATGGGCATTCAGTGCCCCCATTGTGCTAGAGTCTACACTTCCAGACTGAGACTGTAGAGCCACCCCATGTCCACAGAAGAACTGCATAACAATGTATCTTCTTCAAACCAGTGGTGTGTTCGGGATGGTACGGCCTAGTACGGCCATACCGGTAGTAGCCAGGAGCAGCAGCCACCATACCGGTATGGTGGTTTGTTTGGCCAACCCACCTGCCCACCAATTGTGCACACACGCATAGCGTGTGGCACCTGCGTGACCTCTGCTGAGCAGTTGGCTTTTGCAGGGCGGTGGCATGTGCATGCATGCGCAATGTGTGTGCTCAACTAGGACGCCCAGCCCCATGCGTAGCATGCCATTTGCGATGGGATCTGGAACCCACCACTGCTTCAAACCCAAAAGACTACCATATAATAAAGTACGGGCCCATTTTCATATCACATTTTTCAGGAATGTCTATCCCTAGTCACTCTGAAATGCACACAATTTCGCAGTTAAATCAACTTAAAATACATTTTATATTTGAATGTTTATTTTATTTATATGCTGCCCTTTCCCCCCGAAGGGGACTCATATTGAGTCCTGTCTTCAATATATCCTAAATCAAATATTTCCAATATATTGTGATTCTTGCTCTTTTGTCTGTCTTACTCACCTCTTCCTACTGAAACCTAAAATGGCATCTCTGCCACCATCTATGTTTGATGGTTCAGATATTTGACAAATGTTGCTTTCCTCGTTACTTTCAATTCCTAGCTACGTTTACTGCATACATATCTCCCTTTTTCTGTTTTAAATATATGGCTGTTTTTGAATGCTGTCCCTCAAAAGTTTCTGACTTCAGATCTTCCCTTGTCCTTGATCACACATTCTGTTTACTCTCCTTCCTATTAATTGGCCAGCTTGACAGAACACAGATATTTAATATTAGCCGAGATTCAAGCTTCTAGTTTTGATAGGGTTTTGGTAGCCAAGGAGACTGCATTCTGACTGGATGCATATGTTAGCTGCAATATTGTAGAGACGAGAGGCCCCAAATAGTTACTTGTAAAACAACTCCCACCCTACTTCACGATTGCCGAGAAGATACTGAAATGAAGCAAATAAATAGAAGATGTGAACCATGGCAGATCTCACTAACATGGATTCTTTTAAAGATAAACCTAATCACCACAATTCAATATGGGAAAGGCACAGCTTCTCCCTGATTAAATTTAGCCTATTTTTCTAATGCTTCAACAAGGTTTGTTTTTCCCTGCCAAGTTATTCTTCCCCTCATTTCCAATTTTAGTATCCCTCTTTCTTTTTCCTTCTTGGTAGAGCTTCACTTCTTGAGACATGTCGTTTTAAAAACTCTTCTAGAAAGAAAGGAAAATGCAAGTCTATGTATGTGGGTGCTTAGGTTTGAAAGTGCCTTCTGTGACAGAATAGTTGCTATATGCAGATAGGGATACACAGTTTTGGGGCTGATGTGCATATAGAAACACATACAAGTATCTTTCGTTCCCCCACAAACACACAGACATAACAGGAGGAATATCCTGCATTAGTTTGATCTGGTGTTGACAGTCCCAAATTGACAAAGTTGGAAAACTGGGGAGCACACGCTAGCTGTATCTATACTTAAAATACTTTTGACAACTGCCTTAAATTCAGAGTTTTCTTCCTCTTGGACGAGTGTCTGTGCCACATGCAGCTTCGGAGCCACATGCGGCTCTTTGGACTCTCTGCTGTGGCTCCCTGTTGGGTGAGCCCACCACTGGCTGGCCCCTCCCCTCCCTCCTAGTCACTCCTTGCCTAGCCTGAGAAGGTAAGGGCAATGGTGGGGATGGAGAATTGGCTGGGGCTGGTTCTCTGACACTTCACTCTTGCTGCAGCTTCTTCCGGCCCTTGTTGGTGCTGGATGTGCTTTGGTCACTTGGGGAGACACAAAACGTGCTGTCTGTCCCAAGATACTGGCCCGACCCAGCTGCGACCAGTGCTAGCTTCACTAACAAGAGGGCTGGCAGGGTGGGAATGGGATCTGAGAGGAAGAAAAATGAAAAGGGGGATGGGCCCGCATTGCCCTGCCGCAGGGGAATTTTACCGCCTGAAGGACGCTTTTCAATGAAAGCTGGCAGTGGCACCAGTGCTGGAGGAGTAAAGTAGCTCAGGGCATCAGGAAAAGGGAGATGGCCCCACTGAACCTTGCACGCTTATCCTTGGGGTCAGGCTCTGAGAAAGCTGGAGCACCCTCACCAATGACGATCACACATCGCCATTGACAATCACACATCGCCATTGACAATCACACATCGCCAATGACGATCACACATCAGGGTCTCCCCCTCTCTGTATCTCTCTCTCTGTGCTTCTCTCTCTCTGTCTCTCTGTGTCTGTCTGTCTGTCTGTCTGTCTGTCTCTCTCTCTTTCTCTCAGAAAGCCGAGGTTGAGCCAATCTGGTGAGCTCTCCTTGGAGCCCTTTGCTACTCCTTTTCTTTCTTCTTGGCAATTTTTTGGAAATCCAGCCTGGCTGAAGAACGAGTGTGAGCCACAGCGGAGGCTTCCCTTTGAGCGACCCTCCACCTCCCTCCTCCTCCTCTTGCAACCACAGCTGGCCAAAGAGACAGAGAGAGAGAGAGAGAGAGAGATACAGAGAGAGGGGGTGGATAGAAGGGGAGATAGACATAGAGAGAGACACATAGAGAGGGTCTTCACAAAGATAGAGAGGGTGAGAGGAGAAGAGAGACACAGAGAGGGAGAGAGAGGGGGAGAAGGGAAGATAGAGAGAGGGGGGAAATATACACACACACATACATACAGAGAGACATAGAGAGAGGTGGGCAGAGACACAGAAGGAGAGACAGAGGGAGAGAGAGAAGAAGAGAGGGGGAGAGAGATATACAGAAAGAGAGAGAGGGGCAGAGAGAGTTGTCAAAAGGGTTTTGTGGTTCCAGGTGTTTTTAACAACTAGTTCTCTGCCCTAATGACTAGCTGGGTAGGTGTGCCTAGGGGGGGATCATGTGACTGGGTGGGAGGGATTGATGTTGAGGTGGCCACACCCATTCAGGTTTTGTGGCTTCCAGTGTTTTCTTTTCTGTGGGAAATGGGTCCAAATGGCTCTTTGAGTGTTTAAGGTTGCAGACCCCTGTTCTTGGATAAACAGTTCTGTTTCCCATTGGACATTTTTTATAGTTAAGGCTTTTTACAAAGATTATTTTTTAAAAGATAAAGTTGTATCATTGATTCTAGCTAACTGCTTTTTCCTCTAACATAGTTCTTTTCCCCCAAAAAAGAATTGTTCCCAAAAGGTATATAGAATTTCCCTGACGTATTGAGAAACTTCGGTATCCAATGAAGTGGGATCACTTTATGAGGCACCACTGAAAGCAATTAACCTGCATGGGTGAGGGGCTCCTGGCACATTAGGAAACCCACCAAGGGTTAACAATTCTGCAAAAATTAGAATTTTAATTTCATCACATTATTAAAATATTAGTGTATGAACACACTTGCCCAAGATGAGCTCATTCAAAAACAACTGAAATCCAGGAGATGTGTTTGGTAATAACCTCAAACACTAGGAAATCTATCATTCCACTTAAAATTCCTGCCCACTTCGTTCTCTGTCTTATATTCCCTTGTTTTTTTAGACCAGCTGATTCAATAGCAATAGCAATAGCAGTTAGACTTATATACCGCTTCATAGGGCTTTCAGCCCTCTCTAAACGGTTTACAGAGTCAGCATATTGCCCCCAACAACAATCCGAGTCCTCATTTTACCCACCTCAGAAGGATGGAAGGCTGAGTCAACCCTGAGCTGGTGAGATTTGAACAGCCGAACTGCAGAATTGCAGTCAGCTGAAGTAGCCTGCAGTGCTGCATTTAACCACTGCGCCACCTCGGCTCTTCACAGGGCAGAGCGGATTACTGCCCTCAGCTGAGCTAAAAAAACTGCTCACCAGTGCTGAGACCAAGGGGGGTGAGTGCAGGTGCATGAAGCGCTCTCTCATAGAGCCGCTAGGAAAAGATTTGGAATCCCACCACTGGACCATGCTGTCTAGAAATTATGGGAGCAATAGACACCTAATTTTGGAGTGGGCCAATGCTATATAAGAGAGGATTAAATAATATGATGGACAACTTTTAGATGATAGATGATAGTCATCTATGACTAGATGATAAGCGTAACAATTTGGGTCTGGCTATGGGGGCATGAAATACTATATTGGGTTTGGCAATAGTATAATGATGCAGGCAAATGTGGGCTTTCAAGGGCAATATTTGGGAAAAGGCTTTCTTTGGGTGGAAAGAGGGTAAGAATTTAGTTGTTTGAATGAAATGGACACTATATAACTTTATCATTGCTAGAGACTAGCAATGCAGAACGTATTTTGATAAAGTTTGTAAGAGCTATTCTCAGTGATATCTACAAGGAGGGCCAAAGTAAACAAGATGGATGCACCAATACACTACTAGAAAGGGGCGGGGCCTCTATCTTGATGCCATGACTGCCCGTTTGCCACCTTCCTTCTCACCTATGAGGCTGCTGGCTATTATTAGCAACTAATCTTACCTTAAATAGCATCTCTATATTTCAAATTTATGAATCCTACAATAAAACATTACATGAGAATAAATTGCTTTTGTCCACTTTGAGTTTCCACATTTCTACCCTATATTTCTAAGTAACCATGCAAGAGAGTTGGAAAGTAGAAAGACAGAATCAACGTCTTTCTGCTATATTCTTTATACTTTTTAATTTTATAAAATTCTCATTCCTTGCATTAATATCCTAGTCCATTTTCATTTCAGAAAGTGCTTCTATCTCTAATACGATAGCTTTCCCCCCGCATATTTTCCAATGTCTCTATATTTATCAAGATTTTATTAGAGATCACCTTTCTGACAGTAAAGTTATAGGACTTCATTGCTCTTACGTCAGTTTTTATTTTTTATTTTTTAAGATACATGTCACTTTGTCCTTCCATTTGTTTATCATCTTTCCCACCATCAGAATTTCACTTGAAAGCTCCAAACATATTGTAAATAGCATGAGTGGAAACAAATGCATTAACCATACAGCGTGAGCAAAAACAAAATTGATTTCAATTAAATCTTTGAAACCATGGCAACAAGAAGCTCCTATAAAGGTAAAGAATAAGAGAACCCTAACTTTTTGTACACCTGTCAGTGCAGGTATATTTAAGGCTTACTGCTAAATCTAGTGGATTTGTCCTGTAACCACTGGGACCGAAGAGGTGAATTATGAGATTTGTTTTGTGGTTAAACCCATTTATTGAGGGTAACATGAACAAAAATGTTTTCCACTTTGCTTTTAGTTTACTGAATCCTGGGGAATGCAAAAGGGGGGACTTGTAATGCCCAGGAATAAATTTCATGCATTCCATTAATAATAGCATATCTCCAAAGAGACTCATAAGTCTTGGGAAATAAGCTGTAGAGAGACTTCCCACAAAAGTCTTGGTCCTTCTTGGAATATTGGGTTAAAAAAAGTACATATACAACAAACATAAAGTTAGTACTTCTTTAATAATCCCAGCTACCTTCAAAAATCCCAACAACTATAGTTGAATGAAGATTTCAGCAAGCCTTATAGTACTTTGCTTCCTCTGGATGCAGGAGTGTAAACACCTCTTTACATTGACATGCACAGCAAATCATGATACCAAAATGGACACACATGAGCAGTTATATTATGCAAATGCAGTCATCACAAATTTCCATCGCAATCTCTGACACAAGTACAGAATTCGTGGCATTTGCATGACATGTTTGCATTTGCACATATTTTATGGTTTGACCCACTTCTCACTCTGCTAGCAAATGTTCTGCCTCTTTATAAATCTAACTTGGGGGTGGGCCACCATGGGAATTTTACAAACTGTGGACTTCCTCCCAGACTTCCTGAGTCAGGAATGCTCAGTAGTAATAATAAAATGTCCATATTCAACTAAAAGGTGGAATTCAAAGGTGTATATTAGCCAGGTGAAATATTACCCATGTATTAGAAAACAAAATAAAGTTTACCTCTATTACTAGACTTCATCAGGTTGTTGTTGTTTTTTAAATGAATAATTACTGAGATCTACCTGGGTTTATTTTCATGTAAGCATGCATACAATTTCAAATTTTGTGTACTTATTTCTAGGATTTCTAAGATATATTGGCTAGTAAATATGACTATATTCAACCCAGAGGTTGTATTCTTGCAGTTCGCACCACTTCGGTTGAACCGACAGTGGCAGCAGCACTGACATCATGAACTGGTAGTAGTGGCCAAGCTGATATCACACATGTGCATGCCCAAAAGGGCCACATGCGAGCCGAGCGAGATTGTGGGCACGCGCACTCCCGCTACTGAAACGGTAGCGAAGAAAATAGGATTTCATGCCTTACTCAATCCACTTTCAATCATGACTTAGTTCACCCAAACGGTCATTTTATAGCTAAATGTGTCATCAGAACACCAAACATTGAGCTAAATCACAAATGTAAGGATTCTCTCCAGCTTCCTCAACTCAAAGATGGCTACATGCAACAGAGGGTTTCACATTTTATTACCATCAATTTGCAGCCCGCCCATCCAGTTCACATGTGTGTGGCTGCTTTGCGGGTGCACATGCCCCTTCCACACATGTGCCTGGCCTTCCACGCATGCACCTGGCCTCAAAAACGTGCCTAAATAGGAACAGCATAGAGCTGGGGTGGGTGGGTAGGGTCACCCGCAATTTCCGCTACCGGTTTGGGTGAACCGGTCTGAACTGGTTGAATACAAACTCTGGCTACATGGATGTATCCACATCTACTTCCCAGGACAATAAATGAAAATAGCTAACACGTACAGGTTCACCTATCAGATTGGGGAGGGGGTGTATGTGTGCTACTGTGTGCTGTTACAAAAATAAAACTAAAGTTGTGCTAACTTTCTGTTGCTTTGCTTAACCTAGGCCAGCTCTGAAAAATAGTGTCGGGCATTTTGAAAGAAAGACAAGTGCCAAAACCCTCTTCAGCCTCACAATGGAACCCTTCATGCATGAGAGTGGCAAATTGTTAATGCATCTTCTGAAAGGACAAAATCCAATGTGTAAGATGAAATTACTTAATTAAGTTTCAGACGTCCCTCATTTATTATGACAACTGAATTTGCATTTATTTACATGCTCTAAGGCACACACCTGTTACAAAGGTTATAATCCCATCCACAGACCAATTCTTAACCCTCATTTCTATTTATTGGTTTTATTTATTGATGCTAAAAATAATACAAAAAAGCAACTTTGAGTATGTGGAAAGCCTTTCCTTAACACCAAGAAACTAGAAGCATCCAACAAAGGGGAAAAGTGAAGGGAATAATTTGCAGGGGTGATGTTTGTGGGTCATTCAACTCCATATGTTCTCTCCCCCCTCATTGTATCACCATCATACTATCTCAGTTCAGATAATGAGTTTTCTATTCCCATTAATTAAACTTTTTAAAAAATCAGACCCATTCCCTTACCTCTTCCATAGTTATATAGTTTTAGCAGTGGCCCACATTCCACTTTAAGTTATGAGTCTGCTGTTGTTGTATCAAGCTTCAGCAGTAAGGGTCAGTAAATGAATGTTATATATTTTAAAATAAATTGCCTTTTTGTTTTCTCTACAATTTCTTCACTGGTTATTAGCCTGTGTAATTTGCTTCTGGGCATGTCAAGAGGTAGCACTGAAAGGTCTAGCTCAAACTACATAAATTTGATCAAGCATAATTAATGTCTGGTGAGTTTGCTTTGAGGGTCCATGTGGCATTTCAGGTCAGAATTGGGACTTTAAATTGTACTGATTCTGTGCCAGTATTTACCTGCTGTGGTACCTAGTTAGTACTGTTCGTTTTTCAGTTCTACAAAACAAAACCTGCCAGCAAAACTTAAGAAGAGGGAAATAAACTGTGTTTCCAGTTATTTATTTATCTGGGCCATCTATTCTGCTAAGTATGCCACTTAAACATCCAAGGCCAGCATTGTGAATGTCATAACAATCACTTATATCTGATGTGACAGAGAAGACAGAGTGAGTTTGGGCAAAAAGGAGAAATGAGTGTAAGTAAAGCAAAGGCAAAAGGTCTAGAGAGGTTAAAAGTATAGAAATAGGGGGATTCAGATAATATACAGACTTTTTTGTTGTTGTTGAAAAGACACAAGGGAGTCAGGAAGCTTCAGCATCAAATAAAGGAATGTTCCACCTGCAGAGCTGTTGCTGTATGAGAAGCTTTTATTTACCCAGAAAAAGCCTTGATGTACTTCATCGCAACAGCCTCATCTTTTGGCAACTTTGCAACACAAAACTGGGCTCACCCTATCTCTACCAAACAGAAGCTTCAAGGATGCATCTCATGAGCCTCCAACAGTCTGAACCGATTTGTATCTGAGGATGCATTGAAAACTGGTGCTTAAAAGAAGGAGAAAAAAAGTTCAAAGGAAATCACAGCAGCTTAGAGATATTTGTTTCTCTCATCCTCGTGGGCTGAAATGTACACTCTCTTTTCATATATACATAGCACCTTCACAAAATAAACTCCTACTGCAGGAGTTTAGAACAACTCTGCTACAATGTCCTACCTATCAATGACTACTTCAGCTTCAACCGCAATAATGCACAAGCACACAATAGATACAAACTCAAGGTAAACTGCTCCAAAATTGATTGCAGAAAATGCAACTTCAGCATCTAAGTGGTCAATGCCTGGAATGCACTACCTGACTCTGTTGTTACATCCTCAAACACCCATAACTTTAACCTTAAACACTCTACTATGGACCTCACCACATTCCTAAGAGGTCTGTAAGGGGCGTACATAAGCACACCAGTGTGCCTAATGTTCCCGTTGTCCCCATTTACCTGTACCTATTTCCTGTGTTCCTATTCATGTTTATTCTTATTCCTCTAATCTTGTACATGAGTGACAAACTAAATAAATAAAATAAATAAATAAACTTTCAACTTGCATTTCAGCTAATGAACTGATCTGAAGACATGCTTATAGTTCCTCGACCATAGGATGGGGTAATGAAGAGCTCATCTTAACAAGGGATTATGCTTTGTTTTTGTTTTTTTCCACTTTTGCACTATGGATAGGAGGCAGCTTTTTACACTCAAATTTTAGAGCTTTTTGAACTGTGTCAAAAGTTTTCATTTACGATAACATTTCTTAAAGAATTACAGACTCCTGCATACATATTGCAGGCTGGGATAAAACCAAACAAGAATGACAAGGAAAGAAATGCAATTGTTTTATACAGGGAAGTAACTATCTGCAATCATTTAATAATATTTTAGAAATGAAAAACTATCTATATTATATGAAATTACCACTTCTGATGAGTGAAATATGTTCTGGTATTATATTGGCATCATTTCATGGTAAGAGGCATGTTTATATTGTCTTTAGAATAAGTTATATGGCAAATTCAAAGTATATCATTGTAATCTTTCCATGGAGAAATATTGTATAATGACACTGCTATGGATTCTACTTTGAACGTTAAGATACATCTCAAATACCTCTGAATTTCTAAATCATAATGCAGAATGATTTGCTTTGTGGTGATGATAATAAATATCAGGTATAGGAAAGCAGGTAATATATTCATCTAACTATTCTCAGCAAAGAGCTTACTTTTTGACTACACCTGCCATACTGTCTTATTCGTACCTAAGATTTTAATAAACATAGAATTTTCTAATGACTCAGGAAGCCATCAGATTTTATGAGAGCTAATGATAATGAGATATATTTTTATGGGTGCAGAGATATATTTGGAGTGCTTGAAGGCCATCACAGCCTTAGTAGGGATGGAAGCCTGGAATTCCTCTTTCTAGCAATCTGATTTGAAGTGGCAGATCTGCTACTTCTCAAGACTATATGTCAACTTGTACTTCATTTGCTGTGCTTGAATTTCCAAATCTCTCTTCTTCAGAGGAAGCCAAATGTGGAGAGAACTATTTCTGGGATTCCTTATCCTTTCATAAAAATAGAATGCATAAACCTGCATAAAGCATCATTTTGCCTGGATTTTTTGTCAACTTGAATAATTTACCTATAGATTAAAAAAAAAACCATGGTGATTTGTACATGGAGGAAAAATCGAAGTATTTTTTTAATAGCAAGCCTCCGTATGCTTATGTGCAATATCCTCCCTAATTTACTTCTGGTAAATTAGACCCAGTGTGGGAGGCCTGAAAAAGACACAGGGTGTATAGATTCTTTCTGGTACAATTAGATAGTGTCATTGATGTAATGAACATGAATTTGGATAAACTCCAGGAAACAATGGAGGACAGGCGTGCAGTGTTCCATAGGGTGGCAAAGAGTCAGACATGACTTAGCAACTGAACAACAAATGCATATCACTTATAATGTTTCTTCACACAAAATCTTTATCTGCTAGAACTGATTAGTAGCTTTATGGGGTCATTGAGAAGGGTTCAGTGATGAGGTAATTTGGGGGTTTCCTGATTAGATATGTGTTATCAGAGATGGAATGTATCTCTTAATTGGACACTAGTCAACCTTCCTTTAGAAGAAGCCTTTCACTTTTCTGAACATTCCTTAAGGTAGACTGTAAAAAAGAAAAAAAAGATATGTAAGAAGAAAAAAACCCTCTACCAAACCTAATGAGAATTATATCTTAAACAATCCAATCCACAATTCTCTGTGTATTCTGGAGCCCAAATCCTACTTCTACAAATATATGTAGCTTACTTATATAGACTGGCTTGTCTGATTTTCTTTAAATTTCTATGTGGGATCACTGATTTCCCTTAGCATCTTACATGGTCCTGGGGATTTGGCTGTATTGTTTACAAAAGAAATTTCTCATTAAACTTGTTCTCAGAATTTTACATTCTGAGAATGCAGAATTCGGTCATTGTTCTTTTAGAATTCTGGACCCAAAGTAGGAAATTCCAAAGGATTACACGGAAGGAAATGATCCTTAATATAAAGGTTTACAGCCCCCCAGCTTTATAGAAGAGCCGAGGTGGCGCAGTGGTTAAATGCAGCACTGCAGGCTACTTCAGCTGACTGCAGTTCTGCAGTTCGGCTGTTCAAATCTCACCGGCTCAGGGTTGACTCAGCCTTCCATCCTTCTGAGGTGGGTAAAATGAGGACCCGGATTGTTGTTGGGGGCAATATGCTGACTCTGTAAACCGCTTAGAGAGGGCTGAAAGCCCTATGAAGCAGTATATAAGTCTAACTGCTATTGCTATTGCTATTGCTATAGACTAGTGTGTGCATCAAAACTGACTGCATGCAACCAATCAGAATTACTTTCTGTTTGAGGAACCAAATCCACTTGGATGCTATAAATGAGCTGTGTGTTGTTAGGGAGAACAAGCAGATCTTTAAATCTCTTCTTATGCTTCCTAGAGATAATTGTGTCAAATGATTGGATCAACTTATGCCATTCATTGTATTTCAGCCTCTATCTTGTTTTTCATTGCCAAGGGCATGCTCCATTAATCCATAAAGATACAAGGTTTCCTTAAAGGCTAATTGCAAGTAGATACCACACTGATTCATCTGCATTGTGGCCACTGATTCCGTGGATGCATTTGGGCATGATGCACGTAGGAAAGCTTTCATATAAAAGAGACAAAAAGGAAGGAAAAGCATCACGTGATAGTTTTACTTTGCAAAATGCTATGCTAAATAATGACATGAAAACTTGTTCAGGGAAACACTAAAAGGTTTCCTTTTTAAACAGAGGTCTAGCCATTACAGCTATTATCTGCAAGTGAATCTTTCAGTATCGCAAACATTTGTAATATTCTCAAAATGGTTTGGCCCTGAAAGAGGCTCAAACTAGAAATTCAGACTGGTGGGATATGAAATGAAATGTTGTGTTTCCACATCCAAAGTAAATAAAAATAGTTTCATTATAGTATATATCAGTGATGGCTAATCTTTATGTCCTCGCATGCCGAAATCATGCGCTTGCATGCTATTGCTCATGCATTCATGCCTACACCCACAATGCAATGCCCCCTGCCCCCTGTGCATGTGTGCATGACCACCACCCCGGTGCATGCACATATGAGCACACACATCCCATTCTGGCATGGCCTACTCAGCCTCCTGCACCACACTGTGCTTGTGTTCCCTCAGAGAGGGCTACGCGTGCCACCTGTGGCACATGTGGCATAGGTTCCCCATCACGGGCATATATCTTCTGGACCACTGCACTGATGAAGCTTTGCAAGAATGAATCACAAAGATCTGCAGTATTCTACACCATATTTATCCTTCTGAGTCCTAAAAGAATGTACTTGGGCTTTCACTATCCCAAGAAAACACGTATCTTAATTCCTTAGTAGGGCATATAGACTGTATTTGTTTTCCCAAAGACTTAAGATGTTTTCCCCCAAACATTAGGCAGTAAGGAAGAACCCTTGCAAAACTGAGTGGGTCAGGTGGGCAGTTGTGGTAAGAAGAGCATTTTGCACAGTTTTGCATTATGCCCCTGTTGTGCACCTTTCTGAATCTACTCACTGTCACTCATGACCTGGTTACCCCCAGAATGAATTACTGTAATGCACTCTACTTGGGGCTGCCTTTGGGAGCATCTGGAAGCTTCAGTTGGTGCAGAATGGGATGGGATGGACAGTTATGTATGCCCCTAAGATGGTACATGTTACATCTCTACTTGTTGAGCTTCATTGAATGCTAGTTTGCTTTTGGATGCAATTCAAGATGCTGTTTTTGACCTTTAAAGCACTCTATGACATGGGATCAGGATATCAGGTTCCTTGACGGACCAGCTTTTCCCATCTACTCTCCCATCAAGGTATGCTCTGGATCCTGTCTAAGGGCACTAATTCCCATTAGATGGGAATTACGGGTTCCATCTGCCAGGACCAGGGTGACATGTCTTTTCTGATCTGGCCCCTCTTTTCTGGAGCATCATTCCCCTAAAGTAAGTTTAGTTCCTTCCCTGCCCTTAAAATGTGCTTCCTCCATCAATCTTGTGGATTCCGTAGCAAGTCGGCAAGGTGCCTGAATCAGGTTAAGTGACTCTTGTGCTCTGCAAGCTTGTAGTCCCAAAAGTGCTTCTTCAAGAGGCAATTGGACTTCTTTGTTTTTCTTTGAAGACTTCATTTTTCAAAGAAAAACCAGAAAGTCCAGTTGCCTCTTGAAAAAGCACCTTTGGGACAACCACAATCTGAATGACTGAGAATCTCCATAGCTTGTGAGTTTTCATGTTTTTGTTTTTATTTATATTGAAGTCTCATCTCAATAGCAGCAGTTTCCCCAGGGAACCATCTCTTTCCTCCTCCTCCTCCTCCTCCTCCTCCTCCTCCTCCTCCTCCTCCTCCTCCTCCTCCTCCTCCTCCTCCTCCTCCTCCTCCTCTGATCTTGAAGAAATAAGAGGAGAAACAGGAAAGGAATAAGTGGAGAAAATTGGACTGCAAAAAATGTTTTATCTCTTGGTCACTGTCTAAAGAATATTTGTGTTTCTTCAACTTGGATGAGAGGCTTGCCTTGAGGCCGAGCAAGAATGTTCTTCCTGCCCCACTGAGTCCAATTATTCTGGCTCAAAATATTCTGATAATATTAGCTGGCAATGTCTAATGCTCTTGGATTGTAAAAATGAGTACCAAATTGGGTGAAGATGAATCCCTATGTTCTGTAGAAGCCATACAGTATATCTAAATTTTGCTGTTGAAAAGAAAGCATAAGGGAAATTATCTTGCAGTATGGAGATATGAAGAAAACTTGCTATCAGATAAAATGAAAGAGGGCAGAGTGAAAAAGTTGAGTTGAAGTTAATATTATAACAGAAATTTGTTTTGTACCACAAAACACCTTGAGAGTATTTTCTTTTTCTCCTTTTTCTAAAGTAATTTCAAAGTTTATTATTATCCTCATCAAAATAATTACATCTCATCTTGAGTTTCAAATGACTTTTCTAGCATTTCCATTCCATATATTTTTATTTGTAACCACAAACCAGCACTCCACCTAAATCATATTTTCATATCCTGACTTTTCCATGCAATGTATGCATAATATTATAACATTATGTCAGTAATGTTCCCTGAAATGCTTCCATATAGAATTAGAAATTTAAACAAGAAATTTATAAAGCAACAATTCCTACATAGAAAAATACCTTATTACTGATAGTCAAGTTACTAGCATCAGTTTCATATGCTATAATAAAATATAATATAAAATCTAAAAGCTGCTGATACAGTTCTACACAGAAATTATTGAGTCCGTCATCTGCACCTCTATAACTGTCTGGTTTGGTTCTGCAACCCAACAAGACAGACACAGACTTCAGAGAATAATTAGAACTGAAGAAAAAACAATTACTACCAACCTGCCTTCCATTGAGGACCTGTATACTGCACAAGTCAAAAAGAGGGCTGTGAAAATATTTACAGGCCCCCTCACATCCTGGACATAAATTGTTTCAACTCCTACCCTCAAAATGACACTATAGAACACTGCACACCAGAACAACTAGACACAAGAACAGTTTTCCACCGAATGCCATCACTCTGCTACATAAATAGTTCCCTCAATACTGTCAAATTATTTACTAAGTCTGCATTACTATTACTATTAATCTTCATCACTCCTATCACCCATCTCCTCCCACTTATGACTATAACTTTGTTGCTTGTAACCTTATGATTTATATTGATTGTTTCCTAGTATGATTTGACTGGTTATTTGTACCCTATGACTATCGTTAAGTGTTGTACCTTTTGATTCGTGACAAATATATATTTTCTTTTATGTACACTGAGAGCATATGCACCAAAGACAAATTTCTTGTGTGTCCAATCACACTTGGCCAATAAAGAAATCTATTCTATTCTATCTATCTAGAAACTGCAGTAGGGAGATGACAGAAGAAACTAAAAGAATATAGCCAACCTGAAAAGAAGTCTCTCTGATCCGTAAAAATAATATTGTATGCTATTTATCAAAAGCTGATTTTTGTTAGACCTCTGTAGGCTCATTTGGAAAAGCATCTAAATTTAGCCGACTGCTGTTTACCAGCTTAGAAACAAGCACGAAATTCTAGCATTTCTGGAAACTTCTGCCTGACCTTCTGAATTCAGAATTTTCCCTGAACTAATCTCCTTTCAACAAAACGGTGTCAGGGTGTACTTGATGTGCAGTTCCAGCATTGCAGTTACATTCCCAAATGGGTTTCTTCTTGAGCTGTGATAGGGAGGAGAGCATGAAAACACGCGAGTACTGAACCATTGCTAAATTTATATCCCAGTCTAAAATACACAACTGCCATGTTTCCAATTAATGTAATGACATTTTAACCGTCATTCCTGCCTTTGTGTTCACCTCATGAGTGTTCGAGCAGTCAAACAATTTATGGAATATAAATTGCTTCATAGACTATAAGTGCCTCCTGTTGTTAATGGGTAATTCAATATTAATACTAGATGTTGCGAAATGGACTGTATTACATATGGGTTCAACTATTAATATGTCTTACCCAGAAAAAAAGAAACTCCAGTTTCAAGTATAATTGGAACATAAACATTCAAAATTAATTAGATATGACATAGATCAAAACCTGGTTGGTGAAACAATTTTGTTTTGTTTCTCCATTGGCCCTGTACAGTATGGATCCAGTGTGACAAAGAATTGTTGGCACTTTTACTGATATGAATGAAAACCTGCATTTCTTTGCTGCTACAACTAGTTGTCTGAATGAGTCCCCCCCTCCCAATTATAGTACTTCTATACTATGCAATTGAGTTTTTTTGAAGAGGAGACAGGAGGGAGGGAGGGGGGAGAGGCAAAGAAAATCCAGTGGGCCCCTTCTGTCTGTAGGCCCCAGGAGGATTTGCCTCACTTTTATATCATGATTAGGTTTATCTTTCAGTTGGGTCATAGACTAATTAATTATTCATTTTGAAAGATGTAAGATTAACAAGCCTTGGTTGACAACTTGTCTAGTGCCTTAATATGACAGACACCAGCCAGAGAAAATCTGTCTAGCATAGCTGCATTTTCTCAATGGCGCTGTTCCTTGTGGGAACTGCATGGAGTTTACTCCATATGGTCTGACTCTGTCTGTAGATACACAATTAGAATGTGAGTACAGGCAACACAGAGAATGACAATTATCAATATCAATCAAGAAGAGCCAGTGTATCTATTTGTTCTTGAATGTTTTGCCAACTGTCATTAATTAAGGCTGACAATACAAATATTATAAAAGGCAGATACAGTAACAAAGGAAATCCTGGTTCAAAAATTCACTAGTCTAGGTAATATAACTAGGCAAATTTCATTTTCATTAGAATTTAAGCTATGCAGTATCAATGCAAAACATAGTCACATATAATTCTCCATATATTACAATATAGTCCCCCACAAATATAGAGGCTCCTTAATGGAAATATTTGCAGAGAGAATAGAGCTTAGTGAGCCATAGTGCATATTCTTTTACTTCTTTCACATTTATGTAAATTTTAGAAGGTCTGCAGTATCACAATCAAACCAGAAGTGATGTTCATATATCCTTCCCTCCCATGAGTAGCTCTATGTCTAGAATGCTTTGGGAATTCTCTCCTTGATAAGGAAGACTTAAATATAGTACATTGACTTTACTAGTCTTTTTAAACTTCATGTTCTTGAACTGTGTTGAGATTCTAATTTCTCAGATCTCCAAGCAACAAAGGTGGTATGAATTGCTAGAATTTTGAAATCCAGTATAGTTAGAGTCTATTGGACATTACTGCATCTGGACTATGATCAGATGATCTAATTGATTTCATTAGATTTGGAATTTGAAGCACAGACTTTTACATAAAGGGCAAAAGGGAATAAGAATCCCTTGCTACATTATATTTACGTAAATATAAGTAGGATGTCAGCGTTCTAAGTACTGCACCCATAGAAAGCAGAACAAGGAAGGTAGATTCCTCAAAGAACAATGTATTGGATACATCATATAGGCACAACTGGTGAAAACTGACTCAGAGTTCCCACAGTTTTCCATAAAATTAAACATGAAAATTCCCCCTTCTCCCAAGTCATCAGTCACATTCTCCAATAGAGGTGCTTACTGGTTGCTTGGTTACTCCGCTCCTCCTTTCCCCAACACCTGTTGGAATGTCCTTGGTTCCCACAAGAAAACTTTTAACAATCCCCAACTGTCTATTTTCCCCCTCCCTATCTCTTCTTCTGCCTTTGACAACCCTGAGGCTCAAAGATGGCCTCATCCAGGTTCACTTCAGGGTTAACATAGGAATGCGGAGAAATAACCAATGTAATTGTGGGAAATGATGACTATCTTTTAATGTGTTACTGCTTTTATTTTGCTATTCATTTTCTTGATTTTAATTTTAAGTTGTTAATTTTAAGCCACTGAATTACCACTCAAGTGTAAGCGGAAATTCAGAAATAAATTGGCTTATAAGCTGAATGAATAAATGAATGAATGAAAGAAGTTGAATCCATCTGGGTTCTTTGAACATATTTTCCATTTGTCCTACAGCTGCAGAAGACCACAACAGATCCCAGGAAACTGAAATGCCTTTCTTCCAAAATGCTGCATAGCCCAAGGAAACTCTCACAAGTTTAGATGTTTAATGTGTAGTTGATCATATATAGAAAAATTAACTGAATAGCATCTGAGAAGCAAGCTAATAGTACCACTAAAAAAACACTTTAATGTTCCAGTGTTGTTGCAATGTTCAGCAGAGACCAAGTGCTTATGGATTCATGCAAATATACCTGCTCAGCCTTAGTCTGAAACTATCTGTATCATGCATTTACTAAAGTTGGAAAATACTGCATATATTTCCAACATTCAATTCATAAAACTGAATTTGATACAAAATAAATGTTTTAATTCATATTCTTGCCACTACCACTACCAAAACTCTTACTAGAACCATGGTGGCACAGTGGTTAGAATGCAGTACTGCATGCTACTTCTGTGGATCACCAGCTGCCAGCAGTTTGCCAGATCGAATCTCACCAGGTTCAAGGTTGACTCAGCCTTCCGTCCTCCCAAGATGGGTAAAATGAGGACCCTGATTGTTGGGGGAAATATGCTAACTCTGTAAACCACTTAGAGAGGGTTGTAAAGCACTGTGAAGCAGTATATAAATCTAAATGCTATTGCTATTTCTACTTGCCTCAACATCCCCTTGGAAGGCTCTACCTGTTGGCTGTGTCATTTTAAAGACACTGCATCGCTTCAATGAATTGAAGCTGCTCTGCCAAGCAATTCTTCCCATCTCCCTTTTGAGTGTAAAATGAAATCTTGCTTCATTCTTTTCCATAGATAAAGAAGATGGAAAAGTGCCTTAAGATATTTTTAAAATAATAAAAAAAACCTAATCATCATCATTTTAGCAATTGTCTATCTATTGCAGGATGAAGATCACTTCCACATGTTTCCAACCCATATGATCCTGGCATTCTTTTGGCAATTGGGCCCACCATACTTGCTGATGTCGTCAATCCATCTTGTCTCAGGTCTCTTTTGTGGATGCTTTTTATCAGGAGAGAGCCATTCTATGACTGCCTTGGTCCCCTGCCATCAGTTCTTCTTGCTATGTGACCAGCCCATTTTCATTTCAATTCTTTTACTCTCTTGATGATATCTGATACTTTCGTTTGTTCTCTAATCCATGTGCGGGTCTTTCTACCTCGTCTTGTAATGCTGAGCATGTATCTTTCCATGGCTCCATGCGCCACTTGCAGTTTTTGTATTGATTGTGAGGATAGGTTCCATGTTTCACCGGCCTATGTTAGAACAGGAAACACACACTGATCAAAAACTTTTCTCTTCGGGCATAGAGGGAGGTTGTTCTTGAAAATTATGCTTATCTTGCTGAATGCCTCCCAACTACATTTAACACACTATTCAATTTCTTTTATTGTTTCACCCTCCATTGAGATTCATTAGCCAAGGTATATGTAGTGGTCTACTACATCTAGTTCTTCTCCAGATATAATTTTCTTTCTTTCTTTAGTGAATTTATTAAACATAACCTAGCTCTTTTTCAGGTTTATTTTTAAGCCAAATGGTTCTCCTGCTTCGTGCAGCTCTTATATGTGTCTTTGTAGCTCTTCTGGGTCTTGTGGGAAGAGAACAACATCATCTGCAAATCTTGACTTAAATAGGTGCCATTGATTTTTATTCCTTCTTTTATCCGGTCTAGTTTGTGTAATCCTTTTTCAAGGCAGGCTGAGAAAAGGATAGGTATCATCGCGTCGTACATCTTGTTCTATGTTGATTTCCACTTTAAGGTCATTAAGGCAAATTGTCACCATTGTTTTTTCATATATTGATTCTAGTAAGTTTATGTAAGCAGTGTCTATGCTTTGGCTAAGCAATGCATTAATTATTGCTCTCTGGAATACTGAGTCAAACGCCTTTTCGTAGACAATTAAAGCCATGCACAGAGGCATGGTGTACTCATTGTACATGGTGTACTTCAATGAATTGCTGAAAAACCTAGATGGGATCAATTGTGCTGTAGCGACTTCGAATCCTGCCTGCTCTGTTGTGCATCATTTAATGTTCTCAATATTCTGTAAAAACTAATACAAACTAATATATAGTAAGGAAAAAGAAAGGGAAAAATCAAAGAGAAAATCAAAAGTGCAAGAAAGAAAAATAAAAAATAAAAGATACAAAGAAATAGCTTCCAATTTTCTTTACAGCAGTTATAAGTATAAGTTTACCTCTATGGTTAGAAGACACTTCCCTTCTTTCTATAACACATTCTATATACTGTATTTTTCGGAGTATAAGGCGCACCTTTTTCCCTCAAAAAAGAGGGTGCAAATCTGGGTGTGTCTTATACACTGAATACAGCATTTTGGCCTCCCAAAACCCCACCCCCTTCACCAAAATGGCTGTGCATAGCCTTTAGGAGACTTCTACAGTGCTCCTGGGGGCTAGGGAGGGCAGAAATGAGCAAAAAACGGGCTGTTTTTTGCTCGTTTTGGGCCCCTCAGCCCCCAGGAACACTCTATAAACCTCCTAAAAGCTATTCATGCCCTTTTTTGACAAAAAATGGGCCAGTTTTTGCAAAAAAATGGGCCAGTTTTTGCAAAAAAATGGGCCAGTTTTTGCAAAAAACGGGCCGATTTGGGGAGGTTTACAGAGTGCGAAAACTTGCCTCTTCAAAATCTTAGTGCGTCTTATACTCTGAAAAATATGGTAATTGTCACAAGTTCACTTTTTCTGTTTCATGCAAGAAGTCTATAAGGGATTTTCAGTCAGAAATAAATGTAGATATCATCTTCTCTCTAATCAAAGCAGTCAATTTGTCCATCTCAGCAAGTTCCATCAATTTCACCAGCCATTCCTTCAGAAAAAGCATTTTGATGGGCAAACCACGTTGACTTTTTATCTCAGATAAGGCAAACAAGAGTCACCTTTGCAGCACCCGGTACTTTGTTGATACAAATCAAAGTCACCTTGCACTGCCTTACTATTTGATTGCAGAGCAAGTATATCACAAGAATTCAAACGTCTATACAAACATCATAACCAGAGAATCAGCTGCTGCAATTCCATGTTAGTTTATACAAATAGAATAGAAAACTTGGCCTGGGTAGCTGGGAAAAGATTTTCTGAGATAGCTAAATCACAAACTTATTATCCAACACCTTAAGGTTTAATTAGTTTGGACCAGGGCTCCCCCTTTCCTTCCCCCTGAATTTACAAGTTCAACAAATTTATAATTTTTTAAAAAAATAACATGTTGTAAAAGTTAGAGCAATACTCTTAGGAAAGGTAACAGGTGGACATCTCTGCCATTATGTGATAAAGAATTGTGTAAAAATTACAACAGTCAAGTTCCAATGAAAGGAAATTTTGATAAGTGACTTAAGAAAATTTGCAAGCCTGCACAGATAAAATTTCTTTGAAATTATTCATTAATGCAGACATGAATTGTAGCACAGAAATAACAGCCCAAGGTTGTAAATGTTGACATTAAGGTCAAAATCCTGCATTCTAACAGTATGGAAAATTGCTCAAAATGAAGCAATAGAAAAATCTCACTGTACAAAGATGATCTGTGTTCCCACAGCAAATGTCTCCTTAGTTACTTACCCATGATATATTCAATTGGCCCAATTGTTGGGCTTTGTGTGACACATTGACTCATATACTGTGTTAGAGACTGGGGATAAAGATTAGCTATATTTTAAGGATGTAGATCAGAGGTGGGTTCCTACTGGTTCAGACCGGTTCGGCCGAGTAGGTAGTAACTCGGCCTGCCACGCCTCTGAACTAGTTCTATCATCGTTGGCGCCATCTTGATTTTCAGTCCTGCACATGCACAGAACAATCTTCATTGCAAAAATGTAATTCCCCTCCCCTTTTCTAACGCTGTGCGCATACACAGACCTTTTTAAGTGCAAATGCACACACATGTGGATTTTTTTGCATGCCAAACCGGCAGTAATGCCAGTAGCAACCCACCCCTGATGTAGCTTAGCTTTACATTTATGTAACCTTTCAATTACATTTATGAGCTTAATTGAACATATTCATTCTCGAAAGATACTATAATGCTAAGACGTGGTGGTGAAGAAGAACAAACAGTAGCAGGTTGGAAAACCGTCTAGGTAGACAGTACCTTTTATATGTTTTATTTTATCTTAAACAACATTATTATTTCTTCAGAATTTTAAAAAGAGAACATATTGGCCCACACTTCTGACACTGGCTTTCTGAACAGCAAGTTTAACTGGACAGTGGAAGCTCAGTAGGATAACTGCAATTTCTTTTTTAATAAAGAAAGTCCTTTAATTTTCAAAATATAGGAAGATAACGTGAGACTCTTTTGGTATGACAGTCTCTTAATCCTCACAGAATGCTAGTGACCCTTGAGTGAAATCAATCTGTTTGACTCTCTTGGCTGCGTCTCTCAAAGACAGACACAAACTGTGATCGCTTAGAGATATTGAGAGAAATGCAATACTTAAGTGGGGTTAAGGAACCTAACAAAAAATATCTTCATAAGATCTGGATTTGCCTTATAACTCAACCTTATTCTGTCCTTTAAAAGTACTAGGAAACAGATACTTGTTCTATTATTTGTCTTCAACATGATGCTTTCTTATTGCAGGGGAGGGAAAAAAAGAGAGAAAGTGGTTACAGATCACGACCATGTTCATTCCATCTTAAATTTCTTTCAGGAGCTTCAGAATCTTGTAGATTAATAATAGAAGACACAGCAGTAGATTCAATTTTCTGTCAATTGAGCTGACAATAGGCTGGGAATAAAGGTTAGCGGCTAGCCTTTAATAGTAATATCATTTTTATATTACTTTTAAAATTAGCCTGCTGATATTCAACATATTACAAGGGAGCAGAATGTCTTCTAGAGGGTGAGGGAAGAAGGGAAATGTCCCATTAATATGTTGTCATTTATGTGGCAAAGAAAATGAAGAGGCTGAACCTAAATGACAATATTATATCTGTATTATACAGTGGATTTTTTTGGATTCAAGCTGCCATAGATTTTTGAGGATTAATTTTCATTTTTTGTACAGAAATTGTATCAGTTTACACGCTAGGATTTACTTTGGTGAAGACAGAAACCAGGGATGAAAAGATTCTAGCCCTAGGACACATGTGGCCTTCTAACTAATATTGAAAAGGCTTTTGCAAACATACAATATGGACTTGGGACAAGCAACCAGTCCTTTCTCTGGCAGTTGCCTGCTGTATGAGGAAAAACAGAAGAAGAAGGAGAAAAAGAAGAAGAAGGAGGAGAAGGAGGAGGAGGAGGAGAAGGAGAAGGAAAAGGAGAAGGAGAAAGAGCACTGAGAAAAGAAAAGGGAGAACATTGGCTTAGTATAGAAAACATTTTGTTATTATGACTTCTGTGACAACCTGTGACTTTTACCCAGCCTGGCATACTTGAAAATAATGTCAGAAAGGGAATTATCACATTACTGTATGTAACTTAAAGCATAAAAAATAGGTGAAGGTTAAGGTGTTCTGTGTGCCTTTGGTATACAGCCATACTGACCAAATGACCATGGAAATTGTCTTCGGACAAAGCTGACTCCTCAGTTAAGAAATGGAGATGAATACCATGCCATAGAGTTGGAAATGACTTTCAGGGGAAACCTTTCGTTCTCACCACTCACTCATTCAGTGTTTAATACATCTGTATCAGGGGTGGCTTGCTCCCAGCATTACTGCTGGTTCGGTGCGCACAAAAATCTTGCCAGTTCGGGGGTGTGGCAGGCCTGGGTCACTGCTGGTTCAGTGGGTTGGTAGTGGATGGTGGGAGGGCCTTTTGACTTGGTCTTTAAACTGAAAAGAAATATCACATTTAGGGAATTGGATGCTAAAACACATGAAGAATGGTTGCAGGAATTGAGTATGTCTAGTGTAATGAAAAGGAGTAGGGGATGAAATGATATCAATGTTCTGATATCTCAGGGGCAGTCATAAAGAAGAGGGGGTCAACCTATTCTCCAATGTAACTGAAGGGAGGACAAGAAGCAATGGCTGGAAATGAGTCAAGGAGAGCACCAACCTAGAACTGAGGAGAGATTTCTTCACAGTTAGATTTCTTCACAGTTAATGACTTGCCTCAAGAAGTTGTGGGTGCTCCAACTGGAGGTTTTTAAGAAGAGATTGGACAACCATTTGTTTGAAATGGTATAGGGCCGTGATGGTGAATCTATGGCATGTATGCCAGAGGTAGCACACAGAGCCCTCTCTATGGGTACATGTGCCATCACCAGATGCTCTTTTGGGTTCTGTCGGACACATGCTGCCAGCCAGCTGATCCAGTGCACATGCGCACCAGCCAGCTGTTTTCTTCCAGGTTCTGGCACATGCATGCATGCCAACCAGTTGGACTTTGCATGAAGATGCGCACTGTAACCCAGAAGAGAGTAGTTGGCCTTCTGGGTTATAGGGCTGCGGCACACATGCTCCAGTTTTGGGACTCAGTGCCAAAATGGTTAACCATCACTGGTATAGGGTTTGTTGCTGAAGCAGAAGGTTGAACTAGAAGACCTCCAATGTTCCTCAACTCTGTTATTTTGTTAAATTTTAAGCACCTCTCTCCCTCTCTCCCTCCCTCCCTCCCTCCCTCCCTCCCTCCCTCCCCCCTCTCTTTCCTTGGGCAGGGAAAGCTAGAAGTGGTTAAGTAGAGCTTTCACAGGGCCTGTTTATAGCCACAACTTGGGGCAATATCAATATTTATACAGGAAAGTTGACAATTCTGATTAATATCCAAATTTACATTTTTATATATGCACACACACACACATATATATATATATATATTGGCAATCCCCCTCTTCTTATTCACTGGTAACTTCATCATTTTCTGGTATAACAATATTTGACTGAAACGAATGACAATACATACTAGATTTCAGACATCCATTGGGATGCAAAAAGGGTCCCTTCCTTTTTTTTTTTTTAGTATTACATTTGCCTAGTACAATGTATCGCAAACTGGATAACTGGAATAACTGCACAACTGGAAGGTTATCACATATTTCTTTCCTTTTATTCATAAAATCCATCCTATTCCACATCTCCTTTATCTCGGCTGAGCATGTATGCCTAGATATGCCCTGTTAAAACATTTTCCTTTTTGCCATAACTGGTTCCTTGTTTCACTTCATCACAGCTGATACAGATCTCTTGTTGGCAACAAAGCCTCTTAAAAATGATTTTGTGCGCCTTTTTGGATAGGAAAGAGAAAGGTCTCATCTCAAATGTTATGTATTCTTTTTACAGATACCCGATAAATAGAACGAGGAGGTTTATAAGAAAAAAAAGAGGGAAACTTAGGTATACAGATTTTGGAGGAAGGGTGGACTATTCTACCTCAATATCAAAGCTGTATTTATACTATAGGGAGACATTGCCTTTAAATACACTTTCCTTTGAATTTTATTCTTTGAGTCGGAGAGATATAAAAACCATGCAAGCTGAAACAAGCCCTGTTGAAAAGACAAAGGAGATCAAAATTAAAAAAAAATGTTTAACCTAGCTGATGCCTTAGGCCTGGCAGAGCTGACTTCTAGGATATGGTTTTATATTTTTGTTTATAAATTATATACAAGAATTTAATTTGCCAAAGAATTAACCCATCTTTAGTATTAATCTAAACTTCAGCAACACTTCCAATATTTTATTAAATGTATAAAGAAAAGGATAAGACAGGTAGTCAAAGAATTACTCTTCTTTGTGGTCATTTCTCCTTTTTGTTTGATGAAAGGCTTCTTACTGACAATACGACCAGTTAATGTTGTGTGAACATTGTGGAAGAAAGGAGCCTGCCCATTCCTGAAATATTAATGGAGACATTTTCAAGAAAATAAGAATAATTGATCATCAGCAAGGTCTCCTTCCCCCTGCACAAGTTTTTCCAACTCAGAGACAATAAAAACAAAAAATCTTCCTAGCTTCCCTTGAATGCTGGAGCCCTAATTCAGCTAAGCATTAATTTATAATCTGTCTGCAGTCTAAGTATATTTTGCACTTAATAATGCAGTAGATAATCATAGCTGATGGCCAAGATAGTAAGTGGTTACATTTCCCAAGTAGCTTGGACTTAATAGCTTATTACATTATACAGACCGCTGTAGATCAGAAAGGTTCCTATTGGTTTTATCAATATTTGAATTACATTCTGTATAATATTGATGCTCCTGCAGAGTTATGCATGTGAGGCCAGAACAATATTTTTAGGAAGTTTCTAAAAGAAGATTTATAGCATCACAGGATTGGAAAAGACTTTAGAGTTGGAGGAATCTTCATACCATTAGAGAAAAACTGCTATCCAATCTTTTCCTGAAAATGCCTACTAATGGAGCATCTCCAGCTCCAGAAAGCAAACTGTTCTATTCTATTCACAGATAGGAAATTCCTCCTTATTTTGAGTTTAGATTTGTCACTGTAAAGAATAGAAGAATAGAACAAACGTGCATTAGATATGGTGCCCTAATGATTTCTTCCAACAACCAGTTCACCAAACTGCTCAGAAAGTTAACAACTGGTTCTCCCAAAGTGGTGTGATCTGAATGAATACCATCACTGCTTAAACCTCAGCTGGTGTTCTGGTGTCTGAAAAAAGGCAGACAGTAAATCTGTCCTATCTGCTTTTCCTTTAGTACTATATATTGAAAATTGCATGATAAGCAAAACAGAACCTCCCAGGAACCCTTGATGGTGAATTCAGTGACGTGGGAGAAAGATTTGCTTTTGGAGTCCAAGTAGTTCCATACAGGAAATAAAACACAGTTGAGTTTTGGAGAAGCAGCAGTGCCAATAAGGGACTCCTCCAAGCCTCTATGGGACATGTCTGGCACTCCTGTCATTTGTGCCTTCCTTACAATGAGATCTTTCCCCCAAATTCACCATTTCAATTGGCAGCAAGGCACAATGTTGAGTTCAAGAGTCAATCAAAATGAGAAAGAGTTGTGCTTTCATTAGCCACATTCTTGAAGGATTTCACATTCATTCTTATCTATAAATTCTGAAAAAAGATGTCATTTTCATCCAGCAAGAAGATGTTATAGAGAATGTTGGTTATGCTAACCAAGGTCTATGAATGGACTTAAGGGCAATGATGTGGCTGGACTAAGATATAAATGTCCCAACAATCAACCAAAACTTCATTTGGATGGAGCACTGATTTAAGAGAAACCAACTGACAGTCTTAATTAAAGCAAAAAGGCAGAATACTTGGAAAAAAACAAACCCTTCCTTCATAATATCCTTTTCATTCAACTTGTAAAGTTACTTTGCAGTAAGATGGATAGCCAATAAAAAGAAAGAAAGAAAGAAAGTTTGTTAGTTCCAAGCTACTATCAAGTTATTTCAAATTTACTGAGTAATTTTTAGGAGACTTATCACAGAACCCCTTACACCTTATTTCCTTTAACGTGGTCGTTTCATTGCACAGATAACTCTCTGATATCACATAATTTTTCCACCACATCATAGGAGAAAGTAGTAGTTATTTTTAATCTAAAACTATAAATATGTTTCTTGCATAAAGCATCTGCATTTATCCACCTGATATCTGGCATGTTTTATTTCACACAATGCAGTCAAACTGGGAAGGCTTTGGGAAACCATTACATTGGACTGTCTGACATTTTTGTTTGGATGGTGTAGTTTCTACAGGTTGTATTTTATGAGTGCCTAGTTCTATGATTAATTGTTTCATGGAAAGACTGTTGACGCAGTTCCAAGGACTTTACTTCTGTGAGTTGAGACTGTGTAACCGTGCCAGAGAAACCATTCATTATTAGGAAATGAGAGCCAAGGCACAGGCAAACAGGAATGAACAACTGAAATGTCCATGGGGAGAACTCTAATAGAGCCTATGCTGTTGTTCACATGTCTGTAGATAAGTTATCCTCGTCTTAGCTTTGGGTGAAAGGGTGAGCTAATAAGGAGATATTACTGATTGCCAAAGCTTCGCTTGCTATTTGCAGAGGGGGAAAGAGTTTAAAGAGATATGCCTCTGGGAAGATTTAACACAGCTGAGTACCATTTCAAAGCATGGGTCCCGTTATGCAAGCTGTTGCTAACCTAGTCCTCTTTCCTTTAACAGAAGGTCATAAAATATGCATATAATTCATTCAGCAAACTCTTTCATCCAAGGAAGAGTACACTTTCTCTCTACTTCTCCACATTTCTTGTCCTATATTCCAGATGAAGAGTGTGTGTGTGTGTGTGTGTGTGTGTGTATGTATGTATGTGTGTGTGTGTGTATAAGCTTTTAAACTTTTTTTAACCTTCGTAATCCTTAACGTTCAACTTTTGTCCTCCGCTTTTTAACTCTGTCGCTTTTCCCCATTTTTATTTGCAGAGTCTCACTTAGTGCTCAGAGTCATGTAGGTAAGACAGGAGTTGTAGTTTGTAATAATATTGTTTTATTGTGGTATTGGTTTATTTTGTTTATACATTTGATTTGCATTAGATTAATCTGTACTACACTGAATCATAAACACCCATGAAATAAAACTATTACTATTTTTCCTCAGCAACTGTCTACTCTGTGAATAGTATTCAGTGTTGGTAGTTTAATTTCAATAAAATTGCCCCTCAGCTTGAAAGGAGGAGTGCTGGGTCAACACAACCTAATATAGAAGGAGAAAGCCAAACCATTTGCTGTCTCTCATTGGGGAGATCATAGAGAAGTCAGAGAAAGGACTGGCAAGTCCCCCACAAAGGCTTAGTGTCTCCATGGTGACTGAGACAGGCTAGCCTGGCAACTGAAGACAAAAAAAGGACTCTTATGAGCAACAATATACTTGAAAAACAGTTCCATTATTCTTTCTGCCTATATTTTCTACCTTTCTTGGCTACCACTTATAGTGAAAAGCCTTTAATTAAAACCAGGATTGGTGTGTGAATCTACTTCCAACCTGGATAGCATCTGATTTCTACTTGTCCATCAATTCCATTTACTTCTTCGAGTGCAACTATGGCCCCTTTACAATCTGCGGACTTCAACTCCCAAAAATTCTTAGCCAGCATGGCTGGCTCAGGAATTCTGGGATTTGAAGTCCATAGGTCATAAAGTGATGTTGCACAACCCTGTTCTAATGTCATCTGTTCTCTTTTTTAAGCTAAGAGCTGTGGTGGCACTGTGGTTAGAATGCAGTATTGCAGGCTAATTCTGCTGACTATTAGGAGTTCGATTCTCACCGGCTCAAGGTTGACTCAGCGTTCCATCCTTCTGAGCTCAGTAAAATGAAGCCCCAGATTGTTCGGGTCAATACGCTGACTCTGTAAACTGCTTAAAGTGGGCTGTAAAGCACAGTGAAGTGGTATGTAAGTCTAAATGCTATTGCTATTTAAACTCCTTTCTTGGCCCCTTTAATACCTAGATTGCCATGTTTTAAACAAATGAATCCGCAGCACAAAATATATATCTCATCAGGTAACTGTTTGATACCTTACACATTACCATCAACATTTGTTGAAAATCTCTTATTTCAACAGACCATCACATAAAAATGATTACGGAATATTCTAGCAATATGTGGAAGTCTTCTAGGAAAGCTTTATCCAACCTCACATTTTTGGTGCCTCTAATTCCCAGTCATAATGGCCATTTGTATCAGTTTGGGGAGGATGATAGATTGATAAAGGCTGTTTTGGGATATACTTAAAAGTGATATTTAAATAATGCTAATAATAATGCCTTCAGTTGAATATTACAGTTGCAGAAGAAGCTACAATAGAGCACTTTCATATAACTTCTTTTTTTCATTCCACAAACTTTGAAGAATTGATTCACATTGATCTGTGAGAGTCCTCATTACTGTTGTTTGCAAAATAACACACCCTCTGGATAAGCTGACTACTCCTCTTTCCAGCCTGGCCTGCCATCTTCATCTTCATTCTTAGCTCCCCCAGCATTTGTTTTTATGTCTGTTTACAGACATAAAATGATATGATATTGCTGTGGGGGGGCAGTGAAATTTTTTTCTTAATTTAAAAGCTATGTGAAACAATAGTATTACAACACTTTTTTTTTTTTACCTAAACAGGGAAGTAGTGGGGAATGGAATGAAATAAATCTTTTCTACTAGGGAGAAACTGCCAGCCTCCAAGCTCCTGTTAACACTATAAACCTATATTCCCAAAAATTTCCCAAGAGGCATACACAGCTGCTAGTGGGATGATGATGCTCTGGGAATAGCATCCCTCCCCATAACATACATTTTTGTTGGTAGTTTTGACTAGTGTCCAGATTTTCAAATCATTTTCCTAGCAGAACTTTACATATACTAGTTCATCCATTTTTCTAAAGACTTAATATACGATACAGTTACAGTACATTGTTCTGTAAAATTTGGAGAAAATGCAAACCTTAATTAAATTTCAGCTTGTGTATTAGTTTGATAATGCAAAATTAGGCAAATTTGCATTATTAGATAAAGGAAACAATTTCTCCCAGTCTTTACATCGAAGGAGCTATCGTTACTGTTAATTTCATTCTTCCTCCTAATCCTCCATGAAATCCAAGGGAGTCATGATACTAGGCCTAAGACTGTAGGAAGTTTGTAATTGCTCAGTATCTCCTATTATTTTCCATCTTGCCAAATCTAATTTATAAATTGCAATCATACATAATGCTATAGTACTTGTTCAGTACAGTTTCAGTATGAAGTTTCTGGTATCTGTAGATTTGGCTTCAAAATCCGAAGACCCAAATAGCTGCTTAGCCCAGGATATCAATTAAGATGAGACTAAATAGCCAAATCAGTAATAGTCAAATCAGCAGGTTCATCAGTAGAATCCTTCACGTTTCTGGGTTCTATACTTTTCCAGGATTTGAAATGGACACCTAACATTAGAACCATCATTTAAAAGGCGCAACAGAGCATGTTCTTACTGCTCAATTTAGGAAGTTCAGATGCCCCAGGAGCTTTTGTTACAGTTCTGCACAGGAATTATTAAGTCTGTCATTTGTACTTCTATAGTTTATTGGTTTAGTACAGTAGCTAAACAGGATACAGGTATATACTCCAATGGATAGTTAGGACTGCAGAAAAAAACAGTTACAACCAACCTGCCTTCCACAGAAGACCTGTATATTGCGTGGATCAAAAGGAGGGCTGAGAAAATAATTACTCTCATATTCAGGATATAGACTGTTTCAACTCCTCCCCTCAGGATGCCACTATAGGGCATTAAATACCAAAACATTTAGACACACGGACAATTTTTTCCCTTGTGCCATCACTCTGCTGAACACCTAATCTCACAATACTGTCATGTCTATACATACACATTGTATGGCTGTATGATTATTAGTCTGTTGCTTTGCATGTACTGGAGACAAATTCCTTAGGTGTCTAATCATACTTGGCCAAAGAAAGCATTCTAATCTTAAATAGTTTGATACAACTGGGACAATTTCCTATGACAGAAAGGCTAATTCTCAGAAAGACATCTTATACCACTGAAAACAAATTCAACATCATCTCCATTGGTAGATGAGACACTTAGCAACAGGTACACCCATCTTAGTTTCACGTGAATGGTCTTCATCTCATTGCTGATTGTAAGTACTAGTTTTGCACCTCCACTGCACTGCCTATCATAAAAACTGGGTCATTTAATTAACACGGCTGTCACGCTTCTATATCATCCTCTGGCTCTTTTCGGCATCTTTCACTCTATTAATTGTATTTCTTTCATCACGCGCGCTCTATTGGCAAGTACTCAGAAATGAATGTGTTTATAGCTGATCCTCGGACACCTCATTTCATTGGCCTTTTGTGAAAGATAGGAGTCTAAATATTATTTACTGCCTGAGAAAATAGAATCCCGATGGTCCAGTTTGCCCTGCAACATCTCTATTGTTGGCAGTGATTTAATGCTGAGTTTGTACAGATGGAATGAAAGTCAAACAGCAACATATTTTAACTCTCCTGGGCAGTGCATCAGTCAGAGGCCCAGTGAAATGCAATTGCATTGTGAGCCACACTTTGTCATCTATTCAGTCAGAGACAGGCCCATTTTAAAATACTCTAAGGTAGAGCAAAGTGCTAAAAGGGGAAATTATCTGAAAAATGCCTTCACGGAAGATCACTTTCTTTTCTTCAGCATTTGGACTATAGAAATGGAATTAATGGTTTTATGGAGCTACATATTTTTTTAAAAAATATAGAGGGTGACTGGATAAGAAATAAATAGGCAAATTTGATCATAAATACTGATTAGCTTGGTTACAGGATCCAGTGAATGGAAATGGTGTTTGGGATGAATTTGTTCATCACAACAGCACCATTACTGAAACATTTTGTGGTATTATGAAGAATAATTATTTCACTTGGGTTGTTGTGATTCAATTTTTATATATACTTTATATATTTTATTCTGGTTTAAGAAAAAAGATACATATTCCTTTCATTCTCTTTTCATCATTGCATTAATGAATCAAAAGGGATTTCACTAGTAATTGCAAAACTGGTTAGAGTTATTATGAATAGAATTGTCTCTTGACTTATACTATAACACCCATCACAAGTGTCCCTTGTCTCCTTTAATTTTCAATTTGGTTTCTGAACCATTGGCTTCCTCTATTAGTGGGTCTTATGATACAGAATAACTTCTTATATGTTAAGGACATTATGGTTATTTTTATGAAGAATATTATCCTTATATATGCATAACTGCAATTTCAATAGTTATAAATCAGTGTTAAAACTTCCATTATCTCTTTGGGGCAAAATTAATATGATCAAAATGAATCTTACATTGAGATTAATGTATGTTTTAAGAGGGATTCCAATGTTAATCACTTTTAGTTATTTTACAGAGATGAGTAAGTTAATGATAAAATTTTTATTGTAGGTTAAAACACTGAAATATCTGTGGCCAGATTAAAGTTTCTATATGATAATGGTAGCCACAGCCTACCAATTTTTCAAATAAATCACTGAGTTTTTACTTTGATGTGTACAAATATATTACTTTGGAATAAGACAGTTAATAAATATTCTTTTTAGAACTATATGGAAAATATGTTATATTACTTGGCAAGTTTTAAGGTTGATTTGCATTAAATAATTGTCTTTGTTTTCAGCATTGAAAGTTCTATGTTTTCAGCCCAAATTATAAAATTTTGCAGTAATGACAAAGATTTTTACTGGAGTGCTTGGGCTAAACAAGATCTTCAATGTTAAATTACCTGATTTCTAATAATTCTTTTAAATACTTTGATAGATTATAGGTTGAAAGGGTAATACAGTATGTACAATTGAAGCACATAATAAACCAACAATATTATCCAGACACTCTAGCAACCTTCAAGGTATCTCCAGGATACCAAGACAGGCAGCATTTGTATAGAAACCAGCAAATGAATTTTCAAAGGAACTAAAAAATAATATGAAAAATAATATTAATTACTCCTCTGAATTGTGGAATGAAGAATTGGAATACTTTACCCAGTTTTAGAAAATCAATGAGTCAAAATATTAAGAAATGTAAAATATAATTCTTATGATTTAAAAATAAATTAAATCATTATAAATGATTTAATATTTAATGGATTCCTTGAAGATATTTTTTAAAAATAATGAATGTATAGATTTTCTGTGTGTTGAATTGTTAAGAAATTTAAAGGTTCCTTAATTCATATGACTATGCCTGGCTACGGCCTCATTTTTGTTTCCAATCATTAAACATATGAGAACAATTTTGAAAAGAAATATCGTATGGAACTGTTGCTTCAAGAAAGGTGCTTGAAGCTTGAATTGTTGCTTTGGGTCTCTTGAACATAGGACTCAGATAATTTTACTTAAAGATGATAATTTTATTTAAATGGAAATTAATTTATTCTCCTGACTTTAAGGAATGAATCCAGGTTATGAATTATTTTTCTTTATAAGGTCTCTATGTTTTAAGAATAAAATGATGAAGCAATATGTTTGTATATAATCTAACTCAATAAATTTATGCATTAAATTATTATTTTTTTATGTAGAATTCCTCTCTCTCTTTGGTTAATGGTTTTATTTTTTTCACATTTATTTTAATAATATTTTTTTATTTGCTGTATAACTAATTATATCTCTTTTGTCTTCCTGTTGGTGTTATAATATATTTTTAATTTCATTTAGAAATTAAATTTAAAAAAAACCCTTGTAATAGTGAAAACACTTTTTTCTTTAAAAAAAAACCACAGTTATATTGGTAAGTTTTATTTTTCCTTTGATCTAAATTTCACTTGATAATTTTAATGGGGAAACTGGATTTTTTTTCTTAGATGAAATACCTAAATTTTTGTCCTTTATGAATGTCTTGGTGGTATATTTCATAATGTAATCAATGAAGCAGTTCAGGAAGATAAGGTAGCAAATTGTCCTTAGTCTAGATTGCTATATGATAGCTCTCAAATAGCTGTCAGTAAAATGTATTAATAAAAAATGTTCAGCCAACATCCATTGGTCTACTTCATTGTGTGCGCTTGATTAGACAAGGTATGAGGTGCAATGACCATTAGCACAAAACAATAAGTCTTCTCATATAGACAAGAAATATTATGCCTAAGAACTTCCTCACCATCATAGGTAATCTCAATTCTCCATTTTTCAAGGGCTCTCTGTTTATCTGCTAGAACAAAGAAAAGAATCCAACAGTTTGGTACTATCCAACAGCCTTCTTTGTCCCAGTAAGGTTGACTTCAAAGTCATCCTGGCAGCAGCTTTTGAAATCCATTCTTGCTGCACTGAGATTTAGCGAGAAATATTTTCACTTGCTTAAACCAAAATAAAAAAGCGTGCTAGCTTGACTATCTTCAGCTGAAGCAGGATTGGTGTGTGTGGATGTCATACGCAGCCCTCTCATCTTGAAAATCTGGTTCTAATCCAGTCACAGGTTGTTGGATTCTAATGTGTGGGTTAACATTAAATGAACAATCAACATATCTGGCATCAAGCAATAGCTCATTTTTCCCATTCCCATTTTCCATATATATATGATTTAGCTCATGTATAAATGCACTCATGGAGAAGACCCTACAATATTCAGTATAACTATAAAAGAGGTTCTCCAAATGGAGTAAGCACTGATTTTGATTTTGATTTTCATAAAGGAAATACAGTATCTGCTCCTGCACTGCTCCCGAACTGTACAGTACTAATGCCAGCTGACTCTGAGCAAGTTTGAGAAAAAGCTTGTCTATATTGGGGTATTCTGTCAACAGAAATATGCAGAATTGCAAATATACATGCGTACACCCAAATATATATATCCAAAATTAAATTATATTTATACACCATTCAAGTATTAAAAAGCATCTATATACAAGCATAAAAAATAAAAATTCCTTTCTTCCACTCTGTAGGTCTCTGATGCCTTTCAGAAATAGTGCTATATAGTGGTTATAAATTTGTTTTGTAGACAGAACGTTGTCTGTTCAAAACACAGGAAAACCTGTATTATTATTTTTTCCCTTCGGCTACCTCTCCTGCCACTGGACTTTCCTATTTTTTCTTTTTAATAAGACAACCAGTGCACCATTTCATCATTTCTTTAATGACTTTATGTACACATCCAGTGAAATGATGAAATGCTGTGTCTGTCAGCTGTTTTTTAAAAGTCAGGTTTTGAACCAGCCATGTTCTATATGCCAGACAAGCGTTATAATAACTTTGCTATTGTACCACCATTGTTAAGACCAGCTCTGGAGGATAGTGGAGACTATAGCAACCATTGAGTCAGCTGAGACATGTTCCTGTTCCTTGATGTGTTTGATCAAAGTGCAGGGGTTGACAAAGAAGAAAAAATATGCCCCAGGCAAAATGGGTAGCAGCTTTTGAGGTAAACGAAGCAGGAAAACAGAACTTTAAAAGTACAACAGAAAAATCCATGTGGATAGTCATTCTTGCAAGGGATGTGGAATTTGTAGAAGACAAGGTCATCCAGTCCTCCCATCCGGAAGTAGTTCCTGATCTGTACCAGTTTGCCGCGTAAGCCAGGGATCACTTTTGGATGGCAGGATTGGATAATCTCATCTTCTACTCATTCTACCTGGAAGTGCAGATAAAGCCTCAGGCACTTTCCTTATTCATTAAAGCAATTTGGCTTTTCTCTTGTGTGCATTCTATCTTAACAATACTGAATATTTGTGAGTGACGCCATTTTGTAGTTCATTTCTTTAAAATGGATCTTGTCTTATAGAGATATGAAAATCATAGCATGCGCTCATTATCTGCACAAAATGTCTCTCTCATTCTGTCTCTGTCTGTCTGTTTCTCTCTCTCTCCCTCCCTCTCTCTCTCTCTCTCTCTCTCTCTCCCTCTCTCTCTCACACACACACACTTATAAACAGAATTTCCATGTATATTTAAATAGCTGAGCATTTCAAAAATATTTCCTTAGAACCAGGATTCGGGAACCAAGATTGTGACAAAAGATTCAGAAAGTAATGCCCTAAATTTTTTGACCACCATATAACTCTACAGGGTTCAAAACACGGTTTTACATTGTAAAATGTATGTTTATGTTATGAAAAGGTTTTTGTGTCCTCTTACTGTTGTGTCCTCAGAGATACGACCAGCGGCTGCAGAAGAACCAGGAAGAAGTCCTGATTGGTTCAGACACGCTTGCCGGCCGGCGGAAAAATAGCAACCCTCCCATTGGTTCCCCACCTGACAGCTCCAAGTATAAATAGCTGTCAGGCGGGTTTTGTGGTGTTCTGTTCTGTTTACTAAGCTTGCAGTTGTGAATAAATAGTTAGTTGAACCAACTGTCTCCTCAGTCATTCAAGTGCCGCAAACTTAAAACTTACTGTATTCTGTGTTCAATTACATGGACTGTGAAGGCAAAGCACATTAAAAAATAAAGTAGCATGAGTGTACACACAGCAATTCTCATCCAACATTTTGTCAAAAATATTGTCCAAGCCAAAAGATTTAGAGGAGAGAAAAGTATTTGAAAAGAAAGAAATGAAGTAGTTGGCAGGAGAATCTGTGATGAAGGGAAAATGCAAAGTATATCAATAGCCTTTTTCAAAACACACATTTTCTGTATACCACTTAGATTACAAGGAAAAATGTTCAGCTTGGGACTTTGTTTGCCTTTTTGAAACAGTTAAAATTAAATTTCCCTAATTAGGAGTTCCAGAAATCAATACCTTCAAGATTTTTCTATCATGTTAACCAAACCCACAGAATATGATAAACCTAACAGTAAAAGTGTTTAATGGCTTCATGCCATAAGAATTCTTTCAGTTTCCAATACATCCAATTTTGGCTTCCTATCTTTTTTTTATCAAAATGTTTAGACAATTTGAATATGACAAGTTGAATGATTCTGACCCATGCATACACTCACTGGTCGAGAGAGAATATTAGGTTTTATTTAAAATATTAAAAGTTAAAAATATTCAGCGTACTACAGTATGGTTTTTCACTGATAATCCAAGTACTAATTCACTTGTGTTCCAAAAGGAAAGCTGTGATATAAAAGATGAATACTAAACATTTTGATAAGATCCTTAAAGCCTGTTTTATCCTTTGCTGGTAAAGATATCTCACAATTCCTGCTCTGAAGTATATCCTTAACAGAATATGACATAGTGATAAAAACATTGTTATTATGTACCTTATTAGTTTTTGGAGTAATCTCTATGAGATGTTTATTTTGTTTTGGTCTTCTTTAATACAGCCATATGAATCTTTTTGGACTCAATATGTTTGAGAATCAGCCTCATCAATTATTGCAAAGGCATATTTATTAATATTAATATATTTCAGTCAGCTACTTTCATCTGTATTACATCTCCCCATTTTTTTTATCATTTACATTCATATCTAGAAAGAAAATAGCCACCCTAACTAATAGAAACAGAGCTATAAGAAGCCTCTCTAATATCATTGTAGCTTTGATGCACTATAAGCTTTGGAAAAGAATGCAGAGAAAAGTAGATTCTCCAGTCTCCCATTCAGGAAAGATAAGGGGGAAAAATTCAGCCCAGCCCAGACAGGGGTTAATAAAGAGTTCATCAGATTCAATACGAAATTCTCTTGCTCTTCAAGCCATCCCATCTGAAGATGGGTCAAGAATACCCTTTCCCATTACTTCTATGAAAACAGTGGAAAGAAAAAAAGAATTAGAAAAAGAATTAGAAGACGCATGTAATCAATCTTCTCCTTTACAAAACCCAGTAGTTCTTCAGTCTGCCAGACACTGCATCTTTCAGGAAAAGAGACAGGCAATGCCTATTAAATGTGTTTTTCTTCTCCAAAGAAATGGGGTCAGTAAAGGATCCTTCTAACCTTAATACACTAAAGCTTTAATGAAAGGCAACTGCTATTTTAAGATTTTATGAGAGGATTTTTTTTATATGTGTAACAAAGAGTTGCAGACACCTGTACCCATTACTACAGAGTTTCAACAGACTCTTTTTATCTGAATCTCCAAGCCAGTTCTTATAAACTTTTACAAATCGTTAGACCCATAAATGAGGCTTAGTAATGAAGAAAGCTAGGTCTTGACATACTCAACTGTTATACTTTAAAATAAGACTGATATGCTACAGTATCTTTCTTTTTATTATGGTGCTTTCATTACCCTATGTTCTCTTGACAAAGGAGGAATTTTCTCAAAAGTTGATACAAATCAACAGCGTTTGTTTGCTTTCAAATCCTATAACATCAAGACCACAAAATTACACTAGAGTCGTTCGAATGTACATTGAATGAATGTATACTTGCAGAAACCCATTTAATTCAGTCTGTTTGATTGGCAAATTTCATCAAGTATAAGGTAAGGAACAATGTTGCTTCAATAACGTGAACATTAATTGCCTATAGTTATATTGTTCCTCTTCATTGACAAGGAAGGAAAAATACTTATCATTAGACTCTTTTGATACAGCTCTATCAAAAGAGTCTAATGATAAGTATTTTTCTTTTCTTGTACAACTTTGTACAAGAGCTGTACAACTTTGTTGGTGCCACAGACCACAACTTGTCTGTCAAATGAGTCATCCTCTAAAACATGAGTGGGGCCAGAATAAAAATTAAAGTTTATTTAATTGAAATATAAACTTAAAATTAATTCAAGATGTCAATTTGATTATGACATAATTTTCATATATATTTAATGATTTCTCTCTTCCATTACATTAAAAATATAGTTTGGTTAACCATAAATTGCATTATTGTACAAGATAGAATTTTAGAATATTCAATGTAGTGAAGTACAGTGCTTTTGCAAATGGATTGCATTTGCAAAGTTTCATGAACTTTGTTAAAGTGGTCCTTGCCATATCATTATTCAGCTGCACAGCCACTTTATCTCAAAAAAATATTTGATGGTAGGTAATTCTTCCAAGCTGAGGTCTTTATTGTTTCCACACCTATAGGCAGAATCTTGCCAGACTAAGCACTCCACTATCTGCATATACGATATACTTTGAGAACTATTGGGGAGAACCTGTTTTTACCCTCATTGTCTCACATAAAATATCTGGATTTAACTGTCTCTTATTCCATTGGAATGTATCTGCTGCCTCCTGGGAATCCAGCCTACCACATTCCATCACATTGCCCATTCTTTTGGTATTCCATACATAGCACGTAAGCAATACATCTACCAAAGAGACCATGTTTTCCAGTAAGGCAATTGGTGAGCATTCATCTTCAAGTTGAGTGCTCTTGGGATTAAATCTGGCTGATCATTTGCCTCACATGCTCACATTTGCAAACCGGTAGAGAAGGTAAGTGAATACTACTCCTGGATATAACGTGTGAATGTCTGTGTACCTAGAAGGTGCATTTAAAGTTATAAAAATACCCAGGTCTTTCTTCGTGTACCATAAAAGTTATTGCTTCTTTAAGAGCCACATTGTGAGTCAATTCCTTGCAATTATGTGGGGGAGAAAGCAAGGGACTACAAGACTGTCTGGGAAACTGTCGTGGAACATTGAACATGAAGATCACATCATAACAAGAGCTGCCCAGCAGTGAAGAAGCAGCTAATAGCACGGAAGCATCCACAACTTCCCCAAATTTAATTCCTTTGGGAATCATGGATCCTAGATTTTGGACGCATCCTGTAAGTTAGCCCATTTGAAGTACCTTTGTTCCAAAATTATTGCCCTCACAACAATGGGAGTTTTAGTGGTGTATAGATCAATAAATCAATTTGATATGCAGATGTTAAGAGATGACTAAAGAATTAGAGGTTCCCATGAGGACTAGAGAATGAGGGAGTGTCTTAATTTCTATGGCAATAATTTGAATTAAGAGCAATGACTTATAGAACAAAATTAATATTTATAATGTATTGGACTCTACTATATTTGTATAGACCAGGGCTTTTTAGGGCAGGACTTTGTTGGAGATGTAATAAAAACAACACGTTAAAAAAAAAACCCATGTGAACATTTCAGTTTAAAGGAATCAGTATATAAAGCAAGAAAGTAATCATCACTATCATTATTGTCTGATTCATTACTATTTCTTGCTAAGGAAATCTGAGGATCTTGCAGGCATGTTGAAAGGCAACGGCACATTCTTTTAAGTCTTGTAAGGACTTCGCATCCACTGCATATTTTATACTACAATAAATACTTAACACAGCTCCTATTTTCGCTGTCAGGTGCAGGAAGTCTAGTTATGAATTGTTGAGAAATGGTTATTCAAAAGCTTAATGACAGGTTTTCCACTTTATTTGATTAATGAACTATAATTAGTTACAAAAGGCTGTTCTTGGGAATGCAGATTTGGGTCTCCTGAGACTGATCCTCCTCGACTGCAAGAGCCATTAGTTATATTTGAAGTCCAGGCTCATATGTTTCAGAATACTGCCATTTATTAAGCATTTCTCTAAAAGAAGAGTATTCCTATAGATGAACACAGAAACACATAAATTTCTGCATTTATATATGCAAATATTTACACACATACACACACACGCGTGCACACAAACACACACACATCAGATAATTGTCACTGTTTTGTGATGGCATTCCTCTGAGATTAGTTTTATTCAGTGCTGGTATGGGGGAGAGGTCTAATTCTAGGCTCCTTCTATGTGTGACCCGACAAATGTGCGCACGACAAAAGCGCACTGATGAAACCGTGGCGTGAAAACCACGATGTCATCAACGTGCCCACAACAGCGCACCAACAACAGCGTGCCGACAGAAGCGCGATTTAAGTTAAGGCAAGGGTTAGGGTCAGGGTCAGGTTTAGGGTTAGGTTAGGTTTAGGGTTAGGTTTAGGGTTAGGGTTAGGTTTAGGGTTAGGTTTAGGGTTAGGTTTAGGGTTAGGGTTAGGTTTAGGGTTAGGTTTAGGGTTAGGTTTAGGGTTAGGTTTAGGGTTAGGTTTAGGGTTAGGTTTAGGGTTAGGTTTAGAGCGCGCTTCTGTCGGTGCGCTGTTGTCGGCACGCTTCTGCGCTCATTTGTCGGTGCGGTTTAGAACTCGCGGTTTTCTCACAGCGGTTTCATCAGGAGCGCTTTTGTCGGGCACGCTTTTGTCGGTGAACCCCTTCTATGTATGGTACCTCTGGGTTGGACTACACCACTCCTATTTAACATAAACATTTTATAACATATTAGAACATTTAACATGAAATCAATGGGTGAAGTCATTCATCAGCACAGAGTGAAATATCAGTATGCTGATGATATTCAATTATACCAATCCACCCTTGGCTGGTCAAGTGATGCTGTCTAGGTGCTTACTTGGTTCCCGCAGATTATGATGGTTGGATGGGGATAAACAAGCTGTTAAGGCTGAGTGTCTTTGGGGTTTTGAGTACCCTAAATCAGGGGTCCCCAACCCCAAGGCTGGTGCCTGGTACTCAGCTGTGCAAGCGGTGGGCAAGTGCACAAGCATGCAAAATTGCATTTGCACAATCAGTGTGCGCAAAACCATTCCATCTCCCCTCCATCATCACCATCACCGGTCCACAGAGCCAGAAAGCCTGGGGACTGCTACCCTAGATGTAATGGGAGAACACTCATCCAGACAGAGGTGCTGCCCAGTTTTGGAGTCTTCAAAAAGTAGTGGGGCTTTTGAACAAATCCTAAGTACCTGCTCCTAGATTAGGAGACCATGATCACAGTCACTCTCCAATTGGATAACTGCATTGTACTCCACGTCTGGATGTCCTCAAAAATACTTGAAAGCTTTAACCAATTGTAGTAACATCTATAGTTTTAAACTTGCCCTGTTCATTTGGGTTACACTGCTGTTGCACAAATGACATTTGGTTCCAATATGCTTCTGGATCAGTGGTGGGTTTCAATTTTTTTTAGAACCTCTTCTGTAGGTGTGGCCTGCTTTGCGGAAGTGGTTTGCCAGCCATGTGACTGGGTGGGAGTGGCTTGCCGACCACGTGACCGGGTGGGAGTGGCCAACTTGTAAAATGTGGTGAAACTCAGTTAACAACGCTCTTGCTTAGCAACCAAAATGTTGGCTCAGGAACTCTGGCATTGAAGTACGCAAGTCTTAAAGCTGTCAAGTTACAAGACCCTTGCACCCCTAACCCTTTAGAAAAAAAACCCAGGGGTGTTCAAACTTGACAGCTTTAAGACTTGTGGACTTCAACTCCCAGAATTCCTCCTCTCGCTCTTCATCTTGATGATGTGCGGATGGGCGGGGGGAGGAAGCTGGAACCGGTTCTAAATGGCACTGTAGATTTGTGGAACATCTTCTATAGAAGAGGTTAGAACTGGCAGGAACCCACCCCTGTTCTGGATATAATTCAAGGTTTTGGTTATTGCCTTCAAAGCCCAGCAGGCCAGGTTACTTGGAGGGACCACCTATCTCCAAAAATCTCTGCCTGTCCCATTAAATTTGACACACAGGTGTGCACAAGGCTCCTCTATTAAACAATACAATATAATACAATACAGTAGCAGAGTTGGAAGGGACCATGGAGGTCTTCTAGTCCAACCCCCTGCCTAGGCAGGAAACCCTATACCATTTCAGAAAAATGGCTATCCAACATGTCTAAGCGCAGCTTAGAGGGAACAGTGGTAGGAGAACCATGATTATTGTGCTCACTACTATACTTGCAATATGTTGAAACTTGCTCTATTACTGCAGGAAGCTTCTACTTGCATATATTATGGGATAGCTAGCATTTAATAGCTTTAACTGAGTGTTTATATGAATATCAATAGGAGCTTGTGATGGACCACTTGATTTAATGCAGAGAAAATAGAGACATATTAAGTGAGGCTAGGACACATCTCTGCATATCTTTTACCAGTATTAATTATAGACACTCTTCTGTTTGTCATGGCCATGAGGCCCAGGAGGCCAGTATGGCTTTATCTGATTGCTGACATCCTATTAGCACCACCCAGTGAGCATCACGTGTAGCTTAAGGGATGCTACAGAATATGTGCAACGTTGTATATAATTACATGGATTGTGTGAATATATTTATTTCCCTTTGTCATATTCTTATCATATCTTAAATAAAAAATAAATAGTATTAAGAATTTATATTCAGACATAATAGCAAAAGAAGGCAATTGTGTGCCAATTAAACCTTCATTTTGCAATTTGGTTTGGGAATCATTAAACACATGTAAGTAAAAAAGTTAATAATCTTGCAGTTGGGTCTACATCATGTCAGCATCAAGTCTTCTATGCAACTATACAGACATGATGATTATTTTTATCATATCCCTAGAGAGCTGACTTTCCATTTTTGTTCTCCTATCTTGCGAGAAGTGCTGGCATACATACAACAGATTTAAGCTAAAAACAGAATGGAAGTCTCATATTGATCTTAACATGTAATGAAATACACTATACCATTCTTAATACTCTGTGGATATAGGAACCTGAACAGCTATTGTCAGCCACTGCCACTACAACACAGGCTAGAAATGCAAGACATTTCTGTTTCTGCACAAAGCTTCAAGAGATAAAATCCCATTTCATTCCCTGACAAAGGAGCGACTAGCCCTGGAATCTTTCCATGCAGCTAAACGTATTGCAAAGCTTTGAGCTTGCTACAGATTAATAGTCAAAGATGACAGGCTGTTGAAAGGGGGGAAAGGTCCTTTAATACCATTTTGTTTATTATTTATCTCAACCAGTGAATTTGTCCGAAGCAATATTCTTTCTCATATACACATGGCAAGCAAATATAAGTTTGAGTTTAATATCAAATATCAATAGTAGATGTATACAGCTCTAATTTAAAATACCATGAGCTTTCCTATGGAGCTTCCACTGAGTTCATCTCCAGATGTGAGACAAAAATGTACACAAAATAATTATTACAATGTCACAGCAAAGGGGGTAGTTCCAATAATCCTGTACATGTCTGACAAAATGTATATTTGTCAGATGTATATACAAAATGTATATACATTTGTTTGTTTGTGTTTGTGTGTGTGTGTGTTTGTGTGTGTGTGTGTGTGTATACATATATATGTATATGTATATAATACAAAAATGGAGGTCACATATATATAATGGCAGACCTAAGAGTGATCCAGGGAGTAGCTACAAAAGTGAATTTTTCTGTTCTTTGTTCAGAAAAGCCTAGCCTGAGGTTTTGGATATCTCCCTGAATGAATTATTCATCTCCAATTTCTCCAATTCCATCCCATCCAGGTAGTCCTACCAAGTACAGGTAGTCATCAACTTACGACCACAATTGATTTATGTTGCCAAGTGAGAAATTTTTAGGTTAGTTTTGCCACATTTTACAACTTTTCTTGCTACCTTTGTTAAGTGAATCACTTCAGTTGTTAAATTAGTATCATGATTGTTAACTGAATCTGATTTTTCCACTGACTTTGCTTGACAGAAGGTGATCACATAACCCTGGCACTCTGCAACCGTCATAAATGTGAGTTAGTTATCAAGCATCTGAATATAAATCACATGACTCTAGGGATGCCAAAATGGTTGCAAGTGTGAAAAGTGGTCATAAGTCACTTTTTTTCAATGCCATTGTAACTTTGAACAGTCACTAAGCAAACTGTTGTAAGTTGAGGACTACAACAGTATTTCTCAGATACTGCTGGGAACTTCTAGTTTTATCAAATTACTTCTGCAATTATGAGTAACTCTTTGATTGTGAAGAGCATTTTATTCTTTTAATTACGTTTGTTTGATCTTAGTTAATTCAAGTTGAGGTGGCCTGAAGGGAAAGTATTTTTAATTTTGGAAAAATGTACCTTTTGAAAGTGAAAAATGTTATTTTTAAAATTTTAAAAAGAGCAAATCAGTAAAACATAAAATCAAAACTTTTGTTTCTTTGCAAAGAGTACATTTTGGTTCCCTTACATATCAGATTCAATAAATGTCTGTAATACAAAGCAGGTTGGTAGGCTGCTCTAATAATAATCACCTGCACTCCCACTGAGTTAATAAATCAGGATGGATGAATTAATTACTTCCAAAATTATCTCAAGCATGAGAGACAGTTGATGTCTTTCAAATTAGGAATTAATTATTACAATGAAACTCAAAAGTTGCAGGCGGTTTTAAGAAATGAGCTAGGGAAGCTTACTTCCAAGTCAGTGGGTTACTTCATTCCCCCCCCCCCCAATAATTGGCAGAGCATGCCATCAAGAAAGGATAAGAGACATCAAAAGTATTTATACAACTATTAAGCAACAAGCATAAGACTTCGCCATCAAAGGCTAAGGGACAGGCTTTGTCTGCTTGAAGAAATTTAAAGGGATCAATTATGTCCCGATGCTGAATGAGTTACATCCCAATAGGAGATAAACAGATTTGATTCTTTTCTTCAACCTTTATACATACTTCCTACAAGTTGTTGACTTTCTATTGCTCTACCTACCTTCTGTTCCTAGCAGCGGTGGGTTTGAAAATTTGTAGCAACCGGTTCTCTGCTCGGTTGCTGGGTGGGCATGGCCATGGTGGGTGTGGCCTACTTGGCCTCCTGCACCACAGCGGCGGGGGGGGGAAGTGTTTTTGCCCTCCCCAGGTTCCAGAGACTTTCGTTGAGCCTCCAGGACAGTGAAAACGGCCTCCACTGGGCTCTGGAGGCCCTCCGGAGGCCCTCCGGAGGCTGGAAATGAGCCAATTTCTGGACTTCTGGGAGGCCCATTTATTACCCTTCCCAGGCTCTGGAGGCTTTCTTCAAGCCTCCGGGAAAGTGAAAACAGCCTTCCCCAGGCTCTGGAAGCCCTCCAGAGGTGGGAAATAAGCCCATTTTCAGACTTTCTGAACTTCTGGGGGGAGGCCCGTTTTTCAACCTCCCATGGCCTCTTTGTGGGCCTTGCTTTTATCTGGCATCCAAAATGGGCCATGTGAAGACTCATGGGAAAGGCAGGGCGGGCGGGGATAGCCAGTCCTTGCAACTACTGGTTTTGCAAACCAGATGTAAAATTAGCATCCGGTTTGCCCGAACCAGTCTGATCTGGCTGAATGCAACCCCTGGTTCCTAGTCACCTGCACTCAGAGACATGTAGTGAGAATGGTGATGGACTATTTATATCACATTTTTCCCCTGCTGGTTTCTCCTATACTTTTTGGTAAAGGAATCATGATGAAAATACAATTAGGCAGAACTGTTACTCTGACCAAATGCCCTGAAGGCCAACAGGGCAGAGCTGAGAAGAGATACCTAAGTATATTTTTACTCTTTTCCATTTCTAAAGAGTTTCTCTTGTGCAGAATGAGAGAGAATACAATAAGACCAGTTTGTTGGTCTCCTCAGTGCTACTCAAGTCATTTCATGTCTTTCAATCTTTGATGCAAATAATCATAAAGAGTGGTGGAAAAAGAGGATGCCATGTTGGATTTTTTTCTAAAGATGCTAAGCCAAAGTTTAATATCAGAATTAATCAATCTGATGGATGTTGTCCATGGGACTATAGGAGTATGGATTAAATAATGTTCAGTTCTTCATTTTGGAATTCTTAGAACTGACATATTCACCAAAAAATGCTGGAGCTATGATCTTTATTTCATTTTAAGGAAAAATTGGAATATGGAAGGTTGGTATTCCCCATTTTTTTTGTATGAGATGATGGGGAAGGGGTCAAACATGTCATTAGTCATGAGTCTCTGAACACCTGCAAAAGATCTAAGTTCAGCCACCTCGAATGCCTTTTTATTCCCGCTCATTTTCCTTGACTGTTAGTAGTTCAGATTTTTGTAGAGAGCATAATCTTGCAGTAAATCTTTATACTCATTTGAACTGCCTGAATCTCCTGATTCCCCTGGCGCTTGACATTTTTTTTAACTTCACCTGAATGTGCATTTTCAGGTACTCCTTAAGTCTCTTCAGACCATTGTTAACAATTTGTCCTTTTTTCTGAGACAACATTGGCCAGTTTTGAAAGCATTATAGGTTCAGTTATGAAAGTGCTTCAATCTTCAGATAAAAGCTTCAGCATTTGACTCTTGAAGATATTGCCATATACAGACATATATTTCAGAATTATGCTTAATAATTTCAGCATCATCAACAACAATGTACCTGTTTAAGTCACGATGTATAATTGGCTGGGTAAGATTGTGAAGATACTCCATACCTTTAGCAACATCCACTGCAATGATTAATTTGGACTGCAAGTCAAGGTTTCTGCAATGAAAAAAAAAGACTTGCCTTCATCAAATTAGAGACAGGTGAAATGAATTTGTCAGACCTCCTGATTAGTAAGTAAATTGATAACTAGTATTTGTCATAAGCAAATCAATTTGTCTCTTCAAGCAATTTAAAATGAGAAATTATCTCTAATTTGCAATAGGTTTGTTCTTAATTAGAACTTAGGTAAGTTATTCATTTACCTATTATTCTATCTACTCTTCTAATATCTTCCAATGATAGATTTGATGGTCCAATAATCTTTAGAAAAACATGGTGGAAAAGACAAGGTAGAACATATCTCATGATGAGCGTGAACATTCATTACTACTAGGATGTCAAAATGATGACAGGTGTATTGTTAAAAGGATGCAATTATGTAATTTGTGCCAGTTAAGGCACAATGTCTGATGCAAGGATGTAAGTAGCATCATTTGTGAAATGATCTCATGATCTCATTATTTGCCCACCTTGCTACTTGTTACAATTCATGTTGTTCCTGGAATTTATGCTTGTGCCTTACTAATCTCATGATAAATGGAAGCTCCCCTGAGGCAGGCGTAAAAGGAATAGATTTGTTATTTTCATGGAGGAAGCCTAAACCCAATCGTTATGCATAATCCTTTCCTGTATTTATCAGTGTATTGCAAATTGTAATGTTTCCGAGACAGAGAGCAAAATCAGACGGCAAACATATATATTAATCAATATGGAGAGAATAGATGGGCAAATGTAGAAACACATTTGCTTAAGATTCAGGCTTTGGAGATCACCGCCTTCATGTGCCCCATTTTTGGCCTCAGTGCACCCCATTTTTGGCCTCTACACATCCTGTTTTCAGCCTCCACATGCCACATTTTTGGCCATTTTCATCCCATTCGCCGGCAAACAGGATGCACAGAAAATGGGATGCATGGAGGTCAAAAACAGGATGCACGGAGGCCAAAAATGGGGCACGTGGAGGCAGCGATAGATGGTGGCAATCCACGCAGCCTAGAACAGCTGATAGTCGGTATTCCGGGAGGCCACTCCAACCGCCAATCAGCTACTTGTGCTAAATCAGGCTGTTTGCTGTTTGCTGCAAGGAAGCAAATTGCTGGGACGGAGAGGCCAAAGATTGGAGACCAGCGGGTGGAGAGAGCTTCAGCAACATTCCCTCTATAAGACGCACAAACATTTCTACCCACTTTTTTGGGGAGGGAAGTGCATCTTATAGTCTGAAAAATATGGTATACTTCATTTCTATAGATACTCTTAGAATCAGAAAGATATGATCATTAGGAATTTTTAAGTAGTGGTAATCATTTAGAGGCAACTTGAAACCTTAGCTCAAGTTTTAAGGATAATTTTTTGCTGACTCTATAGCTTCCTGAACCCTGCTTGACAATGTCACTGCTTCTAAGGAATGTCACTCTGTATATTTTATAGCTCTCTGTTGTAACATGCAACCTCCTTATGGTCTTGACTTACTCTACTTTCCAAGCTGTTAGTTCTGCCTATACTTTTACACTGTACATTTTACTTTTCTCTCACTTTTTTTCATGCCAGTGTAATGTACCAATTCTTTCCCCCTCCTTCTGCAGTCTTTTCTCCATTGCCATCCCTTTTCTTCTTCTTTCTTTTTCCATTGGATCACTAAGGACCTGAGTGTACTTTGGTTATAGATAGCTAACTATAGATAGGGTCACTGTGGGCTTTGGGCAAGTTCATGGAACCCATGCAAGAAGCTCTCCTTGAGTATGGAACTCTGGCCAATCCACTCTGCCTTAATTAACATGATTGCGAGTAGCTACTTACTTGATGTAGGTCAATTTACCTTTTTTGCTCATGCAACAGTGAAAAGAGAGATCCTCCAGATATATATTGAGTGACTATGGCAAACTGACTTGGATCGTCCAAGCAAGCACCAACAAATTGGATAACACAAGGATGATTGAGTCGGCACAGAATGGAAACTTCACGGCAAAACATATCGACATCTGATTTAGAGCAATATGTATTGGCTCGGTAACTGATAAAGAAAAAAAAATACATATTATTGTGTGTGTTTGTGTGTGTATGTGTGTAGATATAAGCTTTAAGGATGCAATTTCAAAATCATGATTCATTAATAAAATGATTGAATAGAAGATACTATTACCGTTTGATTGCAACTATTTTATTTCTGCACCTTCCTTTGTACACCTTTCCAAATGATCCTGCAACAAATTAAGAACACATTGATAAGTATATGTGTACATACGTTAACATGAACATATTTTCCACTTGCCTTTACCTGAGCCAATAATTTCATGGAACTCTAGGTCTGAGAGCTGGAGGTGAAAATGGGATGGCAAACCAGCACGAAGTAGGAGAACATCTGCCTTTTCTGTAAAGCAAAAATGTTTAGTTTAGTTTTTAGTTTTATTAGAATTTGTAGGCCGCCCTTTTCCCTGAGGGGACTCAGGGCGGCTCACATAAAACTGGGAAGGGGGGAATACAAACATCAAGATAGAAACATATAATAAAATGGTAGGCAACATACATTCATCATTCGGGAGGGGTAACTATCCTTATCCCCAGGCCTGACGGGCGAGCCAGTTCTTCAAGGCTATGCGGAAGGCTTGGACGGTGGAGAGGGTACGAATCTCCACGGGGAGCTCGTTCCAAAGGGCCGGGGCTACTGCTGAGAAGGCCCTCCTCCTTGTGGTTGCCAGCCGACACTGGCTGGCCGATGGTATACGGAGGAGGCCTACTCTATGGGATCTTATTGGTCGCAGGGATGTAATTGGCAGAAGGCGGTCTCTCAAGTATCCAGATCCACTGCCATGTAGGGCTTTATGGGTGATTAATAGCACCTTGAAGCGCATCCGGAGATCGACAGGCAGCCAGCGCAGCTCGCGGAGGATAGGTGTTATGCGGGTGAATCGAGGTGCACCCGCAATCACTCGCGCGGCTGCGTTCTGCACTAGCTGTAGTCGCCGGATGCTCTTCAAGGGCAGCCCCATGTAGAGCACATTGCAGTATTCCAGCCTAGAGATCACAAGGGCCCGAGTGACTGTTGTGAGAGCCTCCCGATTCAGGTAGGGTCGCAACTGGCGCACCAGGCGAACCTGGGCGAATGCCCCCCTGGTCACAGCCGTTAGGTGGTGGTCAAATGACAGCTGTGGATCCAGGAGGACTCCCAAGTTGCGAACCCTCTCTGAGGGGTGTAGAATTTGACCCCCCAGCCTGAGTGATGGGATATTAGTCAAATCTTTGGGAGGAAAACACAACAGCCATGTGTATCTGAAATGTGTAGTAAAAGCCTTGAATTTAGCAGCAAATAAATAAATTACCTACTACAAAACAAATTTTCACACTATGAAACAAATAAATAAATTGTCATCTTTTTTATTGTACATTAGTTGGCTAGTATCTCAGCTCCTCTTTGTTTTAATATTTTACAAAGAGTCCACATAATAAACAAATACTCAACATCCTATCCGTCTTAGAGCTTTTTGGGTTTAGAAGCTTATCACTAAAAGAACAGTGCTCCAGTTCGTATGCATGCGTATCATGTAATGGCTGCAGAAAATCCTTTACACAAGGAATTAGTTCTTTTTCTGTCTAACAGAAACTTATGAAGCTATTTCAATTGCCATTGCGATCTACTGTTGAGTGACTCCTGGAATAGGATTTGATACACAACTTAATTTGCAGATTAACTTATTATTCCACGTGTTTTGCTCTAAGAGGTCCAGCCAAACATTTCTGAATATGTCTCTTGATTACATGGGCAGAATAAAACTCTAACAGAACTCAGAGCTTTTATTTGGGAAGAAAATTAAGAAAAGACATGAATTAAGAGAATGATTGACTTGTTTTAGCTTTACACACATAATTTTAAAGATTCTTCTAAAATTAAGGCGCAAATTAAATCAAACGAAACTTAGACATGCGTTATTATCATCACTAATTTTGGAATATATAAAAAACAAATCACTGTAAGAATGATGTCCCAGTGACATAGGAAGTATTGCAATAATGTCAACGAATACTTCATGCTCTATGTACAACTTTTCTCAATTACACTTTTTACTGAATTTAAGCCAAACTTCCAACCATTCAAATCACTGAGACTTCTTTTTAAAGTATTTCCACATGGCACTTCTCCCTCAGGATCCCTACGAAGGGGCCCGGGAATATCCCAGGGACAACAATAGTTCATGATGAGGCCATTTTGAGTTCCATGGCACAGTTGACAACTGCTTCCTCCACCTGACAATGCACAAAACACAAAGATTTACACAAGCTTGAGTCACAAGCCTGTGTCATCCTGAGTCTTCTCTATACTATTGCACCAATATAACAAAAATAAAATCATTATTCTTCTCATTTTAAAGAGAGCAGAGAGACGGTGGTGTGGCACCAAGCTATGTGAACTGTAGTGTAGGAGTCCTTGATTAACAACAGTTCATTTAGTGACTGTTCACAGTTACAACAGCACTGAAAAAAGTGGCTTATGGCTGTTTTTCACTGTTACAACATTTGCAGCATCTCCATGATCAATTGATCAAAATTCAGATGCTTGGCAACTGGTTCATAGTTGCCTTAGACCATTGCTGTGTCCCAGTCATGTGATCCCCTATTGCGACCTTCTGACAAACAAAATCAATGGGAAAGCCAGATTCGTTTAACATTTAGCCGAGGTGCCGCAGTGGGTAGAGTGCAGTACTGCAGGCCACTTTAGCTGACTGTGATCTGCAGTTCAGCGGTTCAAATCTCACTGGCTCAAGGTCGACTCAGCCTTCCATCCTTCCGAGGTGGGTGAAATGAGGACCCGGACTGTGGGGGCAAGTTGCTGACTCAATTTGCTAAAAAATTTGTAAACCGCTTAGAGAGAGCTGAAAGCCCTATGAAGCGGTATATAAATCTAATTAATAAATAAATAAAATAAACCGTTACTAACTTATAAACTACAGTGATTCACTTAATAACTGATGAAAGAAACATCCTAAAATGGGACAAAATGCATGTCACAAATGTCTCACTTAGCAATGGAAATTTTGGGCTCAATTGTGGTCTTAAGTCGAGGACTACGTATAGGAAGGCAGCATGAGAATTCACGGGATGGGAGAAACAGAATTTCCTGCAAGGGGGGACTGGGTCTTGTTCATTTGAAAGGTTCTCTTTTGACACCCATTCCTTTAACTCAGCAGGAGAAACTTCAGGTAATCTTCTGTCCAGCATTGATAATGGCATGTGAGCATGAAGCTTCACAATTAACTTGGAAATAGTGGAAATGTTGTATACGTAGTGGCTATTAAGGAGCTATGTTAAACCCTGATCATTGCACAATACACAATACTCTTCAACATTAGCTGCTAAATATAGTCTATCATAAAGCAACTTTACAATTTGCTTTGACATTCTTATATATTCCATATCACTCCATATTATGATTTGCCTCCTTTATACTTTCTTCTCTCTTGCTGAAATTAGTCCAGGGTGGAATTAGGCAAGAAAATGTTATCTATAGGTGGTGCAAAATGGTTTTAAATAAAGCTGTTTCAAGTGAGTTATATACAGAAGAAAACACATCTGTTTGATGGTGGTATTTTCTGGTATTGAATTTAGATCAAAGTATGATTGATCTGCATATAAAGAATATTACATTTTTGTTCTGTTTTAGGTGATGTAATTGTTGTTCTCTTGTTGGTTATAACTGGGCTGTTATCTTCTGAATTCTCCTGCCTGGACTGGTGCAGCAGAAAAGGCTATCATAACTCTGGGGTTATTGGTTTAGCCTTTAAGTGGGATCTGGGGGAAGTTTTGGAGTGAAACAGCAAGAATTTAAAGAACAATTGTCACAGTGAGAGAACTATTCAGGATCTAACTGCCATTGAAGAGAAACTGAAGAATGAGTTATGAGCTAATATTTGTTTATTAGGCTATTTAACTCCAGACAAATCTGGGTGGCTTGCAACATTCCAAACAACAACAACAATACAAAAAAATTAAGGATCAGAAAAGACATATAAGATGTCCAGAACAGATGAACATTCAACTCAGTAAAGAAAATGCTGTGATATGCCTGGGGTAAAAACTATGTTTTTAATGACCTTTAGAATGAAGGCAGGACAGAAGGCATCAATATCTTTGGGATAATGTTGTTCTAGAGGTACAGTGTCAGAGAAGCCCACTTCCTGGATGCCATCAGAAAGGATTGTTTGACCACATCATGCCAATTGTGTCTGACCAAAGAGAAAGGGCAGAATTTATTGAAGACAGAAAGTCCCTCAGATAAGCAGGCCTATGCCACAAAGGGTTTATAGGTGATAACCAACACCTTGCTTTATACCTGGAAGCTATCTTATAAATCAATGGGTATCATGGGTGTATTTCAGTAGTACATATTCAAGGTGGCCAGGACATGAGTGATTGCCTGGAGGTGCTCTGGATTCAGGAATGGGCACAATCAGCTCACAGGATCAGATGGTTGATTTGGGTTAAGATATACAACTGAATACCATCTGCATGTTCTGACACAGCCTTTGCGAGCAATGAGAAACCACTTACTCATGAGTAAAAGAATCCCCATATTTTAAAATAGGGCAGGAACAGTCTTTGTTCACATTGGATAAACAAAACCAAAAGTAATTAGTCACAAATGAAAGTCTTTTCTCTTTCTGAAACCGGGCAAGAACAGTCTCTGTTCACATGAGAACTCAAGATAAAAAGTCCTTTCAATGATTAAGCCAGCAGAAACAGTCCCTATTCACACCAGCTGAGGCAAATTCACTCCCTGTTATTTCCAAGCAGGGAGACTCAGTTGGCACCTCAAATACATAGCAATTAGTCCCGACAAACCTGATTCTGGCAAAGGAATCTGACTTGATTGATGTACACTGAAAAACAAATGGTTGTCTGCAACAACAGGCCACTCCCAAACCCCTACTATTTATTTCCCAGCCAGAGAGGGGTTGGCTAGCATCTTCTTTTCCTCGAGAGCCGGCTTATTGCCTTCCATTACTCTTCTCTCCTCTCTATGCATATGTGTATCTGGGATGGGCCTCATTTGCTCCTCCCCCGATTCAATTCAGGGAAGGCCCCAAAGATAGCTACCTCTCCATCTGGTTGTCCCTTGGCTCTGTATCTGCCTCTGATTCTGCTTCCTCATCAGAGCCTTCCAAAGGCTCCGAAGCTGGCCTAGGCTCTCCCTCAACCCCCTCCTCATCTGATTCTGCTGCTAGCTCTGTTGGCAGCTGACAGGCCACAACACTACACATTGGTGATACCTTACTCCAACCCAAAAGCTGATCTTACCAAGTACTTGCATGTTATGTTAAATTATGGAGTGAGTGAGGGTGTGGGAGCACATGAATCCTTGTGATACTCCACACATCAGGGGGTTTGGCTAAATCCCTCCATTAACACCAGTTGGAACTTCCAACAGAGAAAAGAAAACCATCCCAGCACATTATGTTCTATTCCTAACCCTCATAGGTAGTCTATTCTGTTTAAATTTAAATTTTTATTTTATTTAATGGAGCGGGTGATAATTCAATTAGCTAGAGAGAGGATGAATCCATCTCTTCACTTTCTTGCTTTTCAAAGCCTCCTACTAATGTAAAAGAATATTCTCATCTCCTAAAAATCCACTGCCCCTTTAATAAGCCCTATTTTCTTATTTGGAGAAATAAGAAATCAATTCTTCCAATTTTATTTATTTATTGGTCTGTGTGGTAGTTCTGCTAACAATGCTAGATACCCATTCATATGCATTTAACCGAGACCTTTCTTTTTCTGCTTTTTTTAAAAATTTGCCTTCAGAGTTTCTCTCTTAGCCTTCTACTCCAGTTTGTTTATCCATTTAATAATATTTATTCCCTGCCCCGGTCAAGAAAGACTTGGGAGGGATATTGAAAAGTCACCAAAAAACAAACAAACAATATGACATGAGCCTTGTTATCCTCTGTTCCCAAAAGAAATATCCCATAGGCGCCTCAATATTATATCTATTCATAGGGTCAAATGTCTGTTTAAATAGCACTCCTCTGGCTGTGCTTAGTCTGAAGGATGCCCAACGGAAGACCTGATTGATCATTCCCCTGTTTCTCGCCCTTTCCATCTGCGCAGAGCTAATTGTCATAAAAAGCTGTTTAGAGCAATTGTTTGGGGTATAGCAATATTCAGAATTGGACTGATTGCAGCCAGGAAAAATGACTATTGTTGTGTATGCACATTATATTGTCTGGATAACAAGCTGAAGCAAGAAAGAGGGTCAATTGACTGCTTCCACGGCAAACGAGAAATCGACCATTGTGCCCGGAATGCTGTTGTTTCTAACTGCTGCATTCAAGGTACTGGTGTTAATTGAAACTCTTTCTGAAAATTAGCTTCGGTTCCAACCTTAAAACTAAACGAAGGACTTTTGGCAATTCTGCACTGCTGCCTAAGCTGCTTTTCTGCCACGCTGCTCCCATCTGTTTCTTAAGCCAACTTCAGAAATCACAGCCTGGATTGAGTCAGTTGGCAACAAGAGTCCAAGAGCTGATTGGCTATTCCTCTGTTTCTCGCCTTCCCATCCATGCAAAGGAAAACAGGTCTCACTGATCAACTCGACTCCCATGTAGACTGGAGCACCAATGCCTGCCTTTTCCCTTGAGAGATTGTTCCTCCTCACTATTCCCCTTGCTTTGCCTCTCCTTTCCAGGTATTTACACACATGGATGTTTTCAGTCTTCCTTCCAATATTATCAACTCTTTCCTCCCCCTCCCCTTTTTCCCCTTTGCGGTACAGGGAACAGATTGTTATTTCATCCTTACTGATAATTCAGCTTCATAGCAATGGAGAGAGAGAGGGGGAGGGAGGGAGGGGCAGGAGGGAGAGACACACAGAGAGAAAATAAACAAGGAAGGGGAGGGAAGAGTGAGAGGATAGGAAAGGAAGGGTACAATGTTTCATTCAGCCTGGGCAGATATGAAAAGAAAGCCCATTGGGAGATATAAGGGTTGAATGGAGCATGAGGATTAAGGCTGAAAATAGTTTTATTAAAGGGCCATTGCTAAAACAACTTCAAGATTATATCTTTCAAAAAATTAAGTTCTTAATGAGTTGACTGGAATGTAATACTTTATGCCAGGATCAGCTCTGGAACAGTTTCTTGATCTGAAAGCATTGCATCTTGTATGAGAGATCAGGAACACAGAGTTCAATTAAGGCACATTATTAAGCTACAAGTAGTTCTCAACTTACAACCATTCATTTAATGACTCTTCAATGTTATGATAATGCTAAAAGAGGGATTTACAACTGGTCCCTACATTTAAAACTGTCACAGCATCCCCACGGTCATGTGATTGTGATGTGAGTGTTGGCAACCATCTCACATCTACAATAGTTGCACACTCCCAGAGTTACCATAATCATCATTCATAATAATTGTGACCTTCCCAGCTTGCTTCCAAGAAGCAAAGCAATGGAGAAGTTGGCAGGGAAAGCTGCAAATTGGGATCACATGATGTCATGCTTAATGACTTGGCAAAAAGGTCATAAAATCAGGTATGGCCATGTAATGTCAGTAATAGCACACACCACCTAACAATAAATTTTCGAGTCCTAATTGTGGGCATAAGTTGAGGACCGCCTGTTAAAATATTTAATAGCTAGAAAAGTGAAGTGGATAAGGGCCAGAACACAAAGTGGTCGTTTGATTTGTTGGGGAATGCTGGCTCATGCATGAGTGTAAATCTATGTTATGTGTGGTTGCTGGGTGAAAAGGGCTTGTTTCCTTCCCCCCCCCCCACCTTTTTCTTCTATGTGCTTGTTTGCTGTTCTGTGATTTATCTGGTGATTTATCCCATGATGTAGTGATGTGCCTAACTATCTTGGTGGTGTATATATAGATGTAAAATTATATATTTAAAGTCCCAACCCCTGGTATGCCCAAATATGGGTGGAAGTTCACTGCTTCCATTCTCTCTCCATCGGCTCGTCACAAGAGACCACCCAGACAGAAACCCAATATTTTTACTGTTGCCTTTGTTACATTTGTGTTGTATTTGTGCTGATAAATAAATACAGCCCAGGTTCGAATCCCAGTAAGGGTATGGCTAGCTGATGAGAGCTAAATAGCTTGAAATAGATTTATACTAGTCTCCCTTTATTTATTTATCAGCACAAATACAACACAGATGTAAAATTATTTGTATAAAACTACAAGTACGTGTAAGCATCTATGACTTCATTTGGACACCTGCTGCAAAATTACCTGGCACTACCTGTATCCTGAATTCAAGGCAGATCAGACTATTTACCCTACCTGAGCCACAAACATGATGGCAAGCTTGCTACTTTGCGGATCTCTTTGTTGCTATGTAGCAAACATCCAGATTTTTTGCTTTCCAAGACAGTTTTGAGTCTTCTTAAACAATTTTCTTAAAATTGTTTGAGGTTTTGTGTCAACACAACACAGAACAGCCAAAGCTGAGTTTTTTTCCCATCAAACCCTGGCAAGCTCAAATTCAACAAAACTCTTGGGTTGTACTGTTTTTACTACAGGTCTGAAATAAAATACATTTTCCATTTTGGCCTCATCTCTGGTGTTACCAATTTTCAATATCGCTGAGCTTTAGTGCTTAGGTTTCCTGGCTTATTTCTGATAGCATTTTTGTATCTTAATAGCTTCCTTACAGGGGAAAAATTGTAGAAAGAAATGGCAGCTGTATTCCCCCCCCACACACACACACAGTATGGAGCTGTAGCCAAGAGTCTGCCTGTTAAATTTCTTGCAAGCTCTCAAATACAGGGACGATTTGAATGAAAAAGCTGGCAAGCCTTACTTGAGGAACAGATTGTGTAGATAGTATCCCATCCAAGATAAAAAGGCTCAGAAATTCTCTCACTGTTTAAGTGTGCCTGTGGATATGTTGAGAAGATGAATCTAACCTATCTCAGCCTTAATAAAACTTTAGCATAAGAAAAAAAAAGCGATAAAGATTAATAAGCCAGTTTCTCAAAAATTTACCCTACCTACAATAAATGTATTTTTTGATAAGATATTAAAAATAAAATTCTTAGTAATCAACATACCTTTAGTCATACTTTTAATCTTCCCTAGAGGAGAAGGAACTGACACATATGATCCATCTGAAATTTTAAACAAGAAAGTAAACTTTACAAGTCTTTACAAAACATGTATAATATTGTAAATAATTTTCTTTTGACAAATTAAATCCTAATTATTTACTCATTCTTTGAAAAGAAACGATGATGTCAATAAAAAAATTGAAAGATATATGCAACTCAAAGATTTCGAATGTTTTACTAAAACAACTTTTAGTGCTATGTTGGTGCTGATGCTAAATATAAATATTTTGAGATTCGCTAAATGAACCCCAATTTATACCTTTGACCATCAAGATTGGGTTTTAATGAGATTTAGATAATATAGATGATCCATTAACAAGATACAAAGGGCTGCTTTTAGCTATTTTACATACACCAGGTATGGTACAGAAAAAAAGCTGATGGTACTCTTTAAGTTTTTATTAATTCTAATAAAAAGTAGATGATCTCAAGAAATAATCATGTTTATTTCAAAGAAGAAAGACATTCTGACCTATTTGCTCAAATCATTTGATGTATTACACCAGGGAAAGGAAACCTTCTAGATAACATTAATGGGAGAAAAGTATTACATGCCTTGAACAGTTCCCTCACTGAGTACTGCAAAAAAAAATCTAATGTCATCCCACTAGTTTGAGAGATTTCAAGATTACAATTACTCTCAAATGTGAGGAAAAATACTAATTTTACTGGGTGCTATTTCATTAATTGGTTTATAAGAAAGGGCCCGACATTACTCAGTAATGAAGGCTGTTCCCAAATACAATGGAGTACCTATATTTAAAGTAGGATTTTAAAAATCACACTTCTTGCTTATAATCATTACTTACAAGACAGATTATTTACTTATCTAGCTAATGGATTCAGACTCTGTGGAGGACATTCACCGGCTAATTTTCCCTATACTACACTTGGCTCTGTTAAAATCAAATTTAAAACGAACCACTGATTACTTCAGAATTAAGACTGAATTCAGTATTGTCACTGCATTAGCTATTTTCTTAGTAAAGTTTATAATTTGAACTTGGTATAATGGAAATTAATTTGCTTTAAGCAAATGTTTCCTTGCTGATATTTTGTGCTAAACTTCTATAAGCAGGGGTGGGCTGTGGGGTTCGCAGGGGTTCAGGAGAACCTCTAGTTAAGATTCTGTGCAGTTTAGAGAACCCCCAAATTCCATTCCTGGCTGGCCCCACCCACCTTGATCCTCCCCTCCCAGGAGTCCCCACGCAGTTTGTTTGGGGTGGAGGTAAGTGCAGGTTGTGCAAAGAGGCTCAGGTAAGGCAAAAAACGGGCCTACTGGAAGGTTGGGAAGCCCCCAAATTGGCCCATTTATGACCTCCAGAGGGTCTCTGGAGCCTGGGGAAGCCATGTTTGCCTTCTCAGAGGATCAAAGGAAAGCCTCTGGAGCCGGGAAGGGCAAAAATGCCCCCCTCTGCCGTGGTGCAGGAGGCCAACTAGGCCATGCCCACCTAGCAACTGGGCAGAGAACCCCTTGCTAATTTTTTTGAAGCCCACCCCTGTCTGTAAGTCTTTCATATAACTTAAACCACTAAATTTCTTCATACCATGTGCGCAGAAATCTGCTTGGTCAGAAAGAAATAATAAAAAATATCAGAAAACAGATATTTGAAACCAAAGAAAAATGTCTACATCTGAATTCTAATCATTTGTATGCGGCTTGTGATGGGAAACTAGAATGCCAGTGTTGGAAACATGAAAGAGGAAAATGTATTTGAACTGCATGGCTTAAAAATCCAAAATGAATCAGGCATTTGAATAATCAATTTCAGGCACTCCAATGTCTCTTTATAGCTAACATTATCTTCAAACAACCAAAACAATGGCTTTGTACATGGACATCACTGCACAGAGTGTATAGAAATCACATTGACTATATTACTACCAAAAGGATCTGGAGGAGTTCAATTATAAATCAAAGACATGGGCAGGTGTTGACCATGGAACAGACCATGAACTGCTCATGTGCAATCTCCAAATTAAGCTAAAGAAGATAAAGACAGCCAGTCAAGTTCCACAATATGATCTTGAACATATATCCATCCATTTCAAGGAGAACATCAGGAATCTCTTTGAAGTTCTAAACTTTATTGATAATGAAAGTAAAAAGAGGTTGCCAAAAATGAAGACAAGAAAGCAAACTGGAATGTCAGAACAAATTGCAGAAATTGCCAAGAAAGTTAAAAAAAAAATCCAGAAAAGAATTTAACAGTTTCAGAGAACTGTTAGAAAAGACAAACAGCAGCATTATAACATCTGTAAAGACAGCAAAGGTGGAAACAGAGATGGAAAAACAAGGATAGTCTTTCAAAAGATCTCTAAACAGACAAGAACGTTCTAATTTCTAGTTGATATGCTGAAGGATAACAATGGACAGATAGTAACAAATTCAAAGGAGATCAAAGGAAGATGCCAATTTGAAACATTATATAGTACATATGTCAACATCCAGGATACCTTAGAAGATATTCCTTACTTACAAGTACCTCTACTACTAGGAGATGAAGTTAAATTAGTACTCCTGTCATTACCAAGTTGGAAGGCTGGAGGAATTGATGGAACACCCACTGCAATATTTCAAGCCACAGAAGAAGAATCAATCAAATTTCTAACCAGGCAAAGCCAGAAAATCTGCAGAACAACATAGTAACCAAGTGATTGGAAGAATATTCGAATTCTACATTATAATACAAAAAAGAAGACTTAATAGAGCATGCAAACTATTGTGAAATATCCTTAACTTCACATATTAGGAAAATAATGGATGGAAGAAGAAATGCCAGATGTTCAAGATTGCTTTACTAAAGGTTGAGAAATACAAGACACCATTGCTGATGTTGCTTGCCTAAATGAGGACATCAAAGAATACCAAAAAGAAGTCAGTGTGTGCCTTGTCAATTATAGAAAAACCTTTGATTGTGTCAATCATGTCAAGCTCAGGAAAAATGGGAAGCCCAGAACATCTCATTGTGCTCATAGTAAATTTAAATAGAGGTCAGAAAACCACAGTATAGACAGAATCTGGTGAAAGAGATTGGTTCTATGTTGGCAAATGAGGGCTACAAGGCTGCATATTCCCCTGCCCCTACTTTACTCAATCTACAATATATGCTGAATATGCTGCATATTAAGGAAAGCTGGACTGGGAAAATATGGTCATTTTTAAAACTGGAGGAAGAAACTTCAATAACTTACTCTATACTGATGACTCTACCCTTAAAGCTAAAAATGCAAAGGATCCAAAAGTCCTAGTATGAACAGTCAGACCACAGTGAAAAAATGGGACTAAAATTAAGTATAAACAACAGCAAACAAATGATAACAAGAGTACAAACAGCCTTAGAATTCATAATTAAGTTATCAAAGTTTTGGATAACTTCTGCCTTTTAGGATCAATCATCAGTAGTAAAGGAACAAGCAGTCAAGAAATATGTCACAGACTAACACAGAGATTAGAAATAGCAAATATGCCATGAAGTCCTTGGAAAAGATATTTAAATTCTGTGATGTATCTATTTCTACAAAGATCAGAATTATGCACGCTATTGTATTCCATCGAACTAGAGGTGGTATTCATCAGGTTCTGACCAGTTCTGGAGTACCTGTAGTGGAAATTTTGAGTAATTCAGAGAACCAGTAAATATCACCTGTGACTGCCCCCTGCCCCTATCTATTCTGTGCCTCCCGAGTCAGCTGATTGAGAGGAAATGGGGATTTTGCAGTAATCTTCCCCTGGAGTGGGACGGGAATGGAGATTTTAGAGTATCTTTCCCCTGGGTTGGGGTGGGAATGGAGATGTGTTCTGTCCCCCCTTCACGGCTCGTTAACAAATGGTGAGCAGACAAACTTAAAAGGAACTTTCTTATCAGTTCTCGGCTCAGACTGGCTTCGAGCCCCAAAATAACATAAATACAGTCTCTGACCAGATAACTGAATGAAAACAAATCTTTCTTACGGCCACACACGTTGAACAAAACGAAAGCAAAACACTTCTTCCAAAGTCTCTAAGAATCAAGGTCACAGAAATCAAAGCACTTCTCTAAGTGTATCTTCTTGAATCAGGGTTACAGGAAACACAAAGCACTTATCCAAGTGTATCTTACATAAACCACGACTGATGATCAAGCAATGTTGTACGAACCAAGGAACGCACGAAGGAACGTTGACTCCTGCAACTAGGGCGTGGCAGCATCCGTCCTTTTATCTCCAAAACCCCACTAACGAGCCCCAGCTGCATCGTTAATCTTGCATTCCGAAAAGACTCAGAGAAGACTGCTGCTGAGTCACAACAGAGATGTTACAGTATCCTCCTGCCATGTCCACCAAGGCACACCCACCAAGCCATGCCACACCCACCAAGCCACACACAAAGAACCGGTAGTAAAAAAAATTGAATCTCTGCATTGAATGCTACGAAGTGAAGGTTGGACTTTAAAGAAGCAGGGTAGGATACAAAGAACATTTCTATTCTAATATTCTAAGAATGTTAAAGCCTTTGAATTTGGTTTTGAAAAGGCTCCCTGAGAATGGAGAGCCAAGAAACAACCCAATGGATCATTTAACAAATCAACCCAGAGTTCTCACTTGAGGCACAAATGACCAGGCTCAAATTATCCTGGATTGGATATGTTATGCAAAGACCCAGCTTTCTGGGAAAGGCTCTAATGCTGGGAAACATAAAAGGAAAGAGAAAAGGAAAGAAAAAAGGATGCCAAGTGGATGAACTTAGTTACAATGGCAAACAGTTGAAAGACTTGAAAGAACAAATTAGAGATAGATCATTATAGAGGAAGTCTATCTATATAGTCACTAGGAGTTGAAATTGATGAGGGTATATAATCAATCATTAAACCATATCATTCTTGTTTATGATATATTTATGACTGGTTGCTGCAAAACAAACTTCAAAGAATCGGCTGTAGCTAGCAGTCATTACATGCAATATCCTTCAATTTTTTGAAAAGCATAACAGAAAAAAAAAACAGTCACAAAATGGATCTCTCCCCCCCCCCCAGTAAACTTACACGTAATATGGAATGGCAAAATTGTTTTCTTACAGCTAACCTTGATTCAATGTTACTCAAGTTTATTGTCTGTTTTATATAGACTATGATATAAAATATCAATGGGACACAGTCAGACCTGATAGATCCGGGGAGTCAAATTTGCGTTTTCATGTTGTCATCACGTGATATATCATAACTTCCCCTCCCCTTCGCTAAATGAGGGGTGGGCATGACCAGAGTGTGATGCATCTGGCCTGCCGGCCACGAGTTTTACATGCCTGTACTAGATCAATGACTAACCCCTGCTGCATATAATTGATAGTTTATATACAATTTACTATAAGGGCATAATGTGATCAGATCCTTCTCATCTTCCTTTGCTTATTGAAAGAGGAGATAGACCCCCTAAGTCTATAATTGCTCATTTTCTGTGCAGTCATTGTAGGAGGGAAGCCAATTCTTAAATAGTGTACTGACTCTGATATCTGTTTTACATCCTTTATAGCTTCCATTTTCTTAGCTCTTCCTAGGATTTCCTTACCTTATGAACTATTGGCAATCCTGTTTTTATTCACTTAGGCTCTCATTTCCTGAGCTTCTCTTATCCTCTCAGCCTACGACCTTCTGCAAAGCCCCCACATTTCCTCTCCTTCCTTGTTATAATCTTCTATTTCTCTAGCCTTTTCTTTTCTTTCTCAATGTCTTGCTTGTTCTCCAGGTATATTAAAACAGTCTCCTCCTAAGGGCCTGATCTCATCCTTCTCTCCTATCTTATTATTCCATCTGGCCCCTAAGAAACTGATTAGGTTCTACAGCCAGCAATGATGTCTGCTTATGCTATTAACTCTTGCTTCACTGTTTTGAGGCTGTTCACATTGACTGGCCTTACAGCTATCTAGTTCTTTTTTTGGGGGGGGGAGAGGGGGCAGCAGCTATTAAGGTTATTTTTAGCATGCAAAGTGAATAGTTTAACAACACCACACCTCCTCCAGGTAGAGAGTATTCATTACAAGGGGATTCATCCTGGGGTCTTTTGTAATGTTTCAAAAGGGTGACAATAGCATCGTGTCCTGAAAAATAGCAATTGCCATTAGAAGCAAACAAGAACAACACAAAAGTACCACATTGCTAACAAAGAATCTTAGAATGCAGTTCAAAAGTACATCATGAAATGTTGAACAGTATTGTTGTTGAATAAAACGTTATCTTGGAATTTAAAAGCACTATAAAACATCTTGTATTCTTGGATATATTACACATACCATCGCACTAATATAATATATTCATAGTCACCTACAACAGTTCATTTAGTGACCTTTCAAAATTACAATGGCATTGAAAAAAGTAACTTATGAGTGTTTTTCACACTTATGACCATTGCAGCATCCCCATGATCATGTCATCAAAATTCAGATGCTTGGCAATTGATTTATATTTATGACGATTGCAGTCTCCCTGGGTCATCTTTTGCAAACTCCTGAGAAGCAAAATCAATGGGAAAGCCAGATTCACTTAACAACTATGTTACCGATTGCAGTATTTCACTTAACAACTGTGGCAAGAAATGTCATAAAATGGGGAAAAATTCACTTAACAGTTTAACAACTCTCACTTAGCAACAGAAATCTTGGTCGTAAGTCGAGGATTACCTGTAACTCTGAGAGAAAACATATACACACATACACAAACACACATTTGTGCCCCCATTCAAAGCCAGCTTTAATCTCTTCCCATATTATAAGGCATTACATTCTTTTAGGATGTCTTCTTTATGAGAATTTTTTTTAAAGTAATGTTTTCTTTTTTCAAAAAACATAATATTTTGAATGTTTTAAATATTGCAATTTTGTTTAACCTGACTGAATGTTGCTCAGAGGATAAAGCAGTCAAGTGATAAAGAACTGGCAGTTCATAAAAACAGAGGTTATTTCTAATGTACTGGTATATTTATAAAGCAAACTAATCCCAACTAAAATGCATTTATAAGCAACTTGGAATTCACTGTGAATGACATGCGATTACAATCTCAAATGTATAACCCATAAAAATGTCACACTCAAGAATAGTTGTTGATGACTTCAGAATGAATAGAAGCTTATGCGAATTTGTGCACATTTTCATGTCAAAATATATTTTGGCTCAGCGATGGATAAGCATGAAGGAAATAGCCTCCAGAGCTCAACAATTTTCTAGATGAGTTTAGAGGAAAAAGAGAAGTAGAAATGAGGTATTATTAGACCAGACCTGCAAAATATATAATATGCAGGGTTGTTTTTTTTGCTGGATTTCTGCAGGAAATCAAGGATAGCTCTCTGTCTTTAAAAATGGTATCTGCTTCTGCCCTTTGCAGTAGAACCAAAGTTTCTTTCTGCATAAAATCAATAGTAGTCCTTGACTTCTTAATGAACTGCATGGATAACTGTATTGTAATGCTGTCTGTGAAGCCTTGTTCGGTGATAATAGAGGCGGGGGGGGGGGACTTTTAAAAAAGTATTGTCTATACTTTACAGATAGATATTGCCTTTTCTGAACTCAGGCATACAATTATGGATTTTGGGATTTTTATTTTATAGGAGTTGAGAAAGGTCAAGATTGAATTGGCGTGGAATTCAAACTTTGGCTATTGGGTTAGCATTTCTGAGAGCATAAATCCAATACTTGGTCTTCTACATTCTTTTAGTGTCAGAAGCAGAGGCATATGGACAGCCATTTTCAAAATATTCCTACATTATTCTGCTTTTTCTGATTTGTAATGCCTTCTTTTTAATACACAAAGAAGAATACAATTCAGTTCAAACCTTTATTATCAGAGTACAACATGTATACAGTGAAATTGGCTAAGCCTCCCTTCGTGTACCCCTCCAACACAATACAACTCATAGTGAAAGACAAAAATACTACCTTTTTCATAGGCCCACATCAAACAGGTTTGTTCATCTTTTTCACCGCTGGATCTGCTGGCGTCAGAGGCTACTAGATTCATATCAGCTCCATTGTCCAGCAAAAATTGGACGAGGCGGATATGGCCATGATAGCAGGCAGAATGTAACCCTGGAGGAGGAGGAGGAGGAGGAGGAGGAGGAGGAGGAGGAGGAGGAGGAGGAGGAGGAGGAGGAGGAGGAGGAGGAGGTGGTGGTGGTGGTGGTGGTGGTGGTGGTGGTGGTGGAGGAGGAGGAGGAGGAGGAGGAGGAGGGGAAAAAAAGCATTGTTATAAGAAAGATTTTCATAACAATATAAAGAATAATACAATGGATTTAAAGGATATAAGAAAGGGTAGACTTGTTTTAGTTGAGCTTCATTTCAGATGATTACATAAATAATAACTACTACCACAATGTCTTTTTAACTTCCCAGCCTAGACTACTCTCCTGAAGAAGATTGATTTAAGCCTGGATTAGACTTCAGCATCATTGCAAGTCAGGGAATGTATGTCATTCGGAGACAGTTGCATTGCTGTTGCATTTATTGCATTCATAGTTCTGTGAATGTTAATTCTCTGGCCTAATTATTGGCTGGTCTATCACAGAATAGTTTTTCTAATCACTGTTTTGGCTCATATACATTTTCTTTCCTTAGTTCTTGCACAGACACAACACAAATTGATCCTTAGTAATTTACCTGTATGTCCATCTCTACCCTGGTGATTCAGACTCATTACATTCTGATCAAGAAGAAACTTCACCAGTTCTATGTTCTTGCCATAGGTACATGCACTGAATGAATTAGAAGAATTTTTGAAAACAAAATCAAATCAGTTATTGACTTTATTTAGTCAATAAAGTATAAGAAACACAAATACATAAGGTTAGAAAAGTTTTCTGTCTGTTTATCTATATGATGGTTCACAAAATTTATATTAAAGAAATGAATCTTTACTCCCAAATGCCTCTGTTGAGTCATATATAGCAGTGGTCCCCAACCTTTTTATCGCCGCGGACCAGTCAGCCTTTGATAATTTTACCGTGGCCCGCTGAGCGCGTCAATGACCAGCGCTAGTAGCGTAGCCTTGCGCAGGCGCAGTTCAGTATGGCTAGCGTAGATAGCGTAGCACAAACTGCGCCTCCGCAAGGCTACGCTACTAGCGCTGTCTATGCTAGCCCTACGTAGCTGCGCAGGCGCTCTTAGGCTTTTTTCAGGAATCGGCCGGCCGCTGCAGCGATCATGGCCCCCGGCCGCTGCAGCGATCATGGCCCCCGGCCGCTGCAGCGATCATGGCCCCCGGCCGCTGCGCGGCCCGGTGCCAGGTACTCCACGGCCCGGCACCGGTCCACGGACCGGGGGTTGGGGATCACTGATATATAGTATGCATGCATGCATGTATGTATGCGTGTATAAATTGACTGAAAGAAGCAATTCTTTGAGCAAAGAACTAACTTCCTATTTTTGCATTGTTTACCCCATAGATTTCTATTGCATTTCATCCCAGACCAGTAAATTCTAAAAAACGTAGTCATGTAAAGTTTTTTTTTTTAAAAAAAAATACAAATATTTTCAAAGCTTCTGCTTATATTGTTGATACAATTCTAATATTGTTAAGTCCTGTTGCTTTTCATTTTGTTTGCACAAATTACTTCTGGTTTTTATCTTTAAGTTCTGGCTGTTGTATGTGTGTTATTTCATTGTTTTATAGCTTTGGCCACCTAGAATTTTTCCTCACTAATGATACAAATATGAGACTCATCAGATGTGTTTTACAGCAGATGTATTTTGCAGTATGGAAAACGGTAAATAAGACTGCAAAAAGGAAAGCTTGGGAATGAGACCCCGTGAGTATCTCAAGAAAAGGAGATAAAATTGGGTTTACCAATCCTTTTCAGTAACATTTTGAGTAACCAATCAAATATCTGACAGACCGAATGATTCAGTAATTTTTTTGACTTGGAGAAAGGGGGGATCAAACATAAAATAAAATACCTATGAAAGGCAGTTTCACTAAATATATTTTCCTTAGTGAGACTTTCTGTTCCTGAAAGTTGGATTAACTCCTTTACAACTTCAAATTTTCCATTGTAGCAAGCCCTAGAGGGAGAGAAAATGATCAAGACATTGTTTTTAGTAAAGAAAGGTGGAAATTAGTGCACACTAAGGAGTGGGGTGGGGGAAAGCCCAGCATTGCTTGTTACTCACAAGTGTAGTGGTGTGTCCCCATAAATGTTAACCACATGCGATTGGACTTCAAAATTACTTTGGAGCAAGAACTTGACAATATCCTGATGTCCAAATCGAGAGCAGAAGTGAAGAGGAACATGATCTTCATTGTCTTGAGCATTCACTACCATTCAATCAAAGGAGGAAGAAAAAAAAATAGTAGCTATAATTAAAGCTTTATCAATGATCATGGATGTGATGTATACTGTAGATTATGAAATTTCATTGGAAAAGGACAGAATCTGACAAACTCAAGTGGTCTTCTACACAATTTGATCCCATAAGGCAGAAATAGACAACCATTGATTCATATTTTCATTCAATCCAGAGGAAAATTTGCCCAAAGATCAGCAACTAAAAGAACACAACTTTCAACACTGTCTAAGAACAGTGAACTAAGCATAAGTACAAATGAAAGCAAATACATACATGACCAAATTAAAATCATGAGCAATCTGTGCATTTAATTGAAGGAGTTGTAAATCAAGACAGATGATTTAGAGCAATTAAGCAAACTAATTTATCTGAGAATTTCCTCTTTGGGTAGAAAGGAAATATTATCTGACCCAAAACCATGATAGGAAGTCCTCTCTCTAGCTGCTGGTCCAGAAGAAAAAGGGAAATCTTCAATCCAACTGACCTGCAACTGAGGAACCACATTGAAACCTAAAGCTGTCCTTCAAAATCCATCCATCTGAACATTAATTTAGTGAAATGGGAACTTTAGGAAACTGCACCTCTCTATTTTTCCATTTTCTTTTCCATTAGTACGAACAGTTTATCTTCACTTAGTGTCCATCATGATACTTCATGAGATGCAAAGGGCTAGCCATTTTCATATCCTAGCTTTGTTCTGTTCCCAAGCATTGTTCTGTTCCCAGGCTTGGGTTTAACTGTGATTGTAATATATTGGTGGGGCATATTTTATAGTTTTATACTATTTATGGTTGCAGCTATTTTAGTCTGCACTGCCTATTTATGTGGGTTTAAATTCTATTTACTTTTTTTTCATAAGCCACTCAGAGTCTTCTGGAGTGGGTGGCCATAACACATTTAACACATTAAATTTAATTAAATTTAAACCCACAAAAGCTATCTGCCCTAGTCCTTAAGGAGAATAATCCCTTCCAGTTTGCTGTGCAACCAATCCTGTGTAATGTTTTCCCTATGGAGATGATGATTCCAACCTGCATGGATGGGGCGGGGGTGGGAGAAATTAAACCCTTCCGAATAGCACTTTGCTCTCTCATCTATGTTGGGAAAGAATATCAATTGCTTAAGCTGCTATAAAAGAAGATAGAAAACAGATTGGGGATCCAGTTATAACATCAAGCTTAGCTGCAAGCCCAAACAATAGGTGTGTCTATAGGTTATAATGTCAAAATGCAAAATGGTAGACACAATGGTGTGACCAAAGATCTGTCTGTATTTTTGAGTTGTATGTGTAATTCACATAAAAAAAAAGACAGACACAGCTTCAATCACATTGCTGTGGCCACCATCTGGACTTTTATTTTAACCATACACTGCAAACACCCCACCTCTCCATACACTGTTTCTCAAATATCATGATTAACTGATAAAGGATTTGTACCCTACAGCTGACCTTTAATGCCTTTTTCCTGTAATTGCTTAGAAACCTGAGACCCTACTGTAATCAATTATTGCTGCAGCTATATTTGCTGAGTATTATTGTGGAGTTTTCAGTCAAGGAAAATAAAAAAGCTTCACTGAGTTAATGACCTTTTCACAGGAATCCTGCTATCTTACATATTAAGCATGTAGAGCGAAATTATGACCCAAAAGGAACGTGTTAAAGGAAACAAGCACCCAAGTTATTACACGAAGAATGAGAAGCAAAAAATATTCAGCATAAGGAAACAATGTTCTATGGCTTGGAAAATTCATATTTTGTTTAAAATATATTAACGCTCATGCTGCGAATCAGCAAGAATGGAAACCTATGTCAAAGATGTATTCAAATCGGAAAGGTAAATTTAAACATATGTATGAAGATAAGTACTTCGGAGTAAAAGTTGAAATAAAACTCTTCTAAAAATGATCTGTAGAAAAACTGAAATTTTTCTAGACTGATTATTTGCACATATAATTGACATTAACATTCATGATTAATCTGAAGCTCATGTTATTTACAATTTACTCCTTTCCCATCATCGGTCCAAAATAAATATATTATTTGGTCTTTGCCTACCAAAAGGAGAACTCTTTCCATTCTTATGTGATCTATAATAACAAACAAAACATCTTTCATAATAATAGTGACTTTGGCATACATGTGTTGCTTTTATCTGTCTTCCATGCAAATTAGAACTCTGTTTATTGAGTTCTTTTCTTATATGTTTTTACTGCTTTTTAGAACCAGGGCATTATTTTTAATCTGAGCTAATGTACCTCAGAAACAGCATTGCTGTTCAGTTTTAGCAATGTGTTAAACAGCTGTATGCATTTTAAAACTGGCCTCCGTGTTACTTTGTGTACTCGATTTACTAGAAAAGCAATGAGATGGAATCAGAGGAGCAAAAATGTGAGAATCACACAAATGTCCATCACTTCCAATGCCTCTTGAATTTGTAAATTCAAAGTTTGTTCCAGTTGACATACAAGAAGTAGAATTTCACAATTTCTATCAAGAGATATCATTGGTGTGATACCTCATGAAAAAGATTAGATTCATCTCCTGTGGGGATTTAATCTAGTTAAGTATTTATAAAGAATATTCAGGAAACAGCATGCCCTTCTTTTTGGCAGAAATTTTCCAATTGGTAGCTTGCAGTGATGAGTTTTTCACTTCTCATAAATGCAATAATTTACTTGAAATTGATGTACAGAGGTCAGAAATGCTTCTGAAAGACATTACTGCTGCTAAACAGTAGTGTTTAAAACACACATTTCATTTCCAATCAATATTTTGCATCTCTGCCCCCTACTCCAAATTGTTTGGGACACTGAAGTCAATTCAGTGAAAGTTTACCAGATTTCAAAAGCTTATAATTAAGTAGGCTGGATTTTATCCGAATTGTAACACAGTGTCCAAAGCAGAGTTTGGGGAAAGTACTGCTTTTATCTTTCTGACTTACACTGGTAAGAAAAATATATCTGCATGGAATCCAGCTATCTTGCCAAAACAAAAATGGATGTATTATTTACTAGCAGTACTAAGAGTTCGTAAAACTATACAATACTTTCTTCACATAATCCTTTACTTATATAATGGATTAAATTTTAAAAATGTTTTAGAAAGCATTTTAAATAAGAACATTCTCATGAAATTAGTTGTCTTAAATAACATAAGTATATACAACGTGAAATGAACAAGCATCATAAAACTGAATTTAGTTAAAATATTTCTTAAAAACAACCATCCACGGAAAATGTGCAGTTCAAATAACACCACTTATAAAGAAGTGGTAAGAAAGCAACAACCACAATAATTAAAAAAAATAAACATCTGTGCTGTTCATCTGGCAATAAGTGTACATCAAAGTATTTGGAGATTTGCCCATGGTCCTTTGCTGGATTCATGCCGTATTTCAGTTGGCAATCAAAATCCCAGGTGCAGTTTTGAATACCTTCCATCTCTGACATATTTGTTTATGTGAAAAATAGAGTAGATGAAGAAAAATATATAACTCATAATGGATCCCCATTTTAGCAGAATATTCTCAATAATATACCTACTGTAAATGTTATCGGAAGAAAGAAAGAAAGAAAGAAAGAAAGAAAGAAAGAAAGAAAGAAAGAAAGAAAGAAAGGGATATGAGACACAAATTGTCATTGCACATATTATCTGGTTGCTTAAAGGAAATTGTAACTCAGGTCCATAATATGAATGTGAAAATTGAAAATATGGGCCAGCTAGGAGAGAATAAAGGGATGTGTAGAGCTTGGAGAATGTTTGTTCAAAGGGATTTAGTGAAAAATAGTCCAGCATTGATTTATTAGGACTGCCCAATCTGGGCTGCAAAACTCTTGAGCATCAGCGGAAAAGAGATGTAGAACAGTTGTAATATTTTGCTGGGCTTGAGTTTTCAGGGAAGTTCTAGAAATACTAATTTATATTACCTAATTTCAGATTGAGAGGTGATAGGAACATGTGAACATCTCTGTACCAAGTTCTCTCTATCATAATTTTTACCATCACTATATCTGAAAAAGATAATCAAGTGATGCATAACCAGTATAGTACTCAGATTGATTAATTAATTGAAAATATTCTTCAACAAGCTTCCTTTTCACTATACAATAGCTTATAGTTTCTGAACTTTATGCTTGCCTATATTTAGTTATAGTATGTGGAGGAGTCAGCTGAAATCTGTAGATACAGGACTGAAACAAGAATGGTGAACTAAACCCAAGGAAAGAGAGGATTCCTATCAATAGTAGGATGCGCTCTAACTGTATGATTTTGGATTTTATTTTTTACTACCTTGGTGATATGGTGAAAACATGGAAAGTGGCATGTTAGAGCATAATACAACTGGAAGAGGCCCTTTAGGACACTAAGTCCAAGTAAACCATACAGACCATGGTGGCGCAGTAGTTAGAATGCAGTATTGCAGGCTAACTGCTCACTGCCAGAAGTTCGATCCTGACAAGCTTGGGGTTGACTCAGCATTCCATTCTTCCAAGATTGGTAAAATGAGGACCCAGATTGTTGGGGGCAAGATACTGACTCTGTAAACTGCTCAGAAAATGCTGTAAAGCACTATGGAGCAATGTATAAACCTAAGTACTATTGCTATTAAGGCTCTCCCAACACATGATATCAATGAGAATATACAGTGAAGGGAAGCTGTCACTGATAACTGTTTCCACCATCAATTTGTCTAATAGCTTTGATTTTTTTCTTTTGACATTTAATCAGAAATTACCTTCCCGTAACTTAAATTTATTATTCTTTCCCAAGTTGTTTATTTCCAATAATATGAACATTAATGTATAGACAATTAATTTTATGAGCCAATACTTTTTTATTTTAAATTGACTGATGCCTGGTTATAGCAACACACTCATTTCCTTTCAGTTTTTACTTGAGGTTCTTCTTTAAAGGTTTTTCACCACCAATTTGTTCATAGCCTTTCTGATCACGCTTACCATGTACCATTCCAATCTGTTTTTGTTAGGTGCTATCAATTTTTTTATTAGCAATCCATCATTTAGAAAACTCAGATCATGGTTCTAGAAACCAGTCTTGCCACTCCCATTATTTATGAAGCTAATCATTCCCTTGTAATTCTTTGTAGTCCTTTTCTATGCATTAGAAGAATCTGGCTATCCAAGCGCTAAAGTGTCCTTCCTAAGGGTTGAAAATTCATCATGTAAGAGCTCTTGAGAATATCATTTTTTGCTATATGTATCCGAAAGGTTAATTGTCAGTGGGCTTGATCAGTGGGCATGAATCTGTTCTATGGTATCCCCAATCCTTGCCCTGGCAGTCAACACTCTTCATGAGACATGTTGACATTTGCCCTTGTTCATAGTGAATCATCGACTACTGTAAATTTTCTTTTGTCTTTTTTATAGAATGGGTGCATCTTCCCTGTTCTTCAGGGATCAATTTACCTATTTAACAATGTGTTTTCCACCACCTCTTTCTTTTTTAAAGGCCTCAGAGTAGTTTCTGAGTTGCAGTGGTGCATTACATCTACATATGTTTTGGTTGCCATTCTTGCCTATTGGGGAAGATGCTTAGACTCACATCCTTATGATGCCCTTCATATGTCCATACTTGTTTGGTTTAATCAATCTTTCTCCTTTCTTAGGGGTTGAAATGTGGCTGTTTGTGACTAATAATTTTATATTTTCTTCAAACATCCTCAGACTCTTGCATTTGTTGCCAAATATGCCAGACTGTTTTCACGCAGGCACACAACATGCCACAATGCATGGCATTGGCAGATCATGACTGCATCATGACTGCATGGCATTGGCAGGTCACAATGCATGCATGGCAGATCATGACTGCAGGGTGATGTTAATTCAACTTTCCTTCACTGTTGTAGAGAACATGAATGTTAAAGAATGAAAAGACATTCTTCTGGTAGCAGGAACTCAAAGAGAGAACATGCTGCCTATTATGAGGGAAAAAGTAGTCAGAGATATTCTATTCAATTTATCTTGCTAACTCTCCTGCACATCCTTATTTGTTTGTTGGGTGCACACATTCCTGAACACTAAATACTTTATCTTCCATAATGTCACTGATTTACGTTTCTCAAAATATGTATTGACTTAATATTGGGTAAACCTATATGAATATCTGGCAAAAAAATTACATTAAAAGTTTATAGATAAGGAAACACAGTGTGTACATAATGTTGTATGTATAAATGCTTAATTTGATACAATGATTGAATACATGGATTCAGACACTGATGAGCTGTAGGCTGATCTGTATCTCTCTTGCAATTAGGATGCTGCGGCAGTCTGACTAGATTGGTTTCCAATAAGAATGTTGTGATTCTCTGCATGTGGATAATTACCTGAAATCCACATTTCTCTGATTCTATCATATTTACTTTCTATTAAAATATATTGGTAGTAACTAAATATGCAAGCGTTTTTGCAAGCTAAATGGGGAGTAAAAATGGTGATGTATGCCTGAATGCATATCCTATTGAAAGAAGCTGATAGCATCTGAATTCTGATGCACATTTAATTTAAGCCTACAATACTTAAAAGTAAAGATTTGCCTGACATTCCATAGAATATGGATTTTCATGACCATAAAAATGGAAATGCAAAACTCTGGGACAATGACAAGATAGGTTTTATACATTCCTAGCTGTGCTTCCAATCTTTTTTTTTAAATCTGATAAAAACCATCACAGACTTTCATAACCTGAAAGTTATATTACAGGAAAACCTTCTATGGGAGGCTGCTCTGACGCTTAACCAGGCCTGTTTTTTGAGGAATCTTCAAAATAATTAAAAATTATTTGTGTGACTTTGGCGGTGATTCTTAAGAGTCTTCTATATCAAATTTCAAGTACAGGTTTTAACTTTCAACAACTTTTATGAATTGAGTCCAGGTATAGAAAACAACAGGCCCATTCATTTATCTTTGAGATCTATTGAGATTCCAGAATATATGATACAGATAGTCCTCAACATATGACCATAATGGAGCCTGCCCATTTTGGCAGCATGTTGTATGCAATCAATGGTTGTAAACCAAATACGACAGTCGTTAAGTGAATGCCACGGTTGTTAAGCAAACTAATGATTTTCTGTGGGCACGATTTTGCTAAAAACTGGAAAAGCTGGTTTTCAACAAACTGTTGTCAAATGTGATCACTTGATTGTGGGGTGCTGCAAACTGCAGAATATGTGGCTCTGTTGCTGACTGCCTGAAGTTCGGTCACGTGACCAGGGGGGGGCGATCATTGGAACTTTGAACCCTGATCATCAATCCCCTTTTTCAGGCTGGCTGTAACTGGTCCTAAACTGAGGACTGCTTGTATTCCCTAAATAAGAACGAATAATATTCATCTTAGAATATATAGTAGAATGTAAATTACAACATATACAATCCCTAAATTAAAATAATTGTTTTATGTAAAGATTCAGTTTTGGTGCTTATTTTGCAATTGTATAGCGGAATATATAGAGGTTCAGCATTATCAGATTTGGAAAATATGGATTAAGTTGGAATTGCTAGTAACCTGGATGCAGGAACAGAGATCTCTACAGATTCGATGCAATACACTCCCATACATAGTTTCTTAAAAGTAATTTACACTGAGTTTGATGAGATTCTTCAAGTAAGTGAATATAATTGGATAATCTTAATGCCATCTTAAGGAAAAATCAAATTATGTCTGGCAGCTCCACTGGCAGTTAACTATATGCAGAAATTGAAGCAACAGCAACAGGGTCAGCTGGACATATCACATTTTATACAAAAGAGGACACTTTATACATTAATATATTTAAAAAAATATTAGGGAGATATATTCCATTTCTTCAGATACTTCCTTTGTGGGCTTATATATACAAGTGGTCCTCAATTTATAACCATTTGTTAGTGTCCGATCTAAGTTACGCTGAGATTCAAATAAGTGACATGATCATTTTTCACACAACCATTGCAGCAACCCCATGGTCAAGTGATCATAATTCAGATGCTTGGTAACTGACGTGTATTTAAGACAGTTGCAGTAACCTGGGGTCATGCGATTGCCTTTTGTGACCTTCTGACATGGAAAGTCAATGGGGAAGCCAGATTCACTTAACAACCATGTTGCTAACTTAACAACTGCAGTGATTCATTTAACCATTATGGCAAGTAAGGTCATAAAATGGGACAAAACTCACTTAACAACTAGCAACAGAAATTTTGGGCTCAACTGTGGTCATACGTCGAAGATTACCATACATTGTGTAGTCAATTTATGGCAATCTATGAAGGAGTTTAGTAATGGTGATACATCTTCTGCAGCAGAGTTCTCCAACCTTTCCGGATTTGTAGACCATCTGGGGGTCAGGAGAGGGGATGGTTCCATGTAAGCAGCAGGTAAGTACATATGTGTACACAGCTTCATTTCCACAAGCGGCAGGTATGTGTACTCGCAAATGGACCATGCATGCCTACGCCTGTTTGCTGCCCACGCAAACGGAGCATGCACACCCACCCTTGCCCACTGCTTGCACAAATGGGGATGTATGCTTACGCTCACCTGCCACTTTAATGTCCCGATTTTGAAGAGCAGGAACCCCTGCTCTTCAGCAGATGTAGTTTGCATATAGTACAATAGAACATGAGCTGAGAGTTTTAAGTAGCCCAGTTTTATAAGAATACGTGGAGGATTCAATGCAGAAATATTGAAAAAAGAACTCTAACAATCTTGTTTTTCCTGCCAGTGTTGTACCTCAGCTGTGTAGGTACGTATAGCCTCAGGACAAAAGGAAAACATGTTGACTCACTTAGCTCTTTTCTGACACTGATAGGATGACCCCAAGTACCTCTGGGAAGGTAGTGCCAATGTTCAGGTTTCATAAGCCCAAGGATATGCAGAACACAAAATAGCAGAAAAACTATCTTTCCAGAAACATTCCAATTTACTATTGGACTCCCCACATGGGTAAAGATTTTAAACATGAAACAGCACTGGCAGCATTTGACCTTAACTTGAGAGAGTTCCTATTGTGTATGAATAAGACAGCCCGCTGTTGTATAATGGATTTCACAGAATCCAATATTGAACTAAACAGTGACATTATACTGCACTTCACTTATAACATATGGGGTTACAAGAAACAGCTGCTTGTAACGAGTAAGAACAGTCAAATGTGTCATAGATAAAAATTAATAAAGGACTGCTCTTCTGATCACCACAGGCAAGCTGAATTTAACACTACCACAAATTTAAGAGGGGAAAAAAGAGCACTATTTCATGGGAATAAGGTCCAAAGTTCGTAGTTGCATCGTACCTTTATTAGAAGTGACCAAAAATCTCTGCAAGTTTTCAAGGTTTTAAAAAGAATAGAAAGGAAATACATTCTATGTATTTGAAATATTGATGTGTTCATACTGTGAATCCCTATACATTCATGTGCATGTATAAGTATAACATGTGAGAACTTGAATGTATATTGAAAATTTCCTTTACTCAATTGTTCACCTAATGACTATTATTCAATATACTGCTGCTCTGATATCTTTATTATGCTGAGATCTGTCTGATTCTCATGGAATTTTGAAAACAAATGTAGCCAAATTTGATTATGTGTTGATAATATTAAGGGTAAACAATCAATTGATTGTTTTATACTATCTTCTATCTGAATTTAGGAATTTCATACCTATTATTAATACTATATCAATTTGATATTGCTAATCAATATGTGTGTGTGTGTGTGTGTGTGTGTGTGTGTGTCTGTGCACGTGTGTGTACATACCTACATATATACATAGGTATGTACGTATGTGTGTGTGTGTGTGCGCGCGCACACACACACACACACATATATGTATGTATTTGAATTTTAATCCTGGAAACTTACTGAGTGACTTCAGGTTTCTCTTATAGGATTAACATAATGGCAAAATAACATGCCTTGAATTCTTTGAAGATGAATTATAAATCTAACCAATCAATAAATAATAAAGATCTCAGCAAGTGCCATATTTTTTAAAAAACCACTAGACGGTTAGATTAAACCCTTCCAGATCAGATCAGATTAGCTGGGCAGATACTACAGAATATCTTGTGAGGTCCTACAAGTAACTAGACCCTATGCCATGTAAGGCTTTGTAGGTAAGGACCAACACTTTGAATTGTAGCCAGAAGCAAACTCCCATTTCATGCAGTTTGCAAAACAGAAGGGTTACATGGGCATACCATGGCATTCCCCTCACTGGCCATACCACCATTATTCTGGACCAGTTGAAGATAGAAGTCAAATGCCCTTAATATATCCACATCTGAACATTCTTCTTTCTTTCTCAAGATCAGACTTTGAAGCACTCTTGGTGGAGTAATTTTTAGTTGAAACTCCTAAATATCATACAAAAATGGGTGGCCAAGGATCCTTAGGATTCTTTCCCAAGAGGAAAAAGAAAACGAAACCCTTGACATTGCTTTTCATTCAGCCAGTGTTTAGCTCCATTTGGCAACATTTGGACTTTTTTGTTCTGTCTCAATAGCAATTGGTCCTATTCTTCAGCTTCCTGGATCTGAAAGCCTGGTCTTAAATGGCTGTTATACTGGATAGGTCAAAGTATTGAAGCAATGCGTGTGTGGATTTCAAAGGCTAATTGTAAATAATGAATTATTTTCCTTCACTTAAAGTTGCAATTTTGTCCTCAGTTGCCATGGAGATCTGAAGTTTCAAATGTGAGGCTTTGAGAATGCAACATTTTCATCTTCTAGGGTCCTAGCTTCATTCTACCTTGTTTCTTTTAAAACACATCATCTGTAAAAATGTTCTGATTTCTTTTCTTTAGGAATACATTGACAAACTGGTAGTAAGACTTTAAAAAAACCAGGTATGGTGGGAAGAATGTATCTTCTCTTCTTTCAGTCCTCCTCCATCTCCTGGTATTATAATTATACTGGTTCAGTGCACACACATCAAGCTTTAATATCAAGGGCTTTTGGTGGGGAAAAAAAGAATAACTTACAAATCTGACTCATGCTGTTCCTACCGTTTTTAATGAAGGAGTAGGAGGTATGTAACGTATTCATAACTCAGAGAGAATATGTTAAATTCATACTGGTGATACTATGGAGTAGGAAGAGAAAATAACAATGACTTCCAACCTAACATAGCAGAATCATACTGCAGAAATAAGGAGGAAGAAGAATGGGAAGACCAAAGCTTTGCGGTGGTCTGCGAAAAACTGGAAAAAATATTTTAAGAAAATTTAAAGAACCATCTAAGAAGTGGCAAGTTTGATTAGTTCTTGGATGGGAGACCTTTGCAAAATTCTGCAGTTGCAGACTATACTGAAAAGTTAAAAACAGCTGAATGTCTGTGGAAATTCTCAGTCATCCCAAGGCATAGTTGTCTCAAGGGTGTTTTTTGAAAAGGTAAATGAACTGGGTTACTTTTCCTTGAAGAAGAAAGAATTCACTCTTCTGAAGACAGCAAAGTCCACATTCTGGATAGAAAGGACCATGAAGGACAGGAAAAAGAGGCCATTTATGTTAACACTGAGCAGTCCTCTCTCAGCAGAGGGGGAAGGATAAGGCATCACCTAACCTTCTGTCTACAATTTAGTCCTTTCAGTAGTTCCAAAAAGATTCCACCCCTATTTGCACTCTGATTCAGGTGACCCTGAGGACACAGATAAACCTACACATGGCCTCAAGAACTCTCAGAAGAGTGCCAAGACTGCAAATAAATATGATCCTTACACACACATACAGCCATCCTGTCAAAACTATTGTATTTTTCAGAGTATAAGATGCACCAGAGTATAAGACACACCAAGATTTTGAAGAGGCAAATTAAAAAAACAAAGTTTTTGCACTCTGCAGACCTCCCAAAATTGGCCCGTTTTTCGTGAAAACGGGCCCATTTTTCAGGAAAATGGGCCAATTTTTCATCAAAAAAGGGCATGCATAGCCTTTAGGAGGCTTATTGGGTGCTCCTGGGAGCTGGGGGGCAAAAAACGGCCCATTTTCCACTCATTTTTGCCCTCTCCAGCCCCCACGAGCACCCAATAAGCCTCCTAAAGGCTATGCATGGCCATTTTTGCAAAGGGGGCAGGGTTTCAGGAGGCCAAAAATGTTGTATTCAGTATATAAGATGCACCCAGATTTTCAAAAGGGTGTGTCTTATACTCTGAAAAATATGATAATCCTTCCATAGCCCCCCTCCCCCCTTTCCTGCCAGAATTGATGGATAAAAAGCAAATGTCTTCTTCGTCCTCAAGGGGGGTAAAAAAACAGTCCAGGTGCCTTTTGAAAAAGCATCTTTGAGTTAAAAACATCTAGAAGAAAACAATGAGAATTGTATTATCCCTAAGAAAATTACATGGGGGTCACTTCTACAGGAATCTTTATCTTTACAAGATATGAATCAGCATATTTAACATAAAAAGGGCATTAGCTAATGACTAGCTTTTTAAGTTATGAAATTGTCTACTGAGCAAGTGGTTGAACGGTAGAGGCAGTGGTGGGATTCAAATAATTTAACAACCGGTTCTCTGCCCTAATGATTTCTTCCAACAACCAGTTCACCAAACTGCTCAGAAAGTTAACCACCTGTTCTCCCGAAGTGGTGCGAACTGGTTGAAACCCCTTACTGGGTAGAGGTTTGGGGGTATATTTTTTTTTTACTCAATGCTTTTTCAACAAGCATGGCTTCAAGGAGCAGAAACTGAAGGCTGCATCCCCATTCCAGAGGCAAGTGCATCTGATCGGTGTGTTTTTGCTATGGAAAGAAGTCCAAATTTACATTTTGCTCTTTATTTCTGCAAAAAATATCTGTACCACAGTAGCAGAATGGTAATCCTAAAGGTCATCCCTACCATCTTCCTTGTTAAAGATTGCTGCCAATTCTCCACTAATCCTTTTGTGTCCAGAACTACCTCTCAAGAAACTTATTTGTGATCACTTTTGTCTTGTCCTTCAAAACTTCTCTGAAAAGCCAACTTTTCTAACTTTTGGTTAAACCATTTTTAATGCACCCTCCCAAGGGAAACAATTAAAGCTCTCTTTCCTCCATTTTCCCCTCTTCAACCCAAATTAAATCCTACATCAGTTGAGCCACTCCTAGCATCTGACAAAATCAGCTGCAATACACCAAAAGGTTATGCCTTTTAATAAAATACATCAGTCTGAAAAGGTGCTACCAGACTCCTCCTGGCTTGTGGCTCCTCCAGAGAAGAGATTATAGCATTGCTCAGGGATACAGCTTATGTTTTCTTTACAGAGGATTCCTGGTCAATCCAGTTTAAAAGGATCTTAAATTTAGGATGTAAACTTAGTCTAAGAACCAACCAAAATAGATAACACTGGGCTGGTGGATCAATGATCTAATCTGATATTGTATTTGGGCTATCGTATCTGGGATCAGTTAAAAAAAATTGTATCCCTTTCAATTTTTCAGCCCAGATCTAGTAGCCCTAAATACCTTCTAAATAAATTATTTACTGAATTAAGTCTGTATTTTTTAAAATTTATTTATAAATCAATCAATCTAATGTGCATGTCTGCCCATCCCATGGAATGTGACTTTGACCACCATACAACAATCATATAAAACAACAGACATATAAAACAGTTGTAAAAATATAAGAATCAATATAAAAGGTTAAATATTATAAAAAGCAAAATAGACTTGGCTGTATTTGTCTTGATTATCATTTTCTTATCTTCGACTAATACTTTATCTATCATTGATGAAATTCTGATTGTAATTTAGAATTTTGAACACCTGCTTTGTTTCCTTGTCTTCTATAGTCTATTATTATTGGATAAAAATAAGTCAATAAAGCAGAATAATTCAAACCCAAATATTTAATACCTCAAGGAATTTTGCAGAGGTCAGGAGGTTTGGTGATGATGATATAGTTGTCCTGGTTTTCACTCATATTTGGTGATGGTGATATGGTTATCCAGGGTCTCACCAAAGACACAGTCCATGGATTGCCATTGGCTGAGTTCTTTTGATTTAGAGCTACCATATCTCACTTGCCAAAATCCAGAAAAGCACTAGATGGCAGCAAAGAGGAACTGATAAATCTAACTTTGCTGCATATTATGCTTCTGGGTTCTAGTCTGGTCTAACCTTTTTTTCCCCTGTTATCTTGTGGTTCAGTTTCCAGAGAAAACAAATCAGATAGAACTTAATGCAATAACGCCATCAGCAGAAAGTCAAAAAAGAATAGAAGGTGGTCAAGAAGGTGGAAAGAAAAGGACTACAGGAAAGAAGTAGATGGCCAGGACCATTAGTGAACAGAAATACTGCACATATAGGTTTAAGTAATCAGATACATTACAAATTGGAGATCTCCAAAGGACAACATCGAGGTTATATTTCTAATAACTTACCATCTGCTTTGGTTCCTTCCTCCATCAAAAGCTTTGCAACATTGAGAAATCCTTTGGCAGAAGCTAAGTGAAGAGGTCTATCTCCAACTTCTCCACTCACATTCACATCAGCACCACATTTCAATAAGAGTCGAGTTACCTGATAAGATTTTATTAGTCAGCATGAAAATTTTAAGCTACATTTCAAGCTACATTTACATGTTCTACTAAATCAAAGGAAATATATATTATGACAAGCCCTCCTATTAGGGGTCATTCTATTAACTATTATGATGAGAATCAAGATTGGTAGTTTTGAGTTATAAGGAAATTGCATAGTGACAGACTTTTAGGTGGAGTTCCCATTCCTTTTTTTTAAAAAAATGACAGTTAGTAAGAGCAGTCAACAGCTTATTAGTTTACTTACTGATAGAAATAGCAAATAAAATAAACTGCCGAGAACTTAGCTGTAGTTTGCATTCCAAAGCCAAAATCTTATCATGAAAGCACCATATGCATTTTAGCATAATTTCACCAACTGTGACTATTTGTTCCAAAGCAACTTATACCAAAACAAAGTAAATCAACCTCAAAGTCCTACACATAATGATTTTTCTACTGTAACTGTATCAGTTGAATTATAGAAATCTCAAAGAGAAGCATTCCAGAAAAGCAAATATTGCATATACCATTACTGTAACTGACTATATGATTAGGTTCTTTGTTGGTTCCCCTTTTCAAATTACTTCTGGAAGTGGTTCTGTTTTGTTTTGTTTTTTATCTAGGTAGAGAAATATACAGTGCCTAAAGAACATGCTTGTTTGAATAGGCAAACAAGGTTTGGGGATATACTGAGTACCACATTCTTCTTCTAGCTTAAACACACATCATAAAGAGTGAAACATCATTAGCAGCAAGACCAATTAGCAGTGGCTGTCACTTACTATCTATGCTCTATTGTTAGCACTATGGATTGGGACCCCATAATAATGGAAACAAGAGGCAGGGTTCCCTCCTACTAACTGAGAGCAGCTATTTGTGACAATATTTTAGGAGTTATCTGTGGAATCCTATTTCAGAACTTCAGGGACCCAGGATCTCTTGAACTATTGCAAGAAATGTTAAAACATTGATTATTTCAAACAAAACTATTTGGAATGCATGTGTGGGAAAAACCCACAGCCACATCATTTTCCCTTGTTTATTAAACATAGTGTACATACAATTTCCCATCTGTGAGCAAGAGTGACAACCTTTGCCATACCTGTTCATGACCATAATATGCTGCAATGTGTAAAGGGGTAAAAAAGACTGCATCTTGAACATTAACATAAGCACCATGTTGTAGAAGTATATCAACAGCCTAGGAGGGAAAGGAGATATTTTAGTTAGAATACCTATATAATTGCATTTTGTGGAATGCTACTTTTTGAATGCTATATTTGTATTAACTGAATATACTGCATTGCACCATAAATACATTTTTTTAGTCAAGAGAAAAGTTTTCACAAATTTCTTCAAACACGTAGAGATCTTTATCTTCTATTCTTCCATTTGAAAAGACCAATATTCCCACAATATTGAGTCTTTAAACTATGTATAACTTGCTTGTTAAAAATGATTTTAGAAAACCAAGGAGTAAATAGAGGATACTGCAATATTTGCTGAAAAGTAACATATCTCTGATACTGAGACATGAATAATATTTTATAACCACCAACTGTCAATGCAATGTATAAAACACTAGTTTTCTATAGGGCCATTAATTTCACATCAAGTTAAATGTTCAGAATATTCATTGGACTGTACATAAAATAGACTATAATATGGGCTTCAGGAACTTTCATCCCTGTATGCCAAGACAAGTGGTTTGAACCTACATCTTTTTGAAACATGCTATAAATAAAAGTACCTATTTATGATCAAACTTGGCATAGTAAAGTATTCAACTGCAGTTAAGTAAGTTTAGTTGAAATAGATTCAGGTTCATAGCAATAGCAGATTGCTTTCAATATTCACAAAATCCTCCCAGTCTGGAATTCCTCTGACATCCAACCAAGGAGGTCCTCGTGATGTCTCCTTCAGTGCTCTTCACAAGCAATCCTTCCCAGCTTGGTACATTGGCAATTTGGAGAGGTACAGTAGGTTCTATTCAGTCTTCTCCCATAGCAAGAATGTAATAAAACAAAATTCAGAAGCAGAACAAAGTGAAGCATGTTGGTTGCCTCTCTTTGTTTCACTCTCGGGGGAGCGTGTGTTGTTTCACCAAGGAGGAGACTGTGCTCATCTCAGAAGAGACTGGGTTGTTTCACCAAGCAACTTTCAAGGTTCCTTTGTCTAAGCCTTTGTTGATGCAAAACATTTCTTCAAACCTTCGTATAGTCCCAACAGCTGATAATGCAGAACTGATCATACGGAGTTTGGAAGCTATTTTATATCCTTCCCAGGAGATGCTTCTGCTGTGACATCAATGAACAAGTATCATCCATCAGAGCTGCACATTCATCTTCACAAGGGTGCCTTCTCATATACTTGAGCTAGAACTATTGAGCTGAAACTTGATACTTTCAGGTTTTCAACTCACCTGGAATCTTCCTTAAATATACTAACACTTTCTACTGCAAACAATCTTACTGTGCTTCTGATAAACTCTTCAGTAATGTCACCAGGACTTGGAGATAATCTATCAAGACTTGCCTTTCCAACAAATTCAGTTCGTTTCATATCACAGTTTTATGCATATACTTTTTAACAATGTTATTCTAAGTTGTGTAGTTCAGCTGAGAAATTACACTACTTCTGAAGCTGATTTTATCTCAGTCATGAAGTGGTAAAAAGAGCCACCTTCTAGACACAGTCTTAAATTAATTATTGGAGGAGGCAGTGGGTTTAGGATGAACTTGTCTGTAATACTTGATTTGTGCATTTCAAAAATATCAGGGTATGCTGTGCCAAGGGATTAAGCAATTTGCTTGTATTTAATAGGATTTGTATGCCTTTCCCCATTACAGGATAATATTGTAAGTTTCATATACAAATGAAGAAATCTTCTTGGAAACTCTGGTTGATATATCCATAAATATGGTAATAATTTAAATGGATGAGGCAAAAGAGCATGGGTATTTGCAAATCTTTCTTAGTGAAACAACTTGAAGTGGACTTCCCCAGATCAAAATTCCTTTCAATAATTACTGAACAAACATAGCAATACAGTCAAACACAAACCATAATATATAGGCAAAACAAGATAAGCATGCAGTTGAAAATATAATAAAGATATCTGGAGTGCAATTAAGATATCAGGATTCAAAAGATACAGTTCAGACATTTTTCTTTGCAAAACAGAAAAAGAGCTTCCATTGGCTGGATGAATTAAGCAGAATATATTTGTTAAGTAATGAATATAGCCCATTTTGAGTGTTAACTTGCCTCTGTTTTGGAATAAAATGATAATGTTTATACACAAGAACATGGTTGCAAAATTAACTAACAAATTGAAAAATCAGATTCCTAAAGACTCTGGGCCACCCATATATTCATAATGACAGATCATGGGGTTCTCCCCTGCCAGGAAAGTATTTTCAGAATATCTGAAAGATAAATGTAGAGTTTAAAATCCTTCCAATATTGTTTTTGTCCCATAAATGTAGTGTAGATGAGTGGTTATACCAATATAATAAATAAAATATAAATTAATATTCTGCAGGAATAAATAGTATTCCTGTAATTCTTATGCTGTCACTTTCTTAACCTGTCCTACACTGGAAGGCTGACAAAGACAGTGGCATGGCCAACGCATATTATTTTTATTTACAAAATTGTCTAAATTAAAGTGACCAGATTTTAAAATTGGTAAAGTGGGACACCATTGACTGTGTGTGTGTGTGTTCTTGATTAAAAATTTTGCCGCCCGCTGTGGCTGAGGTGAAGCTGCCTAAGCTCCCACTGGCGCCCCTGCCCGTGGCAGCGGCGATGCCGCCTCCCCCTCCGCTCGGAGCACCTGAACTGGGCACCGCGTTACCCCTGCCGCCACCTCCTCCTCCTCCGCCGTACTTTTGAGAAGCCATGGGGCCTTTTTTTTCCTGCTCCCACCCCCTCCGCCACTTTCCTACTGATTCCCACGGCCTCATGGCTCCTCAAAAGCATTGCGGAGGAGGAGGGGCAGGGGTAATGCGGTGCCCAGCTCAGGTGCTCAGAGCAGAGGGGGAGGCGCCGCTGCCACGGATGGGGGCGCCAGCGGGAGCTTGGCGGCTTCACCTCAGCCACAGCGCTGGGTGGCAAAAGTTTTAATCAAGAACAACCCCCCCCCCCCAATTCCATTCCCAGGCAGAAGAAAGAGACTCCAGGGAGGAGAGCTTGGCCAGTCATTGGAAGGCATTTGAGAAGGAGAAAAGCAGGCAAGGAAACTTCTCAGGAAGTTCCAGAAGCAGCTGCTTCTCCTCTGGGCTGGAGGGAGGGGGGGAGAAGGAAGGAAGGAATAGTAGGGAGATAGTGAAGAAAAGAAAGAAGGAAAGAAGAAAGGGAGGGAGGGCAAGGAAAGGAATGGAAAAGAAAAGAAAGTAAGGTAGAGAAGGAAAGAAAGCAGGAAAGAAGTAAGGGAGGGAAAGGGGAGGGAGGAGAAGGAAGGAAGGAAAGAAGGAAGATAAGGTAGGGGAGGAAAGAAGGAGGGAAGGAGGGAAGGAGGAGAAATGGAGAAGAAGGAAGGAAGGAAGGAAGGAAAGAAGGAAGGGAATGTAGATAGGGAAGGAAAGGAGGGAAGGATCAAGAAAGGGAGAAGGAAGGAAGGAAGGGAAAGTAGATAGGGAAGGAAAGAAGTAGGGAAGCAGGAAGGGGAGGAGGGAGGAGAAGGAAGGAAGAAAGGAAGGAGAGAAGGAGGGAAGGAGGAAGGGAGGGAGAAAGGGAGGAGAAGGAGGGAAGAGAGGAAGGAAAGAAGGAACAGAAGGAAAGAGGGGAGGGAGGTGAAAGGGAGGAAGGGGAAAGGGAGGAAGGGAAGAGAAGGGAGGGAGGGAGGAAGAACCCGGCTTTCCCGAGAACGGTCTGCTCCAGGCCGGGGAGGGCAAACCAAGAAGTTTAGATGGGACTTCGCTGGCGGTTGCAAAGCAGCCTTCCCCCGATTGCCTTCCCCCAACATCCCCCAACCCTTTCAAAAGCCACCCCCATTGCCGGCCTCTCCCAACCGGATCCCCGCCTGTCTCCCCTCACCGGGGTGTTGAGGTCCAGGATGACCTTGCCATCTACCTCGCCCTTCTCGTGCATGATGACCAGGTGGAAGATCTGCTGGGCCACTGGCTCCAGGATGCTCTTGATGGTGCAGGTGTGGAAGACCGGCATGACTGCAGGGAGAGCGGCGTCCAAGAGAAGCGGGCAAAAAAAACTTCCGACGGCTGAGCCGCTTGGCCTGGGACTGAGCACTGGGGGCTTTGGGGAAGCCCTTCAGACTTCGGGGAATGAAGCCGCAGCCGAGGGCGCTCGGGAGCCACAACCGAGCCGGGACTTCCCCCTCAAAAAAGAAACCTCGCTTCGCCCAGCTCAGCCCTCCGCTCCATAGACCTGACCCCATGTCACTAATCCCCAGTTCTAGCCGCCTGCAAAGGACCTCCCCAGCTTCCGGAGCCTGTGACAGTAGAAATCACTGTGCGGCAGTTGCAAACTGCCGCATGGTGTTTTCTTGCCATGTGCGCTGCCAACCAAAAAATTGGGACTTTTTAAAAACACTGCAGGATGTGGGACAAATTGTTCAAAAGCGGGGCCGTCCTGCCAAAAGCGGGACATCTGGTCATCTTAGTCTAAATACATGAAAGCATACACTAACCAAAGTTATTGGTTCCACCACAAAACCGCGGTAGACTAAAGCGCGCTCGACGAAAGCGCATACCTGACGTCATCACAGTGCGACGAAAACATCACGCTGTGAGCGGTAAAGTTAAAATTAACGTGAAAACCTTACCCTAACCCCCCCAAACCTAACCCTAAACCTAACCCTAAACCTAACCCTTAACCTAACCCTAAACCTAACCCTAAACCTAACCCTTAACCTAACACTAAACCTAACGCTAACCCTTAACCTAACCCTAAACCTAACCCTAACGCTTAACATAACCCTAAACCTAACCCTAACCCTTAACCTAACCCTAACCCTAACCCTAACCCTAACCCTAACCCTAACCCTAACCCTAACCCTAACCCTAACCCTAACCCTAACCCTAACCCTAACCCTAACCCTAACCCTAACCCTTACCTTTACGTGAATCAGCTTGCTTTAAAAGCGCTTTTTAAAGCGCCCTTTTTTCTCCGCGGTCGTATTTGTCGCGCTGCTGATGACGTCAGGTACGCGCTTTAATCGGGCGCGCTTTAGTGGACCGCGGTTTTGTCGTGCCACGAAGTTATTAACAGTCTTCTATTTATTTATTTAGACTGGTACTTAAGCATAAAGACTGTGACTTGGCAAAGCCTCTTTTTTCCCTCTCTTTTTTCCTTTTTCCTTTCAGTTGGTGTTGACTCTCAGTGGCTGCCTAGACATGTTCTTGCAGTTTTCTAGGCAAGATTTCAGAAATGTGTTTGCCATTGCTGGCTTCCTAAATCTGAGGTAAAGTGACTGGCTTTGTGCCTAACGTAGTACTATTTTACAATCTTCCAGCTTCAGGCTTGGGATCTTAATCACCAAACTGGCTTTTAAAAGTATTTTGGGGGTGGGTGGGGGGGGTGATTAAATAAATATCAGCTTGATCTAACCAAAGTTAGAAATTTAACTTGACTTTCACTTGCCTCACTGCAATTAGTGTCTCCAGCATATTAATACTCTCATTTCTATTTATTTATTTAGATAGGTCCTTAAGCACAGTTTAAGTAAAGTTAAAGCAAAGTAATGGCTCCGAAAGAAAAGGTCATACATAATAGGACTATCACATTAATTAGAAACTAGCTCAAAAACTAGCTTATGTTTCAGTTTCTCTTCACCTAACCAATTTATTTTTTATTAGCAACATAACCTTTGGCCCTTTTCTCATTCCTGCTTTGTTAAATGACTCCACAGAAAATTATATCCAAAGTCTTTGAGCCAAATTAAGTCCAGTTCTATAAGAGAGCATCAGTTAAAGTTTATTTAAGTGTTAGAGAGTCTTGTCCACAAATGCTAATATGTTAGATAAACTACGCTTTTTCTTTCTTGCACAAGGGTAACAGAAAGATTTCTAACACAATCTGATCAATTATTATTGCCTTTTTGGAAGCAAAATTAAAAAGAGAAAGATAACAATTAAGGCCCCTTGGTTCTAAAACTGCTATATGTCTCTGTGTTGCAACCTTCAAAAATATGACATTTTTTCTGAATATCATCATCATTTTCTTTTAATTAAGCCATCCAAACCAAAACAAGATGAATTTTGAATACTGCCCCAATTACTTCCAATTTAATATACCTTAATACAATCATGTCCTCTAGGTACAATTTATTCACAACTCTAAGCTGCTTTGTAACTGGCTAACTAGCAGATAGAAGATATATAAAAAAATATATAATTTTGAAATTCTAATAAACGATTGCATATATATTTTTCTTAAGTGTACTAAGTCCCAGATATAGGGCTACAAATACACATGGTTACAAGTGCTGTTAATAAATACAATTAGATAATGGGTATATTCAATATTAAAATATGTAAACATTTTAAATATTCCAAAATATAATGTTTTCCCAATTTATGTTGGCATCTGAATGAGTTTGCTAATATAATTAATCCTCAGAATGTCTAATTACAGTTTGCTTAATGGAGAAAATATCACTATATATCTAATGTATCTTTCATCTCTCTTAATTTCCATAACATTTCTGTCATATACAACAACAGTTTATTAGGTCTAATAGTCTTTTTAATTTTGCTTGTTAGTGCATTGCTGAACTATGGGTTCATTCACAATAGTAATTTGTGTATAATGCAATCTCTGTATCTTGTTTTCATGCTGGTGTTCCAGTTATACCAACCAGAGCATTCAATTTAACTTAAGCTCAGTTGGGCACCTGATGTTAGACAATGCTCTAAATTTTGAAACTAAAATGAACACCAGAATCCAACGGAAAGCATTTGGAAAATGCAGACAAAAGGGAAGATAACAATATTATCTTGTGGTGCGTTTATAAACTGCCAAGGCAGCCAGACAATCTGGATAATGACCTCCTAGATCTGATTATAACATTTTTCAGGAAAGAGACATGTTTATAATGAGATACTTTAACTTCCCAGACATCCGTTGGAAAAATAACTTGACTAAATAGGAGAAGTTCCAAATATTTCTCAGTGATCTTCCTGTCTTTTTCATATTCCAGTAAACCAAAGAAGACAGAAGGGGATTGACTTTCCTAGATCTGATCTCTGACAATATATCCATACATACTGTACATACCAGTGGTGGGTTTCAATTTTTTTTTACTACCGGTTCTATGGGCGTGGATTATTTTGTGGGAGTGGCTTGTGGCCATGTGACCGGATGAGAGCCGCTTGGCGGTCATGTGACTGGGTGGGCATGGCCAATTTAGCCAATTTAGCAGTCTATTAAACAATACACAGCAGCTCCCTTTTCTATTCTTTTAAATACTGCATGCAGTTTTTGCTCTAGTTTTTTTTTTACTAGGGGCGAGAGGATGGCAATGCCTGGGGATTTCTGGGAATTTCTCCTCTGTGTTAGAGGCACTAAAATAACCAAGATGATATAAGATCTCCTGCTGGAGATCTTAGAGTAGATGACCCCTGAGGTCCATTCTAGCCCTGGATTGCTATGCTGTTTCAAAGGATCCTCTGAAGCTGCATCTAGTGCCAGGTTTGTGGTCCTTCCTTCCTCTCCTTTTTCTCTCTCTCTCTCTCCCTCCCTCTATCCATCCATCCATATCTCATTCACGTTCCCTTCCCTTTTTCTCCCTCCCTCTTTCTCTCCCCTTCCTTCCTTCCTTCCTTCCTTCCTTCCTTCCTTCCTTCCTTCCTTTCCCCCTGTGAAGAACCCCAGGTGATTTTTAATAGGAGGAAGAAAAGCCAGACATTTTGAAACTGAGAACATGCCCATTGATCATCTGGCATTCTTAGAGCTCCACTATTGCTTAGCTTAGCCTGAGCAAGGATAGCTAGCCGCACTTTCAATAAGCTCTCAACTCCATGCCAGAGGTATTCAAACTTGGGAACTTTAAGACTTGTGAATTTCAACCACCAAAATTCTCCAGCCAGCAGAGCTGAATTCTGGGAATTGACAGTTTAAAGACCTCTCTGCTCCATGCACTTGGGGATCTACAAACGGTGGGGATTTCTTTCTTTCTTTCTCTCTTGAAGCCCTACCCCCTGCTTTTGCTCCCAGGGGGCTGCAGGGAAACTTGCTAGCCCCTTCCATGCTCTATTTTGGGCCTAGCAGGCCTCCCTGAAGCCTGCTGGGAGCCAAAATGGGTGCAGGCCCCCCGCCCCCACACTCTAAAGCCTGCTGGGAGCCAAAATGGGCACGGCCCCTGCCCCTCCCCATGATCTATTTTGGGTCTAGCAGGCCTCCCTAAAGCCTGCTGGGAGCCAAAATGGGTGCAGGGCCCCCAGCCCCCACCCATGTTCTATTTTGGGCCTAACAAGCCTCCGTAAAATCTGTTGGGAGCCAAAATGGGTGTGCCCCCCCCTCTATTTTGGGTCTAGTAGACCTGCCTGAAGCCTGCTGGGAGCCAAAATGGGGCTTGTGGAGATCCAGAAAGGGGCAGGTGAAGGGAAGGTTGTGAGCCCAAAGGGGATGGTGGGGGGCACAGCAAACTTGGGAGGGCAAGCGAGACTTTCCTGTAGTCAGGAGGAGGAGGCAGCTCAGTTGGGGTGCAGGGCAGGCACCACATGGCAGCTTAGGTAGGGAAGCCACCCGGGAGGTGTGGAGAGACTAGGTGGGGTGGGTGGGTGGGGCATTTGCACTTAAAATGTTCTGCGCATGCACACATTTAAAAAGCAAAAAAAAATTCAATGAAGATTCTTCTGCACATGTGCAGAACAGAAAACCAAGATGGTGCCACTGAGGATAGAACTGGTATGGTCACCTATCCACTGGAGATACTATCTCTTTGGCCGAACCATACTGTACCAGTAGGAACCCACCTCTGATACATACATACCGTATTTTTCGGAGTATAGGTATTTTTCGGAATATAAGACACACCTTTTTTCCTCAAAAAAGAGGCTGAAAATCTGGGCGCATCTTATACACTGAATATAGCATTTTTAGCCTCCCAAAACCCCGCCCCCTTTGCAAAAATGGCCATGCATAGCCTTTAGGAGGCTGCCAAAGTGCTCCTGGGGGCTGGGGAGGGCAAAATGAGCAAAAAACAGGTCATTTTTTGCACCTCATCCCCCAGCAGCACTCTATAAGTCTCCTAAAGGCTATGCATGCCCTCTTTTTGACCCAAAAACGCTAAATTTCACAAACCAGTACGCCCTTACTGGTGCAAACCGGCTGAAACCCACCCCTGATTTCAACCCTCAGAATTCCTTAGCTAGCCTTGAGAAAGTAGAGTTTGCCTGGGCATAAGGAACATATTTCTAAAACCTTCATTAAATGATGGAATAGACTGCCTCTAGAGGTGGACCAGAGCAGTGGTGGGTTGCAGGCGGTATGCCCCAGTATGGGCGTACCGGACCCTGCCTGGAGCACCGGATATCGTTCCGGTATGGTGTTCCGCAGGGCCCAGCCACCCGCCCAAGCTCCTTTTAAGTCTTCAGCACTTTCACGCACATGCATGGTGCATACAGCACCTATGCGACGCTCCGCTGAGCAGTTGGAGCATCGCAGAGGCTCGTGGAGGCAGGTGGAGGCGCTAAGATGCATGCACATGCGCTGCGCACATCCACGTGGACACCACCAGGCCCGTTTCAACTGTTATGGTTGAAATGGGATCTGGAACCCACCACTGGACCGGAGGTGTTTTAAAAAAGGTTATTAGCAGCTGTTAGGGATATTGTAGAAATGATTTCCTGAACTGGGTTGGAGTGAACTTTCCAAGATCTCGTTCAATACCTACATTCTAAGATTCTGTGGAAAAAGTAACAAATAAACAAGCCTCTATCCCCACCCCACCCCAAATCGTCAGTTTGTTACTTTTCCACTTTGCTAAGAATGTCCTTATGATAATGTTAGTATAATTGTTTATGAAGTACTGAATTATCATCACGACAGTAATAAAAAAAAGTTCAAGCTAGTCTCTTTTTCTTCCCATGTCAGCTAATTTTGCTTTAAATTTGGACCCCAAGTTGTGAAAAAATTGCTCCTTGTCAATTTTGCAGCTTAATAAATGAGTATGAAAGTGGACAGTCTTTTGGATTCTTTTTTTTTTTTTTTTTTTTGCTGTTACCATAACTATAGTCTATTGAATGGCTATTGAACTTGCTCAGCCTCTGTTAGGTTGTTATTGCTATATGTTGTTGTTGTTGTTGTGTTTTGTTCTCTCTTTGAGAGCTGTACTTTTTACTTGGATAATATCTCCCTCTTCTTTGCCAGGCCCAATTCTATAGCACTTGCTACCCAGCTTGATATTAAAATAATTTGTAATTACTCAATTATATCCATAAAAACCAAAATAAAAAGTAAACCAAGGAAAAGTGACGGGGTTTTTATTTTTTGGAGGACAGAATAGAAAACCAGAAAATGTTCACATTTTATAACATACGATGTCTTTTACATACCAGTCATATATCAGTTAATGTAAATTTGTACAAGGACCAGAGTTTCTCAGGCTGTATATATGCTATGGAAAATCCAGCACAAAGCTCTTCAGTGCACATGAAGGATCTCCAAAACTTTCGGAAAGGGAATCTTATTACAAAAGTGGGCAATTTGGGCGGACATGGTAAGCAGACCAATTTCATACACCAGCAACACCAGACATGTTATGCTATGGATTTTTAACCACGGGCTTTAAATAGGTTTCCTATTAGCTAATGAAGAGTGACATCTATTTTATTTCCTTGTACTAAAATAATGCTTGTGCAAAGAGAGTATTTTCAGTGCAACTACAAAAAGAATTATGTTGTGTAATTTTGTGCAGGCTTTTAACTTCTGTTGTCTAATAGAAATAAGTGTATTCATTGGTTCCCCCCCCCCCCAGAAATATAGGTGATATGGCATGAGTTAATCTGCCAGTTCTCAGCTCCAATTTGAGACTGATATATTTCCCTTCCCTTCTCTAGACCCTTCTATTTCTTCATAAGCTTTTAGATTCCATCTTAGTCAAGCTGCAAATAAATGCTTCTGTTCAGGACAATGTTAAAAACAAAAAGCTATCTTAAGCTGTCACACTAGTTCTCAAGTCCAGCATTATCTGTACAAATTGGCAATTCTGGGTGGGATTCTTAGATTTGGGGTTTTTACTCTAAGTTGTAAGCCACTGTGATTGATCAAGTTTAGCCTAGTTTTTAAGGATACTCTCCTAAAAACCAGGAGACTGAGTTCTAGTCCTATAGTCATAAAAGCCATCTGTGTCATGGTCCAATCAGAGATTGGCTCTGAGGACAATGAGACAAAGCTGGGGCCAATGGAGGAGGATGGCGCAGCCTCTCTCTTATCCTGGAAGAGTTACTGGGAGATCAGGACAAGACAGTTCTGGGTCCCTTGGGTCTTGGAGGGGTGGCCAGCAATGGAGAGAGGGTGCAGGACAACTGAGTGAGGAAGGAGATGGAAAGAGTAGGCAGCAGAGCAGCAGAGCAGAGGAGTGACGGAGCTCCAGGAAGGAGCAATTTCCTGCCCTGCCTGATCCTCAAGCGTCAAGGGTGGACAGGAGCTGGGATCAGCGCAGGGCAAACTGACAGCTTGAGGGGAGGGCACCTTGGCCTTCATCACAAGGTTCATCTGGGGAATAAGATTTAAAGAGGGGTGGAGAGAGGTGTTTTTTTGGGAGCAAGCCTTGCCTTTTTTCAGCCATGCTTGCAGTATCAACATCTTGCCACCTTGTCTTATTGTGCTTAGCCTTGTTTGCCTGGGTTTGGCTTGCCTTGATTTGCCTGGCCTGACTGTGGGCAAGTACTCAGATACACAGCTCTGCTTCAGGTTGTGTTTCAGCTCCAGCGACCCTTCTGTGCAACAAGGACTCCCTGGAACCAAGTTTCCTAAACTGTGTTTGCTCTCAGAACTGGCTACTTCTCTGGACTCACAGCTGCCAGGAACTAGTGGAGGTTCATGTGTGGGTTTGGAGCGTTGCTCTTAGACTTACAGTGAACTGTGGAAACTTTGGGGGGAAAGTTGGAGCAATAAAAGGGAATTAAGCTTCCCTGTGACTGTGTTGCTTTCGTGCCCAGCCCCAGGTCATCACAATCACTTTGGGCCAGTCACTGTCTCTCAGTCCAATCCATCTTGCAGGGGAAAATAGGAGGAGGGAAGAGTATTATATTTGTTTGCTGCCTTGATTTACTTATAAAGTAAAAATGGAGGAATAGAAATCTAATAAATAATAATGATTGTTATTCTGTACTGAGAACAATTTTCCCAACCCACTTACTTCTTAGCAAAATTGAATTTCAAACCAGAGACATTATAGCTATTTATCCTACATAATCATCAAGATTAGAATTTTCATAACAATTGGTTGAACAGAAGGTAAATGTTGATAACTTTGTGGGGATTTTTTTAAAGTAGGGTCTATACCTGAAAATTATATTCCTTGTGTGGATAACTGAAAGAAAGGAAGGCCAGAAGGGCAAAATTGTAAAATGATTTCTTCCTTTCTATATCATGTTAAGAACATACTGCAATTTAATTGCTTTTATTAAAAAGCCTAGAAGCAAAAAGATATATTAGATTTCAGCTTGTTATATTTTTAATGAAACATGAGGTTTAATTGGGTCATTTTCACCCTGCAACTCCTCATTTTGCAATTAAAAATTAAAGCTGAAACTTGTATATTGTCAAATCTTCCCAGAATCTGGAAATTACCAATGAATTTGTCTTGTTATCCCATATCAAAAATTATTAGCAAAACTCACATACATTCACTAATTATGATTTAGGAAAAGTGATATTATGGAAACGGGCTATATTTTTTGAAGTAGATTTGATGGCAAGATGCAAATATCAATCTGAATCTAAAGTAATATAAATCTATAAATTAAATCTACTAGTTTTCACTTTATTTAATACAATTGGTTGCTCTTATAAATTCCTTCAGGAGTTATGTCACTTTCCACAGGAGGATGGTTAGGCCTTGTGTATGCAAAGATGATGGACAATGTAGGACCTTTTAATATACATGGCCAAATATATCAAATTGATTTCCATAGTGTTTAAAATAAATTTTATTAAAAAGTTTTACAAATAACATAAAAACTAAAACAAACTAATAAAGAATAAAACCACTAAAAAGGGGGATTCGACAGGAAGTTCTCCAGCTGGACAGACGTGGTGAATGTGAGCTCTGAAGAGCCTCACATGAACCCTGTCTGACAAACATACTCAGGTGATCCTTTTTTGGATCAGAACCTTCCTGGAGGGGGGGGGCAAAGAAGGGTAGCATCTCATCAGATCCAGAGGGAGGCAACAGGTCCCTCGCAGATTGGAGATTGGCCTTATGAATTGGAGTGGGGGCGGGAGCCTGCAATATGGCTGTTAAGATGCTGACTTCCCATCTAAGCAAATGAACAGGAGGGTGAGGAAGAGATGAAAGACCGGTAAGAAAATTTATCTAACCCATAGCCATAAATCAAAACTGGTAAAGGCAAAAACATCTTGAGAGCATAAATAATATTGATGGTCAGACTGGGATTTTCTCCAAAGAAAAAAAGAAAGAAAGAAAAAGGAAAATGGAGGGTTGAAACACCCACCCCCAAACCACCCACTCAAATATAAACTCTAAATTTGGTTTTGGGTTTGAAATAGAAACCAAACATTCCGAAGAATTTACTTCGCTTTGAAACAACTCCAAAAAAAATCAAGAAAAAAAACCCTTCTTCTCACTGGTAAATGATAATCTAACCTTGACTGTGCAGGAAGTTTTAATGAACCAACTGCCATAAATCAGAATTTGGAAAAGCAGGAGGCAAAAGAAAAATGTACCTGAATCTGGCTGTCCAATTGATATGTTTTGAACAGCTGTCACTGACCGGAGGAGAAAGAATTATTACAAAGTCAAGAACTGAGAAATGCAAGGGTTTCTCCCCTTCTTTCGTCCTTTTTTTTTTTTTCTCTGCAAAGAATAAGATGGCCCCGGTTTCTCTTCCGGTCTCACAGTAGTTGAAATTTAAGATGGACCAGAGCCTCAAAATAAGACTTGTAAGACTGCAATTTTTGACATGGACATTAAGGAAGAACAAAAGACCAAGATGGCTCCTATCGCTCTTCCCCTCAGCAGTTTAAGTAGATACATTTAAGGTGGATCAGAACTCTAAAATAAGAACTGTATAAGTAACTGTGACTTTGGAACTGGACATCATGGAAAGCTGGGAATTTGAAGAACTAAGTGAATTATAAAAACTATGCATAAATCATTAAATTATTAAAATCAAGCCTCAATAGAATTCTGAACCCAGAGAAGCAGATATCTAAAGAAGAAATCAAAGAAGAAAGGGGGCAAGACAACAAAGGGGTAGAAATGGAGGGAAATAAAAAGCAGACAAAAAACTCCATTAGTCTTGGCAGTCGTATTGGGAAAATTGTAAAAAGAGGAGGTGTCCCAACAAAAGGGAATAAAAAGCAGAAAAAAAAGGTTGAGGCTGTTAGTGGCATAAAGAAAATTGAAGTAGGAGGTTTTGCCCGAACAAAGAGAAATATAAATTATCCTTTTGATGGTGACTTGGGGAAAATTGAAGAGAGTGGATGTGTCAAAACAAAGAAAAGGGAGAAGACAGGAACAGAGAAGTGGGACAAAAAACCTATAGGAAAAAATTAGACAACTAGAAATTTTTATATGGGAAAATATAAAGCTAAGATAAGGGTTTTATTCCTAAATATGACAATAAAATGGAGTTGCTAATTGGTTGAATATATGGAAAGATAATTAAACAAAGGTTAAAATATATGAAATATGGATATGATACTGATATGGGGAGGATGTAAAGCAGAGGTTTGTGATTCACTTTTATACATGATAATTAAACTGAGTTGTGAATTGACTGAATATGACAATAGAAGGACAACTAAATATGGGTTAAAATATATGAAACATGGACATATATAGAATTTTTAAGATGATGAATAAAGTGAGATGTTTACTGCTATTATTCTATATAATAGACTAAGGGAATTGTAATGAACATTAAACAGGGAGGATTGCCATTTATAGACAACTCAGGGTAATCTAATCTAAGATATGGAAAATGAAGGGGGAACATGAAATACACCTACAATGGGAAACTATTGAGATTTAAAGACAGAATCACTAACTGGGGGCATGTAAGGATCAGAGGTGGGTTCCTACCAGTTCCACCAGTTCGGTAGAACCGGTTTGTCAAATCTACCGAACCGGTTAGAAGAGGTTCTACCAGTGGACCCGGAAAGCAGGCCACACCTACAGAAGAGGTTCCAAAATTTTTTGAAACCCACCACTGGTAAGGATGTATAATTATATAAAGATAATGATGAGAATAGCTGGGAATTGTAACCAAGTCTGCATTTCGGCCAAAATTAGGCTGGGCGGGGTGGGTGGGTTTAAAAGTACAATGACTATATATGTATAGTTTTTTGTTCTATTTTTTTTAAAGGAGGACGATACATATTAAAATTAAATATGTATATTGAAAAAGAATTATAAATACCATCAATATAAAATGGAGCTTGCTCAGAAGTTGAAATACACCAAGTAAATGAGATGAAGAGTGGGAAATAGAGGAGAGAGAAGGAAGAAGAGGGGGATAGGAGAGAGGGCAAGGGGGGAAGAGGAGGAGAGAAATGAGGAATGGAAAAGGGAGAGAGGAGAAAGAGAGAGGAAGGGGAAGTAGAGAAGGGAATGATGACAGAGGGAAGAAAGTAGGAAGGGAGGGGGAGGAGATGTGTGATGGATAATGTACAAATATGGTGCATGGAGAGCAGAAGAGCCAATAATTGTTTTTGGGAATTGATGGTAAGATGAATCAATGTAAACATTTAATAATACAATATGATGTTGGCTATGTAATAGCATACGTCATGTGATTATATGTTATGAAAATGAAAAAAATAAAAAACTTTATAGGCAAAAAAACCAGTAAAAAGGGGGTGGGAGAAGAAAACAAATTTGCAGAAAGAAAGAATAAAATGAAATTGCAGTTTCCAATTTCCTTTGCCACAAATATAAATACTAAATTATCTCTTATTCTGGTTACAAAAAAGCTCACTCTTTTGTATTATGCATTTTTGTAACCACAAATCATAAGTGCATTTTTTAAAATTTCAGGCAAAAAAGTCTATAAAGAGTTTCCAGTTAGCCATAAATATATTGTAGATATTTATTTTTTTCTTTCTAAAATAGAAGAGGTCAATGTAGCCACCATCTTTGCAAACCATTCCTCCAAATTGACTTCTACGATTCTAACATATTTTAAATGTTATCAAAAGTGGTGTTTATTCTAAATAAGTAGAAGCATTTGCTATTTTCAAATATGAATAAATTACACTATACAATGAAATCTTCCATGTGGCATATAAGCAAAGATTAAAAAAAATGTTTTCAAACAATTAGAAATTAAGTTTGTAAATTCCACAAAATGATCCATGTTTTCTTATATTTCCTTTGCTATTCTCCTTATAAAGTGGCAGCTGCTGTAACGAATTTTTTTCCATTACATTTATTTATATTTATATATACTGTATATATATATAGATAGATAGATAGATTTATAGATATGTCTCTGTCTCTGTCTCTGTCTCTGTCTCTCTCTCTCTCTCTCTCTCTGTGTGTGTGTGTGTGTGTGTGTGTGAAACTCAGTACCTCATAGTGCAGAAACCTAGAAGCTGTTACATTCTAGCACTTAAAAAGTGAATATTACACATGGACTTTGCTAAATTACCAGACCAGGGTTACAAAAAATTCAGATTACCAGTAGATGACAGTAAGGAGGTGCAAAAATTCCAATTCTTTGCTCCCATATAGAGTTGTCCAGATTTCTGCAATCCTTATCCAGTAACCCTCATTTCATCCTCGTTTCAGGTATGAATCATTCTAACCAAAGTAACAAGGACCTCATATCCTTTATATAGCTATAGAGATTAATCTAGATATAATTTCTATACATGAAATACATTGCAATAGATCTTATCATAATAAGCACAGTCATAAAATTTTGAAGTAATTGTTAGGGCCAGTGGTGAAATCCAATTCCCCTCCTCCCCAGGTTCTGTGGGCGTGGCTTGGTGGGAGGGGGTTCATGTGACTGGGTTGGCATGGCCAACATTTTTTTCACTTTTAAAAGCATTTTTTCCCTGCTGGTTCGCCCGAACTGGCAGGAAACTGGAAAATATGCTTTAAAAAGCGGGGGGAAAGCTTCCGACAATCGCACCCCTCACAGCTGAGCTGTGCGATCCTTGGAAGCTTTTCAAGCTTTTCATCCTTGGAGGCTGTTCAGAACTACCGTTAGGTAGACAATCGTTCCTACCGCTTCGGCCAAAGCGGGAAGATTTTACTTCTGGTTAGTGCTCTTTAACAGTTCTCCAGAGGTTTATTTTTCATGAGTAACTTGCTCACTTTCTGTTCTTTTTTTTAATCTTAAAAAAAAGACAGAAAATGAACTGGATATTTTTGCAAGTATGGGACACTTTCATAGAGAAATATCTTCAAGGCCATCACTATGACATGAAGAAATCTCCAATCCAATCCATTCCTTTATTACAGTAATTGACCATCATCTCTATCCCATCTATTAAAATCATAAGATACAAATAGAGACTGAGACAAGAAAAGAGAAATACAAACATGTAGATGGGTATATAAAAATGCAAATAATAGGCTAAAAATAAAGTGAATACATGCAGTACATTACCAAAAAAATAATAGCTGTACTGAGCTGCTTTTAAAATATACTTACTGAAATGCCAAAACACTAAAAATATTAGAATGGTATTTAAAATACTGAACCATAAACTGATAATCTTTTAATACATTTTATGGCAAAGTCACTAGGTTTCATAGAATCAGTAAACTTCAAGAACATAAAATGGCTTCAGATATTCTACATCTTACACTCTTTTGTACAACAGAATTACAGGTCATACAGTATAAACAAGCAAGGATGTGCAGTCAGGGGAGGCAGGGGAGGTGGGGCCTCACCAGTGTCATGAGGAAAAGAAAAGAATTTTTAAAATAATTAAAAAGGCTAAGGTAGTTGCTGCCAGACTCGGGAGTCACAGTGACTCTGAGTCTGCTTAGTGCTAACTGTAGGGGGAGGCGAGAGAACTATGGAACTCCTTTGCATAAGGAATTTTTCGCCTTTTAACCCTAGCTCAGAGTTAAGCAAGGGTTAAAAGGCGAAAAATTCCTTATGCAAAGGAGGCACGTGATTCTCCCGCCTTCTGATCTGGGAGCAGCAAATCATGCCTTGGCAGCCTTGCCTAAGTAAGTTGCTTTTTTATTTATTTTTTTACATTTTCATCATGGTGGGCGGACAAGAGAGTTGAAATCCACAGCTGGAAAAGGTATGTGGATCGGATGGAGGGAGGGGGGGATTCAACATTATTTGTAATGTAAGTAATTGTAATTTGTTTTTATTGTGTGTGTGTGTTTGTGTGTGTGTGTTCTACCTGCCTCTGCTGCCGCACAGGCTGGCACATTTTTATTTTTTAAAGCCATGCCGCCTCAGCCCACCATAGAGCGAAACATGTTCTGGTTTGTGGCCGGGAGGCACACTGGCACTTTAAAGTCCATGCTGCTGCCCCGGCCATACAGCGGAGCGGCGGCATGCACTTTAAAGTGCCAGCGTGTCTGTGCGCCATAGAGCGGGCTTGTTCTCTGCTTTAAGGGGGCTTTGCATGGGAAGGGGGGCTCTGCTTGGCTTTCCCCCCCTCTCCTCAGGTGCAGCTGGGGTGAGGGGGTGATGGCGCATGCGTGCGCATTATTCCAGCTGGTGAGGGTGAGGCGAAATGCCACAAGGAAAATTTTGGCGCTCGAGAGTGGGAGGAGGCAAGGGCCTCTGCCAACGCCAGCCGCTGCTGCCCCTCCTTGGTGCTTCTGGTGTGCGAGGCTGCTCGGGGAGATTATTCATTTCTTGCGTTCAGACGCTTGGCTTAAAGCCCCCCGCCGTCCCCTCACCCAGCTATAGCGAGAGAGCGCGGGCTTGGAGAGGTGGGCTCCGAGACGAGCCCTCAAATCCTTATGCAGTGGGGAGATGAACCCTGCAGCTTGTCCTACCCCCCCTCCCCAAGCGGGTGCCCTCCTCCTCCTCCTCTCCTTCAAAAGCAAGAGACGGGCAGTTTTTTTTTCCGGAGTGCTTGGACCCTGCCTAGATTGGAGGGGGGGGAAGAGAATACAGAGGTCCTGCCTGCTTGCCTCACCGGTGGTGAACCTCACCACACGTCACTGCAAACAAGGTAGGAATTAAATTATGATCAACTGTCAGTCAATAGTTGATGTGAAAACTAATCTCAGTGTTGTCTCTCACGGACTCTATATGCAGGCACACCAAATTTTGGCGCAGTTTGTGTGTCGGAATTCTTTTTGTTTGAAAGAGAAGTAAAGAAGTGTAAAATTTCTCTGAATGGTGTGGAAACTGCAGCAAAAGAGGTGATGTATTTGATGCCACACTCTCTGTAGAGCAGTGGTGTGTTTCAAAAAATTTTGGAACCTACTCTATGGGTGTGGCCTCCTTTGTGGGAGTGGCTTGCCAGCCATGTGACCTGGTGGGAGTGGCTTGCCAACCATGTGACCTGGTAGTAGTGGCTTGCCGGCCATGTGACTGGGTGGGAGTGGCCAAGACGATGTCACTGAATTCTTTGCCCCAATGGATGAACTACAATAAGATTAAAATAAGTACAAAAACAATAAAAGAACTATTACAGAAGGAAGATGACTGTTCTTGCCAGTCTTCAATATCACTGACTCCAATGAATGGGCTGCACAAAGAAGAGACACAGAAATGAACTCTTTCATTGCATGCACTGCATTGGGATGAAACCAGCACACAAAATAATAGAAAAGGAAAATTACTCTCCTTTTTTGCGTCTTCTGCACCACCACCTCACCACCTTGCTCCAATAATCTGCACAAAGGAGAGACACAGAAAGCAAGACTTTAATTGCTTGCCCTTCACTATCTCAAGGATGAACACAGCGCAGACCACACCACACCCAGCAATAAAGATAGCTACTTACAGAGGAAGCATCACTGGCTTGCTGGTCTTCTGCAAACCACCTTATTAGATTTAGGTTTAGGTTTATTGGATTTATATGCTTTACTTTGCTTTACTTTGCTCAAACAACCTGCACAAAGGAGAGACACAGAAAGCAAGACTTTAATTGCTTGCACTTACACCTTACATAAGAATAACACAATGAATGAGATACACTCAAGTACTTACTTGTGTTATTGCTTTTTCTGGTTGTTGATATCTCCATACTGTTCTTAGGCTTCCAGATTCCTCTGTTGCAGCTTTCCTCATCTTTACTCGTGGATCATCAGCCGTGTGGTGGTGCGCTCTGAGCCAAACTTTCACTGTAGGAATTGGGTCCCATCTCTTAACAGGTATGCCAACAACATTTATCACCATCAGATTACTTATGTTTGGAACAATTAGGCGTGTTCTTTACTCTGAACTTATGAGGTTCTTTTTTGAGAACCCCCTTTCCACCTCTGCTGAACTAACAGCAATTGTCCTGACAATATCTCTAGCTTTTCTGATACTGTCAGGAATTTTGTACTTCTCTGGATTTTTCAGCACATTTTCCAAAAAATCTCTGTAGCCATTCCAATTAATTTCATAATTAAAAATACTGCCAAATGCAACCAATGCTTCCTCTGCCTCAGCCCATGGAACAACTACATCTTTCATGTTCCAGTAATCAGGCTCCAAATATGTGATAGAGTGTAACTTGTTTGCTGCTGGCAATAGGCTACCTGTTCTTAGATGGTTGCAATCCATCAGCCTTTTCTTTAAATTGGTGATGATGCTTTCCAAAAGTTTTTCACGAGGAAGGGCAACAAATCGTTGATTTGGAGCTAAATTGATGTTTTTGAAGGCTTGTGTTTTTAGCAATTCCACAAGTTCTTTTTCATATCTGCCCTTTTTCTGTCTAAGCACTTCAAAAGCACTGATTGTTCGCAACAAACTAACTTTTCGGCCATGATGATATTTGTCTCTCTTACCTGTAGGGCATTTGACAGAACAGAAATCTCATTTAGGACCTGCAAAATCCTGCAAAAAATTTAAAATTTCAAAACGGGAAGCCATGCCTGGGAACCTTTCATCGCCTTGAAAAAACTGATGTAGCGCTGGATAAGCATGCCACGCAGCCATGGTTGCCCTTAAACTACAGGCAGCCCATCTTGGTCCCAAAACTCTGCCAATCTTCACAATTTCTATGCCCAATTGCTCGGAGATTTGGAAGAGGTCATTCTGGCTCTTACAGGATTTGTGGAAGGTGGTGTGCACTTTATCCAGGAAGATCTTGAAGTTGTTGATGTGCTTCACTTCTCTTATTGCATCATCCAGCACAAGTTGCAGGCGGTGGTCCAAGCAGTGCCAGATGATGATGTTTGGGAAGTCTTGAGCTATTCTGGCATTGACTCCAGATTTTCTTCCAAGCATAACGTTAGCACCATCGGAGCAGAAAGCGATTAAATTCTTCCGTAGATATTCGGTGGTAAATCCAACTTTATGCAAGCTTTCCATTGATGCGGAATATATGATCTCCGCATCTTGTCTCTGTAATTCCAGAAGCTCAACGACGATGGTTGCTGGGCATTCTGGATCCTCAACTCTAACAAAAATGATCAGCACTGCTCTCATTGAAAGTGTTGAGGCTTCATCAATTATTAGACACAGCTTTTGATTATTTGCAATAATCCTTGAAAACATGGTGGTCTTGATTTGGTTTGCGATGAATTCAACAATTTTCACTGCAGATCTCCGTGAATGCAAGCCAACTCCCACATCCACTCTAACCATATTTAGCAAATTTACTTGCGCTTCAATGTCTGAGAATGGATTACATCTTTGCGCCAGATTGTAAACAGTAGAAAATATTGTGCAAGTACTGGATAAATGTTTCTCAGTTGTCTTATCCAGGAATTTGGTTAAAGCTTCCTGCTCCTGTTGCTTACTGCTCTCCACACAAATAAGGTGTGCCTTTGATTGAAAATGTTCCCTTAATTTTTTTCTGACCGATGCTTGTTGTATATCCTTGCTTTTCCCTGCTGGTACCACCTGGAAATGTTTCCACTCTTTGGAAACATGAATACCTTTCTCTAACAAGAACATGGGTTTTGCACAGAACTCACAACCCACCTTCTTGTTGGATACTGCCAGTCTCTCATACTTGCCCTTGAAGTGTCTGTATTGCTGCAAATTCCAGCAGTCAGGAAGTTGTGGAATTGCAGTGGAGTCGATGGACTTGCTGCTTTCTCCGACCTCAACTGATGGTAGTGGTCATGCTGGAGTGCTGGTGGTGCTGGTGCAGCTGGCGGTGCTGGTGCGGCTGGCAGTGCTGGTGTGGCTGGTGGTGCTGGAGTGGCTCGCGGTGCTGCCAGTGCTGGCGGTGCTGGTGCAGCTTCCCTCACGAAAGCTAGGCTGCCCCCCCGCCTTCAGCCGTGTGACGTATGCCAGCCCACGGCTTTCGCAAGGGAAGGCCTGAAGGCCTTCCCTCGCGAAAGCTAGGCCACCGCCACCCACCCACCTTCGGTAAGCTAGCCTCCAGAGTCCCGCCACCCCCCTCGCGCTTAGTTGCTTACCTGAGGGAAGCAGCAAGCTCCTAGAAGGCGAAGGGAGTTTTGAAATGGAGGACCCAGTCAGCAAGCGCAATGTGAGGTGTCTTGGGAACGAAACACTCTTTTGAAAAGAGAAGTCTCCAAAAGAGAAAGACTATTTTTAAAAGAGGAATTTTGGCCGTTGGTGCGATGCTTTTAAACGGTTCGCCTCCAGACCGCTCACTGATTGTGAGTGGCAGGCTGGGCTAGCCTAGTTTAGTGCGGACGGGCGGGGGAGCGAGTGAGCGAGCTGCGACAAGATGGCAAGGGCGATATTGAGTGACAGGGCCGGTGCCGGCGTTCCCGGAAGTTACTTCTGGGTCCACTGGACCAACCGGTGCGGACCGGTAGAAACCCACCACTGCTGTAGAGGTACAGGATGATAAAACATACACAATATTTTCTATCAGTCCTAATTCACAAGGTCAGATATTCTCTTGTATAGCATATTCCTACGTGACCCCATAATACTTGCCTATATGAAAATATTAAATAAAGCTTCTACATCTACTACACTTTGGAAGCAGGAACAAAAAAACGTGTCTCTGAAAAGGATAACCCTTTCTCTAATTTTCTCTGCAAGGGTGCTTCTTGTTAGTGATTGGTAACCTCAATCCATTGCTCCTACAACTTTCTCATAACTCAGGGGTGTCAAACTGGCAGCCCGTGAGATGGATGTGTCACATGCAGGCTACGCCCATCCCAAGCTCTGCGAATGGGAAAAATGCCATGAAACATCATGTGACAGCAAGGTGACATGGCAAATTTGACACCCAAGTCATAACCTATGCAAAATAAATATTGAGAACAAAACACCAAGGGAAGGCAATTTTAAAGGTATGGTCTATTTTTACCTGAACTTAACATTATTACAAAATATATACGCAAGTAAAACTTTTGGAATGTTGTTTTTCCTTTTGGCAATAATTGGTGACTGCTATACACAACCCCTAGTAACATCCCAATTACTTCAATACAGAAAAAACAATTCAAATTGGCAACTATCGTAACATCCTCTGAATTATCCGTCTTGCAAAATCAATTTGAACAATCTTGCAAAATCAATTTGAACTTTCATGCATTCTAAGAAGTAGTTAGGGTTTTAAGATACTCAAAATATATACTAGCTGAAAGTCCAGTATTGTAACTCAGACTTTATTGACAAAGATCATTACTGTGGCTTTTTCAATAATTTCTTTGTGTCTTTTTGGTATATTTTTATTAGGCAATTTATCAAAAATAAAAAAGGAAATAGGGGAAGAAAAGGGATAAAAAAGAATAAAATACAAGTGATTAAACAAGGAATTTACAAATGTCATAGACATAATAATTATCCACTATTCTTCTTCATTCACATCCACAGTAATTGTGAGTAACTGACTATTATTTCTAAAAGCTTGAATATTGTTATTAAGCTCTAAGCATGTTGTGAAGTTATTATCTTTTCTTCCTTTAAGATTCCCTTTGTTTCACTCAGCTTTTTTTATTCGATAAATCTACCTGTGCGCTTTTGTATTGTTTTTCCCCAATCATTTGAAAGATACTCCAGATCACATGTAGCTACAAAAAAGAACTGGGGAAGCAGTAGACTTACTAAAGAACTCAGGAAGCTCAGTCAAAGCAAAAAAGCAAATGTGTAAATAAGCAAGATTCTGCTAAGTTTGAATTCGAGAAAAGTTGCTTGTACTGTGGTTTTTAAGTGTTTTAAACATTTGTATTGTTTGTAGGGTTGCTTTATTATTTGTTTTTGTTTTAGTACGATTTACGTTTTCATTGTCATGAAAATGGAATACATCAGAGGTGGTATTCAGTCAGTTCTGACAGGCTCTGGAGAACAGGTAGCAGGATTTTTGAGCATTTCAGAGAACCGGCAAATAGGCTAGTCCCACCCACTCTGCCTCCCAGCCTCCCAGATGATCTTCTTTTGTTGCTCTGAACAGGAGAACGGAGCTGGAAAGCAGATTAGTGGGGTGGGAGGGAATGGAGATTTTGCAGTAACTTTTCCCTACCATGCCTACAAAGCCACACCACGCCCGCAAAGCCACGCCCACAGAACCAGTAGTAGAAATTGTGAATCCCACCACTGGAACACATGCTGCACACGTACGTACGTACGTACGTACATACATACATACATACATACATACATACATACATACATACATACTGTTGGAAGAAATATCCAGGTCCGGTTCCAGTCTGGGAAGAAGGCACTGGGGACAAAATGGCGGCTGGAGGCTGATTGGAAATAGAGTCAATTTATAGATGAACAGAAGCACATGTTTGTGGTTCTGGTGTGGCTGACCACATGGAACCGAGAGTGGAGGGTATTTATACCTTCTCTTGGGCTTTGCACTTGAACTTCCTATTCCTGTGCAAGAACATGAATTTTATTGGCTGTTGTCAGACTCCCGTGGGGCCATGTACAAATCGTAGGAGTTTGTCTGAGCTAAGTTTGGTTGACATTTGGGCTGATGTAATGAAGGGGCTTGTTGGTCAATTCCTATTCTAGTTGAAGCATAATCCTACCTTTGTTAAAACATTGTTCAGGTGAATTTTTGCCTATGAATAGAGCTATCTATCTCTTAAGTGCTGACATCTGAGAAAGAAAGGTGTGGGCTGCTTTTTACTATACATACCAGAGGTGGGTTTTTGCCGGTTCAGCTCAGATCGGGCAAACAAGTAGTGGTGGCAGCGGGAGGCTCCGCCCACCCACCTGGATGCACGCGTGAACCGGTAGTAAAAAAAAATGGAAACCCACCACACACATACATACAAACACATATAAAAAATAGTTACAAGCACCGAGCTACTGAGAAATACCTAAAGCAGGTTTTTTTTCCCCTTACCTCTGTGCAACCAGTAAACCGCAGGAGTTTGGCTAGAACAAGGTACAGCAAGCAAACTGGGCATCAATGAGGCTGCATTGAGACAGGTTTCATTTAGTGAAAAGTACTAGGCTAGAAATTAGGAGACCCTGAGTTCTAATCCTACCTTATGCATGAAAGCCAACTGGGTGACTTTGGACCAGTCATTCTGTCAACTCAGCCCACTTCACAGAGTTTGAAAGAACTATAGGAGGAAAAAGGAATATTAGGTATGTTTTCTGCCTTGAGTTATTTATAAATATAATAAAAATGGGATATAAATAAATAAAAATCATGATGGGCTGGATTCAAATAAAAGTAGACAATGTTCTCTGCTGGCCTTTATTGCTAAGAGATATATCTGACAGTGCCAAATTCCCTAATACTAACCTTTTTATGTTGGTATATTGCGAATACCAGAGCAGATTCTGCTAGTGAAACCAAACTGATGCAATTTGACACTATCCCGAACATTCTTGTCTAAGAATAAACTAGGACTTTCCATATTTCAAATTAGCTATTTTGTTCAAGCACATTTGAAGAAAACAGGCTAGACTTCAGTTTGCATCACCCTAATTTTTAATTTATGATTTTAAAGAGGTAGAGTCACAATAATCAATTTGGATGTGTATGGATGTACACCATTGTGGAAAGCTACCCTTCCTAGAAGAATGAAATATTTTAGGAAATATTAAAAAGGCAGAATATTATATTTCCCTAAAGGGATAAATATGATTTTGGAGACAGAAAGCAGTCCCCACCTTGCTTAATACCCAACAACACTGTTCCCTCTAAGGTGCACGGCTGCGCGGCCGCGCACCTTGCAAGAAAACCCCGCGCAGCAGTTTCTATCTGCCACGCAGAGATTTCTGTAAAGGAAACGTTTTGCAGGCGGCTACAACTGGATCCGGCAGTGCTGTTGCCTGTTGGAGGAGGAGGAGGCGAACCAGCCTGCCACCACCGGCCACCGCCAGCCCTGCCGCTCTTCCCGCCCCCTTCCCAGCCCCACAGTCCAGCGGTCGCAGCAGAAACAGCCCCGGGTCTCCACTGCCACTCCCCGCATTTTCTGGACAGGGATCCCTTGGAGAGGGGATTTCTTCCTGCGAGACCCCGTCCAGAAAATGCGGGGAGCGGCAGCGGAGACCCGGGGCTGTTTTCGTTGTTGTCTTAGGTGACATCTGTGAAAAAAATTCAGGTGCTCAAGCATGAAAATATGCCGCTCAAACACTATACTTTTCTGCTCACACTGAAAAAAAATTAGAGGGAACATTGCCCCACAACAGATGTCAGCACTTAAGAGTTAAGAAATAGATAGCTCTATTCATAAGCAAATACCCTCACCCAAGATTCAACACAGGGAAAAGCCATTAGCCATAATAGGAATTGCCCAACACCCTTTCAGAACACATTACATCATCTCAGGGTCTAAGTTTCAATCAAACATAGCTCAGACAACCTATAGAGCCCCATGGGAGTCTGATAACAGCCAATATAATACATGTTCTTGCACTGGAACAGGAAGCTCAAACACAGATCCCAGATAGGGTATAAAAGCCACCCACTCTCAACTCCATGTGGTCAGCTACTCAGAACCCATGTGGTTCTGCTTCATCATTAAACCATCTTTCTAATCAGTCTCCATGTTTCCAGTATCTTTCTCCTGGCTTGGAACTGAACCAGATGGATATTTCTTCCAACACCATCAATTGTCATAGTCATATGATAGGAAACCTAGATATTGATCTACAATATTTCTTCACATACTACCACAAGGGCTTTACATTCTTTTTATTAGATGCCTATAAATAAATAAATCAGTGGTCTGTTTCCTTACTTCTAGAATCACAGAAACCTCATTCATCACTTCCTTCTCCTTTCCCCAGTTTTTATTCTTTCAGAAAATTTTTACAGAATGCAATAAAAATAAAATATACTTATTAAAATAAGCATATACCTATTTAAGAAAATTAAATACTTAGCCTGTTAGCTCTCCTGAAGTTTCTTTTTTTTTTAGATCACTGTTTTATTGTATGTTCCTTCTCAAAACTGTGGAGTCCTTTTCTCCAGCTTTTCAATTACTTTGTATGCAGCCAAAGCTCAAATTAGAAATAGGGGGATAGGGGGAATCACTTGGCTCAGTTAATTCTTATAACAGTCTGACAGATGTAGATTCTTTATATAAGGTTCATAATGCTTATTGTTCTTCTTGTAATTCCAGTTGGCAGCTCATTATTTACCACATGATGTTGTTGCTGAAAAAGTGCAGTTCACTCTGTTTTCAGAATTAGACATAGTTGGTCAAGCGTTTCTATATTGTTAGGCAAAATTTAGTCTACATTATGTGGCAATTGCTATACTAGAATATATCCTGAAATAGAACATAAATGCTTGTAGGTAAATTAGAAAACAATTACTGTTCTTGCGTAGAATGCATTCATAGTAGAATGAATATGAACTTTCTTGAATGGCAAGATACTTGCCAAGGGGTGGCTTTCAAAAATTTAAGGTTGCTGGGTGGACATGGCCATGGTGGAAGTGGCCTAGTCGGCCTCCTGCACCACAATGGGGGGGGGGCACTTTTGCCTTCCCCAAGCTCCGGACCTATCCTTAAATTTCTGGGAGGGTGAAAACTGCGTCCCCGGGCTTCAGAGGCCTTCCAGGAGGGCTGTTTTCCCCCCTCCCTGAGCCTCCGTGTGGACCCTGCACTTACCTCGCATCCAAAACAGGCCATGTGGAGACTCCTGGAAGCGGTGGGATTGGGTGGGAGGGGTAGGGTGGGTGGAGCCAGCCAGGGGTAGGATTTGGAGGTTCTCCAAACCAGCCACAATATTAGCTATGGGTTCTCCCAAACCCCGGAAAACCCATAGGAGGCCGCCCCTGTAACTCACTCTCATCCACACATGTTCTTTGAAACACAGATCATATGAATTTCATTTAAAATTGTAGCATTTCCTTGGAAGAAAGTTTTATAAAGCTAAACTGTTTTTTTTAATGTTAAAGTTCTAGTTCTTTTTTGTTTGGGACTGAAGAAGAAATTCTTTAGCCAAATGATGTGTCTCCATGGTAGTAGGTTTGCAGGAATATCTTGTCTGGTGGCCAATTTTTCTGCATAAGAGCAGTTGGATGTACTTGGAGCTGAAACAAGTCATCATATTTTCCCACAATGTCCTCAAATCAAACTACTTCAAGTGTACTTCGGGAAATTAAAGACAATGGAGGTTAGCTGCATCTAGATCATCCATATACCACCAATTTTGGATCATCTGCATTCAAGTTTTTTAACAGCACTCATACAGGCATCTGTCTATGGAGATTCTCAGTCATCCAGGTCTAGGTTGTCCCAAAGTTGCTTTTTCAAGTGGCAACTGGACTTTTTGGTTTTTCTTTGAAGATGTTTCCCTTCCCATCCAAGAAGCTTCTTCAGCTCTGAGTGGATGGTGGGGAATGGAAAGCTTTATACCCCTTGCATACAACTGGTCATTTGCATTGTTTTAGCGAGTCGTTAAGGCCATCTGGAGGTTTATTTGTATCACCAGGTCACCTGAGTGGTGCATAGGGGTGTGGAAAAAAAACCAGAAAGTCCAGTTGCCTCTTGAAAAAGCACCTTTGGGATACTCATACAGATAGTTCTGGACTTATAACAACTCCTCTAGAAGCTGTTCAAATGTACAACATTGCTGAAAAAGTGACATGGCTTGTCCTTGCATTTACGAACATCACAGTATCCCCTTGGTCATAATGGTGCTTAGCAACCAGCATGCATTTACAATGGTTGCATCCTTCCAAGGTAATGACCTTCCCAGCCAGTTTTCACCAAGCAAAATCAGGTGGGGGAAGCCAGATTCAGTTAATGACAATGTGATTCACTCAACAACTGCAGTGATTCACTTAACAACCAGGCCAAAAAAGCCATAATATCAGGTATGACTCATTTAACAGCTGCCTTGCTTAGCAACAGAAATTCTGGCCCCAGTAGTGTTCATAAGTCAAGGACTATCTGTACTAAGGAATTATAGGACCAAACTACAACATAGTATCTCTTATGGTTTAGGTAGGCAGCAAAGTTTATATTGTTCTGTTGAAATTTTAATGACATTTAATGATGCTTTCTGATTCCCTTGAATATGTGTTACCTTTTTAAAGTGTATGCTGTGTTTTGTTTTACTTTATTGATACTGTCCCCTGAATTTTTATTATGTTTGTTTGTTTGCTTGTTTATTATTTAATTTAACTAGTAAGTAATAGCAACAATGTTTTAATGTAATAGTCAACATTTATTGGAACAGATTTTGGATAACTTTGATGGTTGTCTGTTAGCCGGAGGTTGTAGCACCATGAAAGTTACCAAAGAAAACTTTAAAATCAGACATTCATTACACACTACACTCTTTATTTATTTGTGTATACATGTTGTGATATTCACTGTAAATTCTCTATATGCCTTTCCAGCAGTAATACTTTAATGCTGTCAAAAGAACTGTATCATTACTGCATATTATGGTGTTAGAATTATACTAATAAATAAGGCCGTGAACATACCGTTAACTTCTTCCTCCTCCTATTTGTTCCCACAATTCTGAGAAGTGGGTTTGCTGAGAAAAAGTGACTGGCTTAAAGTCACCCAGCTGACTTTCATACCTAAGGTAGAACTAGAACTTACAGTCTTCCAATTTCTAGCTTGGTACCTTAAGCACTAGACCAAACTGGCTTTTGGGTGCTTTTTCCCCCTTCATCAGAGGATGAATAATTTTTGCTAAAATGTTGATGGTGCCTCTAACTTCACATAACTGTTCCTCCACATTATCGGCACCAGGGGTGGTGTACACCTACCTTCCCTACTGGTTCGCAAATGTGAGCGCGTTCATGCGCAGACCCTTCCGGGCATGTGCTTTTGGCAAAAAAATTGGCCTAAATAGGATGCTATAGAGCCGGGTGCAGGTAGGTGGAGCCACCCGCGATTTCCGCTACCAGTTTGGGCGATTCGGTCCAAACTGGTAGAATTCCACCTCTAGTTGGCACCTTCATTAGATCACAGGGTATCAAATGTGTTATGCCGTTCTATACAACATGCTTTTTAACATTATTGTGATCCTTCCTTGCAAACCTCCTGGGACATCCCTGTCTATACATACAGTATATTCTGCTACACTAAAATGCTGTATTCCTTTTTTCATCCTGAATCATCCCATTCATGTAATATGAGGGTAAATTGTAGAAAATGGTAATGTGCAATACCCCAGTATTTTAATGAACACATATACATATATTTATCAGCATGCAGATTTGATTTCTCTTTGTAATAAGATGTGAATGTGGAAATAATAATTAATTCTGGGTTAACTGTAGTTCCATTTGGTTGGGCTTGGTTTTTGTATAAAATACAAGCAGAAATACTAAGCATATTAATTATGCACTGGATGGATTTCATCTCATTATTTCATCCAAACCTGCCAAGATGCCAGAGCTGCAGCTGTTACTAAATTTATGATAGCATAAGGTTCTTACACAGTGAATGATTTTATCCCCAGGTAGCACACCACTGAATACATGAGATGAGGAAAATTAAATAATCCCAGAAATTAACTAGAGTTTAATGAACATGCAGTAGGCCAGGATTTAAGATTAAGAGATGGTCACAATGAAATAAAAAGTATTTTAAATTAATGTAATGTTTCAGTAAAACTTTCCTGTTAATAATAAAAGTGCCACTGTGGTTTAGAAAGCACTTTATCTTAACTGTAGGAATATCACATATAAACAGAAATATAAGTTATGCTGTGACATTACATCTTTGTTGATATATGAATACTAAATATGAATGATATTCTCCTAGTCAACCTTGGCTCTAGCTAGCAACTGAATAAATTGCTTTTTGCATTTCTTAATTCAGAAAGAACATATGCCAAATTTTATGTGCTTTCAGCCTTCATACTTGATATAACATACCTGAATACATTATGCTTAGATATTGTATGTGCCTTCTGTCTGTGTATTTCTGAATATAAAAATAGAAAAAGAATAATCTTTTACTAAGAAAAACTACTAGGTCTGTAGTCCTAAACTCGTTTATCAGGATCTAAGTTTCATTAAACTCAGTGAGGCTTCGTTCTGAGTAAATATGCACAAAATTGTCCTCTGAATGTCAGGCTGACATTCAAATGTAGAAAGGATATATTTCTCAGGCAAAGAAAGATTATTTCAGATACTTGGGATACAGCATACACTGTGATCTCATATAGTATACATGCTGACCATGCTTCTCCTTACTATATAATTAAATCTTGAGAGTAAGAAATAATATGTAATATATAGATATATCATAATCGAAGAACAAAAACATAACATATGGGCATCTTAATATAGAACCAAGAGTTTTTGGATTTGATGCCTTTAGTATAAATGATTCAAACTAATCTTAAAATTGGTAATTTGATTAGTTAATCTGTATATAACAACATAAAACTGGAGAAGTGAAAAATGTAATTTTTCTACTTCTAATCATTATCAAGTGGTAGAACAGTTTATCACACTACACATCAATTTAGATCTTGATGTATGCAGTCCAGTTCTACCTAGGAATGAAATAGGTACTGCATATCAATAACAATGATTTACAGCAATCGATAAAGTTATGCAATCCCCCAGTTCCAGATAGTCACATTTACTGACAATTAGAAAAGAGCAGGTTTCTATAAGGTACGTATATATGTTAACTTTTTACGACAAAAGTTATTTTGTTTATGGCATGTTCAGAACTACAGATAGTCCTCAATGTACGACCACAATTGAGCCCAACATTTTTGTTGCTAAGTGAGAAATTTGTTAAGTGAGTATTGCCCCATTTTATAACTTTTCTCAATAGATTTGTTAAGTGACCCTGGTTTCCCCAGTGACTTTGCTTGTCAGAAGATTGCAAAAGAGGATCACATGACTCTGGGACACTACAACTGTCATAAATATGAGTCAGTTGTCAAGCATACAAATAAATCACATTTACTTTGCAGCATGGGGATGCTGCAATGGTTGTAAGTGTGGAAAATGGTCATAAGTCACTTTTTTCAGTGCCATTGTAACTTTGAACAGTCACTAAATGAACTGTTGTATACTAAAAAAGAATATATTGGAACATTTACAAGGCAACGATTAAAGAGACACACAATAAGTGATATGTGCAGCATTATAAAGTTTGCATTGCTCTAAGATTTTGGATTGGTTCACAGAAAAAAACATTAGGAAGGTCAAATGAGTCCTCCAGGAGAACGTAGGTCCAAAGCCCATCTGGATTACTCCAGGAAGGAATTCAGGAGAGTTCAGAATTAGATGTCAAATACATTTTCAAATGATAAGAACTTTCTAGTAACTACAGCAGCCTTTGATTCACCCTCAGAGGTTATAACTCAGTGTGTAATCATAAGAGAGAGACCACAGCACTTTCACAACACCACTTGTTTACAGCTGTAAACAAAAATACAATATGTGAAGCTGAGCAATAGATTGTTTTGGCAGAAATGTTTATCTTTTCTGACTGATCAGGCTTTAGATCAAGCTGAGAAGGAAGAAAGAGTGTTACAAATCCATTTATATATTACCATCTGTGCTACAAACTGAACTTGTGGAAACATTTTGCTTATGATTTTAGAAGCCTGCAGCAAGCTCTCATCTATCATCTGTCTGTTATCTATTTCACCTGCACTGTACTTGGATCACAGATAAATTAACAATTTCCACAGTACATTTTCTGACTGAAAACTGAAGTTTTACTGATAAATGTAACAGAGTAATAGGATAACTCTGTTGGGAATATATGTTCATCATAGTTTATAGTTTGCTGTGAAGGCAATTGGTTGTATGAGCTGGCAACTTCCTGCAGCCAGGCAGAGCTTCCCAATGGCCATTGCTGGCTGGTTTTTGATTTGTTTTGTGTTTGTGATGTCATCTGCTCGTAAGTTCTACCCTCTGTTAGAGACCTTCCAGTTGGAGCAGAGATGTTGGCAGATGAGACAAGAATCCAAAAATGGTAGTTGGCAAACTACATAGGCCTGACAAAGCCAGAGAAAGCTACATGTGCAATCAACTGCATCCATGATATACCAATAAACCATAGTGCACATATCATCTGAATTGGTACAATGTGTAATTAATGACCCATTCACACTGTTGTTTCCACTCTCTACTTCTTCAAAAACAGTTTGAAGTTGACGTGCAGCATAGCATTCCGAGAACATAACAGAGTGTTCTCTCTACCAGATCAATCAGAGGGTCCTAAAAAGGGCATTCAGTCCTTACACTTCAAACATGCCCTGATCTGGTTGGCTCAAACACCCTTAGCCATTTGATCATGGTAAGACTGAATCAGAAACAGATTATTCCCATCCAAGCCTATACAGCATCCAGGCATGCATAGATATTTCATGTAGTAAGTATCTTAATTTTGCAGCAGAAAATTACTGTATTTTCCGGAGTATAAGATGCACCTTTTTTCCTCAAAAAAGAGATTGAAAATCTGGGTGCGTCTTATACATTGAATACAGCATTTTTTGCCTCCTGAAGCCCCGCCCCTTCACCAAAATAGCCATGCATACCCTTATGGAGGCTTTCAGATAGCTCCTGGGGGCTGGTGAGGGCTGTTTTTTGCCCCCCTCCCCAGTTTTCGTGAAAAATGGCTGTTTTTGCTTGTTCCCCATCTCACCTCCGGGAGCACTCTGCAAGCCCCCACCCCAAGGCTAGTCATGCCTTTTTTGAAAAAAAAACTTGCCAATTTTTGCAAAACATGCTGTTTTGGGGAGCTTTGCAGAGTGCAAAAACTTTTTTTCCCCTTTTGGAAAGCTCTAACTGATTGATGAGAATTAGATTGATCAAGTGATGTGCCAGCAGAAACAAAGTCTTAGGTGCTGCAGATTATCAGCGATTTCCTTCTCCAGCACATGGATAAATACACCTGAAAACATCTCATCGACCTACGTACTCTCTCTCTCTCCCTACCAACCTACTGTATTTTTCTCTCTATCTATCTACCAACCTACATACATTTATACATTAGACATTTATAGATAGACATTTATAGATAGCATTTCTGTTTAGAAAACAGCAATTATTTTTAAGGCGTTTTAAAAATTTATGTTTTAGAAATTTAAAAATATTTCTAAATTCTTTTCTTGACACAAACTCTCAATAATATTTAGCAGCACAGAACCATCCCTAAATGAAAGGTTAATCAATAGGAAATCTACTCCTAAGTAAAAGGAGCACTTTTAGATCAATTTCAAAATGGCAGATATTATTTGACAATTGAAGCCCCACTTGTTTTAATATGTGATACATGTTTAAAGGGGACAGGGTTTCTAGTCACAACTATCATTTTGATGTTATTGACCATCACTATGGACAACTCATTTAATTCATTTTTAATTCTAATTATTATTACAATATATACATATAAGTAGGCATACCTCATGATGACCAGCTATTGTAGCAATATGAAGAGCGGTAAGTGCTCCATAGCCAACTTGTTGAACATCAGCTCCACTGTGCAGTAAGGCCGTTAGAAGTTCTGCATTGTCCTGAAATTTGGAAAAGTAAATAATTATTGATTAAAAAATATTATGGGAAGTGGTAGACCACATGTTTTGTTTGCAGAAAGTTCCAAGAGTCTCAGGTTGACCTGAAAAAGGGACTCTTAAGAAAACCTGGGAAACGACAGCTATTGGGTATATTTTGCTGTTTTCCAAACAAGTATATTAATATTAGAATCTTCTACACTGGCTGAAGATCATGAGAGCTGGAGTCACAAACTTTTCAGAGCACAGATTGGTAAATAAAAATTATGCTGAGCTAGATAGATCAATAATGTGTTATTGTCTTAGGTGCTGTATTTATGTTATTACAATAATGAAAATTGCCCTTGATTAAAGTTTGTCATGGAATGATAACTGAAAAATGTATCCTCCAGGAAACATGAAAATCAAGCGGTTTTGAAATCAGATAGAGTTAATTAATGTAATCCTGTTTACCTTGTAAGCTGCTAAATGCAGAGCTGTAAATCCATTTCTTGTCAGCCTAGAGGGACGCAGACCTTTTAGCATAAGGGTCCGAATATGTGTTTTATGTCCTGTGAAATAAATATTGGTCACAGAAGTAACTTAAAGATATCAGATACAAGCAGAGAAAAGTGCCAATCCTTCAGATTAGTAATATATTTAAATTTAGAAGTCCAATGAAATTACTTGGACACTTTCCTTATTATCCTATCAGTTAAATAATATTTGGGATTAATTCAATTGCGTCTTTTGACTAGGAAAATTATATATTCCAATACAAGAGATTGTCTATACCTCTTGTACAGATATGCTCTGGAGGATTAAGTGATTCAGAGTAGATTCTGAATGTGCATATACAGGTGGAACATCCAAGATGATGAAAAAGATCATAACATTTACAAGACATTCTGTCATACATCATTGGATGAGGTGTTCCCTACTGATATTGTAATATCTGTAACCTATTATTTCTTTATTAAATTTCAGTAACAACCCATTTTCTTTATTAAATTATGGCAACATCCTCCCACTTTTTTTTTACATTAGCAGAAAACTATGGTTGCTTCTTCTCCATGGCTCTGTTAATTTTGTTCTTGTTCTAATTTGTAACTGAGTTTAATGCATATGGCCCAAAACATGACTTTTCTAAATATCATCATCATCAACAACAACTTCATCACCATCATTATCTGTATTTCTCTCTATTTTGTTGAAGCATTTTTGCTACTGTCATATGTTCACAGTGTATGATTAGATCAGATTAATGCTGAAAATTAACAAATAGTAATAATTTTGATGTGATTTATTAAATTCAAATAAAATGATTAACCATAGCAACATGGATGATACTGGATAGAAATACTTACCATTGCAAATACAACTCAGATGTAAAAGAGATAGCCCATTTTCTGTGCGGTAATTTAAATTCACTTTGCTGAAAGCTTCATCAGAGCTGAAAGAAAAAAAGATTTCATAGATAAGTCTAGTTGTCATATTTTGGTGTGTTTTCATTTATTGTGAAAATTCTAAACGAGGAGAAAATACATCATGATTTCATAAGACAATGGAGACATTTTGATTATTTATTGGGGGGGATGCATTCTAGTTTAATGCTTAGCATTAAGATTTTGGGATTGTTTCTTATTTAAGTACTAAATGGATCCAATCCTAGGTAGTCTTCAAGATCAAACAAGCTTAGGTGTGTGTGCTGCTACCTACTATGACACTGTCAAAGTAATGTGTGCTAAATTCAGTTTGTTCACTTCTGCTTGCTATTACACAAACCTCATTCTGAAAATTCTAGAAATCCATCACATTCTATTTTCTCCAACTTTTTCTTCAAATCTTTCAAGCAATAGTATAAAAGAATGATGAATTATGAGATTTATATATCCTGTCAGCCTCTTGTTCTCAGAAAAAGACTTCTTCTTTTTTACAGGAAAACAAAAGCTCAATGTGAGAAAGCTGATATCGTCAGGAGGAAAGTTGGCCTAATGCCAACCCTCTTGAATCTGGGGAACCAGAATGCTTGAAGAGCATTCGGAGACTTCAGCTTGTCCAGAATGCAGCCGCGCGAGCGATTGTGGGTGCACCTCGGTACACCCACGTTACACCTATCCTCCGCGAGCTGCACTGGCTGCCTATCGGTATCCGGATACGCTTCAAGGTGCTAGTCGTCACTTATAAAGCCCTACATGGTATTGGACCTGGGTACTTGAGAGACCGCCTTCTGCCAATTATCTCCCAAAGAGATCCCAAAGATTAGGCCTCCTCCGAATTCCATCCGCTGGCCAATGCCGATTGTCGACCACCCGGAGGAGGGCCTTCTCTGTGGCTGCTCTGGCCCTCTGGAACGATCTCCCTGTGGAGATCCGGACCCTCACCACCCTTCAGGCTTTCCGCAAAGCCGTCAAGATCTGGCTGTTCCGACAGGCTTGGGGCTGATGAGTTCCCATCCCCACTCGAATCGTGTGGCTGTTGACTCTTTTTAAATTATTTCCATATTTTGTTTGCTTGCCTTTTGCTTTTTTCTGTATTATTCCCTTCCCTTTTGGTTTGTTAGCCACCCTGAGTCCCTCCGGGAATAGGGCGGCATACAAGTGTAATAAACCTTGAACCTTGAACCATCAAGAAAAACCATGGCTCGATTTACACATGTTGTAAAGATGGAGCTCAATGCAAGATCCACTCACATGGGCAATATTAATGGAATACTAGTTGAAAAACCAACAATACTTGAAGAGGCACAGATTGTCTCTCCTAGTTTATTGTTGGCATTTAATTTTTGGCATTCGCACAATACCAAATTTTGTCATGTTATGTGCTTATGTGTGTATGTATACACACACACACACATGCACACACACACACACATTTTAAAAAGAAGACAAAAAATAGAAAAGCTAATATCAAGAAAGAGAGAATAAAGAAAAAGGAAAAAAAGAAAAAAAGAAAAAGTGCAACAAGTTGAAGAAAAATAGAAAAGAAAATATAAATATAAAAGAATGGCTTTTGATACTCTTTGCAGCAGTTAAAAGTACAAATATATTTTAATCTCTCTCCACAATGGTATATCATATTATTATTCTTTCTATAATCTATCCCAGAGTTTCTCATCTTCAGCAAATTTAAGCTGTGTGAACTTTAGCTCCTAGAATTGGGGTGGAGTTGAAATCCACAAGCTTAAAGTTGCTGAGATTGAGAAACACTGATCTATTCTGTCTAATCATCAAAACTCTAAATTAAAATTCCTTTTTTATTTTTACACATTAAACATAGATAATATTTTTTCTGTCCACCGTAGTTTAAAGTAAGTAAGCTCTGTATACTTCTTTAGGAAAAGAAATTTACAAGCATTGCTTTTCATTGTCATACGACTCTTTGTCATGTCATTTCAGTCAACAAACTTATTAAGATCATGCCTTATGAAAAGTTGTTGTGCTTTCTGAAGCTGGGTTCCTAGAAACCATAGTTAATACTGACTATCTTTGCTTGGCAGACAGTATGCCTAAAGAAAGAAAGGCAGGAGACGGCCACATGAGCATGACCTCTAACCAGATAAGAGTTTAACAAGAAAAATGATGATAAGAGTTTCCACATTGCTCTTAGGGAAGGCTAGAGGACATGGGAGGATGTGACACAAGTCTTATTCATGTGAATTTTCTTTTTGCTAACTATTGTTTAGCATCACAGAAGCAGAGAATGCTATTATAGGCTACTAAGTCTTACCCCTTGCTCAGCACAGGAATCTGTTTTAAAGTAGATCCTGCCTTTATCTGAATGCATTGAATGTAGGGGAATCCACTACCACTCTCAATAATTGGTTTCATGGTCAATGGCTGTTATTGTTAGGAAGGCTTTTTCTCGTAATATTTAATACAACAATCCCTTCTTGTTAATTCATTATTCTTTCACCTAGGTTCTGGAAATAGAGGGACCAGGTCAGACCAACATCCTTTCAAGTATCTGAAGATTCCTATTATATCCTGCACTCCCTACAGCATTTTTTAAAAGTTAAAACAAAGTTTCAAATTTCCTCATTGGCCTGTTCTGAACTTATCCCAGTTTCTCCAAATCCTTCGTAAAATGTTGTGCCCAGAGCAGGACACAGGAACAGGAGACCATCCAAAACAGAATAAATTGAAAGATTTTTTTCCCAGTGATTTGGAAAATATGATTCTTCATCAAACTTATGTTGTTGTGGGGTTTGTTTTTTCGGCAGGCTATTCCTTCCAATATTTTTTTCATAAGCACTTTTATCAAGCTTCTCCAAAGCACTTGAGGGTAGGACAAGAAGAAATGGGTGGAAACTAATCAAGGAGAGAAGTAACTTAGAACTAAGGAGAAATTTCCTGACAGTTAGAACAATTACTTAGTGGAACAACTTGCCTCCAGAAGTTGTGAATGCTCCAACATTGGAAGTTTTTAAGAAAATGTTAGATAACCATTTGTCTGACATGGTGTGGGGTTTCCTGCCTAAGCAGGGGGTTGGACTAGAAGACCTCCAAGGTCCCTTCCAACTCTGTTATTCTATTCTAAGCTGGCTCAGGACTGGAAAACAGAATCTAGTCTTGGCTTTTCAGTAGCTTGATTTCTTTATTTATTTGGTTTTTATCCTGCCTTTATTACTTTATAAGTAACTCAAGGCAGCAAACATATCTAATGCCCCTTCTTCCTCCTGTTTCACAACAACAAGCAATATTGGGTGTGCCGAGGTACACCACGTTACACCTGTCCTCCGTGAGCTACACTGGCTACCAATTGGTCTCCGGACTCAATTCAAGGTATTGGTTATCACCTTTAAAGTCCTACATGGTTTAGGACCAGGGTACCTTCGAGACCGCCTGCTGCCACATACCTCCCAGCGGCCAGTAAGATCCCACAGATTGGGCCTCCTTCAGATGTCGTCAGCCAAACAGTGTCAGCTGGCGGGTCCTCGGAGGAGAGCCTTCTCTGTGGCTGCTCTGACTCTCTGGAACCAGCTACCCCCGGAGATCCGGACCATATCCACTCTCATGGCCTTCAGGAAAGCTGTAAAAACTTGGCTGTTCTGGCAGGCCTGGGGCTGTTGACCTCACTGTTGAGATCCAGCCCCGATTAGAATGAATGTCTGAGGGTATTGCTGTTTTTAAACTTTTCTTTTTATCGTTATGTGGTGTTTTTTTCTTATATTTTTTGTAAGCCGCCCAGAGTCTTTTGGGATTGGGCAGCATATAAATATACTTAATAAATAAATAAACAACAATCCTGTGAGGTAAATTGGGCAGAGAGAGTGACTGGCCTAAAGTCACCCAGCAAGTTTTTCATGCCTAAAGTGGGACTAGAACTCATGGGCTCCTAGTTTTTAAGCCAGCACCTTAACCAGTAGGCTGGCTCTCTAAATGATAATGTCACAATCAGAGCTCAATCATGCCTTTCTCTGTTGCAGATATATTAGCAAGGAATGTTTTCAGTTCCTGGTGCCAGGAACCCTGACCCATACTTTTCGTAGGGAAGAAAAGCAATGAGCAGAGGAAATACTAGTTCCTGAGAGATACCTTTGCCCAGTCTGCAACTTTTCCCAAGGATGGGGCTTCCTTACTTTTTACCATGTGAAGTGCTTCTTTTCTTCCTTCTGTGTAACTAACCCATTTTACTGCTTGACTGCCTTAAAACCTTAATAAAGATTAATAAATTTTTCAAGAGAAACAGGGAACAAGGAATGCTTTTAAAAATTCATAAAATTATTTTGCGTCTTGCTTATGAAAAGGATGATTTTTTTAAAACAGAAATTGTTATCTAGAAACATCTCGAGTCATTCCATTATAATTTTCTATTAATCTGAAGCATAATGATTCCATTATATAGGTATAATTAAAAGAATTTCATTTTAAACAATATTCTATCCTTAAGAAAGAAGTGCTATTTTCTCCATTTTTCCCTCACTTCCTGTACAATTGTACTATACAACTATGCTGACAATTTTTACAGCCACTGAATATTAGGTATGCATTAAAAAATTCTAAGCCCAATTTATTTTTTAATTTTCTTCCACTGTTATTCAACTGGTACATTTTAATACAGCCTAAGGATTTCATGGTGCTTCCCAAAGAAGTATATGGATGAAGTGAATAATTAAAAGGAAAGCATTATTAGTAATGCACTTCTAATATTATGACTTTCACCTAGGATATATAGATACGTGATCTTATTAAAAACTGATCTGCAGCATTAGTACCTGTTACACACAGGTTTTAGCAAAAATTCAGGATGGCTAAAATGTTACAGAATTGGCAGTTTTATGATTCATTGACTATATTCCAATTACAATTGTATGCTAGAGAAACAAAACAGGATTCATTAATGAAAATATAGTTAAAAAAACTAATAACAAACTAAATATATAAATCAAACTTCACAAAGATCTTTAATTAGTAAATACCTAGAAGCAGCACTTTATATTTAGAGCAGTTTTCATTGGACATTCTCTCCCATCCCTATTCTCTATTGATTTAAGGATAGATTCTTATAGAAATAGAAACAATTATTAAAATAATGGTGAGCATTTATTAGAAAGCCAAGTTTCAAAATGTGTTTGGAAATTGGATTATAAAAGTGCCGTTTGTTTGCAACATGTCCCATATTATTTTGTAGTTGACAAATAAGTTGTAGAAAAGTTTTGAACCAATTTCCTCTCTTTCTTCTTTATTACATAAGAAAGAAAAACACAGTCAATTCACCAATACATTTGTTTGTGTGCATGTTAGATTAAAAAAAATCCTTAAGCATCTGATGACTTTTCTGACTATTCAAGACTGTAATCTTAAAACTGCATTGTAATTAGAAAGGTAGAAAATTTCTGATGAATGATTTCTGTCTGAGAGCCTTTTCCCAGGGCTGATTTGAAGGCCTATCCAGGCCTATTTGAGTAAGCCAAAACCATCACAGCAGCGTAGTGATGGCAAATTTTCTGGGTTTGGTATGTCAAAAATTCAGAAAATGCTTGACTCTGCTGGCATGTCACACTGCTAATACCCAAACCAAAGAGAAGCAATTCTCTTTCTCCCCCACCCCTTCAAGCTACTCTGAATAGTCGCAATTTGTGAAGCGCCCAAGGTGGGACTGAATAGCAATAGCACTTAGATTTATATACTACTTCACAGTGTTTTACAGCCCTCTCTCAGTGGTTTAGAGTAAGCACATTGCCCCCAACAATTTGGGTCCTCATTTTACCAACATGTTATAGCAGAGGTGGGAAACTATGGCAACTTTGACTTTGATTCCCAGAATTCCTGAGCCAGCATGGACTAGTTAGTACCCAGTTAAGAAATATAAATCAAAACATTACTTAAGGGGCATTGCTACCATAACAACCTGAAAAATCACCACAAGCAAAATATACTGTTAAATTACTCAGTGCTACTACATACAGGAGCTATCCAGGTCCATAAACCTTAACTGAAATGAGGAGAATATGAAAATCAATAAAGTATGAATCCCAGCTTTACACCACATTAATTTTAATAGCCCTTAGCTAATCATAATGTATCTAAACAGAAAGAATACCTAGAACTTATTTCCTCCTTCCCTCCCTCCCCTCTCTTCTTTCTAATGAGGGATGGAGCCACATGATGGTATAGGATGACAATGGAATCTATGCATTTTGAGACCATTTAATATAAAAAGAGTAATGATAGAATTGCTCTGTGAAGGCTTTATGTTCTGCAAGGTGACTTAGAGTTCACTAACAAATAAAATAAAAATTGGGATAATGTCTACTCAGCACTTCCTACCTATCAAGAAAAGGTCTGTGCCCCTGCTCTTATATGTCATCTTTTATTACTTAAATTATAGCCCAGATTACTTTACACTTCCAGTTCTTTTGTGATGGCTACGTCATTCTTCACCTACACTCCAACTGTGTGCACAATAAACTTGTAGCAGCCAGGAAAACACAATGAGCAATGATGAGGTTGTGTAACATCCAGATTTTTATTCAGATTAAAGACTAACACTTGCTCTTGCTTCTGTTGGACCATGCTCTCATATCTTAAGGAAAGCTTAGCACACAAAAATGGGTTGGAAACAAATGAAATTGCTAAGCATGACAGTTCTGAAGCCAGTGTCACTATGACTAACATGCTAAAATGATTAGTTTGGCTGCATTTGCTAAATGAAAAGTTTTCTTGTACATTGTTGTATTATAAACCCATATATTATAGTCACTTTAAAAAACGTTAATTTTATTCTCCGCTACCTTTTTTCTACAAAAATGTTGTTCAACGTGCATAGAAAATCTCATTTTTCATGTATGTATGAATTTCTTAATTTTTTTCAGGCTTATTTTGATTAAGACTTGATTAAATATTTGCCCTCTCTTAGCTATTACTTGAGTTTACACAAAATAAAGAACTGCATTGAAGGTATATTTAAATGATCCCCGCTATTACCAATAAAGTCATTGGCAAATGGATTAGATGGAGTGAATTGATATTGTCAAAAGATAATAATTATGATTCTGTTTTCATCATCATCATCATCACCATCATCATCACCATCACCATCACCATCACCATCATTATCATATCACACCTTTGCATTGAACCCCAGGTTCTCAAAATTAGAATTACTATTCAAATTCTCAGAGCTCTCAGTCTGAGGGGAGTAGCACAGAAGTTTTAGTAATAAATAATAAATACAAATGAATAATATTCACTTTGGCCCGGATTTCTCTCTGTAATGAAAGTGACGTTTTATTTTATTTTGTAACATGTTTATAAGTAAGTTACAGTAAAGTATATTTGGTCAACTTTCATTCTTTAAATATATTTCTCAACTAGATTTAGGAAAAACTGCTCCTGAGATGTCAAACCTGGTCTGAGATTCAATTACAGATGTTTTGTTTGATGGCTGAATTCTCTTCTTTTAGGCTTCAGAAACAAAATTCAAACTAACTGTTGGATGGAGATGTTTGCATACATTGTGCAAATCAAGGGATAGTGGTGAAAAATGATCAAATGTGCACAATGACATCACCATGCAGTTTCTGTCTTTAGTGATTAGAATGGAAATATCTAAGCATAACATCTCCCCAATCTAGGATCATGATGTGCATTTACCATTTTGGCCTCATCACAGTTACTGGCATTTTATACAAGGCCAAAGTTCTTTCATAAGCTATTTCTGCCAGGGCAATGAACACACATTTCCTATTTCAAGATTCTTTTCCTTTTCTACTTTAAGGATTAAGATTGTTTACCTTACACATGTTCCCTCTCTACCCTCAAAACAATCATCTTTCAACAGAATCTAATTCTCTAATCACTAGAGAATTAATTGAACATATTTCAAATAATTCAGTTCCTGCCACCGGCCACAATGAGATCACAGCACAAACTTAGATGTATCGACACTAAGCCCCATGAGTTCAACAAAACTTAATCCAAGTGAGTGTATATACATTCCATTTAGCACTATGCAGCTCTATAATAGAATAACGAAGTTGTAAAGGACTTTGAAGGTCTTCTAGTCCAACCCCTTGCTCCAGCAGGAAACCCTATACCATTTCAGACAAATGATTGTCCAATCTCTTCTTCAAAATCTCCAGTGTTGGAGCATTCACAAATTCTGGAGGCAAGTCGTTTCACTGATAAATTGTTCTAACACGTCAGGAAATTTCTTCTTAGTTCTAGGTTGGTTCTTTCCTTAATTAGAATCTACCCATTGCTTCTTGTTTTGCCTTCAGATGCCTTGGAGAATACATTGACCCCTTCTTCTTTGCAGCAACCCCTTAACTATTGGAACATTGCTATCATGTCATGCATGATGATGCGATATACAATGCATAGTATATAAATGATGCCATGGTATCATTTAAATTAGTTCCAATAATGTTCTAAATGCACAAACACATTGCAAAGATGGAAGATGCTACTCAGGGGCTGTCTATAAACAAAGTCCAATATTTGTCTTCTTGAACTCAAACATTCCTTTCATACCCAGATGAAAGTCAAAATATGTTCCATTCTGTCTCTTTCATTCTTTAGAAACATGTTGATCCTTTCTACAGAGCTACAAGCAAGAATGTTCACATTTAGCACTCCGTTTTCTGGCATCCAAGTAGCATCGTTACTGTAAAGCAATGAAGTTTAGACAAACATTCAGTGCTTTTAATACCTCTTATTGTTTCAATCCAATTATCCTGATGCACATAATACAGATAGTCCTTTACTTACAACAGTTCATTCGGTGACCATTCCAAGTTAAAATGGCACTGAAAAAAGTGACTTACGACTGCTTTTCACACTTATGACCATTACAGCACTCCCATGGTCACATGATCAAAATTCAGATACCTGGCAATTGCCTCATGCTTATGAGGGTTGCAGAGTCCTGAAGTAATGTGACTGCCTTTTGTGACTTTCTGACTACCAAGTCAACGGGGAAGCCAAATTTACTTGTTACTAATTTAACAACTGCAATGATTAATTTAACAACTGTAGCAAGAAAGATCATAAAGATCATAAAATGGGGCAAAATTCACTTAACAAATGTCTCACTTAGCAATAGAAAATTTGGGCTCAGTTGTGGTCATAAGTCAAGCACTACCTGTACAGTCTCAGAAATAGCAAAAGAAAATGGGGAACATGAGGCTCAACCGCACAACAACTCTGCTCCCCAAAATATGATGGGCCCAGTTTGAAAGGCAGATGTGCATAAAATTAAATTTTGCAATTATTAAACAATGTTTTGAAAGACTAGACTGGAAGTTACTGCTACTACCCAACACATCCAATAATTTCCTGCAGATGAGTAGCATAGATTTCCTGCCAAAAATAATCCACAAATACATACAATGAAGACAGCTCAGGTCATAGCAAAGTCAAACTAATTAATTTACTATCTGAGGTCCCTTCCCTTTCAATATGCAGCATTTAGCTGTATGGTGAAGCCTCATGTTCCGTGGACTTGCATGTAAATACACTGCATTTTTAAAAACTGCTCAAATCCACAAATAAATGATCAACTTGAATAAAACATAAATGGCAAACAATATGAAAAGCGAGTTTCCTATTTTGAGGGAAATGGAAGAGAAAACTCAAAATGCCTTGTAGTTATAACTGGAGGAGAACTTACTTGATCTGAAGAGGAACCAGCTAAAATTATTATTCCACCCAGAAATTTTAACCCCTTTAACTTTATAGGAGCTACACCAGTCTACGTGGACAAGCTCTTTAGAAACAAAACTACTATGGCATCTATGGAATTTCTAAAAGCTAAGGAAACTACAGAAGGATGTATTGATTAATACAGTAATAATCCTGCGCGGTCCCAAATGTCACATCTGCATGTATATCACTGTGCAAAGGACAAAAAGCCAAGAATTATGTATGAATGTTGTATGCAATACGGTTAGCAAATAACTGTAATAAATAAAATAAAAACAGATGTTTGTGAGAGAAGTATCCGTGTAAAAGAGTAGAGAAAGTCTATACATATTTGGTGAATACATATACAGATAGTCCTCGACTTATGACTGGTTATTAAGTGACCATTTGAAGTTATAACAGTCTTTCCCACAGCTACTTACAACCCAGATTCAATGTTCCAAAGGCTGCTGCACTCAGCAGTCACGTGATTACACTTTGGGTACTTGGCAACCGGCCCACCTTTATGGCCTTTGCAGGGTCCCATGATTATGTGACCATGGTTTACCTTTTTTTCTGGAAAATGGTGTTTACTTCTGGTTTCCAGCAAAAACATCTATTGTGGAAAATGAATTTGTTTAACGACAGTGGTATTTGCTTAATGCTCTCAGTGATTCACTTACCAACCACTGTAAAAAGGAAGTTAAATTTGTGGTGGTTAGGGGGGAACTGCTTAATGACTGGCACAACTTACAACCATAATTCTGGGCTCAATTACAGTGATTAGTTGAGGTATTGCTATTGCTATTATGTAGTGTGAGGTACAGTTAAACAAAACAAACATCAGATTCTATATTCTTTGTATAGTTTAGCTTTCTAAGAGTAATTTAATGGCCTCCTTAAACCTAACAATATATGACCATGGAAGTTAAAAACAAATTTGATTCACTACTGTTCTTATACAATTTAATAAACAACTTTCAGAAAACTGTTTACCTGAAAACATGCCTCAGCTCTGTAAGCTCCTTTTCTTTGATTAACAGGTCATCTTCTAATCTTTCAATGATTACAGCATATGCTTCACTAATTTTTTTCTTCCACTCATCTATATTTAAAAAGAGAAAGGTATACAAATCTTGACAGAAATACTTTCAGTTATCTAAAATCACAATTTTATGTCAAAAATCCCCGATATCCTTTAAATATATATCACAGTTTTCTCTTCCAGGTCAGAAATATATATTCATATTTATTTACTCAAATAATTGTGTTTGATAAATAAATAATTTAATTATATAATAATAGACCATTATAAGCTTATATAAATACTGGAAGCACAAAGCATAAAGTTTTGAAAATTTGTACTTTTTTGTATAGTTTGATTTTTATAAAATCTCAACTGAATCAATATCATCCTGACTCTGTTATCCTTTTAGCTGAAAGGAAAGTCTGTTTCTAAATTATGCCATTCTTCATTTAGGCTATCAACAATAAATACCTGGCATTTGAACCAAGGAGCAAATTAAACTGAATAACTGATAATGCAGTCGTATTTATTTTTTTCAAAAAAAGCAAAAGAAATTACCAGTACAAGTTTGTGTTGGTCTAGATTTATAATTTCCCATTTATCCAATGTTTCTTCTTTGTTTCAAGAACGTTCTTGTGCTAAGTAATGTGACTCCTTTTCAAGATCACTGACAATCCCACTAAGGGAAAAAAAAACTTTGATAGTCTTGTGCCTAAAAATAAACCGTGTGCCAAACAGAATGTCATGCAACAATAGCACAGAGGAAACCAGGGAATAAGCTATCAAGTATCAAACAAAACAATAAAAAGGTATTTATATGTGCTGATAAAATAAACTGCTGTGCTGAAATTACTATCTTTATGTCTTTGTTAAATGCATACATCTGCCAATATGAATCAGCTTCTAATCAGAAATAGAAATGTATGGCTAAACAGCTTTCACAAATTCAGTACATAAGGTAAGCCAGGAGGAGATAAATTTCAGGCTCAATGATTCTAACTTTTTTTTAATGAGTTTCCAAATATTTAGCAAAGGAAGTCAAGTGCAAAACAAAGGCTTCAGTGGAGAGAGAGAAATACCCCAATCTTTGAACAATAAAGTATTTATTCAGCATTATCTCATGAAATAATTTAATAACTAATCCATGCTTGGGTTTTCTCTAGTCATTATTTTTCAACCACCTAATTTCAAAGACAAAAGTTTTAATTCCTTCTATCTTCACATTAGAAGTCAGAAAACCATATTCTACTGAGGATTTCCAAGAGATATACCAGTACAGTTTCTACTTTACCTGATGTAAACATTTTTGATAGAAACATTATGAATGTGGACAGGGGTGTTTGCAGGGAGTGTTTTTTTTAAAAAATGAAGATGACAGCCACAATAGATCAAAGCTCCGCCTTTTTAAAAAATCTATGTCAATTCTACAGATTGTATTCTAAGAGAAATCTAACCTTCAATTTCCTCTGTCTGGTAAGGAGATTTAGCAAATCCTGATGAGACTTGATGCATCTTGTGAATATAAGACCTTCTAGGTTGCCCAGTCAGATATGGACAGACTGTGCTGGAATTTAGAGAAAAATATATATTTTACTAACTTCAAAGCTAATTTTTCAGGCATTGCATTATGTTTTTCCTAACTGAGAAAGAGAGTGTTATCTTATCTAATTACTTTTCTCAAACTTGCCAATTTTAAGATGCATGGACTTCAACGCCCAGAATTCCCAGTCAGCATGTTTGGAAACATCTAAGGAGATTGTCAGTCATTCAGGTCATAGTTGTCCCAAAAGTGCTTTTTCAAAAGGCAACTGGACTTTGTTTTTCCTTGAGGACATATCACTTCTCATTCAAGAAGTTTCTTTACTTCTGACGGAATGGTGAAGGATGGAAGGATTTATATTCCTTGTAGTCATTTGCTTGTCAACATTTTTTTCTGAGCATCATTGAGGCCACTTGAAGGTTTATTTGTACCCTCAGGAACTCCTGAATAATGCAAATGGGTGTGATGAAAAGTTCAGAGATGAAGAAGCTTTTTGGATGAGGAGTCAAATGTCCTCAAGAAAAAATAAGTCCAGGTGCCTTTTGAAAAAGCACTTTTGGGACATGTTTGTAAAGTTGCTGAGACTGAGAAACATTGGTAACTGCTCCATAGGAACGTGCTCTGTGATCCCCCCCCCCCTGAAATTCTTTTCTCTGCAGATCCTGAGAATCCATACCATATTCAAATTCCATGGTGGTGTTGGGTTTTGTTTTTGATTTTTTGCTAGCTTGCCTGCAAGCCCTTACCCCAAATACACATACACTAAATTCTGCTGTTTTTGCAATATTTGTCTTCTAATAAATAGACAGACAACTCCAAGTCCCTTTTCCTCATTTTCACTGTTAGTCAAAGACTACTCCTGCTTTCCAGTGTTAAGTACAATAAAATTATTACATGAAAGAAAGAAAAAAAACCCGTATGTTGTATGATCAAGCATGTGTCTCTCAGGAAAGAAACCTTTTAAAGGTTAAACAAACCTCTTGTGTTTAAAAAAGGTAGTACAATCTCTAATCACACTGATTTCTGTGGGGAAAGAAAGGATAAATGCTAGCTTATTCTTGCTTGTGGCTAGCATTTGTCTTGATGTAGTCTCCCTGGAATAAAAACTGACAAATATTTAGCCTTTTAACATTTGTTTAAATATCAAAACAGAAGCTACAACTTCTCCTCCTCCCCTGTAATTCAAGGAATCAGTAATGTAAGAAGAACAATTCATTTTTTTCTTACTTTATCTAAAGTTTAAAAGAATAAGCTTTGAATAACGAGGAGAGAAGAGGTGAGGTTTATTGAGAATTAATCTTTGCTATGGCTATACATGACTATAATTATGTAGGTAATCAACTAAACAAATTGCCCAGATTAGAGTCATTCATCCCATTAGATAATTTCATAATGAATATCTTCTATTTAAAGAACTGTTCTTTCTCATTTTTCCTCAATCTATTCTACTATGAAATATTCTTTGGTCACACTTCCTATCCCTTCCTATTTCTTAAATTTAGTTCGGCTTAATATTAGTTTGACTATTTGCAAAACTTCATAGGGTGTAATTCAAAATACCCCCAACCAAAAGGTGGGAGGGGGAAAGTAATTGGGGAAATGACTTTACACATTTAAATGATTTCTATACTCCTGTTACTTGGCATATGATTCAGGTGGTATATACTATCAAGAACAGAATAATCAAGTAAAAACACAGGATTTAAAAAACATGTTATAAGGGTAATCTCAAAAACCAACATATTATTGCTATTTTATGATTATCCAAACCATGGAAGTTTTGCAATTTTTTAAATCCTTGACAAAATATAGAAGATAATACAGAGACCTACCAGGTCATTCTATGTTAACTTCAGATGATTTTAATAAAAACGTGTAGCTATTATTTTTGCTTTGTTTTTATAAATTTTATTACAAGCCCACCATATGTAGCTATGGTTCTAAACTAGGTTAATGTAATTTTGATACTAGCGATGAATAAAATGTAATGAATTTTGTGCACCATATAACATGAACAATACTTTGGCTAACTCTAAAAGCTAGGAAAAAGAATGAATTATAAGGAAGATTTTAAAAGTTAAGCATATATTCTTTTTTCATATACGTGGATATCCTGCCAACCTTTAATCTTCTCTTCCTATATGTGTGTTTAGCTATTTTCTTATTCCAATATTTTATTCATTCATTTATGAATCTTTCCTATAGCTATTTCTTATTTCATGCTAGAATATATAGATTAAATATTTAGAATGACGGGGTTAGAAAGCATTAACCTTGAAAGTACCTTGGCATGAAAATTTTCACCTCAGAAACACCAACCATGATAATAGGAGCTTACAACATTATATCACTGCCAGTTGAAAAAGTCCTTCACTCTTTAATAGCACGTTTCACAAAATAAGCAAACCAGCATTTTAGTCAATTATTGCCCGTAAACCAAGATTAACATTTATTTTTATTATCCCCGTGTAGTAGTTGCTTTCTAAACATTTGAGAGGGTGATAGAATGGGAGAAGAAATGTAACATATATTCAACACTGGTCTGTGTTGCTAGGCAACTCGAAGAGCTATGAATCTAGCATCCAATGCTGGTCTATTTTCACTGATTGTATTAGCTTAATCAACAGATTAAAGTGTATTTGCATTGATACAACTGTTGTTAAGGACAAGACCGTTGCCCTTGGCAACTGCTCGTTTTGCAATTCAGACCTCCAAGAAGATCACTAGTCATTAAATTTTTATGGTGGATTTTTTTCAACAGGGTATTTATTGACAAGTTAAATATGTATTGTCTATATTCAGATATTCAGAGACTTACAGCGTTTGATCCAAAGCTTTTTGTATCATTCATTTGCATTATCTTTTGACAGGTATTTCTTCATTGAGCTTCAGCATAACTCTATAGGAAGATCCACAGCAGATATTTCTGGTCTCACTGCTAATGATTATTATTAAAGTAAGTACACAGAACAACACTCTGAAGTCGCACTTGTTGAATATGTTGACAAGCTTCCAAACAGCTATAGAACAATATGATCTATTGAATATAGTAATATCTTGAATTTTTCCTGAATGAATATTAATACCAAGCAAATGCCCTATAATTTTTTCTAGGATAATTCTATTCTGAAAAATATGACAGAAGGTCTTTAAAATAACAAATGATATAGCAAATGCAAAACCAAACCAAACCACCAATATCTAAGATCTAGGTCTGGGATCATCAAATGAAATGCAGCCCTAATATAAATATGCATTCAAGGAACATATTATTAATTTAACATTTAATGTAATACTCTGTTATTGTTGCAATTATGGTAATCGGATAAAGATGTGAGCATGGTAATGGCTTTTTTTTTGCTTTGTTTTATATTTATCAAAGATAGAATTTATCCACAATATGGGAAAATAAAATCTAAAATCAGAACATTTTTTATTTTGCCCCCATATCTGCATCTTTTATCACATGTTTTTCCCAACATCTCATTAGTCACAGCTGGATAATGACTAGTAAACCAGAGGGGTTTGGTCTACTTTGACAATGAAAGTGATTCTTCTAAGGAGAATAGGAAGAAAGCCACATAATTATTTTGGATACAGTATATATTATATTCACAGGCAGTTTGCAAGCAGTCCTTTTGCCTATTGTTCAAAAGTTTTCTCAATAATCATTTAATGCACTTGAATTAAAAATAAGCAAGAGTATCATTTGGTGTGATTGCATCTTCAAAAGGAACTCACCAGTGGTGGGTTGCAGGCGGTACGTCCCGGTACAGGTGTACCGGAGCCAGCCCTGAGCACCGGATACCATTCCGGTACAGTGCTCCAGAGGGCCCACCCACCCACCTGAGTTCTTTACCTGTGTTTTAAAGCTTCTGCGCTGCCGCACACACTCATGGCATGTATAGCGCCTGTGCAATGCTCTGTGGAGAAGCTGAAGTGTCACAGAGGCACTAAGATGCATGCACGTGCGCTGTGCATGTCCATGAGGACGCCACCTCCCCCGTTCCAACTGTACCAGTTGAAACAGGATTTGAAACTCACCATTGGAGCTCACGTATACTACTTTGATAAATTTTTAAAAGTTTCACTGATTGCTGAAAATATATACCTGGGAGATCTAATTTTATAAACAAACCAACTTTAAAACCTCTTTTCAATTTTCATTCTGGGTAATCAATGCTTAACACAGCTGTAGCCAAAGTTGGGAGATAATTGGACTTTTTAGCATTGAGACTGTCTTTATCAGTTGTATGCAAAGGATATGACATTTTCCTTTATTTCAGGTCATCCTCATTACAATCTGATGTACCAAGGATCATAATACTGAAAAATATTTTAAATACAAGAGATCAAGACATTATATAACTAAACAGGTGTTTTCCTTGACAAGGTGATGGAAGATAAAAATAAATATGCAAAATCCCCTTCTGTTATTTGTGTTACTACACTATAAGAATGACATTTGCATGAGATTTGCCTTCCACATGGCATACACTAAGCTGATAGAAAATGTCTAATGATGTTGAAAAAAGGAGAATGGAACAAGAAGCTATTTTGTTGTTATATTTATAATTTATTTAAATCAACTGGTCTTTTTTTTAATATTCAACTTAGTTTCACCATTTTCCAAGTTCTCCTTAGCTTCCTCAATGGCTCTTCTTATAGTCTATTTTTCTCTTCTTCTAATAAACTTTTCATAATTCTCATTTTTTTCTTTAAAAAATTCCTAAAAGGAGTTAAACCATTTGTCCAACTATGTACAATTATATTCCAGCATGCCTAAATGTCTGTTTCTTAGGTCATATTCTAAAAACCATTCATGAAAATCTATTTTTATTTCATGACACATATAAAGTTATTAAATAAAGGAACCTGGCATGAATACAATGTTCAATTTGACTGTATGTAAATCTGAAATCATATATATAACAATGCTTCATAAAAATGTGACCAATCTTCTATATGTCTCTTCTGGATATAAATGTAAATAGTTAGAGAATCAAATCATTATTTCTTGAGGAAGGCAATGATGATAAAACATATGTCCTAATGCTATCCTTAGTTTGACTGCATAATCTGATTTTATACTAATAATGGCACAAAGTCATGCCTGGTTCATATATGCCATGGTTTCTTCATTAATTGGAGAGAGGTATGAACAGACTTTTTTGAAAAAACAATGAATCATACACAAATTCTAATTGCTTTATAATAGCTTTCGATTGCTTCAGTGGGTAGCAGTACCTGTTCAATATTGTCTGTATTCAAAATAATAATAATAATAATTATTATTATTCAATTGTATCACAGCGGCCAGTTGTTTTGCCGGATTTGGCATTGGTTACTAGTCGGGCCCCACCCAGGGGCCTAAGATGCCATAACGTATTTTCGTAATACCCATGCAGATCCAAGCAGTGTGGCTTTTTGCATTTTACTGGTGGTGATTTTGTCAATTTTTAACTGTTTTAAATGTAATTCCAGTGCTTTTGGAATAGCACCCAGTGTGCCAATTACCACTGGAATTACCACTGTTGGTTTGTGCCATAGTCGTTGAATTTCAATTTTTAAGTCCTGGTATTTTGCAATTTTTTCATGTTTCTTCTCGGCGACCCTGCTATCGCCTGGTATTGCGATGTCTATGATTGTGACCTTATTTTTCTCAACCAATGTGATGTCTGGTGTATTATGCGCCAGTATTTTTTCCATTTGTATACGGAAATCCCACAAGATCTTGATCATCTGATTTTTGGTGACTTTTTCAGGCTGATGTTCCCACCAGTTTGTTGCTGTTTTAATATTATAATTTTTGCACAAATTCCAATGGATCATTTGTGCTACGGAATTGTGCCGCAATTTATAATCAGTCTGTGTGATATTTTTACAGCAGCTGAGTATGTGATCAACAGTTTCATCAGCTTCTTTGCAAAGTCTGCATTTGGCATCATCATCAGAGGATTTTTTGATTTTGGCCTTAATGGCATTTGTGCGGATAGCTTGTTCTTGCGCAGCCAGGATTAGTGACTCTGTTTCTTTCTTTAATGTACCTGTTGTTAACCATAACCAAGTTTGTTCACTGTCCACTTTATCTTTTATTTTTTCCAGAAATTGGCCATGCAGTGCTTTGTTCTGCCAACTCTCCATTCTTGATTTTATCACATCTTTTCTGTATTCTTGTTTTGTCTGTTGGGCCTTCAGTAGATTTTTGTTTTTTACTTCGATTAATAGATGTTCTTGACTTTCTTTTAAATAATCAGGTTGGGAATAAACAAACTCAAACAGCATATCACTTCTACCAGATTAATCTATTGTTTCCCAGTTGACCTTTTACAGTAATTGACAAAAATGACTTGTTTTTTTTCACTCTTCCTACCAACTGTAGCAACAACTTTCATTTAAATGCTTGTTTTCAATAGCATTTCAACAACAATCAAGAGAGTGTCTCAGGCATATTTAGAATTAACCAATCATTCCCCTCCCTGCATCTCCAACAATCAGGTCATCATTTTAAAATGAATTCATTCATAAAAACTCTTAACTGGATTTATAGAACAATGGAAGAGATTTTATCCATGAATGTTTTGATACTAATTCCATACTGCTTATCTAATTCCATATCCACCAGGATACATTTGGAACCATTTCTGTAATAGCAAACAGCTGCTGTAGATACAACCTTGGTTCCTCACTGTTGTTTTAGTTGTTTTTGGCTGTGCATGAAGTATGGAATGGGTTAATAGTGTTTGCAAGTACTTTTGCTGTGTTCAACATTATTTCCACTCTGAGCATTTAACATGCTTCTCTGCAGTACAGACGTTTTGTAAACACAGCAGTTTTATTTAGCCGGAGGATGTTTCTTAAATCAGACTTCAGGGTTAAAGGCTCATCCCATCTTTGGATTTCCTTTATGCCTCTTTAATTCACACAATTGTTCTGCTCCCACTAGTTAATTTTACAAGGAGAATATTGATGTCTGTAAAAAACACTACAAATATTTAGGGCAAGAGGAAGGAGGGTTTTGTTGATATATTTTGTATGGTAAAAGTGTTGAGGCAAGCCTTTTGTTAGAATTGGCTGCAAAATAACACCAGTTTGTAACATCTTCTAAAGGCACCACTTCTAAAGATGCCATCCCATTGGTCCATCATTTCGACTCTGTGTTGATCATTGTTAGCAATGGAAGGTTGTTTCTGCCTTACCACTTACTCTTAAGTGAACAAGGCTGAATCCATCTTTTCCAGTGTTGAGTCAACAAATTCACTGCTGCCTAATACTATGCCTATGTAGTAAAGTAAATTGAATTGATCCAACCTTTCGTGACCACATGAACATATTAATGCAGTTTTCTTGGCCAAAGTACCCAAATTATTTATCACTAATGATTTCTGAGATCTTTAAGTAACCTGGTTAGCATACACTCCTGGCATTCCCTCCTGATCTCCTGTTCAATTACTAACCAGGTCCAAATCCTGCTTCTTCTTATTCTTATTTCTTTTATTCATTAAACATGAAACTCAGTCAATTGAACATTTAAAGATGTGCTACAAATACCACTGACTGATGCTGATGGTTGATACAGGTTGCTGCCAGCATCCTAGGTATTAACCGAGTAACTTCTTAAAATATATATGATATTTCTAGTAGCGCAGTTTTTTCCAGTTCTGCTGGTGTTATTAAAGGAAGCTGTAATTTCTTTATGTGTTTTGTAAAATTCTTGGATATGGTAACAAGTGCCCCGGTGACAATGGGTATCATTGCTACATTTTTCACTCATAGCCATCTAGTTTCGATTTCTGAGATCTTTAAGTAACCAGGTTAGCCTACACTCCTAGCATTCCCTCCTGGTCTCCTGTTCAATTACTAACCAGGTCCAAATCATCACCACCACCATCACCACCACCACCATCATTATTATTATTACCGTGTTTCCCCGAAAATACGACATGTCCTGATAATAATGCCATGCCACATTTTTCTGGTAGGCAAAAATATAAGCTCTCCCCTGCAAATAAGCCCCCTGGACGACCCGCCACCTTCAGCCAGCCAGACCACCGCTCACCAACCTAGCGGAATCCCGAAAGTGCCAAGCCGTGGGAAACAGGGGGAGGCAAAGATGATCGTGTTGTTTGGCGCCTTTGGGATACCACTAATTGGTGAGCAGTGCTGTGCCCAGCTGAAGAGGGGGTTTGCTGGGCAGCTGTTCTCTTGTGAGCGGGCTCCCAAAGAGCTGGCCACAGCCTCATGGGTGAATGGCTGTGTTGTGGGAGCCGGGCAGTGGCAAACAGGTGCTCACGTGGCTTGGCAATACTCCTAGGTTAATAAATGGTTCTGAGCCTGGCTGGAAAGGGGGTTTGCCGAGTGGCTGCTTGTGAGTGTTGCTACTTCACGGCTATTGTGTTACGCTGCTGTGACAGCGCAACACAGCCATTTGCCCATGAGGCTGTGCCCGGCTCTTTGGGAGTCCCCTCGGAAGAAAGCAGCCACCTGGCAACCCCAAAACAATAAACCATCCCCTCATAATAAGGCCCAAGCCATATTTTGTGGGTAAAAAGAAAATAAGACCATGTCTTATTTTTGGGGAAAGACCCAGAGGCCTAGGACGTCATAATGTATTTTTGTAATATGCGTGCAGATCCAAGCAGTGCGGCTTTTTGTATTTGACTGATGGTGATTTTGTCAATTTTTAACTGTTTTAAATGTAATTCCAGTGCTTTTGGAATAGCACCCAGCGTGCCAATTATCACTGGAATCACCACTGCTGGTTTGTGCCATAATCGTTGAATTTTTATTGTTAAGTCCTGGTATTATTATCGGAACAACAGAATTGTCACAGCGGCCAGTTGTTTCGCTGTATTATTATTTTTATTATACAATTGTATCACAGCAGCCAGTTGTTTCACCAGATTTGGCATTGGTTACTAGTCGGACCTCACCGAGGGGCCTAGGATGTCATAATGTATTTTCGTAATATACGTGCAGATCCAAGCAGTGCGGCTTTTTGCATTTGACTGATGGTGATTTTGTCAATTTTTAACTGTTTTAAATGTAATTCCAGTGCTTTTGGAATAGCACCCAGTGTGCCAATTACCACTGGAATTACCACTCCTCATTTTGTTCTGCTCATGGAAGTTGGACCATGAAGCAATATTAATATTTAATATCAGCATTCATCATCAACTATCTTTCCAGGTATTAACCTATCTACAGTATTTTATGTAATAGCAAAGGTATGTGAGCGTGCACGGAATGATGTGTTTGATTCCAGTTTTTAAATTTTATACAAAAAGCACTGTAACTCCTTCTTTCCTTTGTGCTTTCTTTTCTTGGTTTATGTAATTATCTAACCGCCTCTGAATGTTAGTCTGACAGAAATATCCAAAGGATAAAACCATGGGACATGATGAAGGAAGAAAGGTTTAAACCTTTGAACGACACATGATAAAGTGTCATTTAGTTTAGGCAATAAATATTGTTAGTGAGACATTACATCATATTACAGTTGGCACCAAAGAGTATTAGGAGAACATTTAGGGGGGGGAAATGAACCATAAGAATTTACTATCTAGGCATGTCACATTCAGTCATAATTTATACCAGGAAGTATTTGTTCAGCATCCTCAATATTACTACATATTATGATTAGTGTGTACTAAGGGTTCATCCACTGTTCTAAGACATGAATGTGATTGCTTCACTCATGTATAAAGCTTATTGGCTGCATTTAAATATCAGAGTGAACCATAACAACTAAAAATAAAATTCTGGCCTATTGTGTTGTCTCAATTTGGTTATTTATGATGTACAGTTAGTAATTGTCAATTGAGGTATGGAGTCCCTCAAAGCTTCATTTTATCCCTTATGCTTTTTAACATCTTCATGAAGCTGCTGGGAGTGGTCATCCATGGATATGATGGCAATCAATATGCAAATGATACCCACATTTACTTCTCCTTTTCATCTAATACAATGGAGTTGAAGAACTTTAGGGTGCTTGGCTTCCCCTGCTGGGATGGGTGAACTCACCACTATGGCAGGTCCTGGGCCTTGGAAATTGAGAGGGGTGGTTGCAGATGCAGCCTTGGGGGGGGGGGGAAGGCAGATCATAGTATTGTGGTGGCATGCTAAAGAGATATGGGACAGGAGTAGACCAACACAGGGAATATGGGGCCAGTGATTGTAATCGGGTAAATTCATAAGCAATGAACTTATCCAATTATTACTGCAAATAGGCTGCAGTATCAAATTAATAAATCTGTAACCCAGAGAAGCAAAAATAAATCAATATATTTATCACTAAATAATTTAGCTGACATGAATTAGGAACTAATGAGAGGTAATTGGAAACATAACAACAGTTCTCTGTATTTATAGCTTATGATTGCCTCCAAAATGGATAAATACTTAAGAGAGTAAGATAAAGGGTTTTAAATAAATAATTACACAGTGTTTAACAGGATGGTGCTTTCTTTAAAAAAAATGAAGGGATAGTTTTGACTCATTAAAGTTATACAACCCTTAAAAACAAATACTTTTAGACTTCCACAGAAGTCTGAAAAAATATTTGGATTAGTATATACTAGAAAAATGCTGTGTTGTGGTCCAAAACAGTTCTTCCACATCTTATCCTTTCATTAAGCTTGCAGACACAAGGAACAAAAGGAGGAAGTGAAATCCAGCATGATCATAGCTACACAAATAAATAAATTAGAAAGTGACCAATGATAAATGTGGCAATTATTCAGAGACAGAAAACTGGCAAGAGTGAGCATACCAATCTTTTTTTTTTTAAAGAAGCTTCTAGAATCTGTTCAAGGTCAGTAAGGGATAAGTAGCATTGCTCTATGTTATTGGAAGATTTCATGTTTTGTGAAAGAGAAAGAACTGTAGGCTATTTATTGAATTGGTACTTGGTGCTGCAGTGCACAGAAACACAAGGATTTAATCTTATAGAAGAGGTTAGAATGCAGCTGAGAAGCCCTGAAGAATCAAAACACGGTAACTAAACCTGACAAAGAGCAGTAACTAAACTCAAACAAAGAAACCGACAGATCTATGTTACAATCTTAACTGAATTGTTCTGAAGCTAGGAGAGGGTATCTGTATGAGTTCTGCAAAATTGGAAGCAAAAAAGAATACCATCCAGTTTACTAACTTAGAGTGCCATTGTGCAACTTATTAACTGCCAGGCTTTTCAAAGACCAGATGGAATATTTGAGTCTTTTCTTTTTTAGCCATTCTGTGTCTCCCATCATACAAAAAGACATGTAAGATCCTAAGATTTCAGGTAACAATGCGACATTCACTGGCTTTCTTTTTTCTGAGCTTTTCTTTTGACCTCCTATAAACTGAGGGTAGGGACTATTTTAAAAATTGTCACCACTTAAGCAGCATTGTATTTTTTGGCTGAAATATAAATAAAATAATGCTGAGTAACCTGAAATGGATATTCTTATTATTATTTCATGGCTATCATTAATAAAACTTGGCATTAACAAAACTTGGGTATAAAATTAATAAAAACATGAATTGAATAATATTTTAAAAGACTTAAATTAGAAAATTGAAAAATTCATAACCTTCTTTCAATTGCCTTAATAATTTGAATTATGTTTATTGTTAAACTGGGATTTCAGAGGCATGTTAAAATCTAGGTCACTTAATTTATTTACTCCTATTTATATAGCATAACAAGGACTCACCGGAATCTGATGCATCAGTTAGATTCTGTGATGAGGACCAGTGCTGATTCAGTTATGAAGTACACGAGTTATGAACCTTGGCTTAGCCACAATTTTTAGCTTAATACATTTTGCAACATTGTCGCAAGAACAAAAATGAACAAAAGAATGGAGAGCTATCTGTAATAAGACCATGTCCATCTGTGATCTAATGGTGGATAAATGGCCAGGTTTGGCATGTATCACTAAGACCTGATTGACTGATGGAAGGCAGTGATGTTGCCCTCTCAGAAATCTGCCTAAACAAGGTTTCAGATTTTTGCATCAACTTCAATACAAGAGAGAGTGAAGTTACCTCTTTCCTCTCCCAGATCCACTCATCCATATGCTACTAATGTATATCCCATTATGCAAGAAGTGCAAGTCCTCACTCCTTCTGCTTTTAATCCTAATTACAAAGCCAAACAATGAAGATAGAAATTGTAAAAAAGGAAAAAATAATAATTACAGGTAGTCCCCGATTTACAAGTTTCAGTACAACAGTGCTGAAAAAAGTGGTAAGACCATTTTTCACACTTATGAACATTGTAACATTCACATAGTCACGTGATTTACATTCGTAAATGGATTCACATTTACGACAGTTGCAGTATCCTGGGGTCATGTGTGTGATCACCTTTTGTGACCTTCTGACAAGCAAAGTCAATGGAGAAACCAGATTCACTTAACAGGAAGGTTACGAATTTAACAATTGCAGTGATTCATTTAACAAATATGGAAAGAAAAGTCATAAAATGGGACAAACTCACTTAACAAATGTTTCACTTAGCAACATAAATTTTGGGCTCAATTGGGGTCATACCTCGAGGGCTACCTGTACTAAGCAAATAAGAGACTTCCAGGAGACACACACAGCATTCCCAAACATCATAACCCTCCTCCCGCCCCAGTTACTGTTGGCCAGGCTGTCCTCACCTACTTTTTTTCTTCAACTTTCATCCTTCCTTACTTTTTTCACTTATGCATAACTAGGAAAGTTCTACTAAGCATAAGAGATGTATGGGGTTAATTTCATAAATAACAAGTATCTCCAAAGTGGATTTGATGTTTTGTGAGAAGATTGCTTTTGCTTGCATCACTTCAGTTTTAAGATACTTGAGAGGCAATTTTATATTTTGAAAATGCTGCTTTGGAGTCATGCCTGAAACTTTTGCACAGAAATGTTCTCATTTGTTCAGACTTTAGCTAGATCTGAATTACAATTTATATTTTTAGATTAGACTGTCCTCAATCTATTTCCAAAAAGGATTAACAGAAGAAAACTGTAGATAAATCTAAACATCGTAATTTTGTTTTAAAAAGCTATTAGTAGTTGAAAATAATATATTCATTATGTCAGATGGATATCACAGAACTTAACAGCAAGTGACCTCCAGACTGGAGTATCGCAACATGTTGTAGGTAGGACTGCCCTTGAAGAGTATTCTATAATGCAGAATGTGGCTGCACAGGTAGTTAACAGGACTGATTATTTGGCACATGTAATGCCACTGTCTGCAAGCTGCATTGACTTCGTGTGATTCTGGGTACAATTCCAGTTGCTTTCAGGGCCCTCATGACTTGGAACAAGGTTATTTATAACCTTTCCTATTTTCTATCCATCCAGATCTGGCAGGAAGGAGCATCAGCTAATCTTTTAAGAGGTCTTGGTTTTTTTGGGGGGTGGTGGGGTGGTGGTGAAGCTTGAACCTGGAGTTCCAAAAATGCAATGCAGGCTGTCTCCTGGTCATATTAATAGGGTTTTATGATTCCCAGCTGTTTTATTTTTAAACAATTTGTATTTGTTTTACCTATTTAATTGTAAGTCACCCAGTACATATGTGAGATGGGCAGGCATATAAATTGACTAATAAATAGGAATTTTAAAATCACCTTTTTATTATTTTGACATGATGTATACAAAAATGGGTTAAAGCTGCATATTTTAGATTTAACCTGTTTGGAAAAAGCATGGTAGCACGGTTGTATGAAGAATGGTTGCAAAAACTGAGTATGTTTAGTTTAATGAAAAGAAGGACTAGGGAGACATGATAGCAGTGTTCCAATATCGCAGGAGCAACCACAAAGAAGAGGGAGTCAAACTATTCTCCAAAGCACCTGAAGGTAGAACAAGCAGCAATGGGTGGAAACAAATCAAGGAGAGAAACATCTTAGAACTGAGGAGAAATTTCCTGACAGAACAATTACTCAGTGGAATAACGTGCCTCCAGAAGTTGTGAATGCTCCAACATTGGAAGTTTTTAAGAAGATGCTGGATAACCATTTGTCTGAAGTGGTGTAGGGTTTCCTGCCTAGACAGGGCGTTGGACTAGAAGACGTTATTCCAACTGTTATTCTATTCTATTCTATTCTAAAGCAGTCGATAATTATGTGGTAATGATAATGCCAGGATATTCCTAATCTTTATCTAGACTGGATATTTTACTTATAACTATACTGAAACTATAATTGATCAAATTATGATAGTTGCCTTAGATGCCATTCTTATTTGGAATGAAACTGTTAGGCAAAATCTTGATTACCTAATTTACACATTTCAATTTATTTTACTTCATTTCACCGTAGCCTTGTAAACCGATGTCAGATTTACACATGAAACACAGAATAGTGTTATGAATATACATTTAAGAAATAACTTTATTGTTCATTTGCAATGAATCACCCTGAAAAATAAGAATGTTGTCAGAAATAACTTTTTCTATATAAAAACTTTTGAGTAGTTTTCAATCAAATTCCTAATTATTAACTTGTAATTCCCACTTGAATTAATAAAAACTCTGAAAACGTAATAATATGAAGCGAAGAAAATTTCCTCCTTTGTGTTTTTATAGATTTGAAATATTTCATTAATGTTTTCATCAAAAGAATAGTTTATCTGCATTTTTTGCATTATTAATGTTATGCTACAATAACAGTCTTAATGCAGTTTCATTATTTCTACTTCAATGAAACACAAAAATATGCATAGTGCTTGCTTCTGGGGTTTGGAAACCTTGAAAGCAATTAGCCCTCATTGAATTAAAATATGGGGGAAAGCACCATTTTTCAGCCACTTCTATATAATAGATTTCTCTTTCAGTTTCTGCAGATTGATTTCTTCATAAAGTTGCTGTCGGAATTTCAGCATGTCTTCAACATCTTTGTAGCAAAGTATTTGTTCAACAGACAACAGCTTAAAACTATCTAACTTAAATGGGGACTTATTTTGTACAGAGTTTAAAATCCCTAATGACACTTTTACTGAATCACTTAAATGGGAGCATACAGGGAAGATTCGAACTGTCCACAAACCCAAAGATGTTTTGTCCCCCGAAAAGAGCTCACCTGAAATTCTCAAGCCCCAAAGCTCTAAGCATTGTTTAAGACCAATGCCAAAAAGACTTAGTGGGTGTATATCTGCAAGACTTGCCACATTCTGTTTCAAGTTATCTTCTATGCCCAGCACCACGGTCACATACCTCAATTCTCCATCAATTCTTATGCTCAAGGTTGTCATAAAAGTATTTGGGGGTATGTCTGCTTTTGTGTCAATGGAACAGCCACTGATGATACTGTTTGTTCCCACTGAAACCTTGGAACCTAATCTAGAATATTCAATTAGTGAACCAGGTGCAACAAAACACTTTGAACTAAGCATACTGTGAATGATACAAGCTGATTTATCCAAGTCTTCTGCCTTGTTTGAACAGATGCTAAAAACATTTGGCAGCAGACCCAACTCCAATTTCAGTTTTCTATCAGAAGTGTAATGAAACAAACACTCACGAGTAGTTCCAATATGATAGAATTTGGAATTATTTAGGAGTATAACATTGAGAGGCAAACCTTTTAGTGTATTAAATACCTTCTCCCTTATTTCTATTAGACCTGATTCTTTTGTGACATTTTCAATCTTTTTTGCATAATCTTTTGTTGCTCCAGACCCTAATGCCTGCAGAAAATCACCATAGGCATCTATTTCATAGCAAAGTTTGCCTATCTGTTTATAAAATGTTAGCAGAAATTTTGCAGTGGTGTGATCAATGTAAAATAAGCTGTCTGTATATACAAATTCAGATTCCGTAAGTGAATCTCCCAGTTCTCCAGAAGGCAATGTTTGGTAATCACTCTTTTTATGCACTGCTCCAGACTGATACATTTTTTCAATGCTAGGCTTATGCAGAAAACAACGGCAAGATCTGTAGTCAAGTTCTTTTTCTATCAGGTATAATGGAGGCTCCAATATAAAAACTCCATGAGTTGTACCAGTGCTCAAATTGGAAGGATGAGCTAATGCAGTAAATCCAGGCTGATTAAACCTTAGGGGTTCTGTTGCATCAATATTATAAAATTCAATATCATCTGCGCATGTAATCAAAACACCTGGATTCATACAAGCAGGAAAATCAATGTACATGGCTAATTTCAAATCAAGCATTTGGTAAATTGGATCCCCACAAGGCAAAGCTGTGAAAATTTTTCCCAGGGCACTGGCGTTCGGTAAACGTTGACTATAACCACCTTTATAAAAACAGAAAAAAATGAAGAATGTTTAATATAAATAAAACATGCCTGCATTCATATTCATATGCATCCAGATTCTAAAGAATTTTACTTGAGGTTCTTTAATATCTTATGTAAATATTTTAATATGATGTATGAAAAAGATCTGTGAAAACACATACTTACTAGTAACTTCCCCTGATAGCCCTTAGAATATTCAGAATATCTGCAACCCAGGATGTAGTGGATTTTAGATACAATATTACAAAGGCTAAGAAAAGGTTATATTGTTTTTAAGATGTAAATATTTACAAAGCAAGTAAAAGTTTACATTAAAATTCTGATATATATACATACATACATTTTTTTTATATACATACACACACACACACACACACACACACACACACACATATCTTCAGGCTGGTGTCTTCGGCCTCCTGTCTGTGTGAGCAAAGCAAAGCACGAGGCTGAAGACACGAGCCTGAAGATGACGAGTGGGACCTCGTCGAAATGCCGCCAAGATATTCTCAATCTTACACGGGAAAAGACCCGAATACACCAAAACCTGCATACCTGTACCCGTGAAAATCTATGAATATATATTCATTCCAGGGTTTTGCAAATGCTGTTTGCTGGGTATGACAAAATTGCCCTTTTTTGCCTTTTTCTCTGCAAATTCTTATACCGTATTTTTCGGAATATAAGATGCACTTTTTCCTCAAAAAAGAGGCTGGAAATCTGGGTGCGGCTTATACACCGAATACAGCATTTTTTGCTTCCCGAAGCGCTGCCCCTTCACCAAAATAGCCATGAGCCTGTAGAAGGGGAGGGCAGAAATGAGTGAAAAACGGGCTGTTTTTTTGCTCAATTTTGCCCCCCCACCAGCCTCCAGGAGTACTCTATAAGCCTCCTAAAGGCTATGCATGCATTTTTTTTTGACAAAAAACAGGGTCGATTTCGCGAAAAATTGACTGGCTTTTTGCTTGTTTGGGGGGGTACCCCCCAGCACTCTACAAGCCCCCTAAAGGCTATTCATGCCTTTTTTGGGGGGGGGAAATGGGCCCGGTTCCATGAAAAATGTGCTGTTTTGGGAACTTTTACAGAATGCAAAATGCTTTTTTTTTAAAAAAAATTGCCGCTTCAAAACCTTGGTGTGTGTTATACTCCGGTGCATCTTATACTCTGAAAAATAGGGTATTTGCTTTAGAGAATCCCTCATACCTTTAAATCAGATTTTGAAATGATGGGAGGGCGCAGCAGCAGGGGAATATAATCTGGAGTGATGTCTGCACAATTATTTGGAGGAGACTATAAGGCCCAATCCAAAAAAAGTGAACAGAGATGCATTGATCTGGGGAATATTCTAAATAAAACCACCTCAGTTGGACAAAGATTCTACAAAATATTTCAGTGACAGAATATTTTTAAAAACAATGCTAAAATAAATCTGAAATTTGCATAAAGTTAAAGGATAAAAGAGTTAATATAATTATTAAAAAATGGTAAAGAAAGAAAAATTGTGAGGAGATTGATACGGTCAGAGAACTTGTCAAGGCTATAGGCTAAAAGAAAGAGTTTACACTGAACTCAGAAACATATTTGTATGTAGTTCAAATCCAACTCACACAAAGACCTGGATGGCTTTGTTGTGGCATGAACTGTAATTGTTGAACTCTCTTTAAATGATATCTCACATAGAGAGCCAAATGTACAACCAGCGCAAAGGCAGGATTCTTCAGATCGGTTACAGCTAACATACCGGTTACATGTTAAACTGGTTGGTAAACTCCTGTACCCTGCATTTCCATTATGAAAACTCTGGAAGAACCCTCAAGTTGTACAATTCACTTATTTGCTATAAATCTTCATTTAAAAAGGCTATGTTCCTATCTTCAGCACTTACATTTTGTGGAGGAAGTTACAGATTGTTTGTCTCCTTCTATTTCCAAACATCAATATAAGAAACCAAGGAATCTATGATTCATCATATTCTAATGCACAGCGACACTGAAATGACTTTCTAGCGAGTTGTAAAACAATTCTGCCAAAAATCATAAAGGATTTCCAAATTCAACATTATATACCAATGTCATACTTTATTCTTTCAAGTTTTTTGTAAATTATAAATAACTGAATTTTTGTGGGTCATTAAGACTATTTGTTCTCCAATCCTTTCTTTCTCTAAGGAGTTTTGAACAGAATTTTAAACACATTTTCAGGTTATAATTTAACCTAAATATGCATATCTGACTTTGAGTATAATTTTGTAGTGGAAATAAACCTAATTCATCTTCACTACTCTCTTCAGGGAAAAAACAAACAGACGTGTATCCTACATAATGTAAGATAAGTTGACGGATAAAAATTACCAGAATGAATTAATATGATAGTGAGGGTATCCCATTTATCTCCATAATTCTCTTCTAAGCACTGAAGGGCATGAAGTGTTGATCCACCATTTCCTACAAAACATTTCAACACATATTTAAATTTAGGAATAACAAGATTTAACAGGGTTAGATTGCAATCAACTGATACATCTATTTTTTGAAAGTCATGCTACTTCAAATCACACAACATCACAAAATTTATTAAATAAACTTGGATCAGTCATCATCATTTTTACAGTGGTCATGGAAAAGATTGGAAACTTTCAGTTGTAATCTGTGTAACTCTAACATCAAACAACAGCCATGGAAATGTTACCTATTTGCCAAATCAGGCAAACAAAATGAAAAAGTATTTTCTAAAGCATGAATATGTTTTACTTTCTTCTGTTTAGATCCTTCTGCAAAATTTTCAAAACATTTTAAAAATTTGGATTGAAAACGATAAAATGGAAATGTGTATGTATGTATGTATGTATGTATGTGTGTGTGTGTGTGTGTGTGTGTGTGTGTGTGTGTGTATATATATATATATATATATATATGAAATATATATATTTAAAATGCTGAGTAATATGCAACACAAATCATGAAGCTGATCTCAAATATATGTTTCATGTCCAGATCTCTATTTTTTTCCGTAGAATGCTTTTAAAGGAAAAAAGTTTTCATAAACTGAGACACTGTAAAATTTAATACAAATACTACCTAAACTAGAAAAATCTTTAAGAGTCTATTTAATTGACATGTTGCCCAAAAGAACATCCAGCTCATTAATGGCAATGGAATTTCACATTTGAATCAAAAGAAGCATAATAATAGTATTTGAACATATTTTAGAAAGTTTAATTAATATAATTTGGCTTCTAATGACATTCTAGAAATCTTTCAGTAAAAGATACAGCTGTCATAATATGCACCAGAAGGAGAACCTTTTTATCTGTCTGAAAATTAATCAAATTGTACTGAACATTTAACCACAAACTGTCTCTGTTTCTGCTCACCAGATGATTGAAAAGTTAAACTTAACAAACTTGAAGCAGAAGTCAGCTAATGTATTTTTAAATTCCATGGATTTTAATGAAAGAAAACAGAAGTACTTAATTTAGTTTGAACGGTGACAGCCTTTCCAATCCTGTTTTCCACATGCAGAAGTTCAACACTGTCATGATGGTGAGAGAGCATCGTAAATGGATATCTGCAGCAAACTAAGATTACATTATGACCTCACAGTGCAAATTCTGCTCTTTCAGATTTCTATTCCAATTTCCTGCATAAGTTCGATCAATCATCCTTCATACAAATGCTCCCGCCCCTTCTCTGGAAGGACTGTATTATGTTTTGAATGTATGTATGGGTATATATGTTTTATTTTACTAATATTAACTTTCTCTAAATTGCAGAACCTACCAATTTTTGGTCCAGGAGGATCAGCAAAAACATGATAATCCACTCCCAGGGGCAATTCTTTTCTTTTCAGCTTTTCTGATAATTGTTTTTGATACGCTATTTCTTGCTTTTTATCAACTGCTGTTATTACAACAACATCCCAAAACTCTCCAGTCTGTACAGTTTTACCTGATTGGAAAAAGGAAATGTCATTACAAGGGATATAATTACCAAACTAATTTCAAATGTTCTTACTCCAAATAAGATACAAAATCCTTGAATTGGGATTTCTACTCCTTACTCCAATTAGCTTCAAGTGATATTCCTCCAACCACCACCATAAAATACCTGCAACTTACTTACACTACAGTTAGCTACTAAAATTCAACCATTTTCTTCTTCCTTGGGTTCAGGTTCACCTGATTGTAATGTATAGTTGTCCATTAAAGCTTTTCTTCTTGCTGACTAAAGTGCCAAAAGATGTGCATGTATTGAAAATGATTTGGAAAAGGTACTTTGGAATATGTGGGAACATGAATTCAGCACTTCTTTAATGATTAAATATTTAAAGTAGCTGTATCTTTTTGGTGGCTCTATTAAAAAGGTCTTCTGTTTGTATTTCTTTGGAAAGCATGCAGTATTAATCCCAACCTTATTTTTTTTATCAAACATTGTTTTCCAGATCACTGTTTGCAAAATTGCTTTCACGGGACATAAGAAAGCCCATGTTATATCAGCCAGCAAAAAGAGGTGCTTTATTGCACTCCAACATATTGAAAAATGTTTCCTTTAAATGCTTTTCCAATGCTGTACAAAACTTATACTTGGGGAGCAAGGAAAGGGTATGACAATTTTCAGAATAAATGTGGTTGAAAGAAAAACAGTGTTTGGAACACAACAGAAATATCTGGAATATTCGGTTCCCAAATCTGTGAGTTTTGCGGTCCCCTACTTTGCACAGAACTAAAATGCTTTTATTGCATGTACACATTTTCCTGTCTATTGGTCAGATATGCTTCGCTTTATCACGATGAGAACACCGTATTTTCTATAGTGAATGACAGCTGATGTGCTCATTCTTTTACAAAGACCCAATACAATTTATATGTGAACAGAACAATAAATTTTACATTAACTACTTTCCACGACATAAAGAACTCCGAATTCATTTATTACAAAGTCTCATCATAAAAAGGTGCAGGTTTATACTATCATACTAAATTGTAATAATTTGATTCGGACAAAACACGTTGAGCTAACCTAGCCAACATCACTTTATCCAAGCATGGTTCAGTAAAACTATGGTTTAGTTCAGTGGTCTCCAACCTTGGCAACTTTAAGACCTGTGGACTTTAACTCCCAGAGTTCCTCAGCCAGCAAAGCTGGCTGAGGAACTCTGGGAGTTGAAGTCCACAAGTCTTAAAGTTGCCAAGGTTGGAGACCACTGGTTAGTTGACTGCAACTCCATTGTCCGCAAAACTCTATGATAGCAAAGGCCTTCTGACTACGCCCAAGATGCAGGCATTTTAAGCGCCCCCTGCATTTCTCACCCACTGAAATAATGGAGGGGGGAGGTGGAATCTGGACGCTGGTTTCTGCACCAGCAATTACGCGGAAGTCCCTATTCCCACAGCCGCCCACCCGGCTAGCCAGTCAAAGAAGGTACTGCAGAGGCCCCAAACCTAGACAGCCCACGCTGCAGCCCCCAGGCAGCCACCTCTCAACCTGGCGAACTTCTCCAGCCTCTCTTGCGTCGCTCGGCGCCGCCGCGCCTCCGCCTCTCCCGCCAGCGGCATCCCGGGGCCGCCGCTTCGGCCCCTTGCGCTTCCGCCCTGAGGCCGGACGATGCCACCGCCTCTTCCTTAACCGGGGCCGGGCTTGGCCGAGTAGGCCTCGGAAGAAGCCGGTTGCTTAGCAACCGGCAGGCGTCTCTTGAATCTGGGATCCGCTTTCTGTCCTGGGAAAGGCGGGTTCCCGGGGCCGCTTGGGATGGAGAGGGAGTCGGTGAGTGAGGAGCAGTTGGAAAAGCGCTGAAAGGAGGAAAGGGGGGAGAGATCCCGAGGTTGACGGTCCCAGCTGTTTTGTGTCCGGAGTTGCTCAGAACCACATTTGCTTCTTCTGCAAAGCTTGGGAAGAACCAAGAGGGAGAAGAAAGCTTTTAACCCTGGAATCTGATACACTCTGCCTAAACCTAAATATCTTTTATTAAGAGAGTAGCTTCTAAAGGAAACGAGGGCGGCTTCCTTTTGGGGGCGATCACTCCCAGAGAAGAGTCTGGTTGTTAAGGAGCGATTCCCCAAGGCTCATTGTATCAGGCGAACTACTTTGCCTTGAGAAAGTTGAGCAAAAATTACTCTTCAGAATGATAACTGCCCTTTCCCCCCAAAACTCTTCTATACCTTTCGTGGGGTGTGTATGTCTCTGTGTGTTATTGGGCATAATCTTGCTCATGTGAGCTCAGTTCAATTTTGAGGTATGCCCACTGTGGGATTCGTTGTCTGGTTTTGAAATAATTGCAAACCAAAATCTATAAAAGAAAACAATGGTAATTTTATTTATTGCTTTGCAAAGAGGGTGCATCATATACACACAGGTACAGTGGACACATCTTAAGCCATCAATATATTTTCTTTGCATTCTCTATCCCAGGTTGCAGGTTTGCCTCCCATCTTTTCCTCATTGGCTGAGTATTAAAGCTGTCACAATCTATCAGAGGTGCCTAAAACAAATGCATTTTCCCTTGCCCCTTATTTACAATTTATCTCTGATAACTATTAGTTTCTGGGGATTTCTCTAGTTGCCAACAAATTCTAGCTAAAAACAGTTCTGAACATACCAAGGGCCTCTCATCCCTCAGTCCTATGGGCAGTTTTAAATTCAAGCAACATTTACGAGATTAGATAATACACTCTATTATTTTCAAGGGTTATTATGTCCTGCTACAATTTCTTTAAAAAAATAAACTCCTTTCCCATACCACCACCTGAAAAAGGAAGATTTTTCTTTAAAAAGTGCAATCCTACTAGACCCTTCGGGGCTGCCCCCCCCCCAAGGATTAGTGAAATCAAAATCCCTGTATTTGCCAGTTATGCTGAAATGTCATCAAATGATTTTGAGAAACTATGAGCAGTGAATGTATCAATTTTAATTTCTAATATGGTAAATATTGATAGAACCATTAAAAACAAAAGTTGTTTGGAGGGCTGTCTATATTTTTTAAAAGTGGGAAGGGATTCTAAGAGGAAGAAAATTAAAGACTCCCTATCCCAAATCATGAACTAATTACACAGGCTGAATTAATTTAGTAAAAGTATAAATGTCTGAGAACTACTGCTAAAGAGGAGGATTTGTGTACAAGTAAAGATAGCAGAACTACGGCTTGTCCATTTGTTCTGCTGTTAGGATCTTATAGCCTTCTCCTATTATTCGCATGGATCAGAGTATAAATCCAGTTAATTTAACTGGTTTGTGTCTATGGAGAGCAATCATCCTGGTCATGGTTGTTCCAAAGTCCTCCCCCCCCCCCAAAAAAAAGGGCAACTGGAGTTTCTTGGGTTTTTTTTTCTTTGAAAACATTTTACTTCTCATCCAAGACATTTCTGAAGAGATCCAGAAATGTCTTGGATGTGGAACAAAATCAAAAGGAAAAAACAAAACCTTTGGGTTTACTATTGATAAAGCTACTGTATCTGAGCAACCAAAACCCAGATGTCTGCTAGTGGAAAGCAAATACTGTATATATACAAGTTCTCTTTGCTGCTATCTACCTGCTTATATGAAGTTCACAAGATAGAGTTGAAGCAAATTCCGAAGTTTGAGAAAAATGGAATATTGCTCATATTGTACTGATGACACAGCTGCACAAAAGCATTAATATGTGGAAGTGTACCAGTTCCCTTAAAAGTTCACAAATTGTTGGTATATACACTAAAAAAAAATCTAGTTTAATCCTAGGATTGTATAGGGAAATAAAATGCTTGCTGAATTCCAGAAAATTGAAAGGAGTGATTGTGTAAAGAAAAATTCTTTCTTGACAGATTTAAGATTTGAATAGCTTATTTTATTTTTATGTTTGATCATATAAATAGGTAATATAAAAATGTTTGGGGACAGTCCTGATAATGCAAAACAAAATAGCTTCTTTTTCAGAAACTAACGCCTTTTTAGGAGAATGACCCAGATGGGCCTCAATTCCTACAATCATTGGGTTAAAAACAACCAAATATTATCTTGTCCTTCGGTTAGAAGTGATTACATTTTCTGAGCCTCCAGAAAAATAATACCAGTCTACAAATGTATTTATTTATTATTTATTTAAATTCACAAAACATTGTATTTGCTATGTTTGTGGCATCATTTGAAACCTCTTATTTAAGCCCCTTACTAGTTTATCAGTTTTTTCACAGACATAATCTTTTTCCAGCAAAACAAGTTTTTTATGCTTTTCTCTGAAGAGCCAAAGAAAGATGACCAAGAAATAATTCTGTCTAGGCTTCTTGTTCTTCAAATTGGGTAATCTATTATATACTTACATTAATTTTAATACTAGGATTGCAAAGAAAATGTATCAGTTAATTTCAGTTGAATGAACTGTACAGTTCTATTTGTCTCTAGTGCTGGATCTCAATTGTAATTTTGACTCGGTATGCAGTCTCAATAGCATTAAGGAAAAATTATGTAAGATTATTGATATGTGAAAATTTTATTTCCTTTGCCAGGGCCCATTTTAAGATTCTTGACAGATATTTTTACTCTCTTTTTAATTTTAAAAGCTCATGCCTAGTCTCCCAGAGATTATAAGGGTGCAAAGTGCAAATGAAAGAAAATGAAGCAGTGGTGCCCTTTGATGTGGTTTTACCATGTACAAATCTTGCAATAAAAGAAGTCTTAAAAATAAGGCAAAATTATCTTTAAGGAATTGTCTGAAACTCATCTTGGTCATAATAAAATGACTGTTTTATGTGCCCCTTATTATAGTAATGTTGTATATGGGAAACTCTGAATGGCTTCCCTGCCTTTAAATGTAGAAATATATTTTTGAATTGTTGTTAATTCTGTAAATATCAAATTGGGTTCCACCACAAAATCGCGGAGGACAAAATCGCGCTCGACGAAAGCGCGCATTTGACGTCATCACAGCGCGATGAAAACATCGCGCTGTGATCGAAAAATGTAAAAATAAAGCTAAAACCTTACCCTAACTTCCCCAAACCTAACCCTAACCCTAAATCTAACACTTAACCTAACCCTAAATCTAACCCTAAACCTAACCGTTAATGTAACGCTAAACCTAACGCTAACCCTTAACCTAACGCTAACGCTCTAAACCTAACCCTAACCCTTAACCTAACCCTAAACCTAACCCTTACCTTTATGTGAATCGGCTTGCTTTAATTTTAATTTTATTTCAATTTATAATTTTTTCCGTCGCGCTGTGATGACGTCACATGCACGCTTTTGTCGAGCGCGCTTTTGTCCTCCGCGCTTTTGACGGGTCACGATCAAATTGACATCTCTTTAAACCATGACTAAGCATATTGACATGAGGTGAATGATTCCATAAAAATTAAAGTACAATCTCATTTAATTTTATGACTTACTCAGTTAAGACTATATACATTACTTCTGTAGTGACCTAAGTGAGATTTTAATTTTGCAAAGTTAGAAAGTATTACATTTTAAAACATTCTTTAGCAATTGTGCAAGATTGATTGCTGCATTGAAACTACTGTATAGGACTAGAATACACTATAGGGCCAAAAGAGTACTCCATACAACTTTCATATGGTTTTTTTTTTCCCCAATAAATTTGTTCACTTACATAAATGCACTTTTTATAGAAAAGCTGCTTCCTCTGTTACTAGCTATTGAGAGAACAGAAATAAAGAGGAAAGGCCCTTAGATTTATTATGCATAATTTCATCCCTAATCTAAATCTGTTTAACTAGTCATCATTGTTTTGAGAAACTTCATTTAGAATCTTGTTACAGCTCTATTCACTATTCACTATAATCTCTCTGCATGAAACCAATAAATTTTACCTTGCACAAAATCCTCATTTGAAATCTGCTATAGGTGAGGAATTTAGGCATGTTCCTTGCCCAATTCACAATTGCTTCCATTCTTCCATCAGTTACCTAGAATTTATACAGTTGTGTTGAGCACAGGTGGCTAGATTCTGTGCAATAGCACTGGGGATTTGTTGGAAACACGTGTCTAATCCACCATAGTTATTTTATATAACAAATGTGGCAAACCCCTTGCACTGCTTATTCCTTTCCCATTTAGTATTAAACTGACAATGGGCCACACAGTTTATGGATTGTAATTTTAGTATAGTTAGACCATGTATAATAGACAGACTGGATTTTATCGTAGTTTTTAGTTGTTATTTATTATTCTAGAATTTTTAATTGTATATTTACTGAGTGTTTTTATTTGTTCTGGTCTATGGTCTATGACTGTAATAAACTGAATTGATTGAATTGATTGATGCAGGTCTTAAGCCAACCCTCAACTGATGCATGAAGGCTATTAATTTCAGATGGGTACATCAAGGCTAGATTAAGTTGTACTAATTTTACTTGTTAGTAGTATTAGTATAAGTTTATTTATAGGCCGCCCTTTTCCCTGAGGGGACTCAGGGCGGCTTACAACTTATGTAGGAGGGGATACATACAATGACGTATAGAACAATACATAATTTAAAAAAAAATAGAGCAACATTCATCATTCGGGGGGGGGGGGACCGATTATAATCTTTAACCCCAGGCCTGACGGGATAGCCAGATCTTGAGGGCTGTGCGGAAGGTCTGAAGGGTGGTGAGGGTACGAATCTCCACGGGGAGATCGTTCCAAAGGGTTGGAGCTACTACTGAAAAGGCTCTCCTCCGCGTAGTTGCCAGTCAACACTGACTGGCAGATGGAACTCGGCCCAATCTGTGAGATCTGATAGGTCGTGAGGAGGTAATTGGCAGGAGGCGGTCTCTTGTTACTTGATAATGTTGGTTCTGATTGTTACCTTGGCCAGCAGTTGGCTTATGACTTGGGTATCCTTCTGAAGTCTTAGTACCTGCTCAGGTACCAAGTAGATGGAAATCATAGGCAGATGGGATTTACCGAGCTTCTGCTTATGTCAGGTACATATGATTTACCACCTGACTTACCACCTGATTTACCACCTGATTTACCTCCTGACTGGACAATTGCAGTGAGCTCTGTGTAGGGCTTTTGGAGACAACTCAAGCTACAGCGTACACAAAATATGGCAGCAAATATGGCAGCAAGACATATTTCTAAGCCCAGTTCAAAATGTTGGACATTACTTTTAAAGCCCTTTATAGTGTAGCATTAGAATATAACAGTAATATTTTGGCTGGATTGAATCCACCCATTTGATCCAGTCATCTGAGAATCTGTAGATAGTCCTTTCCAATTCATGAGATTTATGAAATGTGGATTACTGCAGTCCTTACATTTTAAATAGTCTGTAAACAAGCTAAGCCTTTATTTTTTCAGTGCTTCAGAGATCTTGTCAACACCAGTTGTGCTTTGACAGAATCAGAGACTATTGGTTTATAGAGAGAAATCAGGGCTTAGGAAGTTTCCTGGAACAGTGCTGAGCCGTGAGGCTCATGACTTCCAGTCTTAAAAACTGTAAAGACTTGTCCTTGGGATTTTACATGATTTGACTTTGGATTCTCTCTTTTTGTTGGTTGCTGCTACTCTAAACATTGTCTGCTTGGGAGTCTGCTTATGCATGTATGAAATTTAGATTGAATTGATGACTTCAAGTTAAGTATGACAGATTTATTTACAACTTTAAGTATTGCTGTCCAGAAAGCTAGGACATCCTGAAAATCTCAAATTTTCAAAATTTAAATATATGACACTGCATGGTAATGTATTAATTAATTTATTAGATTTATATCCCATCTTCAATAGCTCAAAATAGTATGCATAGCACTCCCTCTTCTCTGTGTTAGGAATGGTTGACCAATTATTCAGTCAGCTTCTGTGGCTGATAGTGGACTAAAACTTATCAGTTGGTCTTCCTGGTGCCAGTTCAGTTTTTAGGTTAGGTTTTTAGGTTTATGTTTATTGGATTTATATGCCATCCTTTTCCCAAGGACTCAGGGTGGCATACAACATAAAGGAAAACACATATTACAAAAATTAAAAGGGACATTAAATAAAGTATCTCAAAAAAAAACCAATTGATATTTACAATAAAATTTTAAAAATTAAATTAAAATTAACAACCAAATTAATCCTATATTCTATTCAGGCCAGGCCGGCTTGCTGGAAAAGCCATTTTTTTAGGGCGCATTTGAAGGACCGGAGGTCGGGGATTATGCAAAGCTCCGGGGGCAGCTCATTCCAGAGAGAAGGCGCTCCCACAGAGGAGGCTCTCCCCCTGGGGGTCACTAGCTGACCCTGTCTGGCCGATGGCACCCTGAAATGGCTAACTCTGTGGGATCGCACTGGACAGTGGGAGGCTAGTAGGTAGTCTCGCAGGTACCCTGGGCCTAAGCCATGGAGCGCTTTAAAGGTCATAATTAGTACCTTGAATCGTACCCGGAAGACAACTGACAACCAGTGCAGGCCCCCTAAAAGGGGTGTAACATGGGAGCACCTAGGTACCCCCATTATAGCCCATGCGGCCACATTCTGAATCAGCTGAAGCCGCCGGGTGCTCTTCAATGGCAGCCCCATGTAGAGAGCATTGCAGTAGTCCAGGCAAGAAAGGACAAGGGCATGAGTTTTATGCTTGTAAACATTCCTACCTTAAATTTAGGAAATTCTGGAATAATAGAGACTGTAATTCAGCACTAACCCTTTGAGCATTTAAAAAACCATTATATCTAACTACTTTGACAGTTCTTGGAGACTGATTTGAGAGTGGGAATCCCCTCTGCAGTAAGTGATAGTTTATCTCTCTTCGTCTCATCAGTATCTTATTCCTTGGCACAGTAAGATTTAAAATACATTATTGTCTGTCGCTATTGCCAAATCTGTTTACTGAATTGTAGTGTATACTATTTACAGCTGGTTGCGATTGAAGTGACATATAAGCCTTAGTAATGAATGACTAAAAATAAACACAAAAATAAATAGAATGATTAAAAAGTATGATTCTTTAAGTAATCATTTTGAAGCCATGAACAGTTGACTCATCCTTTATAGATTATACATTGTCGGTCATTTCTCAGTAGAATCATTTCTCAGTGGAACCCTTGAAACCCTCTGCCATTTGATTTTATAAAACAATTTTATTTAAATTTTATATTGTTTTATAAATTTATAAATTTGTTTTCAGGATTTAGAAAGCTTTACACTGAACTGTTTTTCGAATGGCTTTTAATTCATGTGTTTTATTGATCACATTTATTTATCATCCACAAATTATCTTAAAGGTCTGGCAATACAATTTATATTGGCTAAATTATATAATGTTTAAAGTATCATTATATTTTATTACTGTTTTTGTTTGTTATTTTGGTAGACTTGACCCAGGAATGAAATATGTCCTTTAACAAAACAAATAAATAATTTGCCATTGAGAATATTTCTATTCCTATTTTGGGTGGTACAAGAATGAAATGTTTTGTTCATCTGATAAAATGTAAAATGGCATTTCTCCACTGATGCTTGCATGCTCTTAAAAGTTTTCTTAAATATGTTTTGTTCTTCCTAGCTTCTGTATAATGGCTTATCTTTTTATAAAACGGGAAATTGTGTCTAGCAGTTGGATATTTAGTTTATGTATTTGAATTTTTTTTTTAAAGAAATGCTGAATAAAGGTAATTTACTGCTGTGTAATCCTTTCTCCCCTTTAGATCTCTCATGGATAAACCATAAAAGAGATAACTATGGAGGAGGAATTTTTAGAATACCTTGTCTGTGTTTCTGAAAAACTACTACTTGAATATGGCGAAACTGCTGATGAAAGAGATGAAAAGAAACTGAGAAATCTGGTTATGGTTAGACTGCATGCACACTACCTATATGATCTGCGAAGCATGCCATATTGTGTTTCACTCAAAATATGTGATTTGTCTTGTAATTTCCTTACAAATATTGATGCACTTGAATATTGCATTAATTTAATTAAATTGGATCTCCATAATAATCATGTGAGTAGTAATGGCTTTAAAAATGTAATTTTTGAAAAAATTAATCCATGCAATAGTGGCATCTGTAGTGTATGATGAGGGTGAAGGTTTGTTCTCCGAGCTTGTGGTTTGGTTTCTGAATGTTTCATTACCAGACTAGATGACATCTTCAGCAATGTTCGGAAACTAACCCACAAGATCGGAGAATGAACCTTCACCTTCAATCTAATCTAGACCAATAGAAGAGAGCTCGTAATGTTTGCATCAAACTAGGTGTCAACGTTCCAAGTATCATGTAGAATTAAATCAGAGTTCAAGGCAAAACAATCCTTAAAGTTCCAGTTTAATAAAGCAGACATCTTAGCACATCTGTGTTAATCCCAATTCTGGAAATGACATCAGAATTCCACCCAGTTAAAAGTTGATGATCTTGTCCCCATACCCACAATCCATCACATGGTCCAATCTTCTTCTTCCACGCTGGCGTCTCCACCCAGCTGCTTCCGGTCAGGTGTAAAGTCGCGGAGACAAAAGATGACCTTGGCTTCTAGAAAAGAATGATAACAATACATTCCAAAATCCTACTCCTGTCTATTCCCCCCCCCCATCAACTATACTAATGAAAGAGCATAATGAAATAAGAGAAAGTGTGGCAGGCCAAAATTCTAAAAAGAATATAATTGCAGGCCTGACACTAGGTGTATCTTAGTATTATGGAGTTTTCCAATGAAATCACTTATGGATTCTTAAATCAGTTATTATTGTTTTGGTCAGTCCAACTCTTTACTAAATAACTATCCAAATGAACACCTCTGGAAATATATATATTTCTTGGATTAAAACTAAAAGATGTGTAATATCTCCTTTGAAATTTGATCTTTTTATGTGGTCGCCATGGATTACAGAGAACCAGGGTTTTATTTCACTGGCAATGCATTCAAAAATTGTGGCAATCAGTCACAGTTAAATTTTTGTTTCTAGACTTAATATTGGTAAAATTAACTGGCCAAAGCACTATAGATTGATATGGGGTTATTTTTAGGCTCAAAATGTTTGATGTTTAATATCCCTACTCTAAATGGAAGCCTGAAAAATAGGTGAAGATTCTTTTGTCTTGTTTCATGTCTTCTTGTACTTTTCCCTTATTTTTCTTGCAAATTTTTGTGAGGGAGGGAATTTTACTTCTTTTTTTTAAAAAAAAACATTCAGTTTTAATGCTCAACTGACTTAAGATGATAATGTCATATTCTGACCTTCTCTTATATGAATAGAGAATCCTAATCATGCCTTTGAACACCAATGCAACTCTGGTCCAGGAGTTTGCCTTTAATACTTATTTTAGACAACGTAACATATATTTTAATCATCAATTTCTGTTGATATTTTACACTATGTCTACAAAGAAACAAATTCATAATCTAAAATTATTGTATAGACCATGTACAATTTATGTTATAACTTCTATAAAATTATTGGCATATTAAAAGTATTTTAGAAGTTTCTTTAGATAAAAATGCCTATAGGTAGACCTGGTTATACTATCCTGTTTCCCCCAAAATAAGATCTCCCCTTTTGAGTGCATATGCTAAAATAAGTTCTCCTCAAAAATATTGCAATGCAATAGCAGTCATGAGGTGACAACGCTCGCCACCTCCTGGACCTCAAAAATAATAAGACCTCCCGTGGAAGAAGGCGGGGCTTAGCAGTGAGAAGATGGAGTTTTAGGCTACTCCTGAAATTCCTCTATACCAAAGGATTTTTGGACGGGTTCTTTGAACTCTAGCTGTCCCGAAGACGACAGTGAAGGTGGGGAGGGACCCAGGACCCCAGAGATATTCGCAAATCTCTGGGGGAGGGTATTAACTCCCCGTGCCAATTCCTTTTTGGATTAGCTGCGTGCTAACTGAAACTGCAGGTCGCCCCTAAGAATGGAAGAAGTGATGTCATCTGGTAAGCTGATTTTATTATCCAAGAGAGACTGTTCATGTTAAAAATTAAGCTAATTGAAAACCAAACAACAAGAAGATTAGCGGCGAATTAGCTTTTCTAATGGATTTATGACTGGTGGTTACTTTACCTCTTAAATGCTTCAAGAAACTCCGCGATACTCTCCCCCCTCTGAATCTCCCTAAGTGGATCGTAAAACTTATCTCCTACTAATTAGCCCGTCACGATTCGACATTTTTATTACTTTACTATCTAGCTCTGTTTACAACTAGATAAGATTGACAGCCGGTAAGAGACTAAAAAAAAAAAAAAAAAGTAAAAAGTGCCTCGAAGCCTGTGGGGAAAAAAAAGAGAGCTTCTATTTTAACTACGACACATCATGGCGTCCCAAGATACCTCTAAGACTTCATTTCAGACTCTTTTCTCTGCGTGTAGAGGACTTTTTCATTCTTACCAAAGATTGGAAAGAAAACTGGATCAATTGATTCTAAAATATGAAGCTAAAACTGAGATCGTTGAATGCTTAAATGTTCCTGAAACACAAACGGAAAATGTGAGAAATGGTGTCTGGTCTATCTCAGAGGAAGAGAGGAGGGGGGAAGCCATAAAGACGACTCATTTAAAGAGACAGTGTGAAGAAGGAATGGAGAATCCACCCTTGAGAATTAAAGTTAAATTGGGAAGCTTTATAAGCCTAGAACAACTTTATTATTTCATCACCGACATTCAGAATCCAAAGGTGCCGAAATATTTTTGTTTGGACTTGCTTATGGAAACATTTGGTAAATTTATCCAACGAATGGTTATTGGACGGAGGAAACCTTGCTGTTGGAGGGACACAGGCTGACAGATGGGACAATACAATTTAAAATTAGCTAGATCGGATTACTTTAATTTGTAATAGATATAGCTGAATAATGACTGATATGGATAGCAATATATATAATTTGGAACTGGCTGATAGATTGTTGAATACAATTGAAAACTAGTTAAACCTAATTGCCTTTCTGTGTAACAAATATTGTTGAATAATAATTGATATTGATAGCAATGTATATAATGTGGAGTTGATATGATAACTAACAATTGGATATGAGAAAATACCTTTAGATTACACATAAAGAGTATTAACTATAATAATTAGCACTATTAAAAAACTAAATAGAATCCATACAATCAAATGTTAATCAATACTGGGAAAATGTTATGATATATGATATAATTGAATATTATGGATGTTTAGCTAAAATAGAATCTAGATCGGATTACTTCAATTTGTAATAGTTATAGCTGAATAATGACTGATATAGATAGCAATATATATAATTTGGAATTGGTTGATAGATTGATGAATATAACTGAAAATTAGCTAAATCTAATTGCTTTTTCGTGTAACAGATATTGCTGAATAATAATTGATATTGATAGTAATGTTTATAATGTGGAGTTGATATGATAATTAACAATTGGATATGAGAAAATACCTTTAGGTTATACATAAAGAGTATTAACTATAATAATTAGCACTATTAAAAAACTAAATAAAATCCATATAATTAAATGTTAATCAATATTGGGAAAATGTTAGGATATATGATATAATTGAATATTATGGATGTTTAGTTAAAATAGAATATGAGGATTTGATGATAATAGAGGATTTTACAAATAAGTAAATGAACTGCCAGCATGTGATATGGACTAATTCCTTAGCATAACTAAGGATGAAGGATGTTTAAATAATTATAATAATAATTAAAACCGGAGGTATAATGATGTTGATATGGCAAATATTCGAGTTAAGATATTTGAATTAATAGGAGTCAATGGAAGAGAAGCACCAAAACATGTTGTAACCAGTTGATATACTTCTTATTTTTTCATAATAGACACCTGTGTTTTGTTTTGTTTTTCTGATTGTTGTTTTTGTCTTTTTCTGTATTATCTGTAATTGATTGATATATTAAGAAAGATGTTGTACCAGTTTTAAACTAAAACTAAAAAAACATTTAATAAAAAAAAAAAATAAGACCTCCCGAAAATAAGGCCAAGTGCTCATTTTGGAGGTCAAAAGAAAATAAGACCCTGACTTATTTTTGGGAAAACATGGTAATTCATCCCCCTTATTATTAAATTTTCTAAATCAAGGGAGTTAATAATTTCTAATGAATGAATCTTTTAATGTTTCTTTTAAAATCTACAGAAAAATTTTATAATTTTAGGAAAGTTTTTAGATTATTCAGGTGTACCTGAGAATTCATTGCCTCATTTCTCGAATTCTTTCATTCCCTTTAATTAATACATTAGTTACCTACCACACTGTCAATATTTTGGTGATTTCTCCTCTTCCTCTTTTCCTATTGACCAGTGTTTCTCAAACTTGGCAACTTTAAGTTGCATGAACTTCAACTCCCAGAATTCTCCAGCATCTAAACATTCTGAGTGTTTTCCATTATGTTATTTCGGTATTGGAAACTTTTATGGAATTACAAGTATATTGGTGGACAATGACTGGCCTTTTTTTCTTTCGTACTTCAAAAGGCAAGCTTTGGGAGTACTAAATTGTAATTATGGACCAGATTTGATGGTGATGCTTTTTGAAGAATTATATACTCTTCAAGTGAAGAAACATAATTATTAAATCTTTTTTCATTTTTCTCTCTTTTAAACTTGTTTTTCAATCCTATTTCAGCTAGAATTACTTCCTGGTCCAATGTTTTGGAGATATATGAAGAATTTACAATTATTATATCTACATGACAACGGAATTTCAACACTGGAAGATGTGCATTCATTATCTTTTTGCCCTGATCTTATCGCACTCACTTTATATAACACTCCACTGTGTTTGAAAATTGCCTATAGACACATTGTTGTTAACAGCATTTTTTCACTCAAGGCACTAGACTACTATGTCATTTCTGATGAAGAAATAACTGAAGGTTGGAGACTAACTGAAAAATTCAAACCATTTACGCTGGACTTTTTTGTTGACTATTACCCTCTTTCTGGAAAGGTAAACACAAAGTCATTTAACAGTATTAAGGTGTTATTATGTATACTTTCCTAGGAATATTAAGTTTTAAATATATTCTCAGTTGGAATGCATGCAAATGCAAGCAGATAAATAGATACCACTTTGGTGGGAAGGTAAACAACGTTCCATGAACTCTGGCATATAGGCAAGCCAGCCATATGGCCACAGAAAGGTCTTCGGATAATGCTCACTCACTCAGCTAGGAAATGTAGATGAACACCACCCCCCAGGGCCTGACACGACTGGGCAGGGGAAACTTTTATTTTTGCCTGTATATTCTAACAATCTGTGCCTTTATCTGTGCTCAAGCCAGAACATTTCTATTTAGACTTCAGTGTGGACAAAGATTCTGCCTCTCAAGAGACATCCTGCAAGTATGTTTGTGGAATATTTGCTCCTCTCAGGAAAAATAGTCAATATGAGTATTAATTGTGGAAAGTGGTTTTAATTCTCTGAGTTGCTTTTAGTATGGTCTCAATATCTATAACTTCAGAACTGCATTGTATTAAATTAATTGGGAACCATCTCTGGGAAGTATTACAGGATTTTATCAAAATAGATAGAGGAGGTACAGAGTGTGGATTTCCTGCCATTTCCAAAGTGTCTTCTATTTTAGCTTGCAGATCTCCAGGGCAGCTTGGCAGACTGAGCATGACTGTGCTTTTAATGGAGTCTACAAATTTGAGTGAAAATAGGAGGTGGTGAAGGGATTGGCTGCTTAGAAAACAGAGAGAAGATAAGGTGCACCCATTTATGGCTTCATACAGATTCTCCCTGCGAAGAGATTGCAAAATGGCACTCTTCTGTGAGTTTGTGAGAGGGCCAGGTGACTATTCATTTTGCCTAAGTCACACTCAGCACCCCTTAAAGCGACATTGTGTTTGCATACTTCCTCTCTTAATTACTTTAGGAAACAGCTTACTACTTCTTTTGAGTTAACAACCTTCCAAAACATAAGTTATACTGCACTGAGAGAGTTTCCTTTCATCCTGGATGAAAGAAGCTCTGAGTAAATTTAAGGATTAACAAGAGAAGCTTTGATTTTTTTTGGAGGGGGGCAGCAAAAGTGGGACTAGAATGTTGATTTTGTCAGCCTCTGTTTTGCTGCTTGCTTTCGGCTGCCATTGAAACGGGGAGGGGGGCATTGTATTTGGGTGGGGAAGTGTCAGTACAGGAGTGCCTGTGAAAAGGGAGTTGTTCTCACCATCTACTGTGCATGCCTGATGATGTTTTTTGAAGATGTCTCCCACATGGCACCTGTGGGGTGTACTGATTGGACTATGGGCTGGGATTACCAGGGGGAGGGGGTTGGGTCACATATTGATATCTATGATTATGCACGCTTTTGCCTCAGATCTTGCTTTGCCTAGCTACTACCTACTCATAACCAGTAAAAGTACTCTTAATTCTGCAAAATGGAGTTGAGTGGTTTCTTTCTTAGTTACTGAGGGAAGCAGCCCTGACATTTAATAGGCTAGATGGACCTGAGAGAATATTTCCTATGAGGTGTTCAAAAATTTATAAAATCGTATATGAAGTTTTTAAAATTAATGTTAAAAAAGCCTCCTGTGGGAAACCTTTGCTGAAAGGAAAACAAACAGATGGTAAGAGGGGACTTGAAGACTAGCTACAGAAAGAACAAAGAATTACTTTTAAAGAACAAACTATTAATACATTGAGGCTGTGCTATTAGATTTAAGAAGAAATTAAGGCTTGTGACCAGTTTACTCAGAACTTACTTACAAAATTGTGTGCCACTATAGCAAAGGCTATAAAAAAACAACAGGTTTTATTGGATTAAACAGAGACTGATTTGAAGGTGGATTTGTAGTTTGAAAAATACTGGATTGTAAAAGAGAAAAAATGTAGGTCTGAAAATAAATTTTAAAATGCCATAATGGTTATATGGAAAATAATGTCAAAATGGATTTACAAATGAAAACAATTTTAATAATTAAAAGGGACATACACATAATAAATAAGAAGAGTGACTTGGAAAGCAATATACGGAAGGTGAGGTTCAAACAAACAAACAAATAATAAACCATGGAAATTCTTTCTGAGAAGATACAAAGAAAAACTGTTCAAGTTGTTCCAGGAAAGATACAAAGAGAAACTAAAGAAATCCACTTGTTGAATTAGGTTTGGTGAAAAGTAAATAGTGACAGCATAAGAAACCTATCCCATTACTGAAACCTGATGATGGCAATATCATGGTTTGGAGCTGCTTTGCCATTCTGGAGCAGAACAGTTTGCCGTCATTAATGGAACTGTGAATTTTGAATTGTATTAGCAAATTCTACAGGAAAATATCAGGGTATCTGTCAGTGACCTGATTTCAAGACAAAATTTATCATGCACGAAATCAATAGCCCAAACATATAGTTGCATGACTGAAGAATGATAAAAGCAGAAGGAAATGATCGAGTCAATATTTTGACCTGAATCCTAGAGAAATATTGTGAAAGGACCTGAAGCACACAGTTCATTCAATTAGCCCACCAAAATCCCTGAGTTGAAGCTGTTCTGTAAGGATGAATGAGGTCATAGTCCTCAAAGCTGATACATAGGACTGATCAACAATTCATGTTCATGTTTATTTCCAGTGATTGCTGTACAAATGGGGTGAGGGGGGGCATACCAGTTATTGAAAAGCACACACACAAATATTTAGCTTTGGATCAATTTCCACAATGAATAAATAAACAAGTAAAATGTTTTGATACTCTTGTTCAATTGAGTTCTCTATTTAATTTTAAGATGTGTAGAGAACAAATCACTTTGAATGTGGGGTGGAGCTGGTGGTGGTTAAAGTTTCCCCCATACATGTGTGCTAGTCATTTCTGGGTCTAGGGAGCGGTGCTCATCTCCGTTTCAAAGCTGAAGAGCCAGCGCTGTCCGACGACATCTCCGTGATCATGTGGCCGGCATGACTAAATGCCAAAGGCGCACAGAGCACTGTTGCCTTCCCACCAAAGGTGGTTCCTACCTTTCTACTTGCATTTTTACATGCTTTCAAACTGCTAGGTTGGCTGAAGCTGGGACAAGTAATGGGAGCTCACTCCGTTACGCGGCACTAGGGATTCGAACCGCTAAACTGATCAACAAGCTCAGCGTCTTAGCCACTGAGCCACCACGTCCCCTATATATCTATATAAATAAAAATGTAATGGTTGTTTGTTCAAAATCGCTAATCTCCTAAAGTTCTTCACCGATTGCTTTGAAATTTTGACACAAAGTTGCATTCGAATATGCAAATGTTTTTATATATGTATATTATATAGATGTCACACCTGTGACAGGTAAAAACATGATTTTTTGTAAAAACATGCTTTTTGAAAACCAGCACCATCTGGTGGACGTAAAAGCAACACACGCTATACTAAATATTTCATGATTCCATTTCAATGTTTCCAGTGCCATCTGGTGGACGTAAAAGCAACACACGCTATACTAAATATTTCATGATTCCATTTCAATGTTTCCGATTGCATTATTATATTGAATTTTCATAGATTTCGACATTTTCATTTTGATTTAATTATTTCTTTTTTTGTTGGAATTGAGCTGTGTCATTTACCATAGCGTTCATTTAGTGAGTATAGTATATTCGGAACAGTTTGGCCTCTCTCCAGCTTCGTTCCGATGGTCCATTTATATATGTGGCTGGGCTGCGGCCGCACCCTTTCCCCTTTCTGCCCCTCCTCTGACGAGCTTTGGCCATTTCTGCCAAGGAGAGCCAAAACCCTTCGTCCTCCACCTCCCCTCCTGCACCACCTGCACCATTCTTTGGCCGCCTCCCCCTGCCCTTAAACCGGCCTACCCCCGGCCAGCCCAGCGGAGCTCCAGAGGAGGCGGAGGCGGAGCATCCCCTCAGCCCGGCCAGCCATGCATGCTCTCCACCCCCCTCACAGCGAGCCAGCTATGGCCTCGCCAAGATGGCTCCGACGGGGCGGCGGTGTCAGCGTGAGATGCAGCGGGACTGGGGCAGCCCATGGGTGCTCCATGAAGCTGCACACCAAGGACTTCTCCTCCAAGATCCTGGATGTCTCACTCTCCCGGGCCACTGACTTGTGGGAGCCCGAGCGCAGCTCCTCCAAGGAGATGCTCAACAACTTCCACGAGGCCGACAGCCCCGGCGCCATCTCCCCCAACCAGCTTCACCCAGCCCAGCAGCCCCAAGTCCTGATCAATGGCAGTACCCACCTGCCACTCCACTACTCCCAGACTGGGCCACAGCAACGCGTGGCCGGGTACAGCTAGTATTGCTATGTATCCAAATTGATCAATGATGCATAAATGCGAATATCTCTTAAATGGTAGTTTTTACACTGTGACGATGTTAGATATATATATATATATAAGGATTTGGAGACAAAATTTACAATTTCATTTCCTGTGAAAAGATGAATCCTGATGTGTCTTAATTCATGATATAGGAAAAATTTCTCAGCTCTGTTTCAATGCATACTATATAGGAGTTTATTGTTCTGAAGTTTTCTACCAGTAAAAGTGGGTCCTATTTTTGATCACATGCATAAGAAACACTTGCTTACTAGAATCCTTAAATGATAGAGAAAAGGAATAGTCTTTTAATTGATTTTATTTGAATTCTGAAATAATGAATTTTATACTGAGAAAAAAATGCTGTTCATAAAAATCCCTGTTGAATCTTTATTTATGAAATTCCTGTATAGTCAAACTATATTACATTCTTCAAAATAGCTTATTTATAACATTCGTGGAAGAACATCATACTACATACCTAAGTGCACACACATTTATTAAATGTATAATATTAAACAATTTAGCAGTTACTGGTTCTATGTACCCAAGTTGGAACATTTTTGTCTTGGTCATTGTGCTACCAATCCCAGTCAGACATTGAATAGGAGCAGATTTGTACAAATGGGATCTGAGAAACATCTTTACATTGTCCCTTAAGCTGTACATGGTGAACAAGATAAGAGAAGTTAGGATTCTACGAGTCAGTCAAAAATCTTGTCAGTGATAAATTATAGTTCATTATATCCATCCTGCCAAGAAAGAGCAGTTTGATTTCGAAAGTACCATTTCTATTGAATTTGTTACTTTTGCTTATTATTTCTCAGCATTAAATTTAGCATCAACTTACAATTTGTGAGTATCCCTGCTTCTAGTTTTGACAGCTATTGACCAAAGCCAGCTAAACTAAAATGGAAAAAATTGCTGCTCGGAACAGCAAAAATATATGAAATGCCCTTGCAAAAAAAAAAAAAAAAAATGATGTAAATGTCTGTTTCTATGATAAATGGAACTTATAGTTCAATTTATTCCAACAAAGAATACGACAAATTTACGACCTCTTATGAGTTCAGTTAAAAAGGTTTACATAAAAGCAATCTATTACCAGAATATATATTTATAAGCCAAAACAAATTAGCTAGGATGCTTTATCCAAAATAATTGCTTTCAGAAATATCATTTAAAAAGACATAAAGCATAGTTGGCTTTAATGCACTTTGATGAACGTTGCTATATTGCTTTGTTTTATTTTTAGGATACTAATTTTCAGGAAGAAATGAAAATAGTAAGAAATATAATTTCCAAGATCAATCATGTTCTAGTTCATCATTCACCAATCTTGATTATTCAGAGATGGATTAGAGGATATTTAAGTAGAAAAACATGGTGGTAAGTTTATTTTTACTTAGTTTTAATAAACTGATTTTTTCATCTATCTAATTAAAGTTGCCTTGTCAAATGTGTATGGAGCAATCCTGTACAGATTTTAATTGAATATTTTAGAACTGAAAGATATAGTTGCTGATTCATTGATTAATCACTTTTGCTGTCATTAATTATTTCAGTACTGTGAGAACAAAACTCTAGTTTGAATTCCCACTAACAGCCTTTGGAAAATGCACTGACTTTAATGGTTCTAGATTTACTTTATTTAATTCTGAATATTTTCACCAATGTTATTGCTGTTGTATAAACTGAGATATTATGAAATGTTTGTGCAGGAAACCCTCTGATACACAGATATTCTAAAACAGGGCTAACATACTTGGTTACATTTTAAGATTGTATCTTTACATTTATTCTGTAAACTGAAACAAATTTGTCATAGAATTGTTAATTTAAAAAAATCACAAAAGCAATGTATGTATCCCAGACACAATAGGTCCTATAAAATTCTGCAATTTCTACTTATGAAGATTTTTGAAGCTTTCCTGTTTTTGTTCTCAGAGCATATAAATTGAAATTAAACAGTACAATCATTATTTTCATTTTTTTGTTAGTGCAATTTATACTTGTCTAAAGTAACTTTATAATTACTGTGTGAAGTTGCTGCAAACTAAATAGATTAATAGGTTAATCCCTATAACAATTGTAATATGCCATTGTTTCTCAAAAATATACGAAAGTTACAGGGGGTGTTTTTAGTTACAAAATAATTGCAAAGTTTTAAATTTAGTAAATAAAATTTCAAATATAGAGTAAATGATAAGCATTTCTACTCACCAAAAACAAATGATTATAAGTGGGCTGCCCGATTCTGAATGTGGCATTTGTATGAAGTAGCTTGTGACACTTAAAATTATTTTAGCATTTTTATATATGATATTGCAGGTGTGTGGGCACAACATATAGTAATTTATATTTTCTGAGAACAAGGAATTGGCCAACATCAAAATGCATATGCCACAGAGCTTGTCTCTAAAATGAAATCTAAAATGAAACACTAATCACCAATCTTGAATCAATAGACAGCTGTGCAAGTCCTCAGCTTATGACCGCAATTGAATTCAATGTTTCTGGTTTTAAGGGAAACATTTGTTAAATGAGTTTGCCCCATTTTACAATCTTTCTTGCCACAGCTGTTAAATGAATTGCTACAATTGATAAGATAAGTAACCTGGCTTCCCCACTTACTTCGCTTGTTCAGAAGGTCACAAAATGTGATCACGTGACTGCATCATAAATGTGATCCAGTTGCCAAGCATCTGAATTTTGATCACATGATCATGGGATGCTGCAAAGATCATTACTGTGAAAAACAGTCATAAGTCCTTTTTTTCAGTGCCATTGTAACTTTGAACAGTCACTAAATGAACTGTTGTAAATCGAGGACTAGCAGTAATAGGATGGAATTTATTTCCTTCAATCGGTCTGTATTTAGGCATGTCAAGTACCTAACTTTCCTCCAAGGTAATGAGTGACAAAGTCTAGTAGATTTCACACACCTTAAGACTGGTTTTGGACAGTTTTGGAATTAGGTCTCTTTGTAATATTGTTTTAGTACCTGTACTGATAATGAAAATGTAACCTGTTGAAGAAAGTTCTGTTCACTCATATTGGAATCAGCAAAGTAATGGGTGGAAAAGCTTGGTGGATTTTATACATCTCAAAGCTACTTTAGATGATATTGGAATAAAGAAGGAAATAGTTGCAATTAACGTAAAATGCAGCAGCTGACATGTTAACAAGAAGAACCCAATATGCACTATCAATATTTCGAGAACTGCATTGGTTGTTGGTTGATCTTGGATGCAGTTCAAGATAATTATTACAAACTCTAAAATCCTGTGTGACCTAGGAGTGGTCGTCCGTGAGACTGCTTTCTACAACAGAGTGTTTTCAGAGAATGCTTGCTGGAAATCCTTCTACCTACACAAAGCAATTTTTTGCAAACACTTCCCTTCTGTGGAATATCTTCTCAAATGTAATATCTGCAAACTCGCCCCTGGTATTGGTTTGGTTTGGTTTATTAGATTTATATGCCGCCCTTCTCCCAAGGACTCAGGGTGGCATACAACATTAAAAAAACCACATATTACAAAAGTTTTTTAAAAATTAGATAGAGTATCCAAAAAACAAACCCAACTAAGATTAACAATAACATTAAAAAAAATCGATTAAAATTAACAATAATCAATCATTTATTTTATTTTGTTTAGGCCAGGCTGGCTTGCTGGAAAAGCCAACTTTTTAGGGCGCGTCGGAAGGACCGGAGGTTGGGATTATACGAAGCTCCGGGGCAGCTCATTCCAGAGGGAAGGTGCTCCCACAGAGAAGGCTCTCCTGGGGGTTGCTAGCTGACACTGTCTGGCCAACGGCACCTGAGGAGGCCAACTCTGTGGGATCGCACTGGATGGTGGGAGGCTACTGGTGGCAGTAGGTGGTCTCGCAAGTATCCTGGGCCTAAGCCATGGAGTGCTTTAAAGGTCATAATTAGTACCTTGAATCGCACCCGGAAGACAACCGGCAACCAGTGCAGGCTGCCTAAAAGGTGCACAACATGGGAGCACCTGGTAACCTGCGCAGCCACATTCTGGACCAGTTGAAACATCCGGGTGCTTTTCAAGGGCAGCTCCATGTAGAGAGCGTTACGGTAGTCCAGGCGAGAAAGGACGAGGGCATGAGTGACTGTGCACAGAGCATCCCGATCCAGGAAGGGGCGCAACTGACGTACCAGGCGAACCTGGTAAAAGGCCCCCCGGGTCACAGCCATCAGGTGTTCTTCTAAACTAAGCTGCGTATCCAGGAGGACTTCCAGATTGCGGGCCCTCTCTGAGGGGGCTAAAATTTCTCCCCCTATCATCTAAAGATGGAACAAGATGCACAAATCGAGATGACGGAAACCACAGCCACTCAGTCTTGGAGGGATTGAGCTTGAGCCTGTTCCTTCCCATCCAGATCCGCACAGCCTCCAGGCATCGAGACATCATGTCGAGGGCATTGTTTGCGTGGTTTGGGGTAGAGATGAAAAGTTGGGTATCATCAGCATATTGATGATACCGTACCCCAAAACCATGGATGATCTCACCCAGTGGTTTCATATATATGTTGAACAGGAGGGGTGAGAGAACCGACCCCTGGGGCACCCCACAAGTGACGTGCCTCGGGGTCGATCCCTGCCCTCCAGTCAACACAAACTGCAACCGAAGAGTAAGACAGGTAGGAGGAGAACCACCGTAAAATGGTGGCCCCCACTCCCAACCCCCCGAGTTGTCACAGTAGGATACCATGGTCGATGGTATCGAAAGCTGCCAAGAGGTCTAATAGGACCAGGACAGAGGAGCAGCCCCTGTCCCAGGCCCGCCAGAGATCATCGACCAACGCGACCAATGCCATCTCCGTGCTGTATCCGGGCCTGAAACCCGACTGAAACAGATCCAGGTAGACAGCTTCATCCAGGCACTCTTGACAACCTTCGCTACAACCTTCGTATTCAGAAAGCATTTCAAAAAGTGCTTTTCCAGTACATATTTGAGGACTGGAGAGTAATGAAGAGTAATAAGTACCTGGGTATGAAATGAAAGATTATAATAATGTCTAATTTATTATGATAAGAATATGAATTATTATGTCTGAAGTATCATAATTTTTATGGCTGTGAGTTTTTCTATGATTATTAATACCTGTATTTGTTATTAACTTAGAATTTATTAGTAGTTTAGAATTATACCAAAGCAGCCTGAAAGCATTAATAATAAATATTTTAATATCAGTATAGCTAAGGAAAATTTAGGTTTGTCTTACTTAAGGACTGTAGGGACGCGATGGCTCAGTGGCTAAGAAGCTGAGCTTGTCGATCAGAAAGGTCGGCAGTTTGGCGGTTCGAATCCCTAGCGCTGTGTAAACGGAGTGAGCTCCCGTTACTTGTTTTAGCTTCTCCCAACATAGCAGTTCAAAAGCATGTAAAAATGCAAATAGAAAAATAGGGAGCACTTTGGTGGGAAGGTACCAGCATTCTGTGTGCCTTTGGCATTTAGTCATGCTGGCCACATGACAACAGAGATGTCTTTGGACAGTGCTGGCTCTTTGGCTTTAAAACGGAGATGAGCAGCACACCCTAGAGTCGGGAACGACTAGCACATATGTGCGGGGGAACCTTTACCTTTTTACTTAAGAAATGGAGAGAAAAATGAAAGCAATGTCATATGGACACAACAACAACAACAATAACAATAAAGGATATGTTTGGTTCATGTTTAGGTACAAGTGAGAAAAATTCTATACTAATAAAAATATCTAAACTTTGAGTGAGGAACTTCCTAATTAAATATTGCCTCTGCAACAAATCTGTTAACAATATATGTTGGCCGGGAAAGGACAGTTGCTGGAAGAGATCTGGTGTCCATCTGGGATTTTTACAACTTCCTGGTCTTTGGCCTCCAGATAACCAGAACCTGCTCCTTTCCGGACACAATCTACTTTGGATCAGAGGTAAGCTGGAAGCTCCCTCTTTGGAGACATAGAGTAGTTAGATAGGGAAATTGCTGTGGTTTAATTAGCTAGCTAAAGCTGTCTCACAATTTGGTTGCAAGGGAAGGGTCACACCCGGAATTACTTTAAGGACAGGTTTCTCTTCCTTTCTTTCTCCCTTGCTTATCATGCCTCCTGGGCAAAACAGTTGGGGCTGGTCCCGTGGCTGGGACCTCAGAAGGAGCTGACTCTCTTGGGAACTGATCACTCCCTTGTATTGAAAGTTGTGGTTGGGGTCGTGCCCCTGTGTGTTTTACTATACTTTGCCTTTTTTGAAAAATGAATACTTTCTTATGCCTCCTCTTCATTGACAATGTGTGGTAAGGTTTAATCTTTTTGATATTTTATGTATTTAATTTATATGTGTATTTTCTGAGATTGTGTATTTCCTGATGTTGCTGCTATCGCTGCCTCTTTGTTGGTTTTTTTTAAAATAGACACTGTACGTATGTGTTTGCATTGATATTGTGAAGTATTTCTTGAATCCCTTTTGACCAGATCTTTCCCAAAGCCTTATTGTATGAGCTGGGTGGCTTGTTATTCACCCTGCCTTGGTGGTCATGCGTAGGTTTTTTTTGATTGTTACATTGATTATGCTGAGTGTGTTTCTTTTAATGATTCCTATGATAAGATTTCTGAATATATGACTCTTGATTATTTTGCTACTGTTTTTCTCCTGATTAAGGTTATGCCTCAATGTAGCTGGAGCATGCCTATGTCAGAGTCCTTTTTGCCTTCTTCTCATTATCTATCATCTCTCTATTAACTCCTTTATTTTGAATTGTTTACTTCTTTACACTATGCTCAATTTGTTATATTGGTTTATTTTTCTCTTCCTCATTATCATTTAGTCTTCTTTATGATACTGCCTAATTTAATTGGAGGAAGTTTAACCTTGCTGCTAGGATTGAGTTTTCCATTCCTTCTTTTGTTTGAATTGCTATTTTTTATCCTGGGTACTTTTTCCTTCGGCACTATGATTTTTCTTTACCTGACCTTGTTTTTTCCTTTCTGTCTTTCCTTATAAATAATCTCAAATTATTAGTAGTGTCTTTTAGCTTGCTTTTATAAGTGTCTATATCCCAACTTAATTACTTTGTGCCATGTTGGCCCTTTTTCCTGTAGAGGGAAAAGAAGGGTCAGCTTGTTTGCTGGAAGGGTGAGTGGCTTTATTTCCTGTGCCTGCTATCTTTTCCATATAAGGGTTGGGTCTGTTGCCGAGGTGGCACATCTTTCTCCTTAATTTTTCTTTGGGAAGGAATTGATGTTTTCCATACATAAGGATTGCCTGTGTTGGCAGGATTCAGTTGCCTTATCTTAGTGGAGGAAAACAAGCAGAGATGGGGGGAGGGGAGGAGAGGGGGAGGGAGAGAGAGTGTGGGGGAGAGAGATCCAGATCCAGAAATGTATCAACAAGCATTTGAGCCGGACCACTTTTCCATAGAAGGAAGGTCTTTTCCGTTGGCCTGTGGTCTAGAATTACATTCACTATTCATTTAGTTAATGTGTGTTGCCTTTTTATGTTCGTTTTCTGTTGGATGTTCTTGCTTTGTGATGGGGGGGCTCCTGGTCTAAAATGGTTATGTCTATGATTTGGTAAAGACATCCTAGATGCCACCATGCAAACCTTTGCCAAACTTTTGGAACTTTCAGTGTAAAATTTTTAGCCATGGAAGATTTAACTGCTCTCTAGTTTAATTGCAAGCTGCGAGCCTGCAATCTTTCTCTTATTCCATTGTGAGCTGTACGAATAGACTTGGCTATGAATGTGACTCATTCATAGAGGAAGTCTTGTGTGTGTGTCTGTCTCTGTGTGTGGGATATTTGGACAAAGTTTTTGCAAAAAAAACCCCAAACCCTGCTACAAATTTAAGCTGTGTAAAATACGACTAAGGAATCTGGGTTTGGAAAAAAAAAGATGGGGGGGGGACATGCATAAAGAAATGATGCAGTCTTTTTACCCATTGGGATTATATAAGTCATTATGCAATTTGTAATGTTTTAAGCTTGTTCAGTGGTGAGAGAGAAACAATTTAGCAATGTAATAATTAATTTGACTTCTTTCCTGTTTTCTTTTCCTCCCCCAATTATAACTTTACCTTGACTTTTCCCTTCAGGACGACTAGTCATCTCTGTTTCTCTCTTGTCAGTAACTCACTGCATTTTACCATGAATTTCTTTCACATATCTTCCATAGAACTTTTCTCATTTCTTTTCCTTGAAAAACACCTGCTCTTGCTTTTCTACTGAATGTATTAAACAAATTACATCCTTGGTTTGGGAATTTGGGCAGAATTGATTAAAATAATTTTAAGTAGTGTTAAGGAGTGCCTAAATCAAATAATATTAGTGTCCTCTGTCCCAGATACTATTATGTTTTTGTTCCATGAAAAAAAAGAAGTGAATTTTAATCAGAGGATAGTAGAATATGCTATACATAAAATGTGGGACCTGGATGAAAAAATTTAAATCAAGGATCTCCAATAAAGAATGCTAAGGATGTTAAAGATCTTTTGGATGCGCTGCACCTGCCCTCTCAAGTTGCTGTCATGCAGTGCCTCTGCTCCTGTCTCTGAACATGGTGCAACTCTGACTGTACTGTTGATTCCATAGGGATATGGCATCTCCTGGATGGCTGCCCTATTTCCCCCTTCTTGTTCGTCTACAACATGGGCCTGCCCATGTTGGCCCTGAGGGGTGTCTTCTGCTATCAACAAAAAAATGTTTTTCTCCTGGAGTTCATGTTCTGGCTAAATATTTTTTCTCTAACTGCATTGTCTGCTTCTCCCCGGTCTGTGGTGAACCTGGCTGGCATACAAGCCTAACCTGTCCTTGTCACAACCTTAAAGACATGTCATTCAAACGTTGCTGCTGTGCTTCCCCCCCCCCAAAAGACTCTACATCCTTGCCACCCAGTGGTGGGTTGCAAATCCCGTTCCAACCGATATGGTTGGAACGGGGCCGGCAGCATCCTCATGGATGCACGCAACCCATGTGCACATGTGTGCAGTGCGTGCATGCATTCAAGCACCTCCATGATGTTCCACAACACTCCAGCTGCTCCACAGAACATTGCACAGGTGCTGTACGTGCCATGCGCCTGCGCAGATGTGCAAATGCCTTTAAACTCCTGTAAGGAGGTCGGGCGGGTGGGTGGGCCATCCAGAGTACCGTACCGGAACAGTATCTGGTGCTCTGGGCTGGCTCCAGTATGCGCGTACCGGTGTGTACCGGCTGCAACCCACCACTGTTGCCACTCCTTGGCAACTGGTGAAGGTATTTCAACAAAAGAATTGTCTGGCTCCTTGTTGGAAGGGTTCATTCCAGATCGTTTTAACCACCAATACTGCTGTGAAGTGTCAACATCTAGCCTCCTGGGTGCATGCTTTGCACTGTAAGAAAGTACCAACCCCAGACAAAGAATCCATAACAGGGAGGCAAGTGCTAGTAACCTCTGTCCCTGCTCTCCATACAATCTTCACCCAAAGCCATGCCAGCATCAAGTAACAAAAGACTAACTTCATGGAAGCCTAGAATTGCATGATTGCCAGAAATAGCCTGCATTAGGAGAGGTCTTCTGCCTGCAGTTTTGACTAGTGCTGCATTGCTCCTCTCCTCATGCTACATTTAGGATTGCACTTCCCACCATTCAAATGGGTCAGTATTTGCCTTGCTGAAAAGCCTTTTAATCAAAGTAACTGTCCTTCATCTCAAATGAAGGATTTTGGTTTATTTCACTTACTTCCATAATTGATATAAGGTAGCTTATGTGCAGAAATTGATTTGTAAGTTGCATTTTGTGTTGTTCTTATGAACAAGATGTGAGGATTGTGAGAATCAAGAAATATACCCTATTGATCTATTAGATTCAATAAGTCCTATGGCTAATAGAAGGCCCCAAAAGAAAGAGATATGAACCAAAGTTTTCAGCTAGGATGATTTCAAAATTTACCAGAAATATTTGTAATCCTACTGAACCAACTGTGAAATATGTTTTTGCAAAATATGCACTTGTATTCGCTTAAAACAGGAAAAATGAAACTGTTGGAAAAGAGGAATTGAAAGTAATGTTACACAGGTGTTCACAGAAAGTGACAGTTAGTGAGGTTGTGAAGCATGTATGTGGTTAGAAGAACAGTATAAAAGATAGGGTTCAGGATTCAGGATTCAGGAGTTTATTTGTATGCCGCCCTTTTCCCTGGGGGGACTCAGGGCGGCTCACATCCGAAAGGGAAGGGGAAACAGACTTTTACATATACGACAAACACATAATTAAAAGAAAACACAACATTCATACCATTCGGGAGGGTACAATCTTAGCCCCAGGCCTGGCGGGATAGCCAGGTTCTAATGGCTGTGCGGAAGGTCTGGAGAGTGGTGAGGGTACGAATCTCCACGGGGAGATCGTTCCATAGGGTCGGAGCTGCCACCAACCAAGATCGGTTCAAGATCGGCTTGGGGCTCTTTGATTTATAGCAGTCCTTCTAGGACTTACTATTTCTCTTCTGCATTAATATGTTAATGCAGTGTATTATTACTATTATATTTTTGATATCTATTCATTTCTAATGTTCCAAATTATTAGAAACAATAAATCTCTGATCTTAAAGTAAGAAATTTTGCTTGTGTTGTTGCCTTTGTTTCCTATTGGAATTTTCCTATCACAGGTTCAAATACTGTCTCCTTCACCTGAGTTGTGTGGCTAGCAGAATATCTATCCATGGTTTGTTTATAATTAAGCACACTTGAAACTGGAACATCTTTATTTACACCTAGTGTTCCATATAGAAAATATCCATATGCAACACTTCTGATTAGTTTTAGCTAGATGTAATGTAAATGAATTATGAGATAACGTATTCAGAATCAACTAATATAAATTTTAACAATAGCAATAGCACTTAGACTTATGTACCACCCCATAGTGCTTTATAGCCCTTTCTGAATGTTTATAAATGTCAGTATATTGCCCCCAACAATGTAGGTCATTTTACTGACCTTGGAAAGCTGAGTCAACCTTTAGCCAAGTCAGGATTGAACTCCAGGCTGTGGGCAGAGTTGGCATTCAATACTGCATTCTAACTACTGTGTCACCAGGGCTATTATTTTGTCATGAAATGGGACAGTTAAGCAGATAAAAAATATAATTTAATATGTGAAATAATCAGTTCCATAATATTTTTCATGTTAACCTCCTGTAAAGCTCAAATTTATATAATCCTGAATATTTTCCCCTAAACATTAACCTAATCTTAAACATTGTAGACAGTTACTTTCAAGAAGGATAAATGCTAAACTTAGGTACAAATTACTCCTTAAAAAAAAGAGAGAGTGATTCGAAAATCACATAAAGATTTTGGGGGAAAATAGGCCACACACATAAACAGTGCTTTCTTAGAACTTCTAGCATTAAATTTCAACAATAACCATTGTATTATGAGAAAATAGAAAGTCCTTCTAGTTTTAGTCAGGACAAATACCATATTTTTTAGAGTATAAGACGCACTGGAGTATAAGATGCAGCAAGGTTTTGAAGAGGAAAATTTAAAAAAATGTTTTTGCACTCTGCAATCCTCCCCAAAACAGCTCATTTTTTTTTTTTTGCAAAAATGGCCCATCCCCCCCCCCCAGGCATGAATAGCCTTTAGGGAGCTTTCAGAGTGCTCCTGGGTGGGTGGGTAAAATTGAGCAAAATTTTATGCTCATTTCTGCCTTCCCCAGCCCCCAGGGGCTCTCTAAAAGCTTCCTAGAGGCTATGCAGGCCATTTTGGTGAAGGGGGCGGGGTTTCGGGAGGCAAAAAAATGCTGTATTCAGTGTATAAGATGCACCCAGATTTTCAGCCTCTTTTTTGATATAAAAAGGTGCGTCTTATACTCCGAAAAATACTGTAAGGTCTCCAACTATGTTAGCCTATAAGAAAATGCATTCTGTAACACTCAACTATGTTTCTCTAAGCAGCAATTAATGCTTGGTATTAATATTTTTATTTATTCCCATTTATGTTTATCCTGCCTTTTTTTTTTTTTTTACATAAGTCAAGGCAGTGAACATATCCAATCCACTTTTTCCTCCTCTTTTCCCTCTCAACAACAACCCTATGAGGTGGGCTGAGAGAGAATGACTGACCCAGGGTTACCCAGCTGAATTTTTTGCAATCTGGATTAATGAAATCTTTTTGCATTAATCAATATTGATTAATCGAAGACAATTTTACAAAGTAATGCAAGCCATATAAATTATATTCAGCAAAAATCATCAAGCAGATTTCTAGCAGGCAGTATTGGCATCCATTCTTGAGAATTTTTTTTGTCAAATGTTATCTTAAAACATGAGCAAATGAATTCTTTAAAACTTCATTGTCCAATAAATATATATGAAATGAATGCCCTGGCTCTATTTTATATTAAATATATCAAATATATTCTCATGTGAAGTTGTAATTTATATTTCTGAATTTTTTCTAGAGTGGCAGAAGATTGAAGGGACTTGTTTTCAAATAGGTAGAAACAGTAACTATTACCTGCACTCCTCTGCCTTGAATTTCTGTTCTTCTTCTCTTTTACCAATATTGGGAAGATATAAAATGGAACACCTATCATTTCCTAAGCTTAACCATTTGTTTGGCTAAGCAACCAGGAGGAACATTTAGTTGATTGTATGTGGAGGAGGAACATTGTGTTGATTGGATACACAAGGAATTTGTCTTCGGTGCATAAGGTCTCAGTGTATATAAAAAGTTGTAACTGACAAATCATGAATAAATCATAAATGAAGGTATGTTGGATAGCCTAGCCTAACTTGACATATTCACAAAAATTCCCATGCCAGTAAAAACAGCAACAGAATATGTTTGCAGAAATTTCCATAAGCATTTTAAAGAATTTTCAGGACAGATATACTACTTTTTCAATAAAATCATGTTCTTTATGGATGCACCAGCCATTCAAGTAGCTTTGACTGGCTTTAGGATTGCTGTGTAAAGTTTTCTACCTGATTAAAAGCAGGTGCAGTAGACAGAACTAATCATCTGTAAAGGATAGAGAAGATAGCAGAAAGAGCCAACGGAGAGAAAAAGGTCTTTGCTGCAGTTTTAACATGCAATTAACTCCACTTTCTGAATTAAGCATTTTCAATAGAGTCATCTTCTTATGCATCTTTTTGTGTGTGTGATAAATGTGTGTTTGGTTTTAAATCTATAAATCATACTAAAAATGAATGAGAACAAATAGTCAATTTTATAAAATTAAGAATTTTAACAATTTTCTTTTCAAGTTTTCGAAGGGCTATTGAATATATATATATATATTTGTGTGTGTGTGTGTGTGTGTGTGTGTGTGTTTATTTGTGCTGATAAATAAATAAAGGGAGACTAGTATAGATCTATTTCAAGCTATTTAGCTCTCATCAGCTAGCCATACCCTTACTGGGATTTGAACCTAATATATATATTAGACACGGGCTGCAATAATCCTGATGCCACTAGAAGACAGAAAAGAGTTTTATTAGCTACTTATTTGCTGACTTCTAAAGGTCATCTAGATTGATGCAGTACAGAGTTGGCTGTTGTAGATCGTGCAATTTTTCTTGGTGGAAATTGTTTTTGACATTTCCACCCTTTATGGATTACTAAAACTGTTCAAATGCTTCTTGGATGCACATTTAAGACACTTTATCTCATTGATCACATGACCACAAAAACACCATTATAGTTGTGAATTATTCAGCCACAACATCAATACATTCATACGGATTTATGCCGTATGAAATATAGAATATAGTTTCTACAAGCACAATTCTCTGAGGATATAATTGCAGAAGAGGAGCAAAATACTAACGTTTTGATTGTAATTTTGTAATATACAAGTTTGATTTTCATTATTATTTATGCCTGGTGTTGTTTCCTATACCTGTAAATAGACCCTTTAATTTCTTATTGCACATTAAAGGTAATAGGTTACTAAAAAGCAGGAACGGGTGTAATGACACTATGCAATATATGCATAATGGTTTATTTTAAGTGTGATGAAGTAAAGAGAATGACTTACTGACATGTTATTATCGATATTAAAGTTGCCTGGGTCTTTTCAATGTGATCTCTGAAAGAAAGTATTATTCTCCAAGATACTCTGAATTTATGTACTGGGTAAACTATACCCCACAGCAGACGATGGTAAATTCATGCTTAGCATCATAATTTATAAGATGAAAAGCACTGACTTGTGCCTTTGTATTATTTGTACACAGATGGTGCTCTGTGAAGCATTCAGAAACCAAGCAAACCACATCTGTCAAAATACTCTCCATCAATTCCAGCATCTTATATGGAGTAAGATTAGAAAAGTTGTCAGTTTAGATCAATGAATCTCATATAGTGCTAGATTGGCTGGTCATTTGTATAGGACGCAGTCAGCCCAACTAGCTCAGAAACTGCATATATTTTTCTTTAAGGAGTTCAGGTAGTCCTTCTTGGCAGTTCAAGAAAAGGAATCATTAAATCTGCCATAAGGCTGTACCACAGGGACATACTCCTGAACCCTTTCCACTTTCAAACATACCTTGAAACTGAGAAACGCCAGGAAAAGGATAGAAAAATACTGTAAAGGCAGCTTTGCAATAATGTGTTCAGGTCGGAGGGGTGGTCTGCAGGAGTGAATGAAGAAGCACCAGAGGCTGACAAAGGGAGCTTAATGAATTAGAAAGAAGAAATAACAAACACAGCAGAGGTTTGAAGCAGGTGTTACTGAAGTTCAGTGATAGTTATACAGAAAAGTAGCTGCATAATGATGCTGACTTTTGTGTAAGAGTCTTACTTTAGCTAGTATACTCAAGATGCATTACAATTACAACCCTCTAGAATTGTTAGCCATCTTGCAAATGTTAAAATTGTAATCCTAATATAGCCAGATTGGAAAGGTTGCCTTAAAGTTCTAAGAGTTTGTTTGTTTTCCTGAAAAGGCTTCTTCCAAAATTCAGAACAGTTAAATAGAGAGCCATGTAATCATAGTGTAACTGCTTGTCTATATTTTGTATTGCCTGAAATGAGGCTGAATGTTGACAACCATCTTGTTTGATAACACTCCGTTATTTGGCAAGGAAAATGAAATACTTACAACAATAAATTTGTCAGGCTATTATTCTGATGAAGAGTGACAGACAGTGCATTGTTTTGGCAGAAGGTCACATTTTCTTTAAGGAACTGACAATTTACTTCCTTTTAACTAATGTCTTCAGGTTGCTCTTTCCATGAGTCCAATATATTTTGGAGAGAGTACAGAAGATATGTAATGCAAAATGCATGTCTTTACATGTTGGCACCATGCTGTGCGTCTACAGACAATGTTGAAAACTTGAAAGAGAAATGCAGCTCCATCAATTCACTTTTTCCCTCAGCTCTGGCACTACAGAAACATAACAGTGATTTTTCAAGCACACATATTTTAAGACTGGAATCATCATCTTAATAGTATGCTTTCACACACATCATAATGGAATGTTTATCCAGTGTGCTAATTTGTTTAAAAAATTCAGATTATTATTGTTCCATCTCTGTCTGAATAATTTCACAAGAGAACACTTAGCTGCTAAATTGTTATGACCCTTTTAGGAAACAAGGTTATTTAAGTAAACGTTTCTATGACCACTCGTGGACCTTTGGGCTGAAGCTAGATAAGTAAGATGATTATAAAGACAGTTAAAATTGATCTCCTAGCCAGTGCGATATCGATCAAGGGAGGTGCCAGCATCATCCTCAAATCTGTATCAAGTTAAAAACTAAGTTGAAAAATGTAATTCCTTTGGCCATTCTTTAAACAGCCCTATAGAATGGATGATATTGTTATCCATATTTTGAAATTGGGAAGAGGGGGAGACTGAAATTCTGGTCTGGCAAAGGCTGGTCAATATAATTTTGCACTCTATAATAACCATTGTTACAGTTGCCATTTAATGAGACCCAGGAAGTGTGAATTCTCTGAGAAAGTACTTGACCATTAGAACAGCATATTCTTTTCAAATGGCTCAGCATATCTGAATTTCAGATGGCTCTAACCCCTCTGGCCTTCTTTAAGTCTTTAAAAACTTGATTCCCCCACTCCCCTGGAGTACTGGGTTAGGACATTGAATGGGTCCATCTGGAAAAAGAAATTAATTTTTGAATATGTTATAACTTAGGGCGTTGTTTATATTTTTAAAAAATTCTGTTATGATTTTTTATGTTGATTATTTACTTGGTTTTGCTTTTAATTGCTTGTTAGCCTTCAGTTGCATTTGTAAATTGGGCAGCTATACAAAATTTTAGAAAGCATAAATGAGACACATATTAAATTTGAAATGAAGACTGTAATATTCAATGGGAGCTATGAGTAAATTTATAGTGTATGTTACACCCCTGTGAAAGCTGACAAGATTATTGCAAGTTTTAGTCATACTGATATTCATATTTGGTATTTCAGCATACATTTGAAATGTCTTTCTAATTATAGATCTTAGCCCATTAGGCAAATACTATTCAGTTGAACTGCCAAATACTCCAGTTCTTGAATGTGCAGTGCATGTTGTGGTGGTGTTATTTTAATCAGGCATTATTTTAGTTCCTGTGTATTATTATTATTATTACCGTGTTTTCCCCAAAATAAGACAGGGTCTTATTTCTTTTCACCCCTGAAATAAGCACTTGGCCTTATTTTCGGGGAGGTCTTATTATTTTTGAGGTGCAGGAGGTCCCTTTACCTTGGCCCATGGATCAGCTGATTCAAAGAGGGCTGGAAGTTCTGTCTCTGTTTCTGGCACACTCTTGCCAGCCCTAGCGTCGCTGGGCCTGCCACTCTTTTTGCAGCTGCCACTAAGAGAAGGGGCGTGGTAGCTAGGATTTGTGGGAGTGGCCTTCACAAGGCCATTCCGCGTGGATGGCAGGTGCATGGGGGGTGCATGGGGCATGTTCCCCCCCTTTTCCCACAGGAAATGGCAGGAACTGACTGCACATGCGTCATATAAAATGCCCTTCAGTTTGAAGCAAAATGGAGTCGCTTTTAAATAAGATTCTTGTATAGTCAGGTGGCTCACAAATTATGCAGTGGTTCATAAATTAGTAAGTTAAAAATAAGTCAAACAAGGGCTTTTGCTATTGAATGCCGAGGATCTCAGTTGAAAATAAACCTCTCTAAAGAAGAATGACAGGAGATGGTTAGTGAATGAAATGTTCAGTGAATAATCTCCTTGAGGCAATCTAGAGAAAAATAGTGCCAAGCCCCCTCATTTTCCATAAAGGGCATCTGTAAGTGAAGAGGCCTCCACTGTCAGACGTTCATCTTTATTTCACCAAGAAGAAGGTCTTTTCCAATGTTACCATCAGGATAAAAAAGGCATTCCCTTGTGGATTATATTTGGCTTCCATTCTCTCAGTACTTTGGACATCTACATAGGGATGATTTATGCCAGGTTTGTTAGATGGCTTTAGTATTTATTTTACTATTAATTGTACTTTGTGGCTTAATTTTGCATATTCTACTTTTTATTTACATTTTGTTAATTTTTTCCTGGAATGGCAAAAGGTGGGAAATAAACATAGTAGTTGAACATATATGTACTTAAGTAATTTGAAACTTTAAATCCTTTCTAAATTTGTAAACAGAAAAACATTTGGGAACTTGAGGGCAGTTAATGCACACTTTTTCAAATATCTGTGGCTAACTGGGAATTGTATCCTCTGGAATAAGGTAATTTTATGAATTTCAGCTCTCTTTTATAATGCATGTGACAATCATTTGCACCAGAAACCTAGAGTTGCCTTGCTATAGCTTTCCAATAGCAATAGCACTTATATACCTTTTTAGAGTCCTCTTTAAGTGGTTTACAGATTCAGCATATTGTTCCCAACAATCTGGGTCCTCATTTTACCAACCTTGGAAAGATGGAAGGCTGAGTCAACCTTGAGCTGGTGAGATTCGAAGTGCCAAACTGCTAGCCGTCAACAGTCAACAGAAGTAGCTTGCAATAGCGCATACTAACCACTGCACAGGCTCTTCTCCTGTCTTACCATTTTCAAAGTACCGTCATCCATTCCTTTGATGCAAACTTCCTTATCTCAGGTTTTATCCCTACTGTTGAGATATGTACATGGATAAGCATGTACTTATGATACAGGAAGTACATACTTGGGGTGGGGAAAAATGAAATTTTGATTTTGGGTTTTACTGATTAGATTGATTTGTTGTTATATAATTGGCTAGTTTATATTATTATGGAAAAGTAAAAAGTTGAGGTTTGATGTTATGTTTTATTCTACTGCAACAGAGAGTCGGAAGTCAATGCTTTTTCTTTTCTTCCTCCCCTCCTCACTTGTGTTTCCCCCTTTCCTCCCCACTGTGTCTTCCTATTTACTTTTGTATTTTTGCATTTTATTCTGTAATCCAATAAAATGTTTTAAATTCAATTAAAAAAAGACTTATGACTGCAATTGAGCTTGGAATTTTGGTTGTAAGTCATTGCAGTTGTTAAGTGTGTCACTACATGACTGGACCCAGGTTTATGACATTTTAGCGACAGTTGTTAAGCAAATGCAGTGAACATTAAGTGAATGCATGGTTGTTAAGCAACTCCATTATACCCAATGTGTGGGTTTTTCTGTCAGAAACTGCAAGTAAATGTTGGAAACTGGCAAAAAACATTGCAAATCATAGTCATGTGACTGTGGTATGCTGCAAACACACATAAATCTTAGCTGGTGTCCAACACCCAAAATGTGATCATGTGACTGGATGAACAGAGTGCGGCCATTGTAACTTCCAAATCAGGAAGGTTCTAAGTACCTTTTGGGAGATCCATCGTAATTTTGTACAGTTCCTAAGTGACTGGACATAAGTCAAAGGCTACCTGAAAGACTTTCTCTTTCAAAGCACACACATGAATTGTGCATTGGTTGCCCTGAATGGTTGTTTCAGCTAATTGTAGCCAAATAGCCATTCCCCTTGTGTTGAGACATAGTGAATAAATGTGTGGTACACATATGATAAATGGATTAATGGAGGGCATTATGCTAATATATATCAGTGATGTAGACGTTACAGCCAAATAAGTCATATATAGAATGACAGAGCTGCAGTACCTTTACCTGGGAGTAAACCCTGTTTATATATTTGGACATTGAATAAGTTTGCATAGAATTACATTAAACTGATGAGTTTGAAAGAGATTATACCCAATTGAGTTTTGCATGTTGCTTATTAAAATAAAATTAAGACAACTACTTTAAGACAACTATATCACAGTACCTTTGTCAGTAGCAGCTTGATGCAGTTTTTCATTTTGTGTTCTCAATAATATAAGGAAAATGTTTTAACAGGTAATTTTCTGGTTGTTTGCTTTAGAAAATATATGCAACAATGAGCAAGAATAATTTATAAAAAGGAAGTACATATTACTTATATTGTTTTGAATATACAAAATATTAACCCCATTTTAATTCCTTGAAATAAAATTATCAAACTATTTTTTTTTAATAGCGTGAGTCCTATATCTGATGTTCTGTGGTATAACCGTTACACCAGAGGTAGAAAAAAGCATGTAACTTCTGTGGACAATAAAACCCCTGTCTCTGAAACTCTTAAGCAAGAACAGCCTACAATATACAAGAGAGGTACACCTGCAATCCAAGTAAGTATACCATCTGTGCTTTGATTTAGAAACTACAGCAACCTGCAATTTGCATATTGTATAAAAGAAGTTGGTAGATCCAGGGAAAAGCATTAAAAATGTAGCAAAGCAACGCATAGTACTGATCAGAGTTATCTGGTAGTATAGTGTTCTGCTCTAATAAAACTAATTACCTAGAGTATAAATAGAGGTAAATAGAGTCCATTCAGTCTATTCACTTTTTTATGCAAAATATCTGTGGACAGACAATAGAAGGCAAATTATACAGGCTGGCCAAATATTTAGTGAAATATCTCTGGATGTTCTGGAAAAGAGTGAAGATCTGGTTTTTCCCCCAGATGTTAGGCCAGGATTATAGTGAAGCCCAGTATGTGACTTTTTTTGCTGTGAGTTGATCATTTAGTGCATTGGTTAATGCATTGCAATTATTTTTAATTGCATCATATTGCTTTTCTGTATAATAATTTCTTCTTGTTATTGGTTTATGACTTAGAAATATATTCTTTTCATTAATAATTTCTAGAGTAGATTTTGGTATTGTTGAAAATACAATAAAGCTTGATTTCAGCAAGGTATTTGATAAAGTATCCTAGATATTCTGATTAAGAAAATAGATTAATATGGATTCTATATTATGGCAATTAAGAGAATACATAATTCAGGTGTTATATTCTAAAGATATTCAATTATGTTTTGTCATCAAACTGGTGCAAGCTTTTAAATGAAGTGCCAGAGAGTTCATTCTTGGCCCATCTGCAGTTCTTCTCAATATTTTGGATACATTTTTGAATGACAAAAACTGGGTGGAATAGTTAATGCTGTAGAAAACAAGAACAAAATGCAAACTTATCTTGCTAGGTTAAAGAAATAGAGTAAGTGATCTGAAAATTTACCAAACAGAAATAAAAAATAAGGTAGTTAAGTAACTGGAATGCACAGATATAGAATAGTAAATTACTGGTTTGTATTAGAATAGTAGGAAATATGTGTCAATAGTGTGCTATGGTTACAAAAGAGGGGGGGGAAGTTGCATCAATAGAAGTATAGTTCATAGATCATCACAAAGTAATTATTTTATTTTATTCTGCTTTGATCAAAATTTACCTTTAATTTTATGTTCTATCCTGGTCACCTCATATTAGACAAAATGGGTTAGGCTCAGAAAAACATGATCAAGAAAATAAAACTAAGCCATATGTAGACAGCTTGAAGGAATTGGGAATGTTTAGAAGTTGAATAATTGCCCCTAGTTTAAATCTGCTGATTTCTGGATTGCATTTTTTAAAATTAGCCAGTATAGCATCCTGGGGGGGAAAAGATCGAGAAAATAAATTGAGAAAATGTTACTTTGAACTAACAGATGTAAACATATAATGTGGAGTTCTGAAAGCATAGTTAAGCGTACTAGATTATTTTATGTCTTAATTGATATTCTTTATTGAAATGAAATAATCCTGGCAGTCTGTTTGGATAAACTATTGGAATGAATTTCAGCACTGATGTGTCTAAATTACATTCAAATGTAAGAGCAAATATTATTAAATCAAACTAGCTGCAATCTGTGTCAGAATGAATGGCTTGAAATAAAAAAGGCTTGTTCATTACTAGGAATTGCAATGATATATTTTAAATTGACATGCAATTACTTCGGTTGTGGTGAGCAACATCTGCTACTGCTTCCTATGATGATGGCCTATGGCTCTGCTGTGTAAGCGTCATCAAAGCCTGAATATACATTTCAGTAATATGTCCATAAAACTCTTTTAGAAATGATATGTTCCTTTTCCTAATGCAGCTTGATGCACTTGGCTACCAAACACAGCTTCTCCTCCGTTATCTTCTGAATAACTCATTTTTTTCCTATGACTTGGCATAAGCTGAACTATCAAACATACACGTAGCATTTGGCATCATTGCACTCTTATTAATAAAACAACTAAATTTTAAAAAACTGCCAATAAATATATGAATATTTATATTCTCTGCCTACAAGCAGATTATCTTAAAGTTCAAGGAAAGATAGATAAAATAAAGTGTTATATGAAGTTTTCTGGTTCACGTGTCACAGAAACTGCTTTAACAAACTGACTAACGAACTCCACAAAACTACTTGCTTAAATTATTAAATTTCCCTTGTATTTTGTGACTTTCCCCACACCCAAGATTTCCACGCTGTGGAATGTTCTGTAAGTAAAAGTTTGCTTCTGCTCATGGATCTTTCACAATAGCTATATTGGTATAATGGTTTAGTAATAGCAAACGACACAGGATAATGCAAGAATACAGCTAACACATGCCATAATAGGTACAGAAAGAAACTCTTAAGTTCAAGGTTCAAGGTTCAAGGTTTATTAAACTTGTATGCCGCCCTATTCCCGGAGGGACTCAGGGAGGCTAACAAACCAAGGGGAGTGAATAATACAAACAAAAAAGCAAAAGACAAACAAACAAAATACGGAAACAATTTAAAAGCAGTCAACAGCCACACAATTCGAGTGGGGATGGGAACTCATCAGCCCCAGGCCTGTCGGAACAGCCAGGTTTTGACGGCTTTGCGGAAAGCCTGAAGGGTGGTGAGGGTCCGGATCTCCTCCGGGTGGTTGACAATCGGCATTGGCCGGTGGATGGAATTCGGAGGAGGCCTAATCTGTGGGATCTAATAGGGCTTTGGGAGGTAATTTGCAGCAGGCGGTCTCTCAAGTACCCACGTCCAATACCATGAAGGGCTTTATAAGTGACGACTAGCATCTTGAAGCGTATCCGGAGACCGATAGGCAGCCAGTGCAGCTCGCAGAGGATAGGTGTAACGTGGGTGTACCGAGGTGCACCCACAATCGCTCGCGCGGCTACATTCTGGACAAGCTGAAGTCTCCGAATGCTCTTCAGGGGCTGCCCCATGTAGAGCGCATTGCAGTAGTCCAGTCTTGAGGTCACAAGGGCGTGAATGACTGTTACGAGAGCCTCCTGGTTCAGGTAGGGACGCAATTGGTGCACCAGGCGGACCTGGGCAAATGCCCCCCTGGTCACAGCCGACAAATGATGTTCTAAGTTCAGCTGTAGGGTCCAGGAGGACTCCCAAATTGCGAATCCTGTCTGAGGAACGTAAAATTTCACCCCCCAGCCTGAGAGATGGAATACATGGCCAATTATTGGGAGGGAAAAACACAAGCCACTCGGTCTTGTCAGGATTGAGTACAAGAAGCCCTCCCGAAGGGAGGCGGTAACTATCGCCTGAATCCAGCCCTGTGTCACCTCCCTGCTGTTCGCGACCAGCCAGGAGGGGCACGGGTCCAGTGCACACGTGGAGGCACTCACTGCTCCCATGGCCTTGTCCACTTCCTCAGGAGTAACAAGTTGAAAATCAATCCAAAGATGTCACTCAAGACCCTCCCCCGTACCTCGGTTGGATCTTAGCAGTTTCCTTATCAGTTAAAAACTATTTTGATTTTAAGGCTGTTCTAAAAGTGTCACATTTTTCTGTTGGCACACAGCTTTGAGAGCTGACTTTTAGCTGCTATCTTCTTTGTCTCTGGAAAATCTCTAACAATGTTTTTCTTTTGACAGACATTGAATGGTATGAAAAGGCTTTCATTACTTATGTTTTGATTTTCCTTTTTTTCTTACTTTCCTGAGTTTTTTTAAATGGTATGGTCTCTTGAGTGTTCCTTTTAAACAAAAGAACAATGCTAGGCAGATACGACCTTATAGATGACCCTCACTCTGTCAAGGACGTTGGAGTACTCATATCAAACTACTTAAGTGCTAGAGTTCACTGTAACAGCATCACCAAAAAGGCATTGTTGTTAACCTAATCTTATGAAGCTTCTCCTCTGGTAATATCATATTGCTAACTAGGGCATACAAAACCTTTGCCAGACCAATTCTTGAATACAGCTCATCTGTCTGGAATCCACACTGTATATCGGACATTAATACAATTGAGCAAGTCCAGAAGTATTTCACGAGAAGATACTACATTCCTCTGTTTGCAACAGAATACCTTACACCACCAGGCTTGAAACTATGCTGCCTAAGGTCGCACTTAAGCATAGTACACAAAATTATCTGCTACAATGCCCTACCAGTCAATGACTACTTCAGCTTCAACCACAATAATACAAGAGCACACAACAGATACAAACTCAATGTAAACCGCTCCAAACTCGATTGCAGAAAATATGACTTCAGCAACAGAGTGGTCACTGCCTGGAATGCATTACCTGACTTTGTTGTTATATCTTCAAATCTCCAAAACTTTAACCTTAACTGTCTACTATTGACATCACCCCATTCTTAAGAGGGCTGTAAGGGGCATGCATAAGTGCACCATCTTGCCTACAGTCCCTGTCCTACAGTCCCTATTTATTCATACTCATTTCATTCATTCTCATGTTTATTCTTATACATATTATCTTGTAAATGATTGACAAATCAAATAAATAAATAAAAATTAAAAAACACCCTAAATATCCAGTCCTGTTTAGCAATTCACCTGTATGGGTTCAAACAAAAAGTTGAACCAATCCTCTGCTCTCTGAGAGAATACCTAAGCTCTATATGGTTTTTAGGTTTCATCCAGTGGTGGGTTCAAACCTACTCTGTGGGGTGTGGCCTCCTTTGTGGGAGTGGCTTGCTGGCCATGTGACCTGGTGGGAGTGGCTTCCTGGCCATGTGTTCTCTCTCTCTCTCTCTCTCTCTCTCTCTCTCTCTCTCTCTCTCTCTCTCTCTCTCTCTCTCTCTCCTTTCTTTTGTCTCTCTGTCCCTTTTTCCTTTTTTTCTTTCATCTCTCTCACTTTTTCTTTCTTTCTTTCTTCCTTTCTTTCTTCCTTTCTTTCTCTTTCTCTTTCTTTCTCTGTGTGAGTCTGTGTGTGTGTGTGTGTGTGTGTGTGTGTCAGTGGTGGGTTTCAAAATTTTTTGGAACCTCTTCTGTAGGTGTGGCCTGCTTTCTGGTGTAACCTCTTCTAACCGGTTCGGTAGAGTTGATGAACTGGTTCTACCGAACTGGTGCGAACTGGTAGGAACCCACCTCTGGTTTCATCCTTCCATGTTCAAGGAGATAAAGCTAATGGAGGGAATCAATTCACCATTTGCTTTAAGGCCATCCCATCCCACTGAGCGTTCAGTTATTGGAAAGAAACCAAAATGTGCTAAGGGAATACTATACTTACCTGGCAAGGGAGATAGTGTAGATCTATTATATCCGAAGTCTTTCCCTTTTCAATGGGCATGTAATTTAGGTTGACTCATTCCATTGGTTTCAGTGACAGGAAATTCCTTTTAAGAATAAATAACTAAAATGGGAGGAATGGCAACAAAGCCCATTTCTCTTTCACTTCATTCATTCTGCCATCAAGAATGCAGTTGGGCATTGCTGACCTCAGAAACTCTTATCTTTGTTCCAACCCCCCCCCCCCCCAAATATGGCAACTAAGAATTACCTTCTCGATTGGTTATAAGCATTTATGTTAATGAAGCCGGTTAAACAATACTCTCCCTCCATGTCTTCCACTGATAAACGACTATAAAGGCTGAAATCTGCATTTAACTGTAGCTTCTACTTGTAGATATGTGTAAACAGAGCTTTTCAACTCAAGCAGCTCTGAAGTTATTTTAAAATGCCCTAGGAGTAGCATGTGCTTCTGCTCAGACTAAGAGCTTTTCTTGTTTATTTGCACAGATAAAGCTAAGGTGCCCTTGTCATGTACTCGCTGCAAAGAAATGCATCTTGGTGTAACAGATGATGACTGAAAGGGATGTTTAGTCTAAAAGCTGGAATTTATTCAAGGAGCATAGAGGTGTGAGGTTGGAACAAGCATTCATCCATCCATGAAAACCATGATGCTGCCTAGAGAGACAAACAATTCCCCCCTCTCCAAAAAAGGCTAAAAATGAAGAAAAAGAGTGGCATAATTTTACTGCACTATTACACGTGCAGTAATAAAGTTAATAAAAAATCTGTGACAATACAAATGTTATTGTTTGAAGAATTCTGGCATTTCTCTCTCACAAATCTTTAATGAATGAAATGTTGATTTTAACAGATTATAGACATGAACAATCTTAAAGAATTTCGTTTAACTTTAAGAAAATTAAAATATCCTGTTATCAGACTGGAAGAAAAGAAAAAGAAGGAATCAATGTCAACAAAGAAGGGTTAGTTACCTAATTTCTATAACAAGTGCCATTTCTATAGTATGTACAGACTTCTGAATATTCTTTCACTTTAATATCTGGTAGTTATATTCACTTATTAATCCAATTTTGTCCATGTAAGGTTGTTGTGTTTAAGCTTTAATGTTACATACAAATAAATATTTTCATGGAAGCATATGATGAAAAGACTAGATATATCAACATAATCAGCTTTTTTATGTGCAGTGTGTCAGGAATGTGCTTTGGTGGCACAATGGTTAAAATGCAATACTGCTGGCAATCTCTGCACACAGCCTAGAGTTTGATCCTGGCAGGCCTCAAGATTGACTCAGCCTTTCATCCTTCATAGGTCAGTAAAATGAGGAGCCAGATTTTGTAGGCAAAATTCTTATATTGTAAATTGCCCAGAGAGTGCTGTAAAGAGCGGTATATAAATGGCATATAAGTTTTATGAAGAATATCATAGATGTCTTTATAATGAGTGACATATTTGAAATACAAGTCAAAAACATTTCTGTGGACTTTGGACAGCATCCCTTATGTTGTGGTCCTCATATTACCAGTAGAAATAAGGAGAGAAAAAAGTATGTTCCTTGGTGTGAAACAGTTATTTATTCACAGTTTATGTAAAGTTTGAACAAAGGGATAGGGATAAAATAGTTAGTGATACAATGGGTTTGAAATAAGTAAGTGGAAGGTCTTCCATGAAATGCAGAAAGAGAAAATGAACCAGACAATTATGAAATGAAAATTGTGTGCTGTAAAGGCCAGCTTTATCTCGTAGACTGTTAATAAGTGAATTGAAATCTAAGGTAATATGCATAATTATAGTTCTGAGCAACTTCTGATTTATTTGTAGAAAAACAGAAACAAGAATTAGTTCCCCTTTACACCTGCTCCTTATAACTTTGCCTGTTTACAGAAAATAAATGCATTGCTATGGGTAGCTCATACCACCCTTTGCTATTTTGAAAATCTGTGAAGATATTTTCCTCTGTTTTTGTGTCATACATGTTAAATCCACTAATACACAAGACACTGGTAAAATAATTCATTTCAAGACTATGAATTATAAACTTCTATTTGGTTCTGGTACTTAGGAACATGGCAGAAATGTTGGCTTGAAATTTCATAACCATTTCTTGCAGGTCCCTTGACCTAGTATGTTTTTGAATATTATAAGAAAATGCATATTTTGAGTAAGTCCTAATTCCTGATAAGATTTTCTGAAGTGTCCTGTCGGACCAAAGTCACCCAGCTAGTTTTGCACCTATCTGAGAATTAGGACAGTTTCAAACCCAGTATCTTTAACTATTATACCCTTGATTTGGAGATATATTAATCTTTGTATATATATTTCTCAGTGTGTATTTATCTGGACATATTTGGAGGAAAAGAGGAAAAAAAGAGCCCAATCTCAGTTCTATTAATACTGCCAATAGATTAGGAGATCTATAAGTACATGGCAGCTTCTTTAACTACATAAATAATTGTAAGGGGGAAAAAAAATCTGATTTATTTCCAATAGGAAATCTTGCTATACAAGCTATTATATTGGGCAATAGCAGAGAATAATGTGTCACATACTGTATTTTTTGGAGTATAAGATGCACCAAGATTTTGAAGAGGCAATTTTTTTAAAAAAGTAGGTAGGTAGATAGAGGGATAGAGAGGGAGAGAAAGAGAGAGAAATACAGTAGGTAGGTAGGGAGAGAGAGAGAGAGAGTAGTTAGGTAGGTAGGTAGATAAAGGGAAAGAGAGAAAGAGAGAGAGAAAGAGAAAGAGAGAGAGGGAGAAATAGAGAGAGATAGAGAGATAGAGAAATATAGTACCGTGTTTTCCCGAAAATATGACCTGTCCTGAAACTAAAGCCTTGCCACATTTTTTGCGTGGGCAAAAATATAAGCCCACCCCTGAAAATAAACCTCCTGGACAACCACCCCCCTCCAGCCAGGCAGAGCACCGCTCACCGACATAGTGGTATCCTGAAGGCGCAAAGCCGCAGGAGCCGGGGGGGGGAAAGGTGCTCACATTGCTTGCTGCCTTCGGGATACCACTAGGTTGGGGAGTGGCGTTTTGCCTGGCCAGAGGGGGGAGTTGCTGGGCGGCTGCTCCCTTGCGAACTGGCTCCCAAAGAGCTGGGCACAGCCTCAGGGGCGAAGCAGCCATGAGGTGATCAAGCTCACGAGCAACCGCCCGGCAAACCCCCTCTCCAGCCGGGCAGAGTGCCATTCACTGACCTAAGGGGTATCCCTAAGGCGCCAAGCCACGTGGTGCTCTGCCCGCTCCCCACCTCCTGTGGCTTGGCACATTAGGGATACCCCCTAGGTCAGTGCATGGAGCTCTGCCCGACTGAAGGGGGTTGCGCGATCGCTTGTTCCGCCCCCAGCAGACATGCCTCCTAGCCTCAACATGTCCGGGCCCAGCTCTCCCTGCAGCCGCCGCACTCCGAGCATAATGTCTTCCCCGGTTCCAAACTCCCAAACTCGGCTGCCGAGTCTTCCAGTAGCGGCTGCTCTAGGAGTCTGCTCTCCTAGCTCCCGCAGCTTGCCACATTAGGGATACCCCCTAGGTCAGTGAATGCCACTCTGCCCGGCTGGAGAGTGGGTTTGCCGGGTGGTTGCTCGTGAGCTTGATCACCTCATGGCTGCTTTGCCCCTGAGGCTGTGCCCAGCTCTTCAGGAGCCAGTTCGCAAGGGAGCAGCTGCCCGGCAACCCCAAAACAATAAGCCCTCCCCTATAATAAGCCCAAGGCCATATTTTGTAAGTAAAAAGAAAATAAGACCCTGTAGTATTTTCGGGGAAACACGGTAGGTAGGTAGGTAGGAAGAGAGAGTGAGTGTGTAGATATGTAGGTAGAGGGATAGAGAGAGAACACTAGAAAGAGATAGAGAGAGAGAAATAGAGAGAGAGAAATACAGTAGATAGGTAGGGAGAGAGAGTAGTTAGGTAGATAGGTAGATGTTCTGACCCCCGGCCTGTGAATAAACCAGAACACAGGCTTGGCTGTTTGCCACTGTTCAATTACTGAGATAACAAATCCTTTGGCTGAGGGCCCAGGCAACTCACGTTCAATAGAGTAGCTCTGCAGCAACCCAGATAGTTCAAACAAAGCAACGCATGGTCCAAACGAACAGACACGACTAGAATACACAGATAGATTTTCTTGACTACTAATTCGAACAGTTGTTTCCTGCAAATGTCCCCTCCCAACGCCTCACCTATAATCTCTCTTGGGAGGGGCCACTCAATGACCACCTGTGCTTAATCATCTTCTGTGAGTCTGCCTACGGAGTTGCTGCTTCTGTTTCTTAGCCCTTCTCAATCTAGCGTCAGGGACAAATTGCCTTTGATCCTCCCCACTGCTCCATGCCTTAGGTGACTCCTGGTGGCCAACCAGCCTCTCTGGTCCCTGCTCTGAGTATGAACCCTGCTCAGGGTCCTCCACATCATCCAGGGCAGACTCATATTGTTACTCGCTATCCGAGTCCATCAGCAGCTCAACCAGATCCTGTGGGCCACAACAGGTAGGTAGGTAATAAAGGGGAAGAGAGAGAAAAATAGAGAGAGAGAGAAATACAGTAGGTAAGTAGGGAGAGAGAGTGTGTGTGTAGGTAGGTAGAGGGATAAAGAGAGAGAAATAGAGATAGAGAGAAATACAGTAGATAGGTAGGTGTTTCTGCTGGCAGAGCACTTGATCAATGTAATTCTCATCAATCAGTAAAAGAGCTTTCCAAAAGGGAAAAAAAAGTTTTTCCACTTTGCAAACCTCCCAAAAACGTTCCACAAAAACGGGCCCATCTTTTTTTCCAAAAAAAGGTATGAATAGCCTTGAGCGGGCTTGCAGAGTGCTCCGGGGGAGGGGGGGGGCAAAGAGAGCAAAAAACGGGCCCGTTTTTTGTAAAAAAAAATGCATGCATAGCCCTATGGAGGCTTATAGAGTGCTGCTGGGGACTGGGGGAGGGGGCAAAAAACGGCCCATTTTTTGCTCATTTCTGCCGTCCCCAGCTCCCAGGAGCTTTCCGAAAGCCTCCATAAGGCTATGCACACACATTTTGGTGAAGGGGTGGGGCTTTGGGAGGCAAAAAATTATGTATTCAGTCTATAAGACGCACCCAGATTTTCAGCCTCTTTTTTGAGGAAAAAAGGTACATCTTATACTCCAAAAATATGGTATCTTGCATAAAAAGTTTTATATTCCCCCTTATATATTTATCTTTAAATTCTCTTGAGATGTACATTTGATAGAACAAATGCTTCTTCTATTTGCCAATGAAAAAGCATCTTGGGGCTTCTTCTATTGTTTAAAATACCTTCTTACCATAGGACAAACAAACAAAATGTTAAATTACTTTTTACATAGAAGAAATCAAATGCAGTTATTTATATATTCAGTTTCTGGTTTGTTTTCGCAGCAATGATGTAAAAAAAAACCTTGGCTTGCCACCAAATGGGACAGCTTCCCAGGTTATATTTGGCACCATCTGTTGCCAGGCACCTTTTCCTTACCCACGTTGATGCCATTGCACAACATTCCTGTTTTATTTTTCTTTCATTTTTTCCCAGCATGTCTTAATTAGTTTGTAATTCCATGTGGTTTTTTTGTACTGTGTCTTGCATATAGTTGTTAATTAACATTAAGGGGAAAACTTACTTATTAGAGGGGACCAGAAAGTAATTGCTGTTTTCTTTGTCTCTCCAAATTCTACTTATTTTTCTATTTATCTATGGACCTATGTATAAATTAGAAATAAAGCAAGTAGAGCAGGATTGTCAAACTTGCGACCCGCCGGCTGGATGTGTCATGCACTGGCCACAGCCATGACCGGTTTAGTGAAGGGAAAAAGTCATGATATGTCACATGACGCTGTGTGACAACTTGAGTTCGACATCCTGAAGTAGAGTATGAGAACTTGGTAAAAATAATGGAAAAAAATAATCCTCAATGCATGCATAGAATAGAAAGCCATTAGAAGCTGTCTGAAATTTAAAATACATTTGATGAATCAGGACAGGCTTGGGCACAATAACATCTATTGCTCTTTCACCTCTAGGCCAGGACAACGGAGTGCTGACCCAAGGTCATTCACCTTTGAGCTCCTTTGAATAATTGCAGTATATTTTTGTAAAAAAAATGTTGTGTTTAGAAAAAAGAATACCCATCAAAGAGAAGTTAAAAGAAGAGAAGCTAAATGCAAAGAACAACTACTTATTTTGATACTATTGTTTGAGTCCCTTCAATATTTTGCCCCAGACTATAAGGAAGTCACTTCTCTTAGTCTACACAGTAATTATAAGTATAAATGTACTTTGACTTCTCTCTCTAAAGTTACATAGAATCACAGAATAACAGAGTTGGAAGTTCCAACCCCCTGCTGAGGCAGGAAACTACACCATTTCAGACAAAAGGTTGTCCAGTCTCTTCTTAAAAACTTCCAGTGTTGGAGCATTCACGAATTCTGGAGGAAAGACATTCCACTAATTAATTGTTCTAACTGTCAAGAAATTTCTCTTTAGTTCTAGGCTCCTTCTCTCCTTGATTAGTTTCCACCCATTGCTTCTTGTCGTACCCTCAGGTACTTTGGAGAATAGCTTGACCCTTTTTATGGCAACCCCTTAGATATTGGAACACTGCTATCATGTCATGCTTAGTCCTTCTTTTCATTAAACTACACCTTCCCAATTCCTGCAACAGTTTTTCATATGTTTTAGCCTTCAGTCCCCTAATCATCTTTGTTGCTCTTCTCTACACTCTTTCTAGAGTCTCAACATCTTTTTTATATCGTGGCGACCAAAACTGGATCCAGTATTCCAAGTGTGGTCTTACCAAGGCATTATAAAGGGGTATTAATACTTCATGTGACCTTGAAGTATTATACTGCTTTTCTTTTTATAATCTATCCTGTCTAATCATTACAATTTTAAGTCACAAGTACATATTTTATTTTTACGCAGTCTTTTTAATATAATTTTATTAAATTTTTTAAATAAGAAAATAAAAGCTATATTTTCTTTTCTAGTTTTCCTTGACTTTTCTTTTTTGTTTTTTCTTTGATTTTTTCCTTGTCATTTTTTTCTCTCAACTTCTTTTTTAACTTTAAACTTCTTAAAAGTTTTAATAAAATTATATACAAAATTTTAACCCAAAGGTAACATTCGATTTGTTTTGATTATTGCTGGTAAGAATGTAAAAAGTGCTAGGATTAGAGATGAGCAAAACAAACATTTTTCTTTGTTCACATTTATATGTAAAGTAATTTGCCGAAATTGCTAATCGGGAAAGAGGAAATTATGTCACGACACCATTGAACTTGGGAGCAGTGTTGATCTAGTACAGGCGTTTCAAACTCCCGGTGTCACATTATTGTCATATGATGTATCACAACTCCCCCCCTCCAGTAAACTGGTGGTGGGCGTGGCCAGTGTGTGACGCATCCAGCCTGCGGGCCACGAGTTTGACATACTGAGCTAGTGGATGGTAGGAGATGAAAGTATGGAAATAGGCAAATAAACTTGAGGATTCAAGGATACAGTTTTCAGTGTACATGTAGAAGAGAAATACATTCTTAAATTCTGGACAAAATTATGCAGGTGACATGCAGTGGGTGCTTTTAAGATTAAATATTTCTTTACATATGTATACATAAGTGTGTGTGTTTGCATGCAAGAAAGGGGAACCCAAAAGAGAAAAGATACGAAGAAATAGCTTCCAATCTTATTTCCAGCAATTATTAATTCAATTTAAATTTACTTTTTACTTTGTGGTTACAAGGTAACTCACTTCTTTCTATAATCTGTTCTGTCTAATCATCAAAACCATAAAGCATAAATTCATTTTTATTTTTTCATGCAAAAATCTCTCAGGGATTTTCAGTTAGCAATAAGCATAACTATCATTTCTCTGATCAAAATAGTCAATTTAGCCTTTTCAGGAAGTTCCATTTTCTTCAGCAACCATTCCTCTTTTCTGGACAGTGCTGAATCTTTCCATTTTCTGTATACAATAAATACTGCTGCAATTACCATGTAAAAAAGTACAGTTCCATAATGTTTTTCCAACTGTTTGTCCATCAATTCCAAAAGAACAAATTATGGTTTCAAATGTGCAATAATCTTTAAAATCCTATGAATCAGTGTAGATATTTGAATCCAGAATTTTTATACATCTACCAAACCTGATAAAATGTCCTTTCTTGTTCACATTTTTAATATAAATGTTTCTCACTTTTGAAATATAGCCACTGCAATTTCTGAATGAGTGTTGATGCTCAGGAACAAAGATGCAATTAGCATAAAGCTTTTCAATCAATTAGAAGCTAAGAAAATAAATTAGAGTCAAACACCTTTAAAAATGATTACAGATGGTTGCATTACACCCAAGTTTAAACAATGAAATATATGTTTGATTAATTTATTCCATTGATTTCAGTGGGAGTTTCTCACAAGCCCTTTAACAGGTCCAGATTTTCATTACATGAATTGAGCATACAAACAAACAAACAATCTTGAGTTTTGTCATTGGGTTATACAGGCAGCTTTAAATTTCAGGACTGCATTTCACCAGTAATGTAATTCTTTCCTGTCTCATTCATACAACACTAAAATCAATTGGAAGAATAACATTATTCTTCCAATTGGATGTAGTTGTAATCAAGGTAATAAAAAATATATTGGCACTTTTAATGTCAATTTGTCACTCTTTAATATAATTTTATATAACCCTTGAATTGTTTCATGTTAGATTTCACACAGAGAGAGAAAACTGTCATGAAGATGGCAAGAAAGTCTACATTTAAACTTTCAGGATCTAAAATGCCTTTTTATTCACCGAATGAACATCGGAAAATGTACAAAGAGAAAGAGAGAGAATTTTTTGATACTGCTCATGATATGCGTAACATCACACATCCTGTACCACCAACTTTGCCAATATATGAACCTGGCAGCCTTGAAAAAAGAATCTTTGCTAAAGCATATGGAAATGTAAGACTTCAGCCTTTATATGCCATTGAACAAGCTTATTGGCAAAGTCGTAAGTTGGATCTGCAAGCTAAGAAGGAACGAGATGTGATGCGGGTGTTAATTGCTAACAGCGAAGCTAAAGAATATTTACATCATTTACGAGAAGAAAAAATAGACAATATTCAGAGGAATTATGAAAAGAAAAAGATGATGGATACAGATCATGTTAAAAAGTCCAAAGAGGGAAAATCCAAGCTCATTGTTAGGATGAGAAAAAAATATAATACTTTTTTAGAAAAGAAGGAAGGAAAGCTAATAGAAAACTCATTCATTCAGCGCTTTAGCACTCAACATACTTCTTTGACTAGAGGTTTATTAAAACTTGATGGGTGGAGAAGAAACTTGGAACTCCAAAATGAAAGAAAAAAAGTTCATAAAGAAATGAGAAAAGAACAAAAAGAGCGAAAAGAGATGTATGAACATTTTCAGGAGGAAAGGTAATGTCTGTTTGAATAAGCTTATAAATGTAAACTATGTAATGTAGTTTGAGAGAGAGAAAGAGAGAGAGAGATATCTAAGAAGTATATTTAAGAATGATTCAAATAAATATGAATTATATACAGTATATGAAAATAGAATACATGTGTATTTAAATATCTACCTGAAACATTCTGCTTCTACAAAATAATACCTAAGAAACAATCTTATAGTTCTAAAGAATAAAATAGGATGAAGGAAAGAAAGAAAAGGCAAGGAGAGGAGGGAAAGGGAAAGATTCACAGGCCAGGAACTGATCCTGTGAATTCAAAACATTTCCTGTTTCATTGAGCTTTTGGGAAATAATGATAAATATAATAAATGGAAATAATGTATAAGAAATGTTTTTGTAATTCATATTATTGCTATTAGCTTTATTTATTTTTTCATATAGGTGAACAGCTTTCTCTCTGAAACCATAAAAAGAAATTAAATGTCCCTACTTTCACCTAAAAGTGGCCCTGCACCTGCAGCAAATGTATTCAAGATGTCACAACAAAGCTCTCTACATTTTTACATATGCATTTGGACATCTCATGCATGTAGCTAAAGGCCAAAGTTTGTGTCCCAAAGCATGTTTTGTCGTCCCCGTCCCCCCAATTTTCTTTTATTGGCATGGACAGCAAAAAACATAACCTGGAAACATTTGTTTTTCTACCACTTCTCACTGATGTTGCTATCATCTAGGTCTTAGCTTACAAGTGAAATGGGCTTAAGTTATGAGTAGCTCTACCAATTTTAAGTTATGAGTAGTTGTACCAATCTTAAAATAGAGTGTCCCTGTTATTCTGACACTACCCATAAGGAATCCAAAATGTGTGAAATCTGCTAGGCTTTTTGATGGAGAAAAGTTAGGTGATTAACAGTGATTGACTACAAAGGCAGGTTGGAGAGGGCTGATAGGAATAACAAGGGCGAGTAATTAGCACTGCGACTTTGGGAAAGGCCCAAAGATATCCATAGAGCTTATACTTAAAATATTCTTTGAGAAATGTTTATCCTCCTAGACAAACTGCTCCCAGTAATATCTTAGGACAGAAAGAGTAATCCTTAGCAATAGTATTTTCATGTTATTATTTCCTATTCAATTCAATAAACAATCTTTAGTTGTTTGTAGGAAAACAAAGGCAAGGTGTGCAAAAGCCCATATTTCAACTTAACATGCTTTTGGACTTGGAGACTGAGGAGAGTGTTCTGTTTTTAATTGTAATTCCATTTTCCTTTTAAATGCTTATTGTATTATTTTGGTAATACAGGTAACTAATTAGTAATGAAGTAATTAAGTTAGTTAAACAATAATGTTTAATATAGGAATTACCTATTCACCCAGCATTGTGCGTTATTGGTATATTTCATGGGTTCGATATACTTTCTTATGAAAATAAAGTTACTGATGCAAAATATTGCTTGATGCTAATTTTATCAGGAAGCTCTAATTATGCTTGCTTCAAAAGCTAGGTAAGACAGTGGATTATCCTTATAGAATGAAATATTTGTGGAGGACTGCAAACCATTCTTATTTTATTTAAAATGATTTATTTAAAAATTAGATTCTTAAGCGGGATTAGTAAAATATTAAAATTTAAGCTGCTATTGAAATCTGTAATTTAGCTGGTTTTTTTCATTGTCTTTGTGTATGTTTGGGGGTGGGGTGGGGTGGGGTGGAATGAATGAGTTGTCTTCTTTTTATGACTGGTGTATTTATTTTAAAAATAGTATAAAATACATTATTTATGTAAAATAAGACAAGTCCATAGTATAACTGAGTTAGAGTTTTGTAAATCTATATTTTAGCCAAAAATATCTGGGGCAACTGTAAATAAAAAATCAGTAAACAAAAAATAAATAACATATAAAACCAAGAAACAAGAATAAAGGGAATAGCTCATTTTTATGAGTGATATTTCAATTTTTAAAAAATATTTTCTCTTAATTCCTTGTTTATCAAAGGAGGTGTCAAAGGATTTCCCTTACCCAACCACAAATTGAAACACAGGCCACAGAATTAGTTAAATTTCAGTTTATAAAAATACCCCAATAACAAACGGATTTTGAATATGAAATTAAGCCCATTTACACCTGAACAATCTCACTGTTTTAAAATTATGACATTAGAAACATGTGAGCAACTCTGTTGTTTTTGAGCAGATTTTCTTCTGCTTGATTAAGTCAGTGAATAATTTTTTGCTAAAATGTAATATGAACTGTCATTCTTTTTTCCCTCTATTATCCTCTCCATTGGCTTATTTGATACAGCAGAAAAAATGTATGTTAGTTAAAAGTCTTTATTTGTTAGTTGTGTTTTGTAGGAAATTAATTAAATTAATGTCTATTCTTGCCAACATTTATTGTTACTTTTACAAAAAGAAGTTAATGAAACACTTGATGCATAAAAATCTAACAAAGACTGTAAAAGTGAATTTAATTAACTGAAAATTATTAGTTTTACATAGTTAATTACATAGGATTTTTTTTAAAAAAAGAGAAAGCAATTGGAATGAGAGGAACGAGACATTAATTTTCAATTTTGACTGATATATTTCCTCACTCAGAATATGGTTTGGATTCAGATTAGCATCTCCCTTCTTGACTAATCTGCAGAAGTCTTTGAAAATGCTTCCTGCTGACCTGTTTGAATAGAGGGGACTGTGGCTCATATAGAAAGAGGGGATATTATGGAAAAATTAAGGGAAAGAATGAAAGCCAGAACAGCTTCCTTTTGACGAGCAAAGAATTTTATTTATTTATTTTTGGTTAACCCAAAGTCATCTTTGGCTAGCGGGACAGAAAATCATGAGGGCAAGTCATGATGCGTGTAAAAAAAGTGTTAAGACTTTGATTTCATGGTCCTATCAACATCTGACATCTCTCCGCTCACAGATCAACCCATGCCTGTGTGTGCATATACAGATAGTCCTCAACTTATAACCATCGATTTAGAAACCATTCAAAGTTATAATGGCACTGAAAAAAGCGACTTACATCCTAACACTGTTGTAGCATCCTTCTGGTCATGTGATCCAAATTTGAGTGCTTGGCAACTAGCATGTATTTACAATGGTTACAGCTTCCTGGCATCAAGTGGTTGCATTTGTGACCTTCCCACCAGGCTTCCAACAAGCTAAGTTAATGGGGGAAAGAGATTTGCCTAACAGTTGTTAACACTTAACAGCCATGGGGATTTGTTTAACAATGATGGCAAAAATAACTCACTGAATGACTGCTTTGTTTAACAACAGAATTATCAGTCCCAATTGTGGTTGTAAGTTGAGGATTATGTATAATCACAGCCTATAAACAGGTAGTTTTCCAACATGGAACATTGTGGCTGGATTCACACATTAATCCATAAACAGCTTCCTTTTGGATGGAATATAATATATCCCATATGTAAAATGTTATAGCATTATATATTCCCTGATTATTTGTTTATTGTTTTTTAATAGCATTCTGAATACTTCAAATACAAGTATAAACAATACATACAATACTACCAAAAATAACCCAACCATACATTGTAAAATATTAAATATATTTAACACTGCCTAGAGTTGTATAAAATAAAGGCAATCTATAAATCTAATAATATTTATTTATTTGTCACATTTTATAGCCTCCCATCTCAAAACAACTATGGGTAATATACAACTAATAAAATCATGGAAAAACACTAGAAAACCAACAGTAATAAAATCCAAAAAAATCTGGTGTATAGCTGCACTTCTTTAATTAATCCACATTCTCATCCCACCATGGCATTGCCCTATCCCAATGCCTGGAAAAGGAGAAGGGGATATAATAAATCAAATCACTGTTAACAATAAAGTATCCTAAATTTGAACAAGAATCTAAATAGGAAAAATTGCATTTCTAAAGAATTCTTAGAAAACAGTAGTTAATATTACATTCTCCATTCATTATACATCTATAATTATATATATTAGATAATTTTAATAATATATCAATGTATGGTATCCATTGTTTCTGACTGGAGATATTGAATATCACAATATATTTAATATTTTATTAGTATCCTGATGAATAATCTTTGCTTGTTTATAGTTACATATATTTTAGAACTGTTCTATAACCAGCATGGTAATTTATAAAATACATTTGTGGTCTTGCGGCTTTCATTTATGTCATTAAAACGGTGACATAATTGATTTATTAAAATGGAAAGTGAAACAAGACCATAACAAGGCTAGTTTTTTTTTTCTTTTTACGAGTTTGTAATCCCTTTTATCGGGGTGACTGGATGGAGCTGAGTGTTTACTGGCCAGATGCCCTTCCTGATACCTACGCAGAGTTCGCAGCAGATATTTATTCTTTGCAGAAACATCTGCCACTGGCTAGAATTGAACTCTCTCAACCTTCTGAGTGGGAGGTGAGTGTCTTCACCTCTAGGCCACCACACCGCTCTAAGCCCAGTAGAGACAACAATAGAAGGGAGAGTTTTCAATATCTGAGAACAAGTGAAAATTATGAATTATTTTCCATTTCTCTTCCCCAGGCAACATATGTTACAAAAACAAAATATAAAAGAGAAAATGTTTAGGAAATATGTGACGCAGGTAATAGCAAAGGAGAGATTTGAACAATCCAAAGCAAAATTTAAAGCCGTGAAGGAACCTCATGTAAAAATATTGTATTCATTACCAGTCATTGGCAGTTCGAGCACTGCAAAGCCTGTTAGTTAAGAAGGTAAGGAAAAATATGGAAAGTGAGCATAAACCTAATTTTGACATGTCGTTTAAATGTTTCAGATTTTAAAAAATGAAACAACTTCTAACTAACCTTGTATATGTTTCTTCTAATCCTGATTTTGACAAAACTCAGAAAAAAGCTTATGATTAAATATAATACATAAATTCTAATATTTCCGCATTTCCAAATGAAGAAAACACAGCTGTATACCCGTTGTGCTAATTGTTAGCAAATGTTGACTTTTAAGTAGCAAATATTTCAAGCACGCATTACAATTACCTCTGAATTTAGCTTTAAAATTAAATTATTCAATGCCATATAAAAATAATTAAGGAAAAAATCATTGGTTGATAATGCAGCCAAGTAGCATGAGTACAATTAAACATGTTAACTATACTTATTGCAGGCAGGACTGCTGGAGCTTTGCCTCAGTGATTCCTTCGTAACTGTATATAGAACAATGCTATAAGCTATTAGCTCTGGATAGAATGTATTTTCAGTTGCTCTCTGGCTATGCCTAATGCAATAATTTGGTCCCAGCTGCTAACTTTCATTAACACGCTGTGTACTTTGATTAGTTTCATTAGCTGCTTTCCTATGTGTAATTAATTATGTTTCTCGTTGATTCTACTTTAATTCATTGTATATATATTTCTCCATGTGTTTCATGGACAGGAATGGAAAACTCAAGCAATTGCTAGGAGAGATGTGAGGTGTTACCTTGCTTCTCCTAATTTAGTCATCAACATATTTTTAATTTTGTACAACCATTTAAAGATCTCCATTTTTTTTTATTGTGTTATTTTCTATACAGAACTCTTTTCACAATTTAGATGTACTGCCATCAGCACGATGAGATCTTTTAATTATTATTTTGCCTTGTGCATCCATATGGGATGCATAGAATGGTGTTATAGAGAGCTGGGAAAAGGCTACATTTTACACCATTCATGCGTTAATGATTGCTTTTATTAAGAATAACAAGTAAAAAAAATATAAAAGAAGCCATTTCTTTATAGTTGGTTGTCTGTTTTATATCAAAAAATATCATATTCTTGTGCAGCTCAGTTTGAGGTTGTTGTTTAGGTTTAAGTTTCTAAACACACAGACACAGTAGTGAGGATTGATTACTAGTAACAATATCGTTCTTGTTTTCCAAATTTGTTTCACCAACTACATTTATATTAGCCAACCCAAGCATCACTTTTTGAGATTCTCTTCTAGGCTCATTTTTTTCTGCCAATTTTTCTTATTATGTATTATGTTTCTTTTCTAAGCCCATAATCCCTTGAACTGAATTTAGGCTCTGTAACAGTACTGCATATGGAATTGCATTCTATAATGTTTATTTTTAGGGTCATTTCCCCCTATACATACATACATATATACATATATATACATACATACAGTATGTACATACATCATGCATGCATGCATGCATACTGTGAGGAAGCAATAGTTTGTTCCATAGGGAAAGTAGGATATTAAAGCTTAGTCCTCTGTATGCTTAATGTATTGAAATGTTGCTCGCATTTTGTTCACAATTTTTTCACAATGCAAAAGTGAATACATTTTTGTAAGCATATTTCTTGTGTGTCATCTGGAAGATCTGCTGGAGAGGTCACACCAGGCAGTGCAGTTAATATCAACTCTAAAAAAACTCAACTCCACTTCACATACTTGAGAAATGACTTAAGCTTTTTTTTTATTGAAGACAAGAAAGAAGACATATAGAAAATCTTCTTATTTCCGAACACGGGAATGAAGCCCTAAATACTTGCCAAGGTTTCAATTGTATATTTTTTTGCTGCCATCTTTTTGAGGCAATGGATTTTTGAAAATTGGAGAATCCATTCCAACTTTACCTTAATGGTTCTGTGAGGTAGAGAATCATTTGTTGTTGTCTTGCCAACACCAGTCCTAGCCAAAACTGCAACAAAGAACCAGATCATTATTCTTTGTTGTTGATTTTGGCAAAAATGTCTCTCTGTTGGACAGGATTTAAGACTAAGAAAGGAGTGTAATATTGAGAAAGGTTAAATTAGAAGGATAGGATAGGACATGTTGAGTCAGGAGAAATAACAGAGGTTATATCCTAACTTGGTATTATTTCAGACTCGAAAGACAATTAGCTGCTAGATAAATAATAAAATTGCTTACTATATTACACCATGTTGGCCATCAGACAAACCATGGATTTTAACTTTCAAGCCCTGCTCATGGTTTTGCTTATCAGTCAATCATCCATGTTTGATAGCTTCGGTTGCTTATGTTTATCAGGAGACATATGCCTTCTCTTTCCTTAAGGCACTTTTGGCACTCAGCACTTTTACATATGTCTTATCTATTGAAATATTTGTATTCAAAATGGACAGTGATTTATCCTGCCTTGTCCTGTCTTATCCTATCCTATCCTATCCTATCCTATCCTATCCTATCCTATCCTATCCTATCCTATCCTATCCTATTATAGTTTCTCTAAGGAAACAGAGTTAGATGTCAAATGGTTAACAAACAATTATTTATGGTATGAAATCTACTGAACAGCAGGTTTTGTTTCATCCAGTGTTTAATTACGTGACTAGTTTCTGCTTCCCAGAGATTTCTTGGATACTATTCTTAAGAGAAAGGTAAAAGTTTCCCTATCCAGTCATGTGTGACTCTAGTGGGTGGCACTCATCTCTGTTTCTTAGCCAAGGGAGCCAGCCTTGTCCAAATGTGTCCAAAGACATGTTCTTCACCATGTGGCCAGCATGATTATATGCCAGTTACATGGAATGCTGTTAACTTCCCTCCAATCAAAGTGATACCTATCTATCTGCTCACAGTTGCATGCTTTTTAACTGGTTGGCAGAAGCAATGGCAAGTAATGGGAGCTCACACCATCACATGGTGCTCAGGTCTCAAACCTGGGCTTTCAACTTTCCAGCCGACAAGTTCAGGGTCTTTAATTGCTAAGCCATTGTGCCCCTCACATTCTTAAGGTAAGGATGGACAATGCACCATTCATGGGCTGTTGCAGCTTAGCCCTCAACCATCTCTGAATCCCCAAGATCATATTTAGAAATTTGATGGTTAACTATTTCCTACTGATTTTCAGTTTAGAAAACCTAAAGAGCAAGAATGATGGAGTAGACCTACCACTAGATCTGATTATGAACTATTCTTACCATTTGTAGTGGCATGCAAATCAATCAACATTTCTTCTTTTAAATAGATGTACACCATTCTTCTTCAACTTTTGAACAGGATGGATGCTTTGCTGCTTTTACAATTCCTTGTCCATTATTTCTGCTTAATGTATTAATTTTCTAGTAATTATATTTAAAATAATATCCTTTTGATGTTTTATTTTCCCATAATTATAGATACAGTTGATAGTAATTTTCAAATACAGTGTGGCTTTTTATGTAAGATCATCCATTGCCTTTTGGGGTAAGCAACTTTATGCAAAGGACAGAAAAGTATGAATTAATAAGACAAATATATTAGAACTATAAGAAATATAGAACCATGCAAATATCACCCATTATACTTCTATATTATCTTTGTTCCTCATAACTCATCCTTGTTTTCACCAGGCTCCATAACAGCCTTTTATTTAAACTCCTCCCCTCTTTATGTCTTCATCCAATCATAATTTCCGTAGTCTTCCTTTCCTCTTGACAGCACATCAGTTTTCATATATTTATTTGGCAATTTAGTTATCAGTTATACTCTCTCTGTATACTGTATATCAGCCAGTAACAAAAAAAATCATTGTATATGGAACTACATCCACTTTTTATATCCCCAGGCATCACACCTATAATAATAAACATATCTCGATATAAATATCCCTTATGTATTTATCCATCAATTCATTAAAAACCAAAAGGGCATGAAACAGTCTTGTTTTACTCCTTGCTGAAAGTTGACCATTTGCTAAGCATGCTGTTTATTCTCATGTCAGCAGCGACACTGGAACTACCAGTCTTTTTTTCCAAATTCATGTAAAACATTCCATAATTCAAACCTTTACTATATGTTTTCTCTAATTCAGCAAAAATACAAAAAAAAATTGTGTCGCTTTTATAGTTAAATAGTTAACATTATATATTGTAATCAGAGGTGGGTTTCACATTTTGTTACCACTGTTTCGCCCCTTCCACGCATGCACCCAACCTTCTGCACATGCACTTTGCTCGTGTGCATGCCTTCCACGCATATGCCCAGTCTCAAAAATGTGCCTAAATAGGATGGCATAGAGCCGGGGCGGGTGGCCACCCACAATTTCCACTAAGGGTTCAGGTGAACCGGTCTGAACCAGCTGAATACCACCTCTGATTGTAATATATGTAAATTATATGTTGAGGAAGTGTACATTATAGGCTAAGTATATAATGAAGAGTTAGTTATTTCCATACAAGATAGTAGCTGTGGTGAAATTTATTTTGGTAAAGTGCTACATCTTTGACTGAAGAAAAGGATCTCTCACATATTTTACATAAAGGTTACTCTCGCACAGACAATTTTAGCCTTTGGATTCAGTGGTCCACAGAAGCTAACAATAGCCATATGTTTGTTTTGGGAATAACTGCCATTTCACTGTAGTATTTTTAAAGGAAAAATTATCAAAGCATTGTAATTTAATTATGCATATAACCAGCTAATGATCCTAACAGTGATGTGCAGTCAGGGGACGCAGGGGAGGCAGAGCCTCACCACTGTCATCATGAAAAGAAAAAAAATGTAAAGAGAAAAAGGCTGAGCTAGTTGCTGCCAAGAGTCACAGTGGATGATTCTGCTTAGTGCTTAACTGTTTAAAAAAGCCTCTAAAAAACCGCCCTTTACAGGAGGAGGCAGGAGAACCACGTGCCTAGTCTGACTTTATGATCACTTGAGCAGAGTTAAGCAAGGGTTAAAAGCCAAAAAATTCATGATGTAGATGAGGCACGTGATTCTCTTGCCTCCTCCTGTAGAGGCCATTTTTAGAGGCTTTTTTAAACATTTAAGCAGTCATCCATGGCGACTCTGGCAGCAACCAGCCAAGCCTGACCTCAGCTCTTGCCTTTTTCCTTTTACATTTTTACATTTTCATGATGGCAGGCAAGAGCAGAGTTGAAATCCTCTGTGAAACAGCTGGAAAAGGTAGGTGTGGGTCGGAGGGAGGGGGAGGAATTCAAAATTAATCCTCCTGGTACAACTTTGTGTGTGTGTGTGTTTGTTTGTTTCTTCACTCAAACACTCACTCTCAATTTGAGAGAGGGTTTGTTTGAGTGAAGAGAGGGAAGGAGATAGGAGAGGCAGGGAGGGCAGCCCGCCAACTCAGGCAGGCGAAAGAGACTTTCTTTTGCCTGCCTCTGTGTCCACGGCAGCCCGCCAGCAGAGGCGGGTCTTTTGCCCGCCTCTGCTGGTGGGCTGCCACTTTCTTTCGCCCGCCTGAGCTGGCAGGCTGCCGCTTTCTTTTGCCCGCCTCTGTGTCTGCTCAGGCATTCTCTCCTCTCCCCCGACACCCCACTGTCTAAAGCGCTTTCTTTCTTTCGCCTGCTTGAGCTCTGACAGGTGGGTGAAAGAAAGTGGCAGCCCGCCAGCATAGGCGGGCAAGCTGGGGGGCTACCGCTTTCTTTTGCCCGCCTCTGTGTCCGCGGCTGCTGCGGACACAGAGGTGGGCAAAAGGAAGTGGCAGCCCGCCAGCAGAGGCGGGCAACAGACCCGCCTCTGCTGGCGTGCTGCTGCGGACAAAGAGGCGGGGGAAAGAAAGTGACAGCCTGCCAGCTCAGGCGGGGGAAAGAAAGCGGCAGCAGTCTAAAGCGCTTTCTTTCTTTCGCCCACCTGTCAGAGTTCAGGCGGGCAAAAGAAAGAAAGTGCTTTAGACAGTGGGGTGCCGGGGGAGAGGAGAAAATGCTCAGGCTGTCTAAAGCGCTTTCTTTCTTTCGCCCGCCTGTCAGAGCTCAGGCGGGCAAAAGAAAGAAAGCACTGTAGACAGTGGGATGTTGGGGGAGCTGACTGCCTCACCAACCATAAACCTCACCGCATGTCACTGGATCCTAATGATACATTTAAGAGGAGAAGGAGGAGGAGATTATATGGCAAACAATGTAAGCCCCATCATGTTTACTTCAGTCAAGCCTGATGATTACTGTCATGTCTGAAATCCATTGTATTCTTTTTGCCCCTTCTTTCTTCTCTAAAAAAACACAGGCGATGTGAGAATATCTCCTTTGTGTTATCAGTCCCCTGAGAGATTTCTAAATTATCATGAAAATATGCCGACAGTGGGCATGTTGGCTGATTTGATTCATTCAGAATCAATTCCCGATTGACACAGAAATGTGAGCTTTATTCAGTTAAGCAGCCCAGCTAAAAGAAAAGAAAGAAAACGAATTTTGCCTGCTATGTTTACCCTATAAAGTGTTCTTGATGAGATCAACAATGGTATATTATGCAAGCTAAGAATTTCACCATGTGTGTGAAGGACACATACTTTTCACAGATGATGTTTGCATTTATTTCCAATGTAAATTTCATTCCTTGTTCCAGGTAGTGATATCCCAAATCCCTCAGGGTGTTGTCAGTAGTCATGAAATCTAACTGTGATGGTCGGTAAGCAGTCCTATTGAACTCCATGGGATTTACTTTAGAGTAGACGTACAAGCAATTGAACTATAAATATCTATTGCTACCTTCAGAGTTCAAACAGGCATTTTGCTTGAAAAGGAATCTCCAATTTCACCTCAAAGCACCAAAGTCTTTAGTCTCTTTTTGACATTCCTCTGATATTTCATCTGAAAACGAATCTCTTCATTTTGCTTTGAACATCACTTTCAATGAGAAAGTGAAATAGGATTTTTGGACCAATCCTATTTTTTTTTTAGATTCAGTATTATTATATACTATGTTTTTATTTAAATGTTTTTATTTAAATTTTATTAAAAACATTTATATGTGATGTGATATAAAAGAATGCACTCCTGTATTTTTAATCTTTGAATAATAAATTTACAGTAGAACTTTCCAGTAGATGGCAGCATCATTCAGTCTTTTTAAAAGGTTGTACGGAATAAAGGGCAACAAAATTCTCATTTAATTGTAAAGGAAATGTTAATAGCTGTCCAGAAACATAGTCATTAAAATGCTGTTATAAAGGTATCCATGTTTGATGAAGCCACCAAATATTTGATTATTATTTGATTTTCCTATTAATAAACACTTGGACAAATTGCAGGAGAATTTTACTTGGTCCTGCTTGAAAAAATTGAATCTTTGTTTGCCTGACCAGGCCTATTCTTTTCCTTTCCTTTCCTTTTTTTTTAAACAAATGCAATATAACAAGGATGAACACAAAGGGAGTAAAAATGTAGCTGATTTTTATAGATCCGATTTGGTTTAAAGATCGACCAGCAAGCTATGATGAATTGTGGTAGTTACCTACGGGAAGTATTTAATTCAGAGTCCATCTGAAGAATGGAATTTGAAAGATCCTTTGCTTTCAGGAGAGAGTATTTTAAATAACTGAAATATACCTTCTTTTTTTGTCTTTTTCCAGACTGCAACATTCTATGAGTTTATGCTACTTCAACAGTGTGTTTCTTACGTGCAATGATAGCTTCCATGCAATGAATTGTCAATGTGAAAAGGAACTGATCACAAATTAGAGCTTTCTACTACAATTCAAGGCAGAATAGGCATGTGTGTGCATAACACGTAACAATGTACACCTCTTCCTTTCACAAAAGCACACTTCCTTTCACACACTCTAAAATATATCCCCTGTTTGGAAACTGAAGGCAATGTTCTGGCTGCCAGAAAGTCAATAAATGCTTAAAAATCCTGTCATCTACAAATATTGTGTACAAACAGATTTGTACCTCTTAGAACACAATCACAGTCACCTCAGAATCAATGGCTAATAAACACATTCACACAACGAAAATCCAAGGTCTACCTCATAAGATTGGCTTCCCTGCAAGGAAAGCACAATTATTAATAGCGTTATATTACTGAGACTGGTTTTATTTTTGCTCATCTTTCAGTCCAACTCTCACTTTTGTTTTTCAGTAAATGTTATGTAGTTTATGGTAGATAAGCCAGGATTTCACGTTTGAACTCTGGGATATATTAGAAATGAATTGACTTTTTTTTTCATTGCTGGATCTGGATATTTTATCCACCCTTTTCTCCTCCTAAATCTAATTTTGACTTTTGTTGAAACAATTGAAACAACAAAATAGCAATCCCTGTATTATCCTTTGGGTAGAAAATCAGCCAAATTGTTTTCAACAATGAATGTTCTGGTGTATTTTGGAAAGTCAGTAGGACTGTTTACCATGCACCTGTTCTTAGAAACACTGCTCAGAAACTAGCGTTAGTGCTGCGGCTTTGAGTGCATGACATTGAGCCGGGTTGTGATTTGGTCATGGAAATTCCATACATAATTACACAGCAAAGGTGTGACTTGGAGACTTGCTTTGTGCTTTATAAAGCATGCTTTAAAAAAATGGTCTGGATTAGTCTTGCCTTCAGACCAACAAAAAGTTGCCTTGCATTGCCAGCTTTTCAATTTCAAAAAATCTTTGTTTCTTCAGGACTTACACACCAGGAACATTCTTCCTTTGACCCAGGGGCGTCAAACTGATGGTCTGTGGGCTGGATGGGTCACACTCAGGCCACAACCACCCAGCTCCGCAAATGAGGAAAACATGAAACATTACATGATAGCAACATGATGCTGCGAGTTTGGCACCCGTGCTTTAACCTTTCTACTCCTTCCAGCCCCACATAGTAATTATCAGATAAATAGTTCTTGAAATCTTGCAACAATTTTGGAAACCTTCAGCTAGTCTAATAAGAATATTGTTGCTTCTGGTTTTTTTTAAATCTTAGCCAACATAACATAGTGACCCACTTCATAACCAATTTAAAAAAACCCTGCTAAATCCTTCCACTTGAAATAAAAAGATCAGAATTGGGACTGGTTAGATCAACTTGTGGCCCACAGACCGGATGTGTCACATGCTGGCCACTCCGTCCCCGTTTTAGCAAAGGGAGGAAAAGTCATGATACATCATGTGATTACAATGTAATGACATGAGGTTGACATCCCTGGCTTAGATACAAAACATTTTGTTACTACTCAGCTGTGATCTTTATAGTATTTTCCAAGATACTAGAACCAGTTGACCACTGATTGAACATTTCATATGTGAAATGGTGTTTTTTTTCATAGCCTGATGTTACAAAGCAGCAGATAATACAAAAGCAAATTAATGATCAACGTAAAATATTTGGAAGAGTGCGGTCAGCATGGCAGCATTATTACTTATTTAATCCCAATGGCATTTTGGTGCTTATTAGTTGAGCTCTGGGCATCCCAGTTCTGCTTGTTGACAGCGCCAATGGGTGCTGTTAATAGGCTTGTGCTTATGGCCTCCTAGCCCTCAATTCTCCTCCAGCACCTTTGCAGAAATCTAAATAGGCAGTAAATGTATGTTTATACAAATGAACACAAATGACACACTGTGAAAATAAACAGATGGGAATCTTGCTTCAAGCTCTGAGATCAACAGTATAGAGCCTGTCATTTTAAAGGCAAGAACTCCTTGGTGAACCTACATTTTCTGATGTAAAGTCAATAAAATATCATGACTATGTAGAGAGCTTATCAAATTGCTCAGCAAGAATTATATAAATAAATGCTCCAGCTGGTAATAAAATATATCATCTTTAAGGATGATGCCCAATCAGACCAATGTCATGTTCTGAACCCACAGTGGACCACCAGATATTTATGAGTAATTGGTACAGGAAAATTCTAATTATATTTTATAGTAACTGTTACGTCAAACTATCAGTATATCAAGAGATATACTGACTGCTGCCAGAGACACTGTAGCTGGAGTATAACTTAAGTAGTCACAGATTGGGTGTCCTTGATAAATTTGTCTAATTTTCTTCCAAGCTGGCAATTCTCCATCTTGTGTTAGGGAATGCCATCGTTTAGTTATACACTGTATGAAATTAGATTTCCTTTTGTGTGCCTCTACTCACTCCATATTCAAATGCACTAAATGCCTTTTGCCCTCACTTCTTGCTAATTTTAATGTTATGACAGCTACTATGATTATGCAATGCTTTAGATTTAATGGGGGAAAAGTGTTGCAGAATGTGGGAAAGTGAACACAGCACACCTGTTGCAGATGCACTATAACAGCTATAAAGCTGTTTTCTATTATTTATGGCTGAAGCAGAAATATCTACACAGCAGTCTGGTAAAACTGAAAAAAAATGTGGCTGCATTAATGAGTCACATATGGAAGTTCTGTTCAGGCCTCCAGTGTTCTGAATAATTCTTAAGAATATACCCTTTGAAATAAGGGAGTTTAGTACCCCCAACATTCAAATATATTTTTGTATATTTCCCTTTTCCATATTGCTTTAATGTACTTATTTGTCCTATAAGGCAGGGATCCCCAACCCCTGGTCTGTAGCCCGGTACCAGTCCGTGACCCATTGGGAACCAAGCTGTGCAATTGGTGTGTGAATGTGTGAACCTTTATTTGCGTAAGCATTGGGCACACATGCGAAACCATCCGATCTCCTCCTGCTGTCACTGCCTGTCTGCAGAGACACAAAGGTTGGGGACCATTGCTATAGGGAACACTACATGATAAGTTGAAATGTTATTTTCCCACATAAAGCTGTATTTAAAAGCTTGATTAAATGATTAGGAATATGGGCTGCTTGTAATAGTATCAAAGTGATAATCACACACATGCTATATGGAAATTAATGTCATCACCAAGGTAAAAATCAAACCTGGATATTCTACAGCAAATGCAAATGAACAAAACTTGATTACATTTCTGTTAATTTCAGAAAAGTCAGCAGATAAAATGAAAATAATGTTAGTTTCAAACCAGTCCACACAGTTTGGTTATGAGATGTGATAGAAAGATCAGTGAAGTAAAACATCCCCTCCTGATATGACTACAGAAATAAAACAACCATACAAACATTCCACATAAGTGATGATGTTATATCTCTCCTTCATCAACATTTGAGTGTAAGACATAAAATCTTGTACACGTGAATTCTATTCTGGCTTTATCAGAAGTAATTCTGTAGAGAAGAATGTAGAGAAAAGCAAGGTTTCACACTTAGGCAGGATAAACCAAAGGTGTAAGTACAGATGAAACATGGCTTAAAAACTGTAACTGTGAGAGCGACCTTGGAGTCCTAGTGGACAATCACTTAAATATGAGCCAGCAGTTTACAGCAGCAGCCAAAAAATACAATCCTTGGTTGTATAAACAGGTATAGAATCAAAATCATGTGAAGTATTAGTACTGCTTTATAAAGCCTTATTAAGGCCACACCTGGAATACTACATCGAGTTTTCGTTATTATATTACAAAAAAGTTGTTGAGATTTTGGAAAAAGTGCAAAGAAGAGCAACGATGATTAAAAGCCTGGAGACTAAGCATATGAAGAATAGTTGCAGGATTTGGGTTTGGCTAGTCTAGAAAAAAGAAGGACTAGGAGGCACATGATAGTATTCCAGTATTTGAGAGGGGGGGGGGTCAACTTATTTTTCAAAACACCAGAGGGTAGGACAAGAAACGATGGAAACTAATCAAGGAGAGAAGCAACATGGAATTAAGGAGAAACTGTCTTGACAGTGAGGATAATTAACCAGTGGAACAACTTGCTGTCAAATGTTGAGAGTGCTTCATCACAGAAGGTTTTTAAGAAGAGACTGGACAGTCACTGGTTTGAAATGGGATAGGGTCTCCTGCTTTGGGGAGGGGGGCATTTGGACTAGAAGACCTTCATGGTACCTTCCAGATCTATTGTGATTGTAATTGATTGTAGGATTATGAAAGAGGTCCTTGAGACAGATTGAATTTTAGATCCATCATTCTAATTGTTTATATCCAAGATTCAGATTAGTTTTGGTTATTCCAAGTGGTATTAAGAATTTGTCCACAAGAGATGATGTTGGTCTTCCAAGTGAAAGTAAACCAAAAGCAAGCAAGATCAACAATTTAATTCAGAGAATCTGTCTTAGACATGACAGGGTTTATATATCATTTGTATCATATCCAAATTTTTTTTTCTTGTCATGCAACATTTAATTTTTAATCTCATGTTTATGTGCTATTGCTTTTGTTATTCATAAGCACATATTAATTTTAAGAATAATTTGAGATTTTGAAAGGTCATTATTTTATAAACTTAATTTTAACCTCATACTATGGTGCTTTTAAACAACTGCTTTGTGCTTTTTCATTTTTGCCTCTTTTCTCTTTTTGTGTGTGTGGTTATTCCTTTTTTTTGTTACAATTTATGTACACATAGACACAAGCATTGAATTAAAAGTAATGCCACTTGTATTTTAAATTGTCAACATATGGTAGTACTGAGGCACTTCAAGCTCTAAATTTTCTTTAGTATCTATTTTTTTTCACTTCAGTTGATAAGAGGATGTTGTCAAGAAAAGATTGTGTAGCTATTGTTTGTGAAATGAAAGCCTGCAGTGACTACTCAGCAGTGTACTTTAAACAACATGCCATGATTCAGTTGATTGCTGAAAAAGTTCCTCCAAATAATATTCATCACCAAATGCAGGTTATTTATTGTGAGGACTATATTGACATGACTCTTACATGTTACTGAGCCCAAAAATGTAAAAATGATTAACCAGGACATCTGATTTGTGTGATCATGAACAAAGAAAACAAGATACGAGTTTCACATGAGAAAGTTTGATTAACTGATTGAGGACAATCACTCAAAGAGAAATTGTTGTCAAACTTAGCATTTCACAGAAATATGTGGGTCACATTACTGATGTTTTCTGTTTTGTGATCTGTTTTGGATGGAGGCATTAATTATAAAGCACCTTTGTGTATAAAACAGGACCTTCCACACAGACCACAAATTTGTCCAGGAAAATATTATCAACACAAAGAGATCAAGCAGTAGCTACATTCTCTCTCCCATGGAAATCACCCAAGAGTGGTACAATTGCTAATGACATCAACTTTACTAATAATGTTGGTTTTCTCTTTCATATTTCCCACCAAATACCTTTGGAGTTTGTTACAGTCTTAGTCCGAAGATTGTATGCATGCATGTATGTGGTTAATTTTATGTTACAACTTTTGTCTTCTTTATCTCATATGGCTCAACTTCCTTGTTTGGTAACTGCTTGACAAAAGATTATTTTTAAAAAGCTTAAATGGCCTGGCTAATGTTTGCCCACATTTTCTCATGCTTAAAGAGAATCTTTTACTGAACATTGAAGAAGGTCATTCTTTCATTTCTGTTGTACAAAGATTATTTTTTTTAAAAAAGTTTCTTGTTCAGATTCTTACGTTTTTATCCTACCTTTGCCCCAAGCAACTCAAAGTTCTGAACTATGTTTTCTTCTCCCAGTTTAATATTCCATTCCCAGCAAGAAGTTGGTGAACCAATAACTGATCAGAATGAGCTTCATTATTGAAAACAGACTTGAAGTTGGTTATACTAAATTGACACTATAGCACATTAATTCTTAAGGCTCATCTTGCAGTGGAAAATCACCATGTTTTAATTTTAGCATGTACTCGGCTATAGAATTTTAGATATATCTATCTCACTTCTTTCAAACCCAAATCCATGAATTCAGTGTTATTTTAGCCAAATAACAATGGCTCCAGGAACTCATCTGTAAACAGAGATAATAATACTGATCAGTCTAATGGTGTTGTGAGAATTACTGCACATATTGGAGCACTCAGAATACACTACATTTTTTGCTATTTATTGCATTGCGCACAATGAGGTTGTGTGCTGGACAACATGACTGTTGTCCAGCAGTAGTGGAACGGATCCAAATTCAGAGTGTTGCACTTATATCCCATTCAAATTAATTCTCTATTAAAGTATTGCATTTTAGATACGGCCCATATGGTTTTCCTCAATTAGCAAAGAAGAAAGAAACAACAGTGCAAAATAGTGTGAATCTCTGAAAATTTCTCATCATAACTAAAAGTGCATCGCTAACATCTGAAAGTGACAACTTCTCATTATGATTGATACCTTTATGTTGAGCCTCACTGAATAGTTGAACTTGTACTCTGGTTGCCTTATTATAACTTTACACATAACACAATATGCTTAAAGAAGCAAGAAATGAAACGTTCCCCAATGTTCATGTTTTGGAGAGCAGGTCATTGGAGGTGTAATGAAACTTACTCTTGTGATATAAGCCAGTGTGATCAGGTGAATAATAGAACATTTCCTCATATATATTGCCCTGCTGAAAGCTGTCAATATTTTCAGACCATGAAAATGAAAAAAGATACATTTTTTTCAAAAATGAAAAAAAAAGTTGCAACTCATTTCTCAACCTAGCATTAATTCAAAGAAAATCAATAATGAAATATTATCAATTATTTGGGGACAACTAGTTCCATCTTTGGCTGTCTGCAGGGCAGGCTATATTTCTTAAATATTTTCTTACTCTGAAATCGGAGGAGGTAGCTTCAGGCTTACTGTACATTCAAAATCCAGGTTAAAAAAAGATTTATAACTTTTTTTTAAAGTGTGTGAAGGATGAATCATGTGATCAATGGCATTTCCTATGAAAACAGTGAACATTTATATTTGCCCTTTTAAGAGTTCTTTAAATAAAAAGAACAGTAGGCTGAGGGAAACATGAATATATAAAAAAATGAAAATATAACAAGACTTAAATACCATCCCTCTATATATCATATATCAAAAGCCAAGAGGCATCTCAATTATAGTAAAGCCTGTCTGACTGTCTGTCTGTCTACATCATCTATCTGTTTCCCCTAAGAAAGTATACAAAAATGCAAAAGATTTTAAAATACAAAGATTTGCTTTGAAAATGTAAGTGACAAAGCTAAATACCAGTCATGTACTAAGCTGCTATTGTACTGCAAACCAGGTCATCTACCTGCGGGGCTGACTTTTGGATTCCCTTTTTGAATGTCTCCTGTGATGGAAATGCAAGCAATTCTCTAGTGTGCTCTGCTCTTGATCTGGAGCAAAGACTTTAACTTCTCACAACACTCTGTGGAGTTCAGTGGCAAAGATGTGCAAATGGCTACTTTGATTTGTTTAAATATCAAAAGTTGCAGGCCCACTTAGGACAGAACTGTGAAGAGATGGGCAGGGTTTTTGCACTTACAACATTGCTGTAGGCTACTGGGAATGCTGCTGTGAACTAAGGCATCTCCTGGGCATCATCTTTCTCACAGATTTCAGAAGCTAAGGTAGCTTTGCATTAGTGCAATAAAAAAAATTGTCTGGGACAGCCACAATAAATCACCAAAGCAATCAAAGCATTCTCTATACATTTTGTGGCTGATTCAGTCTTGTTTGGTTTCTAACTTGCTGTGGCATGGATTAAGCTGATGAAGAAATGCCATGCCCTTGAGAATCTCCCTCAGAATTAATAGTTGTAACTACAGGGTTGATCCCAATGAAAACAGAAAATGGCATTACACCTGGTTACCCGCCTCCAAGAGTAAGAACCTGACCCTTGGCATATCCAAAGATCAGAATGATAGAATTTCAGTCCCTCCAAAATCAGGCAAGATAGAGCATTTTTACCCATGAGCAGAGTAGATTTTATCTGGCCTGAGTTCGTGGCAGCAACCAAGGGGTGGGTTCTGGCTGCTGCTACTACCAGTTCGCTCAGGGCCGTGCTGTGCATGCGTGCTTGATTACACGTGCATGCATAGTACTAAAAAATGCTTCTGCGCATGCGCAGAAGAATAAAACAAGATGGCCCTGCCTCCAGTGCCATCAAGAGAACTGGTACGGGGGAGTGGAAAGTCCAGTTACTATCTACTCAGCCGACCCGGTCCAACCCGGTAGGAACCCACCTCTGCAGCAACCACAATAAATGATAAGTAATAGAGCCCTTCCTTTTGTCACTACTGTTAGTAAATTTTGCTGAATCTGGTCTTTAAATGTGTTCCTTTCTTCTCCTCTTAGTTTTGTTTTTTTAAGCAATAAAGCAAAACAGGAAGAAGCACTGTTAATTGGAGAATCCTTATGAAACCATTCACTGTAAGTAGACATTCAAGTTGTAATCGTAACACATAGACACCCCTCCAGGATTTTATTTATAACACATTTGTCTCCTTGTATATAATGAAATACTTTAATGTGTGCCTGTACATTCTTCAATCACTAACGAAGGGCGACTCATTTGTTTTTGTTTTTTTAAATCAAAATAGCAATCAAAACAATCAAAACCCTGGTCCTTTATGGACCTCACCCTCCTTGTGGAGTATCTTATTCAGAATTGGACACATTAGATTCAGTCAGCTTCAGAATAGCAGAGTTGGAAGAGACCTTGGAAGTCTCCATGCTCAGGCAGGAAACCCTATACCCTTTCAGACAAATGGTTATCCAATCTCTTCTTAAAAACCTCCAATGTTGGGGCATTCACAACTTTTGGAGGCAAGTTGTTCCACCAATTAATTATTCTAACTGTCAGGAAATTTATTCTTAGTCCTCTAGGTTGCTTCTCTCCTTGATTAGTTTCCATCCATGGCTTCTTGTTCTACCTTCAGATGCTTTGGAGAATAGCATGACTCCCCTTCAGTAGAACTTTGTTTTGATTCAACATAAATGAGGGCAAAAAGAGTACTTCAATGGAAGGAGAAACTGACTCTTGATTTTTAGCAACAGATGACAGATGTACAGATTGTCAACATCTGAGTTAGTTATTTTTAACAAAGAGGCAAATAAGAAAGCCTTTGATCTATAGCAAAGGTTTTGGAATTCTGTTTATAATTTTCCATTTCCGTCTGTTTTCCTCCCCTCTACCCTCATCTGTTATTTTGAAATTATTAGCATGATTTTTAAATGTAGTTATGTGTATACATTTTAATACACCAATGTATATATTAATATGCTTTCTTGTTGTTAATTTAGAGTAGCATATTTGTTTTTAATCTAGTTCACAAGTCAGCCAAATTTGAAGTTTACTGTAGTTGAGTAAAGCATGAATTCCGATAACCCATAAAAAGAACCTTGAACAGTCAGTGAAGCATTTCTGTATAAATTTTATGACAATTACTATTGTTAGCCTTTTTAGGAATGTTTTCAAGTCTTTTTTTTATAAAGCTTTTTTATTTTTCTCCTTGGAGTGAGGAATCATTGTTTCCCCTCTGCATGCTACATAAACCTCCCTTGCCGCACACAACAGAATCATTGCTTGAAGTTCAACAGAAGTACCAAGAGCTTACAACTTCTCTCCCTTTTTGCGTCTTAAAATTAGCGTTTGGCACAACAGTGGGCCGTTCCACTTCTGACACAGTTGTGCATGAAAGAAAAAGAAGCTAATTCCTTTTGATGTCCGCCAGTTAGTATTAAACTTATGAGGCATGAAATCATCTAATTCTCAAGAATCCGGTTTCCGTAGAGTTCCCAATAGAAAACATTTCAGCATCAAACATATGGGCTTGTGTCTCACAAACCCTAGGGACGTTTATTTACTGACACCTTGATTTGCTTGTCCTTGAAAGTATTCAGGGACTAAATTTTAAAGACAGATACCAGGATGCAAAAAAGAGACACTTTCACGGGGAGAAGAAAACCATCCAACGGTTGTGTGGTGATCTTATTGCAGGATCTCTCCTGTTAAAGTAACAGATTACTGGAGTTCATCTAATAATTTTCATGTCTTGCCTTTACTGAAGTAGAAGACAACAGTAGGTCATGCATTTCCTTACATGAAGAATGATTTCCTCTTGAAATAAAATAAGCTTGTCAAACATTGAGATGCATATGTTGAACACATTTTTCACATTTTTAGGTGGTTCCCCCCCTTTTAGCAATTTTATTCTTTACTCCATTATATTTTGAGTGCTTTCTTCAATTATGGTGAAGCAGAAGTCCAGGTTACTAGCTAGAATCTAGTTGATTTGTTTTGGAGTAGCTAATGAGCCCAGTTTTTGAATATTGTCTTTTACAAAAATCAGAAAAGATTAATACATTGTGGGAAATGACCATAGCTCTTAATCTATACTTATTGATGGTTTTAGTTGGTCTCAGTGGCTTAATAGTGATTTTTTTAAAAGTTTAGTGTGAAGGCCTCTATGTACACTTTTATTCAATATATAAACACAGCAATTCAATATACTAGTAGCAGATTCAGATGGCTTAAAAATGGCAACATCCATGAGTAATAATTGGTGGGCTAAAAGTAACTTCAAAGTTAGCAGCAGTTCAAAAGCAAACAAAAAAGTCTAAAGGATAAAGTCAAATAACACCAAATAACAGATTCATTAAGGAATGGTGAGGAACCTCAAAAATAAGTTGAAGCAAAGAGACAGAATGGAGAATCTGGAAGGAAAAAAAATGTTTGGTTGGTTGAAAATTGAAGAAGTTGGAGGAAAAAAAGGTGAAACCAAGATGGTTGTGCTGAGAGAGGAGTGAATAGCTGGGAAAGAATCAAGAACTAGTGAATGGATTGACTCTTGGGATTCCTCTCTAGACAAGGAGAGGATTGGGGATCACTCACAAGTGCTCTAGACATTTGCTTCACCTGAGGAGGCCACAAGACAAGGTCACTGACAAGTTTAGAATTCTGGATGATGAGGAAATTCCATCTTTGCCCAAATTCAAAATCTTTATGGACACTGGTTTATATACTTCATAGCTTTGTGTTGTGACTCATCAGTTCTGCTGAGAGTCTTTTCGGGATCAAGATTCATTATACAGCTGGGGCTTGTGGGAGGCAGGTTTGGAGATAAAAGGACGGATGCTGCCATGCCCCAGTTGCTGGAGTCAACGTCATTCCTTCGTGCGTGCCTTGGTTTGTACAACATTGCTTGCTGATTAATCATGATTTATGCTTGTTACACTTGGATAAGTGCTTTGGTGTTTCATGTAAACCTGATCTGTGCAGAAGGTGGAAGAACTGCAGCATTTGTAAGAGCTTTTGTTTTGAATTCTTATCGGAGATTTGTATTCATGTTATTTCTGGGCTCGAAGCCAGTTTGAACTGTGAACTGATAAAGAAAAGTTCCTTTCAAGTTGCCTGCCTGCGTTTGTTAACGAGCCATGAAAGGCGGGACAGAACAGCTTTGGGTGAGCTCCTTCGATCCTTAGCAAAAGAGCTTTAAAGAAGTTTAAGAATTTTTTAATTTATTTTGTAATAACAGCAAAAATGTGATTAGAAGGTTGAGTTTGGAAGGTTACAAATAGACTAGCAGTCTAGATGGATTTGAAATAAGTTTTTGAAATTAATTGTAAAAATGTTTCTCATGGGAAAATACTTTTGTTTTGAATTCTTTAAAAAAGTAATAGGATGGAACTTTGACAGTAGAGGATACCATAAGGAACTAAAGGCTACAATTAAAGGAAAATAATACTTTAATTTGACTTATTAATATAGAAGGAAGCACAATACTTTCATTTGGACATCTTGAAGAATATTTGTGAACAACAGAGCCAGCTGTGTCTGCCATTACACATAGTTTTCAAAAGATATTGTAGAAAAAGAATGAGATTTACCATACAAGATTGATATCGATCTGAAGGTCAGTTTAAAAATTACAGGTGACAGGAATGCTGTGGTCTATACAAATGAAATCGGCTAATGTCTTAATAATTAGAATGAATATACAAATGGCAAATGAAGAGAGTAAGTTGGATAATTTTTTATATTGGATTTCCAAAAGAGATTTCTTAATGGTTTGAGGAATTTTGTGAGAAGAAACAAAATTTATACATATTTATACTAATTGTGGTAAAAGGGGAAGCCACTTCTTTATATTTCTCTAACTCTATATTTCTTTTCTTTACCATATTCTTTTTTCTTTTTTTCCCTGTTTCTATTTTTATTTGTTCTGCACTTTTACTTCTTTCTTTTTATTCTTTTATTTTTCCTAGCAGATATTAGTTTTTATATTTTTAATTGTAATTTTTAATACAATTATTATTTTAAAAATAAGAAAAGTGAAGCTATTAAGCATATTATTGTCATGTTTTATTTTGGTTCTTCAGTGTCCAACCAGAATATGAGAGTTAGAGCAGGTCCAAAGAACAAGATTGGAAGCATGAATTGCAGAAACAAAGGGACAACCCTGAGAAGTATGGGTGGAATTAGGAATAATCAACCAGTAAAGAAGAGATTAGAAGAAAACATTTCCTCTGGATCTCCACCTATAGAGTTGCCATTCCCTTTGCTATTTCTATCTTCATCACCTCCTTAGATCCTGAAAGTAAAAGGAAAATTTGCATTCCTAAAATATATGTCTGGAAACCCAACCTCGTGTGTCTACTTCTAACACTGTTTGCAAATAAGAATGTTAGTGTTGTTTCATAGTGGATAATTTATATTGGGCCTCATGATCACCTGGAGACAACATACTAATTCCAATGTGAGAAATGAGACATCAACCCATGTCTTGAGTACAAAATCATTGCCTAGGTTGGAAGGATCCTTTTGTTCCTCATTATCTTGTCAGAGCTGAAGAAGCTTCTTGGATGAGAAGCGAAACGTCTTCAAAGAAAAAACAAGAAAGTCTAGTTGCCTCCTGAAAAAATATCTTTGGGACAACCATGAACTGGATGACTGAGAATCTCCAAAGACTTAAGTATAGAGGGCATTAAATGCCATTTTAGAGGGGTGAGGAGGTGGGAAGGGGATGGTGGTCAGTATGTAAAGATGCAAGATGTGTTTTTTTTGTCCTTATCTACTGAGAAAAATCTACTACATTCCACTCCTACTAATAGTAGTGAGGAAAAAGATTCATAAGATTTTTTTTTTGTGTTAAATGTCCTCCAGATTGGCTTTTTGCCTGGATTATGACAAGGAAGGAAATTTGCCATTCTTTCCTTGTTTGAAAATTTTCATCTTTCTCATGACTCTTATTGCAATTAAAATGTTTATTTTTTTAAATTCTTCATATAAGCTGCAAGCAATTTATTTAAAATAATATGTAGTTAAACTATTAGACAATAGCAATAAAGTCACAAAGGACTTATGAGTTGCTGTTCTCTTTGTCTGAGGTGTTCACTGGGTAATCACAATCATGCAAATGATACACCTTTTAATAGCTACTTTTAAAAAAAATAAGTTTTGGTTTTGAAAAAGAGCTATTTGGGTATTCAAGGCACAGACAAAATGTTAGTTTCTAATTGCTGGCTACCCCAGAGGTGGTATTCAGCAGGTTCTAACTAATTCTGGAGAATGGGGAGCAGAAATTTTGAATACTTCAGAGAACCAATAAATACCTCTTCTGACTGGCACCGCCCCTATCTATACTCTGCCTCGCGAGTCCCAGCAGATTGGGAGGGAATGGAGATTTTACAGTATCCTTCCCCTGCCATTCCCACCAAGCCATGCCCACAGAACCGTAGTAAAAATTTTTGAATCCCACCACTGGACTACTACCTAGTCACTATGCTTCTTTTGAAGAAAACAAACAAATATTCAAAGGATATTGGTTAATTTCCAATCAATGTTTGGCAGATTGAAATGCATTTATTATTTATTTATTAAACCAATTTTATAGCCAAGCTATAAACGAACGTATAAGCTGATTGATATCAACTTGCATTGATTTAATTGAAAATAATTATACCATCATACACAATACTTTAATATTTGCTGGATTTTCTGCACCATCGTGATGCACAGACACAAATTACCTTTGTCACGATTCTTGAGCTTTTGTTTATTTCTGAATGAAGGGTCATGATCAAATAACATAAGATATTTTACTCATTTGTTTTTCCTTGATATCTATGTTTTTTCTTATAGAAGATCATCTTCAATTACTAACCAGTTGTGTTTTTAAAAGAGTAATCTATTTTTTCCCATTTCAGAGCTGAACATCTAAACATCAGGGCGACTCCACAATTGGATCATCATTATCTTGAGCAAATTTCAAGGTGACATTACAATCCCTCTGAAATTAGTATTACACTGCAGTGTTATGAAGTGACATTCATTTCATTCTGGCAAAATGATGACATTAGCATCTAATTATCTTGAAGGAAATTCAGCATCAATCAACTTGTCTGCAATATGGCACTGCCTCCATTCTTCCAGGTTTGAAGGTGGAGACCATCATGGTACAGGGAAATTAATACTTTTACAAACCAGTCCTAAACATTTTCTCTTGGGTATTAATATGCTGAAATCTGAAAGTTATTAAGACCATGGGACTGACCCATTAACATACTAGTCCATTTCATAATTATTAATATGTATGTCATTCAATGGATTTTAACTTATTGTTTTATAGGTAACTTAACCTCTGTCTACATTAATGAAGATTAATGTGAATCTGAAATCAAACAGAAACTAATTCACACTTCTAAACCATATATCCTTTTGCTGTTGTATGCAATAGTAAGCTCTCTGTGTGTGAATACATTATTTCAACCAATAAAACTTCCAAATAAAATCAGGTAAGATGCTGTCTGTTGGGACAGTTTATTTTTCAACTTCAGTAACTTTCAGAGGAATGGACTTCAACTCCTAGCATTTGTTGGGACATTCCACTATGAGTCATCAACGGAGGAGATATTATATCAAGTTTGTGTGTATGTGTGTTTTTTTGTTTTGATAAAAAAGTGGAATCTAAATGATTCATATCTCAGAAACCTTGATTCACATTGAACAACATAGATGGCAAATGGTCTTTTCTATTTTATAAATAACCTGTATGGTCACCAAGTTTCTGTTTTTCATCTACTAACAAGAGAGAAAACCAACGATATTGCCTCTAGGTGAATGACGATGCATTGTATCCAAGAAATATCTCTAATGTTCTATTTTTATAATAGTGGCCTCATATTGCTTGTCAAGAAAGAATCTCCAGAGGAGCCTTACTTTCTATGGGTGAAATGGACACATAGATGAAGGGAAGTACAGTATATGCTCAATTAATATTTTTCAGTTTATCTTTGTAATTTCTTGTGATTCATAACAATAATGATGTGGTGGAATCTTGTCTGGATTCCCAGGAAGGAAGGGCTGCATTCCAGAGAGCCAAGAGAGGCCAGGAAGTTTAGATAGTTTAGTTGGAAGAAACAGAGTTAAGATGGGTCCTCTCTAGCAATTCTCAGAATATATCAATAATGATATAAATAGTTGCTTTATTTTGGCAAGATCCAACACTGGAAATTTTTAAGAAGAGATTGGACAACCATTTGTCTGCTATGGAATAGGGTTTCCTGCCTGAGCAGGAGGTTGAACTAGAAGACCTCCAAGGTCCCTTCCAACTCTGTTATTCTGTAAGATTTCTGTCTACAGGGGAAGAACAGCAAAGGAAGCTGTTCTGAAGTAATTCTGCATGACTTCTTTGGTTCTTGGAGTTTGATAAATAATAACAAAATTTAATGGGTGGGTGGGCGGGCTCAGCAGCACCACTGCACCGGCAGACCCAGCTTGGGGACGAGGGGCGGTCGAGCCTCAGCCGCCTGAGCAGCCTCACTTCGCCGCCCGCCCACCCATCGCCTCCAGTCCTCCCTCACCCTCTCCGCCCGCCGGGATGGAGCTGGAAGCCTCACTGGAGCAGTCGGTGCCCAGGGGCATGGCTTTAAAGTGGCGGCAGGATCCCGGCAGCTGGACTTTAAAGTCCCGGCACCGTCCGCCATAGAGCAGATCCCGGTCCTGCTCTATGGCAGACTGCACCGGGACTTTAAAGCCCTGCCGCCGAAGCCCTGCCGCCACAGAGGCTTGACCATCCCTCATCCCTCAGTCTGGCTCTGCCGGTGCAGCGGCGTTGCTGAGCCCGCCAGCCCGCCTGCCCATCGCCTCCAGTCCTCCCTCGCCCTCTCTGCCCACCAGGATGGAGCACATCAAGCATGTCACGCTGAATGGCCGGCCCGGAAGGCATGCTGGCACTTTAAAGTGCATGCCACCTTGGCCCGCCATAGAGCGAAACATGTCCTGGTTTGTGGCCGGGCGGCACGCTGGCACTTTAAAGTGCATGCCTCCCAGCCACAAACCAGGACATGTTTTGCTTTATGGCGGGCCGAGGCAGCATGCACTTTAAAGTGCTGGCATGCCTTCCGGGCCGGCCATTCAGCATGTCCCGCAAAAAAATAAAAAATAAAAATAAATGTGCCAGCCCGCGCACCAGTAGATGTGGGTAAACACACACACACACACACACACACACACACACTCACACTAAAAACAAATTACAATTACTTACATTACAAATAATTTTGAATTCCTCCCCCCTGCCCCCTCCCTCTGACCCATATACCTTCCAGCTGCATCAAAAATACAAGATTTGGTCTAGCCAGGGCCAGGCAGGCTAGGATAGTTGCTGCTAGAGTCACCACATGGATGACTCTGCTTAAATGTTTTTAAAAAGCCTCTAAACAAAGTGCCCTGTGCAGGAGGAGGCGAGAGAATCACGTGCCTCATTTGCATAAGGAATTTTTAATTTTTTAACCCTTGCTTAACTCTTTTCCTTAGGCAAAGGAGGCCCATAGTTCTCTTGCCTCCCCCTCCACTTAGCACTAAGCAGACTCAGAGTCACTGTAACTTGGAGTCTGGCAGCAACTATCTTGGCATTTTTAATTATTAAAAAAAAAATTCCTTTTCCTTATGAGACTGGTGAGGCCCCGCCTCCCCTGCACGTCCCTGGGGACATGACAATCACTTTTCTGACTCCTTCCCTCATGGATGCCACTGGCAGCTATTTTGAAAGAATCTTGCAGTTTCCATAGCATGTTTTTGAAGGATTGGCATAGCCCTAAAAAAAATCATCCTTCATTGCTGACGTTATATGAGCACATGCACTTTATTTTCTTGGCAGCAATATGGAAATGATTAGATGCACTGAGGTCAAAAGTTCTGCTAATTAGGCATTCTAATTTTGATTTTTACACAAAAGACTATTCATTTGTTTATTTTTTAGCAACTGTATAAATTTATAAAGAAAACCAAAAGGAAGATATTTTTGAAAACCTCTCAAAACTACTAGATATGCACTCTGCCAAAGACAAGTAATTTTAATTACAACATGAAGATATGTGTTATGTTGTTTCTGTGCATATTCTATGACACAACTATTTTTTAGTACTGTAAACAAATCTGTTGTCTTAATAAGAAGACATGGGGCCTTCTTATTTAAGCGTTACAGTCTCAGTCTAATTTACAATAAAACAAGAATAACTATTGAGTCAGATTACAATTTTTCTCCTTCATTCACTGTCTTCTTAAGCTTCTTCCTTTCATTGATTCAAAACTTCTCATTATGTGCAAACCAAGAAATCATGGTTTAATACTAAAATCTTACCTCTGTAATGACAACCTGTATCAGCCTTGTCTTTTGTATTGAATAGAGAAATCTTTTGCACAATGTCTTGAAAGCTAAAGAAAGGAAAGTTGAAAGCCTGCAATGACAATAAAGTAAACCAACTAACTAAAAAAAAATGGCTCAAAGCACTCAATGAATTTCTGCAGCAAATGGCCTTAAACCTGCTCCTCTATGGTCCTAGTCCAACATTTTAACCATTCTGAGAGGTCTTTCATTAAACAAAAGTCCTCTCGGAAATGGAAAACCAAAGGGGACTTTAAAGAGCATATGGTCCTTCTTTAATATTTCATTCTGCATTTTGGCTTCCATTATATTTTTCTTGGAATAAAATAAAATAAGTTAATTATGCTGCAGATTTTGTAGGCGATTTGGTTGAAGGAAGCCCAAGAATGCTGATATAGTGTGGTTTGAGAGAAAAGAGGCATTTAGAATTGATATAAATGTCAGAAGAGTTGGGGGATGAGATGATTGTGTATGTTCTCCAGGAAAAGCTGACCTGATTTGTATCATGAAATGTGGCTTCTATGAAATGACAGGCTGAATCTGTTATAAGTGCCCAGCTCGGTACTGTATTTCGTACTGAACAATAAAGTTCAGAGAAGGAACATGGTGGTGGTGTGATTATCTATCTTGCTAGAAAAATCATATCTTGGAAGCAGAATGTAAAGATTTATTCTTGGTTTTAAGCCACAAAATCAGATTTTGGTGGTATACCATCCATCCTGCTTCTCATGCCTACCTATTTCACTTGTTTGAGCAGCAGAGAATGAAAGGAAATCACATAGCCGAGGACAAAGGAGTCTGCAGCTTCCTTCCTTCACACGTTCGGGCAGTGGAGGGGGGGGCTTTCTCGCACGCCTTCCGTCTTTCTCTGAAAGAAAGGGTTGTTGGGGCTGTTTGTGACTAAATGGGACAGAGAACATAGAGGGATGCTATGGAACATGGAGTCTAGTCCAACCCCTTCCCAAGGCAGGAGTCCTTCCTTCTCTTTTGAGAGCTGTCAGTGTCAGATATGAGGGAAATGGTTTTTGTGTGTGTGTATGAGAAAGAGGAGAGAAAGAATAAGAAAGAGAAAGAAAGAAAGTTGGAGAGAGAGATATGATAGAAGGGAAGGAAGGAAGGAAGGGAAAGAAAGAAAATAAGTGGGGGGAGAGAGACACACACAAGAAGGAAGGAAGGAAGGAAAGAAGGAAGGAAGGAAGGGAGGGAGGGAGGGAGGAAGGAAGGAAAGAAGGAAGGAAGGAAGGAAGGGAGGGAGGGAGGGAAGGAAGGAGGGAGGGAACTTATGATCACAATTGAGCCCAAAATTTTGGTTGCTAAGCAAGAGTGTTGTTAAGTAAGTTTTACCACATTTTCCAACTTGGTCATGTGACTGGGTCCATGACCACCAAGCCACTCCCACCCGGTCACATGACTGCTCAGCCAGTCCCACAAAATAGGCCACACGTAGAGAATAGGATCTAAAAAAATTTGAAACCCACCACTGGAATGAATGCATGGATATAAGGACAGCCCATTTGGTCTGTTTCACTACTATAGAATAGATTTGAAGTGTATTATTATTAATGGAGTAAAATTCACCCACTATCACTGCAACTTCCCAGTTCCCTCCCTCCCCCACATATATATATATAATTTGTCAAACATGTAAAAGAAAACAGGTATAAATATAAACATAAATATGAACACAATAAATGGGTACGGATAAATGGAGACAGTAGGACAAGGAAGGTAAGCATGCTGGATTGCTTATGCACGCCCCTTACAGACCTCTTAGAAATGAAGCTCAACAGTAGACAGTCTTAGATTAAAATTATGGGAATTTGGGGATATAACAACAGAGTTTGGTAGTGCATTCCAGGCATTGACCACTCTGTTGCTGAAGTCGTATTTTCTGCAATCGAGTTTGAAGCAGTTTACCTTGAGTTTGTATCTATTGTTTGCTTGTGTATTATTGTGGTTGAAGCTGAAGTAGTCATTAACAGGTAGGACGTTGTAGCATATAATTTTGTGTACTACACTTAGGTCAGACAGTAGGCGGAATAGATCTAGGTAGTACTACACCGTAAGAATACACGGTAGGTGGCGTAGTACCATAACAACTCCAAAGCATCAGTAAGATTATCCTAAGAAGTCCAAATAAATGAAATTCCGCTTTTGTTCCCCCCTCAAAAAAAAAACAAAAAAAACAACCTCCCATATAAAATCATTTTATGTAGTCAGTGAAAACTAAAGTGCATCTTTATAACTTCACTAAGAGTCATTAGGAAGATGTATTTGTTGACTACACACAGAACATCATCATTTTCTCTGATTGGGCATGGCAATCTATACTCCTGGAAGGATTGGCTTTTAATTATTCTATAAAACTGAAGATAGTGCTTAATAAATGCAGGGGAGGAGCAAAGAGCTCCTGATTAATGAAGCACAAGACTTCGATCATTTGTTTCTAACTATGTTCTCAACAATCTACTGTGGGAAACCTAAGATCTCAAGCCACCAGCTTGAAAGGATGACTAAACTGATTTGATATGGCACAAGGATTGCTATATTCCAGTGATGGTGAACCTTTTAGACACTGAGTGTCCAAGCTATACGCATTCATCAGGGCTTGGCTTTAAAAAAATTGCTACCTAGTCTGTGGGCATGGCCTATTTTATGGGTGTGACTTGGCGGTCATGTGACTGGGTGGGCATAGGAGATGTTATGGATTGGGTAAAATGTGGTGAAGCTCACTTAACTGCTCTTGCTTAGCAACCTAAATTTTGGGCACAATTGTAGTCATAAGTCAAAGACTATCTCTGCCATTCTCTGCATGGCAGCCTTGTCCTGTTAAACTCCTTTTCCTTTCTGGCAATTTTCCTCTCTATTAGAGGCACCAAAATAATCCAGACAACATAAGGTTTCCTGCTGCAGCAGAGAGTTTGACTAGATGACCTCCTAGTAGCCTTCTAGCCCTAAATTGCTGTGCTGTTTTTCTTTCTTTCTGCTAACAAAGAAATCTGTCTGAGGCTCATTCCACATTCCTGCCAGATAGACATAATGAGATAATAAGCCTATAGAAAGTTTGGCTCCATTCACAAACAGGAAATCATCCAAACCCTTTTAGAAACACAAAGCCCATATTGCACAAACCCCAAAACTTCAGAAACATAGAACCATATAAGAATCCTTCCTTTTTTCCAGTTTGTTGTTCAGCTAACCCAGAAACAAACTGCTGAATGTCACTTTGCAAACCTTCCGAGCAGCTTTTCAATTTAAGGCTTCAATTTAAAGTTTGCAGCATTAAGACTTGTGGACTTCAACTCTCAGAATTCCACAGAATTCCGCGTGCTCAGTTTCAGTTCTGATGTAAAGCGACAGCATTTGTTTTTCTCCTTTGCTGAATCTCCCAGCTGAAAAGTTAGTTTCCTTCTTTCTTTCTTTTTCTTTCTCCCTTCCCTTCCTCCCTCCCTCCCTCCCTCTCTCTCTCAAATACAAACACAGAGGTTGGATTGGATCTCTCCCCCCCCTTTCCCCCTCTCTCAAATACACACACAGAGAGATACAAGTTAGATTGAATATCTCTCCCAATGGCTTGAAAGCAGCTCCTCTGCCACTTCCCCCACATTCCCCCACTGCCTTCTCCAAACACCTCCCTCATTGCAAATGCAACATGCTGTTTGGGTGGGAAATGCCTGGAATGCAATAAAGCCCACCCACTCACCTCCTGCTTGTAGGCTGGGGTGAGAGGAGAGGCAGAGAAGCTGGAGGGGAGCTGATCGGGGCCCTCCAAAAGAAGGAGGCTGAGGGAAAGTATGCATGCTATAGAATGCCCCTTTGCCTGGCTTCCCTCCTCCTGTGGTCTCCTCAGTTCTTGCTTGTGCTCCCCCTCCCCAGTCTCTTGATTGCAGGTGGAGTCACATTGCCTTTTGCAAGCCTGCAGTCAGTGAAGCTGGGCTGGCTTTTTACATATCTTTATCCAGCGGTCGGGGCAGGGGGAATGACTTCCTCCCCAAGCCCCCATCCATTTCTCCCCCACACACATAGCTGGAAAAAGCTATGCAAAAAGCCAGCCCCCACTGACTACAGGCTTGCAAAAGGCAATGTGAGCTTCTGCCTGCATCAAACTACACTAGGGAAGGAAAGAGCATGAGCAAGCCAGGGCCCTTCCCTCCAGCCTTTGCCCAAAGCCCCACACCAGGAGGATGAAGTTTGAATTCCTTCTCCCCCCTTCCAACCCATGCATGCCTTTTCCAGCTGCTTCAGAGAGAGCTTCAATGCTGCTCTTGCCTCGGCTCCTCTGAAGAAGAAGCCCCATGCCTGCTTCCTTCACTTTGAGAAGGACCTTGCAAATGGGGGCAGGCCAGGGGACCGCACCAGTATAGGGGCATGGCCATGCCGCCACCGCTATGGCTACACAAACGTACAACCGATTTCCCCTCCTGGTACACCCATACTGGGAGCAACCCATCTCTGGCGTGCATACTCAAACTGAAAGATGTGCACACATGTGACCGTGCAATGCACTGACACATGCGCAGCAGAGTCCCGAAGTCCAGGTGGCCGGCAGAAGGCAGGGCAGCGCAGTAAGAGGTAAGATCTTTTTTGTCAACTTCTGTTTCATCGTTTGCAGGGAAACAGAAGCTTACAAAAGAAACGCCACGGAGATCTGACCTGGGGCACTGGCACGTGTGCCAGCAGAGAGGGCTCTCCATGCCACCTCTGGCAAGTGTGCCATAGGTTTGCCATCACGGCTATATTCTGTATTTCTAGGCTCAGAAATGTAGACTGTATTAGGCTGGTGTTGCTCTTAGTTGATTAAATATGTCTGTGATCTAGTTGTTTTATAATTACCTTAGGCTGTCTGTATATGTTGGAATTCCTACAGACTTTGAGGCTTTATTATAAGCAGAAAAGCTTATTTTAATTCAGATCATCAAAAGGCTCAACAGGACAGAAAGATCTGTAGCACCTTTTTCTAGACTCAAATTGAAGAAGAAAGTCCTGGGTGAAAGAACTAAGAATGTCCCAGCTAGACTGTCTAAGATTATTAGGAAAGGGAAGCCTAATTAATTATCTTTTATTAAGAACTCTGGGCAGAAAAAGTCCACCAGTGAGGTTTTAAATTGTCTATCCTCCTAGTTTGTAACAATAAATGCCTGCTACAATTGCTAAGATGTATGCAATCCAAGAGAAATCTGAATGCGCTAGAGGTCTTTTTTTTTTGCAGATGATAAAGGAAGCAATTAAGCCAAGGCCATAGTTGGGCTTCTGGAATGAATTCACAAAATTACTTCTGAATGCTCTGGGGTACTTGGGTGGGTGAGGCTGGGCCAAAGTTTAATACATCAATTTTTGGCAGCAGCACCTCTTCTGAGATTCACTGAAAACTGAAAAAGAAGGGCTGCTGTAATGAATGGCAGAGAAATACAGTGCTCATTGAAACATGCTTTTCAAATCATGGAGGTGTTGGAAATTGGATGATATGTACATTCAAAGAAACAAACAAACAGTTTTTGAGGACAGTGCTGGAATTTGGGAAGCAAAGCAAAATACAAATAACAACCAAGCGATTCTTGGTAGTCACAATGTCTGAGTTATAGTGTCTTTTATAGTTATCTCTTCAGAGTCCGCTAAACTCTTTACAGTTTTCATGAACTTTATTCCCAGACATAAAGAGGTAAAGGACTATGTATACTTGGGAACAAGTGAATGGAACTCAGCTGAACTCCTGGGATCACACTGACAGGCCTGTATTTTTTTGTGTTATCACCTTATGATAACACACACAAGTAATAATGTTGCTAGACTCAGTCGGCAAATTACAAAATATGTTGAATGTCTGATTGAATTTAACACATTAAAATAGGTTGGATAAATTCTTTGCAATAAATAATTGGATTGCTTCTGTACTAGATATATTGCATGCTATATTGCCTGGTAGGTTAGTTTGCTGATTTTGAGTCAATCTTGATTCCTGATGACTGCCATAACAAATACCTTCAGTTTTCTTGCAAAGGTTTTTCATAAGTGGTTAGCCATTGCCTGTTTCACAGGATTGAGAAAGAATGGCTGGCCCAAGGTCAAACAATTGGTTCCATGCCTAAGGTAGGATTAGAACTCACAGCCTTCTGATTTCTAACCTATACCAATGCAGGCTCTTAATTCCATTGAATTGGATTTTTGGCATACAAAAATTCTACAAGGAAGCAGTATTTACAATTTTTAAGATTGAATATCACAACTCAAGGTGACTAGAGTGATGCAAGAAATAGCCTATAATGGGTGGTTGTTGGTAAAATGCCGAAAACATTTACCCAATTTTTAACCCAAAGATGATTTTTCAAGAGGCAACTGGACTTCCTTTTTTTTCTTTGAAGATGTTTTGCTTCTCACCCAAGAAGCTTCTTCAGCTCTGACTGAATGTTGGGGAATGGAAGGATATATACTCCTTGCAGACAGCCAATCATTTGCATTATTTTAGAGAGTCGTTGAGGCTACCCAAAGGTTCATCTGTGTCATCAGGGTAACCTGAGTAGTGCAAATAGGTATATAGCCTTCTTGGAACTGTTGAAAGGACTGTGGTGTAGACTGGAGATAGATGAGGTTGTATCCCTCCCCCTCTGTTGAGAGAGGGCCATTCAATGTTGACAGAGATGGCCTCTTTGAACCCTCTTTCAAACCAGCAGTCCTCTCTGTACAAAATGTGGACTTTGCTATCTTCAAAAGAGTGGTGTTTGGCTTTTAAATGCGTGTGGACTGCTGAGTCTTGTTCTGATGGGTTTGTTCTCCTATGTTGTGCCATGTGTTTATGAAGTGGTTATTTTGTTTCCCCAATGTACAGATCTGCACATGGCTCACTGCCTTGTACTGCATATACTATACATGTTGTTCAGGTTGTGTCTGGATGTTTTATTCTTGGGTGAACAAGCTTCTACCTGTGCATTCTTGGGTTTGAAGTGTGCACATATTTTGTGTTGGCTGAAGATCCTCCTGAGCTTTTCCAATATTCCTGCAATGTATGGAATGACAACATTGCTTTGTTTATTGTTCTCTTCTTTGTCTGTTGTGGAGGAGCCCCTGTTGGGTCTTTTTTGAACAAACTGAGCAAGGTGGTATATGCACTACAATGCAATGAGCCATGTGCAGATCTTATTTAATTCCTTCTGTCCAGCCAATGTTTCTCTAGGCCAAATGTTATGCTTGAAAGTTAACTCAAGCCTATTTCTTAATATAAATGCTACTGATTATTAATTTGTGTGTAAAATAAGGTTGTTAACTTTATTAATGAATAGTATCGGTTATCAGACCTTTAGCACAATGTTTATTATTTAGAAGAATGTTATCAATGTACTGCTTGGATTTTCACAGAAGCAGCCTTATCATTATTCAAAGCGAGACAGCGAAACAAACATCAAATTTAATTGTGTTAACCAGACTTCAAAACTATAATCTGTATACAACAGCTAATGCTTTCATTACTTATCAATTCACTTATAATTATGCTATACACTCCAAAAAAGTTAAGCACTTAGTAAATAAGAGTAGATTTTTCTTGACTGTTTACACATTGACTAAAAGAATAAATATAGACTCGGGAGAAAAAATAGATGTTTAGCTTTAATAATTAAGTATTATTGCTGTGATTCCAGTCATTGCTTTGCTGCATTCCATATATTGCTGCCTGTCTGTTCCTATATATTGCTGCCTGTCTGTTCCTATACTTGTGTCAGGCCTGCAGTTATATCCCTTTTAGGATTTTTGGCCTGCTACACTCTCCATTTTTTCATTATGCTGTTTCATTAGTGTAGTAATTGGGAGGGGGAATAGAAAGGAATAGAATTGTGGAATATGTTGTTGTCATTCCTTTCTAGAAGCCCAAGGTCATCTTTTGTCTCTGCACCTTTGCACCTGACCAGAACCAGCTGGATGAAGATGCCAGCGTGGCCGAAGAAGATTTGACCATGTGATGGATTGATGGGTGTGGGGATAAGATCATGAACTTTCAACTGGGTGGAATCCCAGGAAGTTTTCAGATTTGGGATTTCCACAGTTCGTTGCCAACATATCTGTCTTATTAAATTGGAACTTTAAGGATAGCTCTTCCTTGGACTCTGATTTAATTCTGCATGATATTTGGAACGCTGACAACTTGTTTATTTCATTAGTTGGTGGGTTGAGGAAGACTCAGAATATTTTTGAAGTTCCCAGTCATATTTTAGCCCCTTTTCTCCCTGAAAAGAGTCAACATTTAAAAAATTTTTTTTAAAAAAAGAGTCAACAACCATCACCAGAATCACAGAGCTGATCAATGGAAAGGAATGGGACAAAGTCGTCAAGGCCTATTCCACCATCAGGAATATGTAGAAGCCATGACTGTCCTGTTTCTGGAAAACCACAAAGGAGTCTTCCCATCTCCCTTCTTTTAATTTGGGTTTCATTGAGGAAACCAAAGGGTGCCATTGTTTGTGTGTGTGAAATAATCTTTACTGCCTATTTCTCCAGTCAAATAGAATAGCGGCATAGAAACAAGACTATCTCAATCCTACACATCAAGTATGTGTAGCCTTATTATCTTGAGAAAAAGAGCATTTAAAAAAGATTTATACATTGTGAAGCCCCAAAACTACACCATCATGTTTGGTAAGGTACAAAGATCCAGAGGGGAATTTCCAAGGGGGTGCCCTAAAAACAGCCCTAAACTTATAACCTTTCATTTAGCGGCCATGGGAAGTTACAACAGTGTTGAAATCATCACCCGCCCTCCAGTCAGAGCCAAAGAAGTTTCTTGGAAGAGAAATGAAATGTCTTGTTGTGGGAGCTTCATCACTGGAGGCTTTCAAGGGGAGATTGGACTGCCATTTGTCGGTGACGGTGTAGAATCTCCTGCTTGAGTGGGCGGTTGGACTAAATGACCTACAAGGTCCCTTCCAACTCTGTTAATCTATCCATCTAAATACTGATAATAGAATTTTGTTTTCCTTACCAATCCTAAAGATGCTTATCTTTGGAAAGAAATTTTTTGTGAAATTTGTAAAAACCCGGTTAAGGCTGAAAGGCGAGAACATCTTTATTTACAACTTGGTTGCCCTCAGATTAGTAGTCGAGAAAAACCAAAACATTACACAGACATCTATGTCTAAATGAGGCTGTCACAGTTGCATGCAGATTGCCCTTGTTTTTGAAGGGCACAAAAATCTGATAATAGCGAGAGTGATTAGAAACCAAAAGGATGAGATCAATTATGGAAATTATATTTATTCCTTGAATAGCTATTTTGATACGTAATTAGAAGTTCAATAAAACATAGAACAAATAGGGATCATTTTTTAATTCTCATCCCCAAATTAGAAATGACATTTTTATTTTGCATTGATATTCCAAATGGCAATGTCATGCAATTTCTAATCTAACTAGTAAATGAGTGTCCTCCAGGATTAGGAATTTATTTTTATGTGCACTCCAGCAATTTGTTTATCCACTTTTGGTGTATTTTGGTTTAAGGTAATATAATTGGCAGTAGCATGGTGGCCTAGTGGTTAAGATACCTGGCTTGTCAATTGAAAGGTTGGCAGCTTAACAGCCAAGCACCACAAGACTGGATGAGCTCCTGTTCTTGCTCCAGCTCCTGCCAACCTAGCAGTTCAAAAGCATTCAAATGCAGGAACATAAATAGGCATGCAAATGCAGGTACATAAATAGGTACCACTTCAGTGGGAAGGTAACAGCATTCCATGTACCTCAGTGTATAGTCATGCTGACCACATGAGTCAGAAGCATCTTTGGACAAAGCTGGATCCCTTGGCTAGGAAATGTAGATGAGCATTACCCCCTAGAGTCATATATAATTGGACAGGGGAAATCTTTGCCTTTTTGTTTTAATGTAATGGCAGTGTAAAACTCTATTCTATTTTAAGGAATGGTGTAACATCTTTTGATTTCTCCTTCATATTTAGAAGATAATAGAAGTTTCGAGTTTATTTTGAGTTATAATAGTATAATAGTACTAAACTGCTTGTTTTCCCTATTTCTGCTAAAAGATAAATTTTAACACAGCTGTAGCATATTAGGGATGACCCAACATTACTAAGTTGACACTTGTCATTGCACAGTTACCAAACAACTCAGGTGCTGTATATTTGTATGACAAAAGGTGATATGATGCAATCAGGATATCATGTAGACACAATCCTGAGGTTTTGGTACCAAGTGTAAAAAATCAACCTCCTGGTGCATGGTTTGGTGCAAGATAGGTGTAAAAGAGCCTGGTGTTGCCCTTTGAGATTGGACCTTTGATACAGATCTGGTGTTGTCTACATTGGCCATTGTGTGGCCTCTAGTGTTCTAATGGAACTCCTAACAGCTGAAGGGGGAGCATTTATGTAGATTTAATGCTAGGTGTTGTGTATATTGGCCTGTCTTGCAATCTCCTTGCTGTTGTTCCATTGGGATTGCTAGGAATATAATCTAACTGTTGGGTTGGCAATATATAAATCATGTAACAATGCTGTACCTGTTTTTTTAAATCATGCTGAAAATGTGATTGGTTGCTGTTTCCTCAATCGGCCATAAGATGGAGCCAGAATCACTGTTAGATGCTGATCTGATCTGATCTGAGGGTTTTGGAAGCTGGCTGTTAGAAGTGCCATATTGTGATCAATGTGAGCTATTGTAAATTTTGCAACTGCTAGCAAACTTTGTGTACCAGACTGTTTGTATTATTATGGACTATGTTATTTGGATTATCCCTTAACTGAAAGATGTTGATGACTGACTGTCTTAACTGTGTATGACGTAGACTGTTTGATGGACTCTGATACATCTATATTCCATGAAAGTAAAAGCCTACTTAAACTGCAGTGTCTCTGTATGCTGGCTTGTCTGTTCTCCAACAACACTCTCACAACGCTTCTCTGAACACACTCGCTCTCCCAATGGGGAGCTTACCTAACAGGGATCCCAATATTTGAATGGATATTTTGCTTGGTATGTTATGCTTTTGTATTTGCTCCCTGCTAAAGTTAATAATAAAGTTTGACATTTCCTTACTTATTGGTATGTTTATTATCTCTGGGTCCTCAAAGAAATAATCATTTGGCCATTGCCTGAGACTTGGCAATACAGGTTATATTTAGCTATCATCTCCCTATTTGAGGGACTGAGAATAATTTGTAGTGGTGTATGTTTGTGTGTGTGTGTGCATAAACTTTTGTTGTAGTAATTTCAGAACAAGATAGAGAGCCAGCCAGACATCAACAAGTTTATTCTAGATATCTATTTAAAGTAGACATCTAGAATAACTCTTAGTGATATCTAGCTCCCTTTGTACGTTCCATATTTAAAAAAGGTTACCTTGCATTGGCCAAAAAGATTTGCAACCAATCTCAAGAGTGGAAAACTACTCAGTGAATTTAAAGCAATGTACAATACAATTTCTGTCTGGCCTCTCCAGAAAGCAAACATTCCACTTTTATGCATTTCAGATTTGCCCATTCCTTGATGTATCATTTTAATAAAGCATGGAGAAATTCAATGCATTGTGATATTTTCTCTCCCCACACTTTCCGACTGCTTTTTAGAATATGAATGGAAAATGGAAAGTTCAATAATTCATAAACAATATCTCTTCAGTGGTTTATATTATTATTATTATTATTATTATTTTGCCAGGAAGTCTTCAGAAAAAGTGAGAATAATATTGCTGTGCATTGTGAATTCTTTCTTGGCCTGAAGAAAATCCCTTTAGGAAGAATGAAGCTTAATAAACAGAAATGTCTGAGAAGCAACCAAACCCTCGATTCTGGGCAGATAACTATAGCTCCCCTGTTATTTCTATTAAAGCTCATTTAATTGCCCAAATTTCTTCCTGGCATTCTCCTCATGCCCAACATCTCATTTCCATGACTTCATTTCCATTCTCTGTCTTCTGTCTGATTGTTTCTGAGCAGTTAGAGCTAACCCCCTGAAACCAAAAGTATTTTCCACTTATGAGTCTGTTCCTCTAACATCTATTTCAATATTTACGGCTTTGGCCACCTTCCTCTGTCATCTGAGATGTCACTAGGCATTTGGGGAAATAATTTATTGCTTTACGCAAGTGCATAAAATCAGCTTCCATAGGACACAGAAAAGCTCCCTGTTAAATGAGCAATAGAGCTCATTTTAATCTTTCCTTCTCCCATCACAGACTTACAAGTTAATAGACTTTCCACTATCATTAGTGCAGGACGTAGTGACCCAATGAGATTTTTGGCAAATATTCTTGTATGCCTTCCGGAAAATCTTAAGCATCCTCACTATTCATCCAGCTTTATTTATTACATTTATATGGTCCTTATTTTCTTAGGATGGGAAGAATGGGAATTTTGATTGCATGTGAGGAGTGGAGGGACAATGTCACATTCTTTTCCCCAGATTTGTACAATAATATCCAAATTCACCTAATGTTTAACAATAGCAATGGCAATAGCAATAGCAGTTAGACTTATATACCGCTTCATAGGGCTTTCAGCCCTCTCTAAGCGGTTTACAGAGTCAGCATATTGCCCCCAACAACAATCTGGGTCCTCATTTTACCCACCTCGGAAGGATGGAAGGCTGAGTCAACCCTGAGCCAGTGAGATTTGAACAGCCGAACTGCAGAACTGCAGTCAGCTGAAGTAGCCTGCAGTGCTGCATTTAACCACTGCGCCACCTCGGCTCTAATCTCCTATAACAAATCTCCTATAAACTCATCTGGCCAGGAAGATTAGCTTTTGTCATGCAGGAAAATGCATATTCATACATCCGTTTCATGCTGAATGGTGCCCATTTGTACCACATGCCATGCTTTGTTCCCTGAGGAAGTTCCCTGAAGATGGGCTCCAGCATGAATCCGAAAGCTCAGAAGACTAAATATGTGACCGCAGTGACCGATTCAGATTGGATCCTGCAACATTATCCTGGGAAACAGGATGTTCACCTACATTCATTCCCTCCTTTGTATTTTAATATACTGTAATACAGTGATGTCTATAAGGGACATTGCACATAATGCAAGCTATTCTGACAGATTTATGTAGAATATTGCACTTCTAACTTTAAAAAATCCTATATCAATCTTTAGTTATTTTTTGCTGAATTTACAAAAAGGGAACATTTAGAAAAGTGGCAAATAAAATGCATGAATAGCTGCACAATTATCCTGCCTTGTGCATGTCTTGTGATACGTCCTGGTCTGAAACAAAGCATAAAGTTGTCCAGAGTGTATTAACTTAGATGTTATTTAGAATGATCTAGGACTCAATGGGTGTTCCATATCCAGAGGCATAGCTTGCCACAGATATAGAGAATGTATAATGAGAGGGGGAGCTATTGTGTTCAGAACTTGTTTGAAGCCTCCTTGAGGGATTAGATTGACTTCTGTGGAAATAGGTTGTTTGATTATGGGACATAAGCGTGATGGCCCCTTTATGAATGTTGATGTTGAAAGGATGGAACTGCATATTGTGATTCTACCAACCTTACCCAGGTTTGCCCAGAAGCTATAAGTAAAAAGGCAGCAGTATGGCAAGGCAAAATATTCAGCTGGGTATAGTTGCTTTTCAAATTCAAAATAAATTTGGGAAGATTCAGAATGGAAGAGATAATGTCATGGTATATATCCCTGTCACTTTTTATACTTACAATGCTGGGGACTGTTATAGGAGTTATTGATGACAGTTTCTTGGAATTATGATCTCTAATAAGTAAGAATATTGTGGAGCAGGGAACATTTGAACTCAACCCAAACCAACCGACTTAAGATATCTTTATATTCCCTGTCAACAAAGAGAGCAAAGATTGCCAAGATGTTTGATAGAACTCTAAACTTGATATTCCAACTTTCCGTTTTGCTTTTGCTTTCTATTTACAGAATTTTAACATGCGATGCTACATTCTTCTCAGTTCTTTTATTCTTTCCCTTTATAGTTTGTCATTTTTGTATGCTAATAATATAAAAAAGCACAATTTTGTACTTAGATTTAGAATCTTTAATAAAGAGCCCAATTTGTAATCTGTCATATATTTTCAGAGCAATAAAGCTATAACAAATTTGAGTAATTTATTCTTGTGATATTGCTTGTTTTGTGATTATAAGCAACTGAGCTTATAAGGGATAAGCTACAAACACTAGAATTTTGCTGTATGCATTTCAGTAAAAATTTGGTTGTAATTTTATTTCCAGCCATTCATCAAAAATTCTGATGTGGTGTAGTTTAATCAGTCTGTCAAGTGAGTAAAGAATCTTATTTAATTAATTCTCTTCAGATATCCAATTGGCCAATTCACTATTAGTACTCAATAAGGCTAGGTGGCATGGTGACTTAGTGGTTAAGATTCTGGGCTTGTCAGCTGGAAAGCTAGCAGCCCAGGTTTGAGACCCAAGCCCCACGTTATGCATAAGCTGCCATCCTTGCATCAGCTTTTGCCAACCTAGCTGTTTGAAAGCATCCAAATGTGAGTAGATAAATAGATACCACTTTGGTGGCAGGATAACAGAGCTCTGTGATGTCATGCTGGTCACATGATCACGGGAAATATCTTTGGACAGAGCTGCTCAGTGGCCTTGAAACAGGGATGAACACCATCACTTTGAGTCAGCAACAATTAGCAGGATAAAATCCGCAGGGATTGCTTACCTTTACTCGTAGAGTATTGTATTCAACTCCATAAAAATCAAATATAATTAGTTTTTCAAATAATAGCAGAACTGTTTTTAGTTTCATAAATTAATTACGAATTACTTTTTAATATTTAATTTTCTCTCTGTCAAATTCTATTTTACCAATAGGTCAGAAACCAAAAGCTTTCAAAAAGGCTAGACTCAAAGACAAAATCTCCTTATTTTCCAGATATGATTTTATTTTAGTTGGTTGGTTCATTTGCAAGTTATGGTTGCTTCCCTTGCATTGCATCACTTGACTATAATCATACAAATGAATGAAATTGAATGGTGCACTTTGACTAAAGGTGATGGTATATTATCAACACAGGATCTATATGACAGTATTGGTGCATTATGTTGTGCTAATTTTTACTCTTGTGAATTGACTTCCTGGTTCTTTTAACTCTTTCTGTGATCTTTGAGTTTCTCAACATCTCCCCCTTTTTTTCTCAGTGCAATTAATCCACCATTCTTACAACTTTGTGGTTCTTTAGCTCATTCTAGAAGCTTTCATAGTAGATTGGCTTCCCAAATCATTTATCAAGTCAGATCTTGGATCTCCTTATTTCTTTTTTATGTTCACTTTGTGAGCTTGCCATCTGTCCCATTTTATTTTTAAGTTTACCTGTCATCAGATTCATATATCACACATTTTAGATGTATTTTTTCTAAGAGCACAGGGCAGTTTTCATTGGGATCTCCCTTGTTTTGATTGGCTGAAATGAGTGATAAACCTAAAGTTACCCAATACATTTCCATGAGTGGTTGCGGATTTGAACTGGATAAAATCAATTTTGCCACTATCATTTTCTCTATTATTGTTTCTTCCTTGGTCTTTCATTTCTTTTTCGGTGTTTATAGTTTTAATTATTGTTACTGTCAAGAACCTGAAAACTTCTTTTGTCTCTACTATATTGTTCTTGCTCTGTTTTTATTGCAGATTCTGCTTAGCTGCTTTGAACCCATTTGTCTTTCTTTCTCAACTCTGTTTTAATGTGATTATTATCATCTTCAAGCTAGTATTCATTCTGCAGAAAACCTTGAATATAAAGCTCTGTTCAAATTATTCTAATTATGAGGACATTTTTGATCTCCTGCACCTTCGTAGGAAAAAAAGACACACACACACACCATTTTCTTCATACTCATTTCTTAATTGCCTATGGAATTTATATATGAAAGATCTAGAAACTGGTTCTGTTGACCAATGTCACAACATCCACCTTTATTTGTTTTTAAAGCAGCTTAAGCATATCCATGCAGCAGCTGTGACAAGATAACTGCTAGAGGCTGTGACTTTAGCAACCTTAGAAGAAAATCCATTTCGAAATAATGAAGCATTCTTGCTTCTTGCTTTGCATACAGTTGTTCCTGCAAGGCAGTTGAAAATGTGATGCACACCCCTTGATTTGACAAACAGGAAATGAAGCTCATTGTGATAACATTCACCGCACACAAACAGCTTAAACCTCCTTTAGCAATAGTTCCCAATTTCCCTTCCTTACTTTTAAACAAAGATGGGTAGAAACCCTTCAGTATGTCAAGTAGTAGCTTCTCCAATGTTCTCCGCGTCCTTTATAAATCATCATGTTTTATAATGAATCTTATTTCCTAATGTCACAGAAACAAGTTTACTAATTTGCCACAAATAAACAGAATCAAATTGCAGAAAGATGTTGTGGCCCGCCAGCTGCCAGCGGAGCTGGTGGCAGACGTGGCCGATGATGAGGTTGGGGAGGAGCTTGAGCCAGTCGTGGAGTCTGGGGAAGGCTCTGATGGATGCTCTGTGTTGGAAGCAGAGATAGAGCCAGGGCCATCTGACATTTCCCAGCTGCCTGTGGAGTCAGAGATAAGTGGGGAAGAAGAACAGCTGGGGCCTGTTACAGATGTCCTTATGTGCAGAGCTGTCAGGAGAGGAGAACAACTGAGTACCAGGAGCCAACTCAGAGAGAAAGGCACACGTGGATGCTGAGTGGCCCCTCCCTGGCTGGGGAATAAATAGAAGCAAAATGGGAGTGACGTTGTGGGAAACAACCATTCAGATTTATTTAGGAAGATTTACTCATCTTGATTTGTGTCTCAGAGACTGCTTGAGAGAGTTTAATTTACAGCGTTGTGGCTGGAAGCTCCCAGCCTGGCAATTATCTAAGAACTGATAAGATCTGTACTTAAGTTAACTCTTGGAAGGAGTATTGCCTGGACTTTTTTCTGTGTGAATGACATGAAGTTAAATAAATAGGGTTTTTTCGGGATAAGGGTTTCTGTTTCTTGGTTCTGCTAAGGCTGGGTCAGAAGAAAATATGACTTCACAGATGGAGAAGTGTGCTATAGTTCAGATTGAGAAGACATATCGGTCTTCATGCATTTGATACTCTCTGAACATCTGGGTGAAAAATATGAAGGAATCAAGAGCTTGAAGGGATTCCTGCATAATTTCACAATGTTGTGACTTTACTGCTTCCCCCCCTTCCATCCAATGATGTCAGATTCTCAGAGACTTCCTTGACAAATCTCTGCAGTTTTCTGGGTGAAGTCTTTAGGAGTTGTTTGCCATTGTCTCCTGCCTACGGCTGTTAGAAGGTGACTGGCCCAAAGCCAGCCAACTGGTTTTGTGCCCAAAGCAGGACTGGAACTCAGGGTATCCCAGTTTCTAGCCTGATGCCTTAACAACTGCACCAAACTGGCTCTTCTGCTGACTTCATTGTACATTCACTCAAATAAAGAAAATACTCTCTCTTAACCTTTTACAACCGATAGAGGTTTTTGTCATCTGTTTTCATGTCTGCAGGCAGGAGAGGGCCACAAAGCAGAAACTATTGATCATTCTTTCTGGGTTGACTGTAAACTGCTTTCAGCTTTTATTTCCCCCACCTGGAACAGGCTAAGCTTCAAATAGGATAGGGTTATTTATCAGAATCTCTGTAACCCAATGCTGTGATCTGGGAAAAAAGAAAACATCTCATAATATTCCTGTCTGTTAGATCACGCGGCTGCGTCCTACCGATTTGTATCCACCTCATGAAGAAAGACATATTATTTTCTCCTCTCTTTCTTGTCAATCTGCTTGGTGTTAGCAGAATTTGTCCGACTGCTAGCGCAGCAGTAGCCACAAATGGGTCTCTTAGCTTTATTTGTGAAGGAAAGAATTTCCATTCACTGCTACCGAAGAAAGAAAAATAATAGTAAACTTCTGCCCTCTTTGGACAGAAAGAAGCCATATTTTTATTTAGAAGATAAGCAGAAATTTGCAGTGGAGCATAGATTTAAGGACTCTTTAGGGTGCTTTTTAAATACTTAGCCCAACTAGAATATAGTTGCATAACAAGCCACCACCTCTCTCTCTGAGGGAACTTTACAACCTGTGGACTTCAACTGTCAGAATTCCTGAGCCAGCTAAGCTAAGCTGGCTCAGGAATTCTGGGAGTTGGAGTCCACAGGTCATAAAGTTGCCATAATTGCCCACCCGTGCTTTAAGGTAATACTTATTAGATTTCCCCCTTTCTTGAGCGTTCAGAATAAGTCACCAAACGTACACTTAAATGACGGTCTTAGGTTGTGCTGAAGAGTTTCCCCCTCCCATTTTGCTTGTCATGAGAGTTATTTTAATTTTAAACCAATTTAATACAGTGTCAGCTTCGATAATGTCAGTGTCACCACCACACCTTCCTGCTACGGAGCAATTGCGGCAGTTGCCTAAGTCCTGCTGCAATTGCCTAATACAGTGGCCAAGCATGTCACTGCTCATAATTTAAGCCTGACATTGGGAAGATTAATTTACTGTGAAAATGACCCTCCAGAGACCAGCCTAGGCACCGGATGAATCATAGTTTAAAAATGGGACATTTCGGTGGTTTCTGAACTTCTAATTAAGTCCTTCAAAGAACCATGGATTGTACATTAGTGATAACTTCTTCTGTTTCCCCAGGGTCCTGAAACGTAGTCCATGGCTGACAATAGTATGACATCTGGAATTCAACCCATAGCTGGCAAATTAAACTCAGAAAGCTATCTGATATTATTGGTATTTCAAGTATCTTTCCAGATGATTACAAAATGCTGTGACACCAGCAACAGGTACTCAAATATTCACAGTCAAGGAACATCTACAGTTTCACTGGTGCCATGTTTTACTAGTAAACAATATAGAATATACTCTATCACTCATGATAAAATACTTGTCTTTTCTCTTTCATACTTGGCTACTATTATCCTAGGTGTTAGCTGCAGTGTATGAAGATCATAAATCTGGAAAACCAAACCTTTTTGTACTTCCTTTCCCCAATAATGGTTTCAGATGTGTCTTGAATCTTTCGCTATCAAGGTAGGACTGCTCAAGTAATACTTAGACTTTGCTTGAAGTAAATCATATTAATCATCCATAGAAATGATTTTTTTCAGTGCTCACCTTTTGTGCAGCAGGACTGGATTGATAATATGAGGAATATGAGATTACATTGTGATTCATCACTGCTGTATTCTGAAAGATACTCGTGGCTTTTGAAGATTAATCCCCTGTCCCTTTATACTGTGTATTTGCACAATATTAGGATTTGATCTTAACAGATGAACAGTATCGCTCGCTGTGCCTACCAACCAGTCTTTTTTCCTCTGACTTTCTCCTTTTGTTCTTTTACTATATCAATTTATTTAGATCACTATCTATCTCTATTTATCTATTCTCAGAGGTGATGAACAGACAGTACAATTTACTATACTGAACATCTAAAAATCCAGTCTCATTTTATATATAAAATGTCATTTCTCTTAGCTTTGTTGAGTCAAAATTGTGGGAAATTGGAAAGGGCAAAGGCTTGGCGAAGGAGAATACTTCACTACAATACATTTCTTATCCCGAATTAGCCAAACATTCATTCATTATAAATTACATTACAAGCCATACCAAATAAAAGAATAACCCTTACAACAAAATGCACCTTTATAATATAGTCCCTTAAATAGCTTTGACTGCTTGCTTCTCTAGTGAGCCAAAAACAATATTGTATTTTCAGTCCTTTACTGAGAACTGAGACTTCCTGCCATGGGGTCTTTAGCTATTGCAGATTTAAGGGTACTATAAACTAGCAAACAAAAATATCCCCAGCTGTAGGAACAGCAACAGTGCAACTGTTGTTGCCCATATACAATACATTTGCAACAAAATTCAAAGTAGAAAAATGTATTCAGTGGAGCAGCTGAATTCTCAGAGCCATTTGTCATCCAGGGTGAGTACAGGCAAAGCTTTCTCAAACTGTTTTACATGGAGGAGATTGTTCCACAGTGACATATCTACCAGTGACATATCTATCAGTGTCACCAAGACTTGTCTGTCTGTCTATCATCCATCCATCCATCCATCCATCCATCCATCCATCCATCCATCCATCCATCCATCCATCCATCCATCCATCCATCCATCCATCCATCTATCTATCTATCTATCTATCTATCTATCTATCTATCTATCTATCTATCTATCTATCTATCTATCTATCTATCTACTTTTCTCCAAATTTGGCCCTAGGTTCTACCTCTGCCTTTTCCAATAAGCAACCAAGTTGAAAGATCATTTAAAAAGCAATTTATTATAGTACTCTGATAATGTGTGGTCTCCCTATAAAAAGGGGGAACCCCAAGAAATGGATTACATTTACTTTTATAGTTAACACAACAAAAAACTTCAAAGCAAAACGATGATTGGTTTAGAAATAGTCATCTGTTCAGCTACATCCCAAGAATGACAACATAGCCATAAGAAAGAGCATTGTATTGTCAGTAAAAATAAAGAAAACATTTGCAAATGGAAAACATAAAAATGGGTTTGGGTAAGATACATTCTCAGCGCTTCTCAACGTTGGCTTGACTACTTGACTAGTTCATGAAGTCCTGAGAAGAGCTAAAAATTAAACTTATCAACAATGTATTGAAAGCTGTCAGTCCTGGTTCCCAAGAGGCTTTTTCTTGAAGATTAAGGTTTATGGGAAATTATTAGCCATACAACTGAAAAAGCAAATTTAAAATACAAGAAAACTCATGTTAATTAGCCAGTGCAACAGTATTACAAAAACCGTGTTTCAAGTATTACAAAGGCCACCCCATGTGGCTGTCACTATAGTTTATTAAGAGTTTCTTTCGTAGCATGAAATACAAACAGAAATAAAGACAATGGAAAAACAGGAAAGCAAAGAGAGTAGAGGAAATAAGTAAGGGAAGGGGGCGGGGCGGGGCGGGGAAGATACTGAATTTAGTAGTTGGAACAGTAAAAATGTGCAATAGGCCAGAACTCACAATTGTAGTCAAGTAGTTAGAGAGTGCTGACTCATGCATGATATAATCTATGCTATGATTGGTTGCTGTAAGTATAAAGTATAAAGGGGGAGTTTCCCTTTCCCCCCTTTTTCTTGTGTGTGTTCTGTATAGTGCTTGGTTTACCTCATGATGTTCCTCTGTTCCTGACTATCTTGTGTTGTTTCTTTTTCGATGATGACAAAAACTGCTGTATAAAGTTAAATGTGTGTGTGGGGGGGGGGTTGTGTGTATGTGTGTGAGAGAGATATATACCATTACAAGTTTGTGTTAGTGTCTCTGACTTCATCTAGACACAGCTGTGCAATTCTGCGACGAAAGAAATTAAAAACAAACAAACAAACTTCTAACTTTTTTGGGGGTCCAGTAAGATACATAGTAAAGTTATACTAGCTGCTTTTTAGTTATGCCGACTAATAACCACTAGCCATTTCTATAACAATAACCCGCCTAATTGTCAAGACTTGCTCATTTGCCAAGAAACTTAATGATCCTTGGCTGAGGAAGGTAAGATTAAAAAAAAAAAAGATATCTTCTGATGCACCAGCCAGAATCTTCAATGTACTATCTGGTGGTGAGGTTGGTGGCAAAGTGACAGGACAGTACCTTGTTCAATGCACGCTAGGCTGAGCATTTCTCTCCCAGCTAGATGGATCTGGAAATCTTCCCAGATGTTACGGTACATTTTGTACTTGTGGCTCTCACATCAGCGCTGGAGCTTGGCTGAAGGGAAATGAAGGAGAGGATTGCACTTGTTTCCTCTGAGTGTCTAATTTGATGGGTGGGGAGATAATTTTTTTTTCCTGCTTTAAAAAAAAATTATTGCCAAGAAAGAAAAAGGAAAATCAGTACGATGTTGGCGAGCAGGTGAAAAATGTGACACCTGTCTTGCTAGATACTATCTGAACAGCATGAGGTATGCAGGTTGTCTCAGATTCTTGAAACATTTGCAGAATTTTCCCTGCCATTTTGCACTCCTTGGAGAAGATGGGAATGAGACTTATTTATAAAATGCTATATATCAACAGAGCTATTAAGACAAGCCCATTGCTTTTTTTCCTAATCATATCACTTTTTTAAAAAAAAAGCTCTCTTCTAAATGTATTCAGTCTAATAAAGTGTAAATTCTATTGCATATGCATTGGATTATAAACCCTACTATTCTTAATTACCAATAATTATGGCAGGGGCTAAAGCAGTCTAGCAACATCTGGAAGGTTATGGATGGCTCCTCCTTGTGTGCAATTTTTGACTCCGGGAGTCAAAAAATGGCATTTACAAATGAATGAAAAGCAAGTCCAATCCCATTTATTAATTTCTCCTATGCAGATGGCAGGAGGTAGATAACAATGCTTTTTTTGTGTGTGAAAAGAAGCTATTGACAGATCTATTCTGAGCATACTTGATGCATTTTATTTCATCGTCATTGGGCGGAATTAATTTTCTTCTCAATCATCAGATTAGGTGGCAATCTAAATCCCACTTCTTAGGGCATTTGTCCCTTGTAACTTGGTGGGATTTACTTCTGAGCAACAATTAGATACATTTTCACAGTGAGAAGTCAGACTCGTGGGGCCCCATGACTAATGAATGAAACAAATCTCTATTACATGATTCTTTGTAGGGATTAGGTTGATTTGTTTGTAGTGCTTGTCCAAATGTATGGTTAAATGGTCTTTCTTGCAGCTTAGCCTCTACTTACAAATCTGATTCATAGCCTTCCTGCGAAAAAATTAAGGATACAATACCTTTCAGGTTAGCTTAGGCTGAACAGAAATGGTTGGACACAATTCAAATCATTTGATTCCCCAGCTGAAATACAATTCCCCTTCTGCTATATTGCAAGAATATTGGTATTCAATGGAACAACGTCCAACTTAACAGTGACACGGCAATTTATGAAAATAGATTATTTAAAAGCAGTTATGCAACCTGCTGGGATCGTCTTACAATCCACACTATGTCGTTTCCAGTTGCTTCTTCTTATTTTCTCTCTCAACCGTGGCTAGTTTTGCTTCTGAGCTCTATACGTATTGTTCCATACATCACGTCACATCACCTCTCTTGAGGAAGCCATACTTCAGTGGGTTGAGCATACAATTCTGTTTGTCTTTGATGAAAAGGTTGTTGAAGAGATATTTTAGGAAGGCTAAATTCTAAAGCAGTTTGGAATTGACAAGTAATGAATGGCTTCTCGTGATAGCCCTTTTATAGGTACAGATGGATAGAGGAGGGGGGGGGAACCAACCACAAAGGGAACTCAATTTTATTTATCATTAATTCTGACTTGCTTCAGCAGATGTTTTTTGAGAGCCATTTTAACCTGCTTAATTTGTCTCGGTATAATGGGAAGCTGATAGCCTCAATTAACAGACTGATTAGGAAGTTTTTTAATGAGTTCCAATAGTTTTGCTTGTTATTGCTGATTCAGTGCACTGAATTCTTAGAGCTGGGGTTTGAATGTTAGAAACCACCCGAGAGAGGTTTTCTGCATGGGATCTACTCCATACCAAAAAATAAAAATAAAGAATGGCAATATATGCAAACAAAGAAATTCTTTTTTTTTCAAAAGTTTTCAAATCATAGGTTGCATAATTGAGTGATGGTACTTCCCTGATTGTGCCATCGGTGATGGTACCCTTCCCTGATACAATTAACCTAAAAATCACTACTTACAAACTGAAGAGAGTATCTGAATTCTCCCTAATATATGGTCACTTGTGTTCATTATAACCTATTGTATGATCTTACCAATGATAATAAATGCTTTCTTGTATTCCTTAAACAAAATGGAAATCAGACACTTTTTTTTTCAAACAAAGGACAATAGTTTGATTGATATGTTGGCAAAGCTACATTCCAAAAGTGAGGCCAAAAATAAAAATATAATATTTTTAATATGATTTTGTTTCAGAATAAATCAATACCATTAATATGCTTATTTCCAGTGTATAATTTTCATGTATAATTGCCACATAAGCAAAAACTGCAATCAGTTAAAATGTTTTGGCCTGCCTTATCTGGCAGAAAAAGAAGGGGGTCAAATACTACTTGATCATCTTTTCATTCTGATAAGCATCCAAAGTAGCTGATGGAATTTAAAAAACAGAAAACATACTATAAAAATCGAACAAATTCAGTTTATGGTTACATGCTAATTCCAATCAACATTTTACCTTGCATTCTGAGTCCTAGAATGCTTTTCTGTTGTATCTTAAATGTTCAGAGTTAAATAAAAAGCAAGTCATGAAGGCGAACTAGTTGGGATGCAGAGTAACCCTAGTACAGCACTTTTAAAAGTCAAAATTTGTATAACATTATAGGATTTGACATGCTTCAAAAATAATTGGGAAGAATTGTTTTGGAGTTTGTTTACATAATTTCTTCTGGAGTCGTAACAGCTAAGCAATCTAGAATAGTATAAAATCAATGCCTATTGAATATTATTCCAAATAGAAGGTTTGCAGAGTTATTGGATTTTAAACTCAGCGGTGGGATTCAAATAATTTAACAAGTTAGCAATAGCAATAGCAGTTAGACTTATATACCGCTTCATAGTGCTTTCAGCCCTCTCTAAGCGGTTTACAGAGTCAGCATATCGCCCCCACAGTCTGGGTCCTCATTTCACCCACCTCGGAAGGATGGAAGGCTGAGTCAACCTTGAGCCGGTGAGATTAGAACCGCTGAACTGCAGATAACAGTCAGCTGAAGTGGCCTGCAGAACCACACCCTAACCACTTCGCCACCTCTCTGCCCTAATGACCGGCTGGGTGGATGTGGCCATGGTGGGCATGGCCAGGGAGTGTGACAGGCAGCACTCTGCTTCCTGAACACCCCTGGGAGCAAAAATGGGCCATGGGGAGGGCACCGCCTCCCACACCCCATTTTGGGCCTAGTAGGCCTCCCTGCAGCCTCCTGGAAGCAAAAATGGGCCATGGCCGGAGGAATGTGCCGCACCCCCTCTCCCGAGCCCTGTTTTGGTCTTAGTAGGCTTCCCTGCACTTACTTGGGAGCCAAAACGAGGCGTGTGGGGACTCCTGGAAGGGGCAGGGCAGGAAGGGGTGGGGCCAGACAGCAATTTAACAACCAGTTCATTCGAACCAGCTGAATCCTACCATTAATTTCAGTGTATTTATCAAACCCATGTACCCCAATGTAATAGAAAAGTGATCCAAGGAGATATCATTAATTTGAATTAGAGTATGTGGAGATGCCAGATATGCTTCCCAGGTACAGCCAGGGTTAGCTTGTGTGCTTAATTTTCAGGAAACTATACTCTGAAGTGGCCCTGTTTATCTAGAAATACTCTTGTTGGAATTACAAGAGAGATTGCTTGACATTGTTTCAAGAATAATTTCCCACCTCTAAAAGTATATGAATTGCAGAAAGCATCAGTGAATATTTACATGGGGAATTTCATGCTCTGAAATTAACGGTGATAAAGAAAACCTCTATATGAATAAAATATTTGCCTTCAGTGAGTAACTCAATTCTGATTAAATACGCATTAAAATTGATATAGGATGCAAACACAATAGTTTGCTTGAGGAGGTATTGCACAAAGTATAGAAGCTGGTTTGAAGCATAGATTATTGTCATGTAATCTCTATTTCCTTGTGCTTCTATTTAGGGGAATCACTCATATATGTACCGTAACTGTTGGTGTAAAAATGTGTTCTTTCTCTTCTGCTCAGTATAGACTCTGCTATCACAATGCTCCAAGGTGGCGCAGTGGTTAAATGCAGCACTGCAGGCTACTGCTAGATCAGCAGGTCAGCGGTTCAAATCTCACCGGCTCAGGGTTGACTCAGCCTTCCATCCTTCCGAGGTGGGTAAAATGAGGACCCAGATTGTTGGGGGCAATATGCTGACTCTCTGTAAACCGCTTAGAGAGGCCTGAAAGGCCTATGAAGCGGTATATAAGTCTACTGCTATTGCTATTGCTATTGCTATTGCTCTTGTTGATCATCTATCTGGAACTCTTCCACCATATTGCATGCCTGAAGGGGAAGGAAGGAAGGAAGGAAGGAAGGAAGGAAGGAAGGAAGGAAGGAAAGAAAGAAAGAAAGAAAGAAAGAAAGAAAGAAAGAAAGAAAGAAAGAAAGAAAGAAAGAAAGAAGAAAAAAGAAAGAAAGAAAGGGCGGGAATGTGATGGTAAAAAGGTCTATACATATGTGCCCTGGATTCACTGCCAATCTCATCAGATGCCCCCTCGGTATATGTGAGCTGCTTAAAGTGCACTTGTAAGCAAACATTGACAGCAAGCTGGATTGATTTTAAGTGGCAACAGGAGGAAGAATTGATCAGGAACCTGTGGTCCAATAAACTAAATTGCTTATATTCATTGGCCGTATCCCAAAAACATTATGGCTAGCATGTTGGGAAGGGATGAGTAAGGACACATAGATGGGTTTATCTCAAGCATCCCAATTTATTTTGGGTCTGCCTTTTCTCTTTATTTTGACTTTGCAAAGTGTATATAAACCCTGGGTTTGCTTTTGATCAGCGTTGCTCAACGAAGTGCCAGTGCTTTTCTGGGATCCCAGTATATATACAGGTAGTCATTGACTTACCACTACAATTGAGCCCAACCTGTCTGTTGTTAAGTGAGACATTTGTTAAGTGTGTTTTGCCCCGTTTTGCGACCTTTCTTGCCACAATTGTTAAATGAATCACTGCAGTTGTTATGTTAGTAACAAAGTTATTAAGAGAATCTGGCTTTCCCATTGACTTTGCTTGTCACAAAGGGAGATCATGCAAACCCGGGATGCTTCAATCATTCTACATATGAGTCAGTTGCTAAGCATCTGAATTTTGATTAAATGACCCTGGGGATGCTGCAATGGTTGTAAGTGTGGGGGCCAAAGGGTCATAAGTCACTTTTCTCAATGCCATTGTAACTTTGAACAGTCACTAAATGAACTGTTGTAAGTGGAGGACTGCCTGTATTGTGTTATTGTTTGCATGTTAATAAAACTATGTTGTCTCTTCAAAATGATTTTGTTATTTTAGGTGAACCAGGTTTTGACTAGAACAACAACTGTAAACATGGCATTGTGAAAGCAGGTGAAAAGTTAGTACTAGAGGTGCCATTTGAAGTATAATCTCATTGTTCAGTGTTAGAAAAATGAATTGCATCTGCAGAGAGTAAAAATAAATTGTACTAAATATCTTTGCTGTATAGATTAGAGTAATACAGTGGCAAGCATTGATATGACAGTGAATTTAACAAAGCAGAGGGCTGGCATGGATGGGCAAAGTTTCAAAACCAGCAACCACTGAATATCTATCATTACTAGGAAGATAATAAGCTCTCTCTGTCGGAGACTTTCCCAGATATTTATAAATTTCCAAGTCCCTTGTCTTCTAATTATGAACATGAATTGACAAGCCCTTCTTTGAAAGCTTGTGTTCCTGGGAATCTGCTGCTTGTGATGGCAGAGGCATATTTTGTAGTGAGCTCCAAACATGAAAGACATATGGTCATGTCTATGGGTTATTCCTTTCCTATTGAAAACAGAGTGGCATGCCATGGTACGAAGTATACAATAGTGTGTATAATATTAGAATCATATGATAGCCATAATGCAATATTCAGGTGCATAGGGGTTTTGAGTTGCTGGTTGTTTTGTAAAAGACAAACACAGACACAGACACAGACACACACACACACAGGCAGAGAGAGAGAGACAGAGAGAGACAGAGAGAGAGACAGAGACAAAGATAAAGAGAGAGAGAGAGACCAAGACTGAGACAGAGAGACAGAGAGACAGAGACAGACAAAGAGAAAAGAGAGAAAGAGGTAAAAAGAAAGAAGAGGAGGAAGTGTAATCATGATTATACATTATTTTTCAGTATCCTTGTGAATTCCTGCAATGTCCTTACTAAATAGGCCATTTTTGTGTGAGTCTTTGGAAATTGCAATTAGTTCAGAATGCAGCATCAAGAATGCTGGTGACTATTTGCTTTTTTAACATAATATTACATATCTTTTATGAAGCTACATTGCATTCCCATACAGGTAGTCCTTGATGTACAACTAATCACTTAGCAACCATTCAAAGTTACAATGGACCTCCTGGGTGCTTTTTAAGAATGGTTTATGAGTTAATTGAAATGAAAACGAATACAGGACTCTGTATTAGTTTAGAAACTAAAGTAGCATTAGTAGTGGTGATATAACAAATGATGTCATCAAGGTCCTTTGGAGACTATCGAAGCCTAAATAGGGAGAAACAAGCTTAGCTTCAACCTTAGCAAGCCTGAATGATTGTGGTTTTCAGACTCCCCCCCCCTCCCCTGATTTGGGAATTTTTCAACCCTGGAATGAGATGGAAAGGATATGCAACATAGACTCCCATCTCCTGCTTGAAGAATAGGTGGCAGGTTGTTTAGGAGGGTCCTTGCACAAATACATATTGTACAGCAATTGCATTATTCCACAATTGGGAGGCCCTGCTCACACGCATTCACTCATGCATTGGGTCACCTGTTTGTATTATTGTAATATACATGACTCTGAAGACCACTCATACACTGCAGTTCCTCCAGAATGTCCAGGTAGTTGTGGGTACACCGCAGTATATCCATATAATATCAGTTCTTCCCTGGACTCCCAGTAAGATTTTGGTGCAGTTCAAGGTGCTAATTCTTTTTTTTAAAGATTTTTTTATTGTTTTAATTAAACAAAAAAACAAAAAAAAAGAATCATCCTTCATTACATCTCGTACAAAGCGTGTCGATTGGTTACAAATACATTTTGTGCATTTCTTCCACAATCATTACATATACTTCATTCATATTGAATTGTACATTTTAAATCAAAAATCTTTGTGTATTTTACTATCAATGTACCACAATTCTCATTTAACTACAATTATTTAAATATGCTTTTATCTGAAATCATTTGTATTTAAAGACACAACCACCTACTGGCATTCATTCACAATTTCAATAAACCTCCAATAACATTATACTTTTATAACATATTATGAAACAAAATCAGTTAATAAGATATCTAAGCATTCCCCCCTTCCCCCCAACTCACAATTTAAAGCTTATATCCAATTTGCTTTTACCAATACAACACACACATATAACATTAAACATTATCCATTAACATTTCCTTGTTACTATTGTAGTTAACTAAAAATTATTTACTATTTATATCACCTCTCCTCTCATCAGGCCCAAAAGAAATTATACCTTTATAGCAAGATCTAAACAAGAATTTATTAATAAAATTTATAGGTCTTTTCCCTAAGTCCAAATTTACAATTTATATCCAAGTTATTTTTACTAATTAAGGTTATCATTTCATTATTGTTGTCATAGTTAATTATATGTTAACAAATAAACATCTAATAACAATCTAAAACAATCTACAAAATACTGAAATTCCTACTTATTAATCACCAAAAATTAACTAGCTTTTAATCATCAACTTTCATTATTAACCTGTATCTTTCTAGTGGCAAAACAACCTTATCTCTCGCCAGTTGTTGTGTCAATTCTCTTTTCAGCTCCTTTATAAAGTTTTTATAAACTTCTCTCAGAACTTTATTACTTAAAAGATCTCTCAAATAATCTTGTTTTAATTGTTATTAAAATTAGCTTGTCTTTGGTTGTAAGACTTATTTCTGAAAATATTTCTCTTCTTAACTCCATCATTATCGCCCTTATTTTTCTCCTGTATCTTGAAATCTGGGATAAAGCTCCAAATTGTCATATTCACTTTTCCATCTTCCCTTCTTTCCACTTTCACCCATATTTGCTCCATTAATAAGTTCATCTATTGTCTGGTCTTTATCTTCTATATTTTCATTCTTTAAGTTTTGGGGCTCCAGCCCCATCATCTTTTGCTGTGAGAAACAATAGTCTATCCAACTTCTTCTCAAATCTCCCAAATCCTTCCAAAATATTTTGAATTACAGCCAGGATATTTCAAAATTTTAAGGTTCCCTCATCTGCATATTGATCCATTTTTCAAAAAAAAAATGAAGGAGAGAAAAAGAAAAAAGGAGTCTGATAGCCACTGCCACTCTAGCCTTCCAAGCCTCTTTTGTGTGTGTGTGTGTGTGTGTGTGTGTGTGTGTATACATACATATACATATACACATACACATACACATACACATACACATACACATACACATACACATACACATACATATACATATACATAAAGTTGACTTAAGCACAAGTTCTTTTGTACTCTTCAAAAGAGAAGGGTTCTATCTTTTTCTTTCCTTTTCCTTCTCTTGCCAAAATATTTTCCAAGAGCACCTGCGAAAACAATTCTTGCCCTTGGCTCTTTATCAGATTTTGTAAGCAAGTTGCAAACCCTTCAATTACAAAGTCAATAAGATCAAAGAGGAATGAACAAAGGATACATTGTTTCAAAAAAAGACTGACTTATGAGTGGCAGATTCCACTTTTTCATACTTGTCTAAAGCTTATGGAAAACAAAGATCTTTAATTGTCTTTGGTGGAATTTAATAACAAATGGTAGGAAGAATTTTTTAAAATAAAAAGGAGGGTTTTAATTCAAGCCAAAAAATAAGATGACAAAAAATGGAGGGAAAAAAATCAATCCGTTCACTTCAAGCGGAGAAACAGGAAACGTTATGGTCACTTCAATCCACAAAATATCGTTACAAGAAAAAACAAGAACTTTCCAAGGCAGTCCAATAAGAATTAAATTCACCGCTTTATTCTTTTACTTGAAGGACTAATTTATCTTTAAAAAAAAGTTTCTTTGGGCAATCTTTCTCAGAATAGAAAAAACTCTTACCCGATGGACTAACTTTCACTTACTTACTTCCAGAGCCATCTCCGACTTCGTCAGCCTAGGGGTTTCCTGTTTGCCGCTGGCTTGAAGTGCTTCCCTTGGGTCAATCAGGGACTTTGTGATGTCCCTGAGACCAGCAAGACTTTGTCTTCCTGTTCACCGTCTCTACGGGACTGTATAGGTCCAACCGGACCATCCAGTGGCAAAAGTGTCAACGGCGGTCTCGGACTATCGAGACCGCACATTGTGTTGTCATGATGTTGGCTCCTCCTCTCCCAAGGTGCTAATTCTTGTGACCCAGGACTGGTCCATTTATGAAGTAAAGCAGAAATGGCTGCCTCTAATTATTTCTGCTTGTTTGACCCTGATGCAATGGTGGTATTCTATTGGTTCACACCAGTTCTAGGAAACTGGTAGTTCTGGTGAACAGTTGACCCCACCCACTCACACCTGCCCTTTCCTGTCCTATATTTCCTTGTTTTTAGACCAGCTGATTCACGCAACACAGTGGATTGCCACATGCCAGCTGTTTTACTTACCAGCACTGACATAGAAGGTAAGTTTTAAAGCTTAAAATGGGTGGTTTTTGAATGCTGCGTGCAAAGTGCACACTCACCGAACTGGTTGTTAAACTGGTTACATCCCACCACTGCCCTGATGGCTTATTATGATACGTTGAAAAATTTGGCTTTCTTTTGGGAATTGGGACAGGAAGTTAGGTGAGGCCATTTTAAAATGGCTATTAATGTAGAAATGTGTGCTGCCCGATATATGACATGTTAATTTGATTTTTAATTTATTGTCTTTAACCTGCTGTTCACAACTACCCTGAGGTAATTTGGACTGAGAGAGTGAGTGACTGGCACAAAGTCATCCATTTGGCTTTCATATCTTAGGTGGGTCTAGAATTTACAATTTCCTGGTTTTAGACCAGCATCTTAACTGCTATACCAAACTGGCTCTTTCTCTCACTGTTACTTTCCTTACCATAAAGACAGCAAGAGGAAAAGAGAGCATATTTGCTTTGCTTGTGTGGGAAGCTTTGTTTTAAGAGGCAAAACTGATAGAATATTACATCCTTGATTTCTTACTATACTTCTCAAGGAGAATGTCACTCCTTCGTGAAGTGCTTCATTATTATTTATCATTGCTTCTTACTCTTCAGTAATCCTCTCTTAGTGCATATTTGATCACATGGATTCTTGCTATTTCCTAAGGGATTGTCGTGGATGGAATAATTTTGCCTCTATTTTGCATATTACAGTGCAATTTATATAAGGTGTTACCTATTGAGCATGGGAGGAGGATGTGTGGCTTGCCTTGGTGGTGAAATATGTGACTGACTGTTCTGGTTACCCTGGAGACAGGAGAAATGTGACGGTCCTTTTGGTGAGGGTGAGAGACGATGAGGAGTAGAGACGCAGTCAGAAGGAAGACTTTCAGAAAACAAACAAAAGCAAGCATATAAAAAAGAGGACTGGTGAACACCTTGGGAAAAGTCAAGAGGCATAATTAACCTGAGTGGAAGATCACTCAACATTTTTTGTGTTTAGAGGAGTATCATCTGAGAAAAAAGCATATTGACCCATGGAATACTAGTCTTCAGCCTCAAAAGTCATTGTAAAGGGCAGGAACTGAAGACTAAAAAAAAGATTAAAAGGCTAAAAAATAAAACAAAAAGGGAAGGGAATACTGTAGAGTTTTTGTTTAAAGTTTGCCACAAATATCATTTGGTATTAAGCCACTTTCTTCTCCTTTGTTTAACCTAAGCAATTCTGATCCTAAAGAAATCAGAAGCTATACTAATAAAGTTTAGAGTATTTCACCTTGTTCTCATATATATATGATAGTCATTCCTGACTCTAGGGGATGGTACTGATCTCCATTTCAAAGCCAAAAAGCCAGTGCTGTCCGAAGACATTTCTGTGCTCATGTGGCTGGCATGACTAACTGGCAAAGGCATGGAACACTGTTACCTTCCCACCAAAGTGGTCCCTATTTTTCTACTTGTATTTCTTTTTACGGGCTTTCAAACTGCTAGGTTGGCAGAAGCTGGGACAAGTAACAGGAGCTCCCTCTGTTACGCGAGGCTAGGGATTCAAACCGCCAAACTGCCGACCTTTCTGATGGAGAAGCTGTCCTTCCTTTATCCAGTAGTAATATAGGACAGAGGAATGCAGTGGAGGACAAAAGAAGACCTTCACTATTCAATTCTACTACTAGCAGTGGAATTGGGATCCTATATTTACTATTGTACTCCATGACCATGCCAAGAAGGTACTATGGTCCATTTGTTATGCCTGAACAGTACCATAGAAAACAACCTATTATATTTCATTCTTGTGTGATTTTCTGTTGATCCCAAGATAGGTAAAGAACACTTCAGTTCAGCACCAGGTAAAGTCTCCTAATGCAACATTTAAATAAATATTACAGCTTAAAAGAAACCCACCCTATTCTATGGTAATAAATTACCTTTATTGTATAAAGTCCTTCCTTCACTTGGTACTACAAACAATTCCCATGACAACTAACTCTTAAACTTAATAAAAACTGCACTTATTCAGGCTTCTTGCTATTCAGGCATCCTTTTGATGCTTTCAGATCCCCAGAGATTTGAGGAATATGGATTTCTCATTGAGTTTTCCTGAACATTGAGCTTTTACATACCGAAATTCCAAATATTATTTTTCTATGCCTTTTTGATAGGACAAAACTTATCAAAGTGTAGTTAGTCATCATTAGCTAGTTAATATTTAATAATGAGAGATCCACCTCACAGCCAAATTTGCACTTATGGCCACCTGCTACCAATGGTGACAGGGGTTAATAGCTGGAAAAATCATATCCCAGGGAGATAGGTAATCTGTTGCATATTCCTTTACTCTCTAATAGGTGACCACCTGCCTATCACACTTTGGACCACCTAGGGTCCTGCCCAGCTGTGTAAATTGCTTTGCAATCAAAAGCCACTTTGAGTGGGAAGCATATTTTCAATCACATTAGATGTTCTTTGACTTCCTAATTGCAAAAAAGGAAAAGTCATTTGCTTGACCTCTCTCTCTCTCTGTGTCTGTGTGTCTGTGTGTGTGTGCATTCTTGCTTATATATTCTTGCTATCCATGCATCCTTTTGATCACCAACATACACAGAAGGACACCAGGATGGCACAACAGTTAGCTTGAAAAATATTAACCTCTTGTTTTTAGGAAGGGTGTACTGAAATGCCACTGAGCATCAAACAAATAGTCTCTATGGTGATTGTTGTGAACATGCAATGCTGTGATCCATTAACTGAGTCTCTGGCCAAATTCCTAGTAAGATGAGTTCGAAGTTCCTACATTACAACAAGAGCCGAGGTGGCGCAGTGGTTAAATGCAGCACTGCAGGCCACTTCAGCTGACTGCAGTTCAGCAGTTCGGCTGTTCAAATCTCACCGGCTCAGGCTTGACTCAGCCTTCCATCCTTCCGAGGTGGGTAAAATGAGGACCCGGATTGTTGTTGGGGGCAATATGCTGACTCTGTAAACCACTTAGAGAGGGCTGAAAGCCCTATGAAGCAGTATATAAGTCTAACTATTGCTATAAAAAAAAACAAAAAAAAAAAACAAGTCACCATTTTTGAGATGTCTACACTGAGTACTTCATTACAAGTGTAGCATATAAGCCAGCAGTTGCTCCCTTCCCTTTCTAGGCTTATCCAGAATAGCATTTTCCCCCTCCTTAAATAATTTGAATTGTCACAGTTCTCATCTGGAATCTATTTTGTATAGATACATTCACACTTCAAGACTGAAGAATCATGCTCCAATATGAGTATTTGTAGTTCAAGAAGAAATATGACATGCCCTTTTGTACTAAAACATACTGACACTAAAAAAAAAAAAGCTTTAAAGTAGAACAAATAATAACCTGCTTTATGAGAGTAATGATTAGCAACAGAACTATTTGTACAGCTTGATCTGGAGTACGTACAAGAAAATTTGATTTGCTTAAATGGCCCTTCTTCCAAGTGAGTGTGAATCGGATGACAATTTTGGAGAGCAAATTCTGTGCTGCCTTTGGAGCCCTTTGGTGTCTCTAAGCTTCTTTCTGATAAAAGGTGGATGCTGAACAAGGTGTGAGAATAATTCTTACATAGTCAAATGCAAGCAGTCTAATTTCAGAGATAATCTGAAAATGAGAAGCATATGGAAATGGTCCATCACACCCACAATGGTGTGTCTTAAAAAAAATGCAGAAGAGAAGGAGGAGATACAAAAATGTGACTATTGTTTTCAACCAAAAAAAAAGAATTCATGTTTGATTCACATCAGTTGCTGGAATTATTTTTTTTTCCACAATAGCTTCTTAGTTTCTGTATATCACAGTGTTTCTCAACCTTGGCAACTTGACGATGTCTGGATTTCAACTCCCAGAATTCCCCAGCCAGCGAATGCTGGCTGGGGAATTCTGGGAGTTGAAGTCCAGACATCGTCAAGTTGCCAAGGTTGAGAAACACTGGTATATCAGAAATACTAGCATTTTGTGTGCTTGCTTACTTGCTTCAATCTAACTTGCTGGAAAGAAGCTTGACAATCCTTCCATTTCCTTTGGCTTCTATGTAAATATATAGATTTAGATATCCCACTGTAAACAATGAGGGGATAAGCCACTCTACATTTGTTTGGCACTTGGGATCACAGTGAAGTGTTACAGGACTTGAGATATAAAGGATCCTTAGCCCTGTGCATCTCACTCCATATAGCCCAACTGTGCTCCATTATAGCCAAAGTTAAACTTAGAGACAATGTTGTTGTTGTGAGGAAAATAGGAGGAGGAAGATGTGTTCGATACATTCTGCCTTTGGTTACTTGTAAAAAATGATAAAGGCATGATACAAATATATAAACAAACAAATAAAAATACCCTATATCTAGCAAATCTTGCAAAACCTGAAACTATTGCTACTCCTTTAAATGAGGGGTAGGGGTCATTTCATTTTGGCCCAACCCCTGGACCATGGCCTACTATCCAGTTGTGTCCTATTCAGAATTGGGCTGTGTGAGTGGCTGTCTGGAGTGCATGCGTGTGCAGCTCAACTTGCCCAAGTGGTGAGCTGGTAGGCAATTGGGTTCCACCACAAATGCGTGCACAACAAAAGCGCGCCTGACTAAACCGCGGTGTCTAAAGCGCGGTGACAAAACCGTGCAACGAATGAGCGACTAATTAGCCCTAAAGCGCGCCGACAAAAGCGCGCCGACAAAAGCGCGCCGACAAAAGCGCGCCGACAAAAGCGCGCTGTAACGTAACCCTAAACCTAACCCTAAACCTAACCCTAAACCTAACCCTAAACCTAACCCTAAACCTAACCCTAAACCTAACCCTAAACCTAACCCTAAACCTAAATGTAAATCTTACTTTAAATTAAATCGTGCTTCTGTCGGCGCGCTGTTGTCGGCGCGCTGTTGTCGGCGCACTGTTGTCGGTGCGCTTTTGACATCGCGGTTTTAGCGCCGCGGTGTTGTCGCCGCGCTTATGACGTTCGCGCTTTTGTCGGGTCATGGGCAATTGCACATATGGGTGCTGGCCCACTGCTCACACAAGTTGAGCTGTGTGGGTGCGTGCTGGCCTCCACTTGTACACATGCCAGCCCGTTGTTCTTACAGCCCAGTTCCCTTATTCCTCTCCCCAGCTGGGCCACCAAGCCTCAAAAGTGGGACTACTGATTTAAAGTACAGATTTAATTGCCCCCTTCTGTAGTGATCAAGCCCGTCAAATTCAGTCTGACAGATGAAAATGGCTTGTGCAAGAAGAATTTTTACAAAAGAGGGTGGGGAGTATCTATGATCATTGCCAACAGATTGAAAATGCCTCTATGTTAAGAAACTGGCCAGATAATATGTAGCGTATGCAGATTTAGGAGTTAAACTTTTTTTAATGTAACTATTTGATTATTTAAAGGGTTCTATAACTGGATTGATAGGCAGAATTAAATGACATTTGTAAGCAAGTGCTAGTATTTCTCCACAAAGCAGTGTGTTTAGAGAGCTCCTGATGAACTGTTTCTTCTAATTGAAAGATAGATAGATCACCCATTTGGCTTAGTTCCTCTTCTTCTCCGTTGTCCTCCTCCTGGAGAAACGAAAGGTAAAAGTGGTGGGTGAGGTCAGCCAGCAATGTTTAGATACCTCAAATTGCTCATCAAGGAGTTTCATCATGCTGCCAACTCAATTTGGATTGCTTTGGAGGAACACTGCTGTGCTTCATGGAAATACAGAACTGGTGCAGAGTGGATGGATTTGATTGAGGATTCAGGATTTGACTGACTTGAGTAGGGAGTCCCCCTCTCCCTAACTTTTTTAAAACTGTTATATCAAAATAATAGAATGTCTGGTTTTTTCCCTTTCAAATGGGTCACCAGAAACAAACATAATTACAAATGAAAGGAAGAGGAGTATGAAACTACAGTACAAGCTGTTGGATTTATAACCCAAAAAGCATTGCCATTGGTCTGAACCAGCATTGTTTTTATTCATAGGATGGCTTTGTTTGTAAATGGGCTGTAGTCTTCAGAAAATGTATACTGAGCTAACAGTAAAGGTTTTGTTGTAATGTGAAAGAAAAACATAAACAAATGAACCCTAACAAATGACACAGATTATCGTGATACAAAAGGCTTAGAACATGAATGAAACAGAATTGAATAGAGGGGGAAAGTGCTTCAGACACAGGAGAGATTGGCTATAGAAATTGCTTTTTTCCCCTCCCCTGCCTTCCAGAGCAGAGAGACTGGAAAGGAAGGGATTACAAGAGAGTAAAGCAAACAGACAATGAGGAATTCACCAAACTGTTGCATAGCATGCTTGCAGCTTTCAGCACGGAACATGTGCCTCTTGATGTATATTCTACATTATATGCCTGCTTACTTTCTTGTATTCCCATCATCTCTAACAAATGTAATTATAAATATTAATTTCCTTCTTGGTAGTGAACCCAACACCAGGGGGAATGCTAGTGAACCCAAAGGGTGGGCGATGGTGAACTGGAAAGCAGAGTCATGATGATCCCACAGTGATCACTTCACTTAATGACAGAGTTGCCAGTCACAATTATATCATTAATAAAGGACTATCATAGTATCATCCAATCCCAGAACTAACTAACCTATCTAACCTAGGACAGATCCCAAGGAGATCCCACTAGTTACTTCATTGTGAAAAATATTTGATTAATTCCAATTCTTGTCTGCAAAAAATCAGACAACCATTAGATGGCAGCTGAGAAATACAGAAAACTCTGTCTCTGCTTCCATGTGGTGATCATCTTACTATGCAAGCCCTGTTTTAAATTGGCTCCAAATTTAATATATTAAATTGACCCCAATTCACTTGAGACTAGTCAAGTAGAGGCTTCTACCTGGGTTTCTTTAGCAGGAAGGTCTATGAAACCAAGTGGTAGGAATTCAGGAGAATGATCTCAGAAACTTCAATCTCACCAACCTCCCCATGAAAGGTAGAAATATAAAGCAACTTCATAAACATGACTGCAGAGGAAAAAAAATTACCATTTTACTTTGGCTTATTATTAGTTAAGTCCAAAGGAGTATAGGATAAATAGAGAAATATTAGGTTGCAATCCAATAAAAATTTCCCTGGAGTAAGTCCCATAGAATTCAGTAGGGGTTGATTTCTGAGTAGACATACATACATTTTCCATAGTAATTACAAGGACATAAAATCAATAGCTAGCATATCCAGAATCACAAATGAGATTTTATCTGTTATGTTTCTAACAAAAGTTCTTATTGATTGAATATATACCATGCTGAACAAAGACTTGCATTTATGCATATTTTATATATTATATTTGAGCGGAACTCATTTTGGGATTTCTTTTAAAAACAGGGTAGTTTTTAATAAGTAACACAGGACATTTTTATTTATATAGTGTGAAAGTTTATGTATGAGAATAAATCATCCATATCATGAATATATGGAATACTAATTATAATTACATGAGTTCAGTTTTTTTGTTTGAATATATCTATACACTTATATTTAGCATTATTAAAAAGTACAATACTCAGCAAGTTTTTTGAACTCAAGTTTTTATTATTAACTGATTTTTTTTTCTTTAAAAAACCTGTCAGCTATTAAAGTTAGATAGGGCTTTGAATCTAGTTCATTAACATAAAATCACCCTTTAATGGTGGTGCAGCTGCCGTAAAGAGTATAGTATGTCAAAGTTCTTATCATCTTATTACAAAAATTCTTTCCAGATGTTTACTTGAACTGAGTTGCCTATTTTTGAAAGTCTTAAAATATCAGTCAGTTAGGAACATAGATTCACGCTGTTGGTGTTTTGAAGGATCTTTTACAATTAGTAGAAGATTAAAATCTAAGAGTCATCTGTGACTCACCTTTAGGGCCAAGTGGATAGCCAAGAAAGGATACGTGGTGGAGCACCAATTATGATGGTGACTTATTTAATACCAATAAAGCAGTGTGTACTTCTTATGTCTTCCTCTTCCATAGTTGACAGGTTGGAAGAGATTGGCAGCATAGCAGTTCAGGTAATTGGCACTCAGGAAGGGAGAGAGATTGAGAGAAGATATTCAAGAGCCAGTACACAGAGATGGCTGTAGATCGTCACTGCATATGTTTCTAGCTGCTAATGATTTAGCTTCTAAATTTCAGGTGGGTTCATAATAAGATTTCATCCATGACTTGATTATGGGTGAAGGACTTGATTTGACATATTTTACTGAAGCCAGGCTGGAGGTACTAGTATGATGCATATTCTGACTCTGGCCACCTAGTTTCTCAGTGCAACATCAGCCTTGATTGGACCCATGGGAAACACTGTCGTAAATAGAAATTCAATCTTAATCACTAAGAAACCTCTCCAAATTGACCAGGCTTAGTACTAAGTCAGTGAGACAGACTGTGGATTGTGCTAGTTTCTATGCACACTTCTGCTGACCTTCCTGCCTGAGGCACTGGACTGTAATTGGCCATGAGATTTCAACCTTCACTCTGAAAATTGACCCAGTAAAGGTGTCTCAAACTTCATTAGACCAACAGATAGAACATGGCCCAAACTTGATTTGGATTTCACCTTAGAAAGTGAGGGGAATTTTTGATACAGGTTGAAGTCAGTATCAAGATTAAATCACCATCTGATCTATAGAACAGACCAAAAACTGAGTTATTTACACAATTATTCTGTAATGTGAAAGTTGGGCTCATCTTGGTTTTCCAAGGAATTCTGGGGGATGAAACAGGACAAGTGATCATTAGAATACAAACGAAATAGTCTCATTATGGGGATTTACCAAATATACATTGATACACAAAGTTGTACCTACTGCATGGCACTGAATGCTGCAAAAAAGAACTTTGTAACTAGTGTTGTATAGATATCCAGCGAGACCTATAAGATCAAGGACTGTCATTTTCCCACAAAACCTTTGGAGACCTCAAAGAACTGCTGTTCAAGGCAGCCTGAGATAAAGTTGTTTGTCTTCATGCTAACACTGGTTTCAATATAGTACATGCAAAGTTTTGATACACTACATGTTATACACATGTACATACAGTACTTGTGAGAGACTCCTGGTTTAATTGATTCAAGTTTTGAGGCCTAAAGATACATGTTAGACATATATAGCTCACTTGCCTGCTTGATTCCTTCCCATGTTACCTTATTTGAGTAACCGTCATCCCTTCGAAGTAGCCCAGACAAGAAACTAAACCCTTGAGTACTGACATTTTCATTACTGAAAGGTTATAGAAACAGAAACTTGCAAATCTGAAAGCAATTACTTCCCTCTTGCCTTTACTTTCCAGAGAACTAGGGAGAGTCCTTCTGGAATGCTTTTCCCTGCCCCTTCCTTCGGTGGGCTGAGATATCTCTTACTTAACCATTGTCGAAACTATGAACACCTCCTTTGGCTTCCCAAGGCCAGTCTCACAGTCCATTCTATCAAACTAAGAAGGCTGACAAAGTGAATCCAGGGTGTTTAAAAGGCATTCTTACATAATAGATTCCTGCTACCAGTTTAAAAGAAGACAGTGATCTCCAAAGTTGTGAAAATAAATACCTGCCGATCACCACTTTTTTATTTTGTGCAAAATGTTTAATGGTAGTGGTGAGAAGCTTTATATACAAATATATTTTATCCTTTATACTGTTTCCATCTTCCCCTTAAAATATTAACAGAATCCACAATGGTCTGAGAATCAGTGTCTCCACTAGATAATTAACAGTTAAGCTGAAACTAAGTTAATCAACTAAATTGAGCAAACTTCCTCAAATAAGTTACCTAGATCTAATTCACATATCAAAGGATAAGAGCTGTAAACACAGAGTTAATTAAATTATGTTTTCCCAAGGAATTGCATGTTCACAAGAATAAGCATGCCTACACACACACACACACACACACACACACACACACACACACACACCTCTCAAATGTCACCAAGAATCAGCAAGTGACACCCCAGACAAGATCCTCCTATTAAAATCTCTTGCTGTACCTCATTTCTCTGCAGCCTGACCCTAAAAAGAAACTCGAGTTGGACCCCCAAATTATTTTTCTGACACTAGGATTCTGGGCGATAGTGCTATTGATCATTAGAAAAGTTTCAGGCTTTTCTTTCCCTTAATCAATGATGAGTTGGAATATAGGGCTAAGCGTTTTCAATGTTTTACTGAAAAGTGATAATTCTACCCCATTTAATTATACAATTAGTTTTCCCTTGGAAATCACAGTATATTTTAACACGGAGCAAGGTGGTATCCAAGGAATATATGGATTAAGTTTATTGTGTATTTACAATTGGAGTTAATCTAATAAAATGTTACAATAGAAAGCATTCATAAAGAACATGAATGAGTTTTGATCTCTACCTACCTACCTACCTACCTACCTACCTACCTACCTACCTACCTACCTACCTACCTATCTATCTATCTATCTATCTATCTATCTATCTATCTATCTATCTATCTATCATCTATGAATAGAAATAAAAAGAAAGGAAAAGGTATAAACATTTTAACACTGTATTTCTAATGGAATAATGTTATAGAGAATAGAGAAAAAAATAAATAGGTCAGCATTATAGTATTGATCTCGGCACAGACCCTAATCCCCCTCTTCCTCCACAGGATATCATTCAGACTTTAATGGTCCTAAGCTTCTGATAAAGTCACCTATTGGATTGCTAGGCTAGACCCATAATAGTGAAATTGTATTAAAAAAAAGTTGCCTGAAATAATCAATCCCCCAGCCATTACGGGCTTGTAATTCTGAAAGGAAGGTTTATAGTCTTTTCTCAGCCAAAAAGCCTTGACAGCCATTGTAATCTGTGCTCATTTCAAAAGAAGCCAAAGATCACTCAACTTGCTGCTGTGGCTATATTTAGAAGCAAATGCCATTTCTTTATTGATGACATTGGCAGAACTCTGAGATATGAATTACAGTAATCCTGACTAGATATTGTTCAATCATGGAAAATGGTTTTTTTGATCAGGAATGGGTCACACAAGATTTAATTCTCACAATAAAAATGGTAAAACTGGGTGTGGGGCATAGGATGGAAGAGTTGATTCAAAACTCACTGGTGGGTATTCTATTCTATTCTATTCTATTCTATTCTATTCCATTCCATTCCCTCTTCTCCTCTCCTCCCCACCCCTCCCTCCCCTGCCTTTTGTACTCTATTCTGATTTAAATAGCTTGCATAGACGTGCTGAGTCCTGGTGGTGCAGTGGTTGCAATGCAGTATTGCAGGCTAACTCTGCCCACAGCCTGGAGTTCAATCCTGATGGGGCTCAAGGTTGATTTAGTTTTTCATCCTTCTGATGTCAGTAAAACCCAGATTGTTGGGGCAATATTCTGACATTGCAAACCACCCAGAGAATGTTATAAAGTACTCTAGGTCAGTATATAAGTTTAAGTGCTATTACTATTGATTTTGCCATTACAGGTTAAAATCAACAATATAAACAATGCTTGGGACAATGCTCCTCCCCCACAAAAAAAACAACGAATAGCAAACAATTCAGACTCAATAGTGAATTCTCATAACCAGTTCTTCAAGATTCCTCAGGTTCAGGGCTGTATGGATCTTTGGAAGGATGTTGTTCCAAAAGGTAGATGCAGCAACAGAGAAGGACCATCTTATTCCTTTAGGTATACTGGAATTATCCTTTCCAAAATTTCCAGCCAATATGCTGGGAGAAAATTTGGAGTTCTATCTCCGCATTTTCTGGAGTGGACCAGGTTAGGGGAGGAGTTTGATAACCTTAAACCCTTTGACAAATTACAATAAAAATACTCTGTTACAACCAGAAGTTTTGGGGTAAATATTATGACTATAAATAGTGACTTTATCAGAACAAATGTATAATTTTAATGTAAATTATATCATCTTTTAAAGATTTAGGTCTTATTTTTTATGTTTGCATGGTCATGCAGAAGGACAATGGTGTCTTATTTCTTTGCGATTTTAAAACCAATGTTCCTTTCTTAATAACAAGTCCCAAAGCAAAAGTTGAACATTGGATTGGATTGGATTTATTACATTTATATGCTGCCCTTTTCCCCGAAGGGGACTCAGGGCGGTTCACAATTCAGTCAGGGAAAGTGGTACAGATAGGGGATAAAAAGACGAACATAACAGTACACAATTTAAAACACACAACAACCATACCATTTGAGGAGGGGGGCAGAAGCTCTTTAGCCCCAGGCCTGTCGGAATAGCCAGGTTTTAAGGGCTTTGCGGAAGGCCTGGAGGGTGGTGAGGGTTCGAATCTCCACGGGGAGTTCGTTCCAGAGGGTCGGAGCAGCCACAGAGAAGGCTCTCCTCCGGGTAGTCGCCAGTCGGCATTGGCCGGCGGATGGAATTCGGAGGAGGCCTAATCTGTGGGATCTGATTGGTCTATTGGAGGTAATTGGCAGCAGGCGGTCTCTCAAGTACCCAGGTCCAATACCATGAAGGGCTTTATAAGTGACGACATCCTATGTGTAAGTGCATCCTGGCAGGCTATCATGTGGAAAGTCTTCTGTTCCTTGGTGAACACTTTGCAGGAAGGTACCCCTGCCAGAATATTTTCCAATGAAATATTTCTGGATTCAACTCTAGAAATACAATCCATCCGTAGAACAGCAGAGAAACCCTATCAGATTTAGGTAGCTCAAATGAGTTCCTCTAGAAGAATTTGCAAAGAGAATTCAAACTGGAAATTGTAACCTCAAGAGAATGCAAGAAAAAGTTCAGATCGTTGGCTTCTAATGTAACCACTAAGGTCTGGAGGCCTGGCTGAAGCAGATTGTAAAATAGAATGGCAAACCATTCTAAATGGAAGAAAATTATAGGCTATCAACTCATCCATAAACCACAAATGGGATTAGAAAGCTGCATTCAATCTTTTTTAATATTCATTGTTATATCATTTTAATCTTTTAAAGTTTGTGCATTCAGCCACCTTACATGCTGGAAAGAAAATGACTTGTGCACCTTACATGTTATTGATAAGCATCAAGATATGCCTTTTCAATTAAACACTGGTTTTTGAAAATAAAACTGGGTCTTATATTAATTTTTGCTTCAAAAGACACATAAGGACTTATTTTATAATTAGGTCTCATTTCTGGGGAAATACGTACGAAATGTGTCCATATGGCTGATGATCTTAACTGGGGCTTATTTTGGAGTAGGACTTATATTACAAGCATCCTGGGGCTTATTTTCCCTTTGGGTCTTATATTTGGGGAAACACAGTATATCCTGGGATGGTGAAATGTGATGGTCATGATGATGACAATAATCATCATATAGTACTATAATCAACTAGAATTACTACATTATATTTCATTTTTTGTTGAGAAGCTATGGAGTCCACATAGCAATATAGTGCTGGATATTAGAATAACCCTCTTTCCATTCCAGATTAGTGATCAATTTATTAGCATCTCGTCTCAGTAGCAACTTTTTAATATAGTTTTTCCAACAAAAGATTAAATTCATGGAATAGTTGCCAAAGGATGACTCAGTTTTTACCGTCTTTGAAACTGCTATTGTTAGGATTATTTATGGTAACATCATTTTGCTTGCATGGCTTTGCTATTTTGTTCCTAAATGTAACAACTCTAGCCAAATGTGTATTTTTAATTTCTTTTGTCTAGTACCTAAAATATTAAATAAAGCTGAGAGTGTTGCTTTGTATAAAAAAAATCCTCCAGGTTTCAACCAGATGGCACCCCGCACAGTTTACTACCTTGCTGTATTTTTCTTGTTATTCTACATCTAATTGGCTTGTGAAGAAAGCTAAGTTGTGTCAGTGAGGGCCATAATTTTAAGACTGAAAGAAACAGTTAGGTTGGGTGCCCATTCTAGCATGCCAGTTTATTGGAATATATAAAGAACTTCTCCTTCATCCTTCTCTTCTTAAGTATTTTTGTAGCCCTTCACATTGTGAAAAAGAGGGATTAATAAAAAGTACGGTGCCCAACATTTTTGGCTCTGTGCTTTTCACACATATAATCATAAAAATCATCTTTACATTACTTTCTGTTGTTTAAATCATGACAGTGTTCAGCTTATTTAATGAGAAGCTTTAAAAATTCCATTTTGGAAAATAGGAGAAAGGAGCAAGAAAAACCTGATATCACCATCATTGCGAGAATTTTACAGGACTCTAGACTCTAGGGAGTTGAAGAGCAATCTTATCCTAACAATAAAATTTAATTCATGCATAGGATTACTCTGCTGGTTCTTTGTCTGCTGTTCACATATGTCTGATAGCTGCCTTCAATGCCTCTCCTGGGTGCTATTTGTTGGAGACTGAAACTTCATCATTGAGTGCTTAAGATTAAACATAATGGAGTATATGATAAATGGATTCATTCTTGCCCAGCGCTGATGTGTTATCTGCTTTCATGCTTTCTTTCCCAAATCCCCTGGCTGCTGAAATTTCTTAAGTAGGCTATACAAAGATCTTGTCATGCTTCATTTGCTTTGTCTCAGTTGGTGAACTTCTTTCCTAGGTCCAGGCAGCCTAGCGTGCCTGTTGGTCTCCAAATGCCATGGCACCATCAAAAGAATGAAATGATAAGCATTTTTTCAGATGACTGCAATGCTTACATTCGATTGTCAAGATATCAGAATTCATGAAAAGCCAGTTCAGTAGGCAGCAAAGTATAAACTCTGTCTGTCAAATGGGTGATGGCTCAGTTCTGCCTAGATGTGTTTGCATACCATAGATGGATTGAACTTTCCACTGTGATATAGCTTAGAATAATGACTTTTTAAAACTCACGTAAAGCAAAAGCTCTTGCAATATGTGAGCAGAGACAGGCTATATAGTGGGAGTTTGATCATTGATTTGAATCTAACTATTTAAGATTCCACTAGTATTTCTATGGAGCATCTTGGGGCTTGTCTATTTCAAATGTTCCTGCCGGGGCTTCTCTTGGACCTCATTTAAAGCAAACAAACCATGATATTAAAAATAAAAACTAAACAATTAAAAAGGGATTTGAAATCTGTCAGAGGCTTCCTTTCCGTGGATACTGTTCACTCCATGGATTTGGCAGTTCATAATATATTGGGAAGAACGGATGATAAGGATACCCAGGACAAAATCTCAGCTAAATATAGCTTTAAACAGTGTTAATTCCAGAGGAGGAAGCAGACTGCGTCATCTGTCGACAGTTTGATCGCCTGTGATATGTGTAACCAATTGTTCTTATTTACATTAATTTGCATTGTGAAAAGCAATTTTACAGTTTCAGTCAGGCTTAATAGGCAATTTGCAGCTCTGTGTCTAATGGCGTAGTTACTTAAGCCTGCCCCGGGGGTGCTTTCTAGACCTAATACAAATGAAACCTTTTAAATGTTTGGTTGAACATCTTTAAAAAAAAACCCGTCAAAAGTCTCTCACTATTAGACCCGGCTTGTACTTGCCTTGTCATTTTTAATAGCACCATTGGCCATGGGCTTAACTTCAGGTGCTGCTCTCTGTACGGCTGAGGTCATGATTCCATTTGGCAAAACATAATGACACAAATGAATTAGGTTGTTTAACCAAGGACATTTTAATGAAGCAAGTTGCTCTGGGTAGCTATGCTTTTGATATGTTGACATCAACGTGGGTATACAAAAGTATGTGGGGACTTCGGTGGGATTTGTCTCTCATATCTTTGCATCTCATTGGAGTCATGAATATGCATGCATCTTCATCAGCAGAGGACAACCGCTAGCTTAGTTGAGAAAGTAGAAATGTATATTTTAGTTGCCTGGTTTCCTACTTGGCTTTAGAGTTGGCTCAAACACTAAAGATGGCTTCTGAAGCCAGGGACTGCCATAGTTGAAATGGTGTCTCCATTCAGCTCAGATGAAACCCAGGGGCAAAATGTTTTTGCTGGTAGCATCTACAAAATTATAGGATCTCTGTCTTGAAGGTGTGAAAAGGTACTCTTTGTGAGCTCTCACACAGCTATAAGCATTGCCTTTTTCATAACCCTTTCTTCTTCTAGCCTTGTTCTTTCAGCTATTCAAATTTGGATTACATCTGACGTCCTTTGTGTTGATTTAATCCCATAATGTTACCTTGTTTTCTCCCACAATGTGTGAATTATGAAGCCATTAAAGGTAGGGTCAGGGAATGTTTTCTTTCTTTTCCAGAGCTGATTCTTGAAGCCCATGATATGGTTGAGGAGATTTAATAATTGACAACCCCCTCCAAGGTGGCTGGATCTGCACATTTCAGGGGGAAAATCCCTTTCCAAGGAACACTGAATGTTCTCTGACCAAACCATGGACTTTTGTTTATCCCTGATTTGCATGCAAAATGATTTGTAGAAGTGGCAAAAAACGCCCTTTAAAAATTAAACTCTGTTTGCTTTCATTTATTATTTCAATAGAAGTACATAGCAGATATTTAAAGTCAATCTGATGTAGGTAGTAGTCTTCCAAAATTATACCTCCAGGCAATTATAATCAGAACTAACATTTTGCTCAAATTCTCAGACAGGTCTTAGATGCTGAGTCCAGTTATGTCATGGATAAATGATAATTGAAAAAGAAAAACAAAAAACTGTCAAGGTCAATGGGCATATTGAAACTTGGTGCAAACACCAAACAAATATACAAATTCATGGAAAATATCTAGGCAATTGTCTCTGTATTGCCTCATAATGCCTAATAATCAATCCAGGTATTTGCCAGTTGGTTTGCAAAGTCAGCTGACATTATCGAGTCTTTGGGATCAAATGTTGAAAGAATCTCCATTGTAGAGGGCATTTTGAATTCACATTATCTGTAAGCCTGATTTACTAAAAAAAAAAAAAGTAACACTTTATGACACAGAATGTAGAAATCAGAAAGTGGATATTGGAAATTCTGGTTTAAAAGAAGTATATGAAGAATAAATATCCAATAAGAACAGAAATCCCAATGGGTCTTATTAATAAAGGGGTTATTAGTTTCTGTGTAAACAAGAAAGCAGATTGACATAATTAAAAACATAATTTAGCTCTTGCTTTTTTGAAGTGAACATTATTGGCATTAGATCACAACTTGGATTAAAATTCAGTAAAAAGACTGTTTATTGCAGTTTGAGATAAATCTTCATCTTGCCTTCCTTGAACTGACTGTGGCTTTTTCTCACATAGCAAAATTTTTCCACAACCATCTATTTAAAGCAAAGAATCACTCTAAATGTATCCTTGCAGTTCTGGCACACATCAGCTCTTACATTTTCTGAATGTACAGTTAGAAGAGGTTTCTGGAGGAATTATTTGTTTGTGTGTTTGTGTGTTTGTGTGTTTGTGTGTGTGTGTGTGTGTGTGAATCTGTGAAGATAGAAAATAAATATTATCCTCAAAGGTTTCTATTATTTGTTTGCTTCATAAGAATAGTAGCCATTTTAGAGTCTACTGGAGTTAGACTACCAATAAATTTTAATATGAATGACAACATGACAAAATAGCAACAATGGTGCTTTGGAATATAATATTGACAAAAAATACCATTTGCCTGTAAGCAAGGACTGGTGGGACCAGAAAAAATACCAAGTAATAAAAATGAAGAAGCAAAAGTGATCGGGGATTTTAGAATTCAAACAGACAAGCTCCTGCCACATAACACCCCAGATTTAATAATTGTTGATAAAAAGGACAAATAGCCTGGATAGTGGATGTGGCAGTATGTGGAGACAGAAGAACTGAAGAGAAAGAACCAGAGAAAATCACAAAATACAAGGACCTAGAAATAGAAGTAGAAATGAAAACAGAGGGAGGAGTACCAATAGTAAAAGGTGTCTTGGGTACAATCCCAGAACATCTGGAACATCACTTGAACATTATCGGCATTGACAAAGTCACGATCCATAAATTGCAAAAGGCAGCTTTGCTTGGAGCAGCTTACATTGTGTGTTGATACCTTTAACACCATCAAATAACAACATCTGCCTATCCCAGGTTCTTGGGAAGGACTTGATAGGTGGATAAATGCCAAATCTAGATTAATTATGTGACTGACTGAGCAACCAACTGTAATAACATTAGAGCTTATTATTGGGGGAAGATGCCATGCTTATAAGTTAACTGCTGCACTACCTCAATTTTAAGGCTCATGTCCGCATCCCGTTTACCATAGCATAAAGATTTCTCAATAGATATTTTAAAGTTTCTGTCTCATCCCCAGCTCATGGTGGAAGCCAATTTAGTAAGCTGTTCTGCTGTGAATTGGTTGCTTTCTTCTCCTACTATAAAGCATGCCATACAGATAATCAAAATCACTTCAGTGGTGATTTATACATTTATTTATTTAGTTAGTTTGTCAAACATGTACGCGATAACAGATATGACAGACAGGAAATGGGTATCAATAAATGGGGACAGGACAGGGACGGTAGGCACGCTTGTGAGCTTATGCACGCACCCTTACAGACCTCTTAGGAATGGGGTGAGGGCCACAGTAGACAGTTAGGGGGGTTTGAGGATGTAACAACAGAGTCAGGTAGTACCTTCCAGGCATCAACCACTCTATTGCTGAAGGCATATTTTTTGCAGTCAAGTTTGGAGCGGTTTACTTGAGTTTGTATCTATTGTTTATCCATGTATTATTGCAGTTGAAGCTGAAGTAGTCATTGATAGGTAGGACATTGTAGCAGACAATTTTGCATACTACAGTTAGGTCGGACTGTAGGCAGCATAGTTCTAGGTTGTCCAAGGCCAACATTTCAAGCCTGGTGGCATAAGGTGAGCAGAGGATTGGAGTACTCTTCTTGTAAAATACCTCTGGACTCGCTCAATTGTATTAATGTCCAGTGTACAGTATACAGTATGGATTCCAGGCAGACGAGCTGTATTCAAGAATTGGTCTGGCAAAGGTTTTGTATGCCCTAGTTTGCAGTCCAATGTTACTGGAGAAGAAGCTTCGCAAAGTTAGGTTAACAACTCTTCATGTCTTTTTGGCAATGCTGTTACAGTGAGCTGGCAATGGCTGGGATCTGCCTAGCTCTGACTGCATGGGGCTCCTGTAGATATGTCCCCTTCTCAATTGGCCACTGAGCACATCCGGCCTTTGGCTTGGTTTGCAAGAGAGCTGAACATATTTCCCTACTCTAGGATACTGATTTCTTAGGTGATCAACAATTCTCTCACCAGAGAATTGGGGTGGGAGGAGTGTTGTTTGTTTTTGGCATAGGAATATTGATAATCCTAAGGCATTTGTGAATTATTTTGCTGGGATGAGTTAATTAGCACATCTGCACTCTTAGGAACTTGTAGTTCCAATGAGATTTAATAGAATGTGGTTTCCACTCTGCAATTGTCATTACCACATGACTTTATGATATGTCTGTGGAAATTCTCAGTCATCCAGGCCATAGTTGTCTCAAAGGTGCTTTTACAAAAGGCAGCTGGATTGTTTTTTTTCCTTAAAGAAGACTTTTTTGCTTCTCATCCAAGAAGCTTCATCTGAGCTGATAAGCTTCTTGGATAAGAAGTGAAATGTCTTCCTCAAAGAAAAAAACAGTCCAGTTGTCTTTTGAAAAAACACCATTGAGGCTTTATGATGTTTTAAAGCGTTTGTATCCCATGAATTCAGGATAGGTGATGATATAGATCAATCTTAAACTCTGAATTCATGAATATTAACGCTATTACAGATTTACAGTAGCAGAGTCTTGCAACCAGTCACTTCTCATGAGCAGCTATATAAATGTAATTAATCCATTCAAAAATAAAACATGTCCTTTCCCTTTCCTGCCTTTATCCTAAAAGAACAAGAGATGGTAAAATCAAAGAAGCTTTCTCAAATTCCATTCTTGCTTCAGGTTCTTATTTTTTCATCAGATCATTGCCTTGACTATCGTTCTTCCTTTCCTCAAGGATATTCTCAGAGTCCACTGGAATTGGATAGCTAATACATTTAAATAACAAATGAATAAACGACAGCCTAATTACAGGTGTTTGTAGAGGTTTTAAAGGATGAGCACCCATAAGCTTTGTAAACTGGTGGAACCAGAAAGGCTGTGATAACTTGCAACCCTGTGTAGAATTGCCCTCATAAATATACAAGTCACACTGCCATACATGTAGCAAATGTCCATAACACTGGCAAGACTAACCCATACTAACTCTGATGTTTGTGACCTCTTGTTCTGGACAATCAGGCCTCCCTACTTAAAAAGTTAAGACTTCCTAATCGTCCTTATTTTAAACTAGTTGTTCAATCAGACTTATGAGGTTGGAATTTGATCCAACCTGTATAAGGTCTGAGTCGAAATGGTATTGAGGCTCCTGGTTATTTTCATCCTACTGTTTCATTCTTATACTTGTATTGTTATTGATGCTTATATTGTTTTCTATTTGAATATCTTCTGTACACACCTAGTCCTTATTTCCTGCTTCACTATGTATCGAGTTATTGAACTATTCTATTTATTTTAACCTTAGAGTTTTAATTTTATCTGCTTCAGAGATTTGCAAATTAAAAAAAAAAACGGGTGTCACACTTTCACATGAAAATTGGCTGTGAACAATTGATGTGACTGTTAATTTCAATATGTCAAAATATTACATTTGCATCCCTTAGTGAAGATCAGCATTTGAAAGAAAAGTTGACATCCATTTATTTCATATTGTTAACATTTTGCAGCTCTGGGCTCTAAAGGCTCACTTGTTGAATACATCACTGATTTTTATAGCACGGGGCTTATAATGAAGGCCAGGTTACATACACATACATATCACACACACACACACACACACACACACACACACACACACACAGAGGGAGGGAGAGAGAGAGGGAAAGAGAGAGAGAGAGAGAGACAGAGAGAGACAGAGACAGAGAGTGAGTGAGCCATCCCTTTCCAGCTTGAAGTATTTAGTAGATCAGTCTATGGTTTATTATTCCAGGTATTTGCTTGTTTTCACTGGCAAGTGTCCTCATTTTTTTTTGAGTTCATGTCATATTTTCTGAATTCAGCTGCTGTTGCTTAAAATGTTTCCTTTCTTCTTTCTATAATTGGACTGGATATTGGTCTCCAAGTTGGACTATTTTGATCGTGCCATTCAAATGCTGTTTTGGCAGAGCACTTTGAAAAAACAGGATCGAGGTGAGTTTGCATGCAAGGGTTTAATTGAAATCTGGATGTCTGAAATGTAAGTTGGAACACATCGCAACTGAAACACATAGAGTACATTGAAGGGGTGTTCCCCCCCACCAAGAAACTGCTGTTGAGATATCAGCAACCTGCAGCCAATGATTTGCTAAATTATTCTGAGATAAAAGGTGTTTTGCCCTTTACACTGTTGTAGATCTAAAGTTCAAAACACCCAGATTTCAATGGTTTGACAAAATTAATAAAAAGGACAAGAAAAAGATTTCTCTATCCTTATTTTTCAATTCGGGTGATGTGACAACCCATTTGTTTTTTATATGCCGCAACAGCACTTTGATAGGATTTGATAATTTTACCATGCTGAGAGGCCTGATTAAATAATAATCCTCTTTTTGTTGTTTAAAAAAATCCTCTTCCATATATTATTTTTTATGGAATAGCCTAACCATGTTTCTGTCATGCAACAGATGATGTACTGTACTCTATGGAAATAAATAAGACACCCCTAACACTCCTCGGGATATGTGTTCTGTTAAGTTACAGCCTGTTGTGCCTTAAAATGGCTTCTACCGTACTGCCATAAAATGACTTCTATGTAGAGCGCAGTGGAGTTGCCATGGTAACGGCTTCACAGTACTCCACAAAGGGGCTCTGGTAAGGAGGAAAATCCAATATTAGAAATTATGTTTGGTCCGGGATAATTTTTGAGGACAACTATGTGGATTAGGATAAATAAATATCCAGACAACACCAGGTTATCAGCTAGTATTTTATAAAACAGCCAGTGGTGGCCAAAGAGAAAGAACGGGGCAGCATCACCAGGGAAAGCCTACTTAACAATATCCAAACAAAAAATCCCTACGATGATCTTCTTTTTTCTCTGTGATAAACTCTGGACATAAATCCAAGATCTTAAATAAACCTGCAATGAAGAACTAATTCAGATAGACTAAATATGTTAATTTATTTGGAAGTCTCTCATCTTCCCTTGGTCCCTCCCCCCCCCCCGGAATCGTCCTCTTTTCTGTAAACATCTTTCTAGGTATAAATCTGGAAATCTGACTCTTATCTTCCTCCACTCCAAGCAAGAGGCTGCAGGGAAAATACTAATACTTCTTGCTAGAGATCTGAGCTGATGTCTTACAGAAGAATGAGAATCAGATGAAATTAGTCTGAGGGCTGCATCTTGCTCCATTTGATTTAAGTGAATAGAAGATGATGTGAGGGAATAAAGAACTTCTACATGCTGTGCCTGCACAGAATTCTATTAAGAAGCGAAATAAAAATTAGGAGGATTTCTACTTATATCATTTCTATATCAAAAACAAAAATAAGCTACTTGGTGAAGTACAGTGACGCAGTGGCTTCATGGCGCTGGAGAAGATTGGCAGTTCGAGTCCTTTCATGACAGAGTGAGTTCCTACCAATCGCCTCAGCTGCTGCCAACCTAGCAGTTTGAAAGCATGTTACATGTAAGTAGATAAATAGGTACCGCTTTGGTGCTTTGAGCAGCAGGACAAATTCAACCAGTGCTGGACTCGCCCAGATGCGCTGCCCAATTGCAAGGTGACATTGGTGGTGGGAAAAGCCCTGGATGATGCTGTAGACCATAGTCAAGTCTTCTGAATGTGTGCAACAGAGGAGAAGCTAGGAAGGTGACCATGTTTCTTTTCCATGCCACTATCCCCACTCAGACAATTTTACTATATGTGGAATCTAAAGGGAAGCCGTATCCCCCTTCTCATCTATGAGAAATTCTCTTGTGTTTTCAGTGCATCAGTACTGAGACATGAACATCTCTAGAAATGCATATATTTGGCATTATTTTTTCCTGAATGCCATCACTCAGCTAAATAACTAATCCCCACAACACTGTTAAATTATCTACTAAGGCTATATTACTACTATTCTTCTCTTCCTTCCTAGTACCTATCTCTTTCCACTTACGGCTATAACCATGTTGCTTGTATCTTTAAAACTTATATTGTTTGATTTATTTCATAGTATCATTTGATTGCTTATTAGTAGCCTATGACTATCAGTAAGTGTTGTATCTTATGATTCTTGATGAATGTATTCTATTTCATTTTTCTTTATGTACACTGAGAGTATATGCACCAAAGACAAATTCCTTGTGTGTCCAATCACACTTAGCCAATAAAGAATTCTATTCTATTCTATTCTATTCTATTTTATTTTATTCTATTCTATTCTATTCGCTGCCATGAATCTGTTTTTCTGAACTTTGTTCTCCCAGAGAGGCAAACTCACTAACATGCAACGAGCCTCATGATGCCACCTTTTGCTCCCATACTCCGTTAAGTTCAGGAGGAAGATATGAAAAATAAAGCATTGATCTGGTCTGTTAAATGTGTGTGCGTGCCCCTCCATGCCCTTGCTAAATTGCAGATTGATTAGAAGATGCAGTGCAAAGGGGTGATTCAACTAAATCTGTGGATCTACTCTTCTAATCAACTTTACAATATACCTCATTCTCCGTCAACAAAATTCATTCTAGCAAGCCTTTAAGGCACATGGAATGTGGTGTAAGCAAAGAGCTTATAGGAAGTATTTCAGACTGGGCTTTTTACAGCTGGATTACTTTATGCAGGTTCCAGGCTGCAGATAAACTAGTGTCATATTTTTCTTCCCGCCATACATTAGCCTGTGGCTTACTGAAATAAATTTTTAGTATTTCCTGATTGATGGAAGCTAAAAAGCACCTTTCAGAGATGCAAGTAAAGGTGGCATTGCAATATTTTTCTTTTTGCATTGTTACTGTGATTTGATTTTTATTCTATTTTATGATTCTTTGTCATCCGGAATTACTTGTTTGAGATGGGTAGCCATACAAATTGAATGAACAAATGAATAAATATAAAGACAAACGAATGATTTAGCAGTCCAAATGATTCAAGGGAAAAAACTCCACATTTGCTTTGTTTGGGGACTGACTTAGATAACCATTTAGGTCAGACTGAGAGAGAATATTTGAAATCTAACATCATTGAAATCACCACCTGCTTTTTAATAGAGATACATTTCACCATCTTTGATGAAAAAGGGGTCCCTCTCTAAACTCATTCTTTGGTATGTAAACTGATCTTGGATGGCTGCCACAATTTTAGAGCTGACATGTGAAATTGTCATGGACTTTACAAAATGAGAAACTGGCAAATTGTTCTAAAAGCTCAAGGCTGTAATATAATGATGAATGGCATTAGATAAGAAACATCACTTATCATGGGGGCAAAACCACAACAACCACACAAAGCACACAAATCAAAAGGCTACATCCATCTCTAGTCCTTCACATATCTCTGCTTGTGCATATGTCAGTGCCTATATGGCAGTGGTGAAAGTCAGCAGGTTCTGACAGGTTGTGGAGAAGGTAGCGGAAATTTTGAATAGTTCAGAGAAGTGACAAATGCCACCTCTGGCTGGCCTCAGAGTGGGGTGGGAATGGAGATTTTGTAATATCCTTCCCCTGCCATGCCCACCAAACCACACCCACCAAGCCATGCCCACAGAACCAGTAGTAAAAAAATTGAATTTCACCACTGCTATAAGGTAAATCTCCTTTCTTAAAAAATATGACTTCAATCATGTCCCCCCCCCCATTGTTCATTCATAAGAAAGGAAAAGTGTTTTTAAAGATATTCAATTGTTCATTGATGACTTTGAACACTTGGCTGTTGGATACTATCTGATATTCTCATGCAATTTCTACCACAGCCGTAGCTCAGTTAAACAGTTTGATGATTTCTCTAAAGAGTAGTACACCTTCCTTTTTTTTTCATACTATGCATCATGCTTTGGATTATGCCATAATGAATTTATTCTAATATTAAACAAAGCTGCATCCCCAATGACCAAGACTAATTGCTATATATTGCTTAACACAAATCTGTGTTGAGAGCAAATATAGCTTGACATAGAAAGATATCCAAGTTCACAAAGAAGTAATCTTCTATGCTCAGAAATACTGTATGCCAGAAATGATGAAGAACCACAGCACCTGTGAGACAAGAATAGCTCATTTTCTTTCTATTGGCATAAAGAGGGAGGAGGAAAAATAGTTTTAAATACAAAGGCAGAAGGAGTATAAAGGAGAGGCAGGTCCCATCTTCCTCTGTCACTAATCGTGCACAGGTAATCCTCGACTTGCAACTATTTGTTTAGTGACATTCGAAGTTACAATGGCATTTTTTTAAAAAAAAACACTTATAAATGTTTTTCACATACACAATCATTACAGCATCCCACGGTCCCGCGATCAAAATTTATATTCTTGGCAACTGGCATGCACTTCCAACAGTTGCAGTGCCGTGGTATCATGTGATCAACTGTTGTAACCTTTTGAGAAGTAAAATAAAGGGGAAAGCAACGGGGTTACTAACTTAATAATGCAGCAATTCACTTAACAACTTGGCAAAAAAGGTCGTAAAATGGGACAAAACTGACTTAACTCCTGCCTTGCTTAGCAATGGAAATGTTGAGCTCAATTGTGGTCGTAAGTCGAGGACTACAATAAATAATACAATACTATGAAGATTGTTTCCAGTTCTCTTTCTTTTTGTCCTCCTCCAGAAGACATATTTTGCACATAGGCTTTCCCACCCTCAAAAAAACCACGGTCTCTGTTGAATCTGCCTTTGAATTAAATATGATTTCCATGTTAGCAGCATCTTCCTAGAATTCCATCTTCTGCTTGGCTAAATCCAGCAACAAAGGGATATTTAGAGTTAAGCATGGGATCCACATTTTCATTTTCTGGATGACTTCCTATGAATCAGTACAATAGATTGACTATTCCCCTAAAATATGTGCCCTGGCAAGTGTATAAGAGAATCAGTTCATCCCAGATGGCAGCAGCAGGAGCCCTAGAAATGTGGTCCATGGACATACTTGACAAGCATGTTTGAATGTACAACAGGTGGGATGCAACCTGGATCTTAATTCAATTTAATTGAGAACTTTTCCATATTGGATTTTATTTTACTCTTTGTGTAGAGCTACTGCTTTTCCTAAACATTTTGATTCTCTGTGGTTAAACGAAAGCCCCCTCTTTAAGCTGCAAGGCCCAACTTTTTAATTCCTTCGTCTGCCCTTGATTTGTGTAACATCCTCAGCGATATTTCAATTTAGCTGTTTTAAAATTAAATCATAACTGTTATTAAGTGAACCAAACTCCTCCAGATGATTGGGGCTTTTCTGGCCTCCTGATTAGGGTCTTGTAACACAGCTTCATTTGCTTCTTTAAGTGCCATTAAGTGCTCAGTACTATGTTAAAAGGAATTTTTAATGGTCAGATGCCTCATATAAAATTGGTAACAGCTAATAATGAAATTCACCAGGGTGCCTAGCGAGAAACAAATCTCTGTGGTAATCAAAGGTGCACAGTCAGGAAATGAAACAAAGGTTTGTTTCTTTCCCTCAGCTAAATAACAACTGGGAGTGAGAGTCTTGAATTTCCAATTCCTTATTAGCAAGAGCTTAGAGACAAACGATGTGTTAATTTTGACCTATTACCCATCACAGGGCGGTGATAGCCTTATGGGAGTCTTCCACCAGCAACTTGCCTTGTCGAAATAAGCACAACATAGCATCATTTTAGTGTCCATGCTGCTATTTCAATGGAAGAAAAAGACAATAATAATAATAATGGAGGTATGCACAAAGCAGCTACAGACAAAGAACAGCTATGCTTCCTCTTTCTGTTTATGTGTCAGTGCCTAGTAATTTTCCATGGATGTAATTCAGAAAGCTTGACTCAAGAATCCCTTTGGTTCCTGAAAGAGCAGTGGATATTACAAATGTCTCCATTTCAGAATCAGGATCAGAATACAGCTGGAAAGGACCTTGGAGGTTTTTTAGTCCAACCCCCTGCTCAAGCAGGAGATGCTATACCAGTGATGGCTAACCCTTTTCTCCTTGTGTGCTGAAAGTGTGTGTGCGTGTGCGACAGTGCATGTGCGTGCATGTCCACACCCATAATGCAATGTGCGCATGACACCACCCCTCCGTGCCGCACCCCCTCTATGCATGCATGTGTGCCCCCCCCACTCCCCCATGCCCCATTTTGGGCCTAGCAGGCCTCCCTGAAGCCTCTTGAAACCAAAAACAGGATGCAGGGGAGCACATACCTCTGTGCTCCCCCCCACGCATGTGCATGCATCTCCCGCATGCACAGCAGAGATCTGAAAATCAGCTAGCCATCGGGAGGCATGCGAGCATTCATGGTGGAGCTGAGCTAACTTGGGGTGATGGCTCGAGCGTTCATGGAGAGGGCTTCGCGTGCCATAGGCCCTATACCATTTCAGACTTTTATTAAAAACTTCTCTCCTTAATTAGTTTCCATCCATTGTTTTTTGTCTTGCCTTCTAGTGCTTTTTCTCTCTTCTCTGTGGCAGCCTTTCAAATAATGAAATACATGTCACTCCCAGTCCTTCTTCTCTCTAAACTAGCCATACTCAATTCGTGCAACTGTTCTTCATATGTTTTTGTCTCCAGGCCTTTAATCCTTAGTTGCTTTTCTTGGTATTTTTTTCAAAGTCTCAACATCTTTTTTTGTAAGGTGGTGACCAAAACTGGATGCGGTATTCCAGGTGTGGCCTTACTAAGGATTTATTTAGAGGTACTAATACTTCATGTGATTTTGATTCTATGCCTCTGTTTTGCAACCAAGGATTGTATTAGCTTTTTTGGCTGCTGCTACACACTGCTGGCTCATGTTTAAGTGATTGTCCATTAGGACTCCAAGGTTCCTCTTACAGTTACTTTACTGTTTTATTATTTGATCTCTTCTTTTCTTTTCTCTTCTCTTCTCTTCTCTTCTCTTCTCTTCTCTTCTCTTCTCTTCTCTTCTCTTCTCCTCTCCTCTCCTCTCCTCTCCACCCTCCCCTCCCCTCCCCTCCTCTCCTCTCCTCATTTCTTGGACTATGGAAAATGCACCTGCTAGGATCTAGGAGGCTCTAGTTAGAATTCATATGCCCTACCTCTAAGTTTATTCCTTCCCTATCCATGCCCAATTATATTCTATCAGTTGTTTTTCCTACATGCATGACATTATTTCCCTGGACCCACTCATGCCATTTCAAATCCTTCTTCCTCTGTTGAATAAACCAATCTTGCTATTTTCTGCTAATCATTCTTTGCAGATAACCATCACCTTAATGCTTGCCTTCCCACAATTACTATTCTTTTTCTTACTGTTGCCCACCTCCAACAGTATTCCTATCTCTTCCTGCACTCTGATGCTCACCAAATCTTCCTCCTCCACAATGATCCTACTTGGGTCCCCAGAAGAACAAAGATGGGGTGAAAAAACAACAGGTGCATATGGTAATTGTAGACAATTAGGTGGCAGCTCAGGATTCGCCAGGATGTCTTTAGAAGTGCTGGATCCAAATACTCTTCATTTGTCCCACAGCCTGTCCTGTAAAAGAATCTTTCAAAATTATCATTTTTCACATATGTACACATTTCTGCCCTGTTTACTGATGCAGACAAACATATTGGGGGAAGACAAAAAGCAACTGTAAGGACTAGAAGTCACACAAAATTTCACACTTACGACTGCTGTAGCATCCCCATGTTCATGTGATCAAAATTCAGACACTCGGCAACTGTCTCATGCTTAGGACAGTTGTCCCAGGGTCATGTAACCACCTTTTGGGTCCTCCTGAGAAGCAAAGTCAATGAGGAAGCCAGATTTGCTTAACTACTATGTTACTAACAACTACACTGATTTGCTTAACAACTGTAGGAAGAAAGGTCAGAAAATGGGGCAAAACTCACTTAACATCTGTCTCGCTTAGCAATATAAATTTTGGGCTCAATTGTGATTGTAAGTTGAGGATCATCGGTAGCATTTCAGAAGCATATTGGTTTTACTGGCATATTGGTACCCTGCTTCAGAAGCATATATTTTGCATTGATTTTCTTTCACAACCAAAATCATTTCTTTGGGAAGACCTTTCTGAAGCTATTCAGCTACAAATAAAACAAAACTGTAAATCATTCTGAATCAAGATGCTTTCAAGTGGTTGATTCAACCAATTAATGCCAGCAGATCGATATGCCATAAAATTTACCAATCTGATTGTTTGGAAAGTTAAATATGAAATACCAATGGCCTCTTGTAGGCCTTTGAATAACTTTCACTCTTTTACTACTAAAGGAAAATGTAGTTTGTCTTTCATTCCCATTCATTTGTTTCCTCTAACATGAAACTGACCAAGGTGGTAATTATACTAGTGGTGATATAAAACTGATGCTCTGAGTGAGTTTGATCACTCTGAGGTGATATGCTGGGAGAAAAAGAAAATATTTTTCTATAATAATACAATTGCTAAGTCCTTGACTTGCAACCGGTCCTAAAGTCCTTGACTTACCACCGGCCGCAAGTCCTTGATTTACGATTGATAGCCGGCAATAGCCCAGCTGCGCCTGATTGGTTAAGATGCGGCTGGCTGAGCGCGGGCTGCCCAAGACATTCCTATTGGTCGCCCTGCTTGACAGCTCTCGTATAAATAGCTGTCAAGCAGGGCGAGGTGCTGAATTCTCTGTACATAGTTAACTGTTGCTGTTTCTCAATAAATTGCTGTTCGCTTACCTCAGCTGCCTCACGCCTCATCTGTTCCTTCGAACTTTAACAACTATACTATTTGGAATTGTCCTTAAGCGTTGTCCAGTTAATACAAAATATCTCAATCATAAGAATTCCTACCTCCAGAGATGCAGTGCAGCTACTAGATACCAAAGGCATTCAAGGTAATCACTCTTATTCTCAGCTATGCTGACTGGAGAATTCTGGTAGTTGAAGTCCACAAGTCTTAAAGTCGTCAAGGTTGGGCAGCTCTGATTTAAACGCTGAAAAAATTATCTCAAGATTAGCCCAACTGCATGCTTTCATAGAGGCAGTTTATTTATTTATGTTGATTTTTCTAAACTATTTTATATAATTAATAGCGGAGAGCAAAGGAACGGATACGCTTTGGTTTGTTTTTGCATTGGCTGAGAAGACGATGAACTTTTCCCCCCAAAGTCTAGAAATATCCTGGCTTAGTCACAGCCAATCTGAGTCAAATTAAATCCCATCAAAGGAAAAGGGGGAAAAAAGGACTTGAAATATTTGAAAGTCTGGAATGAAACTCAGCTAGAGAAGAATTTAGGGACTGTAACAGTCAACTGATATTTGATGTCAGGGTTTGTGTTGTATTTTGGTATTATAATACAGAGTGGCAGAAAACGTAATACAGAAATTTAATATGAAATTTTATTCTACAACTTTGATATATAAACAGTGCCACATATAATTATACCTACCATTTATAATATATTTCTAATGTAAAAATGAAATAATAGTGATAGTTCTGCATTTCACATATACAAACAATGTTTTATATAAAGATAATAATCTCTTTATCTGAATTTTGCTTCCCAATGAGTTTGTGATGCCCATGGCAAATCTAGATAACTTCCCCTTCTCTTTTGACATTAGGAAACTGCAGCTGGTGTATGTTAGTTCCCTCTTCCTTCTTCTCCATTAACATATAAATTCTCCCAGTATGATAATAGGATCTTGGCTCTAATGTTGACTCCTTCTCTTGGATAGAAAATCTTCTACTCATATTCTGCTCAGACTTTTCACACGATTAGAATTATCCTTGGAAAATCACGTTTCACTTTCATCTTAAACTGTACCTGATACCTGTTGTTTTCGCTAAAGTAGGAAGCACATGATTAATTGCCATGATGCTAGTTCTTCACATTCATAATACTGATTTGACAAGCTAAACTTGAACTTGCCACTTGTACACTTAAATGAGTGAAGCACTAATCTTTAATTAGAAATTTAGGATTCTAAGTTTTTTGCCCTTTACCTTGGAAACTGCAGATTACATTTTTGGGAGCCTTGGATAAAATAGTTCTGGTTGATCTCTTTAACCTTGACCTGAAGCCTTTAATCCTGTTTCAAGGGATCCTTCTAAATCCTTCTTCAACAGGAAAGTTCTTTTGGCATGTGCCAGCGAGCATATCAAAACAGGCAAAAGCAAAGTTGTGGAGTTGTGATAAAAGATTTTTGCACATGTGTCAATATTGCACAATGCTGCAGCATTGCCATCTTTGATTGTTTTGATGTACAAATCCTTGTAGACATTGTTGGATCCTTCATATGAGGAGAAATTGTGATCCTAACTGCACAAGCTCTATCTTAAGCTCATCACTCTACATATACAGTTGATTTACTGTAGTGGAAAACCTTCTTTATTTTAAGAGACCAGATTATGTGGATTAAGAGTGGAGGGAGTTGCCCTTCACAGGTGGAAAACATCAAGAACAATGAAGGAAGAATGATGGCAGTTAGCACCTTCCTTCTATATAAAGCAAATAGGCACATTATTTGGGTTGCATCGCTCCTGGACTAGATGCCACTCTAGTTCCCTTTTAATGTCTCCATGATTTTGCCACAAAAAGGCAGCAAAGTCAGTTTAGAATTATGTGGTCTTCTGGCACTTTTTTCAGGAAACTTGATAACACAGAGAGATTAATTTTAAAATTCTATTTTCCAAAAACTGAAAAGGAAGGAACTGAGGCCTACCATCCTGTCCTCACCTCAATCAGGTGATACCACTTTAGACTTTTTGCTCCCTGAGAAGATGTGTCAAACGAAAACATTGCATTGCTCTCCCTTCACTTTCTTTGACATAGCATGAGGTGCAGGTATTTGGATAATACTCTTTTCTTAGCGTACATGAGATAATCTTCAGGCAGGGGAAATTATTTTGGGTGAAATGGCCTTCAATCATCAATTCAAAGGATTAGGAAATGAATCTAACTCTAGTGCACAAGACAAGTATAAAAAAAGAATCTGTTTTCCTTGACAATTTAAAGAAAGCCTATTTACTTCAATATTATGTCAGGGCAAATAAATTCTTGTCTCCATTAAACATTTGCTAGAAAATTGTTTATGAATGTCTGCACTGAAGTGATGTTAACTTTCTTGACATTGAAGAGGTGTTATTTTAGATGAGAAAACCATTGCAAAATCTATGCATTTTAGAAATGAGAAGCTTTGGTTATCGAAATGAATGAAAACTCTACACATAAAAGACTAATTTCCAAAATAAAATCTGCCAAAGACCATCATGAATTTCTGACATCTCTATGTTAGGGTTGATATCTCTGTGTTACAGATGTCTCTTAAAATATTAGTAATGAAAAGACCTGGATATCTAAAACCTTTTGCATACATTCTGTTGAATGCACCAAAGTTAAACTAGATAGAAGGGGCTAAATTGGTCCTTCCTTCTTCTGTGACACAATCTCTCCCACTTGCAAGCTTTCCTGTTGGACTATATATTTTCAGAATTGTTTATTGAATGAGAAGAAATCCAGGGGAAGAAGGGGCAGGAGGCAAAAATATATGGGCTCGGAAACATTGGTTATCTTACACGGTTTACAGCTTTCATATACAAAGTGATACTTCGGTACTTGATTGCTTCAAAACTTGTCAAATTTGGTACTCGATCCATTTTGATGCACAAATATTGCCCCATTACTCATTGTTTGTTTGGGATTTGAAACGCTGTGATAGGAAAAGGGGACAGCCATCCAGAACAGACAGGAAGTCAGCCATGCTGGGAAGGTCATTGCAAAAGGAAGAGGGGAATGGCTGCAGAGGGCAGACAAGAGGTTGGCCACGCTGGGATGGTTGCTAACATAGGAAAAGGGACAAACAGGAAAGCCTTCCCGGCCAAAACAAAGGATCATATGGTAAGGCACATGGTTGGTTGGCACTTGTCATTTTTATACTCATCGTGCTCCCAGGACCAATTAATGATGAGTGACAGCCTCCTGCAATGCTCTGCCAGTGAAAACAGAGCCTGTTTTCACTGGCAGAGGGCTGCAGGAAGCTGTTGCAGCTGAAAACGGAGGCCGGTAGGCTGCACACACCCATCCAAGCTCCGTTTTCACTGGCAGTGGCACTGCAGGCCAACCCTTCACTGTTTCCTGGGCAGCCCCCATGCAGATCTAAGCACTCCATGGGCTGGATCCGGCTCCTGGGCCTTCTAGAGCATGGGCCCCTGCTCTAGAATTTTGAAGTACCAGTAGACAATTTTTAGAGCCCTTGTCATTTATCTTACCTTATAGGACAGTGTTTCTCAACCTTGGGCGACTTGAAGTCCTGTGGACTTCAAGTCGCCCAAGGTTGAGAAACATTGTTATAGGACCTGATTTAGACATGAATGGATAGATGAATTGTTTGAGTATAGGTTTTTCAGATTAAAAGAGAAACGGGAAATGTTGTGATTTGGTGTGGTTAAAACACCAAGACATTTTAAATGGCTCATTTTTTTTTGATAAAGCTCATTCAAGTAAGCCAAGATGTTTGCGTATGCAAAATTGGTAATAGGCCATAACCTCCTTGGTTTGTGACAGGAATTCTTGGCATATGCGGTCTCAAATTGCATTGACCTTTTATGCTGCCAAATTGCATTGCAATTTCATGTCTAATTTGCTGTCTTATCCAGTCCTAGATTCCCTTCAGCATTTGTTACATTTCTTTTTTTTTCTATTTAGCCTTCTACTTCCTGCTTGCTAGCTGTGAACATGGAATATTTTCCCTCACATTTTTAACAGAATTGCTGATTATTACTCAGAATCATTTAAAAAAACCTTTAGAGCTAAAATCCTCCTAATCCACTTTCTTTGTTTCTAGATATTTTCCTGGATATATTCAGAAAAGGAAAGAGTGACTCAAAGCTAGGAAATACTGTCAAGGAATTTTCTTCCTTTCATTCTTTCTTTTGTTTCCTCCTTGACTACGCATGTAGAAAACAAACAGTTCTACCATGGTGGTGACATACTGCAACATGGCCCTAGCCTCCTTCCTATAACTTCTACAATAATACTACATTGGCTAGGGATTATGAAAGTTGAGATACTTAAGGTGACCTGCTTTAAAAAGGATGCAGTGTGCGATTTACACACTGACATGTAATGGAGGTGCTTCCCTCGTCTGTTTCCCAAATCAGGTGTCTGTAATGATGCTGAGGCGGTTTCCCCCATCCTGATGAAAAGAAAAAGCAATTTAAAAAAAGTAAAGGTGCCAGTATTTGTGCAAATGTAATGAAAGAAGAGGGTGACTGTTGTGACTCAGCAGACGTCTTCTGTGAGTCTTTTCAGGATGCAAGGTCAACGATGCAGCTGGGGCTCGTTAGTGGGGTTCTGGTGATAAAAGAACGGATAGTGCCACGCCCTGGTTACAGGAGTCAATGTCGTTCCTTGGTTCGTACAACATTGATGATCATCAGTCGTGGTTTATGTAAGATACACTTGGATAAGTGCTTTGTGTTCCCTGTAACCCCGATTCAAGGCTACACTTGGAGAAGTGCATTGCTTGTAAGAGTTGTTTTGTTTTCATTCCGTTATCTGGTCAGAGACTGTATTTATATTATTTTTGGGCTCAAAGCCAGTCTGAGCCGAGAACTGATAAAGAAAGTTCCTTTTAAGTGTGTCTGCTCGCCGTTTGTTAACGAGCCGTGAAGGGGGGACAGAACAGGTGACTATAAGGGTTGGTATGTAGGGATGCCAGGGAGTTCACCTTAACTGAAAGGTCCTTCTTTCCATTTTGAAAAAGGTCCGTTGTGGCTTGGACAATTCCCAGGTTCTCACTTTCTTCTCAAACTATACTACATATCAGGAAAATAGGATCCACTAGTTTCATTCAGTGGCATTTAAGAGCATCATATTTCTTGAGAAGGAGTGGGAAGCTGCTCATTCATGGAGAAGATGGGCATCATTGTGTTTTTGCAGCGATAAGTCTCTTTTGTTTCTCGGAGCCAATTTCTCAATTCAGATCAGACTTCTGAGCCTGTACTTTACCTGGCCTTTGTGTCCATTGTCGCTTTCTTTAATGCTGCAGGTTTGCCAATCATTCTGGACTGACGGGTGCTTCTGAGCAAATTATTTCTCTCTTTCCCTTGGTTTTCTCATTCACCATCATTTTTTTTAAAATCTGTGCTAAGGATTTATCAGCTTAATTAATCTAATCTCTGCAGTAGCATCCATATGAACCACACTCATTTCTAACAATGTTTCGTTGATCCTTGTAATCACTGAATGAGTATAAAGAGGTGCTGTAGCATATGGTGGGATTTCTTATCACAGAGCTTTATGTTTAGCATTTTGGTGGTTTTTTTTAATACAGTTAATTCATTTTAATTGGAATTGAACTTCTGCCTAAGGAAGAGGTCACTTAGTTAGATTTCTCCTTTGGCAAGATTACTAAATGTTCCATAAAGCCTTTCTTTCTTGCAGTAATATCTTCAGTAGAGCATTGGTTACAGCAACATTTAAAAACTCAGTGAGATAAAATCTGCCTCAATAGCTCTCCCTAAATTGGTGCCTTCCACATATATTGGACTATAATTCAGCTTAGAATTCTCCAGGCAGGCAAGTGATGGGTTTGTAGTCCAACACACACAAAAAATGTACCAAGTTTGGGAAGACAATGTCATAGCATGAGATACAACAACGCCAAAATATTCTCAGATACTGGAAGAAGAACAAAGGGAGATTTTATGTCCTAATCTTGGGAGGATAACTCAGAGCTGTATTGGATTAATTGGGAAAAGAACAATATAAAAAATTGAGCTGCACAGAAACAAAGAAAATATTCAACCTAAGTAAAACACACCAGTATTAAAAAGCTATTTGCTTTCATTGATAATCTAATATTCCATGAAACATGGAACTTTCTAGAAGGAGCTGGCACCCAGAGCTACTCCTGTTGGTTTTACCTGATCAATTTTTCAGTTGTTTGTCCTACATGAACTTGGAATTTCTGATTTGGATTTTCTTCCTATTTCCTCATTTGGACCAGATCTACTTTGGCTAGTTTTGTGCTTGTCACCTCTTTATGCATTGTGTTTGCATGTATATAGTTGAATGTCACTTGCTTCAGCGCTTTTTGATCAAGTTGCTGAAAATTCATGATTTAAAGTAGGAAAGAAGCAATGGTCTCATTGATTCATCATTATCTCGCTAAATGAAACTAACATATGTCTACTCAGATATAAATATGATTGAGTTCCATTGGTCTTATATCTAGGTGTGAGACCAATGGATATGGAATTATAGCTCCCCAAATCTTCCTTTTGTCTGACAAAAATATCTGACATTGCAGTTCTATTTGATCTGCATTTTTTGTTTCCGCCGTTGAATTGTCAAGAGCAATAGCACTTAGACTTATATACCACTTTACAGTGCTTTACAGCCCTCTCTAAGTGATTTACAGAGTCAGCATATTGCCCCCAACAATTTGGGTCTTCATTTTACCCATGTTGGAAGGATGGAAGGCTGAGTCAACCTTGAGCCTGCTGAGATTTGAACTGCCAAATTGCAGGCAGATCGCAGTCAGCAGAAGTAGCCTGCAGTACTGCACTCTAACCACTGTTCCACCATGGCTCACAGTTATATATGATATATTGTATGCAAGGGATGACTATTGCTGAATTTAAAGGATCCTCTATTGCAAATATTATTGGATGCATTTCCAATTTTCTTTCATTCCAAAGAAACTAAATCTGATCTGCATAAAACTACTTCAGAAGAGGATAAGAATAACATGAGCCAATTATCTAACAGAATAACATGAGCCAATTATCTAACATTAAGTATTCAAGTATTTATTGAGTCATAAACGCAATGATGCCGATAAGTATCACTTTTGGATCATTACCATTGATTTTTCGAGTCAGCAGATTCTAATATGTTGGAAGCCATATTAATATGCATGATTGGAGGATTAACATTATTTTAGCTCTTGCTTGTGTTAGAGTAATTAATAGGCAAACCGGACACAATTTATTTCTAATTTTGTTACAGATTGCTGTCAGACTTTCGCTTAGTCTAGTTTTTCTAGACTACTGATGAGTCAACTAGATTAGCTACTAACATGAATGTTTAATACTGAATTTTTTTTTAAAGCAAGAGGGAAAAAAAATCTAACATAAAAACCTTACAGATTCAAACATGCAATATGTCTTCTGCCTAGTTAAATGAACTTCTTTTGGTGTACATATCTACATTAAAGGACACAAAATTGTAAAGCAATGATGGCTATGACCTAAGTGTATTCATCAGTTAATTACTTGCTATTATTAACTTGAAATGGAGCAGACAAGATCCTTTTCTGATAGCTTGTTGTAAATGTACAAGAAATTCTCTTTATGCTTTTTTGACCAATCAACATATCAGTTTAGAGATTTGCTTGCAAGGCCCACTAAAGATCAGCCATCATTAAAATTAACCACATGCTGATTTAATCAACATATAGCTTTGTTAATTATTAGGGTTTTTTTTCCCTTTATGTCCATCTGCTTTTAGAGTTTTAGTGAACCTGCAACAGATGTTCATGTAAATATAATAAAGTAGTTTCCATGTAAATATAACATTTTCCAGAATGCTTGTAATAGCCTTTCAATTTATAGAGGCACTTTCCCCTATCACATGCTTAGCGAGTTAAATAGAAAACTGATAACTTTGTTAAGGCAAGGATTGGATTTGTTTCCTGCTTAAGATCTTTCCCTTGGCTTCCTATAAATTGTGCCCAATGAAATGAGGCTCTAGAGATTTGCTATTGTACTGGGAGCAGAAATGAAAAAGAGTTACCCTGTTCCCACTCAGTTCAAGAGTACAAGGAATTAATTACCAAGTTCACAGTAGAGATGACTCATTCATCTTGAATAATAATAAATGAAACGGAGTTCACATAGCTAAATGGTTCAGCTTTGGATATTTTTTTAAACCTTTCAGTCTATCAAAGTGTCTACATTCAATGAGTCTAAATAAGGAATAACAATTTCCAGCTTAACATTTCATGGCAGGTATCTTGAACTAGGTGAAATATACGATCACCTTTTTGAAAGAGAATTCTGTGTAGTAATGAGATCGCACAAAGCAAATTAGTAGATTTTTAATACATATCACTGAAATTACTCTCTTTTTAAAAGGCATTCACTGCAGTCATTCATTTCTTCTCCAGTATTAACTGAAATTGAAATGCTTGGATGGTTACAGTGTCATGCAAATCAAACAGAAATTTTTCTTACAATGGAAACATGGAACAATCTTACCAGGGATCAAAGCGGAATTCTCAGTTGAAATTTCTCCTATTAATTGAACATGCTTTACATATTTAGCTTTGAGTACCATTTGCAGGTGCAAGCAACCGTCTAAGATATTTGACATAAATATTTGTCATGTAACATCCAAACATATAATATTGTGAGATTTCTGTTTCATCATTTCTGATCTAAATGAATGCCTGCCCTTTGGAACATCTTACCTTCCAAGGTAACATCTGTCACCATCCTCCTATCTTTCTACAAAATCCTTCCACTATCCTTCTGCATTTTGGCTATTTTTCTAAATACTGGGAATGTGGAGTGAAACAAGACCCCACTCTCTCTCAAACCAAATTGCCAAGCTTTAGCAGTGGGAGTATCTTCAATATAGTCAGTCTTGTCCTATCCAAAGGGAGATTCACAGCAAGAGAGTCAGTTCCTCACTCATTTAAGGCATTAAAGATCAAGGCTAATACTTTGAACAATACCTATGGTCACATTTGTCCAGGAAGTTGGACTGAAAAAATACCTCCCGCCCAAAAAAAAGACATATGGTATGCCAGCAGAGTTAAGTTTGGCATTTTACAAATGTTTGATGCACTGAACTTAAAAAGTTTGCTGCCACTGCCCTAAACTAGGGGTGTCAAAATCAAGGCCTGCGGGCTGGATCCAGCCTGTGGGGTGCTTATATAAGGAGCCGAGGTGGCACAGTGGTTAAAGTGCAGTACTGCAGCCACTTCAGCTGACTGCTAGCTGCAGTTCGGCGGTTCAAATCTTACCAGCTCAAGGTTGACTCAGCCTTCCATCCTTCCGAGGTGGGTAAAATGAGGACCCAGACTGTGGGGGCAATATGCTGACTCTGTAAACTGCTTAGAGAGGGCTGAAAGCCCTATGAAGCGGTATATAAGTCTAACTGCTATTGCTATTGCTATATCTGACCTGCAGGGCTGCCCTGGAAACAGCGAAGGACCAGCCCACGGTGCCTCTGCCAGTGAAAACAGAGCTCTGTTTTACTGGCAGAGGGTTGTTGCAGTTGAAAATGGAGCTCATGGCTCATTTTTACTGACAGAGTGGTCGGGCCAGCACAGGCGCTCCCAACAGAATGATGTTGAGCTGTCCATACCCACCCTGGCCATGCCCACCTGACCCCTGAGGTCAAACGCAACCTTGATGTGGCCATCAATGACATAGAGTGAACCCCTGTTCTACACAGTCACAGTCTGATATAAAAAACAATGGACTTGGTGAATCAATGTTTTTATTTAACATAAAACTATGTTCCACATTTAATTCAAGAAGATGCAATCTCTTTTCCACAGGTGAGTAGATTCTGAATAAGAAAATCCACTAAGCCTTCCAAGATCTTCCCCATGTTCCCCATGTAATAAATTATCTAGCAGACTCTGGGAAAACAGAAGAAGAAGAAAAAAATACTCTTATAAAAGACATACCATTTTGTAGAAGGAATAGACAGAACAATGTGGCCATTGTGATTTTTGTGCTAGATATAAATCAAACAGCAGAATTGCTCTGATAGGCTTTCAAGATTCTATGACATTAGCAACAAAAGATCTTTCCAGAAACTGATGTGATTCTTGTGTCTTGAATTTGCCAGCCTTGCAAAGCTTGAGACATACCCATTCAGTCACCCATGGAAAAAAAATATTTTGCTAGAATAGCCCCAAAAGATCCTTCTTTTTTTCCTGCTTTCCTAGAGAAAGAAGAAGGGAATGCGTTGGCTCAATGGCTAAGATCAGAAAGGTCAGCAGCTCAGTGGTTCAAATCCCTATTGCTATGTAACAGAGTGAGCTCCCATTACTTGTCTCAGCTTCTGCCAACCTAGCAGTTCGAAAGCACGTAAAAATGCAAGTAGAAAAATAAGGACCACCTTTGGTGAGAAGGTAACAGCGTTCCGTGCGCTTTGGGCATTTAGTCATGCCGGCCACATGACCACGGAGATGTCTTTGGACAGCACTGGCTCTTCAGTTTTGAAACAGAGATGAGCATCGCACTCTAGAGTCAAAAATGACTAGCACATATGTGTGAGGGGAACCTTTTTAGTGAAAGAAGAAAAGAAACTTCTTTAATGCAAGCCTTAATTGACGTATTTACTAGGAAACCTATAGCAACAGGACTAGTGGTTTTGAGCTAAGCTGAAACACTGTTTATGATCTAACATAAGCATAAAGCTCAAACATCTGTAGAAGCCTGGAAGGGAGGTAGAGATGGAATCACATCAAGAACTGCAATTATCTTCGAGGCAGAACATGTTTCATCATTACTTTATCTCATATTGATATTTTATTTCCCCTCTATGATAAGCTGTCACGGCAAAATCAAGCCTAAGGCTACAGATGCTATATTTGACCAACAAAAGAGATGGGCATGCAGCCAGCAGTATCTCACCTAAAAAGGAGCCTTCTTACTAATATTACCTTTGAGAATATTACAACCAACACGATTACTGCCATATGAAAAACAGGGTCAGTAATTAGCAAACCATTTTTCCCTTTAATATTGTGAGACTTTTCACCTACTAAATGCTTCTCCCATGTGACATTACACAAATTTGGTGCAATAATGTTGGACATAAAACAGATGGTTCTGTAACAGGATGCTCTTTTATTGGCAAAAGAGGATTTTTATGAGGATTTTGCAAAGAAAACTGTGCTGCTGGAGGAACCAGATCCCTGGACAGAGGTACTGTTTTGACCTTCTGATTTTTAGGGATCTAATATTATCTATCCAACCTGTCCAATAGGCATTGTTGTTGTTATTGTTGTTGTTGTTGTTGAAGGAACAATTGTTCAGTGGTAGAGGTTTTGAGATCGGCGCTGTGTAATCTGGATGTAGAATCTCAGAAATGGTCAATTTAGAACCAATCATTCCTGGTTATTTAATGAAAACTAAAAAGGCAGTTGAGAAGTCCCAATGGAATAATCAAACTGTTAAATTCAGGACAACTCATTTTTTCAATGTTCTAGACCAGGGATGTCAAACTCAATTTCATTGAGGGCCACATCAGGGTTGTGTTTGACCTCGGGGGTGGGTGGGTGCAGGGTCTGTGTGCCCAGGATGGGTGTAGCCAGCTTGACGTCACTCAAGCCTTGATAAGTGATATTGAGCTGGCAACACCCATCCTGGCCACATCCCCTGGCTCCCGAGCTCAAACACAACCCTAAGCCTTTGGCCAGTTCTGCCTCCCCGGGCTCTGTTTTTGCTGGCAGAGGGTTGCAGGAGGCCATTGTGGCTGATGCAACACTCCTGAGCTCTGTTTTCACTAGAAGAGGCACTGCAGGTCGGTCCTTCATTGTTTCCAGGGTGGCCCCAGGGCCAGATCTAAGAAGCCCTACCCATGGGCCTAGACAAAAAGTCATTGCTTCAAATGTACCAGGTCATTCATGAAGTGGTTAACATTTAGTGATCTAGCAAGAGCTGGATTGTAATGGAAACTAGAGATTTGGATCCTGTAATCTTTCAGAAGAGCACTTCTAGTCAGCTTGATCAATAATGAAGGATGCCAGTAATCCTAAACCAATCTACCAGTAAACTGTTCTGTATCACTCAGTTAAATGCAGTGCTCATTTAAGTGTTTAGTTTTCAGATCTATTTTCATTGTCTGTTTCACTTCCCCTCTCCAGCTTTTGAGACTCTCTGTAGCATCAACACGGCTATCTGTCATCCTCTTCATGAAATACTATTCTTCCTCTTCCTCTTCCTCTTCCTCTTCCTCTTCCTCTTCCTCTTCCTCTTCCTCTTCCTCTTCCTCTTCCTCTTCCTCTTCCTCTTCCTCTTCCTCTTCCTCTTCCTCTTCCTCTTCCTCTTCCTCTTCTTCTTCTTCTTCTTCTTCTTCTTCTTCTTCTTCTTCTTCTTCTTCTTCTTCCATAACTTCTCCCTCACCCATTCTGTGCAACTGACTTCTGCCACTGATCACTTGCTTGATCAGGTGTAAAGGCGCAGCTTGGCTTTTGGTTGGAGGCCATGCATAATCTGCAATGTAATTGGACTAATGGTGGAAGAACAACCACACATCATTTATCAGGTTTACAGGTGGCTTGAGAAGATTAACGTTTTCCTGCTGTGGCGGGTACAATACGCTTGGCTACAGTAGCTTTGAGTGGGATTTTGAATGTAGTGATGAAGAAAGTACAAGGTGTTTAATGATTTCTCAAAAAGGATTCTCACACCTTAAATTAATGCCAGGAATGGTTAGGTTTATTTTATTTTTATAAAATTTGAGAGCACTGAACTGGATCTGAGATGACTTGCTATTGATTTTAAGCTCAATATCTGTTCCCTTGGCTTTCAGCTTCACTTTCCCATTTAGCAAATGAGTATTTAAGCAAGTGTTATGCGTAGAAAGGTAGTATGGTCACATTTCCTCTAAACTGTTTCTCTCCTCTGCCCCCGAAACAGCTACCTCTGGCAAGGCAAGCTCCAGAGACCTTCATTAAACCAGAAGGCGCAGACAACCGACTACAACTAATCCCTACCTCTAGTGGATGGAACCGAGACAGGCCAGGTGGCTTGAGAGTAAATAGCTAGGGAGAAATCTGTTTTTATTCTTTGAAAGCTTCTGTTTCAATTTCAGTGGAATCTTCTAAGAAGCCGAAAGGAATCAAACCCACCTAAAGTTTTAAGCACAGGTGGCTAGAAAGAGCAAACTATTTTTTATTTCATTTTGGCTCGAGGCATTCTCATTATAAAAAGCTATTTTTAATGAGTCTCATCTATGATTTTGGATAAGCGTGTCATTTGTTCACGTGTGTTCTTCAATCCAGGTTATTCTTTCATTAAGCCTAACACCCCAACTTCTCTGCTCTTGTACACTTAATAAACTAAATACTATTATGCACATACATTTTTGGCATTCGTTTGTGGCTTGGAATATAATCTGTTGACAGTGCCTTAGAACATCCAGGCATCTGTAGAGAGACTACCAATAATAGGTCTTCAATTGTCTAGTGTCTTTTCAATTAACAGAAGACAATTTCCTGCATTTACTCCTATTTTCCTAGGTCAGGATGGGAAAAGGGGATGAAGACAGCAAATACCAGTTGAAGGGAGTAACTACTTCATGCTCCAGATTGCCTGAATGAGGCAGACCAATCCTGGTGTTGATAGTTTTATGGGCAATCTGAGGTTTCAGTATTAGAAACAGTATTAGAACAGCTTGACACTAGCCCACACCATAAAAATTACAGTTAGTCCTTGTTTAGCAACCACAACTGAGATTGGCAACTTGGTCATTAAGCCAGGCAGTAAAGTAACTAAGTAAAACTGCAACTATGCTTATGAGCTTACTTCAGTCTTCCTTTGATTTACAGACCTGTGAAGCAGAGGTAGTATTCAGCAGGTTCTGACCAGTTCTGGAGAACCGGTAGTGGAAATTTTGAATAGTTTGGAGAACCAGTAAATACTACCTCTGATTGGCCCTACCCCCATCTATTCTCAGCCTCCTGAGGTCCAGCTGATCAAGAGGAAATGGGTATTTTGCAGTAACCTTCCCCTGGAGTGGGGAGGGAACGAAAATTTTACAGTATCCTTCCCCTGCCATGCCCACCAAGCCACTTCCACTATGCCATGCCACACCCACCAAGCCAGGCCCACAGAACAGGTAGTAAAAAAATTGAATCCCCCCATTGCTGTGAAGGTTATAAATGTGAAGACCTATCTTAAAGTTAGTTTTTTTTAAATCACAACTGAAATTGCAACAGGCCACTAAATGAAAGTTGCTAAACAAGGGGTTGAAAAGCACAGGTGCAAGTTAAGTCAGTTGATACCGAGCCAGAGGTGATCAAGATCCCAATTGCTCAGCAAATTAAGAAGACCCAGGAAGTCAAGTCATTTCCTTAAAAGAAAGAAGTGAGACTCTTACAAATCAATCATACTTGTAGTAAGTAGGGGCTATTTAAGAACAACTGCAGTTCAGCTGGATCTTTGCATTCTATTCTGCCTGTTCGTATGTGACTTTTGATTCCTTGGAATACCAGACTGCGTATCGAACTCAAACCTGGCAATTTGTGGGTTGTTTCTAAACTGGCATTTTGTCTCTGTGCACTGTTTGAATAATAAGTGTTCATGTTTGCAGTACCTAGACCACAGGTGTCAAAGTTACCATGTCATGTTACTGACGTGATGTTTTGCAACATTTTCTCCATCCATTTTCCCTGACCTAGACAGAAGGTTTGTAGTTGGAAACATATTTAAGTCTGTTGGAAGAAATGTCCTTCTGGGTTCAGTTCCAAGTGGGGAGAAAGACACTGAAAACATTGTGGCTGTTTGGAAAGATGGCTTTAATGGTGGACAGGATCACATGCCTTGAAGATGATGGGTGAAGAAAAAAAGGGAAGAGATTTTGAGAGTGCCTGAGTTTTATACCTTCTCTGGGCTTTTGAATTTGCACTTGTATTCTGATTGGTTGTCGGACTCCCATGGGGCCAGGCACAGGGAACTCTGTAGGCTGTCCTGAATCCCAAGCTTGGTTGAGCCTTGCTGATGTAATCTTCCCAGGTGCCATGTGGTGAGTTCTGTTGCTAGATGGGTAGAGGGCTAATCCTACCTTTATTGGATCTTGAGTGAGGGCATTTGCCTATGAATAGACTTACCTAGCTCTCTCTTTATCTCTTAAATGTGGACATATGCTGTGTGCTATTGAGTATGGTGTGGGCTATTAAGAGTGAGTCTGCTTCCTGCTTAGAAAAATGTTTCTCCATTTGTCATCCAGGGAAATATAATATTCTGCCTTTTTAATAGTTTCTAGGAGAGGGGTGGGTGCCAACTTCCTACAAGTCACTACAATTAAGGATTCACGACAGTGATAAATACCTCAACTATCTGAAGCGGGCTGTGGGTATATGATCCACAAAGCACATATTGAGCCTTAAAGAAGTGATTCATCAATTGGAATAATTTCCTTATTTTTGTATGTGTGTATGTGTGCGTGTGTATAATGTGTCTGTGTGTGTGTGTGTGTGTGTGTGTGTGTGTGTGTGTATGTATGTATGTATATATATATATATATATATATATATATATATATATATATATATATATATATTTGTGTGTGTGTTTATATATATATATATATGTGTGTGTTTGTGTGTGTGTGTGTGTGGTATTTGTGCTGATAAATAAATAATGGCACAAAAATAAATATCAGCACAAATACTACACAAATGTAAGAAAGACAACAGTAAAATATTGGGCTTTCTGTCTGGATGGTCTCTTGTGACGAGCCGATGGACAGAGAATGGAAGCAGTTAGCTTCCTCCCATAATTGGGGCATACCAGGAGTTGTGACTTTAAATATATATATACCTCTCACCCTGGCTGGCTGATAAGGAGTCGAGCTCTGTAGCTCAATGGTTAACACATCTGCCTAAGAGGCAATAGAGCACAGGTTCGATTCCCAACATGGGTATGGCTAGCTGATGAGAGCTAAATAGCTTGAAATAGATCTATACTAGTCTCCCTTTATTTATTTATCAGCATAAATATAACATATATGTATGTATGTATGTATGTATGTATGTATGTATGTATGTATGTATGTATGTATTTCTATGCCACCTAAAAGTGTTATTTTCTCATAAGAGTCAACAAATGCCTTTCCAAGCAGAGACGAGAGATATGCTGCTTTAGGGCAGAAATTCAGACTGGAGACTTGTCATTACTCAGACAAAAGCACAAGGTTTTTCTCACTTCCACCTAATCCCAGCACAAACCTGCTTCAACAGCTTCTTTACTCTGCCCTCTTCTTTGAAGTTGCCTTCACCTTGACCCCTGCCTATGATTAAGAGAGGCTTAAGCTGTCCTTAGCTGTAGTAAGGTTAAGAGAGTATTTTCCCCTCTATTCTGACACCATCCATGTGCAATCCTCACGTCTATAAAATACATATATAATATATATGTGTGTGTGTAAGGGATTTTATACCTGTTACTCTAATCAGAGGTCAGAAGGTAGCAGTGACTTGAAAGAGAGCCAGGAGTAGAGGAAGGAAAGGATCAGCAAGGGGATGAGCCAGTTTTATTTTTGGATGACTCCCCAATGGGCCAATTGTTCTTCAATTCAGCAGTGGAGAAAAGTCCTAAAAATATCCACAAAAATCTGTCTGAGTTTCTTCCACTGCTATTTAATCAATATACATTTTGTCATCCCTCCCCCTTTTTTTAAAAAAAATGTGCAGCTTACACGGGAAATATTTAGTTGGGGTTGATTGGTCCCATTACATTGCAATGACTGTATCAGTAGCAGATTCTTCAACCCGCTGTGCCTGGCCTAGCTTTACAATTACTTTTAAGTCGTTTCTGTCTTTTATGAATGGGTAAACAAGCCATGTGTTTTTTGGGAAACAAAAGAAATAAGCAAGCTGCAAAAATGTACAAGGGACAGAACAAGGGAGGAGGGGTCATTGAGACATCAGTCTAGAGGAAGGACAGTGAATCGACCAATTTCATACTTCTCACACCAAAGCATAGCCAAAAAAAAAAAATCTTTTCTTTTAGGTTGTGTGTTTCTCTGAATTTGCATTCCATAGTTCGGCCTCCCCCAAATACATTACACACTACAAAACAGTCACAACCACCCACAATTTCTATTTGGGGGGAAAACTGTGTAGAAAGTTATATATTTTATGGTGATGATACATATCTTAAATAATTGGTTCACTCTTCTTATAGTTGAAAATAAAATAAAATGGATTTATGCTTGAATCTACAGACAATAGAGGAATCTGCTCATCCTTAACTTTTCATAAATTTTCTTTCTCTCGCCTTTTCCTCCATATAATTATACTCCATTGTCAATTCTCAAAGAAGCAGTAGGTTAAAAAAGAAGAACAAGGAGTCTACCTTCCCCCTCCAGCAGAATTTTTTATAACAGAGCCCAAGAATTATAGGTTCCTTTCAAAATTCCTGCTGCACCCAAACTGGCAGGATGGAAGAAAAAAAGACACATCATTTACTGTTCTCACCTTTTCCTAAAATATTCTTTGGGGGGAAAGGGGTCTCCAGCTGCATGCAATGGAAGCGAATAAATTTACCAGATGTTAAGCTTGACTAAATCATATGGATGCTTGGAAAATGGCAGAGGGCCAGAAGGCTTAGAGAGGGAATCTCCATCCCACTTACTAAAGCCCTTTTGTGACTTCCATTCCTTCCTTCCTTCCTCTCTTGTTCTGCTTTTGGATGAGTGTTTTCTCTTTTCTGAGTGGAAATAAATGCTAGGCTACAATATTATATGGAGGGAAGAAGCAGGATGCCAGAGAAATGAAGTAGTGTTGAAACAGGGGAAACCAATTCTGCACAACATTGGTTAACTTGGTTTCTCTGCTAGAAAAAGCCAGAGGCATACAAATCCCAGCTATGAAGGCAAACAACAGCTTGCATTAGAACAGGGGAAACCAGCATTCTCAAATGTTTCTCTCTTAACTAGCTGTTAAGAGAATCACATTCCATTTTAGAGGTCACTATTATATTGTTTCCAAATTATGCAGGATTTCAGAAGAGAGAATAAAAAGTGCACTTTAGAATCATTGAAGCCTCCTTCCAATTTTTAACTAAAGTAGGGGTTGGACAGACTTTTTGATCTTTCTAAACTGAAAGGCAGATATGAATTAAGGTACTTTTGTTGGAGAAAATTCAACGTCAATATGTATTTTGCAGGTTCACCAAGAGAGTTGCTCCAAATTTCTGAAATAATTAAGAGAATTTAGATCTGTATTTCCAGTAAATAGAGGCCAACTTTTTATACTCCTATTGTCTGCAATGACTCGATCATCCACATGCTAATTAGTGGCTAGTGCTATTTGTCCTGTCCATTAGTTTTTTTTTTTATTTGCCACATATTATTCCATTGACATGAATTGATTTTTTCTGGGTAAAATCCATTATTTAGCCTGAAAAACAAAATAATTATGTTATATTAAGTTATGTTGTGTTGTGTTATATGTTGCAGGGCGCATGTATGTTATATGTTGTATGGTATATGCCAGGGACGTGCAGTCAGGGGAGGCAGGGGAGGCAGAGCCTCACCACTGTCATCATGAAAAGAAAAAAAACATGTAAAAGGCAAAAGGCAAGAGCTGAGGTCAGCCTGAGCTAGTTGCTGCCAGAGTCACCGTGGATGACTCTGCTTAACTGTTTAAAAAAGCCTCTAAAAAGCGCCCTCTACAGGAGGAGGCAGGAGAATGACGTGCCTCATCTAGTCTGACTTTAGGCATTTTATGATCACTCGAGCAGAGTTAAGCAAGGGTTAGAAGCCGAAAAATTCCTGACGTAGGTGAGGAAAATATATCCAATCCAACTTCTGTGTTTGTGTTTGTTTGAGAGAGAGTGAGTGAGAGAGGGAAGGGGGTAGGAGAGATAGTCCAAGCCAACTTCTCTCTGTGTGTGTGTCTGTTTGAGAGAGGGGGGGGGGAGAGAGGGGGGAAGGAGGGGGAGGGAGAAGAAAAAGAATAAAGGAAACTTTTTCACAAAGGAGAAAAACAAATGCTGTCGCTTTAAATCGGAACTGAGCATGCCTGGCTGTGGAATTCTGGAAGTTGAAGTCCATAAGTCTAAAAAAAAAATTGAAACCCACCACTGTGTCAGTGCCTCACCAGCCATAAACCTCACCGTAATTCTTCATAAACTATGAAGAATTGCTTGAGAATATTAAAAAGTGATATAGAGCACTAAAATATAGGCACCTCATTTGTTACTAAAATTGTTTATACTTGGTATAATGATGGGTTATACGTGTCTTTATATATTTATTCTATTTTTATTTATTATAGTATTAGTCTTTCTATTTTTTCCTCTTTCTCTTTTTTCTTTTCTGCATTTAATTTTTTTTAGTTTGTTAGGTTTTATTGTTGCAATTGTAATCTTTAATAAAATTATGGTACTATAAAAATGATATTGAATTAGAGTTTGCGATTCGAGAAGATGACTTAATCCGGCCTTTCTGCCAAAACTGAGAAAGACTCATTTTCTAAATCTATGATATCTGGCAACATAACCTCTGCCTTGTTTCCTTTCCTTTCACAAAAGTTAAAGTTTCTGTTGGACGTAAAGTTTGCCCTTGTTACTAAATCAAGAAACTTGCTGGGAAAAACTGTTCTCTTACACTTCATAATCCCCCCCACCCCCATGAACAAGTCTCCACAGCGATAATGCTTCCCTTGATAGAAGCTTTCCTGCCTGTGTATTGAGTTCCAGTGATCCCGCTCACTTTCCAAATATGGAAGAATTATCTTTTGAAAAGACACAATACCTCTTAATAGAAGGCCTCAGGAGGTTCATTCATTCATTGCCAGCATTGCCTTGCCAATCCTTAACAACACTATGCATAATAATACCAGCTTAATATTTGGACTTGTTTCCAAAGGGCACCGAAATCAGTACAAGTCTTTTAATGTTGGGGACGGCAGCAGGATATCAAGACAAAAAGGAGAAGGATCAATATTCAGGACCCTCTGGATTTTTCAGGTAGCCACAGAATCATGTCTGCAAAGATTACGTAGAAAGGTTGGGCAGATAGCAACCACAAATGGCTGTGTTGTGCTTGACAATTACAAAGGTAGCGTTGGGCAAAGTGTAATCTCCAAATCAAAAGCTAAACAAGATTGGGAATGATTATAGCCTGGCTATAAGGCCACCAATCCCAAGGAAGCTACTTTGAAAGTCATTCTAGACCTTCCTAGAACACAACCTCTAATGTATAGATATATTTCTGGCTCACCTGCAATGCAGTTGAAATAAAGCCGGGATTTTATTTGATTAGATTCTTTTCTTTTATATTATTGTATTATTTTTATTGTATTATTTTTATTTTATTGTATTATTTTTACTTTATTGTATTATTTTTACTTTATTTTATTACTTTTACTTTATTTTATTATTTTTACTTTATTTTATTATTTTTACTTTATTTTATTATTTTTACTTTATTTTATTATTTTTACTTTATTTTATTATTTTTACTTTATTTTATTATTTTTATTTTATTTTATTATTTCTATTTTATTTTATTATTTCTATTTTATTTTATTATTTCTATTTTATTTTATTATTTATTTTATGCTAAAGTTCCATTTTTTTACTGTCAAGGAACTATTGCTTCACCCCTGTTCCCAGTTGCTAAACTTCAGATATTGTAAAAGAATTGCTAGGATAGTGGAGTGCCTCAGTTACCGAGATAAAACTATAACTGTTGCGATATACGTGCAGGTATGCATCTGCCATACTGTAACACGTATAGAACAGAAGCAATAATTAACCATATGATTAAATCAGTAAACTAAAAGCAATAATTGGCCATATGATTAGATCAGTAAGACAAACTGTCCAACTCCAAGCGTTGATTAAATCAGTACCCTTAACACTAAGCAGATCAGCAACCACAGACTTGTAACTAAGCGTTGATTAAATCAGGGGTTACAACTGTTTAACTCTCAAACATTAATTAAGCATTGGATGTTTGCATGATGATAAAAGGTTTATTGACTATGAGTGTTCTTCGAGTCTACATGAGAGTAAATGAGTTACCATATACTGTAAACTTGCACAATCGTGATTGGTCCCCATTGGCTATGTGAATCCACCCCTCCCTTGTGTATGCTCAATAAAAGAAGCCCCCAGACTTCGTTCTGGGTCGGTTTCGTCCCGAAGGAAATTCGTGTCCGAGTCTTCTTTCCTCATTGGCTTCATGAACCACCCACGGAGAAATCGCATCTGGTGACCCCGACGTGATGATCTGTGCTGCCCATCTCATCTCACCCTCGGCCGGGAAAAGCCTCGCACCCAGGGCCGGCCGTCTGCGAACGGAGCACCCTCTCAATTCGTGAGTATGGGATCGGGTTTCTCGAAAGAACAGGAAGCACACCTTCATGAGCTTCGGGATATCTAAATTTTCTAGTGTAATTATTCAAGCGATGGGCAAGTCGCTTCCCGTTTTCCCCTCAAAAGCATTTAATTGACTTATTGACTGATGTCTAAAATCATTGTCCAATCTACCCGGAAAAAGGGGTCTTTAAAGCTCTCCTTATGGATAAAATTGGGCACCTACTTCCATGAGGAACCCCGAGCCCCTCCGGGCGTTTTAACAACATGGCGTTTACTTATCAAAAAAGCCTAGCAAGCCCCTTCCTCTTCCCTTCTCTCTTCTTCTCCATCAACATTGAAACATGTGATCCCCTTTTCTGTTCAGGGCTCAAGCCATGTGGCCCTGTCCAACAGTAAACCATCTTTCCAAGCAGCCTCCATGTCTCCAGTGTCTTCTTCCCCACTTGGAGCTGAACCCAGAAGGACATTTCTCTCAACAATTGGCGACCCACAGATGGGACTCCAAGCTAGCCTAACCAATGGATATGGCCCAGGTAAGCCTCCCATGCCGGCACAGACCCCATTGAGTCTGTGGGTGGACTTTATCTTGGCCTTAACCATTGGATCTAGGTTTTAAAGGGGTTTTGAGTTTGAGCTCAAAGGCTGCCTGGAAAGAAGGTGAGTACCTTTAAATTTTAATTCTCTAAAGTTTAAATTTTTGTTGTTGTTTCTGTTGTTCTGTGATAATACAGGAAAACTAATTTGGCTACATAAAGGTACTTAAAAGAAAAGGGAAAAATGTTGAGGTTTCTTTTTTTCCTCCTGTCTCTTTGTCTCTTTGTCTTCTATGTGGTTTGTTTAAGATTTGTGCCTTCCCTAATTTAACAGATTTGTGCTGGGGATGTAGGATGTGAAAACCTGAGAGTTCTGTTTTTTCCCTTCTTATTTTCTCCTTCTTCTTGTGTAAATGTGTGCCTAAGTCTTTGTGCACCCTCAAGGTCTAAACTGGCAGAAATTGCCTTTGCTCAGTTTGTTTCCCCCCCCCCCCCAAAAAAAAGAGTACAGAGAAGTGTTTTTCTTCCTTCCTTCCATCCCTTTGCCTTAAAGTAACAACCCAGGAAATGTTTTAAGTTCATTTACAGGAAAAGTTTCATCCTTGCTTCTATCGTGTGTTTAAATGATTTTACCTGTTTATTTCCTTCCTGAAGCATGTGAATCCAGACCCCATTTTGCATCTGTGATATCCCCATAAATGTTACCAGTTTATCTGTTTAGTAACTGATGATTTTACCTTTTTTTTAACTCTGCCTGCAAGCTTTCTACCCTCCCCAAGCCCCTCCCTTACCCTTAATCCCCCAACAATGCCTTTTCTGTGGGGGAGGGGACCTTGTTTTCATGTTTTTCAGGCCTGGAAGATTTACTCTTCAGGTGAGTAAATATTTTTTCTTTTGGGGGAGGAGGAGAGTGTTGCCTTGTGTGTGCATGTATAAAATGAAGGAAATTCCTACTAAAGGTTTGCCTTCACCCTGAGTAAAAACCCTCTGCACATTTATCTGGCCAACCTACTCGAAACCTGGCCCCTAGAAGACAGTTTTCATTTAGATTTTGTAACAAATTTGCTGATTTTCTGGCCACCATCAGATGAACTGAAGATAAATTCTACCTGAGTTTCTTCCCCAAAGCGATTAAAGCCTGACTGAATGGGAAGACCTAGGTAATTGGACTTGATTACTTTGATGTAATGTCTGTTAAAAAAATTCTTAGGTGTGCATCTAATAACATGTAGAATTGAATTGAATTGATGTTTGATCAGCTAGCTAAATAAAGACATTTGAAGATTTAAAGTGACAGAACCTCCCCCAGGCCTGAAAGTGTTGTTTCATGGTATGTGTGCATGTGTGTGTGTAATCATTTTCAGACCTGGAGGGAAGTTGAAATTTCTTAATAATAGAAAATGGAGCTCATTGGCTTATGTACAGCTCCCTGAAATAATTGTAATAACTGCTTTGTATGAAAGAAGAATGAAATGGGATATTTTTGTGTGTGAAATTAATTTACACAAGCAGTCTGATTGCAGTGCAAATGTACAGTAAGTTGCAAGGTTGTTTAATGGTATGTGTGTGTATGCTTGTGTGTTATGATTGGTTGGCATGAGCAAGCATGATTGCAGTATGAATGTATATGTCCCCGAAAGTGATAACTGAAGAGATCCAAAGACCTGTGATTGCCTGCGTGAACCCCCCCCCCTTTTTTCCCCTCTGGGTCATTCTTTGGAGGGAAGCAGGAGAAATGGGGAGAGTGTGTGTCTGCTCATTTTTTCAGTGAGCGTGTGTAGATACCTGTGAATGCCTCTGCATCCCCCCCCTTTTTTCCCCTCATTCTTTTTGGGTCATTGAAGGGGGGCTGAAGTTTTCTGCTCATTTTAACTATCTTTATTTCCTCTCTCTTCTGAGAAATTTGGAGTAAATGGGTGACTTGCTCCTTCACCTTTACCTTTCACTGTTATCTTTTCATCTATAAAAGTTATGCAATTACATTTCCTTTTCTGCTCTGAATGCATTTTGGTTTTTCTCTTTTCCTTCTGGAAATTTTTGAGGTTTAAAATGCTTAATTAAACCTATAAACAGAAATGATTTTGAGATATTTTGCTTACATTTGTAAATGTTCTAATATACTTGATGAGAATTTGCTTCCATCTGAATGGAATCTAATATTTTGGAGCCTTGATTCAAAGTACCTCTTTTTTTAATTGCATTTTTTTAACAAAAAAGCTATTTTTCTTCCCTTTCTCTTTTACACCTGAGTGCATTTGTAAAAGCTTGTGAGTCAAGGTGCTTTACCCTATGATATTTTGTTTGTTTGTTTGCAACACAAGTTGTTGTCTCTTTTGAAAATTTACTCATCTTACTGCAAAAGTGTTTCAATCATAGAAGCAGTGGGAATGTCCTGTTCCATGAAATTTACATCATTTACATTGTCTGCCTTCTGGAATAATGTTTGGATTTCCACATTTGGACAGAATGGGTGAGATTCCACAACATGGGACTAAAGATATGTCTGTAAAGAACTGTATATTTGGCCTCTCTTTTTCTTCACCTAAGACACAAAGGACTGCTAACTCTTGAATTGGCTGCTGGCGATTGCATTCTGATAAAACCTGACATGAGGAGAAAAAACTTACCCAAGCCTGGGACAGACTCTACCTGACTGACCACTCTTATCAGCAAGCTAAGCCTAATGCCATCCAGCAGATATGAAAGAATGGACTCTGAGATGGAGAAGTAAAGACCAAAAGACTTTCTTCTATCCCCAGAAGACTATTGGGGAGGGTGAAAATTGATCCTAAAGTTCTCTTTCTTTGCTTTCTTCACAGAAATTCATTGTTAGGTTTCTTTCTTTTCTCATTTATATTGTAATCAGTTTTAATGTATTCCTGTAAGAATTGTATTTTGAGAATGATAGCACAGCAATTCTGAACACCTTGGATTTATGTCTAGTGGGAGGGAAAGTTTGTCTAAAATGTCTGTATTTTCTGTATTGTAGAAGCAGCTACACACACACACACACCAGGAAAGAGAGATAGAGAGAGAGAGAGAGAGAGAGAGAAGAGCCTATTCAGAATTAGATTGAAACTATCTCCTCCACACACAGTTTTTCGTAGGTTGATTTTTAGCAAAACTCAATTTGGCCTCACTAAAATAAGAGCCAGGGCAGATTGAAGAACCATCCCTTTTAATTTTTGGGATTTCTGCTTGTCTGAAAGCTCACAGAAAATGATATCTGATACTAATTGGCATGGAAAATTGGATACTGTAAATTTCTTTCCAGAAATTTGTGCCCCGGTTGCTAGACCTTCATGGTTGAAAGCTATCTGGGAGCCACTGAAGAGATCCTTCTAGTGTCTCTCTCAATGTTTTTTCATCAGAATTAGATCTCCCTGATCTGACCAATTTTAATCTCTTGTCAAACACATGTGCATTCCACTCACATGTTTTGAAGAAAAAACAAAAGGAAGGGGAGTATGTGGGAAATTTAATTTTACAAATTGCTGTCTTCAAATTGATGAAACTGGCAAGGTAGTGGCCAATCTCAGTTGCAGAAATTGGTTCACGTACCCATGCAAAAGTGGACAGGATTAATGGATGATGCAGGCTTCCTGGGAGGAATTTTTCGCAATTGGAAACAAGCCACCTTCATGGCAGGCATGGCGCTCCTAGGGTTTCTCCTTTTACCCTGTTTAATCCCAGTGCTCCGAATCATCATTCAATCCACAGTAGAAAGTATGACACAGGGCAAAAACATTAACACAGCAATCTTTGATTCGTAACACAAAGCCCTACTAACAGCATTCTCTGATGAAGACCCAGAGAAAAACGATACTCCCTTCCGACTCCTCAAAATTTAAAACAAAAGGAGGAGATGTTGCGATATACGTGCAGGTATGCATCTGCCATACTGTAACACGTATAGAACAGAAGCAATAATTAACCATATGATTAAATCAGTAAACTAAAAGCAATAATTGGCCATATGATTAGATCAGTAAGACAAACTGTCCAACTCCAAGCGTTGATTAAATCAGTACCCTTAACACTAAGCAGATCAGCAACCACAGACTTGTAACTAAGCGTTGATTAAATCAGGGGTTACAACTGTTTAACTCTCAAACATTAATTAAGCATTGGATGTTTGCATGATGATAAAAGGTTTATTGACTATGAGTGTTCTTCGAGTCTACATGAGAGTAAATGAGTTACCATATACTGTAAACTTGCACAATCGTGATTGGTCCCCATTGGCTATGTGAATCCACCCCTCCCTTGTGTATGATCAATAAAAGAAGCCCCCAGACTTCGTTCTGGGTCGGTTTCGTCCCGAAGGAAATTCGTGTCCGAGTCTTCTTTCCTCATTGGCTTCATGAACCACCCACGGAGAAATCGCATATAACTACAGAATTGAAATTGAAATGTTGGTCAGTTTCTCTTTCACTGTTTTTTTTTCTTTTTAAGTGGATTGAGAGATTGGGAAGAGTTTCAGGAGCTGCCTTGGGATAGAATAGCAATCTGCATTCTTTGTTCTCAGCATTCTAAAGCTTTCTTCATTTTAAAATCACTTTAGTGTTAAGCTAAAACCAAAAATTCAGATCTGTGCGCAGCAGAGGTGGGTTGCTAATTTTTTTACTACCAGTTCGGGCATGCTCCTGTGCATCCTTGTGCACACATGTGATGCTTCTGTGCATGTGCAGAAGCATCTGCGCATACGCAGAAGCATCCGGGTGAGTGGGCGGAGCCTCCCACCACTGCTACTACTGGTTCGGCGAATCCGGGCCAAATCAGCAGCAACCCATCTCTGGTGCTCAATTATGGCAACTCAAGGGGTGATTTGGGGTGGAGATTTCTCTTTCTCAGCTCAACCTATCTCATAGGATTGTTGTGCAGAAGAGGGAAAAGTGAAGGAGGGACTACTATGTATGCTACTTTCAGCTTCTGGGCTAAAAATAGGATATGAACATAATGAATTTTTTTTTTCAAAGTGGCAGAGATTTATGTATTTTTTCACATTTATATAGTTGCCCATCTCACAATAAAGAGATTTTATAGAGTTTACAATAAAAACATAACAAAATATAATAAATGTTAAAAACTACAATTACACCAGCAATGTTATTAATTATAAGACACTGGAGAGAATTGATGTCAAAAACAATGGAACCATCTCATCAAACTAAAACAATAATAGATTACCTTCAAACTACAGCTGAGGGTTTGGGGGTGAAGATAACTATGGAGTGGATGTCACCAAAGAATATCCCTTCTCCCACAACAAAGTACTCTATTTTTATTTAAAAGACTTCTTGTTACTTGGGACATTTAATGGGGGAGAGTTAAATCAAAAGTCAATATGGAGATCACGATTGCATGATCAAATCCATATGTGTTGTCCATATGACACCATTTTGATTTTTTTGATCTTTCTCTGTGGATGTTCCTATTGTTACTGGTAACACTTGATGGTAAACTGACAAAAAATGAAGCAGTTAAAAATCAGTGGTCCCCTCCCACTCCAAATAGGTTTATTTCAGACACTTCCTGCTGATGATGGAGAAAGAAAACACAATGTGTTACTAAGAGAATGTTTAATATTTTGCTGAGCTGTTCTGCTCTGCAAAGGAACTTTTCCCATCTTCAAGATTATTTCACTTGATTTTTCAGTATCATTCAAAATGATTTGGTATTAATTTCACCTGCGGTAATATCCAGCAAGCTGACAAAATACTACAAAGCAAAATCACAATATTTTTGTTGCCAGTAGCTTTTATCTGAAGCCTTCAAAGAACAATCCCCTTAATCAATAATAGAATATCAGACAGAAGAGAAGCTACTCTGTATTATTCTCAGGTTTATTCTCTTTTTCCTTCATCTTGCCAGAGGAACCAGATGGATTCACTCCTCCCAGTTTAGCAGCTATAGCTCTTCCCCGTCCCTCACCCCCCCAAACCATCAAGAGACATTAATATTAAAAAAAAACCTAGCAGATACTCCAGATTTATAAATGCCTTTAAATCCTATCAGAAATGGGAACATTTAGGAGATGCGTGTTAGATCTCCAGACAGAAGCTTTCATGAAACATCATCAGCATGAAAAGAATTTCTCTTGAAAACTTTTGCTGTAGATGAATGATAGGTAATGTAAAGCCTGAGGGCACCATCTAACCTGACAGGTCCTCCTTTCCTCTCTCAAAAGGGCTTTCCCCTTGGAATATGTTATGAACTCAGCATTTGTATTTCTAGGATCAGAAATATCTGTTGGGTTGACTTGTAATGCTTGTCTCAAAACCCAAAAGAGCATTACAGACTGGATTCTTTTCCTTTGTAGTTCATCACAAAGCAGCAAAAACCTTGCCTCCTCCTCCTCTTCCTCCTCCTCTCCATTGTCATTTTGACCATATATTGTGGTCCACATGCAGCCTTCTGAGCTGGCAGCAGAGTCAGACAGTGAGGAGGTTAGGGAGGAACATGGGCTAGTCTGGGTAAGGCTCAGATGAGGTCTCTGCATCGAAGGCAGAGAGGGGGCCAGGGCCATCTAAGCATTATGTGCTGCCTCTAGAACTTCCAGAGTCTGACATCAGTGAGGCAGAGGAACAGGGGGAGCCTGTTCCCAGTGCATGCATGTACAGAGCTGCTAGAAGGCAAGAACAGTTAAGACAAAAGGGGCGACTCGGGAGTAAGGCTTGGAGATGATTGGTCCCTCCATAGGATATAAAAGAGGAGCAAAGCCATGTGAGACTTTGTAGGAAGCAATTTTGTTTGTTCTGGTCGGTTTAAACTCTGAAGCTCCATTTTGACTGTGCTCCATTTGGCCTTGCAAAGCTAATTGGCAATTAGGTCTTTGGCAGCGTTTTAAGCAGTGACGTGTGGTGAGGTTTATGGCTGGTGAGGCAAAAAGAAAGAAAGCAGCTTTTGCCTGCTGTCAAGAAAGCGGCTTTTGGCCGCTCCGGTGCTATGTCCGACATAGAGGCGGGATGAATCCCACCTCTATGTCGGACATAGCACCGGAGCGGCCAAAAGCCGCTTTCTTGACAGTGGGCAAAAGCGCCAGAGCGGCCAAAAGCCTCTTTCAAGAAAGAAAGAAAGTGCCAGCCCACCCAACAAGCTGGCTCTCAATCCTGACAAGACCGAGTGGCTTGTGTTCTTCCCTCCCACAAATTGGCTAGGTATTCCATCTCTCAGGCTGGGGGGTGAAACTATACGCCCCTCAGACAGGGTTCGCAATTTGGGAGTCCTCCTGGATCCACAGCTGACTTTAGATCACCACTTGTCGGCTGTGACCAGGGGGGCATTTGCCCAGGTTCGCCTGGTGCACCAATTGCATCCCTACCTGAATCGGGAGGCTCTTACAACAATCACTCATGCCCTTGTGACCTCAAGATGGAACTACTGCAATGCGCTCTACATGGGGCAGCCCTTGAAGAGTGTTCGGAGACTTCAGCTTGTCCAGAATGCAGCTGCGCGAGCGATTGTGGGTGCGCCTCGGTACACCCACGTTACACCTATCCTCCGCGAGCTGCACTGGCTGCCTATTGGTCTCCGGATACGCTTCAAGGTGCTAGTCGTCACTTATAAAGCCTTACATGGTATTGGACCTGGGTACTTGAGAGACCGCCTTCTGCCAATTACCTCCCATAGACCCATTAGATCCCACAGAGTAGGCCTCCTCCGAATTCCATTTGCCGGCCAGTGCCGGCTGTCGACCATCCGGAGGAGGGCCTTCTCTGTGGCTGCTCCGGCCCTCTGGAACGATCTCCCCATGGAGATTCGGACCCTCACCACCCTTCAGGCCTTCCGTATAGCCGTTAAGACCTGGCTGTCCCAGCAGGCCTGGGGTTGTTGAATTCCACCCCTACTCGAAGTGCTTGTTGTGTTTTTTAAATTGTTTGTATTGTCCTGTTTTGTTTTTGTCTTACTTTTTTGTATTGTTCTCCCCTCCCCTTGGCTTTTGTTCAGCCGCCCTGAGTCCCTTTGGGAATAGGGCGGCATACAAATCGAATAAATCCAATCCAATCCAATCTACCAGCAGAGGGGGGTAAAAGACCTGCCTCTGCTGGCGGACTTCCCCGGCACAGAGAAAGAAAGCATAGCCCTTAAGACCTGGCTAGCCCGTCATGCCTGGGGATAAAGATAATCTGTCCCCACCCGAATGATGAATGAATGTTGTTTACTATTTTACCTTTATGTACTATTTTGTGTCTACTGTCTGCACCCTCCCTCCCCCATTTTATGTAAGCCGCCCTGAGTCCCCTCAGGGAAAAGGGCGGCCTATAAATATTAATAAAATCACTAAAAAAAAAAAAGCTGGTAGGCTGCCCTCCCTGCCTCTCCTTCCCTCTGAGTGAAGAAAAGCACACACACACACACACACACACACACACACAAATTACTTACAAATCACAATTACTTACAAATTACATTAATTTTGAATTCCTCCCTCCGACCCACATACCTTTTCCAGCTGTTTCACAAAGGATTTCAACTCTGCTCTTGTCTACCATAATAAAAATGTAAAAATATAAAAGGAAAAAGGCAAGAGCTGCTGAGGTCAGGCTGGGTTAGCTGCTGCCAGAGTCCCCAATGGATGACTCTGCTTAACTTTTTAATAAAGCATCTAAAAAAGATGCCCTCTACAGGAGAACGCAAGAGGACCACGTGCCTCATCTACATAAGGATTTTTTCAGCTTTTAACCCTTGCTTAACTCTACTCAAGTGATCATAAAATCAGACTAAATGAGGCATGTGGTTCTTCCGCCTCCTCCTGTAGAAGGCACTTTTTTAGAGGCTTTTTTAAACAGTTAAGCACTAAGCACAGTAATCCACTGTGACTCTGGCAGCAACTACCTCAGCCTTTTTCTTTTTAATTTTTTTTCTTTTCATGAAGACAGTGGTGAGGCTCTGCCTCCCCTGCCTCCCCTGACTGCACGTCATTGGTTTCAAGGGAGATAAAGGTGGGTGCTTATCAGCCTTATCATAACAAAAACTGTAGCAGACTTCTGTCGGACTCTTTACAAACTATTTGTCATTCATTACGGGCTGTGAATTCAGAATTACAGAATTAATTCTTACAGAATTAATTCACAGCTGTTGAAATAAAAAGAGGGATTTTGGGACTAAGAAGGTGCTTTTTACTGTCTCAGAAAGCCTAGGTCAGAACACCTTGATTCTGAATCCTTCTCATTATTGAGGAATGAAGAAATTTAGATTGGTCACCTTCCTCTTTCTGACTTTGGGGAGATGACAGTGGGAGAAAGATTCTTCCTCCTCCTCCCACTCTTCTTTTCTAATGAAGCACAAACTATTTGTGCCGGCTGCGAGAAGAGGTGGGAGGATAGATAGGAAAACAGGTGGAAGAGAAAAGGAAGTGGAAGACCCATAGAGTGAATAAATTGCAATTAGGATATTGAGTATTACAAAATCCAGATAAACTAGTGCTGAATAGCTGGATTGTTGTTAATGACTATTCCTTCTGCAGAAAAAAAAACCATAGAAAATAAAGGAAGACTCATAGGAAAAAATATTTAAAACCTAAATATTTATTTCTGTCTTCCTTTCTTCAAAATCTACCAAATTTTTCAACGCTATACTCAGCCATCTGCAATACACAGGAAACCTAAGGATACACATTTAATTGTGTATGAATGTCTGGTGTATGAGTTATATGGCCAGAAAAGTTGTAAAACAAATATATGGCACGCCCAGATGTACACTTTGTTGTTTGGCAAATGGGTATAATAGAATTTGGGAAGAAAAATAGCTCAGTCTCACATGGGAAACAGTGGCTAGCTCAATAAACATGGGCATTTAGAAACAAAATGTGAAAACATTTTTATTTTATTCACATAAATAAGCTAGAATCATTTCCTGAGAAAATGGAGTTCACAAAATATGGAGGAGAAGGCAGCATTGGGAAAATTTTAGAACTAAAGTTCAGTTGGTGGTGAACTGAACTATGGAATGGAACTATGGAAGGAAATCAATATATTTTGAGCGGAGAGAAGGAAAAATTAGAAGTAAAGTAGTTTTTATCTGTTCCCAAGAAGCAGGAGCACGATGGATTTCACACTGAGCTTGCGTGTTGTTCAGATGTAAGAACTGATTGAATACAGGCTACCTTTAGACAAGACTCAGTTTCCAAGCCAAGATTTAGTCAGGACGAAATGTCTCAGTTCTCGGATATCTGGAATTGAATAAAATCACATTCAGACAATAGATATGATAGGGATGATGAGAAGACCAGTAGTGGCATGAAACATTAAAAAACCAATAACAACAACAAAAACAAAACAAAATTCCTGCTTGAACAGTTTGCTTAAAAATAGATATAAAGCAATCTTTTTTGCAAGAATCCAAGCATGATATTTGCCATCTTCTCAACATCCATTTCCAGAGGTGATTCCAGACCCTGGCAAAGCAAATAATACTGTAATATAATTTTTCACAGTTTTCTGCTGTTGAAGGCAGTTAATAAGTCTTTGGAACAATAGTCTAATTATTCTGCTGTTTATACTGCTTCTCTCTATTTTGCTTTTAAGCATTAAACAATATATGCATTTTAAACATTTCTTTTAACACCTTCTTTTGTTTTGCCCATCTTTTTGTTTATGTGAATAATAATAATAATAATAATAATAATAATAATAATAATAATAATAATAATAATAATGAATAATGACTCTATGGAAAGTCAGAAATAGAAATCCAATCATTGACAAATACAGTCCGAGTATTCAGCACCGATATTTCAATGCAGTTTGGCATGGAAAAATGCGCCACTGTATCCATAAAAAGAGGCAAAATCACTGCATCTGAGGGAATTGAAATGCCCAATGGCCAATTAATTAAATGCAAAGAAAATGAAGCCTACAAATACTTAGGCATTCTGCAGTTGGATAACATCAAGCATGGAGAAGTAAAAACTATTGTCAGGCGAGAGTACACCAACAGAGTTAGGAAAATTTTAAAATCTAAATTGAATGGTGGAAATACAATCAAGGCCATAAATACCTGGGCAATACCAGTTATAAGATACACAGCTGGTATAGTTAACTGGACACAAGCTGATTTGGACGGTTTGGACCGAAAAACCAGGAAACTAATGACAATGCACTACAGTTTACATCCACGTGGTGATACTGATAGATTATATCTGCCCCGAAAATCAGGTGGCAGAGGATTATTACAAGTGAAGCAAACAGTTGAAGAGGAAAAACATGCACTGGCTGATTATTTAAAAGAAAGTCAAGAACATCTATTAATCGAAGTAAAGAACAAAAATCTACTGAAGGCCCAACAGACAAAACAAGAATACAGAAAAGATGTGATAAAATCAAGAATGGAGAGTTGGCAGAACAAAGCACTGCATGGTCAATTTCTGGAAAAAATAAAAGATAAAGTGGACAGTGAACAAACTTGGTTATGGTTAAAAACAGGTACATTAAAGAAAGAAACAGAGTCACTAATCCTGGCTGCGCAAGAACAAGCTATCCGCACAAATGCCATTAAGGCCAAAATCGAAAAATCCTCTGATGATGCCAAATGCAGACTTTGCAAAGAAGCTGATGAAACTGTTGATCACATACTCAGCTGCTGTAAAAAAATCGCGCAGACTGATTATAAATTGCGGCACAATTCAGTAGCACAAATGATCCATTGGAATTTGTGCAAAAATTATAATATTAAAACAGCAACAAACTGGTGGGAACATCAGCCTGAAAAAGTCACCGAAAATCAGATGGTCAAGATCTTGTGGGATTTCCGTATACAAACCGACAAAATACTGGTGCATAATACACCAGACATCACACTGGTTGAGAAAAATAAGGTCACAATCATAGACATCGCAATAACAGGTGATAGCAGGGTCGCCGAGAAGGAACATGAAAAAATCGCAAGATACCAGGACTTAAAAATCGAAATTCAACGACTATGGCACAAACCAGCAGTGGTAATTCCAGTGGTAATTGGCACACTGGGTGCTATTCCAAAAGCACTGGAATTACATTTAAAACAGTTAAAAATTGACAAAATCACCATCAGTCAAATGCAAAAAGCCGCACTGCTTGGATCTGCACGCATATTACGAAAATACGTTACGACGTCCTAGGCCCCTGGGTGGGGCCCGACTAGTAACCAATGCCAAATCCGGTGAAACAACTGGCCACTGTGATACAATTGTATAATAATAATAATAATAATAATAATAATAATAATAATAATAATAATAATAATAATAATAATAATAATAATAATAATTAGTTGGATCATAAAATGCTTAGAAACAACTGGCATTAGCAAAAATATTACATCCTTTACTGAAAAGGCAATGAAACAATGGAGAACTGAGTTGGCAGTAGGGAATGAGAGCTACGGAATGGTTAATATCAAGCGAGGAATTTTCCAGGGTGATTCACTTTCACCTCTTCTCTTCATCATCGCAATGATCCCACTATCAGTAATCTTAAAAAAAATGAAATTAGGCTACCAAACAGCCAAAAAAGCTGAAAAAATTTCGCATTTACTATATATTGATGATTTGAAACTCTATGGAAAGTCAGAAATAGAAATCCAATCATTGACAAATACAGTCCGAGTATTCAGCACCGATATTTCAATGCAGTTTGGCATGGAAAAATGCGCCACTGTATCCATAAAAAGGGGCAAAATCACTGCATCTGAGGGAATTGAAATGCCCAATGGCCAACTAATTAAATGCAAAGAAAATGAAGCCTACAAATACTTAGGCATTCTGCAGTTGATAACATCAAGCATGGAGAAGTAAAAACTATTGTCAGACGAGAGTACACCAACAGAGTTGGGAAAATTTTGAAATCTAAATTGAATGGTGGAAATACAATCAAGGCCATAAATACCTGGGCAATACCAGTTATAAGATACACAGCTGGCATAGTTAACTGGACACAAACTGATTTGGACCTTTTGGACCGAAAAACCAGGAAACTAATGACAATGCACTACAGTTTACATCCACGTGGTGATACTGATAGACTGTACCTGCCCCGAAAATCAGGTGGCAGAGGATTATTACAAGTGAAGCAAACAGTTGAAGAAGAAAAACATGCACTGGCTGATTATTTAAAAGAAAGTCAAGAACATCTATTAATCGAAGTAAAGAACAAAAATCTACTGAAGGCCCAACAGACAAAACAAGAATACAGAAAAGATGTGATAAAATCAAGAATGGAGAGTTGGCAGAACAAAGCACTGCACGGTCAATTTCTGGAAAAAATAAAAGATAAAGTGGACAGTGAACAAACTTGGTTATGGTTAAAAACAGGTACATTAAAGAAAGAAACAGAGTCACTAATCCTGGCTGCGCAAGAACAAGCTATCCGCACAAATGCCATTAAGGCCAAAATCGAAAAATCCTCTGATGATGCCAAATGCAGACTTTGCAAAGAAGCTGACGAAACTGTTGATCACATACTCAGCTGCTGTAAAAAAATCGCGCAGACTGATTATAAATTGCGGCACAATTCAGTAGCACAAATGATCCATTGGAATTTGTGCAAAAATTATAATATTAAAACAGCAACAAACTGGTGGGAACATCAGCCTGAAAAAGTCACAGAAAATCAGATGGTCAAGATCTTGTGGGATTTCCGTATACAAACCGACAAAATACTGGCGCATAATACACCAGACATCACACTGGTTGAGAAAAATAAGGTCACAATCATAGACATCGCAATACCAGGTGATAGCAGGGTCGCCGAGAAGGAATGTGAAAAAATCGCAAGATACCAGGACTTAAAAATTGAAATTCAACGACTATGGCACAAACCAGCAGTGGTAATTCCAGTGGTAATTGGCACACTGGGTGCTATTCCAAAAGCACTGGAATTACATTTAAAACAGTTAAAAATTGACAAAATCACCATCAGTCAAATGCAAAAAGCCGCACTGCTTGGATCTGCACGCATATTACGAAAATACGTTACGACGTCCTAGGCCCCTGGGTGGGGCCCGACTAGTAACCAATGCCAAATCCGGCGAAACAACTGGCCGCTGTGATACAATTGTATAATAATAATAATAATAATAATAATAATAATAATAATAATAATAATAATAATAATAATAATAAAAAATTGCGGCACAATTCAGTAGCACAAATGATCCATTGGAATTTGTGCAAAAATTATAATATTAAAACAGCAACAAACTGGTGGGAACATCAGCCTGAAAAAGTCACCGAAAATCAGATGGTCAAGATCTTGTGGGATTTCCGTATACAAACTGACAAATTGTAATTGTCACACTGGGTGCTATTCCAAAAGCACTGGAATTACATTTAAAACAGTTAAAAATTGACAAAATCACCATCAGTCAAATGCAAAAAGCCGCACTGCTTGGATCTGCACGCATATTACGAAAATACGTTACGACGTCCTAGGCCCCTGGGTGGGGCCCGACTAGTAACCAATGCCAAATCCGGTGAAACAACTGGCCGCTGTGATACAATTGCATAATAATAATAATACACCCCCCTGAGGAGCTTTACCTTGTTGTGGTGGAGGGGCTTGCACACTCTAATGATCCTAAGGATATGCTGAACAGGTACAACCATATCAGACATGTCTTAGGTGAAGGGCCAGACAAAATTTGCTCCACAACCCATTCAAATATGGTGAATATGAAAAAAATGAAATTTATGCCGGCTGAACCGTCGCCCGGATTAACAAGGGTTCCTTGTTGGATGCTATAGCTCCTGGGCATTCTGCGCAAAATGAACTACAGGGCTCAGCTCCCTCTGCTAGGCAACCAGGGCATGGAGCTGACAAGCTACTGGAAGAAAAAGCGAAAAAGCGAAAAATCTGGACTAGGGAAGAGAACATCTATATTATGAAAGCTTACTATCAATCTGAGCCAGCAAAACGTAGATTTCAAAAACGAATGTATCAGATTTGGAAGGAGAACCACACGGACTGTGATATCAGTGAACAAAGGTTAATGGACCAACGATGTGTAATTCTAAGCCACAGATTTTTCACTACAGCAGAATTAATAGGAATCGAAGAGAAAGCAACTAATGGTCTGAGTATCCCAACAAAGAAGAATAACATAAAGAATGATCTGCAAACTCAAAAGCAAACTGAGGAAGAAAGGGAGGAAGAGGATGCTGAAATGGATGAAGATAAAGAACAAGGAAGCACTGAAGAACAAACACCAACAGATATTGCTCAATTAGCTGAGAAAATAAAGCATCAAATAGAAGATGCTGAAAGAATACGTTTGCCAAAGCTGAACCAAGTGAACCAGAAAGAATTGAGAAAGATACTAAAAAAGGTCAGTGAGGCTGTGCAAACCATTCAAACCACTATATTAGCTGATACAAACCAGCTGATGTATGCAGCAGCCTTCATAACTACCAAAGAATTGGGTTTGAAAATACAAAAGAACCAAAGAGGCAAGAAGAGGAAGCCTAAATGGAAAGTTTGGTTGGAACTGAAGATCAAAAAATTTCGTGGATACTTGAGCAACTTGAAGAACCTAAGGCAAGGTCAACTAAAGAACAAGCAGGTCAAAAGCAACCTGGAAGCAAGATACGATTTGGAGAATAAAGAGATTAACTTGTGCTCAATCCAGATAAGACTGAGTGGCTTTGGATGTTGCCCCCGAAGGACTGCTTGGACAGTCCATCCTTAACCCTGGGGGTGTGTGTGAAAATTTATGCCCCTCAGAGAGGGCTCACAATTTTGGAATCCTCCTGGATTCACAGCTGAAACTGGAACATCATCTGTTGGCTGTGACCAGGGGGGCCTTTGCCCAAGTTCGTTTGGTGCACCAATTGCGGCCCTATTTGGATTGGGAGGCACTTCAAATGGTCTCTCACGCCCTTTTCACCTCGAGGCTGGATTATTGCAATGCGCTCTACATGGGGCTACCCTTGAAAAGTGTTCAGAGACTGCAGTTAGTTCAGAATGCGGCCGTGCAAGTGATATTGGGTGTGCCGAGGTATATCCATGTTACACCTGTCCTCCGTGAGCTGCACTGGCTACCAATTGGTCTCCGGACTCAATTCAAGATGTTGGTTATCACCTTTAAAGCCCTACATGGCTTAGGGCCAGAGTACCTTTGAGACCGCCTGCTGCCACATACCTCCCAGCGGCCAGTAAGATCCCACAAATTGGGCCTCCTTCAGATGCCGTCAGCCAGATAGCGTCAGCTGGCGGGTCCTCAGAGGAGACCCTTCTCTGTGGCTGCTCCGACTCTCTGGAACCAGCTACCCCCGGAGATCCGGACCATACCCACTCTCATGGCCTTCAGGAAAGCTGTAAAAACTTGGCTGTTCCGGCAGGCCTGGGGCTGTTGACCTCACTGTTGAGGTCCAGCCCCGATTAGAATGAATGTATGAGGGTGTTGCTGTTTTTAAACTGTTTCTTTTCTTATTATGTGTTTTTTTTCCTCTTATTTTTTGTAAGCCGCCTGGAGTCCTTCGGGATTGGGCGGCATATAAATATATTTAATAAATAAATAAATAAATAAATAGATTATGATAGTAATTGAAGAGCTGAAGCAGAGTGTTGTTGCTGTTGCTAAAAAGATTAAAAGATATGAAAACCGAGTAACTCAATTCAAGGAAAGCTCACAGTTCAGAGCAAATCAGCACCAGTTTTTTAAGAGCTTTAAGAGCTTCTGGTTAAAGGCACTTACAAGTGTGCACAAAAGATTGGCAGCCCAAATGAACCAGATCTTAAAAACACCTGAAAATGATGAATGGATGACAACTGGAAGGACATTTTTGATCCAAAAAGGTAAAGAAAAAGGAAAGGATCCTGGAAACTATAGGCCAATCACCTGTTTGCCAACAACATACAAGCTCCTTACTGGTATCATTGCAAACCAAATGTATGGATACTTGGAAAGAAATAACTTGCTTCCTGTAGAACAGAAAGGATGCTGAAAAATTCAAGAGGAACAAAGGACCAACTGCTGGTTGACAAACTAATCCCAAAGAATTCAAAGAAAAGACGAAGCAACCTGTTCATGGCTTGGATAGACTATAAGAAAGCATTTGACTCCGTTCCCCATAGCTGGATCAAGAAATGCCTGAAAATCTTTGGCATCAGCAGCAACATACAAAAATTCATGGAAACTTCAATGTTCCTAGGTCCTTGGTTAGGACTCGAGCTGTTGAGCTACCAACCAGCCGCAAAGGCTGTGGATCTCACCAAAGTTTAACCACATCATCATCATCATCATCATCATCATCATCATCATCATCATCATCATCATCATCATCATCATCAAGCCAATAATTCTGTGCATAATGCTGGAGCCTGGAAAAAAAGATGCACTGAACAGTAAAAGGCCATTTTATTTTATGCTTTTGTGCAGTGTGCTTTACTGTGCTATGAACACTATTTGAGAAAAGCACTTCTTTTGAAGATGGTCTTTATTTAATAGAGCAAATTGCTGTCCAAAATATCAAACATACCTTTTTCCATAGACTTTTGGGGGAAGTGTGGCTCTCGACCTCATCATATTTAAAACTTCAAAGAAAAGAGACCTTTAAAAAAAAGTGCTAGAATGCCAGTGATTATGTAGCTTGCAAGTGAAGGGACCTGGTTCAGAAATCAGGAGCTGATTGACAGCATGTTTGTTATTTTGGAAGTGTACAATCCCAGTTGTTCTGCTCCTATTCTTTTGGATTGTGGCAATTGAGTTTAATTTTACTTTTATTTAAATGAATACAGTAATGCTTGTTAACATACCTATATCTATGCGCTTCTGCGGATCTGAATCACATTATTGAAATTAAGGGTGGTTGAAAGGTTTTTGATGAGGTGTTGCTTCAGATTATATTCCCAGTATATTTATTAGTCCAGTGAAACCTTAAACCTTTTATAGAGGGATTAAAATAATTATATTGTATAATATGGAAAGGCTTTAAAAAATACCTTCTTCCATATTATTTATAACTCATACTGTCCATTCCTAAGCCTCTTAGGCATTTATGAAACCGAAGAGGTTTCTTGTTCCCCTTGGTTTCTTACTGATGTGTGAAATATGTGGTAGTCCTTTTAATGATCTCTGTGAACCCTCATATTCTCATTTCAAAGCGCTGTGCTAAATGACAAGATATTCAGTCCAGCAAGCAATCTTTTAATGACCTGTTTGTCATCACTGATTAAAAGAAGGGACATCAAAAATGAATTTGCCACCTTACATTGAAAATGCAGGCCTGGCGTGAAATTCTATGGCAGTTTGTTGGGGGGGGGGATCATTTGATGCATTGTCTCTGCTAAAATACAGTTGCAATGTCTAATGGAGCATTGCACCTCTAGGTCTTCTAAATAAATAACAGAAATAGATACAAATAAGTAAGGAATTTCTTTGGCTCTGATTAAAAGTTCCTCTAAGGCTTAAAAAAAAAAGAGTAGAATCAGTTTGCACTATTATAGGATTATAGGATTTTTTTTTTGTATAGATCTTTTTCCTAGCACATTCCAGAGAAGAAGCTATAATAATTAAGCAACAAAAACAGCAAAGTCCTATGGCACTTCAACAATGAACAATTAGTTTAATCTCAGATAAGCTCCCATAGATCTCAATATTTATCTTGAGAAAGAAGTATGTACAAGTGATTCTAGTTAGTTTTATGTAGGTGCTTGGTTTTAGCTGCAGATAATATACATTGACTGTGACTCAGTCTGTCATCTATCATCTATCTATCTATCCATCTATCATCTATCCATCCATCCATCCATCCATCCATCCATCCATCCATCCATCCATCCATCCATCCATCCATGTATTATCTATCTACAGTATATCAATTGTATACCTCATATTTTTAATACTACAAAACTATCTGCATTCTCTATCATTATGTAAAAAAATTAACATTAAGGACTGGGGTCTGGTTACATTGTACCACATAGTGCAGCCTTTTTTTCTCCAACATATACCTCTCCTTAGTGCCATAAATGTAAAATATCTTCCTCTTCATTGAATCTTCTTTATTTCCTCTTATACCATTTCAGGTGTTGAGGGATCTTCATTGAATACTCATTCAAAACTGCTCTTCCTAGAATTATGTACACTATCAGCCTTTTAGACTGGATCCATAATAGATAAGAATAAGCACAGCTTACTTCCCCCAAATCACATCAGACCAGTTTTTCCAATGCTGAGGTTGTATTCAACACTCAACAAATAAGGGAGGTTAGTGAAGGAGGTCAATACTTGAAGAATGCCAGAACTTTTGACCTCAGATTGTCCTATTTGCTCACTGGAATATCTTCAAGATCCAGTTGTAAAATAGCTCATTCAGGATGATCTAGTGGTGGTTCAAACTTTTTAATGGGCTTTTCCGTTCTGATTACAATTCTGATTTCTACTTAAGGACAAAAAATATCCATTTTAAGGTCAAACCAGAGGTGGGTTGCTGCCAGTTTGATTTGGATTGGCCAAACTGGTAGTAGCAGGGGTGGGAGGCCCTGCCCACCCTCCCAGAAGCTTCTGCGCAGAAGTGGAGTGCGTCCAAACCAGTAATAAAAAAACTAGCAACCCACCTCTGGGTCAAACCACAGTCAATTTCCTTGAAATAGTCCATTTAAAGGTTAGAACAGATGTTATAGAGTATGCTGAGCTAAGGACTTTTCTACCAAGAAATATTTTGTGTTCCTCTAATTACTGTTTCCCATTGATCTCCCTTGTGAGTGAAAATGACATAATGATGGTTTCTTCAGATTCTCAAAGTTTGTAACAAAACCAGAAGACAGAGATGTTTCTAAATAAAAGCCCTGGATCCCCTTTTCTTAGCCAGTTTTCAAGTATCCAAAAAAACATAAATACATAGAAAATTCAACTTATTGGGCTTTCTAGATCCCATAGACATTCATATGTTACCTGGCTAAGCTTGAGTTGGTGAAGCAGGATGAGTGAAAACTGTGGAACTGATGTGTTGGGAAGGAAGAATAAAGAACCAAGATGAAGGAAAGTCTTGAAGTTATTGATAAGGAGCTTATAACAGGATTTTAATTTATAAAATGGAAACAAATATAGGGATTTAATGAGGGATAAGAATAGCGAAATGTGTGAATACTATGATAATTAGATTGAGGTGAAGGAGCTAAAATTAGAAAGCAAAAGATATAAGGATAAGTTTGCAGAAGCCTCAAGAAATAAGCCAAGGTTTTACCGAGGAAATAGAAAGGATGGCTGTATTTTTGTAAAGATGATATGATTTTGAAACAAGCAGAAAATTGTCATGAAGACAGTAAGAAGAAGAAAGTCTTAGACGAAAGTTGATAAGTTTTCAGTCCTTGTGATGGATGAAAAGCCACAAAAGGAGTGTTGACAGGTACATAAACCTACTGATATTGTCCCTCCTAACATTTAGGAATGCTAGACACTTTTTGATGACAGCTATATTAAAAGTTAGGCTTTTGATCTGCTATCCCAGACACATAGTTACACATTCTGCCTGGATCTCTGCATATTTTAAGGATTTCATTTAAAAAAAAAAAATTTAACTTGGAGTTGTCTTTAATTCCATAGTTTTGTTATTTATTCCATTGGAGCCTGACAGAAACAAAGGTCTCATATTCCTTAATACAGGACAATTTCAGATAAAGACAGGGAAATGATCCAAGGTGTGTATAAAGAAGCAAAATAATCCAATTGGCAACAGAGCTGATGAGAAGCATAAAGCTGAAACCTTGAAGCATTTGATAGGGCATGAAGCAGATCTGTTGTCTAGTAGGAGTGTTTTTAGATCTACTCATATATATTGACTTAAGTAAGGCAAACAAGAAACTCACATCAAAAATATTGGGCTCCCAGGAAATGGAAGACGTGCTTAAATGGCTTCTTTGCTGAGGTGGCTATCATTCTCTTTTGCCTAAGATTTATATATTTGTTTCTGTAATATTAATATTTTAATGTGGATTTTTATATTATTATATTGATGGTTTTGTACAGGGGTGGGTTCCGGCAGGCACTACTGCCAGTTCACTCGTGGACACACTCCGTGTGCGCGTGTACGCACAGTGCAATAAAAATTGTTCTGTGCATGTGCAGAAGTGAAAAACAAGATGGCAGCGCTTACGGCGTGGTTCAGGGTGTGGCAGGCCTGGGTCACTGCCAGTTCCAGCGACCCAGTCCACCAAATCACTATTGGTTCGGCCCAACCGGTGTGAACCAGTAGGAACCCATCACTGGTTTTATATATGTATTGCTCAAATGGCAGGGTATTGTTGTATGTGCACAGAGATGCTTTTTGTGAGATGGACGGCTATATAAATTTTATTAATAAATAACTTTGTACCCTGTGCCATCCATCTCAGTAAACTCGCAATATTCTTTTCCCCCCACCATGTACATGTGTACATTCAAACTAGACTGTGTTGTTTGTGTCATATAAAATGTGTGGGTATATGGATATTTATTTATTTGTGTATATTTTTGTCATGTTTATGTAGTGTATATTGGATGTGGTGACCCTTTGAGAGCTGTAAGCAGTGGAATTTCATTTTAATGTATGCCTATTAGTATACATTTAAAGTGACAATAAAGTTATTCTAAATCTAAATGTAAGTCTAACTCACCAGTTCCTGAACTCCTCCAACCAAATCAAACAAAGTGTCTAGTATAGCACTTCTCACTGTAACTTAAGTGTGAGTCAGCAGTATGCTGCAGCTACCAAGATGCAGTCCTAGGCTGCATCAACAGAGAGATAGTATCAAGATCAAAGGAAGTGATAGTAATTTCAATTTTCAATTTCAATTTTAATGGATTTGTATGCCGCCCAATCCCGAAGGACTCCGGGCGGCTCACATAAAAACAATTTAAAAAATATTAAAAGAATTTAAAATACAAAACAAGGCGAATTAAAAAAGAACACAACATGCACTCAATCTTAATGGGGCTGAAGCTCAGTCAAAGATCAGCAGCCCCAGGCCTGCCGGAACAGCCAGGTCTTAACAGACTTTTGGAAGGCCGAGAGAGTGGAGAGGGTCCGGATCTCAGGGGGTAGATCGTTCCATAGGGCCGGGGCAGCTACAGAGAAGGCTCTCCCCCGAGGAGCCGCCAGATGACATTGTGTAGACGACGGCACCCAGAGAAGGCTCACCCTGTGAGATCTTATTGGGCGCTGGGAGATATGTGGCAGGAGTCGGTCATAGAGATATCCAGGTCCTAGGCCAGAGTACTGCCCTATGCTGCACTGATGGGGTCACATTTGGAATATTGTATCCAGTTCAGGTCACCACAATATAAAGCAGATGTTGAGGCCCTTAAAGAAGTACAGTGATAAGCAACAAAGATAATAAGGGAACTGGAAGCTAAATTCTATGAAAAATGGCAAAGGGAACTAGGTATGTTTAGCTTAATAAAGAGAAGACTGAGGGGAGATATGATAGCAGTCTTCCAATATTTGAAAGACTGCCACAGAGAAGAAGGGATCAATTTTTTATCCAAAGCCCCTGGAGGTAAGACAAGAAGCAATGGATGGAATATTTCAGAGGAAGATTCAACCTGGAAATAAAGAGGAAATTCCTGGCAGTGAGAACTATTAAGCAGTCGAACAGCTTGCCTCCCAGAGTTGTGGGGGCTCCATTGCTAGAAGTTTTCAAGAAAAGACTGGATAACCATTTGTCTAAGATTATATGAGAACTCCTCCCTTGGGCAGAGGGCTGGATGAGAAGATCTCCAAGGTCCCTTCCAGCCCTGTGATTCTGTGATACTTAAGATAAAGACAATGAATGAAACACTAGGGGAATCAGAGATTTAAAAAAAGTATGAACTTTGAATTTAAACCCCATTTGTTTGTTCACATGTGTGCTTGGGACTTAATAACATGTAAACTGCATCATTTATAAACAGAATTATAAAATAAATAGATAGATAGATAGATAGATAGATAGATAGATAGATAGATAGATAGATAGATAGATGAATAGATAAATAGATAAATAAATAAATACACAAACAACTATCTGAGTTCACAATTTAATCTCATAAATATCCCTAAAGTTTTATTAAATTTAACTGAACTCATTACTGATTTCCGTCAGTTGAGTCCAAAAAGGAATTTGTGTTGCTTTAAATCCATGAAACCTTGTTGCCGTATATTTTCTAGTTAGGAGAATCCAGTAGCCTATTGTGAACTCCTGCAGAAAAGTGATGCTTAGCATAGAAAACAATTAAGGACATAGGCGAAATTGATTCACTTTGTTAGTAATAACTGAGCTTGCCTGTTTCTCCAATGTATTCTGTAATAGCCAGTATGTGTACGCTACCCTTCACATTTAGAATTGGATGATCTATGCCAGCACTTTTGGTGTCTATTGGCAGTTCCAAAACAAATGGTACTCTGAATTCTGTCTTGTTACTGTATTGATTCCAGGCATAATTAATACCACTCACCTAAAGGGTAACAAATAAACCAGGCAGCTCTGAATCAAGATAGAATACTTCTTGTTTAACTAGATCTGGTTTGGTAAGATTAAGATAACATGTTTTATTAGATGAATCTTAAGCATTTTTTTTTTACATATAAGGCAATCTTGGAATATATGTTTTTTACTACATGTTACTTCTTAATGAATGAATATATATATAAAGATCCATTGCAACATGAGCTACATGCATTTGCAATTGCATTGAGACAGAAGTCAGAAAAGATCTTCACATTCTGCTGTCTCATAGCATTTTATTCAAGTAAACAGTTATGGTTGATCAGTGGAGTCTGATGGTATGCTGCTTAAGGGAGTTGAAAACTATCTCACATATGTGAACATGCTTTCCGTTATAACTAGACTTGTGTAGATTACAAGAGAAGAGACTGAAGCCTCATATTTGCCTTGCTGTAAGCCCACAGATTGGATCCAATGCTTCCCTTCTTCTCTGCCTCATCAGCTCCTTTTCATCCCAGCTTTCCCAGGCGCTGTCTCCCACTTCTAAAATATGTACTCAGGAAAAGAGCATTTCATTTTTTTTTAAAAAAATGATGTGATGTCACCTGCAATTTTGGTTCATCCACTTATGCAGAATTGGGTGACCTGCATCCTAGGTCCATAGGCAGCTCGTAGATTAATTTCAAAAGTCCTTTGCAAAAGACCAGGTCCAAGCTAAGGTAAGAGATTACCCTATTTGATATAGACTGCTGCTTACAAGAAAAAGCAAAGGAAATCTAAGAAAATAGAGAAAAAAGAAAGCATCACAAACTTTGAAGAGGGAAAGAATGAGTCTGAGTGAGAATTGTTGTCCCCACTCACTTTTATCATTTGGTGGGGGGGGGAGGTTCACCTACTTCTTATTCCAGCCCAATCCACAAACAGTCTCCAGCATAATATCTCTGAAGAAATATTGCTTCCATAGAAAAAAATGGTGTCAAGGTTCCAACTGAAAAACTCAACCAGAGCGAGCACCATTGAGGCGATCCATTCTCTTCATGCAAAGGTTTATTGAGTACATCACTTTGGCATGGTTGAAGGCAAAACCAGATCTAGATCTTTCCTATGCTAAGGCCCATAGTTGAAGTTCACATTCTTCCACCACCACCACCCCAATTAGCTCAGGTCACATTGTCCAATACATTCTCTGGATATTGTTGTGGGAAAGTCTTCTGGCTTTTGTAAACACCTTCTGAAGTTTTTTTTTTTAAGCATATGGAATGACTGAAGTGATTGGCTGCCTCTGTGAAAGGAATTTTTTGGGTGGTGTTATCTTACCCATGGGATGCCTGAATAGGAAATCAGGGAAGTTTCCTTTCCTGTCCCTACATGGTTTATTCACTCACGGGAATCGAGCTACCAAGCTGCTGACCTCAGAGGAGCACAGGCTCAGTATCTTACCATGTGAGCCACCGTGATCCCACTTTCTGAAATGTCCTTGGTTCTCACATAGACATCTTGATGTCTGGGCCATGCTCTGTCCCCTGCTCTATCCACCCATAGTTTGTTGGCAAGCTGAGATGCGATAATAATGGCAACAGCAAAATATCTTTGAAGCTTGACATGTGGCTTGAAATACCTGAGGCTGTAACTGCACACATTGCCCTTGAGTCTTAAAATGTATAGAATGGACACCTTACAGTCCTTTCTTGAAGTGGTGCTTCCAAACAGCTATCATGCCAGTCTTTAGCCACAGCATATATCATGCCCCTCTATGGATGAAGGAACATGACCACCAGTCTCCAAAGATACAGATTAGGATTACAATTGCATGACTCCCAAATAATTGAAACCAGCCTTGGATTACTATAGGGCATAAAAAGATACATCTGAAGTATGCTTGAGAGTTGGGGTATATTCAAAGGCAGTACCTCTAATAAATAATCTGAAGCCATTTCATATAGGCATAGGAGATGCTAACATTTCTCCCAATTATTTTATATGTCAGGGTCTGCATAATAGGAAGTAAAGGTTTCTGTCATGAGACTGAACTTCAGGTTTGCACATTCCCTTTATTCTCACTTTCTCTTTTGCATGACAGAGATTTTATTTTTAAATAAAAAATAAAGACTCAAATTTTTTAAGACTCCAGTCAAGACTCCTTTTTAAAAAGGGCTAGAATATCTTCCCTTGAATTTGACTGAAGACATTGGATCATATGGTGACCAGCTGCCATCTGAGAGCTTATACAGGAGGAATTAACAAATACTGTACTTAAATGGCCTAGATATTAATACACAGAATGCTTATTTTATTTTTATAAACCAACATATTTAAAAATGTTATTTAATATATAACCTAGAATTTTTTATATCTTACAAAATTGACCACACATCTTCACCTTATACGCATCTTATTGCTATGTGTTTTTTTCATACATCTTTATATTTCATGCTGTATGCTAAATAAATATTTTTAACTCACACACAGTTCCCTGTGATGCCAAGACTTAAGAAAATAATACTTTGTTTAAACACTGGTTACCGAAGACAAGCTAGAAGTAACATGAGATTGCTTAGACTGTGTTTCCCCAAAAATAAGACAGGGTCTTATTGAAATAAGCACTTGGCCTTATTTTGGGGGAAGTTTTATTATTTTTGAGGTGCGGGTGGTGGCAAGCATGGTCACCTCATGGCTGCTGTTGTGATGCAATATTTTCAGGGAGGGCTTATTTTTGTGGAGGCTTATTTTAGCACATGTGCTCAAAATCCCGATTGTGCTTATTATCCGGGAAAGTCTTATTTTCAGGGAAATAGGGTAATGAGGAACTTTGGTAAGTTTAAAATATGGGTTCAAGACCCTTGTGGAGGAGAAGTGGATAAAACAAATGAGAAAGATATTGTGAGACCAATAACTAATACTCAAACTGAAAAACTGGGTGTTCTTGAGAAATCCTTAACTGCCTTAATAGAATTCTTTTCTATTAAAATATTATTCTTTTCTAAGTAAAATATAAAATACATGAATTATTTCCATAATCCAGAAATCATACCTACTGTATGAAGTGTTTTGTTTATTTCTCTGTCTCTCTTAGGCCATCGCTAGAAGTACTTTGAATACCATATCATGGATTTTTCTAAAGCCTGTGGGAAATGAGTTGTTTTGTTTATTTCATTAACAGGAGAGCATTACAAGCATCTGAACAAAACTTTCAGCAGTGAAGGATCTCAACAAAGAAACATGGCTCCAGGTACTCTCTGAGACTCTGTTGAAAGAGTAAGTGCTATTTACTTTTGGAACAGGGTTCTTTATCAAGACAAATCAATAGCTTTCTTCACTTTTCTAACTTGAACATGTTTGAGTTGAAAGCAGGAGGAAGACGGAGAGAATAAAAGGGAGAGAAGAGCTGATTGTATCTCACTAGCACAAATGAATGATTTAGGAATGTAAGATGTAGCAACTGTTTGGCGTGTGAGAGAGAGAGTGATAGAATCTTGACACTTGTTGAATGATAACTGGATGATAGTAAGCTTATATGATCTCAGGAACAGAGTGTCCATCCATCAGTTCATCTAAATACAATTTTAGGGGAATACTTGTCCAGCTGCAAATCTGGGTGTCATGCCCTGCCCCTTTTTAATCTTTCCAAACAGTTAAAACATATTCAAGCTTTGGCACATTTATTGTAATACTGAAATATAAATTATTAACTATTAGAGACTGTTTCATGCTTATCCAATTGTCTGTCTACTCTATATAATAATGATGTCATCTCTTGAATGAGTTTTTCCCCTCAGGTTGACATAATGTGAATGGCCATTTGTTTATTTTGAACTTTCCATTTGCTTGCTATTTTAATTATTATTGGATTGTTCTTCACATATGTTATGAAATGATACTCTGCAGCCAATAGCTAATGGATTCTGAATGTCATTTGTCATATCTTATCATCGCACATAGAAATAACCCCTCAAGCCATTTCTGTTCAATTTTCATATTATTTTATTATTTGGAAGTGGAGCCATCAAAAAGAGTCATGTGTCTCTTTCACATATCTATGAAAACATGTTTTAATACTAGGATAAAAATAAAAAAAAATGTAAAATGATGATAGCAATGATAACAGCACAACTCTGTATACATGCACACTTACATACTTTTCTTTAATCTGTTGCAAATATTTAAAAGGAATAATAATTATTTTCATAGTTTTCAGTTGCCACTGAGCATCTGATTTATTGAAGCTTACATGCAACAGTTGTAGGCAATGAACAAATTTCAGACATAAGAAATCAGGATGAACCATTTGACCTACATCAAATGGTATTTAAGCCGACATCCATTCACTTTCTTGCTTTCCTTCACTTTCCCGCTTTTTAAAATCCCTGCGAATGCTGCACTTGTGCTTAGGAAACCACCTCTCAAGAGCAAATCTGGGCATCTAGCATTGATTAGAATATTTCAGCTGCTGAAAATTGTATACAGTGAATTGGGAGAGGCAACCAATGTTATCTGAAGGACTTCCTCCTATATAGTAAGCTTTCCTCATAATTTTCCTTCCATTCTATTTTGACAAGTCTGTTTTGAAGGTACTTCCAGCCTTTTGAATAATCCAATCTAGTGGCGGGTATCATCATTCCATTAACAAAGACAACCCTACTGTGTTGTCCCAATTTACCTGGATAACTTCAAAGGGAGTAATCAATGAATGATAGAGAAGTAGACAATGCTTCCTTGTTCAAAAAAGAAAGCGCTACCTAAGGCTAGCAATTATCATAATACATGCTTGTTTCTTTAACACAAAATCCAGGAGCAAGTCTCAAAAGGCAAAGATCAGACAGAATATAGTTTTAAAACCTTAAGGAGAAGGTGGAGTTTTACTTTCCTTTTCTTGTTGTTTACTGCCACCACTCAAAATGGAGTATTCCTAACTGAAATTGCCTTTTAACAGATACAGATAGAAGTTCTGTTATCAGTGAAAGTGAAAAACTGGATATTCTACAAAATATTTATATCTGGAGAGCTTCCATTTTCTTCAGTGGAATTTTTCCTAGCGTTACTTTTGGCTGAAAAGTTCTGTGAACATAATGTATTTCCAAAGAAGTGGATTTAACAGTGTCCAATGTAGAGCAATGAATTTTACCCAGGGCATCAAACTGATTAGATTTTTTTCCCCTTTTTTAAATGAAGGCAGTGTTAGTGCCTCAAGGAGCTCTTAGTTCATTTCTCTCAAAACAAATGCAATAGGATGTCCTATTCCTTAAATTTTGCATCCAGTTAAATTAGAGCTGAAAAGGGCCACTGTGACTCAATAGCTAAGACACGGAGCTTGTCGATCAGAAAGATTGGCAGTTTGGTGGTTAGAATCCCTTGTGCTGCATAATGGAGTGAGCTCCTGTTACTTTTCCCAGCTTCTGCCAACCTAGCAGTTCAAAAGCATATTAAAATGAAACTAGAAAAAAAGGGACCACTTTGGTTGGAAGGTAGCAGTGTTCCATGTGCCTTTGGCGTTTAGTCATGCCGGCCATATGACCATGGAGATGCCTTTGGACAGTACTGGCTCTTTGGCTTTGAAATGCAGATGAGCACCGCCACATTTTTTAAAAAAAATAATTTCTAAAGCACAACTCCTATATCATACTGTGAGAACTGATGGGGAAAAAATAGAGGAGATATTCTCTATCAGGCAGCGAATGGTCCAGATTTACATTTATCCTATAAGTATTGTTATCCATACTAAGTCTTAGAAAAAGCAATAAAGTATAATTTAAGCAAATCCGTAAATATATACAATTTATAGTTTAAATTAGAAGGGGTTTGAACCAATTCACTACAAAAGGATGAGAGGGTTGGACTTACACACAGCTTTCATTACTCCATTATCCTGAACTGATTTGCACCATTGTTATAATACGAAACATCCAATTAAATGCAGTTTAGAACTAAACTGCCATTGGAAAGTAATTGCATCTCTTTAAACAAAATTCCATGTTCTGAATATTCAGGACTCTATGCGTTTCCAGAAAGTGAAATCATTTGCAATTGCTGAAGAAAATAAAAGTATTGATGAATAAAATAAAGTATTGATGAATGCACTTATCAGTGTAATAAGATTTTCCTTATCTTTGGACTGAAACATTTAAAAATCCAGAATGTATGGATCAGTTGTCAGAATATGCCATGAGTTCAGTAAGCAGCTATAAAACTGTTGTACTGAAACAAACTGAACTAAGGCTGGAGACATATTAAATCTTAAGATTCTGAGGAAGAAAAATAAATACAAAATGACTCACTCTTCTCCTCCATTGTAAATGAATGCAATCTATGACTTCTTTTAAAATCTACAATCAGCAAGGAGTCATAGAGTTTTTGCAAAAGGAATCATTTGGGAAATCAATCTAAATATTGCATTATCCCAGGAAAGAGTATACTTGCTTAACTATCTCATATATTTTTAATCTCTTTAGTAAGGGATAATTATTCTCTTCATATTGTGGATTAGTGGCTGAGACCCTTATTAGGGAAAAAAATTAAGCTAAAAATGTAAAATATCTGCAAGGCTCTTCAAGAAGCAAAATATTACTTGCATATTTTAGTCTGTAGTGATAGTAAGTGTAATACTCTGCATTAAAATTGGGAGCACACTCATGACATTTACATATGAAAATGTTTATAGTGCATAGAACTAGTTAGTAACCCAGCTAGAATACTGAGTTGGTCATAGTTAGTACTTGGAATGAGATCAGTAGACACTATGCTAAACTGAGAAGAAAAGAAAATCCACCAAGTCAGTAATAAACTATTTCTGAATTTTTGCCAAGAAAACAACATGGAAGTCCTCCCTGGAATTCAAGCTGGGCCTCAGCTTGGATGAGTTAAGTTTGACTCAAAAGATTTTCTTCAGTAGAGTTCAGTTAGATTTTGCCAAAAAAAGGACGAATATTCATCAAGTGAGCTGTACTAATAAATTCAGCCCAAGTCAACATAGATCCACCAGCGGCACTTGTCTCAGGATGTCCATATGGACACTGAACAGCTACAGTAAGTATGCATGCCTATCCATACATGCACAATGCACAATTTAAATGACCATGCTGTACATCTTTATAACAGCAAAATTTATAACAGGATAACAGAGTTGGAAGGGACCTTGGAGGTCTTCATGTCCAAACCGCTGCTCAGGCAGGAATATTATTTCAAACAAATGATTGTCCAATTTCTGGCGGCAGTTGTTCCACTGATTAATTGTTCCAATTGTCAGGAAATTTCTCCTTAGTTCTAGGTTTAATTTTATTTAATTTCGGACTGTGCCATTTGTGCTACAGAAGGTTGCCTGGGTCTGACCTGGTATTTAATGTCTATACAACAAATCAGTTTTCTCCCATCTTGATCTGTGGAGGAATCATTGTCTTGTTTTAAACAGGTGAAATGATTCCAGGAGTGATGGAATACAACCAGGTCCATCTTTCCCTGTTATTATTATAAAAGTAGGCTTCCAACTCCTGCTCTACACACAGCAAAAATTCTTTCTGGTTGGCCCCACATTATTTGGCTAACAGACAACCTCCCCATCTGAAGGGCACTCACTCTTTACTGATTGATTCCATAAGAATCCCATTCAGTAAAGGAAGTCAGGGTAGGAAAAAACACAGATTGGACATTAACGTTTGAGAATAACAGCAGCAGCTTCCAGAAATTCCAAGTATTTCCTATTCTATGATCTTCAAAATGATTTCCAGATCAAGTTTACAGATGGCTAAATGGCACAACACTTTATGTCTGCCTTTTAGCAACAGTGTCATGCCTTTGTCTGTTTGCTGTCCATCACATTTACCTCGAGGAGGCAAAAGGAAGTTCCAGTATAAGGCTGCTTAGTGTGCCTGGGAAATTGTAAAAAAAAAAATCAATGTAGAGAGAAACCTCCAAAATGATGTGCAACCACAGAAAAAACTAATTAGGGGGCAAAGAACAACAAGCTAAGGCTTGCTGCTTCTGCTTTCTGCCTTAATATTTTGAAGGTTGCTTTTTCCCAGATGATCCTCACAGGATGGTCCTTACCAGAAAGGGTGGCAAAAGATTATAGGCTTAGTGCCAACTCTTAAAGATAATAAAAGAATGTTTATTGAAGGACAATAAGAGCCACATTTACCAGCTAAAGAACAAAAACTTTTGTTTCCCCATCAATAGCAGTTAGACTTATATTCCGCTTCATAGGGCTTTCAGCCCTCTCTAAGCGGTTTACAGAGTCAGCATATTGCCCCCACAGTCTGGGTCCTCATTTCACCCACCTTGGAAGGATGGAAGGCTGAGTCAACCTTGAGCCAGTGAGATTAGAACCGCTGAACTGCAGATAACAGTCAGCTGAAGTGGCCTGCAGTACTGCACCCTAACCACTGCGCCACCTCGGCTCTGGCAGTCTTCAAATTCCTGCTCATGAGGGTAAGAATGCTTTAGCGTTAACCTCAAATGACGGATCAGAAGAGTGTTTGATCCATGCACATATATTTTTTTAAAACTAATAAAATTGGCCAATAGGACAATTCTATCTTTGCATTCTAGTACATAATGAAGCAGTAAATAATCTGGCTGTTGGGATTGCTCAGGCTGAAAAGGTAGCTACTTTGACAGCTAATTAAAATCTTTGTCCAATGAAGATGGTACAAGATGGAGTAGTGAATGGTGAACAGGATGGGGAAAATGAAGTCGCGGACAAGCTTTTAGAGTTTGTGATTGAGTCCACCCATTGTGCAGAATATGAACAACAATTATGCCTGGAGTTGACCTCCCATATTGGTAGTCCTCGGTTTGCAACCATAACTGAGCCCAATCGTAACTGAGCCCAACAAATGTCTCAGTGAGATATTTATTAAATGAGTTTTGCCCCATTTTATTACCTTTCTTGCCATGTTGTTAAGTGAATCACCACAATTTTAAATTAGTAATACAGTTGTTAAGTGAATCTGACTTCCCCATTGACTTTGCTTGATGGAAGGTCACAAAAGGGGATCACATGACTCCAGAACACTGCAATCATCATAAATAGGAGTCAGTTGCCAAGCATCTGAAATTTGATCACATGACCATGAGGATGCTGCAATGGTTGCAAAATGGTCATAAGTCACTTTTTTTCAGTGCTTTTGTAACTTTCAATGACCACTAAATGAACTGTTGTAAGTTGAGGACTACCTGCATTAGCAAAGTTACAGACAAGCATTGTTTTGGGGTGGGACCTAGAGCCGAGGTGGTGCAGTAGTTAAATGCAGCACTGCAGGCTACTTCAGCTGACTGCAGTTCTGCAGTTCGGCTGTTCAAATCTCACCGGCTCAAGGTTGACTCAGCCTTCCATCCTTCCGAGGTGGGTAAAATGAGGACCCGGATTGTTGGGGGCAATATGCTGACTCTCTGTAAACCGCTTAAAGAGGGCTGAAAGCCCTATGAAGCAGTATGTAAGTCTAACTGCTATTGCTATTGCTATTGCTAAATCAGCTATTGATGTCTTTTCTGGAAGAATGCAGAGCTTTACTAACAACTATAGCTGAAATGGTTACAGATATTCAGGGCTCACTGGAACATAAATCACATAAAAGTAGGGCAAGGACACCCGCCGAAGTCAATACTCCTCCTCCACCGACACCTTCATTAATTACAGAACATCTGACCAAGCAGAAAAGTTTAAGAAGCGAAAGAAATCCCATAAAGGAATTAATAAGAAACATCATCACATTAAAGAAGATTCAAAACATCAAGAGCTCTGAACTTCTCAACCCAAGGGGTGGATAAATCTGAAGAATTTGGATAAACAGTCTGGTTAAAGAAAGTGATCGTGGAAAAGATAAGCTTGAGAACAAAAAAAAAAGACAGATGTCTAGTGACCAATTACGAAGGTCAGGTTTTGACTTGGAGGCCCTGAGATTGATTCAAGAATAGAGACACAAGAAACATAGCATATTATTAGCCCTGGTGGTGCAGTGGTTAGAATGCAGTATTGCAGGCGCACTTTGCCCAAAGACTAGAGTTCGATCCTGAAGGGGCTCAAGGTTGACTCAACCTTTCATTCTTCCAAGGTCAGTAAAATGAGGATCCAGATTGTTGGGGGCAATAGGCTGACTTTGTAAAGCACTCAGGAGTGCTGCAAAATACTATGCAGCGGTATATAAATCTAAGTGCTATTATATTGCTATTGCTATCCAAGTTGTGCCAGCTTAAAAAAACAGTGACTCACTATGGAGCTCTGACTTTTCTCTTGCCAGCTACAGTACTTTTACCCTCTAAAAGAAGGAAATAATTCTGCTTGACATTTACAACCTGTTAAAAATAAACATGTGTTCTTTAATTATCCAAAGCCAAACAGTTATCTCACTCGGTTGAAAATATTATTTTCTCCACCTTATTCGTTCCTTGTCCCCATTGGCTGTCCAGTTCAAGGCTATTGCAAGGGTTTGATTACCTACCCTATAAATGTAATTCACACTGAGCAATGGTGGCACTATCTTCACATAAAGTTGATGAGGTGTTTAAGTTGAATGCTATGTTTTTCCATTAAAACATTTTAATATCAAGGTTTTCTGAAACTCCTGTTTACTCACTCACGCAACTGCTCAACTCTACTGATGCTACCTGCCCAACAGCCAAAACACCAGAGATTGGCAGATACTCTGAGGAAAAACAAGTGACAGTTCCTGCAAGTAGAGAGTGCCTCCCTCCAATGGTCGTCTTACATTTCAATCCAACAACAAAATGCCTTGAAGAAGAATGTTGCAAATGTGGACTCTATTATCTAGGCCAATTTGGGTATAGGACTTAAGGCACCAGGCAAGAAACAGGGAGGCGGTGAGTTCTAGTCCTTCTTAGGCACAAGGCCAACCCGGGTGACCGTAGGCTGGTGACTCTCAGCTTTAAGAAGCAGGCAATGGCAAACCTTTTCTGAAAAAGCTTGTCAAGAAAACTGCAGAGACTTATCCAGACAGTCACCAGGAAGCAAGCATGTACACACACACACACACACACACACACACACACACACACACACACACACGTGCATGCACACCAGGGGTGGGTTCCAGCAGTCACCGCTGCTGGTTTACTTGTGTGCGCATGGTGCATGCAATGCCATAAAAATTGTTCTGCGCATGCGCAAAAGCAAAAAACAAGAAGGCAGTGCCTATGTAGAACCAGAGGCATGTGAGGCCTATGTCACTGCCGGATCCAACGACCCTGGCAGCCAAATCACTACCAGTTCAGCCGAACCGGTCTTAAATGGTAGGATCCCACCACTGGTGTACACACACACACAGACACAGACACAGACACACACACAATTCTGTCCAGTTCGTAAATGCACCCCAGCAACTACTATCTGTTTACATTTTCAAAATGAAATTGGATGGAATAAAGATTTCTAGTCTCTGAAGAGGTTGGTAAACTTCCTCCTCCCATTTATTTCATCTTTCAAAGTATTCCTACAGAATTTGTTATTGTAACAGGCAACAGTTGGGTTGTTCATGATGAAACTAACTGATTAATAAATCTGACTGGCAATACATTATCTAAACTTATTTCATCTTCATTATATCAATTGTGGGCGGGGGGAAAATGTAGGATGGAAACTTTAACAATACAAATGAATGAAACGCACTAAATTCTCTATTCTAGTTTTCAATCAGACAACCCGTCCCACACACATGTTATAGGGTTTAATTTATTTGGAGAAATGAAAAGAGGATGGGGCTTAAAATAGTTATATTGTGCCTATGGTACATGGTTATGCTACGAAAATATTTTTTTCATATAAGTTTATAAGGGCAGACAAGGTTACAACTAACCAGTACAAAAATAGGTGGATACCCCCCCCCCATTTTTTTAATGTTAACTGATCCAGCCAGTGCAATCATGTATTATCTAAACAAGGATCCAGCTACTGTAACCCAATAATCTGAACAGGATAATTTCATCTTTAATCTATTGAAATCAAGAAGGGTAGGATAACTAATTGATAAAAATGATCAAACATCAGCTAGCATTAAGGTATAACATCTACAGACCCAGATATGTCTCCCTTAAGGACATATAACAGGATATAAAGCTGGCTAATCTGCCAAGAGCGGAGCCACATAATTCAGGAAGACATAATAAAGATAAACTATCAGATACCATAGACTCACATTTCAGAATAAACCAAAGTTTATCTATTTGAGACCTTGGCAAAAGCCAAACTCTGAAATTGCTCTTGTGGTTAGAACAAGAAGAATGATGGGGAGGTCATGGGTTTTAATTAATTTATGGGACATTGTATTATTTCACTAAACCAAGCAGAAATTAATATTAATGGGTATAAAAGGGATTCTATGCACTCAACTAATAATAAAAGTAGGCCCAAGCAGGATTGGCATGCAGTATCAGATGGACTTCAAATATGAAATTGATTGAACTATGGTAGCATGACTTTTCAAATGCAAACCAAGAAATAGGAGCTCTTGCTTATTAATATCAATCTTCACTTCCAACTGCATCAGTTCTATCTGGAAACAATTAGATTTATATGTAATGGATGTAATAAAATGTTTTCCCCAAGCCCTTTTATTTTTTTTGAACAACAGTTCATTTAGTGACCATTCAAAGTTACAACAGCACTGAAAATAGTGACTTACGACCATTTTTCACAATTACAACCTTTGTAGCATCCCTATAATCATATGATCAAAATTCAGATGCTTGGCAGCCGGTTCACACTTATGACCATTCATATTTCCCAAGGTCATGTGATCTCCTTTTACAATCTTTTGACAAGCAAGGTCAATGGGGAAGCCGGATTCACTTAACAATCGGGTTACTAACCTATCAACTGCAATGGCTCACTTAACAACTATGGTAAGAAAGGTCATAAAATGGGGCAAAACTCACTTAACAAATGTCTCATTTGAAAACAGAAATTTTAGGCTCAATTGTGGCTGTAAATTGAGGATTACATGCAGTGGCATAAATATATTAGTCAATCTGCTTGGATTTTGAATCTTGATTGGTAGCTTGCCGTTGTCAGATATTCCTGAGGAATATACTTATATGTCTTCACCAATGGAAGTAGTTCTGTGAACTCTGCAATATTTTCAGGAAAATCTATTTCTTCAAATGTCTTCTTTTATCATTGGGGATCAAATGGCCAATAACCAATTGCCACTGTTGCTTTGTGTGAACTTGCCAGAGGTTTAAAATGGTGGCATTTCTCAGTCGGCTGATAATCATCTCTGTATAGTCAACCATAAGAGGAGATAGTCTAAAGATGAGAAAATAACATAGCACTTTTCTTTAATTCTCCTCGAGTTTTATTAAACAAAAGGCTATCATATCAGTGATGGACGGATCTGACATTATTTCTCTCTGGGGCACTCTGTTTGATTCTCTTGAAGATTTCTTAGCAGTACGTTCTGAAACAAATTCTTCCTATAATCTAGTTGATGGAAATGCTAAACTTTGAGTAAATGTGAGATGCAGATTCTTAAGTAAACATTCCATAATATTTACAAAATTATAGAACAAGCAAAAGGGTAATGGTTTTTTTTCAATTTACAATAATTGCTCCATATAGGCTATTAGGTAAAGGTTCACCTCGCAGATATGTACTAGTTGTTCCCAACTCTATGGAGCAGTGCTCATCTCCATTTCAAAGCTGAAGAGCCAGCGCTGTCTGAAGAGGTCTCTGTGGTCATGTGACTGGCATGACTAAATGCGGGAGGTACACAGAGCGCTGTTACCTTCCCACAAAAGGAGGTTTCTATTTTTCTACTTGTGCTTTCAAACTGCTAAATTGGCAGAAGCTGGGAGAAGTAATGGGAGCTCACTCTGTTACGCGGCGCTAGGTATTTGAACCGCGGAACTGCCGATTTTTGTGATCAACAAGTCTTAGCCACTGAGCCACCATGTCCCATATTACATATCCCATTATAGGTAAATATTCATTATGTCCTCCTGATTCCATAAAGAAAATAGGAATGCTAAAAGGGCTTTTAAGAAATGGGACCTAGACCAGATTTTATAACTCAGAGTAAATTAAAATTAATCCAGAGCAGTAGGCTCAATGTCTGTTTGACAGACTTTTCAATAACACAAAAGAAATTTCTGAAATTCTGGAAAGTTCTACAATTGTACGCAAAATGAAGAAAAGATCTTCAAAGGATCCTTCAAGCTATCTTCCATAAGTGTACTATTAGGGGAAGGAAAACTTTGTTGGCAGAATTTTGGGGGATAAAATTTCTCTATTTGGGGAAAACAGGAAGTTTGCAATAGACTTCAAATAATTGAGTCTCTTTTTAAGAGAGATGCAAAATTTAGAAAGATAGGAATGTATGCTGCAATGACCATGCTAGTCATATTTTCAAGAAATATTTTCATTTTAACTTGTGCCTTGGCTAGATCAAATCAACCTACATTGATCGAAAAATTAAATGATTTTACCATCATATGACCCTTGATGTAGTAATCCTTATCCTTTGGAAAGAGCAGTTTATAAAATGGCAAGAATGGTGAACTACAATCCCTTTCTATGTATGAAGTGGGACTTTCTATGTATGAAGTGGGACTTCCCACGGGATAAGGGTAATTAATCCTTACCCTTTAAAAAGGGCAGTTTATAAAGTGAGAATGGTGAACTAGAATCCCCTTCCATGTATGAAGTGGGACTAATTATTTAAGAGTGAAGTTTATTCAATCAAGTGAGATTCAGTCATATGAACCTCAACTGCATTAAAACCCAGGAAGTGAAGTGTTTTAGTAAAATCTACCATAGGTAATGTTCGTTGCAAATATTAACTATTAATTTACTTATTATCTGATATGCTACCCATTCCCAAAACTCTGGTTTTTAATAATAAATCACAACTCCCCAATTCATACAGAATCCAAAGGCATGTGTGCCACAATATTCATCTCCATTTTGTAAAGCATTTTCCTGTCAATGAAAAGAGAAAAGTTTTGACAAGTTTCTTTGAAGCACAGAGAGATTAGGTGGCCTGAAGCACCTAATTTATTTTACCCAGGGGTGGGATGCTGCCGGCTTTACTGCCAGTTCTCAACCTGACCGCAATGTGCATGCTTCATACGCACTTACTTCACGCACATGCGTTATTCAATGTTCTGCGTGCAGTCACTAAAATCCAAAATGGCAGTGGCCAAGCAATAGCAAGGGAAGCGGTTTGGGTGTGTGGCAGGCCTGGTTCACTGCCAGTTCTGCGACCCAGGTCTGAATTTACCTAATTTTTGCACCAGGAGAGTTTCAAGGGATGAAGGCAGTAATGCAGAATACTTCCTCAGAACTACAGTCCTTGATTTACGACTATAACTGAGTCCAAAATTTCTGTTCAGATGTTAAGGGGGTTGTGTCCCATTTCACAACCTTTTTTGACACAGTTGTGAAATGAATCACTGCAGTTATTAAGTTAGTAATATGATTATTACATGAATCAGCTTCCCCCATGATTTTGCTTGTCGGAAGGTCGCAAAAGAGGATCATGTGACACACACCCCCCAGACGCAGCAACTGTCATAACTATGAATCAGTTGCCCAGCACCTGATTTTTGATCACATGTCCATAGGGATGCTGTAATGGTCAAAAGTGTGAAAATGGTCATAACCCACCTTTTTCAGTGCTGTTGTAACTTTGAACAGTCACTAAAGAAACTTTTTTGAAACTCTCTCAATCTTCATTCTAGCCTAACCTTCACCCTAGCCTAAACTATAGAGCACTTCTGAGGATTAGGGTGCTCAGTAAAGTACAGATTTGAAATACAAGCAGTTACTCTTATTTCAGACATTCAGCATGGCTAAAACCCCACAAATGATCTGATCTCCCTTGACTTTCATTGCACAAGTTACCAAGTTGCAAATGTTACTAGTCAATATCATCAGATGACTGTTGCAACACAACAGGGGCTCTATCTATCTATCTATCTATCTATCTATCTATCTATCTATCTATCTATCTATCTATCTATCTATCTATCTATCTATCTATCTATCTATCTATCTATCTATCTATCTATCATCTATCTGTTAAGTATTAACAAATCTTCTAGGAGGCCAGCAACAGCCTATGCTGAGCCCTGATTGGCTGAGGCGCAGCATAGCCTGTTGCTAGCCAGCCAACTCATTCTGATTGGCCGAGGTACTGCGTCAGCAGTTGCTGGACAGTACCCGGCCTCCCATTGGTTCCTTGCTATACAAATGTTATATAAATACCTTGGTGTGGATTTCGCCTCTTTGAATCGCTGTCATCTGTTCTGTTGTACAATAAACCTTGTTGTTTGGAAGTCCTGGCTCTCACGTCTTCTCTCCAACCCTCGATCTTCAAAACTATCTATCTATCTATCTATCTATCTATCTATCTATCTATCTATCTATCTATCTATCTATCTATCTATCTATCTATCTATCTATCTATCTAGCTAGCTAGCTAGCTATCTAGCTATCTAGCTATCTAGCTATCTAGCTATCTAGCTATCTAGCTATCTAGCTATCTAGCTATTTAATGTATATTGCCACCTATTCGCACATGGCTTACAGAATAAAAAACCTTATTTAAAACAATAAAACTAATAAAAAAGAATCAAACAAATTAATAAAATAAAATAAAATAACCACCACCCCCAGGCAACAGCACATCACATGAGCCATTTAAAGTGGGCTCCATCCCGCTCTTGGTTCCCCAGGCCCGCTGGCAGAACCAGGTCTTCAGCGCCTTCCAGAAGAATGTTACAGTGGGGGACATTCTAATCTCTGGGGGAATGATGCCAACTTGGAATAGGCTCTTTTTCTGGATCCCACCAAGTGTATCTCCCTCAGAGATAGGACCCGCAGCTTTCCCTGCCTCCTACATTTTTCATATTTAGACTAGCTAACCCAAACCCTTGCCGCAGATTTAAGTGATGGAGGGTTCATGCTGCCTCACAAATATCCCTCACTGTGTCACTGAGCTGGAAAGAAACCATCCTCCTTTCTTTGCCAATAAATCTTTCATTTATTTCCAAAGTTAAAATACAAAATAAAGGGAGGGGGGTGGAGAAACAAACATCAAGTGCAAATGCAGCAATCAAACAATAATAATAAAAAACATATTCAACTGATTTCCGGCACATATTGAAAATATATATGAAGAGTTCCAAGCAAATATTATCATCTCATAATATTCTTTTAAAGAATGATGATTCAACTAAAATTCAACCAAAGTTGAGGCATTGTCTAGTTCTGTCACCATACTACAACTAGCTCTTTCTCTTCTCTGGTTCCTTGTCTTCTTCCAGGGTTGAGAAAGTTCTTCATAACCTTCATTCAGGGATGATGTAAAAGTAAAAGGTAAATGTTCTCCTTACACATATGTGCTAGTCATTTCCAGTTCTAGGGGCAGTGCTCAACTCTGTTTCTAAGCCGAAGAACCAGTACTGTCCGAAGGTGTCTCCGTGGTCATGTGGCCAGCATGACTAAATGCCAAAGGTGCATGGAGCATTGTTACTTTCCACCCAAAGTGGTCCCTATTTTTCTACTTGCATTTTCTGCTTGCTTTCGAACTGCTAATTTGGCAGAAGCTGGAACAAGTAACAGGAGTTCACTCCATCATGTGTTGCTAGGGATCCAACCCGCTGAACTGCCGACCTTCTGATCTACAAGTTCAGTGTATTAGCCACTGAGCCACTTTTTCAGGGATGAGAGGCTTTCCCAACTGCAAGCAGTTTTTCATTGACATAAATAGGAACCGAAGAGGAAAATGCTTCCCAAATGTGTAAATGAGAGTGTGGATAGTGGCTATAACACTGTGGGTTTGTGAAAACTTTGGTGTGCAGACAGCTGGGCAGGGTGGGCTAATTCCAGCATGATTCTCCCATCTTCCTACAATTCTCACGATCAGATATTTCTCACTAATGGCTGCTATTATGAGAAAAGCAAGAAGCCTGGGGAGAATGACAAATTATATATACAAACTTTTCCTTTGAATGGTAACAACTATTTATTTGGGGTTTATATTTCAGACATTTCAAAAGCAATTTTTTTAAAAAGGGAAAGAAATAATTGCGAATATTTACACTTTTTATATTTCAGGAAAAATCCTCAACCATCTATGGCCCCAATATATTTAGGATTTCCAAAACACCCAGAATGATTTTATGTCTTCTACAGCATGTTATTTTGCAACAAGTAAAACCTAAACAAAAGTTGAAAAGTTGGCAGTTCAAGCAAAGTCAGCTTTTAAAATTTTGACTCTAATCGTGTCGGTATGTCTCAATATACTTTTAGTATCTTTTCTTGCTTTGTCCTAAGAAAGGAAGTGGATGTTTGGCTTATAAATAATCTTAGGTGAATTATCAGTCTTATTTTTATCAGTTAAGCTATAAAACACCGGGATTTGCTTTTCATTATGCATGACCTTCATCTTTTACTTTTAGAATAGTTTTTAACTTACAATGCCAATGCGTTATGCTTGTTTCAATGAAAAAATAGTCAAATTACCCCAGATGTCATTAGCCAGGATCAAAATGACTTTTGGCAATCAAAACTAATCATATATCATGGTTGTTGGTTCATACACATACAAAACAAAATAAGAGAAATTATTATAAATAATATCCCTTTTCAAATAGCTAGGCAATGCTACCTAATACAGCTATTAACTTTCAGATCAAAATAGTTATGCATTTATTTGCATACCAGAACAGATGCACTTGCAAATTCTTCCCATATAGATGGGTAACAGAAGAAATGCCATTATCTGCAAATTTATCGCTATTACATTATGATATGACATCTATTCAGATTGAGGTCACAAACTATTTCTCAACAAGAAGTGGTGAAAGTGTTTTCTGAAAGTATCTGCATTTTCTGACATGTATGGCATGATCCAACATTTTCCTTTTATTTTAGAAAACACCATTTAGGAGAAACAGAGAGAGAATGGACAAGCCTGGCCAAATTAGAGATAAATTGTATCTTGCAAGATATATACGTCTAGCACAATTGAACATGTATATCCCCAATATAATTCCAAGCTGAGTATACGTTTCAATATATAAGTGATGAAGAGTAATTTCAGTACAGATAGTCTAAAAATGCTAATTTGGTCCCAAAACTGTTGTTAAATAACATGGTTGTAAATTAGGAGGGGGGGGAGACTACCACATAGCTGCATTTATGGGGAAGCAATTGTTTAGTCCTCGAGGCTATGACTGACAGCCAGCAACAGCCAGGCTGCGCCTGATTGGCTAAAGCGCGGCATGGCTGAGCGCGGGCTGTCAGATGCGCGCCTATTGGCCTCCCTGCTTGACAGCTCCGTATAAATAGCTGTCAAGCAGGGCAGAGTCCCGATCTACCGCTAGCCTGTCTACTGTTCAGATCTGTTCTAATAAAGTGCTGTTAACCTGCCTCAGGAGCCTCCTGCCTCCTTCCTTCAGTGACTACTTCAGCAATGGTTCTGTGAGAGTTGATCTGACCACTGCAGTAGAAAGAGGAGTCAATGAATACAGTGGCTCCTTGGAATTCATCCAGAAGAAGGAGAGGAAGTAGGATCACCTACAAGTGCACCAAACAGTGGCTCCCTATGAGACATTGTAAGGCAGTGGTTCGGGGGGGGGGGTGTTTCAACTGGTATGGACCGGTATGGCCATACTGTACCCATTGGTCAGGAGGCCCCATACCAGAATGCTCCCTCCCCTCGTTCGCTCTTTCACTCATCCATCCATCCTCACCATGCTGCCGACATGTTCTCAGAAGAAGAATCAGAAGAAGAAAGACCTAGTGAGTGGCTGGGGTGGGGGTGGGGAGTATGTTGGGGAAGAAGGAAGAGGCAGAGGGGCTGGAAGAGTGTGTGCTGTGCACAGGCTGTGGGTTTTTAAAATGTCTTGTGTGTGCATAGGCTGTGAGTTTTAAAAATGTTTGAGTGAATCCAGGAAGAGGGAAGAGGCAGAGGGGCTGGAAAAGTGCGTGCTGTGCATAGACTATGAGTTTTTAACACTTCAAATGAATCCAGGAAGAGGGAAGAGGCAGAGAGGCTGGAAATGTGTGTGTAAGGTGGTCAGTAATGTTGACGACCAGCAAGGACAGCCATATTTCCTCTGTAAGTAGCTGTTTTATTGTTTTGTGTACTTATTTTATTCTTATTTAAGTAGTAAGTGCACAAAATAATAAATTTCCTTTTTTTATATCTTCTTTTTGTAGGTCATTCTTTGGAGCAAATAATTCAGTGACATCGACTTGGCCACTCCCACCCAGGTCACATAACTACCAAGCCACTCCCAGTCACATGACTGCCAAGCTACTCCCACCCGGTCACATGACCACCAAGCCACTCCCATAAAACAGGCCACACCTACAGAATAGTTTCTAAAAAAAATTGAAACCCACCATTGCAGTAGTTCCCAGTAAGTTATACAACTCTCTGAACCAAGTGGTAACTGTGGACCAGTGCCTTCAAAAGCACACTGACTTTGTGTATTTCTTTTGTTAATCACTTTAGGAAATGGCTTGTTAATGGCTTTTGCAGTGTTAAGAACTTTTAAAAGGGCACTTTGCAATTCTATAATTTAGGGCTGGTTGATGTATGGAAGCAGAAAAATGCAAATTTAAGAAAGCATACTTACTTTTCTGAAATATATAAATCCTTTCAAAGAATGATTTGGTCATGATTTGACTCTCAAAGAACTTGGCTACTAATATTTCTAAAGCAAAGTTATTATCCAAGACATTTTTTTTAACCATAATCTTTTGAATTTGGTTTGTGAAATAAAATCTAATGATTGTAGATGGGGATTGAACAAAATGTTGTTATAGAAAGGAATAATAGTGGAGGAGTGTAAGAAAAAAATTAAAGGATATTTTTGAAAATAATGTAAATAAAGGCACTGATTGATGAATGATTCGAGATGCAAGTAAAGCTTTTATTAGAAGTATTTTATACAACATATAATGAACTTTAAATGAAGACTCCAGAGAAAACCCAAAGTGTTTTGGATGAAATAAAGAGAAAATAATTATTTTAGAAATTTCCAAAGAAGATGGATATTTCTCAACAAATTAAATTTCAAAGGTGACAATTATCTATGTCAATAGTAAGAGAAATGAAAATAAATAAGAATTACGTGAATTAAAAAAATGATTTTGGAAATAAACCAGTGAAGTAGAAAACATATAAAATACAAAAAGAAAAGAAATTACTGAAATTACTAGTGAAAGATACTGTATCAGGGGCCAAACTGGGCCAAACAGGGAGGGATAATTGTCCTTGGTTCTGTGAACTGATGGTAAAAAAAGCTTCTGAGGATCACGTGGCTCAGCTGTGAGCCGCGTGATGGTCAGAAGCTTTTTTTCTGCTTTCTAAAGCATTTTTTCTCTGCCAGTTTGGGTGATTAGGCAGGGAAAATATGCTTTAAAAAATGATGGGGAGATGCTGGGAAAGAAAGAGTGAGAAAAAGGAGAGAGAAGAAGGACCACAAACCTGGCATTAGATGCAGCTTCAGAGGATACTGTGAAAGAGCACAGCAATCCAGGGCTGGAACAGATCTGGAGGTCATCTAGTCCAACCCTCTGCTCCAGCAGGCAGGGATGTGCAGTCACTAGAGGCAGGGGAGGCGTGGCCTCACCAGTCATGAGGAAAAGGAAAGAATTTTAAAGAATTTTTTAAAAATAATTAAAAAGGCCAAGGTAGTTGCTTCTAGACTCCAAGTCACAGTGACTTTGAGTCTGCTTAGTGTTAACTGTAGGGGGAGGCTAGAGAACTATGGGCCTCCTTTGCATAAGGAATTTTTCACCTTTTAAGAGTTAAGCAAGGGTTAAAAAGCGAAAAATTTCTTATGCAAAGGAGGCACGTGATTCTCCCACCTCCTGATCTGGGAGCAGCGAATCATGCCTTGCAGTTGAGCGACTGCGCAATCTAGCAGCAGGAGCCTTGCTTGGTGCTTTTCCGCCTGCGTTGGTAAAGTTCATGCTCCAAGCAAGTTGCTGCAGATCCGGGTATGGTGCTGGGCTGGCTGCAGGCCGGGGCAGCGGGCGGGCGGGCGGCGGCATTGGCGGTGGCATCGGCATTGGCGGGGCACTTTGCATTGCGGGAGCCGCCAGGCACCTTTGCTGCAGACCCGGGTATGGTGCTGGGCTGGCTGCAGGCTGGGGCAGTGGGCGAGCGGTGGCATCGGCATTGGCGGGGCACTTTGCATCATGGGAGCTGCCAAGCCCCTTTGCTGCAGATGCAGGTATGGTGCTGGGCTGGCTGCAGGCCGGGGCAGTGAGTGGACGGCGGCATCGGCGGTGGTGGGGCACTTTGCATCATGGGAGCCGCCAAGCCCCTTTGCTGCAGACCCGGGTATGGTGCTGGGCTGGCTGCAGGCCAGGGCAGCGGGCGGGCGGCAGCATCGGGGGCAACCAGCCCAGCACCATACCCGGGTCTGCAGCAAAGGCGCTTGGTGGCTCCTGCGATGTAAAGTGCCGTGCTGCCGCCATGGCCAACATTCACACTGCTGCCGCTGCCCACCCGCTGCCCCAGCCTGCAGCCAGGCCAGCACATTGCTGGGCTGGCTGCAGGCCGGGGCAGCGGGCGGCGGCAGCATCGGCGGCGGCAGGACACTTTGCATCACGGGAACTTCATCGGCCGCCGCCGCTGCTTCCTCCACTGCCGCCGCTTTCCCCTCTGCCCTGGCCATGGCTTATGCCACGTTCGGAGTGCTGCCCTTGGGCAAGACACAGAGCCTGGAGTCCCTGCTGTACATCGTGGCGTGGCGTGTGGCAGAGAAGTGGCCCTTCCAGCGGGTGGAGGAGTGGTTCAAGCTCATCCCGGAGCCTGTGCAGAGCTGCATCATCTACTGGTTCTTCTCCCTGCACCGGCCCTCCTCCTCCCGGTATCTTCTCCTCCTTTAAATCTCTTTTTGCCAGCTGTCAAGCTGCTTTTTTTCTTTTTGCCTCACCAGCCATAAGCTTCACCGCACGTCACTGCCAGCAGGACATTGTTAAAGTGAGTTTCTGTCTTTTGAACCCCCCAGTCACATGACTACAGAGCCAGGGCCACCCAGTCACATGACCCCCACCAAGCCACACCCACAGAACCAGTAAGATTTATTTTTTTTTAGATTTCACCTCTGTACTGTATTAACGGACAATGTGGCCATATGAAAAGCATTCAATCAAGTGACATCTTGCTACAGAAAGTAGATGAATATCTTAAGAAACAAAATTTACTAAGGATTACAGAGGGTCAGAGAGAGATTATGAATAGACCTACAACAATAAGAGAAGTTTCTGAAGCTCTAAAAAGATTAAACTAGGAAAGGTGTCTGGACCAAATGGATTATCTGATTGTTATTACAAATGTTTTGAGGGTGAACTTTTACAACCTTTACAAAACGCAATGAATTCTATCTTACAGGGTGGAAAAATGCCAGAGAATTGGAAAGAGGCCAATATAGTACTAATACCCAAAGCTAAATACAAGATTTTACTCTAACAAGAAACTATGGGCCAATATCATTAATGAATAATGACTACAAGTTGTTCACAACCATTATAATGGATAGACCGGAAATAATTTTGCAGGAATTTATTCATGAACCTCTCTGTGGATTTTTACCTAAGAAACATTTTACCTTTTCTAAACTTGAATGCTGCTGCTATTTCTTTTTGAAACAAAAGTTTTCTTCAAGTTTACTTTGATTCTTGCTAGCTATGTAATTTTATTGTTTACCTGTGTCTTCTTCTAGGACATTTTTTTGACTTCCCACTCAAGCCTAGAGCCATGGGATTTTCAGGTGCTCACCCATTAGAGAACTAAGAATCTTTGGTTCGCTTGAGATTGGTCCAGGTCAATGTGAGTGCCATTACTTTCAGCTAAGTGTTAATGTGTAGTAGCATTTAAAACATTTTATAAATATTGGGAAACCCTTGTCATTCCTTCTTAGCCCAATCTACCACACAGGTTTCCTATAAAACTAAAACTAGAAATGAAGCAGCATGCCTACCATGAGGCTGAAAAGAATTGGGACTTCTATGTCCAATTCTAGAGATTAGAATACATATTGTCATTTGCAAAGGATTCGAATTCATAGAATGACTGTGGGGAATGAAAGTAAATATATATGCATATATACATCAGATGTGGTATTCAGCAGCTTCTGACCAGTTCTGGAGAACCAGTAGTGGAAATTTTGAGTAGTTCGGAGAACCGATAAATATCACCTCTGACTGGCCCCACTCCCAACTATTCTCTGCCTCCCGAGTCCCAGATGATCGGGAGGAAATGGGGATTTTGCAGTATCCTTCCCCTGCCACGCCCACCAAGCCACGCTCACAGAACCGGTAGTAAAACATTTTGAATCCCACTACTGATATACATATACATACAGACACACACACAGAGATATATATACACACACACAAACAAATATACATATACAGAAGATTTTGCATATATTGCATTGTCTCTTGGATTCTCCATTGATGATGATATTTTTCATTGTTGTTTTGGTTTCACCACAAAAATTCCCATTTCCCTTTTTGTTCTTGCCAAATTGGACTGGTTTCCGAGATTCATCAATGGCATTTTTCATTTTGTAAATAAATCAATGCAAATAATGTCTATTGTAGAAGTAAGGACTTTTTTTTAAAATGCATATTGTGTGCAGTTAAATTTCCTTATTATAAATGTATGCCAGACTAGGTGACATAAATAAATAGTAATACTGTGTATCAGTATAAGGAAACAGTCTGTATTTCTAATTCTGTCCTTTTAACTGAATAATGAGGTTCAAGGAGATGAAGGAATTTGTTCGCATAATATGCAGTTAATTGGGGAGGGGAAATGAATGGGCTGTTGTAAATGACATTATTTCATCTGGAAAATCTTTGCACATTTCACCAAGTCAGATTTAAAATGCCTGTAATTGCTGCCCTTTATTGATGTCATGTAGGGTCTTAGCTAGAATTATTTAATAAGTTGCCTACTGGATGATATGACCATCAATTATTACAAATTAACATTTGAGTGTTTCCTTTTATGCAGAAAAAGGGTTGGCAGAATTTGTGGTCAGAGGGAAAAATAAATTGTAAAATGAAGCTTGGTTTGATGGATGTATATAAACCAGCAGGCTTTGGAGAGATAAGAAAAGCAAAAAAGAAATCTTTTGAATGTTGAATCTGTTTCAGAAGAAAGAAGACCCAGCCATATAGGAACGGCTTTTCAATTCTGAACATTCAGATTAAGGACACATGTTTCAAAGCTAGTGTTCATTTTTTAAAAAGCTAGCTGAATTAAAGCACTCATTGTCTGTAATTAGGAGAAGCGGTACCACTGAAATGACTTCACTCTTTCCATTGACTACAAAAATGCAGACTTACTACTGACAGAATGTCTCCCCTGATTGCTTACCACCACATGTGTAGGGGAAGAGAGATTTATTTGGAAAGAAGTTAGACTTGAAACATCCCAAGGCCTTTGTTTTGGTTTTTTGGAGTTGCAAATTGACTGAAATATTTCCATCCAGATATGAGTCTGGCTTTAGTTCTCATGAGATGCTGACAAGAACAGGTAGTTCTCAACCTATGACCACAGCTGAGCCCAAAATTTATGTTATTAAGTGAGACAGTTATTAAGTGAATTTCCCCCCATTTTATGACCTTTCTTGCCACAGCTGTTAAGCGAGTCACTGTAATTGTTAAGTTAGTAACCAGTGGTGGGATTCAAATAATTTAAAAACTGGTTGTCTGCCCTAACGACCAGCTGGGTAGGCGTGGCTCGGTGGTCATGTGACCATGTGGGCATGGCCAACTCAGCATCATTGAGATCAATGGGTGCTTCGCCTTAGCTGTTACAATGTAATAAAGGTTAACTGGAAAGGCACAGAATGATGGTGGAACAAAAAATACATGATTTGGAAGAATTTTTTTTAAAAAAATGTTGGTGACAGTTTTAACAAACACATGATATTTACCAGTTACAATGATGCTAAGGATTTTCCATGGATGTTTTGAATTTGACTTTTACTTTGATTAGAGACCAGATAATTATAGCTGGGGATTTTAATCAAGTTTTACCTTTATTTGATTGGAATACTAACCCACCTGAATCTAATTTTTGTAAGTAGTAAGTTTTGGAAGCTTATATACTGGAATTTAATTTGGAATATATGACATTTAATCCCACTGAAACAGGAATATTTAATGTATATCAAGAGTTATTCTCTATTGGATTATTTTTGTTACATTCTCTATTGGATTATTTTTGTTACATTATTCCTTAGTTGACTATATTAATAAATAAGATATTGGTACTATATTACTAATATGGATTTCGGGGTGGTGGTGGAAGAAATGCAGACTTTTATAGTTCTCTCTTCTTTCCTCTTATTCTCACAAAGGTAATTAGAAGTATTCCTAATTATATGTCAAGCTCAGTGGTGGGTTTCAAAAATTTTTGGAACCTACTCTGGGGGTGTGGCCTTCTTTGTGGGAGTGGCTTTCCAGCCATGTGACCTGGTAGGAGTGGCTTGCTGGCCATGTGACCAGGTGGGAGTGGCCCAGACGATGTCACTGGATTCTTTGCCCCAATGGATGAACTACAATAAGATTAAAATAAGTAGAAAAACAATAAAAGAGCTACTTACAGCAGGAAGATGAGTGTTCTTGCCAGTCTTCAATATCACTGACTCCAATGAATGGGCTGCACAAAGAAGAGACACAGAAATGAACTTTTTCATTGCCATCATTGGGATGAAACCAGCACACAAAACAATAAAGACAGCTACTTACAGAGAGTGCTGGTCTTCTGCACCATCACCTCACCACCTTGCTCCAATAACCTGCACAAAGGAGAGACACAGAAAACAAAACTTTAATTGCATGCACTGCATTAGGATGAACAAGCACAAAAAAATAATGGAAAAGGAAAATTTCTGTCCTTTTTTGCATCTTCTGTATCACCACCTCACTACCTTGCTCCAATAACCTGTGCAAAGGAGAGACACAGGAAACAAGACTTTACTATCTCAGGCATGAACCCAGCACAGAGCACACCCAGCAATAAAGATAGCTACTTACAGAAGAAGGATCACTGGTTTGCTGGTCTTCTGCACACCACTTAGGTCGGTTCAAGTAGCTATTCAGAAGTTAGTGGTTAGAAGCAATGGTAAAGCAAGATATGGAATTAAAACCAGAAATATTTTGTTTGCTATTTGAAAGGGAGTACAATATATATTTAACTTTACACATGTTAGCAGCTGCTGGAATTGTGTTTGCACAACAGTGGAAAAACAGAGATATGAAAATGATTAAAAATTACAATGTGCAGGAATAAATAAATTGACAATTCAAATCAAAAAGGCTTTGAATACTTTTTCATGTGGGATTTGTTTTAGCAATTGCTAACTAACCAAAACAGAAATTAGAAATCCCAAAGTATGAAAGAAAGCACCAGTTATGTAAGGAAAGGTCCCTAAAATGTATAAGGAATATTACTAGATCATTATTAATGCGTAGATAACTGAGGGACATTACACACCCACACCCACACAAACTATGACAGTGCCAGGAAAACACCAAAAAATAAGAATCCACCCCCTCCAAAGACTGCAAATGAAACCAGTTTTTTCCCCTAACCCTAAGGACAGGAAAGACAAAGCCACTGGAATAAAAACCATCAAGGCATTGTGGGTAATTATAAAGGACAGTGCCAGGAAGCTCACAGAATCAGCAACCACCTCAGAATTACCTAAACAACGGTGAAACACACTAAATCTGGCAAAGCTGCCTTGCTCCAATCTGGCCTGCCCATAGAAAAGCAGCCACTTTGAGACACATAAACCTGGTCTGAATACTTAAAAGCAAAATATTGCATCACAAAGAAAACATTTGCAAAAAGGAATAACATTTCTTGTAGTAAATATATTTTATAAACAATTAAAAAATAAAAATTCCCTAAAAATAATAAAAAAGATATTCTATAAATAAAAAGAAATCCTTAAAAACCATTGTTAAGTATTCCACCAGCAATAATTTATGCTGTAACTATTTTAAGGTATTGTACCAGCAATAGTATACTGTAACCATTATTCCACCAGCAATAATTTATACTGTAACCATTTCAAACTATTCCACAGACAATAATTTAAAATGAAACCATTAAAATATTCCATACACAATAAATTACAATAAAACTATTTTAAAAAAATCTATGCACAATACATTTTAAAGTATTGAATATAGAATTTTTAAAAATGGTTTATTTTAATTTATTTTGGATATAATCTTTTTTTAAATAGTCTAAGACAATTTAAAAAAAGAATCCACAATAAATTGAAGTAAACCATTTTAAAATATTCTATACTAAATACTTTTAAGTAAAACTATTTTAAAAAATTCTATGCACAATAAATAAAATATTATTTTAAAATACATTAAAACATAAAAGAAAAAAAACCCGGTCACTTACCAGCAGGCAGAATCAGCAGCTCTCCAATGCGATGAATCCGATTCCGATGCGATGGATAGATGCAACAGGGAGGAGGCAGGCAGCAAGGCAGCAGGACAGGTAAGACACTGGACTGGAGGGACAAGGCCAGGGTTGTCGCTAACCATGCCGCCTGGCAAGGCTGGAGGAGGGGTCAAGCTCCAAAAACCAAAAAGGCACATGTTGATTTTTCTAAGCAGATTTTTTTTATTGTTCTATCCCTACAGCATAATTTTGCCAAACTGAAGCATACTAGCTATGTGAAGCATACCCTCTGAGAACTGTTAGGGAGTGGCTGTCTTCACCCTCTTTCTTTCATACAAATTCTTCGAACTCTTACTCCTCTGGAAAGCCCTCCCTGACTCTTGGGAATTCAAGCTAGATTCCACCACATCCTGAAAGAGAGATGGCCTTCTGAGCTCTCCAGTTTGTATTCTTTCTACTGAAAAGCAGCGTAAAAGATTTTCAGTCTCTGAATATGCATACACTTACCTGACTCTTGGTCTCTTCTAATCCCCATGTTTCAGATGAAGTTTAAAAATACTAAATGAATGATAGGGCATATAAAAGAAAAACACTCAGTCTATCTTGCAGATAATGTTACTCAAAACTTCCTTCAGTTGCAACCTGGCTAGCCAGGTCAGGCTCAGGTGTCTGGGACTCAGCTTTATGGTATGACCTAAGATGTGTCTGAGATAGTGATGCTGGATGAAGGATACTGAGTTCACTGTAGTGTTATTTTGATTTCCTATAAATTGGATCCAGACCATCCCTGAGATATGAAGGAGCCAGGGAGGTAAGCTATAGATGGGTCCATGTTGAGGTGTTGGTCTCATTGAGAGAGGAATGGTGCCTTCAGCCTTGAAGATTGTGGTGATGTGCTCCTCCTCAAGAGGCTGGCCTTGGACCCTTAAGAAGAAGAGAAATGCTTGTTGAATTCCCGAATGGAAGAAGTAAAGTACATATTGCACAGTTAGAATATTGTTGTGTATATTTTGCTTACCATTGGAAATCTTTTACAGCGTATCTTTTTGTTAGATAAGAATGTATCTGCTAACTATTAGAGTAATGTTATTGCAGGAATAAAGTACTGTGTCATTTTTTTCCATATATTTTTTAAAGCAAGTGCATGTTATAAAGCACTTTAGATAATGCTTGATGGTGTATGTTATCTTTCCAAGATATTTTATCATTCTGACAACTTTATATTTTGGCAGGTTGCTCTGTGGTTTCAATATATTATCATATTAAATCAGTTTTGAACAAGATATTTTAAATGATAGCTACATCATAACTTTAAAGAATAATAATTAGAGATGAACAAACTTTATATTGGAATAGCTAACAACAGGGATTGGCACGGGGAACAAAATCAAAATGGAATGTTCTCAGCATTTAATGGTAAAATGTCAAAATGCAAAAAATCCTGGAAAACGTAATTGCCAGGGCATCTGATATTCACCCTAGGAAATTAATGTCTGGAAAAGCATCCACAACTGGCATCCAAGTGCTATGAAGTGAGTCTCAGGAAGCAAATGGGATATGATTTGAAAAGTCTTTGAGCATTGGGAGTTGGCCATGTTTGTATTCCAATTCAGATGAGTGCACTTTGGTAATTATGGAGCAATCATCACATCTTGCCTTTCAATCAAACACCATTAAATATTTGTGGGAATGATGTTCCCTTTATGCATCTAACAAAGAGGTGTCCGATCTTGGCAACTTTAAGACTTGTAGGCCAGTGGTCCCCAACTTTTCTGGACCGGTGGACCAGCAAAGGTAGCAGTGGCGGCAATGAAGAGAGGAAGAAGGTTGATTTCACATGCATGTGCACTCCACTTTCACAAATTTTGCAGTATGGGTGCAATAGCAATAGCAATAGTTAGGCTTATATACCGCTTCATAGGGCTTTCAGCCCTCTCTAAGCGGTTTACAGAGTCAGCATATTGCCCCCAACAACAATCTGGGTCCTCATTTTACCCACCTCGGAAGGATGGAAGGCTGAGTCAACCTTGAGCCTGGTGAGATTTGAACAGCCAAACTGCTGAACTGCAGTGCTGCATTTAACCACTGCGTCACCTCGGCTCGGGTGGGTGCAAATTGCTTACACTCATGCATAGCCTCACCCACCACTTCCATAGCCCAGTTCTCAATGGGCTGTGCCTGGCACTGGGCTGTGGACTGGGGGTTGGAGACCCCTGTTGTGGACTTCAACTCCCAGAATGAGAGTCATGATTGTCCCAAAGGTGCTTTTTTCAAAAGGCAACTAGACTTTCTGTTGTTTTCTTTGAAGATGTTACGTTTCTCATTGAGAGCTCAAGAAACTTCTTGGATGAGAAGTGAAACATCTTCAAAAAAAAAACCCAGACAGTCCAGTTGCCTCTTGAAAAACCACTTTTGGAACAGGAAGAGTTCTGGTTTGAGAGAGCTACATCCATTTTTTTGCCAGTCATATCACCTTGTAATTGTTTCCTTCTCTATTCTGTTTTTTTTTCCTAGATTAACTTGCTCATTTTTGGGGGTCATGCTTCTGATATTCGCCCAGGTCCTGGATGTCAAACATATCTTTGAAAATATTCCTACAGCAATTAAGCTATAACAGCTGAATGATCTAATTGCATAAGAATTTTTTTTAAAGGGAGAAATTGGGCAGTTATGCTGATAATTGGTCTCTGTATACAGTATTCATTTGTGCAAATCTCGTAATATATATGTCCATTTACATTTTTATATTCTACCTTTTTTTTAGAATTCTTTTGAAGCCTATGTTTACACTGATAATGGGTGCAATTTTTATTATCTTTTTGATGGTGGTTTTGATTTTTTTGATTTTTAAAATATAAGTACATACATATTCTTTAGCTGGACTTAGGGAATCAATGGCTACAAATTATAATAGCTGTATATTACTTCCAGGCTACGGAAGTGCAGGAGATCATGAGTTGGAGGCAGCTATTGTCTTCTCTTTTTTTTAAATTTTTTTTAGTGTTTTAATTAAACAAAAACACAAAAAAAGAATCATCTTTCATTACATCTTGTAGAAAGCGTGTCAATTGGTTACAAATACATTTTGTGCGTTTCTTCCACAATCCTTACATATACTTCATTCAAATTGAGTTGTATATTTTAAATCAAAAAAGAAAATTTATGTATTTTACTATCCCTGTACCACAATTCTCATTTAATTAAAATTATTTAAACATGTTTTTATCTAGAATCATTTGTATTTAAAGACACAACCATCTACTGGCATTCATTTGCAGTTTGAATAAACCTCCAATAACATTACACCTTTATGACATATTCTGAAACAAATTCAGTTAAGTAAGATATCTAAGCATTCCCCCCCCCCATAACACACCTGTATGTATCATTAATTATTATCCATTAACATTTATTTGTTATTATTGTAGTTGACTAAAGATTATTTACTGTTTATTTCACCTCTCCTCTCCACAGGCCCACACAAGATTATACCTTTATAACCATCTTTTAAAAAAGATTTGTTAATAAGATTTATAGATCTTTTCCCTCAGTCCCAAATTAGTTAATTACGTGTTAACAAAATAAACATTAAAAATCTAAAACAATCTAAGACATGTTAACATTTCTACTTAATAATCACCAAAAGTATACATTAGCATTTCCTTATTTATATCACATCTCCTCTCTTCTGACTCAAATTATTTATATCTTCATAACAAGATCTAAACAAAAATTTGTAAGATTTGTACATTTTTTTGCCAGATTCCAAATTACAATTTATGGCCCGGTTATTTATCTTATTTAAGGTTATCGTATCACTATTGGTATCATAGTAAATTATATGTTAATGAATAAACATTCATTAATGACTTATTAATCATTGATAGTTAGCTAGCTTTTTTTCATCAACTAGCATTATTAACCAGTGTCTTTCCAGTAACAAATTGGTCTTTTCTCTCTCGCCAGCTGTTGTGTCAATTCTCTTTTCAGGACCTTTCCAGGTTTTAAGGCTTCTCTTTGCACTTTGTAGCTTAAAAGATCTCTCATGTAGTTTCATTGCCCTTGAATTGTTATTAACGTAAGTTTAACTTTGTTTGTCAAACTTATTTCTGAATAAATTTGTCTTATTAACTCCATCTTTTTCTCTCGTTCTTTTTCTCCTGCATCTTGGAATTTGGAATGAAGCACCATTATCAAAGTCACTTTTCCAGCTTCCCTTCTTTCCACCTTCACTCACATTTACTCCATTAATAAGTTCATATAACGTCTCATCTTTGTTTTCTGTATTTTCATTCGCTTCTTTAATTTCTGGAGCTCCAACCGCATCATCTTTTTCTGTGATACCCCACAGTCTGTCCATTTTCTTATCAAATCTCTCAAGTCCTTCTAAGATGTTTTGAAGTCCAGCCAAAATATTTTGGATTATCAAGTTTTCTTCATCTGAGTATTGATCCATTTTTCAGAGTAAAAAGAAATATAAAGAAAAAGAAAAAAGGAATTTGATAATTACTGCCACTTTAGCCTGTCAAATTTTTTTGAAGAATATATCTATTTTTATTTTAAATCTTAAGCACAAGTTCTTTTCAAAGTAGAAAAGCACAAGTTGGTTTTCAAAGTAGAAGGGTTCTTATCTTTTTCTTTCCTTTTCCTACTCTTGCCAAAATATTTTCCACAAGCACCAGCAGTACACTATTTATGTCCTTGAGTCTTTATCAGGTTTTAAAAACAAGTTCCAAATCCTTCTGTTGCAAAGTCAGCGTAGTCAAATAGGATACATTGAACAAAGGATACATTGTTTCAACAAAAAATTCAGACTTAGGCTTCCAAGTGGCAGATTCAGCTATTTTTTAATACTTTTTCCTTAAATATCTTTAATATAATTTTATAACAAGTAAAAGGAAAAGTTGATTAAAATAAAAAAGTTTTAGTTTAAGCCAAAAAAATTAAAGTAGTAAAAAGAAACGGAGGAATAAAGATCAGTCCATTCACCTCAAGCGGCGAAACAGGAAACGTTCAATCCACAAAACATCGTTACAAGCAAGAGCAAAAAACTTTCTAAGGCAGTCCAATAGGGATTAAATTCTCTGCTTTGTTCTTACTTAAAGGACTAATTTAGCCTTAAAAAAAGTTTCTTAGGGCAATCTTCTAAAAGTAAAAGAAAAAAAGAACCTCACCAGATGGAACACTTTCACTTCTTCTTTCTTTCTGGAGCCGTCTCCAACTATGTCAGCCTGGGGACTGCCTTTTTGCCGCCGGTTGGAAGCACTTCCCTTGGGTCGATCAGGGACCAGCAAGGTCTTGTCTTCCCAGTCACCATCTCTTCAGGACGGTTTAGGTCCTTCTGGACCGTCCAGGGGCAAAAGCGTCATCGGCGGACTTGGATTGTCGAGTCCGCATGATGTAACGTCACAACATTGGCTCCTCCCTCCGAGGCAGCTATTGTCTTCAGAGCTTTCTGCTGGCATGTTTTTGGCTATTTTAAGAACAAAATAGCCTCTTAGTCAACAGGGTTTATTTTTGCTGTTATATGCATTCTTATGTGGAAAGAAGGAAATATCTATCAAAACACACTTCTTTCTGACCAGGTGCCCTCTAATTCAACTTTTTTATTATCTGGAAAACAGCACTAAGTTCAAATGGTTATCTATTAATGATCCATCACTACTATTGTCTGATTCCCACTTCTCTGATGGGCTCTGCTTATTAATTATGAAAAAAATCCTATCAGCAAATGATAAGTTGCATCTGTTTTAAGTAGCCAAAAATGCCATTTAAACTCTACAATCACTAGAGAGAGAAAAAAGGATTTAAAAAAAATAAAACCAAACTGGAAGTCTACACATTTATATTCTGTTTCTATGGTAAAGGAGTTGTCTGTGACAGAATGTTAATCTTAATACTGTTCTTCCTTGTTCAAATATTCTATGAAGCTCTTACTCTAACACACAAATGGGAAATGTAGCCTCACCAAGTACTTCTGCCTTCTGAAGTCAAACCAGAGCTAAATCTCTAGCATCTGCACATGAAGTACAAATATCCGATCATAAAATACCTTTTTCTTTGTAGATATTTGCTCTATGTACAGTACATCACAGAAGTGAGTACACCCCATCACATTTGCATATGAACACTGAAGGATGGATTATAGCAACATTCCAGGTATGTATTAGAATATGTCTTACACACAATGCTTGAAAAGGCTAGGATAACATTAGTCTGAGATAGTTATCCAAATGTGGGTGGAGATGATAGACAGTTAAGAGATTATGAATGGCTAGATAATAGGTAGATGATCGATGATAGGTAGGTAGGTAGGTAGGTAGGTAGGTAGGTAGGTAGATACTATCTATTAGATAGATAGATAGATAGATAGATAGATAGATAGATAGATAGATAGATAGATAGATAGATAGATAGATAGATAGATAGATAGATGGATGGATGATATGCCTTCAAGTTGGGCTTCTCTTTTAGTGACCACATATTTTCTCTATTATTATGTGTCCCTCACTTAATCTTTCAAGCCTTCCAACAGTGCATTCATTTCCACCATATCGCATGTTGTCCAGTTGGCTGCCAGTCACTTTCTTCTTCAATTTTCCTTCCGATTTTCTCAATTTTAAAATATTTTCTAGAAAGCTAGGTCTTTGAAATGGTATAGGACTAATAGGATGGACTAGATAGAAGATCTCCAAAGCCCTTTCAACTCCTCTATTCTCTTATTCGGTTGTTATTCTGTTATTCTGTTTAGTGTGTCCAAGTAGGGTCGCTTCAGCCTGTCCATCTGTGCCTCTAGTGTAAACTCTGGATCAATTAATTCAATGACGCAGTTGTTTGTTTTCCTGGCTATGTTATCCAGCTTTTTCTAAGTCCAATATTTGCTTCCATAAAGTTTCATAAGGATTGGTTTTAATGGTAGGAGCTGACATAAGAAGCAGAGTGCGCCTGGTTTCAGAGTTCATTAAAACATACTTGAGTTAGAAATCCAAGTCTTAAGGCTCTGTTGATTGTTCACATTTTGGTTCATGCATACAGTGATTTACGTTGTGACTTTTAAATAATATTTCATAAGGAAGCTGGCAATGAAATCCTGCAAGCCTCCAGGATGAGGATCAGTTCTCTTTAAGGCCATGGTTATTGTTTTTTCAACATACACAGGTAATTGTTATGTGTCATGATTAGAATATGCAGGTTTTCTGGCAGATAAGTGTCATAGATTGTGAAACATTACTTTAATCACGCTGAAGAAAAATCATTCATTGAAACATAATGCACTGTCAGCCATGCAACCTCAAAATGACTTCTTTTCATTTTTCTAAATTTATGTAGCAATCTGAGAGGTTGCATTATCATAATGAATAGTTTATTGCAATAATTTGTATCAGAGTTCAGAAGCATTTTCCTGTGTGTGTGTTTTTTTTAAAAGACTCCCATGACAAGGGAATAAAGTTGACAGAGAAGGCCAAATCACCTCTGTATAAATTCAGTGATGCCTCTTGATAGATGTAAGACTTTGAAAAAAAATGTTTTTATATATTGGAGTTTGCACATTGATATTCTGATAATATTACTTTCTTGCTTGTTCTTTCTTATAATGTCACTTCTGCTGATTACTTAGTTTCACTCTACGGTGATTTACGATTACTTTTTTAATGTAGGAATTGTGAACTTTCCAAACAAAATAAAGAGCAGATGCACGACCTCTGTGATAGATAAAGAGCTCCTATGTTTAAAAAGCAGAGCAACTTTTCACTAATATGCATCAATTGATTTTTCTTTGAGGTCACTCCAGCATTAATCAGATGTTTGGACCAGGAATGGATAAGTACAGGTAGTCCTGGAGTTAAGACCTCAATTGAGCCCAAAATTTATGTTGCAAAGTGAAATATTTGTTAAGTGAGTTTTGCCCCGTTTTATGACTTTTCTTGCTACAATTGTTAGGTGAATCATTGCATTTGTTAAGTAAATCTGGATTTCCTGTTGACTTTGCTTGTTAGAAGGTTGCAAAAGCTGATCACATGACCCCAGGACACTGCAAACTGTCATAAGTATGAACCAGTTGCCAAGCACCTGAATTTTGATCACGTGACCATGAGGATGCTGCAATGGTCATAAGTGTGAAAAACGGCGATGTCGCTTGAACAATCATTAAATGAACTGTTGTAAGTCGAGGACTACCTGTACAAATTTGCAAAATACATTTTGGATTATGGATGTTGGATTATGAATGGAAAACAAGAAAAATCCTGTTGGTTTTCATTTTTCTCTGTCTCTCTCTGTGTCTCTGTCTCTGTGTCTCTGTCTCTCTTTCTGACTCTCTCTGTCTGTGTCTGTCTCTGTCTCTCTCTTTCACAAACACACACAAACACACACACACACATACACACACACACACACCTGTCTTTCTATATTTCATATTTCTTAACCACCCATTTCTCTCCTTAATAAGAAACCAATGATCTGGATGAAATATACCTGTTCTTTGTGGCATGTGGATATTTCTAAAGGCAAAGCATGAATGGATGAAAACACAGGTCTGCAAAAAAAGATTTTCTTGAGCTGTTTTGGTTCCATGTAATCTTTACGTTTTTTGGTGCGTTGAATCTGAAAATGACCTCCATTTTGTCATAGGACATCACGCTTCCTGATAATTTAGATAACTATGTTAAATAAGGCAATACCTCAAAATGAATGGAAATAGACTTATAAAATTAAAGTTTTATTACAATATTTTCATGAAAATCCTTTTTTGAACTGAAATGAGCTCACCTACACACACTAAACTTGATTCTTCTTCCTTGTGCGGCTCCTCTTGTTGCATTTACGCTTGTGAGTAGCATCTGGAATGTCTTTCTGAAGCATCCAACAGTAGTCTGCCATCATTGCAATGCTCCATTTTCCCTGGTATCTCCTTTCCATCTTTTTAATGCTTGGTGGAATTGTTCACCTTGTTCCTCACTCACAGCTCCCAAATTTTCAAGAAAGTAGTCAAGGTGGGACTGGAGGAAATGCACTTTCAAACTCATCAGGCAACCTAAAGCTTGAATGGTTTCAGCATTCTTCCGACGATCTTTTTGTAGTGAGGATCTTTGTTATTGCCTAAAAATTTCTGTACGACTTCTTTAAATGCAATCCACCCTTATTTTTGAGGATCCGTCATGGTATTGACAAAGTCTTGATCAACTATAAGCCTTCTAATGTCTGGTCCAATGAACACACCTTCCTTCAATTTTGTCTCCGACAGGCATGGAAACTTGGTGACCAAGTATTTGAAGCATTCTCCATATCTTGGAAGTTATTTTACAAATTGCTTCATCAATCCCAATTTTATGTGGAGAGGTGGTATAAGAACTTTATGGGAAACCAAAGTTTCTCAGAGGACATTTTTTTCACCGACTGTTAGCACCCTCAGCTGCCAACTCTTCTTGGTCCAATGATTTTGTCAGTCTCAACTGTCCCATAGACACAGAAAGCAAGGGTATTTGGTATACCCAGCTTATTGCCCGAGCAGCATGCACAAGACCTTCAAGTCCCCACACACTTGCCAACCATGGTCTTCATATTTAAGTTTACGAACAACCAATTCCAAGTTCTCGTAGGTTTCCTTCAAGTGTACGGAATGACCTACAGGTATGGAAGCATAAAAACCGTTGTGGAGTAAAACTGCTTTGAGACTTCTTTTTGAAGAATCTATAAAAAGACGCCATTGCTCTGAATCATATTGGATTTTAAATTGACCCATCAGACCTTCGACATCGATGTAATAAACCAACTTGTCTTCCTGGGTGAAGTAAGGAAGAAACTCCTTTTCACAATGTCTGAACCATGAAGATGACACTCCTGGCAACAATAAATTCCTGCTTTTCAGCCTTGATCTGAGTAACTCAGCGGCATCTTTGGGAAGATTCAAGTCTCTTACCAAATCATTCATCTCCTCCTGAGAAAGCAATTTTGGTCTTGTATCATCTTCAAAGTCAGAACTTGATTAGTCATCTGGTTCAGGTATGACTTCCCCTTCATTGGAGCTAGGTATCTCTTCCAAGGTAGCAGGGGGCTTGAGTACTGGTATATCTGTGCCATGGGGGATGGGACAAATTGCTGAGTGAAGATTGGGGTATGAAATGGAATGCTTACATTTGGAATTAAACCCTTTTACATCACATGCACAAAAGTAACAATCATCACTATGGTTCCTTTGCTCTTGCCATACCATAGGAATCCCATAACGGAAAGATTTTTTCTTACCCTTGAACCAGTTTTGGAGGTCCTCAACACACCGTTTGCACACATTCAAACTTTATCTTGATCTCCAATTTTTAGTCCAAAGTATGCAACGTATACATTTTTCACAAAGTCTGTAATATTCTGCTGTTGCTTCAACACTGTATTTTCACCACAGATGAAACAGAAACTGTCTGGTGAATTTATACACTTTCATGGAGCCATAACATAATGATTGAAGAATGACGAGCTAACATGAATTGCGATGAAAAAGTGTGAACAGCTAGAACCAAGAACCTGATGATGATTCGTGCACAAGTGTGGCATGCAGGAGAGAGCAGCACTGTATCTGTACATGAGACGTCACAGTGCTGGCCACGCCCCCTGCACTGACCATAGATGCTGCTATCTGCCCTGTGTCTCCCTCCCATTGGATTCTTCAGGAAAGATTAACCCCTTCTACCATTAGAAGCATAGACTTAAAACTTGCTTAGCTTATGTATATATTGCTGACCATCAGATTTACAGTGCTATATTTTTTTTACATAACTCGGACAAACACTTTAAGGTTTTTTTTTGGCATTTTATATCTTAAATACACTTATGTGGATTAATTAATAGTAATTTGGTCTTTAAATTTGGTTAAAAACCCATAATTTTAAAAAAACACCAAAAATTAAAAAATGATAAATTTGAAGACAATTTTGCATGTTGTGGCAAATCATGACGTCTAGGAATTTTTTCAATATTTTATTTGTTTTCAGCACACCAACATACATGGAAATTAGATGAAAATAATCAAACAGCTTTTTAATCGCAGACCTGTGAAATTAGTGATTAGTTCTCCAACTCAACTACAAAACTATGTGGCACTTAAGCTATCCATGGTTACATAATGGCTGTATTATGCTTAAAATGCTGGAAGCATAATATCTCTGATTACCAATTGCTTATCCATGTCCTGAAACAGCCTTTATTCTTATCAGTTTCTAATCAGAAGTACTAGCTTCTTTCATAATAGTAATTTTCAGTTATTAGGTAAAACCAACTACATGTAGAAGGATTGCACATGAAGAGAAAATCCACATTGAATTACTAAGAGGAATCTGCATAGAGACTTTGGGATATTTGTGTCTTCATATAACTGAAGCTTCTATTTTAAAATAGAATAATAGTAGAATAAAGAGAATTAAAGATAAAGATAAAGGTTTCCCTCGCACATATATGCTAGTCGTTCCTGACTCTAGGGGCCGGTGCTCATCTTCATTTCAAAGCTGAAGATTCATGGCATGACTAAATGTCAAAGGTGCATGGAATACTGTTATTGCTTGGCAGTAGCTGGGACAAGAAACAGGAGATCACTCCATTATGCAGCGCTAGGAATTTGAACCACCAAACTGCCAACCTTTCTGATTGACAAAAGAGAATTAGGAACCTGGAAATTTCCTTGACTCCTAGGCTCAGCAAAACTGAAGGAACAGAAAAATGTTGCACAGAATCTTCAACAAACAACAAAGCAAATCATGCATAGTTTGCGATCAATACATAGTGAGTAATACAATATACACAGCACAGAAGAAACCCAGGTAGTTTCTCTGCTTCCTCCTGAGTTCGAGATGGTACCAAAGCAGAGTTCACACTAGATAAGTCTTGCTTTTGTATTTTTAGAACCATGTGGGGGTGGGAATGTATTAGTTTCCTTCTTGGTATAATTCTCACTATCACTATTCCAATAGAAAGCATAAAGAAATGTTCTGATCTCAGCAAATTTAATGCTTAGAGGTCTGTAAAGGATGAATGATCCTCCTTTGTACCAAGGGTGCGATTGCCAAAATGCTGAAAGCCAACCCAAACATGAGTTTGAGTTTATTGGGATTTATAGGCCGCCCTTTTCCCTGAGGGGACTCAGGGCGGCTTACAACCACAAGGGAAGGGGGTGCAGTGTCAAAAAAAACAAAACAAAATGTGAACAAAGAAAAATAGTAAAAACACAACTTTCGTTCAGCAATCAAACACTCGGGCGGGTAAATTGGGAACCTATCCCCAGGCCTGCTGGGAGAGCCAGATCTTGAGGGCTGCGCGGAAGGTCTGGATGGTGGTGAGGGTACGGATCTCAACGGGGAGATCGTTCCACAGGGTCGGAGCTGCAACAGAAAAGGCTCTCCTCCGTGTGGTCGCCAGTTGGCATTGACTGGCAGATGGGATTCGGAGGAGGCCCAGTCTGTGCGATCTAATTGGTCGTAGGGAGGTGATCGGCAGAAGGCGGTCTCTCAAGTACCCAGATCCACTACCATGGAGTGCTTTAAAGGTGGTCATCAGTACCCTGAAGCGCACCCGGAGACCAACAGGTAGCCAGTGCAGCTCGCGGAGGACGGGTGTAACGTGGGCGAACCGTGGTGCGCCCACTATCACTCGCGCGGCTGCATTCTGGACTAGCTGTAGTCGCCGGATGTACTTCAAGGGCAACCCCATGTAGAGCCCATTGCAGTATTCCAGCCTAGAGATCACAAGGGCTCGAGTGACTGTTGTGAGAGCCTCCCGATCTAGGTAGGGCCGCAACTGGCGGACCAGGTGAACCTGGGCAAATGCCCCCCTGGTCACAGCTGACAGCTGGTGGTCAAAAGTCAGCTGTGGGTCCAGGAGGACTCCTAAGTTGCGGACCCTATCTGAGGGGTATAAAATTTGACCCCCCAGCCTAAGCGTTGGTACATTAGCCAAATTATTGGGAGGGAAACATGGCATCAAATTATATTCAGGCTAGTGTTTTCAACTTCGTGCTTGTGTGAGTAAGGCATCGGAGCTGTCAGGATGCAACTACACAGTCAATCAACCCACTTACAGCAACAAAGCCACTCCACAAGCCCCCACCAAGATTTATAGAAAGACGGCAGCTCCTACCACCCCTTACCGGCACAAGCATGAAGCCGAAAATATCAGCCTGCAGATGGCGAGCGGGACCTCACCGAAATGTTGCCAAGACAATCTCAATCTTATATGGGAAAAGATCCAAATACAACAAGACCCGCATATACATACAGTACGTACATACATACCAGGGACGTGCAGTAAGAGGAGGCAGGGCCTCACCACTGTCATCATGAAAAGAAAAGAAAATTAAAGGAAAAAGGCTGAGGTACTTGCTGCCAGAGTTATAGTGGATGACTCTTCTTAGTGCTTAACTGCAGTAGGAGGCGAGAGAACCATGTGCCTCCTTTAGTCTATCTTTATGATCACTTGAGCAGAGTTAAGCAAGGGTTAAAAGGCGAAAAATTCCTTATGCAGAGGAGGCACGTGGTTCTCTTGCCTCCTCCTGCAGAGGGCACTTTTTTAGAGGTATTTTTTAAACAGTTAAACAGAGTCATCCATTCAGGACTCTGGCAGCAGCTAATCCAGCCTGGCTTCAGCAGCTCTTGCCTTCTTCTTTTTACATTTTTTACATTTTCATCATGGCAGACAAGAGGAGAGTTGAAATCCTGTGTGAAACAGCTGGAAAAGATATGTGGTTCGGAGGGAGGGGGAGAGGAATTCAAAATTATTGTAATTTGTAAGTAATTGTAATTTGTATTATTATAAGTAATTTGTGTGTGTGTGTATGTGTGTTTTACCTGCCTCTGCTGGTGCGCGGGCTGGCACTTTATTTTTTATTTTTTTACTTTTTATTTTTTAAAGCCATGCCGCCGCACCCCGCCATATGGCTGGCACGCCTGCATGGCTTTAAAGTGCCGGCGCGGCTTTCTGCCATAGAGCGGGACGCATCGGGGCTTCAGGGCCGCTGGTGCTGGCAGACATAGGCCGGCTTTTGCTCCTTGCCTCACCGGCCATGAACCTCACCGCACGTCACTGATACATACATACATACATACATACATACATACATACATACACACACACACACACACACACACACACACACACACACACACACACACAGAGAGACAATGGCTTATGTGAACAATGTATAATAAACCCTGTATCACTAAGAGCTAGAAGAATGATAAATCAAGAGTATATTGCGGGAAGTAAGAATGTGATCACGTGCTGCCTCCAAGGCAATGTTGGGGGTGATGTGATAGATATCTGACCTTTTCAGATGTAAGCGAAAGAGAATATATTTTTCTGTTTATAGGTATTTGCTTTCATTCATTTATATGTAACTCTGTGCTTTGCAGATTCAGTTTACAGTTGTTACAGAAGCAATTCAACACAGAACACAAACTCACTGCTAAAGGAATATGATTAATTTCTTTTATATATGTGGCTCTGTGTGCGTACAACCTTCCCTTCTCCTCCTGCTGTTTTCCCACAGAGGCAGGGTCTGCTTCTTGGACCAATTAACACCATTTCACACAATCAATCACAGCAGCCAGTTCCAACTGCACAATCTTCATGTCTGGATTACTTCTGTCCTGCCATCTTTGCTTTGACCTTCCACATGCACATTTACCATTGCTGTTAAAATAATGGGAGGTGGTGCAGGAGAACATGGGGTGCTGTTTATGAACATGGCCATACCACTGTAGGCATTTTTCTCACACTTTCACTGTTGGTGCAACACTCATTTGCTGCTGGACTGTATCATTGCTAATGGGATCAAGATGGGAAACACCTATTGACCCACGGAGCACGGACCTCTCCATGGTAGGTAAAGAGCACTCAATCCTGTGGATGGGTGACCAACACCTAGTGCCATAGAGCACGACAATGCAGTCCATCATTTTCTACAGTTTTTTGTTTTAGATAAATTGGCATGAGCTTATCATGGAGCACTCCTGGGATCTTCCTCCACTGCAATCTTGTTGCCTTCACTGACATGTCTTTCTCATTAATGCCACAATCGCTCTGCAGATGGGATCCTAAATAACAGAAGGACGTTGTCTTTATTTGGTAAAAGTTTTAAAACGTCCAGGACTAATGATTTCTTATCTTCCTATTTTCAGTTAGTTTGAACTGCTCAAATCTAATGTTAACTAATCTAAGCTGAAAAAGGGGTCAAAGGATAGCTACATATCTTCATTAATATCTTCTAAAGACCCCATTTTCAATGCCATATTTTAAAAGGTGCATTTCTTCTTATTTTAGATGATGTTATATTAGCACCTTTTAAGTGTTGTTAATGGGAGCAAGGAGGCTAGGATTCTGCATTGGGGCAGTGGGCAAAGCGGACTCATGATGAGTGGTAGCTGTACTCTCGTAAGATGACTCAAAATTGTATGCAGCAGTCCAACTGTGCTGGTCAATGATTGAATGAAGGTTGCTATGTATGCAGTATAGAAAAATGATAAAGCAAAGTTTAAGACAGTACTAAAAACTATGCTCACACTCAACACAAAATCAGGTCACTTTCAGACCAAATACCTAAATTTAAGGATGCAAAGAATAGCAATAGCAGTTAGACTTATATACCGCTTCATAGGGCTTTCAGCCCTCTCTAAGTGGTTTACAGAGTCAGCATATTGCCCCCAACAATACGGGTCCTCATTTTACCCACCTCGGAAGGATGGAAGGCTGAGTCAACCTTGAGCCGGTGAGATTTGAACAGCCGAACTGCTGAACTGCAGTCAGCTGAAGTAGCCTGCAGTGCTGCATTTAACCACTGCGCCACCTCGGAGAAGGAGGAAAGTAATCAGAATACCAAACTATAAGGAATAGGATAGGCATTTTGGTTCTTCACATACTTTAACTCACACATTCATTACACTGACATAAGAAAATCATACCATGAAACAATTTATCATTTGTGTCCTCATATCTTTGCTATTCTAAACCATTAATGTGATTTTGGATTAACAAATTGTATAAACCCTACCACAGCAACTAATTTAACAAAGTAGAATTAAATAAACCATGCTTTGCATAAAGACTATCCTTTCAAGATAGAATGGAAAACCTTTTGCGGGCTAAAACCATATTTCCTTATGGCTTTTATTTACGAGCTAAGAACCATATTGTGGGTGGAGTCATACCACACCTAGGGATAAGGCAATGTTTAAAGGGTCCGTAAAAGTTTAAGGAGATGAGCAAATGGCAATACCTAGTCAATCCCAATTGATTTTTAAACCTAAGCAGAAGTACCCTTGGTTTGTAGTTGGATACGTATTATCTGGTAATCTAGGACCATTGGTAGTCTGAGAAAATCCAAACCAGTTCCAGAGGAAAACAGTGGCAAGTGACTTCAGTAGAGGTGCCACAAAAACAGGTAGAGGAATCCACTTCACCCAAGGGAGTTTTTTTCTTTACAATTCGAGCTATTAGAAAATAGCTATAGATAAAGTTATAATGCAGCACATTGTTTCAGAAGAACATACCAAAATGTGGGATGTAAGCTAGACTGGTTCCATCAACAATAAATGCCTATTCCAACCTTGTCAACATTAAGATGTGTGGACTTCATAGTGGTTGGGAGGTGAAATCCACACACCTTAACGTTGCCAAGGTTGGAAAAAGGTAAAGGCTCCCCTCGTACATATATGCTGGTTGTTCCCAACTCAAGGGGGTGGTGCTCATCTCCATTTCAAAGCCAAAGCCACGTCTCCGTGGTCATGTGGCCGGCATGACTAAATGTAACATTGTTACCTTCCCACTGAAGGTGGTTCCTATTTTTCTACTTGCATTTTTACATGCTTTCAAATTGTTAGGTTGGCAGAAGCTGGAAGAAGTAATGGGAGCTCACTCCATTATGCGGTGCCAGGGATTCGAACCACTGAACTGCCAACCTTTCTGACTGACAAGCTCAGCATCTTAGCCACTGAGCCACTGTGGTTGGAAAATATTGCCCTAAATCCTTTCTCCATCATCCCTACTGCTGTTCTCTTGCACAACCCTCCTCCTACTCTTTTACAGAGAAAAAAAATCAATTTTGCACCTTTGTCAGGAAAGAGAGTAAACCACCAGCCTCTATGTATCCCACTACTCTGCTTCCTGAACAAATAGATTAATGGGATACATGAGAGGTTAAATCCTCTTTCACAATGGAATTATTTAAATTTCACCTGAATGGGAAGACTTCCATTTCCTGATTGGTCAGTTGCTCAGAGTTTGAGTTTCTCAAGCTTTGCTGATCTCTGCCAGGTATCTAGATTGACAGGTGGATTTACCCTATCATGTTAGAAATTTTTAGGATGTTTTCTCCTCCTTTCCTACAAAAGTGCAGCTTCTTTTCTCAGCAGATGGAAAGTTACTGGCTGCTGCTATTGCTGGGCTGGATATAACTGTGCCAAAGTACTCAAACAATAGCTTATATGGGAATGTCATTCAATATTAAATTACAGGGTGACCAGCCAGATAGGATGCATTGCAAAAAAAATGATGATCCTCTATTCAAGAGGCATTGAAGAACAGCTGTCTCTTGTTCAGGCCAAATCTGATTTAAAGATTGGAGGAGAGCAGCCTTAACACTGCTATCATATTTAGCAGGTTAAAGTCCTGGGCTTTTCTTTTATTTCTGAGTCTCTTTCCTTTAACCCTTTCTGAATGACGGATTGGAATTGCATTAGTTTTACATTTCTTACTCTTTCTTTTTATCTGTCAACTCCTTTTTCATGGCTGTTTGTAAAGCCAGTTTCCAGCAACCCTTGGAGTCCTCAATGCTCAGAGAACCAGCATCATTTTATTTGGTTTTCTTTCACTTTGTCCAAATGCTACATTTTACATTCAACTATCAGCAATAGGGTATTCATTGGAAGAGCTGACTTTGAGACTTCTGTACCTTTGCTCCTAGAGGATTTTAATGCATGTTTAGTGAATGGATGTGAGCAGAATGATCAAGGTTTTCCATGGGGTGAAAAAATTGTTAAGATTTTTTTTCATCCAAACCATGACTTCTTTTGTGGAGCGATTTTAGTAAAATTATTTCAATAGCTGCTTGTATTTTGTTTGGGTTTCTTTTCTGTGGTTTTATAGCTCTATTTAATTGCATCCGAGTTCAAAAACATTTGCTTTTAGGAAGCTTGGATTCAGGGGTGGGATTCTACCAGTTCAGACAAGTTTGGCCAAACCAGTAGCTCTGAAGATCAACTAGCAAGTCCCTGTGTTTTACCTACCTTTATCTTCTCAGATGAGTCACGTGGCAGAGTGGATTGCCATGCCTCAGCTGTTTTCCTTCTCAAGCAGTAATCTGGAATGTAGATTTTCTCTAAATTGCGCAAACCAGTTGTTAAACTGGTAGGATTCCATCCCTTTTTGGATTGGTTCCTTAAAGACAGAAGCCATTGAAATAAACATTTGAAATAGCAATAGCATTTAGACTTATATACTACTTCATAGTGCACAGTCCTCTCTAAGCAGTTTAGATTGTTTTCCCAACAATCTGGATCCTCATTTTACCAACAGATGGTAGGCTGAGTCAACCTTGAGCCAGATTTGAACTGCCAAATTGCAGCCAGCCAGCAGTCAGCAGAAGTAGCCTGCAGTACTGCGCTCCAACGACTGTGCCACCAGGGCTCTTACAAGTAATCCGTCACTTATGATCATTTGCCCATCATGATCGTAAGCTGTGATGGTTGTGAAATGCATCAGTGGTGTAACTAACCTGATTTTATTACCCTTTTTGTGGTGGTCACTAAGTGAACTCTGAATCAATGGTTTGCCATGGACCTGGTTTCGCCAACAGCCAGAAAGTGCCTGTTTCAGCAAAATGGTTGTAAAATGTGATCATGTGACTGTCATGTAGCAAATGGACATAAAGGCAACAGGTCTGATCATTTATCACTGTCTACTTTTGTGTGTCTATGATCTTCAGAACTTTTGTGTGTTTATGATCTTCAGGGTTGTAAGTAGGCTCAAGGTAGGTCCATCATAACTTCACATGGTTACTAAGCAACTGGTTCTAAATTGAAGATTACTTGTATTATGAATGAGCACAATTAAGTTTTGAGGGGCTGTTAGTAGATTGTTCTGTCTTTTACTCTGGCCACTTAGCACTTTTGTTGAACCAAGACTTGCCAGAAGCAAGTGAAGTTGACTCTGCTAATCCACCCAATATCTTGGTAATCCTGAAATAAAATAGCAAGGTGATATACATAATTGTGGTTAAACCATTTTGTGGCACTTTCCTTTCCAAATAAACAGTAAGATAGCAAAGATCAGTTTGCCAGTCCTGTATCTACTGCAGTCTAATGTATATTGGAAACCAGTGCAAGAGGAATTCATGCCCACAATTTATGAAAAGCATTGATGTGATATAACTGAAGGCTTTTGGTCCTAAACTCTATTTCCCCCCCCTCTTTTACAATTTTTCAAAGCAGTAGACTCACTGAGAAAATAGTCGTGTTTGAAAGGCTTTCATACAAGGAGTTTTTGAGGCATTATAAATTATTTCCCTCATTTTTAACTGTAAAAACAGTTGCTCTGTGGCTGTGGAGGACAAAAGGCATTTTAGGGGATCAGAAGTGGCAGCATCAAAAGCCATATTATCAAGGTAATTGGACTTTTCTCCTCCACTGATCTATAATTGCTAACATTTTTTTAGCTCATAGGTGCTGCTTCAGGAAAGTGCTGTTAGCACAGCAAATGTATTCTGTATTCCTTCCATCCTTCTCCACGTGAGAAGCCGTGAAACAAAAGGAACTTGTTTTTCCCCAGCTTTAGCAATGGTACACTGTCCTTTTTTCCTGCTTTACTCAAAATTGATAGGCATTTCTTTTCAGACCAAGAAATGAGCATTGATACTTGTTTGAAGGACATCACAAATAATCCCTAAAATATGTAGCATGAATTTTTTTGAGAAGTTGCTAGAATTAACCAACTTTCTAGGTAAACTTTATCTCTCCCTTTTCACCCTCCTAGGGTTCTAAAACAGGGGTGAAATTCTATCGGTTTGCCTAAACCGGTAGTAAAAAAAGTTTTAAAAAAAGTTTCCAATGATCAGCTGTGCAACAATCAGCTGTGTTTTTTTTACTTTTCTAAAGCATTTTTTACTACCCATCAACTATGTGACAATCAGCTGTGCCTGATTGTTGGTGAGGTTCCAGCTTGTTGCAGAGGCCATTTTGTCTGGTCCACCTGCTTTTACATTGTGTGTGAGTTAGTTGTGCAGCCACATCCACCCAGTCACATGACCACCAAGCCACACCCACAGAACCAGTAGGATTTTTTTTTGAATTTCACCACTCTCCTAAAACCTAAAAAAGATAAAGGACGCAACTTTTTCCTCGAAGCATTTTTTTTAAATTGTGTTTGTTTGTTTGTTTATTACATTTATGTGCTGCCCTGTGTCACTTGATCAGGTGATGATGAGCACCATATAAATTTAATAAATAATAATATAGCAGAAGAGAAGAGAAGGAAGTGGAGAAGATAACAAAATACAAAGACCTCCAAATAGAGAATGAAAGAGAGCAAAGTTAATACCTAATAATAATAGGAATGTTGGGTACAATCCCCAAACATCTGGAGCAGCACTTCAACATCATCAGTACTGACAAATTCATCATCAGTCAATTGCAAAAGGCAGCTTTATTTGAAACAGCTTACATTCTCTGATGATACCTGTACACCCTCAAACATCAACATCTGCCTATCCTAGGTCCTTGGGAAGGTCTTGATAGTTGAATAAAAATGTCAAATGCAAAATCCAATCTGAACATCTGGCTGCCTGTGCAATGGATCATAATAATATATTGCCACCCATTTCTCATATGTGACTCTCAGTGTACAATAAAGCCATCCAGTAAATTATAGAACAACAATATAATACAACAATTAAAACCTAAAACAATTTAAAATAGTGGGAGAATGGACCATGTGTGCATCCTGTATACAGTGTAGCCACCTCACAGGCTTCCTATTTTTTTGGGATGCCCAACCCTGTTGAAGGAACCAGGTTTGGAGAGAGTGTTATAATTGAGTTTAAAAAACCTATATGATCATTAGACAAAGCACAAAATAATACAGAATAACAGAACTCTTTGCTGTCTCTTGGCAATTTTTCATATATTTTGCAGTCCATCTCTAAAATCCCTCCTCTGTCTGTATTAAGCCCTGCTAATATAGTGCATGCCTTCTTATATAAATACAAACTAGCAGACGCATGAAGATATGTTAAAGGCAACTATTATTCTAGTGCTGGGACAGCTTCCTAGAAAAAGGCATGATGCAGAAAAAGCTGGTGTGTATTCCTCCGAAGACTGTAGGATTTTTGACCATTTTGGCTTGGTCTAGTGAGAGACAGCTACAACAGCATCTGAAAGACCACAAGTTGCCATTTTTGAAATGTTACAAATTTTTAAATTGGACTGGTCTCTTTTCCCCTTCTATTTTTTCTCATTTTTTGTATTTGTGGATTAAGGATTCCTTTATCTTTTCTTCAACACACAGCAGGATTTTTTAACCATTTTTTTCTTAACTCAAAGAAAACTTAAAGAAAGAACTAAAATGTTGAATGTTGAATGTTGATTTTATTTATATGCTGCCCTTTTCCCCCGAAGGGGACTCAGGGCGGCTCACAACTCAATCAGGGAAGGGGGATACAAACAAAAAATTAAAACAACACAAAACAATGCATAATTAAAAACACACAACAGTCATACCAATTCGAGACGGGGGCAACAGTTCTTTAGCCCCAGGCCTGTCGGAACAGCCAGGTTTTAAGGGCTTTGCGGAAGGCCTGGAGGGTGGTGAGGGTTCGAATCTCCACAGGGAGTTCGTTCCAGAGGGTCGGAGCAGCCACAGAGAAGGCTCTCCTCCGGGTAGTCGCCAGTCGACACTGGCCGGCGGATGGAATTCGGAGGAGGCCTAATCTGTGGGATCTAATCGGTCTAGTGGAGGTAATTGGCAGCAGGCAGTCTCTCAAGTCCAATACCCAGGTCCAATACCATGAAGGGCTTTATAAGTGACGACTAGCGCCTTGAAGCGTATCCGGAGACCAATAGGTAGCCAGTGCAGCTCACGGAGGATAGGTGTTACGTGGGTGAACCGAGGTGCACCCATGATCGCTTGCATGGCTGCATTCTGGACAAGCTGAAGTCGCCGAATGCTCTTCAAGGGCTGCCCCATGTAGAGCAAGTTGCAGTAGTCCAGTCTAGAGGTCACAAGGGCGGAGTGACTGTTGCGAGGGCCTCCCGGTTCAGGTAGGGACGCAACTGGTGCACCAGGCGAACTGGGCAAATGCCCCCCTGGTCACAGCCGACAAGAGGTGTTCAAAAGTCAGCTGTGGGTCCAGGAGGACTCCCAAATTGCGAACCCTGTCTGAGGGGCATACTGTTTGACCCCCCAGCCTGAGAGATGGAACACTTGGCCAATTAATAGGAGGGAAACACACCAGCCACTCGGTCTTATCTGGATTGAGTACAAGCTTGTTAACCCCCATCCAGTCCCTAACAGCCTCGAGGCCCTGGCACATCATGTCAACCGCTTCACTGAGTTGGCACGGGGCGGACAGATACAACTGCGTATTGTCCGCATACTGATGGTATTTTATCCCATGCCGTCGAATGATCTCACCCAGCGGCTTCATGTAGATATTAAACAGGAGGGGGGACAGGACCGATCCCTGTGGCATCCCATAATTCAGGGGCCTAGGGGTCGATCTCTGCCCTCCAACCAACACCGACTGCGACCTGTCCAAGAGGTAAGAGGAGAACCACTGTAGAACAGTGCCTCCCACCCCCACCTCCCACAGTCGTTGCAGAAGGATACCATGGTCGATGGTATCGAAAGCCGCTGAGAGGTCAAGGAGCACTAGGACGGAGGCATAACCTCCATCCCTGGCTCTCCAGAGGTCATCGATCAATGCAACCAAAGCGGTTTCCATGCTGTAGCCCGGCCTAAATCCTGACTGGAAGGTATCTAGATAAGCAGAGGAAAAAGAAGTAACACTGCCATGTAGAGGCTGGATGCTTGGTTACATCTGCTATTTCAAGGCTATTGGGTTTGCTTACTGAAAAGGATAGAGAGAAAATCATGTCTTGTTTATACAGGTGCTCTTTTGAAGTAAAGAGAAAGCCCTGACTTGAAAGATTACACTGAATTTATTTGAAACCTGGCAAAAAGTCTTGGATGTACTAATGACAGTGTTTACAACTTGGAAAAATGGTGCATTATGAAGAAGAAAAGGAAATAACTTTGCAAAGAATTATGCTAGAAATTCAAAAAGTCCTAATAAGCACAGAAAGAATTGAAAAGAATCTGGGGATTATAGAACAAAGAACAGAAAGAATGGAGAGAAGAGTTGAGAATATTGATGAAACAATGATGAAACTTGAAGATAGAGCTCAAAAAATTGCAGAAAAATATGAACAAAGTGATAAGAAAATTGTTGATACAGCAAACCAAGAGTGGAGGGAAATGATATGTATGGAATACTGAAAGGAGAGGTAGGCGAACTAGATCTCTATCTCATGCTTCAAAACATAGATGAAGAAAGGGGAGAAATGGCAGAAACAATGAGAGTATCTTTGGCAGAAGCACCAGTGATAACCAAAGGCAAGCTGATGAAAGGAACAGATGGAAGGTTTTGAGTCTTTATAAAATATGCAATGAATAACAAGTTGCCAAGAGAGTTCACATAGGACTTATCAAGAAAACACTTAGAATACAGACTCTACAACTGGCAAGAGATATTGGACTGCACTATTATTGGAAGGATACAGGATGATGAAATGAAATGTCACAATAAAATTAAGTTAAACTTAGTTAAACTTTGAGTATTATGTATAAGACAAAGTAATAATAGTTATAGTCAAATAAATGATTAATAATGATAATGATGCATTTATATATACTAGATTGATATATGGAATTTTATATAAGTTGTAAATGAGGACCATGGAGATGATGTGAAAACACTTTTTTTAATAAAAGATAAACAATTCTATATAGAACAGAATACAAAGATGTAACGCCATTGGATTAGACTAGGATGATGTAATGAAATGTCATAATACAAATTTACTTTAAACTTAATATGCTTCGCACAAAAAGGGTGTAATAATAGCTGTATTCAATGAATGTTTAATAATCATAATAATTGTATGCATATTTATTAGATTGATGATATGAGCAATGGAATGTGCTGAAATGAGTAAGTTGACATATGAAATTAGAGAACAAGAAGATAAACAATTTTATAAGACATGGGATCTAGTTAATTAGTGATTAGATTAAAAATATATGGAATTGAAAATCTATTAGAGAATGTTATCAACACCAAAATAATAGAATGATTTAAAATAGGATATTAAAAAAATACTTATTATTGGACATATTGAAGATGATGTAACAAACTATTATAATATAAATGAACCCATATTTAGAATACCTCATTTAAAATGATGAAATTATAGTGACAGTCAAACAAATGAAGTACTATAATAATAATGTCTACAAATACTTGATTGACAATATGTGACTTTATATAAAATTTAAGGGATGACTATGGAAAGGATGCACAGAAACCTTGTAACCAATCGACACACTGCATGGAATGGAAGATGTTTTTTATGTTACGTGTTTTGTTTGTTTATGTTTGTTTTAAAAATAAAAACTTTAAAAAAACATTAACTTTGCCTGGATTTAAGGGTAATTTAAGGAATATGGTGGCTCAATGGCTATGACGCTGTGCTTATTGATCAGAAAGTTCAGCAGTTCGGTGGTTCGAATCCCTAGTGGTGTGTAACAGAGGGAACTCAAATTATTTGTCCCAGCTTCTGCCAACCTAGCAGTTTGAAAGCATGTAAAAATGCAAGTAGAAAAATAGGGACCACTTTGGTGGAAAGGTAACAGCGTTCCGTGTGCCTTTGGTGTTTAGTCATGCTGGCCACATGACAACAAAGTTGTCTTTGGACAGCGCTGGTACTTCGGCTTGGAAAGTGAGTTGAACACTCCCCCCCCCCCTAGAGTCAGGAACAATTAGCCCATATGTGCAAGGGGAACCTTTACTTTTACCTTTAAGAGTAACTCTTTTGAACTTCACATAGCTGAATAGAAAAGTGAACTGTGCTTGCTGAAGTCCTGGATTTGTTGATATCTAAATAACAAGGGTCTCAAGGGAGAGATCTGAAAATAATCTCTTTCAGAAGAGGTGTCCTCTCTTTGAATCTGACCCTTCCAGCATAGTCATTAGATGTCAAGGATTTCCAGGAGTGATACTCTTTATACATCTGAGTAGCACCTGGTTGGGGAAGTTTGAAGTAGGTAAATCAAGAGTTTGACTCAGGATAAAGCAATTTCAAATTTATTATGAGCCAGTACAATGATTACCCAAGGATCTTATATCTGCAACATCATTAAACATGTGCCCTGCTTGGTTTGCAGCATTCTCAAATGTTCATATCCTTAGAGGTCGTTGCATTTTGTATCCTGGCCTTATCTAGCTTTCATTCAGATCTCTTTACAGGAAGCATCTTCTGCAGAATGCCCAAAGATGAATGGCTGCATTACTCCATCCAGGAAACTGTAGGATCAATTCCACATTCCCGTCAGACAGTATTGTACAGCTTCATCATCATCTGCCATCATAAATTATTCCTAATGTTTCTGCACTGACTAAGCCCTTTGTTTTAAATTTAGCCTGGTAGAAAAATCTTGCTCCTGTCATTGTCATGTAAATTAGTAATATGTGCAGGACAGTATCCTAATTCACATTTGATCGTTGCTAGATAAGTGAATATGCTTGCTTTTTGAGACTGAAAGGGGAAAAAAAGTAGGGGAGGAAAACTGTCAAACTTGCATATCAAAATGTTATTAAGCACTCTTGTAAGTTTTCTAGTCATATTAAGATTTTGAATATAGGACAAAATCACAATTACAGCCAATCAATCTTATTAGCTGTTCTTAAGGATACATGCTCCAGAGGGGGAAAAAAGAGAAAATCCTCAATTTGAAATATTTTCCCCGAATTCTTCAGATCTTCATATTTTAGAGAGAAAACACCTGCAAGTCTCTCTGTCAGCTTCACTGTCTTCTGTGTCTTTCTTTCTTGGCAAGCAATCACTAAAATCCCCTGCCCTCTTTGAAAAATCGCTGCTTTAACTCATTATACTGAGACTTGATGCCTTTGTGATGTCAGCAGCCATTTATCTAATCCCCATTTCAAACCTCTTTGTCTGTCTGCTAAAGAACAGACCCTTAGAAGCAAAGGAAGGGAAGACGAGATACAGAAAATGAACATGGGCGTATAAAGAGAGCAGCAGGCAGTCCAGCTACAGACATTTTTGACAGTGCCAACATTCAAGAAAGAATCCTACCTTCTGCAAGATTTGCAGTACAGAAAATCCGTAATATGCACAAATTTTCCTAGTTCTTTTTTTTAAAAAAGCATTTTCCTCCGCATCTCAATATTTGGTGAGCATGTGGTAGTAGTTAAAATGCGGGACAGAACTAGGGTCACCATGAGTCAGGTTCATGGAAGTTTTCTAGGTGATTTTGAGCCAGGAATGCAGTCTCCATCCAATCTACTTCACTTTGTTACTAAGGGGGAAACAAGAAGGGAACTAAAGGTCAGTAGTAATGGGAGATTTGCTTATCTCACAGTCCAGGTAGGGATTGAAGAATGTTCAGCTGAAGAACTATGCAGCAAGTGTGTACACAGGCAATAAGCTATACAAACCATTCCCGGGAGCTAAATTTCTCCGCAGGCTCTTTAGTTATGCTCTAGGTGAGAGGAATCATGGGTTTGAAAAGATGGTGGACACCTGTTCTGACCTAGCCTTCCCCAGCAGCACGAAGCTGAGTCTTCATCCTGATAAACCCCTTTTATTTAATTTACAGTGAATTCCTCTTCAGCGAAGTCCTGGCTTATAGTCTTTCAAGATAGTTCACAATTAGTGGCTTTTATCAGACTTGAAGGGTGACCAGGCCAATATCTTTTAGACGCTGCAATACTCGGCAAGAATTCAGGAATGAACTGTCTCCTGCTAACTCCCTTCCCCTTTTGCTCCTCTTTTATTTCTTATGGGAGGAGCCATTCATTGTCCACCTGTGGCTTTACTCCCAAGTTGACCCTTGTTCCTTACCTGTTCCCTTCATCTGGCAACTCTGCGTATGTACACTGGGAACAGGCTCCAGCTGTTCATCTGCCTAACTGATGTCTGACTCAGAAGGCAGCTGATAACTGAGATGGTCCTGGCCCCATCTCTGCCTCCGACACAGAGCACTCATCAGAACCTTCCTCAGACTCCAGGACTGTCCCATGTTCCTCCCCAACCTCCTCACTGCCCAAATCTGCTGCCAGCTCTGCTGGCCACTGGTGGGCCACAACAACACCATCTTCAAGAAGAATTGGAGAACGTAGCTTTTACATCGAAAAACACTTTCAGTGCACAAGTTGAAGTGGTTCATCTCTTATGGATATCATATAATCAAATTAGACTCTTTAGATCTAGGATGCTAATATTTAGATTTAACTATGAAGCTGTTTCAAATCTTTAACACTGATTAAAGAAACAATAGCAGCAGCAACAAAATGTATTTTATTTGTATGTTGTAGCATATTTACACTGTTGTTTTTTATGTCGAGATCTTTAGGGAATCAATTTACTTTCCATTATCATGGTAAAATTATAGAAGTGAATTATTTCCCTCTCACTGAAAAATACACTGTTCATTCCTAAAAGAGAGATGATATTCATATAGTTTGCTAGCACTTGGAACAATACAATTTGACGTGAGTGTGAACCCCCAAATGTATGAGTTAACCTTTCTATTGTAACAACATGTAAGATACTTAATGGGTTTTACAGTGACTACACAGTTTTGCAAGACTATTTTTAAAATTATTGTGAAGATTCATAAGTCTCACCTGATTTGACAACTCTCATCTGTTTCAAAATATTGTATTTCTTCTTTCTCAATAATATAGAACCAGGTTTACTGTTGTTTATTGTAGATATATATATAGCACAAAGCTGATAGTGTTGCATTAAATATATCTCCTTCAGGATTTTTTAGGATAATAGTATCATTAGAGGCTATTGGTGAAATTCTTGCGATTTTTAATAGCTTTATCTAATATGGAATATTCAGACTGTTCATGTCAGTGTGCTTCCAACCTAACTACACTTTGTGATGATTTCCAAGGTTTCTAATAAGTAGCAATCATAATTTCCAATTGAACTACTTTATGCAAAATAGATGAACCCTGTACTAAATCCTCTCTGCTTTGATGTGTTTAACATTCCTGTTGATTCAGAGTTGCTTTATCAGTTCCCAGAAAATAATTATGATAAGGGAAATTATAGCCAGCCAAGTTTAGGAGAAAGTTTCAGAGCCTTTAATGGCAAGAAAAATAGGAATAGACCATTAGGTTACGTAGATGTAAAGCACCAGGCCGCACATTTTTAAACAGAGGGTTTAGGTGTGATGGAAAGATGACCCAAAGATCTGTTCTAGCAGTATAAGTGTAATAATTTTATCCTTAAGGTTCAAAGAACAGGCTAGGAATAAAGGAAGAAGCTAACTACAAAGAGTTTCCCCATCTGCTTTATTCTACTTGGAGCTAACTTTTTAAAAGGTGTATGCCAAATGGCCTAAGATATAAAGTAGGCTTAAGTGACTGTCATATTTAGCAACTGTTCATAATTATGATAGTAATAAACAGTATCTTTATAATTAAACCTTGTATTTTCAACCTTTGCAGCTCCATGAAGCAAAAAAAGAAGAAGAAGCTGGAGTAAGATCATAACACAGTTGCCATTTCATTTAGTAACTGCTTCACTTAATGACCAAGTTGAAAGTCCCAATTGTGGCTGCTAAACAAGACCTACTTGATATAGTAGTCCAAATGGATATACCGTGTTTTCCTGAAAATAAGACAGGGTCTTATTTACTTTTGACCCCTGAAATAAGCGCTTGGACTTATTTTTGGGGAGGTCTTATTATTTTTGAAGTGCAGGAGGCAGCAAATGTGGTCACCTCATGGCTGCTGCTGTGTTGCAATATTTTTGGGGAGGACTTATTTTTGGAGTATGGTTTATTTTTGTACATGTGCTCAAATAACTGTTTGGGGTTATTATCTAGGGAGGTCTTATTTTCAGGGAAACAGGGTATTTCTTTGTAAAGTAAGGACTAGGGACAGATAATTTTTAATTTTTGTTTGAAATTAGGCCTCCTTATTTTAGTTGACCAACTTTAATTGAGTTGAAAGTGAATCATAGAAGAACAGGTATGTTTATATATACCTTTTCAGGAAACAGCATTTTCTCCACTCCACAAAACCCTCACACAGCCTGGCCTCTAGCAGGCCAAAAACAGGCCCCACGTGGCTCATTTTCAGAAGGCAGAGTGCTTCAGGAGGATTGGATTAGACTAGTTTACAATCATGTGGCCTCAAGTAAGTGCCTGATCTGGATAGAAAAGAAGCCACATCCTATGTTAATATTACAGTTTAATGCCAGATTTTATATACTGTAGGGCCATTTAATCTACAATCAACAATCTATAATTGACAGCCATTTCTATCCTTGAAATTTACCTCTGCTGTTAGATCTTTTATTATCATGTTATTTATCCTATTGTATTTTTATTATTAATTGAATAATAAAAATGCATTAGGATAAATAGCTTTTCTGTTTGGAAAAGCAATTTACTATTAAACAATGGGGCATAAATTTAGAAATAAAATGTTTAGTGGAGTATGAAGAATAATTAATAAATGTTTGCCAGTAAAATCTGGTAGAAGAGATAGGAAAATGGTTATAGTAAAGAGCGGTGGAAAGAAAGAAGAGAAGGGAAAAAATGCATCTTGAGCCTGTGTCAAATACGCACCATGGCCACACCCACAACCACTCCCAGTCACACATCACCTCAGAGGTCAAACACAATTCTGATGTGGCCCTCAATGAAATTGAGTTTGATATCCCTGAACTAGACATTGTCAGCTACAGGGAAAAGTCAAGATGTTCCATTATTCAAATAATCCCAGACAAATCACAGAAATTTCTGCTTCTACCCAGCACAGCAATGCCTGTTAAGGTTTCCTTCTGGTTCTTGTAGAATTAAGTACACCAATTTATTTCCAAACACCCCCAATATTCCACAATCAAGCAGTTTCTCGTCATTGTACTCTCTTTGTTTCTTTCTTTAGCTTGATTTACTTTATTCCAAGAAAATCCACTTCATTTTCTTTTACTTATATTTTTTATATAATTTCATCCAACAGTCAGCATCTGGTTTTGCAATACATTCCCCCTATCTGCCTCCCACTTAAGAGCCTGGTATTCTCCTGAGAATTGCTGATATGTGTGAATAGCAACTTTCTAACATCATTTTCATTTTATCTTGACAGAAATGTTACAGCAAATGCAAGAAACAAAACAAAAAAGAAACAAAAAGAGATTTACAAGCTATGTAAAAGCAAACAAGAATTTTCAAAGTAATATATTCATATTACCAATAAGATGACCTTAATAGTTACTAAAATCAAATAAATGATTAGCAAACTTAGCCAATATTATAAGTATCATTCATCAGAATGACAATTAATAGAATTTAATGTTAAACTTTATTTTCCAGCTTTATTATCACAAAACAGAAAATCTATTTTTTAAATTTTCATTTTCATACACTCACATGTATACTGTACATAGCCAACGCCATACAGCATTAAATAATAATTGCATCAATTCCTCTTGTCAACAATGCCCCAGAAAATAGAAACCCAATATAACTCTTCCGCTCTCCATACACCTCTTTCTTCCACCACCCTCCAACTTTCTATCTTCCCTCCATCATCTCCCTCTACCCTACTTCCCCTCCCCCTCTACCACTCCTCTCTCCACATCCACTCCCCCCCTTCCTTCTCACCTTTCCCTCCCACCCTCTCTCCCATCCCTCTCTGCCCATCTTTCTTCTTTTCCACTCCTCCGCTCCTTGGTGTATTTCCGCTACATGTCAATATACTTGGCCTATCCTATTTTTAAAGAAAAATTTAAAAAAGAACAGTATACATGTGAAGTCACATTATATTGAGATCTAACACATCTTGTCTAACCTAATATATATCCTCCCCCCACCCTCCCCCCAACCCCCCACATCCTTCCCCCCCGACTTCCCAGAACCCGTACACAGTATAGATTTTTAACAAACACAGTCTAAAATATATTGAGACGAAAAGAATAAGAAATTAATAACATCTCTACATTGAGCTTAGCTCCTTCTTGCTAAGCTAGCTTTAAACAACTTAAATCATTCCTGGTCTTAAGCATAGGCTATCTGGAATTTCTTAGTCCTGTATTTATTTTGTATATAATCAATCCATTTTTTCCAGTCTCGTTTATATCTCTCATTTGAGTGGTCTTTAAGATATGCAAATATTTTAGCCATCTTGGCTAAATTTGTGACTTTCAATGTCCATTCTTGGATTGTAGGCAAGTCTTCCTTCTTCCAGTATTGCACCACCAACAGTCTTGCTGCCGTTATTAAGTGCAATAGCAATAGCAGTGGACTTAGCAGTGGACTTATATACTGCTTCATAGGGCTTTCAGCGGTTTACAGAGAGTCAGCATATTGCCCCCAACAATCTGGGTCCTCATTTTACCCACCTCGGAAGGATGGAAGGCTGAGTCAACCCTGAGCCGGTGAGATTTGAACCGCTGAACTGCTGATCTAGCAGTAGCCTGCAGTGCTGCATTTAACCACTGCGCCACCTTGGCTCAAAATCAAGTGCAAAATCAAGTTAATCTCTACCGCTGTGAAGTCAGTACTTATACCTAACAAAAATAACTGAGGAGTAAACTTTATCCTTCTTTTAAAAATATTTTGCATAATCTACCATATTTTTATCCAAAATGCCTTAACCTGGGCGAGGCTTACTGATGGAAGCAGCTTAACATAGCTGCTCCCGAGTTCCTGGTCACGTTATCTGTTTAGACGATTGTCTATCAGACGTCTGACAGGTATCTTACTCTTCGGGCAAGAAGGGAAGAAGATTAGTTCTGCTGTGCAAGTGCCTTTTGATCTTTGCAGCTTCTGTGTCTGCGGAGAGAGGGGGGGCCAGCCGAAGGCAGAACTGTATCCATGCTGGGAATCTCCAGCTGCCTTGCAGCACGAAGTAAGCATCCTCCCACTCGGAACAAGGCTTGAACTATTTGATTTTAACACGAGCTGAACTCGTATGTGAGAACTTTAATTGTTTATTCAAATTCCAGAAAATCTATTTTTGAAACTTTATATTAAGATAAACACAAATGTCTGTAGTACATAAGTACAACTTCTAGGAATCTGGCAGGGAACATCAGAATTCCTTCCTTCCTTCCTGGAAATGAGCAGGTTAAAATATTATGGGATATTTTTTTTTACAGATATCCAATGAAAATGTAAAGCGGCAGCATTATGCAGCCTGTATATATGGTCCCCCCACCCCTCCTAGATTTGCTGCATACGTCTTTTGGGAAAAAAAGTTATTTTTATTTACTCTCTCTCTCTCTCTTTTTCTTTTTCATTAACAAGTATTTATAACACAAATTTGCCTCATTTCAAAATGCAGTTAAGTTATTTCCTAGATGCTAGTAAATATAGATTAAATGCAGTTAAACCGAAGAGATTATTTATTCGTTTTTATGTTGCCATTTAGTTTTTAAACATTATATCCTGGTTTTTTCAAAGCATAGATCTTTCTGTCCATTTAAAGTTCGGCAACAAAGAAAAATCTCATGCACAAGTAAATATATCTTTCTAACTAGTTTGCAACACTCTTCACTAGCTAGAGAAAAAAAATCTTTACCTTCTATTTTCATGTTCAATTTCTTTTTTATTTTTAGAATTAGAGAGCTGACAGCAAGTGACTATCTGTTATTCAGGTTTAGCACCAGCTACTTGACCTGCATTGCTGGTTAAGAATCTACATTTTAAATTTTTGCAGAATGACCTTAAAGATCCAGGGCATTCTGGGAAATTTAAATAGATGTCAGGGTTCCAAGTAACACACCCATAACAAACAAAAACTCTGAGGTACGCAATTTCCTCAAAGAAAGGGTTTATTGGATATGTCATATTGGCACAGTAATGAAAATTGACTCTGAATAATCCTGCAGTTTTCACCTACCATAATTAAAAGTGGAAGTTTGTCACTGTCTCAAAACAATCAATCACATGGTCCAATCAGGATACTGTCTAGTTGCTAGGCAACTCCAGTCCCCTCCTTCTGAGCACCTGCAGGAATGTCCTTGGTTCCCAAGGGAAAGTATTTTGTTTTGACTACAACACCCCAACTATCTCTCTTTCCCCCTCCCTATCCCTCTTCTAGAGTGTGTCAGCACTGGCGTCTCAAAATGTCCTGAGTCAGGCCAGCTTCAGGGTTGACAATGGCATTCTGAATATAAACTCAATTTATATTTTGTGCAACCACTTGGAATAATATTACTGGACTTGGAAACATAGTGGGAAATTTAAAATAGTGGCTTCAAACTGACTGCCTATCTGGCAAGTGATCTCCAAATAAATATTGAAAAAAAAACCATTGGCATACAGATTTACTTACAACCATAATTGAGCCCCAATTTTCAGTTGTTAAACAATCCTGTTGTTAAATGCATTTAGCCCCATTTTACAACCTTTCTTGACATAGTTCTTAAGTGAATCACTGCAGTTATTAAGTTAGTAACATGGCTGCAAAGTAAATATGGCTTTCCCATTGACTTTGATCACATGACCCTGGGATGGTACCAATGTTATAAATACATGCTAGTTGCCAAGCATCTGAATTTTGATCATGTGACCATGGGGAAGCTGCAACAGTCATAAGTGTGAAAATGGCCACGTCACTTTTTTCAATGCTTTTCCAACTGTTGAACAGTCACTAAGTGAATGATTTTAAGTCAAAGTTTAGTTTCAAAGTTTAATAGCATTTATATGCCACCCAATCCCGTGGGACTCAAGGTGGCTAACAATACAAATCAAAAAGAATAGAAGGAAAGAAAAGATAGATTTAAAAACACACCATTCACTCCATTCCAAGTGGGGCTGGACCATATTTTGGGGTCAACAGCCCCCGGCCTGCCGGAACAGCCAGGTTTTAGTGGCCTTACGGAAGGCCGAGAGAGAGGGAAGGGTCCAGATCTCTGCGGGGAGATCATTCCACAGGGCCGGAGCAGCTACAGAGAAAGACCTCCCCCGAGTAGTCGCCAACCGACATTGGACCCAACCATACTGATGCTGATTTTTATTTTATGGTTGTTTCTAATCTGGCCTTTGATATTGCTTTGGCTAAAACAAGCAACCTTATTTTCTCTTGTCACAAAATATATCTGTTTGTCCAATGATAATGGCAATTCCTCTGATTGTCAGCCCTGGAGCCACCTTTCCTTTGGAACTTCAGGGCTGCCACATTTAGTGCCTGGGAAAATGGGAAGGTGGATTTGCAAGGAGTTGGTGAAGATATATAGCCATAACAACATTCTTTTCTCTGAGAGTCAACGACGTTCAGCCTGCACCTGGATAGGAGTGACTGGGGGCTGTCTCCAGTTCGGACAATGGATTGATTGGATCATGTGATGGACATGCAGGTGCAGGGGATGGGTTTTTGACTTTCTTTTGGGTGGGGAAAACCTGGGAGCTTTCAGATTCAGGCTTTCCCAGATGTGCCAATATGACATTTCTAATAGAATGGATCTTTGAGGAATTGGGGGTGTTACTTGGAACCCTGACAGTGGTAATATCATTAAATGCTTGACTATAGCGCTAAATAGCCTGGTGTATACCACTCAGATTGCTGGAGAGAATTTCAAAAATGATTTTTATTAATGCAGACTAAACTATCAAAGCAAATTTTGATTCATCAATCTAAATAAAAATATATCTCATATCACAGTACAAAGCCAAAATGCCCTGCCTGCTTGGTGTAGTGGCTTCTTTAAAGTACTTGGAGACACATGCTGTTGGGGACATACAGATCCCTTCTGGGCTAGTCTGTCTCTTAGAGTTAGTAGCCCCTTGTTGTCCCTATATCATGGATTGATGATAACGGGGAGCAAAAGAAGAGGCATTTGCCTCATTCTTGCAGAAAGTTAATGGTTTTCCTACAGAAATCTGATGATCAACATAAACTTTGGAGCATAAAAACTATTAATATTCACATACAGCACAATTTCTGACTAAAATGGTCTGACAGATCAGCATAGGTGGGACTTATTGGGGTAGATTGCAGGGTGATAAAGAAATTTAATTTTATCTCATTTTATTCTATTTTATATACTGTGACAGGGTCTTATTTTCTTTTGACCCCTGAAATAAGCATTTGGCCTTATTTTCGGGGAAGTCTTATTATGCAGGATGTGCAGGAGGCGACGAGCATGGTTACCTCATGGCTGCAGCTGTGTTGCAATATTTTCAGGGAGGGCTTATTTTAGTGCATGCGCTTAAAAGCCTGATTGAGCTTATTATCCGGGGAGGTCTTATTTTCAGGAAAACAATGTATTTATGTATTAAATTACTGTATTTTTATCCTATAACTATTGCATTTTGCCCTACTCTCATATTAAATTGTTTGTTGAGAATTTTATTGGTAATATGTGTTTGAACCTGAATGTTGATATGGCCTAAAGGCTAATCAATACATCAATAAAAAATAACATTATGCCAGGGTATACAGTATATCCAGATTATACAGCACATTCATGTAAACCAATTTACATCATAATGTTAATGTTACATTTACTGATCTACCTCCACTGAAACTAAATGCTGAATAATGTTACTATCCTGAAATTTATCACAGGTAAAAATGAAATGTACATGTAATCAAATCACATCAAAAAAATATCATGGAATATGTAGGGTTTTGGAAAATATTGAAGGTTGGACTCTTAAACATCCATAAAACTGTTCCTTTCTGAATGGCACTTGTTTATTCGTAGTGAGGGTTAGATTGAATGTATCCATCTCTTTATGAACTATGTAAAGGGAGATAAATTAATCAATTCTTTTTATTAGGTCTCATACTCACATAAAGGAAAAGATTGACTGAGTCATAAAAAATATTCAAAGGATTAATGGTACTTTAAAATACAGGGTAACACCTCTTGGATGAAGAGACTACCAAAAAAAATGCCTGTTGCTAAGAAACGAAAACTACAATGTGTGTGTTAATGTATTTTCTATTAAATAAAGAGGTTGATTAATGCATAGACACACTGGATAATGAACCATGCAACATCTGTTTCACATCATTCTTAGAACAGCCTTGTGGTTTTTTTTTTTTGGAGAACTCCCTTTATTTTAATAAATTAAATTTCTTCTTCATGATGATGATGATGATGATGATGATGATGATAATAGGCATCAGCTCATGATAGACAACATGTAGACTCCCCCCCATTTCTGTAATAGTATCCTCATTTGGCTAAATGTGAACAAATTAAGAATTCTATGTTTGTGCTGGCTGTGTGTAGGCTAGTTTACATAGCCAAAAAACAAATGGGAGAAAATAATGCTCAAATAGCCAAAATGTATTGCGTCAAAGAGGATCACATAAAAGCCATGCCTTCAATATAGTGTACTGTAGCATGACAACTGATATTTCATAATTTATTCAGCTATCCATCTAGGGGAAACATGTTTTCAACATATCCAAAACTGATGAGATTAACTGATTTTCTTTTTTAGTAGTAGCCATTCTGTACAAATAGTCCTTGATTTACCACTATTCATTTAGTGACCATTTGAAGTTACAACAGCACTGAAAAAAGTAACATGAATATTTATCACATTTATGAGAATTGCAGCATCCCTTGGTCACATAAACAAAATTTGGCTGCTTGGCAACTGGCATGTATTTATGACACCTGCAATGTCCTGGGTCAGGGGTGTCAAACTCCAGGCTGTGAGCTGGATCTGGCTCACATGATGCTTAGATCTGGCCCGTGGGTCCACCCTGGAAACAGCAAAGGACTGGCCTGTGATGCCTCTGCCAGAAAAAAGGAGCTACAAGGGGCACAGGCAAAGGGTTGCAGGAGGCCGTTGCAGCTGAAAACAGCTCACTAGGTCCACGGGTGGTCCTCTGAGCTCCGTTTTTGCTGGCAAAGGGTTTCAGGAAGCTGTTGAAGGCATAAACAGAGTGCAGGAGCCCATATTTTCTGGCAGAGCACTTGGGCCACCAAGGTGCCCCTGACACGAGTGACATTGATCTGGCCATGCCCATCCTGGCCTCCCAAAGTCAAACACAACCCTGATGCAGCCCACAATGCAATTGAGTTTGACACACCTATCCTGGGTGGTTATGTGATCATTGTTTGTGACCTTTTGACACAAAGTCAGTGGGAATCCAGATTCACTTAACAACCATGTCACCAACATAACAACTGCAGTGATTCATTTAAAAACTCACTTAACCCTGTTTTCCTTAGTAACAGAAATGTTGGGCTCAATTGTGGTGATAAGTCAAGGACTAACTGTAAAAGGCAGTCAACTGCTAACATGGAACATCAGAAGAATAACCAGAAGTATTGACAGATTATTAAAGAATATTTTTTCTTGATATTTTCTAAAGAGTTTTTAAAAATGCACAATAAAGGATAGATAGAATTGGGATAGTGGATTTATTGATTTATTAAATTTCCATGCTGCCCATCTCTCCAATAAAGTCACTCTGGACAGTTTATAAAGAGGATTAAAAGATTAAAGTGTTGGACCAGGAATAAGGAGATCCAGATTCAAATTTCCCCCTCTATTTCCGGATGATTTGGGGCCGATCTCTCATTGTCTGCATATCCTATTTAACAAGAATATGATTGTAGGAAAAATCGGAGAATGGAATGCTAGGTATGCTGCCTTAAACTTCTAGGAGAACAATGGAATGTAGAACTAACTCAATAGATACACAGAATATAAACCGAGTAATTCCAGTTCTGAATATTGAGAATAGTGTATAATGTAAAAAGTTACAGCCTGAATATACTGCCCCACCCACTAAATCAAGAGCAAATGCTGTCTAGATAGGAGACCAGGAACACACTTGTTTAATGCCATGAACTTGTTTTCATATAAAGTTAGATAATAGGTTTGATAGGCAGAAGTATCCCCTGGAAATTGTTTTTGTATGCAGACTGCTTCTCATCAGCAAATTATTATTCCTTTCTAACAATTTTGTTGGGCAATTTTCACATAAGGGTGAGTTGAAACAAATGCCTCTTTAGCGTGATATGTAATTACAGGGTAGACATTTTCCAGGTAGCTGATGTTTTGAGATGTCACACCAAGCTGACAGGCTTAAGCACAGAAAAGAAGAGCTGGAATTAATTGCTTAGAAATTAAGCACTTGAAAACACTTTGCCTTGTCCTAAACTTTGATTGGGATTAATACACAATCTTATCCACTACTGTTGAGTTTACCAATGATTAGTGATAACAGTTGAAGTATGAAAAGAAACAATCAATGAAGCACTTGAAGTATGAGTATTGGGGCTGTACTGTATTTATATGATTTCTTATGCATGCATAAGGAACAAAATATATTTCTTGGAATTAGTATGACGCCAAGGAGATTTTACATTATGTAAATTGTGGTCCTTACACAATCAGAACAAAAATACTGAAATCTCAAATGCAGTGCTATTGTTACAGATGTGGTCAGCATTTATGGCTTACCCTAATCTGGATTGCACAATATACTCAGTCATGTTTATTTTATTTTATTTTTTTTTAAATTTTGGTACAATGAAATCAGTCTTCATGGTTTCAAACCAAAAATTATAGATTGGTATGTTGTGTGAACCCCATCATTGTTGTCATTTATTTTACAAAGTGTGCCTATTCAAACTGTTTGAGTTTGGATGGAGCAGGACAGACTTTGGGTCAATCCTAAAATGACTTGAGTGGCTGAGAGGGTTTGGACCCTTAGGTTGAGGATATCGCCATCTATGGCAGGGCTGTCAAACTCCCAGTCTGTGCACCGGATGCATCTCATGCTGGACATGCCCACACCCAGTTTAACAAAGGGAGAAAAAGTCCCAATATGTCACATGACACTGCCGTGCCGATGTGAGTTTGATATCCCTGATCTATGGCCTTGGCTAGGGCTACCGCCCAGCCGAAAACAGAACTTGGGAGCCCATTTTCATTGGCAGAGTGTTTGGGCCACCAAAGGCCCCCCTGACATGAGTAATGTTGAGCTAGCCATTCCCTCGTTGGCCACGCTGACCCTGGTCTCCCAAGGTCAACCAGAACCCCAATGCGGCCCTTAAATGAAATTGAGTTTGACACCCCTGTTCTTGATGGAACTTCTGTGATGGTGTTAGTATTTTCCAGAAGTGAAAAAGAGAATTCAGTTGATGTCCAAATCTTTCCTATGTTACTGAAGCTAGCAGGTGGAACAAATATAATCTCTTATCATGTTAGTATTAGAACAGTGTTTTCATTTTATGAGTTTCTGTCTCGTCAATCTGTCCTTGAAGACCTACAAGATAATAGAAATCAGGACTTAATATTGAATAATCACATTTTCTCCTGCGGGATTTAAAACAATTTTCAAAGGTTAGACTATGTTCCTAACCCTAATCCCCTTTGTCTGCCTTTCTTTTTGTTTTCACTGTATTTTAGTTTGGTAACATTCAGATGTGAATTCTATTTGGTCCGTATACTTATGTGATAAAGTTTATTCAGAATACAACTAATTACAACAATTATACAGTTTGTCTTGTTTATTATCTTTCTTGTCAGAAAAATGCTTTCAAATATAAACAAGTCACTTAGCTCAATATTGTTTGATGTATCTGGCGGTCGCATGTATTGATAATTATAGGGAATGAAACTCAGCCAAGATCCAACCAAGATTTAAAGGTGATGTGCCTCAATGTGTAATTAATAATTCAAGTCTCAAAGATGAGAAGGTGAGCTTTGAACCAATTCAAGATTCAGTTGCATACATGATGTGACTCTAGGTGATAGCAAAAGCACTAGCACTAGCACTAGCAATAGCAGTTAGACTTATATACCGCTTCATAGGGCTTTCAGCCCTCTCTAAGCGGTTTACAGAGTCAGCATATCGCCCCCAACAACAATCCGGGTCCTCATTTTACCCACCTCGGAAGGATGGAAGGCTGAGTCAACCCTGAGCCGGTGAGATTTGAACAGCCGAACTGCAGAACTGCAGTCAGCTGAAGTAGCCTGCAGTGCTGCATTTAACCACTGCGCCACCTCGGCTCTATATGTTACTGAATGTTACCAAACTAAACTCTAGCAATAGTACTTAGACTTATATACTGCTTCATAGTGCTTTACAGCCCTCTCTAAGCAGTTTACAGAGTCAGCATATTACCTCCAGGAATCTGGGTCCTCATTTAACTGATCTTGAAAGGATGATAGGTTGAGTCAGGACCGAACTCTTGGCAATGGGCAGAGTTAGCCTGCAATACTGCACTCTAACCACTGTGCCACCAGGGCTCATGATAATTAGATGTCAAAATATCATCAGCTACCTCATTTTTTGCCAGCATGGGAGGAGAGATCATAGGTATTTAGAAGGATAGTCTCAATAGGCCAGGGTTCCAACTAACACCCCCAATGAAAGAAGACCCTGAAGCTTGAGTTTCCTCAAAGTTCCATTTTATTAGAGATGTCATATTGGCACATCTGGGAAAACCCAAATCTGAAAGTTTCCAGGTTTTCCCCACCCAAAAATAAGTTCAAGTCCCTGTCCAGCACCTCCATGTCCATCACATGATCCAATCAGGAACCATCCAAAACAGGAGATGCCTTCCAGTCACCTCATTGCAGCTGCAGGGCCAGATTACCTTGACTTTCTGAGAAAGAATGTTATTATAGCTATATATCACCCACACTATGTATAATACTCCCTCTCATTTTCCCACAGTAGAAAATGTGGCAGGCCTGAAGGCCCAATGTAAAAGATGGCTTCCAGATCTGACAACAATATTTCTTGTAATATGACACCTGTACTTCTTTCAGGGTAGATACAATATAGGGTAGACACAACTGAGGCATGATTCAAGTAGCACATAACACTAGAGAGATATCTCTGTATCTCTCCAGAACAGCCACTTACAAGCTAAAAGCCCATTAAAAAGTTGTGGTGAACAGTATAGAAACTGCTTTAAACATAATAAATGTTTTAAAAAGAAAACTCCTTAAAAAGGACTCTAAAAACCTAAGGTCCTTTAAAAATAACCTTTCATTAAAGATCCTCTTTATGGTCCTCATTACCACTTTCTCTTCTGGGTTGTCAAGTTTGTTGGAATAGCTTGCAGACAAGATTAGCTTATTTTGTTAATAAGCCACTATGTTTTGCAACAATGAAAAAGACCTGAGAAATACCTTGTTGTTATTATTGTTCCCATAATACCAAATAATCTTAAAGCCAATATGCTATACAGAATCATCTAATTGCAAGCGTACTGCCCCAGAACCATAGCTAACACTGAATTCACTCAATGCAAGAGAAAATAATTTAGACAATAGCAACAAATGCAGGATTTTTAAATAAAAATTGTGGAGTGGGAAGAATGAATGGAAAAACTGAAAGAGACAACTGAAAAACTGAAGACCGACTGGGCCTATTTTGAAAGAGTATACCACAGATCAGACAAACACAGTGAGAGTTAAAGAAAAAGGATAAAAGAATATGGATTTAAGGAATGGCAGAGGTTGAGAGAAGAAAGAGCAAGCAAGGTCTAAGAAAAAACAAATCTATGTTTCTCTTTCCCTTCAGACATCTCTGCTGAACTAATTCTGGCAGAGTGAGTCACAAACTTCAGAGCAGCATTTTTCCAGGCAGGTTTGCAGTGGAGATAACATTCACTGGCTGGCTACTCATGTCAGTTTTAGAAAGTCCATCACACCACACTTTCTCCCTTCAGCTTTAAGGAAGGCAAGCTTCCCTGGTGCCCGAGATTTTGCACAACCAGAAAGTCTACGGAATTTCAAGATTGCTTTCAAAGGCTCACAGTTGATATCATTTCAAAAAAAAAAAAGCATTCTGAAGTCTGAGTCCACCTCATCTCCATGAAATCACCCTTTCAGAGCTTAGCAAAACTCAAATGTTTACTGAAGCTGCTGCATATGAAAGAGATCCATTTTAAAAGCCAGGAAGAAGCCCTTGAAATTAAATTTAGTTCATTTAAAAACTGGGATAACATGTTTTTAAAGTAGTGGTGGACAAGCCGTAGCCTGTTGGCGGCAATGAGTCTTTGCGTAGCTTCTGGAACATTCTTCAATTTGGATGGCTGATATTTCAACAGTGCAGCTGGGATATACCTTGTCCGGTAACTTTGCCCTGGAGTTTTGAAAAACAAATTTCTAACCCTTTCAGATGTGAGCTTAATTTTTCATTTGGTAAACAGGTTTTATTTTACAAAAGTGTCTTCTTGATTCCACCCACATTTGTGCCACAATCCCACCCATCGGTGGAATCTTGCCTCCCACCCATCAGTCGATTGACAAAACTTCGGTTTTACTCTTGAATCACAACATATCCCCATCCCTCTTTCAATTATTAACTTCCTAAAAGGCTGGACCAGCTTGAAGGAGAGAATTATACTGGGGAGGCATTTATCTCATCAAGTCACAGGAGCAAGGTTGCTGATCTTGGCAAAATACTTTGTGTGGCTCTCTGACAGCCTCTTTTGGCACAGCCAATAGTTGGAAGTCACATCTGTAGAAAGCCTGTTTTGGCTCTTGGATGTGCTAGACGAGGAAGCAGTAGTTGGAGCTGGATGTAAAGCAAAACAACATGGCAACTTCACTTCAGTCTGAAGACATGGGAGTTTTCATTGCTTTGTGAAGCAGCTTTGAAGGATGCTTCACTCAAAACAACATCAAATTGAACCAATTCATCTTTGAAGCTTTGCCCTGGTCTAGAGGAGAAATAATTATTTAAGCGAGCTTTTCCAAGCTAATGTTCTCTGGGTATGTTTGATTGCACTCCCACCTATGATTTTCTGGAGTGGAAAAAGTCCAAATCAGAAAATGAACAAATCTTAAAATGCTTTGTCATTGTTTGGATACCAAGTTCAATCTTTTTCATCTCCCTACCAAATCAATCTTCAAGAAAAAAGAAAAACAGAAGGTTAGAATAGCAGGTAATTTGATATTTTTAAATGATCTCAGATAATAGCTTATTCATGAAAGAATGCTGCTGTTCCATTATTGAATAGTTTAATTGGAATCCTTTCCTGGAATAAAAAGACCGGTGGCTTACCTGAATGGTTATTCTCAGGGCACTGCGAGGAGAGTCCAAGGGTGGGTTAACACAGTCTATCTGCCCTAGGACTGAATGAGTTTTTTCTCTTGGCCATGCCTCCCTTTGCCTCCATTATTCAGTTTAAAAAACGAGGAACCACCGAAGGAAGCCCATACACAGTCACATCCAGTTATCACCCTCGCATCCGCGAGGACCTGGGACAGAATTGGACTCTCCTCGCAGCGCCATGAGAATGACCATTCAGGTAAGCCAACGATCTTTCTCCAGTGTGCTGCTTGGAGAGTCCAAGCATGGGACATGCCCAAGCTATATTGTCCCCGGGTGGGAAGAAACTTGAGTCTCCGGAGCCTCCACAACCTTCTGTAGAACCCTTCGTCCAAAGGAGGCTTCGGCTGAGGCAAGGAATGCTGCTGCTGCTGCCTGCCGCGTGACCCAAAGGAACCCCTGTCCTGATTCCTATCTTCACCCTGGGAATAGGGTCTCTGATAGGCAGAAGAAGTGGATGGCTGGTTGGCGTCTGGGGCCTGAAAGGACTGCTTCCGAAAGGAACCAGAACCTTTGCGCTCACCCTTCTTCAAGGTGGCCAGAAGAATCTTACATTTGTCCTTCGTCTCGATGACAAACTTGTCCAGGGCGTCCCCAAAAAACTGCCCCCTTTAAATGGGGTGGCCTTCATGTCGGTTGCCAGTGATGAAGCCACAGTAGATGACGTGAAGTGACATTGGATGCCAATGCCCTAGAGGCAAATTTTGGAGCATTCAATGAGGCATCCGCCAAGTATTCCACAGCCGTAATGATCTTACTGAGGTCATGCTTCCACCGGGATCCCCTGGTGGGAGGCCTAGCCCTCAGCTGCCTGAGCCAAAGAAGGGACGCCCTGATGAAGATAGAGGCCAAGGTGGATGCCCTGATAGCCCAGGCAACCACCTGGTGCGTCTTATGGCAGGCCTTCTCAGAACGCTTATCTTCCACCTTTAGACCTTCCAGAAGGTCAGCTGGCAGGTTTGAGGTCGATGTTAAGGAAACCACCGACGCATTTTCAGCACATCCTCCATCTTACTCTCCACAGAATAAAGGGATTTATCCCCTCCGCTATGATTAGTCAAGGTACCAGGCTGAAGCCACTGTCTCTGGACCACGTCCAAAAACAGATCTGGAACTGGAATTAGCTCCTGAGTGGGAGCGGCCTCCTTGAACAAACCCTCCTTGGGATCCTTGGTAGAGGAGGATGCAGCAGCCGTAACCTTAGGGGTAGAACCTAATTCGGTAGCTGCCTTGGCCTTATGCAACATGGACTTAAATATGGTTGGTTTGAACAATCCAGTAAAGGCTGGCTTGTCGGGAGGCAATTCTCATCCTTCGAGAATTCAAAACTTCCAGCCTCATCCTCATCCTGCCAGACCGAGTCCTCCGTGGTGACCGAAGTGCCCGGAGAGGCTGAAGCCTGAGCCTGAGCAGAACTCGAAGTTCGCTTAGACCTGGGGGTCCCAGACGCCCCCGTTTCCCTGTGCTTAATGCCTTCAGTGATCCCTTGCAATATGGCAATGGAGATGACCTCCCTCATCTTCGCAGATAAGGCTGAGCCTTCATCCTCCCTACAGCGAGGCCTAGCTGGACCAGGCCCACCCCTACACCTCTCTGAGCTGGATCTCTCTTCAGCAGGAAGGATACCTTGCAAGGGCCCCAGCTCCTTCCTGATAGAGGAGCTTGGGGAATCAGGGTAACCCCAGGATGCCTCTGGGGAATCACCCCCAGATCCTTCGTCCATCAGGGAAGGGGACCTGCTGCCCTGGAAGGAGTGGGAGTCCTGCATTTCCCTATGCCAGGTGGGTGAGCCCACCTCATGGCCTACAGACACCGGAGACCCATGTGGTTGTGGGGCCTTAACCTCAACAGGCCCTGCAAGTCAGGAACCCTCCCTGGCCCTGTCACCAGTCCCAGAGGTCCCTGAGGAGGCCTTCCTACAGGTGCCCTTCCCTCCTTTACTTTACAGGCCTGGCTGTCACCCCTGGCAGTAGTCTGCAGCTGAGTGGCTTAACAAGGTCCTCTTCCTCACTCCGATGGCACACAACTGCTCTCTCCGTCCACGTGGCTTAACCAAAATGGCGGCTGATGCATGCGCAGCTGCAAGCGAAAGCGCGTGAACTACAAAAATGGCCGCCCCTCTCCCGGGCAAGAGGAACACCACTGACCTTGCCGGAGCGCCCAAGCTCACCGCGCAAGTTTGCGTCGGCCCGGTGGGGAGCAGCGCCAATTGGGAAGCCTCCCACTGTCCCCTCTCTCACCAGCCCTTGCCGGACAAGCAACCTCTCATTCCTGCTCGCATGCGACCAGCGGGCAAAGAAGCAGCCTGGAGTCCACTCAGCAAACAAACTACCTCTAAGTCGATCTTCCAATCCTCATAGAACACGTGAAAGAAAAAACTGAAGCAAAACCTAATCTCAGCTAAAATTCAACCAATTTAGACTATATAGTTAACGTGGGGAGTCCAGTTATCTGTTCTAGGACTGGAGCGCTCCCCAGAACAGTCCAAATGGGTGGACTGTATTTTTTAAAACTGAATAATGAAGGCAAAGGGAGGTGTGGCCAAAAAAAATAAACTCACTCAGTCCTAGGGCAGATAGACTGTGTTAACCCATGCTTGGACTCTCCAAGCAGCGCACTGGAGAACAGAATGCATTCCCTGTTTGTTTGGTTTAAATCTATCTATCTTTCTTTCTTTCTTTCCTTCCTTCCTTCCTTCCTTTTTTTCTTTCTTTTTTCTTTCCTTTCTTCTTTCCTTTTCTCTTTCTTTCTTTCTTTCCCTCCCCCTCTCTTGTGTGTCAGTAACATCTGCAGTACCCACGGCTGTTCTAATGCAAATCTAATTCTCATCTCATTTAGCTACTGTCTCAATCGGAAAACAATACCTAGTGGGAGTGATGATTAAATAGTAACAGCAGAGATATAACAAGCCTGGATAAATGAAATAAATTGCAGGGAACATATTAAAGGCAAGGCTTCTGGCATTATCTTCTCACAGTCTTAAAGAATGCTACCTGTGCCTTTATTCCTTAATCTCTTGTAATTATGGTCATCCCATAAGGTATGGGGAGAATAAAATCATGATAAAATATATCTTCGTTTTTTTCATTAAAAAAGAGCTTCCCCTGCAAATCATTAATTCTTTTTATGAAAGAGGAATTAGAAGAAGCTATTTAACATGGCAGGAGAATGGATATATCAATACAATACCCAACCATAGGAATTGGAAGAATTTTATTTGTTGAGGATTTTAAAATTCAAACATTTTGCATTATTTTGTGCCACTGAATCATAGTGCACAATGGAGATATCAAAGACACCAAAGGTTTTAATTTCAAGTTAATCAAGAGCTCCCAAGGACCAAATCAAGCTTCTTTAGCTATGTATGTTGATATACCTTTCTAGTTGTTTCTGGCACAATCAATTCATTAAAAAGCAGTGGTTTCATTTTTACAATCATCTAGAACATTTTCTGGACAACTTTCTACACATTTCAGTTCTTCCAGCATTATTCATATGTGTTTCTCTTCTCCACACTGCCTTCTCCTTTATCAGCAAGCACACCTGCATTGATAAAACATTGCAACATAAGAGGAAAAAAAAATAAAAAAATAAAAACAATCCTATATTGATCAAATGTTTGTGTTTCAATATTCTTTAGATGAACAATGCATAGTATTATCTTTTGACGTTCTGTAAAGAGTCATAGCCATAGTGGACCAGACATGAATATGCTAATACCACCAGAAGGGGACAAGGGACATCTTTCAATGCTTTTCTCTTTTGTTATTCGTTTATATTTCTGTATCACCCTAACTATCCAAGGGAATTTACATAATGGAAAGCCCTCAAAACATCAAGGGGTAATAATCAGGGGTGAGCTTCAAAAATTTCAGCAACAGGTTCTCTGCCTGGTTGCTAGGTGGGCATAACCATGGTGGGTTTGGTCTAGTTGGCCTCCTGCACCACGACGGGGATGGGTGAGTTATTTTCACCTTCCCAGGCTCTGTAGGCTTTCCTTGAGCTCTGGGGAGGGCAAAAACTGTCTTCCCAGGCTCCGGAGACCCCCAGAGGCAGGAAATGGGCCCGGAACTTCTGGAACTTCCAGGAGGCCTGTTTTCCCCCCTCCCTGAGCCTCCACATAGGCCCTGCACTTACCTCGCATCCAAAATGGGACACATGGAGACTCCTGAGAGTGGCAGGGTGGGGTGAGAAGTGTGGGGAAGGAGGGACCAGCCAGGGGTGGGATTTGGAAGTTCTCCAAACCGGCCGTAACATTAGCTATGGGTTCTCCTGAACTTCTCCCAAACCCAGGTGAACTCGTGGGAGCTCACCTCTGGTAATAATCCTAATTATCCACAATCCACCTCAAAAACCTGTTGGAGCAAGTTGGTTGCCATTGCTTAATGAAAGAAGGAAAAATCTCTTAATCTCAAGAGGCAGGTTATTCCATAATGTGAGGCTACCACTAAGAAAGTGCTCCCTTGGGTACTCATTCATTTCACCTTATATAGAATGGAAATACAGGGAAGATCCCAAACTCATAGGAGTCTTGTTGGAAAGGGTGGTCTTGTAAGGACATAAGGCTGAAGCCTTGTAGGACTTTCTAAAGTATTGAGCCAAGTAATCATGGAACAAAGAGATGTTTCAAATCAGATTGGAATCAAAGGTCAGTTTTTACAACAGAATGGGGTTGTTGTTTTTTTAAAGGGTTCCTGAGCTTCTGTTTTTAGACTACTTGGTCAGTCTAGGAATAGAATGTTGGGCAATGTATGTTCTACCTTCTTCTCTTCAAGCAAAAGGTCTGATTCTCTGACTTCAAGAAAACACCCAACCCCTTCAGGAATTTGCTTCAATACATGCAGAACTCCAAACAGGCAGACAAAGATGATGTCCATGCACTCCTGCCCCATTTTCCCTACAGTCAGTGAAAGCTCTCAAGAAGAAAAAGAATCCACCTGAATGTGAGAATAGCTGTCAATGCAATCTGGAATTCTTTAGAATTCTTTAGAAACTTACTCAAGCCCTCCTTCATATAGCCACAGACACATTAAGTGAAACTGATTACACCCTCACTTTAGACCTACCTAAATGCATGGAGGATGAAAAAGGTTGGGACCAGAGGTTGTTTGCTCCTGGTTCAGCCAAACCAATAGTGGAATTCAGCCCTGAGTTGCAGAACCAGCAGTGACCCAGGCTAGCCATGCCCCCAAACCGGTTCCCTGATACCTTATGCCATTGCCGGCATGTTTCTGTGCCTGCGCAGAAACATTTTTAGTCAACTGCGCATGCGCCAGCAAATTACATGTGCACAGCAAACTGCTACCGACCAGTATAGGAACCCACCCCTGATTGGGGCAGATGTGGACTGTTTTCTCCACACTGATCTAAAGATTTTGAGGAAAAAAACTCCCCGACTTTCCTAGTGCAAATTTTATTTCAGTGTCCTTATACTGTAGCTTATGATAAGGGAGAGAGTATAAAAATGAATCAAAACAAATGTTTATCTCCAGCACTGTTGACACAAGGCAAAATCCATTCTCAGTTCCTTCATGTGGTACTAATCAGATGCGGAGTGAGTTATTGTTTTATAACCAACAACCAGCAATGAAAGCATCATGGTTGTTCATAGAGATCTATCTTTCAACATTATGTGTCCATGTGTATGAGGAAGTCATTTTAAGCTAAAGCATATAAGGTGGTTTTATGCGGTAAGGCTCCTGATTCACTTTGATGAAAAAGGGGGAAAAAAGTATAAATATGTATATCCAACAGAAATGTATAGAAACCAACACTATACTTTAAAATGAGTTGGTAAACTGTTACATATGCTGGAATTTCTACCTGTTCTTCAGATGCCTTAAATATTAAAAAAGCTACATGAAAAACATTATATGAATTGGGATGAGGCCTCAGTTTGCTCATTGCCCTCAATCAGTATTGGGTTCCTACCGGTTCGGACTGCTTTGGCCAAACCGGTAGTAGTTTGGCAGCCTGGGTCGCTGGTACTGGCAGTGATCCAGGCCTGCCACGCCCCTGGACAGGTTCTATGGGCAGCACCATAACAGCTCCCATCTTGTTTTTTTGCTTCTTTGCATGCACACAGCAATTTTTATTGCACTACGCATGCACACACAGTGTGCAGTGCATCAAGCGTGCCTACCTGCACAGCCATGAGTGAACCAGCAGTAGTGACTGCTGGAATCTGCCCCTGCCCTCAATGGAATCAAGACTGAATTTGCCCATTGCTATAGGGAATAAAAGGAGGGGGAAGTTATCCAGTGATTAAGGCACCAGGCTAGAAAGTGGGAGACCATGAGTTCTAGTCCTGCCTTAGCCATAAAAGCCATGGGTGATTTTAGACCAGTTGTTCTCTCTCAGCCAACCCATTTCACAGGGTTGTGATTGTGGAGAAAATAAGAGAAGGATATATTTGTTGGATGTTACAACCTTGAGTTATTTCTAAAACTAATAAAGGAAGGATACAAATAATGAGAAAACAATTAAAATAAAAGAGATATATAGATGTGCCTATTCCATGGATACAATATACACATACTGTATATACTTTATTTGGAGACATTCTGGAATGATTTATTAAAGTGCTGTCCACCAATCCCCGATCTAGCGAAAAATAGGCCAGCATAAATTAAGATATTTTTAATTTATTTTAAATAATTACACAGAATTGTTACATTATCCTGCAGAGAGTTGTCCTGCGGTGAGTTGGCTGTGGTGAGTTGTCCTGTAGCAAGTTGGCCATGATGAGTTGGCTGTGATGAGTTGGCCATGATGAGTTGGCCCTGGTGAATTAGCCACGGCAAGTTGACAAAGTGGGAAATTGTCCCATTCCCTTACAAGTGTGCCAAACCAGACTATCATATAGAGACTACACTGAAGCGGCTGCCACTTATTACCCTGGAGCTATATTAAACAGAGTGGGCTGATGTATAAAAGGAATCTTGACATCCGTTCCAGTGAATTCTCTAGGTCTTTTGATCCCAGCATTTGCACAAACATACCAGATGTCTGTCAAATCCCAACCTGTTGATCATAATAATATCAATCCTTAACCTATCAAAGAAGCTCCTTTCTCTGTTTCTCTTTTGATATCCATACTATTTTTCCCTTTCAAGATTAGGCAAAGGCCTGCGTTGCTTCACTGGACTCCCTATGGAAAGCGCCTGATGATGAATTGAAATTTATGCACTGCAGAAAATACCTGCTTATGAATTCATGCCACTTCACTACTCCAAAGCAGATTTCTTTCCCCGATGCCTATAAATCTGATGACAAAACAGAGATTTAAAATGGGGAGGGGAAAACATTTTAAACCACAACAGCTACAGTCAATCTGTTTAGGTGTCTGTAACTAGAAATAATTCTCTGATGAATACTTTTTACACTACAGGAACAGAGAAAGAGAAGAGAGGGAAAGTGGTTTCCCTAGGAACGAGGACAAACTGTGCGTGCAAAAATTCCCAGAACAGATCTTTGTCGCTCCTCCTTTTGCAATAAAGTGTTCTGTTCAGGTTAGTGTCTCCCAGGGAGAACGATATGTCTTGTAGCTGGTTCAAAGTTGTCAAATGGCCTGAAATAGAGACAACATGCGAAAAATGCTAGCAGGGACCAGTTCACGGGCAAAGCTGCCAATGCAACCTTATTGCTCTAAATGATGCTACGTTCAATCATCTATTGATTTTATCACATCACTTTGAAATATTTGATTATGTCTGTTTACTGTGCACAAAATGAGCTGTACCACAAGCATAAATATGAGTAATTTGGTAATTCGGCAGAAAAAAAATTGACAGCAGTCACCTCGTATAACTGAGAGAAAGGCAAGAAACTGACATGGCTCCCATGAGAGGATCTCCTCCAGGAAAAAAATAAATAAACATTTTTACATCAAATAGAATGCAAGTGATACGAAATATTCAAAAGCTTGAAACAGAAAGCAAGAAGCTTTATTTCCCTGCTGCTTGCTAGCTAACCATCCATGTCTGCAGGTCCTTATTGAGTTTCTGGGAAAAGGAAAGATAGTGAGATTGCCCACTTGCACTCTGGACACCTGTCCCTCAAGAGTGGACTGCAGGAACTTAGAATTTTGCCATTCGCTTGTCGGTTGAATAACTGGAAGTTGTGGGATTTCAACCATATGTAGCCTATATGGACACGTTGTTCGCAAGAGCCTTATTTTCTTAACCATTTTTGAATAGAATTAATTTACACCAAAGGAGAGATTTTTTTGAGTAGCAGGATAGGATTCCATCTCGGCAGTAATTATTATTATCTTTCGGATTACAAAGGAATAAAGAAAGAAAAAAGGTCTTTAAAGACTTTACAACTTTTGGCCAAAAGCTTAATAATGAAATGTTAAAAAGTTTAAAATGAATAAAGGGGGAGTTATTTTAAAAGTGTATTTCAAATTGTGTGATTGTGACAGTGATGTGCAGTCAGGGGAGGCAGGAGAGGCAGAGCCTCACCACTGTCATCATGAAAAGAAAAGAAAATTAAAAGGAAAAAGGCTGAGGTAGTTGCTGCCAGAGTCACAGTGGATGACTCTGCTTAGTGCTTAACTGTTTAAAAAAGCCTCTAAAAAGTACCCTCTACAGGAGGAGGTGGGAGAACCACATGCCTCATTTAGTCTATCTTTATGATCACTCGAGCAGAGTTAAGCAAGGGTTAAAAGCTGAAAAATTCCTTATGTAGATGAGGCGCTTGATTCTCTCGCATCTTCGCGTAGAGGGCACTTTTTTAGAGGCTTTTTAAACAATTAAGCAGAGTCATCCATTGGGGACTCTGCCAGCAGCTAATCCAGCCTGACCTCAGCAGCTCTTGCCTTTTTCCTTTTACATTTTTACATTTTCATCATGGCAGACAAGAGAAGAGTTGAATCCTCTGTGAAACAGCTGGAAAAGGTATGTGGGTCGGAGGGAGGGGCAGGAATTCAAAATTAATGTAATTTGTAACTAATTGTATTATTGTAAGTAATGTGTGTATGTGTGTGTGTGTGTGTTTTACCCACCTCTGCTGGCGCATGGGCTGGCACTTTTTTTTATGTCGTGCAAGGCGGCAGGGCTTTTGGACATGGCAGCAGGCCAGGGCTTTTGGTCATAGCGGCAAGGCAGCTTTTGCCTTTAGCGCTGGGGCAGCAGGGCGGCTTTGGTTCTATCCAGCATTAATTCTTTGAAGCTTTCCATAGGTCCTCTCTGCTTTTAAAGTCTTCCATTGGTCTAAGGAAGTTTTTCCTCTATGGTGGACACAGCGCCGGGGCATCCAAAAGCCTCTATGGCGAACACAGTGCCGAGACTTTTGGACGTCCAAAAGCTGCGGTGCTGTGTCCGCCATTAGAGGCGGGATGCATCCTGCTTCTATGGCGGATATAGCGCCGGAGGGCCAAAAGCCTCTTTCCTGAAAGTGTCCCTATGGTGGACACAGCAGCGGGGCGTCCGAAAGGAGTGGAGGGCGAGGGAGGCTCCCGCGGGGCGCCGCTGAGCCAGGAGCACTGCTGCACGGCTGCTGTACTCGCTCCTTCTGCAGGCGGCGGCATCTGCACTCTGCTTGGGCTGGGCAACCATGATGTTGGAGGTGCAGCTCAGCCCCCATGGGGAAGCGGATGTGGGGGCGCCACTGGGCTTCGCCTGCCATCTGCAGGACACCAGCAGCTTTGGGCCAGGGGGCGCCAGCAAGCACGCTCTCAAACTGCCCCAGATCAGATGCAGCAAGTGTAGTAAGAGAGATGGGGAAGGAGGGAGGGAGGATGAGATGACCCCCCCACAATGGCCCCTCTGCAACTTTGCCAGCAAGGGGGGGGGCTTGAGACTGCCCCCTCCTCTCCTCCTGCAGGACCCCTCTATGTCAGAAACAGCGGTGGGGCGTCCAAACGCCCTGCCACTGTGTCCGACATTGGGTGGCTTTTGCCCGCTTGCCTCACCAGCCATAAATCTCATCGCATGCCACTGGATTGTGAACACATTAGAATTAAATTAGAAAATTTACCTTCCTGGGAATTTTTGTTGTTAATTATTAAAGAGTGAAGACAATTGGTGCATTTTATAAATGAAAGCAAAGTATTGTTTTATAAACAAAGAGAGATTAATAGTTAATTTTTATGAAAATTGGTGTCTGATGGAAGATTGGAATAATCTCCCCACAACTGGACAGAACTTTGAGAAAAAACATTAAAATCATTCAAGGCAAATGACCAAAAGTTTTTTATTATCTGATGGACAATTTAGGACTGATTGTTATACTGACAGAAAAATGATACTTCAAAAGAGTATACATATTTTTATGAAAGTCATAGCTCCTTTTCAAGAATAAATATGATTTAGATTTCAGAGGACCTGGCTACTAATGTTCTAAAATAGACTTTTTAATTTCATAATCCTGTGAGTTTGGTTTATAAAAGAAAATCTAGTTCTTTTAAATGGAGACTAAGTGAAATGTTGCTATAGAATGAAACAATAGCGAAGAACTGTTAAAAGAAATTAAAACAATTTTCTTTACATAATGCAGGTAAAGGTACTTTTCTAAGAATGGTTTGGGATGCAAGTAAATCTTTTATTAAGGGTTATATTATATAACATCATAGTAAGCTTTAAAAGAAGAAGTGAGAACACAAGCTATTTTGGATGAAATAAAGAGGAAAAATAAGTTTGTGAACAAGTGGCTAGCAGATAAATTACAAAAGGAAAAGGAAAGGAGAATTGTATTGAAATTAAAGAGGGGCCATGCAAAAAGTGCTCCATTAATACTTTTCCAATATATTTAAAGGAAGTAACATCTCACTAGCAAAATATATGACTATTTAAGAAACAAAATGTACTTAGTATTACAATGGAAAAGAGACAGGCTATAAAAAGACCTATAATAATAACAAAAGTTTTTGAAGCTATAACAAAAAATTAAACCAGAAAGTGCTTGGACCAGAAGGATTATATGGTTTTTGTTACAAATGTTTTGAAGGCAAACACATTGAACTCCATTCTATGGGGAGGAAAGATGTCAGAGTCTTGGAAAGAGGCCAATGTGGCCCTAATAACTAAAGTGGTCCAAGATTTGTCTTTAACAAGAAACTATAAGCCAATATCCTTATTGAATAATAAGATATTCACAAGCATTTTAGCTGATACATTGAAAATAATTTCCTAAGAATTATTCATGAGAATCAATGTGGGTTTTGGACAATGTTAGAATGTGCTGGACCTTTTGAAACATTTGGAGAACTTAATAGAAAACAAGTTGCATTGATTTTTCTTAGATGCAAAGAAAGCCTTTGACAATTTGAACTGGGCTTATTGTTCAATGTTTTGGAAGATAGGAATTTTGGAAAGAACGTTATAAAATGGGCAAGACTGATTTACACTTCACAGAGAGTGCAAATAATTGTTAATGAAGATCTAACAAAACCCTGTGAGATACAGAATGGCTTGCTACTGAGGAATGAGATTTATTGCAAGATGTGAAAATAAAAAAGGAGAATAAAAATCTTGAGAGAAGCCAGTAGAGACAGATGTCCTGTTGGTCCTGGTTGATGTTACCAGCCATATCTCTTGAGAGTCACGAGACAACAACATATTCAGACTACAGATAGCCCTCAACTTACAACAGTTCATTTAGTGACCATTCAAAATTACAAAGGCACTGAAAAAAGTGACTTAGGAAAGTTGTTCACACTTACGACCATTGCAGCATTCCCATGGTCAGAAGAACAAAATTAAAACACTTGGCAACTGACTCATATTTATGATGGTTACAGTGTCCCAGGGTTATGTGATTACCTTTTGCGACCTCCTTACAAGCAAAGTCTGATTCACTTAACAACCACTTAGTAACTTGAGTCGTGGTGGCACAGTGGTTAGAATGTGGTACTGCAGGATACTTCTGCTGACTGCTGGCTGCCTGCAATTTGACAGTTCAAATCTCACCATGATCAAGGTTGACTCAGTCTTCCATCCTTCCGAGGTGGGTAAAATGAGGACCCAGATTGTTGGGGGAAATATGCTGACTCTGTAAACTGCTTAGAGGGGGCTGTAAACCACTGTGAAGCAGTATATAAGTCTAAGTGATATTGCTTTTAATAACTGCAGTGATTCACTTAACAACTGTGGCAAGAAAGGTCATAAAACAGGGCAAAATTCATAACAAATGTTTCACTTAGCAACAGAAATTTTAGGGTCAATTATGGTCAGAAGTCAAGGACTTCTTGTATTTTGACTGAAATTAATGCTGCAGTGCTCTCGTGCCACGAACTGTCCAGTAATTCCTGGAAAAGAGCATTTCCTCCTTCTAATCATTTTCTACCAGCAAGCAAGGAGGTAATCATCTTTGGCAAAAGCTCCATTGATGGCTTGGGCTTGCTGCTACAAGACCTTCCAATTCTATTACTGCCTCTCCCAGGAGAATCAAAAGGAAGACGTTGACAGGCAAAATCCAGCAAAAGTCCTTTTTGGATTGTGATTGATTGCAGATTGAGGTTGTTGCCTAAGGGGAGCTGAGTTGGATGTTTCCATCCGGTGACCTCATAGAGCTACAAATCATGATAGGCAAGCAATCAGTCACTAAGTAGGACAGAGCCACTACTGAATGGGAAGAGTTCTATCCAGAATTTGTCAGAGTGCAAGCTAATTATCCTGCTGCTAAATTGTCCAGATTGTCCTCATCAAGAGAGATTGTGTCTCATAGTTTTTTTTCTCTCTCTGCAGAGTTCTCCTATAGAAGAATTTCATGACTTTGATCAGAGCTTCTCAAAGAGCAGGGAGTTATATAAATTCTTGGGGGGAAAATATGGAGCCATGGAGTATTGATTATCATCATTCTTTGCAGTTTAAAAGTATGTGCTGTTCTCACAATGAATAAGATTTATTTATTTTTAAGTCTCAACTTTTCCTTTGGCAGCTGCAGTTGGTAAAAATTTATATATATATACATATATTTCATTTTGCACCTGCAGGTTTATTTTTTCTCTTTTAGCGCAATCTTTAAGTTACATTTGGAAAGATGCATGACTATGTGCCTAGTCTGCTTCATTTAGAAGAATAGCTAGACTCTGCTATTAATCTGCGCCCCAGCTTTCACTTTTAATACTAGTATGTTGAATGTTAGTGGCTTAGCTGGTTTTTGAAGCTCACATTAACAGTTTTTAGAGTAAGTGTCTCTTCAACCATGCAGACAACTAGCAGGTATGAGCTGAAGTTGCTTTTGGATTTTTTTCTTGCAAATCTCTTCTTTTTAAGATCTAGCTTTATTTTATTTATTTATTTTTGATATTCATTGATCCATCATTTGTTTGTTTGTTATGCATCTTACAAAATACAATTGTTTGATCTTGTTTGTATTGGATTCAATATTATAACAGCTTCAGATGTAAAAACTCTTGAGCTTGCCTGTAAGTAATGTGGTGGAAAGTGATATCAGTAGAAAGTGAAAGAGGTCAAGATAGTGGAAGCATAAAATTTAAATAAATCCTTGTTGATGTTGATAGTGGTTCAACACTGAGGACTTATTACCCAATGATCTTCAAAGTCTTCAAGTCTAAAACTGCCATTGAGGAGTGGTTGTTGTTGATTATGATGATGATGATGACAACCATAGCCATTCTGCAGCTGAACTGAACTTCTGGTAGTGACGTGCAGTCGGCGGAGGCAGGGGAGGCAGAGCCTCACCACTGTCATCATGAAAAGAAAAAAAATGTAAAAGGAAAAAGGCTGAGCTAGTTGCTGCCAGAATCACAATGGATGACTCTGCTTAGTGCTTAACTGTTTAAAAAAGCCTCTAAAAAAGTGCCTTCTACAGGAGGAGGCAGGAGAAACACATGCCTCATTTAGTCTGACTTTATGATCACTTGAGCAGAGTTAAGCAAGGGTTAAAAACCGAAAAATTTCTTATGTAGATGAGGCACGTGGTTCTCTTGCCTCTTCCTGTAGAGGGCATTTTTTAGAAGCTTTTTTAAACAGTTAAGCAGTCATCCATTGGGGACTCTGGCAGCAGCTAGCGCAGCCTGACTTTAGCAGCTCTTGCCTTTTTCCTTTTACATTTTTACATTTTCATGATGGCAGGCAAGAGCAGAGTTGAAATCCTCTGTGAAACAGCTGGAAAAGGTATGTGTGTTGGAGGGAGGGGGAGGAATTCAAAATTAATGTAATTTGTAAGTAATTGTAAGTAATTTGTGTATGTGTGTGTGTGCGCACGTCTGTTTGTTTCTTCACTCAAACAAACTCTCTCTCAATTTGAGAGAGAGTTTGTTTGAGAGTGAAGAGAGGGAAGCGGATAGGAGAGGCAGGGAAGGCAGCCTGCCAGGTTTCTTTCTCTGTGTCCGCGGCAGCCCGCCAGCAGAGATGGGTCTTTTGCCCGCCTCTACTGGCAGGCTGCTGCTTTCTTTCTTTTATCCAGAGGTGGGCAGCTCAGGCGGGCTGGCGGGCTGGCGCTTTCTTTCTTTTGCCCAGAGGCAGCAGCCTGCCTGAGCTGCCCATCTCTGGGCAAAAGAAAGAAAGCACCAGCCTGCCAGCTCACTTTCTTTTGCCCGCCTGAACTTTGCCTCGAGCACAGGTGGGCAAAAGAAAGTGTTTTAGTCAGTGGGGTGTTGGGGGAGATGACTGCTTCACCAGCCATAAACCTCACCACACGACACTGATTTCTGGTGACTACATGGAACACACAGACTTTTTGGGAACTGTATAGAAGTAGTAAGACATTGTCTTCTTCCAGCTTTTGTAATCTCCCTGTCTAGCCTAGTGGAATTCCCTAATCCCTGTTCATGAACTATTGAGTTTGATTCAATTCTGGGTGCTGTATAATAATTTATATTTAATAATATAATAATATATAATAATATATAATAAGACTATATTTTTGTATTGTCAAAGACTATATCTACCATATTTTTTGCTATTATTAAATCTGGTTAGATCTACAACATTTATCTAAGGGAAGTTTGTGTCAGTAGCAGTTGACACAGTTGTGCAAATTTGAGGCCCAAACTCTTTAAAAGTGCATATTGTTTGCTGTATGTGTAAAACAGATAATGTTGAAAGTCCATATTTTGAGATAATATTCAAGGTGGACATTCAACTTCAGATAGATTCTGAAGCTCCTTGAACCTATCTCATGTTGGTCTTAGCCAAAAAATGGATTTTTCAAAGAATAGTACACCTTCTAGCAGTAGATTCCATAATATTTGGTTCCTGATGTAGATTTCTTTTTCTGGCAATCCAAGTCCAAATGATTAGAATCATTTGTGAAGTTTCTCTGATGCTTTTTGATCATTTCTGTACTTGAAACCCAAAACACTGATGGGAAAGAAATCATAAAAGAAATGACGTTATCATTTGTGACAAGCTTTGAATGTCTTTGTAATAATAGATAATACAACCTAAAGCCTGAAGCAAGTAAAAATAGCTAATCAGTAGTGTATCGAGAAAAAAACCTTTGTTCTACTAATTATAAATGACTCAAAGGTATCATTGAAGCTGGTCATTATTTCAGTAATATACAATATGATCATATACGTCTTTGACTATATTTGCTTTTTAAAAATACAGTATACAATATCTGCATGATGTAACAGCAGGTTCACCGATAAACGCGCACTGGACAAAAGCGTGCCGACGAAACTACGGAGAGAAAACCATGAGTTTTAAGTCGCACCGATGAATGAGCGCAGAAGTGCGCCGACAACAGCGTGCCGACAAAAGCGCGCCTTCAACGAACAACTAATAACAACCGAATAACCCTAACCCTAACCCTAAACCTAACCCTAAACAGAACCCTGAATCTAACCCTTACCTTAACTGTGCTTTTGTGGGTGCGGTTTTGTCGGCACATTGTTGTGGGCGCATGTATGACATCACGGTTTTTTCACCGTGGTTTCATCAGCGCGCTTTTGTTGTGCGCGCATTTGTTGGGTCATGGTAACAGCATCCTGCATAATTCTTGACTTTTCTAGGTGCATACAGCTTAATAACAAATAATGCAGAGTCTTGAATAGAATATTTGTACCTCAATTGCTCTTTTGTGGCATTGAAATATGTTCAGATAGATGGTGGTTTATTCCATTCTACCTTTCTTTTACAATGTTACATTTGTTATAGAACATAAAGATAAAAACTAACAAACATAAATACCATGTTTTCCCGAAAATATGACTTTCTTAGATAGTATGTCCAAGTTTGATTTTTACATGTGCACCCATTATAAGTCCTACCCCCAAATAATCCCTAATTAAGACCCCCACCCACTCCACAGTGCATGGGTAAAAATTAAGCTAGGTTGTGGATTGAGGTGGGGTGGGGGTAGAGCTGCCCTACTACTTACCTTCAGATAGTTGCAGCCAGGCCTCACATACCTTGGCCCATTTCTTCTGCAGCCAGCAACGCTTTCCTGAAGGCCTCTGTAGCTGATAACAGAGATCTGGATCGATCAAGAGCTCTGTTATTGGCTACAGAGGTCTTCAGGAAAATGAAAATAGTTCTTTAAAGCCATCTCTAAGTGATTTAGAGAGTGAGCATATTGCCCCCAACAATCTGGGTCCTCATTTTACTGACCTTGGAAGGATGGAAGGCTGTCAACCTTGATCTGGTCAGGATCGAATTCCTGGCAGTGAGCAGAGCTAGCCTGCAATACTGCACTCTAACCACTGCATTGTAACCACTCTTTAAAAAAGTGACTTCCAATTTCATTTTACAAAGAGCAAATAAAGCTTAAATTCAATCCTTAGTTTGAGACTATATTATAGTATCCATTTTCAATCCATATGTTGAATTGTTTTTTGTCCCCTATTTCTTGCAAAAAGACCATAAAAGACTTCCATTTAGAGTTACCTTTTGCCAGTATCTTTTATCTAATGACATACATTAATTCTGCCATCTCTGTCAGTTATATCACCTTTAATAACCACACTTCCATTGTTGGTGTAGTAGAATCTTTCCAACATTGAGCATATATTAACAAATATGACATTAAAATGCCTTTTTTCTAGCATTTTGTCCATCAATGCCATATCTTCCAACATTGGATACTTCCAGAGAAACTGGACACAGTCAATATTTTTATACCTGGGCACATAGGTTGTGCCAGGCTTGATTTAAATATGGCTTGTTCAATAAGTCATGGTTATTGAGATCCCATATTGTAGTAATATATAAATTCTGCTTAACAAACAACAAGTGTACTAAAGATAGCAATGGCAATAGCACTTAGACTATATACCGCTTCACAGTTCTTTATAGCCCTCTCTAAGTGGTTTACAGACTCAGCATATTGCCCCCAACAATCTGGGTCTTCCTTTTACTGACCTCAGAAGGATGGAAGGCTGAGTCAACCCTGAGCCGGTGAGACACAAACTCCCAAACTGCTGGCAGCTGGCAGTATTCTGCAGTACCACATTCTAACCACTGCACCACCACGGCTCTTTCTTGTAAATGTAAGCCGAAACAAATCGTCCTAGATTAGTGTTATGTGTCTCAGTAAATAAACCCATAAATTAGTAGAACATTTAGAAGATTAACTGTACTTTAATGGCTTATAAGATGTTGATAGGATTGCAAAATGAATCAGTTAGGAAATATGCTTTGAAGATATAAAATATGGAATTTGCCTACGTGGATAAGAAGTAAAACTAACATCTTCTCTTACCACTTATTGTAAGATTATTATTAAATATGATTCCTTATGTTATATCTGTCTCTATTTATATTTCTTTCAGAATTTGTTTAGGGCTATTAGGGAAAAATATTAATTTTATTTTCTGAAGTCAATTTGATGTTCTGTTGCTTCCTTCCCTCTAGCCTAATAAGAGTAATCCTTCCCTACTTAATAAAGAAATAATATGTTTCTCGGAGGCAGAGTGTAGAACTGGGGGAATAATGGTTAATGGGAAGCTGAAAGGCAGAAAATAAAATATGTTCAATAAAGGTTCAGGCGGAAGGCTAATAGGAACACTACATACAGGCACAGATGGTTTATGAGCTATATTTACCAATAAATTGGGGGGTGTTAGATGTTAAACCCAGCAAGGCAGGCAATCTCAGGAATGGAGGACTACCTGAGTTTCTGGAAAGATCTTTAGTGCTAGTGGGATAGTGTAGCAGAAGCTTGAATGCCTGCTAAAGTAATTGTGCTGTGCAGTTTACACCTAGTGCAATTAAGGTGGAATCACTCTTTCTCCCTCCCTCCCTCCCTCTAAATTCCTCCAAAATAGTCCTATTTCCTCTGCTCATGATATTGAGAGGAGTTGACAAAATATTGTGATTGACATGCTGGAACTTGCTATGATTCCATAGGAAGATATTAAGAGAACACTGGGAGATAATTTAGGAATGACAAAGACTAAAACAAACATAATTTCCAAGATTTTAGAGGATATTAAAGGACTAAAACGAATGTTTATTAAGTTTGGGGTGAAACATTTTTGAGACTCTGTGATGAAATAGCCATAGGTAAATTAAAATCTAGATTGAGACATATTTAGAATTCTCAGTCCTGATTCAGGGGTGGGATTCAAATTTTTTTTTACTACCGGTTCTGTGAGCATGGCATGGTTTGGTGGGCATGGCTTGGTGGGCATGGCAGGGGAAGGATACTGTAAAATCTCTATTCCCACCCCACTGCAGGGGAAGGATACTGTAAAATCTCCATTTGCTCTCCACTCCAGGAGAAGTCTACTGCAAAATTCCCATTTCCTCCAGATCAGCTAGGCCTCAGGAGACAGAGAATAGATGGGGGCAAGTCCAGTCAGAGGTGGTATTTACCGATTCTCCAAACTACTCAGAATTTCTGCTACTGGTTCTCCAGAACTGGTCAGAACCTGCTGAATACTACCTCTGATCCTGGTAGACATATATAATAAATAGAAGCTGGAGGTCTTGTCAGAAAAGTAGATCTATTAATTATCTTTTTCTTTCCCTTATTATTATTTTTTGCTTTTGTTTTGGCTTTTGTTATGTAACTTAAAAGGAACCTTTTGTAGCAAAGAGAGCATTCTGTTTTTAAGCCAAAACCTTAGCTAAGGGCCTCTAGAATGACTTCCTCTGACGCATCTGTTTAGAAATTGAGATCTTTCGAGTAATCCCTGCATGCTTTAAGGTAGCTTATTATCTTTGGGTTAAATCAATGAAGATATTTTATCACCACTCGGAAGAGAGATTCAACTGCAGCGAAATCAGTTCCAATGTAATGAATGGAAAGAGGCACCATTTATGTTCTGCCTCAGGCAGAAAAAATTGACCTATTCAAGATAAATTATGTTGGTCTGTTCTTTATAACGGATATATCTTACAATCTCCATATTTCAAATGAGAGGTTTGGAGTGAAGTGAGAAATTGTATCTCGCAAGCAATAACCAAGTGAGGTCACGGCAGAAGCAATATTTAAATGGAGGAGGGGCCATCTTGATTTGTGGTGACTTTATTAGAAACTACATTTTGCAGTCCTTTTAAGACTTGCTAAGGTTCTGTTCTCCTTATGAGGTATTAATGGAGATCTTAGTGCCTCAGGGATCAAAGTTTGAAGAGGTCTAAAAGGTGTGTGTATGTATGTATATGTGTGTATATGTGTATGTGTATACCAGGGACGTGCAGTCACTAGAGGCAAGGGAGGCGGAGCCTCACCACTCTCCTCAGGAAAAGAAAAGAAATTTAAATATTTTTTTTTAAAATAATTAAAGCCAAGATAGTTGCTACCAGATTCCAGGTCACAGTGGCTTGGTGTCTGCTTAGTGTTAACCAAAGCAGGAGGCGAGAGAACTCGGGGCCTCTTTTCCATAAGGAATTTTTCGCCTTCTAAAAGTTAAGAAAGAGTTAAAAGGCAAAGAAGTTCAGATGGAAAAGAGGCACTAATTCTCCCGCCTCCTGATCTGGAAGCAGCCAATCATGTCTTCTTGAGCACGCTTACGTTGGGCGGGTTATTTCAGAGGGCGCGCTTCAGAGGAGAGAGGAGTGGGGGAGAAGGAGGAGGCTCGCTCTTCACCCCTCCCCAACCTTCCCAGGGTCCAGATTCCCTTCGCTGCAAGCCTTGCTGTCTCTTGCATCCCAAAGGTGGGGGGTGTGGGAGCTTTGGTGGCCCCAATTCTTCTCCTGGGTGTCTCCTGGGGCTGCTGGCTAGATAGACTCCCGAGGAGTGACTCCTTCCCTCCTAGTCCCCCTGTGGGTGGCTGGAAATGTCTGCGCATTTCAGCCAGCCACAAAATGCTTAGCCGGGGGTTTCCGGCTGGCAGCCGAGGGACAAGCTAAAGTGCCGGCATGCACTTTAAAGTGCCAGCGCGCCTGTCTGCCATAGAGCGGGCTTGTTCTCTACTTTAAGGGGGCTTTGCATGGGAAGGGGGGCTCTCCTTGGCTTTCCTCCCTCTCCTCAGCTGTAGCTGGGGTGAGGGGGGTGGGTGGCGCGTGCACACGCAATATTCCGGTCGCTGGGGGGTGGAGGCAAAATGTCACAAGGAAAATCCTGGCGCGTGAGGGTGGGCGGAGGCAGGGGGCTCTGCCAACGCCAGCCGCTGCTGCCCGTCCTCGGTGCTTCTGGTGTGTGAGTCTGCTTGGGGAGATTATTCATTTCTTGCGTTCAGACGCTTGCCTTAAAGCCCCCGCCGCCCCCCTCACCCAGCTATAGCGAGTGAGCACGCACTTGGAGAGGCGGGCTCCGAGACAAGCCCTCCGATCCTTATGCGGTGGGGAGATGAACCCTTCAGCTTGTCCTACCTCCCCTCCCCAAGCGGGTGGCCTCCTCCTCCTCCTCTCCTTCAAAGGCAAGAGGCAGGCAGTTTTTTTTTTTCTGGAATGGCTTGGTCCTGCCTAGATTGGAGGGTGGGGGGAGGAGAATATAGAGGTCCTGCCCGCTTGCCTCACCGGCCGTGAACTTCACCGCACATCACTGGTGTATACTTTCACCATGGAAAAATGGACTAACTTTTCAAGCAGAGTAAACTATTGTAGCACCACTATTAAGAAAAATAATGCCTCTAGACTTCTAAAACCATCTAACTAGGAATATGGAACTTGGAATCTTCAGAAGACCATAGAGTTTTTCTTAAACTGAGAGCAATGTTTCATTAAATCAGTGGTGAAATCTACATTTTTTTTACTACTGGTTCTGTGGGTGTAGCTTGGTGGGCGTGACAGGAGAAGGATACTACAAAATCCCCATTCGCTCCCCATCCTGGGGGAAGGATATTGCAAAATACCCATTTCTTCCCCACTCTGGGGCCAGCAGACATGGTATTTACCAGTTCTCTGAACTACTCAAAATTTCTATTACCGGTTCTCCAGAACCTGTCAGAACCTGCTGAATTTCACCCTTGCCTTAAATCATACTTACATCATACTTAAATTATATTATCCATAGGCCAAAGTAAAACATTTGTGGGTTTGAAACATACTCCTCTCTTTTCCAGTTCCATCATGCATATTTCTGAATGAAAATTTCAAAAGAAAAGAAAGCTCTTTTCCCATATTAAATATGAAATTTTAAATTGAAAATTTAAAGCATGAGTTTTTCACTGTCAAATAATGCACACTATTCACAATTCATAGCAAGCTATAAGTCTTGACTGGTCCATTTAATACCCCCAAGTGTCAGGTTGTCTTCATCAATCAGATAACATTCTAACTAGTGATCCTTGATTTTAGAATTAGTTGAGAGATAAGCATGATATCAAAATGAAGAAACTATCCATAAAAAGATTCCTATAAGCCAACCATTTATCATGCCGACTAAATTCAAGATAGGTAGCATTTTGGAGAGATTGCCCATCCCTACTATGAATAATAGATAGCTTTGTTGGGATCCTCCAGAGATATTTGTTTGTGAGATAGATGGCTTGTATAAATCAAATCAATCAATCAATCAATCAATCAACCAAACAATCAATGAAAATAGGTGGTGATCATAACCCTTTGCCACAGTTCTGCATTTAGGAATTGTATGTTCCTATTCTGATAATATAAGGATATGCATATTCAAGTCTAAAGTTGCAATATGGTTGGGACTGTAATTGGAAATGACATATATGAACTTGCTTTTTCAAGTCACTAGAAATATATGACTTAATAGAATTAAGGGTTTAAAATCATGGTGATAACCTATATAACATGCTGCATAACCTTAAACTCTGATTTTTCAAATCAGGAGACTCCAATCCTTGCAAGGAAGATTTTTTTTTCAGTTTTCCATTGCATTGACATACCATTGCTGAGAACATAGATTTTCCATGGGATTTTTAAATGGAAGCTCCATGAAGATCACATTTTCAAACTTGTGACGCTGATTTTCCAGATCAGCTTTGCACATCCATGTACATTTTTAAATTACTGGTAATTGTAGGAGAGATATGGAATACACAAAGAAAATGCAGGAGAATAAATTTCAATAAAACACACACACAAAAATCAGAGGACAATTTGTTTTGATTTGGCCAAAACTAAAAGTTTTCCTTTCCTTTGTAGTGGAATGAAATAAATTATAATGCTGGGAAAGATTGAGGGCAAAAGAAGAAGGGGATGCAAATGAGGTGGCTGGATGGAGTCACTGAAGCAGAGGATGTTAGAGGACTGAAAGGCATGGAGGAATGTTGTCCATGGGGTCGTGATGGATATGACTTCGCAACTAACAACAAGCTAAATAGCAGCTGTGTAGAATGCCCAACACTGTATTAAATTAACATGGCAGTTAAAAATTGTGAGCTGCTGATACATGGGCATCCTTTTTTTTAACCTATGTCTCTTTTTGAAAGTAAAAGAGAAAAAGCTGAAATAATACAATAGCCTCAATTTTAAATGGTGGCTTCTTTTTCTATAGACAATAATATATTATGAGTGAATTGGTTTTAACCCTGTTTTCCAACATTGTTGACTTCTTCTTCCAACATTTTAAGCTAAACATAAAAGTAAAGGCCCACTTCAGCTGTTTTAACATTTTGATAACGCTGTAATATCTGAATAACATTCTGTATTAAAAATACTTCTTTTTACATTTTTGGGTTTGTTTTTTTTTGCTTTTAGGGGAAGTTCCACAATTGCTGCTACAATAAATCTCTCCTAAATGTGACAGAAAGTGGAAGAAATTCTATATTAATGCTTCATAATGGGTGTGTAGTTAAATAAATTTTATGAAAGCAAAGGTGTCTCATTGTTCCAAGCCTGCTTTCCTGTAGCAGTATTTTCACATGATTAAGTTAGTGATCAGATAACCTTCTTATGCAGTATATACCCAATGGCAATTTAAAAACTCAATATTGACTGTATTATTCTAAAGACTCTTCCATTTTCAGTGGCAAATGAATACAAAATAAAAAAGATAAACTAAATATAAAATGTAAAACATGAGAAAATTTATCATTTGCAAACATAAAAGCAAAAAAAATGGAGAAAAAAATAGAACTATTGAGAAAGGGAACAAAAGCCAGGCAGAGCTATAAAAGACCCTAGAAAACAGTAGATAAATCTGCATTGTCCCCTTTTCCATATGCATTTTGGTTGAGTTTTTATTAAGGTGCGTATGCTTTAGTTCAGGAAGTGTGAATTGTATAATCATCTCTGTAATGCACTTTGCTACTGCAGGCTACATATCAAATTAATTTATGCCCCTCTGCAAATTTTCAGCTTCGCTTGATACAAAACAAAAGGGAGTATTAGACCCAGCAGTGAAGCAACCCATGAACCAGTTGATTTATCTTGCTGCTTGCACATGAAAACGAACAGACAAGTTTTAAAGACCAGAATATTGATAAGTTGGGAAGCAGCGCAGGGTCATGTGGGACTGTGTTGAGGAATATTGATAGATTTTCAGGTTGATGTAACTGTAAATTACTTTGAATGTCAATGGTTAAGAATCATGTGGCTATCCGTCTGCATGGAATTGTTGGATAAGAGCCAGGTAATCTGTTTCCCATTGTAAACAATCATTTCAATGAAAACTGATTCACTAAAATCCTTATTCGCTGTTGACATGAATGCACACCAATATCTTCCAGCACAGATTGAAATCAGTTTCAATCCAAGACTTCACACATTTTCACATTTTGGATTGTGTTGTTGTTGTTGTGTTGAGGACAAGGTTCCTCCAGCCTTCCTGTCCTGTACCATCCTCCGGTTTCCATTTAAACCCACACTGACTGCTTCAGTGACTCCATCCAGCCACCTCATTCTCTGTCATTCCCTTCTTCTTTTGCCCTCAGTCTTTCCCAGCATTAAGCTCTTCTCCAGCGAGTCCTTCCTTCCCATTAGGTGGCCAAAGTAATTGATTTCATCTTCAGGATCTGGCCTTCTAAAGAGCAGTCAGGGTTGATCTCCTCTAGGACTGACCAGTTTGATTGCCTTGCAGTCCAAGGGACTCACAGGAGTCTTCTCCAGCATCATAGTTCAAAGGCCTCAATTCTTTGGATTTTGGATAACCTACATCAATAGGAGGAAGTTTTCTCTCTCAAAGGGAGAATGATTTTAAGTTCTTAAAACGATATTTCATAATCTTGGGAATTTCCAGGAGTATGGACTTTAACACCCACAATTCCCATCAATAATCTTGCTGGCTGTAGAATTCTGGGAGCTCTTTCTTAAAGGATCCTTACTCTTAGTTGGAATTTTAGAGAGACATGTAAGTCCAAGGATAAGAGAATATTTTCTCTGCTCTCCATCTATTTTTCTAGAGACCTCACTCTCACTAATGGTGCTTGCTTTTCTTTCTCACCTGTCCTAAGATAGACACTCACCACTATAAGGGAAGGGCTCAAATAGCAGGGTTGGGAATAATATACTGCCTTTTCTGTCCTTGAACAAGAGTGGACTGTTGCACAACTTCAGAATAATTGAACAGGGCTAGAAGTTGTATTTGGAATCTCTCATCATAATTCAGTATGGGGCATAGCAAAAAAGATTACTCGTTTTGATAGATAATATCACCCTAGGCTTACAGTCTTGGATTGATGTTATGTATGTATTGGTTGTTCATACATGTAATGGAAAGGCTGATTACTTTGGGTGGTCAAGGTTTTGAGTGCTATATTTTAAAACCACACTTTTACAAGTACATTATTGTAGTGAAATGTAGTCAGGATTCCCAGGAGGGAGGGGGGGAGGGAATGCATTCCAGAGGAGCAAAAGACAGCTGTTGTGTGGGATAAAGAGGATTAAGAGAGCTCCTCCCTAACAATTCCCAGTTATATGTTTTATGGTGTACGTAGTCTGCTTTGATTTGGCAAGATTTCTGTCTATAGATGAGGAACAATAAAGAAAACTGCTTAAAAAGACATGCATGTCATGTCTTTCTTAGTTTTTGCAGCCTGGCAATTATGTTAATGTTAATCAAGAATTATGAAGATGGTGTCATGGGCCTTTTCCTTTTGAAGTATGGTTTCAGGACAGTGTGAATATACATATATATCTGAGTATGTGTATACAGACATAAGTCTCTGTCTGTCTGTCTGTCTCTGTCTCTGTCTCTGTCTCTCTGTCTGTCCGTCTGTCTCTCTCTCTCTCTCTCTCTCTCTCACACACACACACAGACAAAAGCTGGCAACCGTAAATTTGTATGGTGTTAAATTGGGTTTTTCACAGGTGTTTTATGGCTGGTTTATTTTGTAAAACAATGTATTTATTAAATTTCAACATCAAACATTAAAACAATGTAGTATTGCAAGGTTTATTTTTATTTTTTTGAGGCCCTTTTTAAATTCAGAGTTGTTCTCCTTTGAGGAAAACTGGTACTTTCCCCAGAACTAAAAATGAACAAGGTCCATATGAATTTAATTGATGTTGCTTCTCTTAATGTTTGAAACAACTCTTGTCCAAAATCTTTTGCTCCCTGATCTTTTCCAAGTCAAGAGCCAAGCCTTCAAGACAGAACAAGGTCTTTCTCCCACATTCTCTGCATCCCACAGGAAGGTTTTTTACTTTGTGGGCAAAAACAGAGGGAAATTTCAATTAAAGCCACTTTGCATTCTGATATCACTGCATTTTGTGCTGTTTCTGTTCTATAACTGAGTGTAATTATGACATATATCAGGAGTCTACAAGCTTAAGATTACCCGTAGTATGTGTGCTCAAAGGAATGATGGCTGCCTTGGTTACTGCTGTTATGGAAAGGCTATTTCAAAATGACAGTTTAAAAAATAAATAGAAATCAGTTGGTAGCAGATGGATACAGATTGGAAGAAAAAGAGCAGGGCTCAGAGTTGAAGAAGAAGCACATTTTTCTTCTTCCAGAATGTTACTGTAGATGAGCAGGTGGCTGAGGAGAGCAGGAAGCCATGCTGTGAAGGAGATAGAAGGCTTGAAGCAGACAACCAAGCTGAGACCCAGAAGGTCTCATAAAGAAGTCAGACTCATAGCCAGTGATCTTTGTCATGTTGGGATGAAGGTCGTGGGAAATCCTATTTGAGGAAAAAAAAGCTGTGAAAAATGTATTTAGCTAAGGATAGTTTACAAATGTGTAAACAATGCCTTTTTTTTCAATCCAAAGGAAACATTCTATGTAAACAATTACTATAATAATCTCTCTCCCCCTTCCCCCAGTTGTTTATAATATGTCAATTCTGTCCCTGTGCCTTAGGATTCAAGCCACTGTTTATTTGTAAAATGTACTGAATTTATTTTGCATAGGAAGTAACATTTCTCTGAGTTCTGAAAATGTTGCCAAGCAATGTGGCAAAACAGTCCATTTAGTCAAACCCCAAAGTTTTTTTGGTTTACTTTTAAAAGAGAATTTGGTGGAATGGAGACATTGATTTGTAATGCATGTGTGTTACAATAATATTTGACTTGTTTCAGAGTAAGACCTAAAATCATTGCTTTTAATGTCTAATTCCATCTGATCCAGCTTCTGATGCATATTACAGTCTTCCCTATTTGATGGTGAAATTGCTATCTTCCTAGAAGATTCATATTTAAGATTACAGAAGGGAAATCTATGTCTTTTTTTCCTGGCAATGTTACCCAAAACCTCTATTGCAAACAGAGGAATCCCACACTACCCACAAACAGTGCTGATTAACAGGTTCCATTAAGAGTATGTGCATATGGCTTAGTCATTTACTGGCAGTGCTATATGAGACATTAAGCCACAACATTCTGTGAATGTTCTCTGAACATGATGGTGTACATCATCATAGCTCTTCCTAACCTGTTGTGTGGCTTGCATTTTCAGCAAAGCTTAAGGTTTCTTTTAGAAGCTTGGGACAACTGGAGGTCAGTTGTGAATTTTTATTCAGATTTACCAACATAGGAAGCTTTGAACCGCTATGAGTGATGGAGGGGCATAAAATGGTCCTATCGATGTATTTCTTAAATTAATCTTTTGCTTTGAATGTTGTATGAGCACATCCAATGACTATTATGGCTGAGATTTAGATTCAAGTGTCAGGCCAGCATTTTAACAACCACACTGTAGTTTCTCTTCATTGTAGTCTGAGATAGCATTCTTCAACTTGATGTCATTAAAATGCATGGCCCTCAAGCTCCTGTTGTTCTCACCCAGCATGATCTTTGGACATACTGTTGGGGAAAGTTCAGAATGCATGTCCTCTGCACCAGGAGGGCACTGAACTGAGAAAGCCATCTTTAGAACATCATTATATCTCCACTGAAGTCAAAGTGAAATTCTTCACTTTGACTTGGTCACACTGGGATGGGCCACCTCTTTGAGCAAGCAGAGATAAACACCTTCATTATTTCCTTTGACATTTTACTGTTGGAAGATCTGCATGTAACAGAACATTTTCAAAGAGAAAAAAGTGAATTATATCAATATTTATAAATACTTCTAAAGGAAATATTCCACTGGTAAAATGAAGAATATTTTGAGAGAAAAGGATGAACAAAAGTTTTGTCAGTGATTAAAAGTTCTCATCAGTGATTATATGCTTAAGTGAGATATGGCCCTAAAAAAGATAAAGACTGTTAAAGAAAGACAAGGCTTTTTTAAAGGAAAACTGCTGTCTTTCAAGTCTGTACTTTTACAAAAGCAAAGATAAATGAAATACCATATTTTTCAGAGTATAAGATGCACCTTTTTCTCCCCTAAAAGAGGGTGAAAATTTGGGTGCATCTTATATAGTGAATGTACACCCACCCACCACCCCCACTCTTTGGCCTCTGCCTCCCAGCAATTTACCTCCTTGCAGCAAATAAGGAAAATGGGGCTTGTGGAGGCTTCATAGGCTATGGCAATTCCTACAGCCTGAAACAGCTGATGATTGGGAGGCCCATGCTGAAACTGAAAGTGAAACTTGCTGTTTGCACCAGGCAAATTGCTGGGAGGTACAGGCAGATTTTTTTTCTTGTGCTAATCAGGCTGTTTGCTGTTTGCTTCAAGGAGGTAAGTCAATAACTATAAATGCCTATAGAATGTTCAAATTATTAGACTTATTTTTTAAAGACTGCTTTATTATTGTTGTAGACAAACAAAATGAAGAAGCTTTTTAAAATTAATGCTTGATCTGATGAGGCCCAGTGCTATTGTATCTTCTTTTCAATAGCAGAGAATAACTATACTTCTAGAAAGTCACACCACTTTTAACAGCATCTATACAAGTATAGTCTGAAATGTAAACACCACAAACACTGTATATCATCTGTACTGTTTGCTGTTTGTTGCAGGGAGGCAAATTTCTGGGAGCCAGAGGCAGATTTTCCCCCTTGTTTTCCTCTCCAAAAGCTAGGTGCATCTTATACTCCAAAAATATGGTACATTGAATTTCTGCCAGTAGATTGTAAATAGGAGTACAGATTCTAGTCTGTAACATAATACAGTTGCAAGAATGGGTCCCCTAGCCTGAAGATTCTTTAATGGTGATATAAATATAAATAGTAGTTTGTATTTACTTATGAGCTCTGAGACTGCTGGAGTAATAAGGACACCCAAAAGAGCAATCATGGCTTTAATGGATCACTGGTATTAAACATTGTAATCTTGAGTATGTCAAGATTCTCAATATTGGGAGGGGGAATCCTTTACAAATCAGTGTAGTATATACATATACTACAATACAAATATACCTACATACATACCTACATACATACTTACATACATACAGTACATACATACATATGCATACATATGTACACATACAGAGACGTGTGTGTGTATGTGTGTGTATGTGTGCACATTATATATTTTTGAAATTCAAATGCCTTGATCAACTTGTTACTTTCGCTATGAAAGAGAAAAAAAAGAGAAAGGAGGCAAACCATTTTAAGTTCTTTTTTCTTTCTTTTTTTTATATTCTCTCTGTCTCTCTGCCACCCAAAATTTGGCCTTGTTTTATATTTCACACTATATGTACTTTAAAAGTATATATACACACACATACACTTATGTAGACATAGATAGTTGTAATATTTAGTAAAATTGTTATTTGATCAGCAGCTACAGGAGCCAATGACTTTTCCTACAGTTGTGGAATGTATTAAGTCTGATGACTACAGGATTTTTCCAAGCTGAAAATGCATTTCTTCTATGTTTGCTTCATTGATTCTTGCTAAAATTTCAAGGGGTTAGAGTAAAGTGACCGGACGTCCCGATTTTTGTGGGACAATCACGCTTTTGCACAATTTGTCCCATGTCCTGGGGCGTTCTTAAAAAGTCCAGATTTTTGTGACCGGACCCAGAAATAAGCCTGCCCCCCCCCCAGCCCTGTATACCCGTCCCAGCTGGCCAGTATTTTGTCCTTTCTATCTCCCCATTGCTCAGAATAGCAACTCTGGGAAGGTCTTTTGCTAGCAGGCAGGTTCTAGGACGCCTGCCGCCACCAAAGGACCTTCCCGGAGTTGCTTTTCTGAGCAACAGGGAGACAGAAGGTACGCAATCTCCTTTGATTCTCCCTCTGCCTCATTCACTCGTTCAGGCAGCAGAGAACGAAAGAAAATTGCATAGCTGAGGACAAAGGAGCCTGCAGCCTCCTTCATTCAAACGTTCAGGCAGCGGGGATGGGGAGGGGGCTTTCTCGCACGCCTCCTTTCTCTGAAGCCGCGCCGGATTCAGCAAACCAGGCAGCGCATGCCCTTGGGATTGTGCAGCAGCCGAAGATCACCTGGTTAAAAAGGAGGAAGAGGAGGCTCTGCTAGTCCGGAGCCCATCCCTGGGGGCAGGGATCCACACATACACACACACACACACACACACACATACACACACACACACACACACAGGGAGGGAGGAGAGACAGAGAGAGATAGACATACAGAGAGAATGACAGAGAGAGAGACAGAGGGAGGGAGGGACATAGAGGCAAAGAGCCACACAGAGAGTGAGAGACAAACAGATACAAAGAGAGAGAGAGAGAGAGAGAGGGAGGGCGGGAGAGGGAGAGGGAGTGAGTATTTATGCACAGAAGGGAGATTTAAAACTTCGGAGTGAATCCAGGAAGAGGGAAGAGATGGAGGACTGGCTTTTCACTCCGATTTCTGAGCCCCCAGCTGTTAGTGATGGAGGAGGAGGAGGACGAAGGAAGGGGTTGCATTTTTGTCAGGCTGAAAGCTCATTCTGTGGTGTTTTTAAAAAGTCCTGTTTTGTTTTTTTAAGCACGAAAGGAAAAATCTGCAAAAAGTCATGGAGAGCCCAGGGAATGTTCCTTGCAAAGCATCATGGTTGCAGAGAATGCAAATGAAGGTGCTTATCTCCCCACCCACCTCTGTGTCCTTGTATTCAAATCTGAGTCATGCTGAGTCCCATTCAGAGGGCGGAGGGATGCTGTGCTTTGTTTTTTTGTTTTACCTATGTTCTCACAGCCATGCAAAGGTGGGTTTTGTGCTACAAGGATCTTTCTTTCTTTCTTTTCCTGTCTGTGGTTCCAATTGCAGTTGCTTCGGATTAAAGCACCATTTCTCATTCCTTGCAAAACTGGGGAAAGGGCAGGGCTGCCTCCCCCCTTTCATTGCAGCACCCTCGGTTGCAAAATGTTCCCCTGATTTGGTTTATAAGTTTGCAGCAATGCGATCTAGCAAATAGGAAAGTTTTAATAAGATTTTCTGACTTTATTTGGTCTCTGCTGCCCCCCAACCCCTCCCAAGGAGACAGTGGGAAGGAGACGAAGGAAGGAGGGAGAGGGAAGGAAAAGAAGAAGGGAGGGGGGAGAAGATGGAAGGAGAAAAGATGGAAGGAAGGAGAAAGAATAGAAGGAGGAAGGAGAAGGAGGAAGATGGAAGAAGTAGGAAGAAAAAGAAGAAGGGAGGGAGAAAAGAGGGAAGGAGGTAGGAAGAAAAGGGGAAGAGAGGGAAAGAGCAGAAAGACAAAGAGGATGTTGATAGGCAAGAGGAAGGAGGAAGGAAGAAAGAAAAAGGGAGGGAGAGAGGAAAGAAGAAAAGATGGAACTAGAAAAGAAAGAAGGGAGGGAGGGCGGAAAGGGGAAGACAGGGAAAGAGCAGAAAGACAGAGAAGGTGAAGGTAGATAGGCAGAAGGAAGGAAGAAGGAGGGAAGATGAAAGGATGGAAGGAGGAAGGAACAGAAGCGAAGAGGAAGAGAGAAATGGAAAGAGCAGAAAGACAGAGAAGGTAGATAGGCAAAAGAAAGGAAGCTGAAGGAATGGAAGGAGGAAGGAAGAGAAAAGGAGGAAGGGAGTGAGTGAGGAAAGAAGAGAGGATGGAAGGAGAAAGGAAGGAAGAGAGGGAAAGAGCAGAAGACGGATAAGGTGAAGGTAGATAAGCAAGAGGAATGAAGGAAGAAGTGAGGTGTCTGGAGGAGGGGGAAAACATTTAGTGACCAAAGTTGCAATGGCATTGAAAAAAGTGACTGATGATCATTTTTCACACATTGCGACCATTTTTCACACTTAGCGATCAAAATTTTGTTTGGCAACAGATTCATATTTATGATGGTTTCAGTGTCCTGGGGTGACCTTTTGACAAAATATAAAATTTTTAATCAAGCCCCCCCCCCCCCCCATCAATGGTGTCCCTCTTTACCAATCTGAAAATCTGGTCACCTTAGGTTAGAGAGAATCCTTAGTCAAGAAGTAACATATTTTATGCAGAACAGTTCTCTCTTTCTCTTTCTCTCCCTATATATATATATATATATGTATATGTATATGTATATGTATATGTATATGTATATGTATATGTATATGTATATGTATATGTATATGTATATGTATATGTATATGTATATGTATATGTATATGTATATGTATATGTATATGTATATGTATACGTATACGTATACGTATACGTATACGTATACGTATACGTACACGTACACGTACACGTACACGTACACGTACACGTATATAATTACTTATGTGATGAAGAACAAAAATCCTTTCTGGCAATTGAGAAGGAAGGAAACCTGAAAACCAAGACAAAATACTTAGAGGGATTTGTTGCTGCTAACAATGCAATACATGCTAGAAAATGAGGAATAAAGCCACAATTTGGAATGGATCAGACCTTTGTCTGGTTAGATCATTAGTTTTACCTGGTCTAGTATTTCTTTCATCTCTGCTTTGTTTCTCATTTCCCCCTTTCTCATCTCCCGGGACACTATTCTTTCGCTCCTTTCCTTGGCTCTTATTGTCCAGTTCTCCCTCGTTATTCTGAGTTCCCTTCTTCAGCTGGCTTTCTTGATGGCAGCTGGTAGAGTTTTAGAAAGGTTGTTTTTTTTTAGATAGATTTCAGCCTCACTAAGTACACCAAACCAGGAAATCAAAGCCATAGAAAACTAAACTGTTCTTTTCTTGGGATTGGCAATCATCATCATCATCATCATCATCATCATCATCATCATCATCATCATCAAATCTAACTGTAGATTATACACACATTACAATAACAAGTGGAAACAAGTTGAACTGGACAGTTTGAACTGAGAAACAAGAGATCTAATAACTATTCTTTATGCATCCCTGTGGTGATACTGATTATTACCTGCTCCACAGAATTGCAGACTTCAGGGTAAACAAACTGTTGAAGAAAAAAAACTGTGCATTAGCTGATTTTGCAAAAGACATTAAGACATGCATTGCTGCAAGTTAAAAATTGGAAATTACTGAATGTGCAGGAAACAAAACATGATTATAGAAATAATGTGGGGGGGGGGAAATGCAAACAGAATGGTGGCATGGAAAAGCATTACATGGTCAATTTCTACAAAAAATGTAGAAGCAGATAAAGACAAAATCCGGCAATAGTATGAAACTGAAACAACAACAACAACAAAACTGAAGGCTTGATCTTAGCTGTTCGAGAACTCTTGAACTCTATTTGAACTCTTGCATTCAAGGCCAGACCTGAAAAATTGCCAACTGATTCAAAGTCTAGATTGTGCAAAGAAACAAAAAAAATATATATAGTAGATCATACTTAGCTCAGAAGTTTGCACAAACTGGTTTTAAACAATGACATCATATAGTTGCCCAAACAATTCACTGAAACACATGTAAAAATTATCATGTGCCAGTAATGAAAAATTGGTGGGAACATAGAATTGAAAAAGTAGTTGAAAATGAACAGCTTAAAATTTTGTGGGATTTCCAGATACGAATGGAATAAATATTTGGCTAACAATACAATAGACATAATTGCAATTGAAAATTGTATAATTGATGTGACAATATCAGGAAATAATACCATAGAAGACAAAGAGTTGGAGAAGATCACAAAGTATCAAGATCTGAAAATCAAAATTGAAATATTATGGCACAATAGCAATAGCAATATAGCACATATTCTTATATACCAACCCATAGTGTTTTACAGTACTCTCTTAGTGGTTTACAATGTCAACATATTGCCCTCAACAATCTGGGCATCCTCATTTTAATTACCTCAGAAAAATGGAAGGTTGAGTCAATATTGAACCACATCAGGATCAAACTCCAGGCTGTGGGTAGAGTTTGCCTACAATACTGCATTCTAACCACTGCTCCACCAGTCTCTGGCCATATGTTCCCAGTGGTTATTGGAACACTGGATGCCATACCAAAAAGTAGTTGGCACTTAGAAATAGGCACATTGACAGAATTTCCATCTGTCAATTACAAAAGGTCTCAATGCTTGGATCTGCACATATACTATGCTAATACATTATGGGTTAGTATGCCAGAAAGCATACAAAGATATTTTTTCCAAAGTCTTGAGAGCAACAAGACATTCAGAAATTAACTTTCTGTTAAGGTAAGGTATTTAACTACATCTTTTGTTTACTTGTCAGAACTACTAAGCCGGAGATATAGATCATATAACCTCATGTAACCTCCACCTGATGAAAGCATCTTTAGAGCGTCTGCAAAAGTGTCTTCCAAATTATAATAGTTCATGTTGCAGCAGTGGTTAAATACATGGCTAGTAATCATTTTCACTAGATTTAACTCATTTAAGTACAATTATGTTTCACTTTAGGATTGTCTGCATACCATCTACTCCATAGACATCAATTTTAAAAAAACCAGCCACCATTAAAAACAGAAGCCCAGGAAATAGCAATAGCACTTAGACTTATATCCCACTTCATAGTGCTTTTACATTCCTTTCTAAGCAGTTTACAGAGTCAGCATTCCACCCCCAACAATTTGGGTCCTCATTTTATTCACTTCAGAAGGATGGAAGGTTGAGTCAACCTTGAGCCAGTGAGATTTGAACTGCCAAACTGCAGCTAGCAGTCAGCTGAAGTAGCTTCCAGTACTGCACTCTAACCACTGCACCACCTCCACTGCACCATAATAAAAACAGCTTCTTCCCTGTCTCTGGGTTCCTGATCTTTTTAACTACAGTAGGGTTGGTATCCTCAGCATCTCCTCCTTCAGTAAGAATGCCTGATAGATTGAATCCTTTGGAGAAATGGGCTCCAAAGCAGAGGTGAAATTCATTTTTTATACTTCCGGTTCTGTGGGAGTGGCTTGGTGGATGTGGTGTGGTTTTTTTGGGCATGGCTTGATGGGTGTGGCAGGGGAAGGATACGGCAAAATCTCTTTCTCATCCCATTTCAGGGGCATGATATTGCAAAATCTCCATTCCCACCCCACTCTGGGGGCAGCCAGAGGTGGCATTTGCCAGTTCTCCAAACTACTCAAAATTCTGCTACCAGTTCTCCAGAACCTGTCAGAACCTGCTGGATTTCACCCCTGCTCCAAAGATATCAGTCTCTTCTTAACACATTTCCTTTTGGATGATGGGCTACCACTATGCCACTGACTATGCCTTTGACTCCCTCCAAATGCAGCACTAAGAAAACCCAACAGTACACTTTTAGCAGATACAAGAATGACACCTCCAGTAATTTTTACATGTAATACTATCCATAAGACTTCTAATATCATCTCAGGCAAGAGAAATGAAGCATTTTATAGGCCATAGATTATGCATTCAGTTTAATTTCTTGGTGCCTACTGTGTTTGTTGCAGTAACAGTATTCTTTGGCTGGATGAATGGAGTTCATTCCAAGCCAATGAGGTAGCAATAAAGACCAGGGTTGCTTGACCTTTGCTAGTTGTCTTGCTATTTTTATGCAACAATTATAGTTTGGGTTATTTACTTTCTATCCATGTTTAGTTGGGGAAAAAATAAATATTCCCACTGAGAGCAATGGAGTAGTAATAATCATTTTCAAAAATGGATTTTGTAACTTTTGACTGCTGTTCCCCTTTTCCACCTACTGAACCTTTGCTCATCCAGATGTTGATTGTATATATTTTCCCCCACAGAGAGTAAATAAGATTGAATTGTATATAAAGACAATGTGGCATAATTGTCGGTACTAGTGGTGAAAAATAGCTGTATGGAAAATCCAACTGGCTGATTGCCACAGTGCTTTCCTTTTTATGAAGTGTATACAAACATTATTTTCACAGGAGAAATAAAGTTAGCTCTAGTGCAATTAAACAAGTGATTATTTGGGGACTGTGAGAAATCCATCATGCTAATATCCACAATATACTGGAAACAAGCCTAGTCTGGTTTACAATAATATTAGGCCACAAGGTCTTGAAAATACATTCATTATTAAAAGCTTTCTCTAATGCAGAAAGAGTGACACAATTAAAGACGATGAATTGATTTTGCCAGTGACACTTCTCATTGGACATTGCAAAAGCTGTTTACCAGTGGGAAATGAATGAAACTAATATGACTGAAGATATCAATATGGGGAAAAACATTAACCTCATCTGTTGACATGCCTTAGCACATTATAAACAAGTTACTTCTATACAATATTTGGAAAAATTATTTTGCTTCTATTGGGTCCCCATTCATAAGCAGAAGAGCAAAACTGAAATGATTCTAAATAGATATTAGAATTATAATTTATTCCAGTAGCCAGTTGGACCTATTATCTCATCTTCATGCTGTGCCATCATTTCTTTCTAAAATGAATATCTGACTATACAGGGCCTGGTAATTTGATAACAGAGGATGGGAAATCTTGAGCTAAGCAAATGGCTAAATCAAAGATTTGCTTTCAGTATTCTCCAACCACCAGAAGAACTTATGCCTGGAGCTAATGCCCCTTCTTGGATCGCAAAAGTCATTTTAATTTAAGGGCAGAGCTAAATGTTATCCCCTCAACTTAGGCTCAAAATAAATATTCCATATTTAGCAGCACAGCACCTTCAGAAGTGTTTCAGATGAGCATTTCAGCAACTATCTTACTCTCACTTGTGGTAGTTGTTTTTGGAACAAAACCAGAGAATAGTTTTATGACATAAGAACTTTGCACTCCCTCAAATTTGTGTGAGAATTGTGATAATGCCAGCTTCTCTAGGAAGCTTATAATTATAGGGCCAAATGATCAAAAATGATGTGAGAGAGGGGGAGGGAGGGAAGGAGAGGAGAGAGAGAGAAAGGGAGAAGACAGTCTTTTAATGGCACTAATATGACAACTTGGCATTTAACCAGAATTCCCAGCTAACAGCTATTCTGATTAGAAATTCTAGCATCTGAAATTCTAACACATTTGGAGAAGGTATCTGGTTAGGGGTAGCTGTGTTATGACAAAGATAAGTTTTAATAAAAACTTGCAAAGTGAGATCAAGTGCAGTGTAAATCACTCCTTCATTAGTTACTTCTAATATTTAACTGACAGTAACAAAGTCCATGGTCCCTGCTCTTCTTTGAATATTGCTACATGAATTCTTTGCAATGTTCTACCACAATGTTCCACCACAGCTTGTAGGTTGGGATTTGTGAGTGATGGAGATTGGGATTTGTGAGTGATGGAGAACCTTGGATATGGCCATTTAATATGAGAAGCTCCTGCTGTTAAAGGGCAAGGAATGAATCAATACAGTGATTACATATTTGCAAAGCAGGTGGATGTTTAAACTGCTTGCAGTAGAGGGCACAAGATGCGTGGGCAGAGAGTCATAAGAGAATTTTCCCATGTATAGCCAGCAAAAAAGAGAAATACCATATAATAATAATAGAGTTACCCAGGCAGTATAACAAAAGAAGAACATTTGAGCACACTTTTACACAGAAATGCCAAGAGATCTTTTCTTCCAGAGTAGTCAGTAGAAGGATAGTCAATAAATCTTGAAATAAACCTCTTTTTCTCCAAACCATGCAAATATCCAAAGCTTTGCAAGCAATAAGAGACAAAGACCAGAGGGATGGGGGTGGGGTTAAAAAAAACCTAATAATCCTTTCTTCTAGTGACATTTTCAAGAGCCCTCTTGAGTCAGCAGAAGTAAACAGTCTTTAGACTCTAGGGCTACGTATGAATACATCAGTATACTGAAGCCCAGAGTTGAAAGTAATAGGATCTACAATGTCTGTGGTTGACAAGATGCTGATCAGGAATGGTTCAGTCAATTGTTTTAATAGCTAATCATTTCAAGCTAGTGACCTTATAGCCTAGGTACAAAAACACAGAGGGTCCTCAGAACATCTTTAAGAGTTTATCTGCTGTAAAGGGTCATTTTATTTTATTGTTTTATGGTAAGGTGTGATTGCCTGTCCTCTCTGCAGACAGTATTTATAACCGGAAAAATACTCTAAGGATCTGTTTAAAATTAATGTCTCGACTAAAGCCTCATAGCTTTTCAAGCATGAAGCTTGCTACTTTTAAGAAGGCCTTGATTAGCAAATTTCAAAGGGGGATCAAAACCCGAGGAAAAAACCCACAAATATTTAAAGGAGGATGTCATCTCTCTCTTTTGTACAAAAGAGAAATGGGAAATGTAATTCTCTTTCATTTATCTGAGCATGTACAAATTAGTTTCAGAAGCAATTCTGTGGCAATTACAACCATCTCCAATGGATTAGATTTTGCAAAATATCCAGATTGCTCCTACTGCTTTCTTTCTTTTTTATTTGATGTTGGAGCAATTTATAATCTCCAATCATTTTGGTTTTGATTAAATTTAATATATACCAGTGTTTTTCAACCACTGTGCCCTGGCACACTAGTGTGCCGTGACATAGTGTAAGGTGTGCCGTGGGAAAATTACTTTATATATAGTCAATATAGGCACAGAGTTAAATTTTTTTAACATTTTCTAATGGTGGTGTGCCTCGTGATTTTTTTCATGAAAAAAGTGTGCCTTTGCACAAAAAAGGTTGAAAAACACTGATATATACATACATAGAGACAGGCTTGCCCATCATGCTGTTCCCTTATGAGGTGAACAACATTATGCAAAGTGTAAAAAGAAGAGACAAGAATATATTATAGAAAAAAAATGGAGGCAGGAGTTACAATGAAAAGAAAATCTAATTAATTCTAATTTACCTCATACCTCCTATACTTTACTAGCCTTAGAAATTGTTCTTGCTTCCACATCAGTACATAAGTAAGACACTGCCCTTTAAATTTCTTATTTGTCTGTTTTGAGGACTAAATCTGTATCTAATGCAGTGTTCTCCTTCCTCTTACCTCATTCACACTTTCTTCACATATTTATTTTGCAATTTAATCCTCATTTATTTTTTTCTATTCCTCAACATGCTTCTTTCATATGGGTGACTCACTTTTGTATTCAGTTCATATTCGTTTATAACCCATTCATTTTCAGCACAATATCTTCTCTTTTTTAAACCACACAAACTACTTAAGTACCACATTTTCACCGCATCCAACTTTTATCTTTCCCTTGAGATAGTCAACTCTCTCTTCCCTATCGAATTCTCACTTCCATATGTCAGAGGCCAATCAAATGCACTGAGTTTATTCTTAGGTAAATTGGTTTAGGATTGCTGCATTAAGTTGATAGTCCTATGCTCTATCTTTTATTTCTAAATATATCTTGGATGACGATGTTAAAAAAAAATCTACCAATACAGATTTGAAGGGAACAACATGTGATCTTCCAAATGGATTCCATCATCAAACAAACAGTACTGAACCTGTTGACCTTGTAATTTGTATTTTTCTCCATTCAAATATTCACTATCAACAGCATATTTGAGAAAATGCATCTCTAAAAGAATATATATATATATATATATATATATATATATATATATATATGTATGTATGTATGTATGTATGTATGTATGTATGTATGTATGTATGTATGTATGTATGCATGCATGCATGCATGCATGCATGCATGAGGGGATAAAAATTAGAAGATCTTGTGACTTGTAATGTATGTGCAGTGATTGTATTTTAAAAGTGTACTTTAGATGTATAACTATAAGAATTATAATATAACTATATATAACTATATTTAACTATATATAACTATCAGTGGTGGGTTGCAGACGGTATGCCCCGATATGGGCGTACCGGATCCTGCCCGGAGCACCGGATACCATTCCGGTACGGTGCTCTGAAGGGCCCACCCACCCACCCGTGCTCTTTACCGGTGCTTTATGCTGTTGGCGCTTCCATGCATGGCATGTACAGAGCCTGCGTGATGCTCTGCGGAGCAGCTGGAGTGTTACGGAGGCTTGCGGAAGCATCGACGCTAGAACGCATGCACACACTGTGTGCGTGCATGTGGGTAACTCAGGGGTCGTTCCAACCGTAAATCCCGAACCTGCCACTAATAACTATATATAACTATATATAACTATATACAACAATATACAACAATATACAACTATATACAACTATATATAACTATAGATAACTATAGATGACACCAAGGTGGCAGGAATAGCCAACACTCCAGAAAATAGGCTAAAGATACAGAAGGATCTTGACAAACCTGAACATTGGGCACTATCTAATAAAATGAAATTCAATGGTGAAAAGAGTAAGGTTCTACATTTAAGCAACAAAAACGAAATGCACAGGTACAGTATAGGTGGTACCTTGCTCAACTGTAGTATCTGTGAAAGGGATCTTGCAGTCCTAGTGGACAACCATTTAAATATGAGCCAGCAGTGTGCAGCAGCTGCCAAAAAAGCCAACACAGTTCCAGGCTGCATAAACAGAGGGATAGAATCAAGTTCACGTGAAGTATTAATACCACTTTATAATGCCTTGGTAAGGCCACATTTGGAATACTGCATTCAGTTTTGGTCACCACGATGTAGAAAAGATGTGGAGACTCTAGAAAGAGTGCAGAGAAGAGCAACAATGATTAGGGGACAGAAGACTAAAACATATGAAGAACTGTTGCAGGAACTGGGTATGTCTAGTTTAATGAAAAGAAGGACTGGGGAGACATGATAGCAGTGTTCCAATATCTCAGGGGTTGCCACAAAGAAGAGGGAGTCAAACTATTTTCCAAGGAATCTGAGGGTAGAACAAGAAGCAATAGGTGGAAACTAATCAAGGAGAGAAGCAAGTTAGAACTTAGGAGAAATTTCCTGACTGTTAGAATAATTAATCAGTGGAACAGCTTGCCTCCGGAAGTTGTGAATGCCCCAACACTGGAAGTCTTTAAGAAGATGTTGGATAGCCATTTGTCTGAAACTGTATAGGGTTTCCTGCCTAGGCAGGGGGTTGGACTAGAAGACGTCCAAGGTCTCTTCCAACTCTGCTATTGTATTGTATTGTATTGTATTGTATTGTATTGTATATATAACTATATATATATATAAACTATACATATATAAACTATACATATATATGTATGTGTGTGTATATATGTATATATGTGTGTGTGTGTGTATGTATGTATGTATGTATGTGTGTGTGTGTGTTTATATATATATATATATATATATATATATATATGTATGTATGTATGTATGTATGTATATGTATATGTATATGTATATGTATATGTATATGTATATGTATATGTATATGTATATGTATATGTATATGTATATGTATATGTATATGTATATGTATATGTATATGTATATGTATATGTATATGTATATGTATATGTATATGTATATGTATATGTATATGTATATATATTTTACAACCCCCCGGTATGCCCAAATATGGGAGGAAGATCACTACTTCCATTCTCTGTCCTTCGGCTCGTCACAAGAGACCATCCAGACAGAACCCAATATTTTTTTTACTGTTGCCTTTTTGTTACATTTGTTATATTTGTGCTGATAAATAAATAAAGGGAGACTAGTATAGATCTATTTCAAGCTAGCCATACCCTTACTGGGAATCGAGCCTGTGCTGTATTGCCTCTAAGGCAGATGTGTTAATCATTGAGCCACAGAGCTCAACTCCTTATCAGCCAGCCAGGGTGAAAGGTATCTATTTAGATTTTACAACCCCCGGTATGCCCAAATATAGGAGGAAGATCACTACTTCCATTCTCTGTCCTTCGGCTCGTCACAAGAGACCATCCAGACAGAAACCCAATATTTTTACTGTTGCCTTTGTTACATTTGTGTTGTATTTGTGCTGATAAATAAATAAAGAGAGACTAGTATAGATACTAGATACTAGTATATCTATACTAGTCTCCCTTTATTTATTTATCAGCACAAATACAACATACATATATACATATATACATATATACATATATACATATATACATATATACATATATACATATATACATATATACATATATACATATATACATATATACATATATACATATATACATATATACATATATACATATATACATATATACATATATACATATATACATATATACATATATACATATATACATATATACATATATACATATATACATATATACATATATACATATATACATATATACATATATACATATATACATATATACATATATACATCATATACATCATATACATCATATACAACATATACAACATATACATCATATACAACATATACAACATATACAACATATACAACATATACAACATATACAACATATACAACATATACACATATACACATATACACATATACACATATACACATATACACATATACACATATACACATATATACATCATATACATCATATACATCATATACAACATATACATCATATACAACATATACAACATATACAACATATACAACATATACAACATATATACATATATACATATATACATATATACATATATACATATATACATATATACATATATACATATATACATATATACATATATACATATATACATATATACATATATACATATATACATATATACATATATACATATATACATATATACATATATACATATATACATATATACATATACACACATACACACATACACACATACACACATACATACACACACACACACACACACACACACACACACACACACACACACACACACAGGTTTTGGTGTATACTGGTCTTTTCCCATGTAAGATTGAGACCTTTCGACGAGGTTCCACTTGTCATCTTCAGACTAGTGTCTTCGGCCTCGTGCCTGTGTGAGCAAAGCATGATCGGAGCTGCCGTCCCTCTGTAAATACTGGTGTCTGTGTGTGTGGAGTGCTGGCTCTGTTGCTTTAAGCAGATTGGTTGGCTGTGTTGTAACATCTTGATTAGTTGATGGAGTTGATGTTTGCAGATTAGTCAGCTGTTTTGTAACCTCCTGTGCGGCTAAGGTACTGGCTGTGTGCCTATTGTTCTTTTATGTTGTAATGACCTGTGTAATGGGCTGTGTGATGACCTCCTGAGCTCTATTGTAGTGATATCCTGAGTCCTGTGCTGTAACCTCCTGGGGGGTTGGCTGCATTGTAACATCCTGAGCCTTTGTGTTGTAACCTCCTGAGTTTTGTGATGTAATGTCCTGAGCAGATGGTTGAGGTGTAACATCCCGGGCTTTGGTTTGGCTCCGAGTTTGTGGTCTGGCCATGTGTTCATGGCGTGTGTCAGTTTGCTTTGTGTGGGGGTCGGAGTGAGGTGCAGCAGTTGGTGATGCTGCCGTGGTTTGGCTTCTGGATGGTGGTTGGTCTATGGGATGGGTTTGGGTTTGAGTCTGGTGAGGGTGATTGGTGGTTGCGTCCTGTGTTGTTCTGGGTCCGGTGTCAGTTTTTGTGGCTGGGACTCGTTCGTTGACTAGGGCTAGTTTCCAGATGCCTGGTAGGCGGGAGGTATTGTCACGTTTATTCATGTTGTGGGGGTGTTTCTCTATTTCTATGGCTTCCATAATTATTCTCTTGTTGAAGTGTTCAGTTTTGGAGATTAATTTGGTTCTTTCAAAATCAATTTCATGTCCTGTAGCTTTAAGGTGCTGGAAGAGGGAGGAAGTTTTTTTCCCTTTTCTGACTGCGTTCTTGTGTTCTGTGATGCATGCATTTATTCTCCTATTAGTTTGTCCAATGTATGTGGCAGGGCAGATTTTGCGTGGTATTTCATAGACTCCTTGGTTTTCTAGCTGGATCTTGTCTTTGGGGTTTCTTAAGATGTTGGCTATTTTTTGGTCAGTGCTGAAGGGTGTCTTGATATTATTTTTGTGAAGAATTTTGCTGATTTTATCTGTGGTGCCTTTGATGTAAGGGAGGAGCGCGAAGACACCACAGATAAAATCAACAAAATTCTTCACAAACATAATACCAAGACAGCCTTTGGCACTGACCAAAAAATAGCCAACAGCAACAGAGCCAGCATTCCACAAACCCCCACCAGTATTTATAGAGGGACGGAAGCTCCGATCATGCTTTGCTCACACAGGCACGAGACCGAAGACACAAGCCTGAAGATGACGAGTGGGACCTCGTCAAAACATCACCAAGATACTCTCAATCTTACACGGGAAAAGACCTGAATACACCAAAACCTGCATACCTGTACCAGTGAAAATCTACGAAAAAAAACACACACACACACGTTTATTGAATTATATTTCCGAATAAAGGTCTGTATAATATTGTTTCTTTTTTAGGAATCAAACAAATGTATCTATGAGTGTCTGTGTGTGTGTGTGTGTATGTGTGTGTGTGTGTTTGTGTGTGTGTATATATGTATGTGTATATGTATATTTATATGTATATAAATATGCTTCAAGTATCTATCTATCTATCTATCTATCTATCTATCTATCTATCTATCTATCTATCTCTATCTATCTCTATCTATCTATCTATCTATCTATCTATCTATCTCTCTCTCTCTATCTATCTATCTATCTATCTATCTATCTATCTATCTATCTATCTATCTATCTCTATATTATATATACCTGTCACCCCACAACATATTTGCTCAAATGCTGTTATAGTGTGACGCTCAACATCTGCATGACAAGTATAGATAGAAGAGATGCTTGTCTTAGACTTGAGAATAAAGGGAAATGAAAATAGAAACTTATTTAATTATGGAATCATATTTTAAGTAGTACAAATAACTAAACGTGATATTAGTGAACAAAAATTCATTAATGAAAACTGTTTAAAAATTGAATTCTCAGACTGAAGTTCTACCTATGGTACTAGACCTTTCAACGTGGTAAAGTCTCCCTTGACATGTAAGAATGATACAGATTCTCTAAACAAGCTAAATATATTTTTTGAATGGTTTGAGGCCACAAACAATGTTCCAGCAAGGAAGGTTGTTCTCCTTCCTGATGAGCAGGTGCTCAGGTTTGATACAACTATTGTTTGGAAGGTCCTGTGGAAAGTCAATACTCAGAAAGCTGCTGGTCCTGATAATATCCCTGGGTGGGTACTTAAGGAGCATGCTGACCAGCTGCACACTGTTCTCACAGACATCTTCAATCTCTCATTGCATCAGGCCGTGGTTCCATCATGCTTTAAGATTAATTGTACCAGTACCCAAAAAACCTATAATCACGTGCCTTAATGATTACCATCCAGTTGCACACGCTTCCATTATGATGAAGTGTTTTGAGAGACTGTAAAGGATTATATGGTTTCATTCCTTCCCTCTACATTTGACTCATTACAGTTTGTCTATTGGAAGAACTGCTCTATAAATGATGCACTTTCCTGTATGCTTCATCTTAGCTTTGTGCTCCATACTCATGTGCGAATCCTTTTTATTGATTTTAGTTTGGAGTTCAACACAATCATTCCTCAACATTTGGTGAATAAACTGGGGCTAATAGGTTTTAATACTCCTTTAGGTAATTGAATACTGGATTTCCTTATTGATAGGCCCCAGTTTTGCGAGTTGGAAAAATGTTTCCAACTCCATTTCCTTGAGTATGGGTTCCCCACAGGGCTGTGTCCTGAGTCCGTTATTATTCACCTTGATGATCCATGACTGCTGTGCTAAATCTGCTGTGAATCATATTGTGAAGTTTGGAGATGACACAACAGTGGTGGGTCTTATCCAGGACGACAATGAGGATACTTATAGGGAAGAGGTGAAGACTCTGGTGGACTGATGCAATAAAAGTCACCTGATTCTAAATGTTAATAAAGCAAGGAGGTCATTGTAGATTTTAGAAAGAGTTGGCATAGTTATACTCCACTCAGGTTGTCAATAGAAATAAATATCAGGGGGTGCAGATAACTAACAATCTGAACTGGTCTCTCCATACGTCATAGTGAAGCGTGCAAACAGCGTCTGCATTTCCTGTGTCAGATGAGGAGAGCACATCTTTCTCCTTCTATCCTGACCACTTTTTACAGAGGCAAGATTGGGAACATTTTAACAAACTGCATCACTGTTTGGTTTGGTGGCAGCAGTGCCTTAGATAGAAAGTCCATACAGAGAGTGGTAAGGACAACTGAGAAGATTATAGGAAACTCACTTTCTGTTATTCAGGATATTGCTAATAAGAGCTATGTGCTTAGAGCTCAAAGCATTGTTAGAGACCCCAAATATGCACTTTACTGTCTGTTTCTGTTGTTCCCCTCGAGCAGGTTTCGAAGTATTTCTAGCAGGACTACCAGATTCTGCAACAACTTTGCTCCCTATGCCATCCATCTGGTAAAGATTTGTTTTTCTCACCATGTACATGTATACATCTGAACTAGACTGTGTTATTTTTCTGTGTCATATATTATATGTGTGTATATATACATAATTTGGATTTATTTATTGATTTATTTATTTTGTCATGTTTATGTAGTGTATATTAGAAGTGGTGACCCTTTGAGAGCTGTATGCAACAAAATTTCATTTTATTGTATGCCAATTAACATACATTCAAAGTGACAATAAAGTTATTATTTTATTCTAAGTCAATTAATCTATTGCTTCCCCATCTGAGATAGATTTGTGGGGCTGGGCATCTAGATGTTTTATTTGGTTATTAAATCTGCAAAGAGAAAAGATTTTATTTATATCTTATGTCAAACTCTGGGCAGCTTCCAAGATTTTGACTGTAACATTCTGAAAAATCTGTTTGCAGATAAAATATGACTTCACTCCTTGGATTTTTCAACTTCTTTAAAGGCTTGGATAATATGAATTTCTGACCCTGGCAACAACAGTTAAGCTTAGAAAAAGATGGGACTTTATAGGATTTAACCAATCAGCACTCCCCTACTCAAATTCACTTGGTCTTAGATTGTCAACATAATTGTCATCTCTGAAAACTAGAAAAATATCACCAGTATTTATATTAAGGAAGAGGCTTTGAATTCCATTATTGATTTATTAATGTTTGTCAAGCAGTCTGAAATACTGAATGAAATGCACTGCCGAATTACAGAATAGTACTCATCATGTTGATATAGTGATGAAAGGTAGGTTGGAATGTTGCACTAAATTTGTAGCACTGTGCTTCTAGATGGGAATATTGACAAAGCAACAGCTTAAAAGATGAAGGAAGGAAGGGAGGGAGGGAGGGAGGGAGGAAGGGAACCCTGATACATTATGCTATCTTTGATGTATGGAGAACCTTGGTATTTTAGTGGTGAGGGCAGTATTTTTAATTGAATGCAGTATCCATCAACTCCACTGCTATAAAAATACCATAAATATGATGTGTTTAAGCATAATGCCTTAAATATTCTTTTGGGACAAGGATAACACAAAGGAATAGCCATTCGATTTGAAAATGGTATTTCCATGTTGGTTATTCTGGTGTCTGAATCAGAGAAAATTCCTAATATCTCTGGAATTTTCCTAAGGCCAAAATGGCAACAACATGGGTCCAATCTCAAGTAATTTTAAGGAAGGGAGGGAGGAAGGGGGAGAGAGAGAGAAAGAACTTGAGAAACAGGAAACTATATTTTCTCTTTTTAAAAGTTTTTAACACCAAACAATAACATTTATGCACACAGACCCCATGTGAAGAAATTATATTCCTTGAAAAAGAGAAAAAGAAAAAAATGCATAATATTCCATTTCTTATCCCCCCCCTACTTTCAATTGACTTAATTCTACACTCTGACATAAGTGTGTGGTTAACTGCTCCTTCAAACCTTTGCCCAATTCAACTGTCCACATTACTGAACAAAAACAAGCTGTGTTCATATGTAAATGATTAGGAGGTTGAATAGAATTAAACACTATCCAGATTGTTTGAGAAAGAAATGGAAGACTTAATTAGATAGCAGTTACTCTCTGCTGAAATGTCTCACATTTACACATGAGCACCTTTCAAAGATTTTTCTCTTCCTTGGATAATTTTGCAGCTTAAATTCCAGCAATTAGCTATTGGAACAACAAGATGGTAAAATAGAATAGTCCTTTGAGCACAACTATCCACATATTGGTGAATTCATCAGACACACATCAGACAGCCATGCATGCACACAAAAGATTTATTTTTATGCAAAATTAAAGATATTCTCATTCAAATCTAAAACTGACCTTTTACATTTGAATAAGGATATCAAAATATAGGAGTTACATTGAGACTCTTCAGAAACGATTTCTCTCTCTCTCCCTCTCTCCCTCTCTCCCTCTCTCTCTCTCTCTCTCTCTCTCTCTCTCTCTCAGAGGGAGGGAGGGAGGGAGGGGGGGAGAGAGAGAGACAGAGAGAGACAGACAGAGAGAGAGAGACAGAGAGAGAAGCTAGCATGAGTACTTCTGGCTTATTCCAGGAATACACTAATTTATATGCATCTGATAACCCAAAAAGAGGAAAGTGGGAATGAGTTGGCAGGTGGCCTTTCAGTTTTAAAGGGCATATGGCATACTAGTTGTTTGTTGCTAACTCACTCTGGAATACTAAAGACGTCATACAATATGTATATGCAATGCAATGCTTCGTTTTTCATTTTGGAAACACCGCTAGAAAAGGAAAAAAAAAGAGCAAGAAAAAGCTAATGATGTGTAATGCTGTTTGAATAAGAAAAGGCAGCTTTCAGAATTATTGCATTTATGCCTCTCTGTGCATGCATCCGTGTATGTATGTATGTATGTATGTATGTATGTATCTATGTATGTATGTATGTATGTATGTATGTATGTATGTATGTATGTATTTCTCCTAAAGGGTGGCTTGCATTTTTACCATGACCAAAATAGAAAAAAAAAATGATGTCTTCGTATGTACCATTATGCACCTGGTATAATGTGCAAACCAGAATATTCCTATTGTTCTCTTGTACTGCTGAAAGGCACCTACATCTGCATCATTCAGTATCCCATTGTTTTCTGATTCAGCTGAAAATGTGAATTCTGTACTTCTGTTTTATTCATGGTATAGAAACTCTGTACTGGTTTATTCAATGTCTAAATTGTAAGGGTAGTATCCATTTACAAGGTAAAATTTGACATAGGCAAGGCAGATGTATTCTCTGAAAATGCACTGGGATTTCAAGAGCTTCTTCTATACTTTAATAGCTCTAGGGTAAGCATTCCATATTGGGACAGGTGCATAGTCAACAATGGTATAACATAGAACAGGGGTCCCCAATCTTTTGGACCTCAAGGACCACTAAATTCATAATTTTAAATCCTGCGGACCACTAATATGATCTGCCTAATGACAGGCTGGGTGGGCGTAGCTAGCTGGTCAAGTGACTGGGTGGGCATGGTCAACTTGATGTCACTCATGTCAAGAGGCACCTTACCAGCCTCTACTCATCCCTCCCCATCCAGCCACTCCTCGCCTGCCCACCCGGGCTTTTTAAGGCCCCAATAGGAAGCAGTTGTTGAAGGTAAGCGGCCACCATGAGAAATAGTTGATCAGCAAAACAGCTGATTCAGTTCAAATTGAATCTGACTGAGAAGGAAGTTCAGCAGAAGCAAATCACTGATGACTACGAGCATAGGCTTTCCAAGCAGAGGGAACCTGCAGGAGTGTAAGGCCAGGTACTGGCACCTAGAGCAGGCTGAGGTGGTCAGCCAGTTCCAGGCCATGATACAGTCCCACTGGAACAAGGCCCTCCAGCTCTTTGCCACCAGTGGTGCTTTCCTCCAGCCTTAACCCAAAGCCCTGGACCAGAAGGCTGAAGCAGACCCCAAGTCGGAATTTCTGCCCCCCTCCAACCCACACGAAGGGGAGACTCTCTGCAGCAACACGAGCATTCATTGCATGTATTTGGCCCAGACACCATTGTTTGATGACACTGATTTAGTGCAATATAAAAAATGCAAATAATTGTTCTGCGGACCACCAAAATTTTCTCATGGACCAGTTGGTGACAGCTGACATAGAAGCAGCTTTTGCAAAGGAAAAATTTAACTGCTGGTGCCAAACTACAGAAAAGGTCTTTTCTGTGGTAGGCCTCTAACCATATTGTGTAAGTAAGGCATGAATTAACCAAGACCTTTGGCTCTCTGTGGTAAAAGACAATATAGTAACTCCTACTCGCTTTCCATTTAAAAAGCAAACTGGTCTGCCCATTATTTCTTACTTCAAAAGTGATATGATAAATTTCTCAACTGCATTGAAGAATATCAGGCTAGCTTTAGGGAGCAGTGGACAGCCTTTGTATGTGCACACAGCAATAATCGCCAACCCTTGTTTTCTGCTCCCTCCAAGTATTCAGATAACTACTCAAAATACCATACAAATTTTTAAAAAATCCTAAAACAAAACCAGTACTACTATGATAATGTACCAGGCAAGTTCACAAATCACCAAGTTATAATGCTTTCTTGAAAGTCAGGAAGGATGAAATCAAACAAATCTCAAAGGGAACTCTGGGGGTTGCAGAAGGCAGGCGCACCAACTGGAAGGCACACCTTGGGGTTCCACAAAAAGGTACAATTTTCTTATTGGGCCAGGAGCATACCAACCCTTATTGATGGATAAAAACAATTTAAGAAAGACAGTTCCATAACATATGCAATCCCTGAACCATGAAGGTCTTAATTGATGGTAACTGTGCCTTCCATTGCCCTTGGAAGACGACTGTAGCCATTATACTTCATGAAACCCAAATATGGTCATATCTATGCATATCTATAACTACTTGCACTATTATATTCTGGATCAGCTATACTTCTGACTAATCTACAAGGGCAGTCCAATGTTGACCACAGTGCTAAAATACAAGCAACAGGTGACTGATTCATGAGCGACCATCTAGAAGGATGCAATCAGCATTGCAGATGAAGCTACACAAGGCCCTCCTGACCATGGCTGTTGCTTGCACTTCAAACAAGAACTATACACCTTGCAGGACTCCAATATAGAGAGATATACACTATATTGCCAAAAGTATTCGCTCACCCATCCAAATAATCAGAATCAGGTGTTCCAATCACTTCCATGGCCACAGGTGTATAAAATCAGTACCTAGGCATGCAGACTGTTTCTACAAACATTTGTGAAAGAATGGATTGCTCTCAGGAGCTCAGTGAATTCCAGCGTGGAACTGTGATAAGATGCCCCCTGTACAACAAATCCAGTCGTGAAATTTCCTCGCTCCTAAATATTCCACAGTCAACTGTCAGCTGTATTATAAGAATGTGGAAGTGTTTGGGAATGACAGCAACTCAGCCATGAAGTGATAGGCCACATAAACTCACCCAACATCAGTGTGTGACCTCACAAATGCGCTTCTGGAAGAATGGTCAAAAATTCCTATAAACACACTCCTGAACCTTGTGGACAGCCTTCCCAGAAGAGTTGAAGCTGTTATAGCTGCAAAGGGTGGACCAAGGTCATATTGAACCCTCTGGATTAGGAATGGGATGTCATTTACAGTAAGTTCATATGCGAGTAAAAGCAGGTGAGCGAATACTTTTGGCAATATAGTGTATCACTTTGGCTTGGAGAAATGCATTGAACATATCTGGAAAGAAAGGTCCTTCAACTCACAACCATATGATCTTCCTAAGGTTGAGCTTAAATCTGCTTTACTTTTTCCCAGATCTTAATAGCCCTCAGGCATCTGAATAGAATTCTGGTCACCATAACCAATGAAGATAATACAGAATTAGAAAACTTTCAGAACAAAAAAATTCACAAAGTTCAAGCAAAATAATTATGACATCTGAACAGCAATATATTGAGGGCAATAGATTTTTAGCTGTTTCGGAATGAAAATGAATAAGAGGAGATATGCTAAGGCATATAAAAATATGGATTTTTTCTCATTCTCTCCCAACGTTAAAACACATTCACTGACACTAATTGGGAAAATTTAGGACTGATTCAAGGAAGGTCATCTTTAGTGTAATGCAAGTTCTTATCAGAGGTTGTGGTAGCTGCTAATTTAGATTTAAATTAGTTACATGACATTATTTTAGTTTGGAAAGGTTATCAGACAAGTTCCTAAAGGACCAGGCTATCAGTAGCTACTAGTCTTGTTTGTAGTTTACTACCTCTGAATACAGGCAGAAAATCCTGAATGCAATTCCAGCTCCTGAGTGGGAAATGTTTATAGTACTGTGTCCAAATTTCTGAATGGTGTGTGTGTGTGTGTATTCATTATATTAGTTTTAGTTCTATAATAATAGTAACAATAAGCTTGTTACTTGGCTATCATCTCACTTCTATCTAACGTGGGTAATATACAATTACATCTCTGTTGAGATGTTTTGCTTCAAAGGTTGATGGAATGAAGCCCCTTCTCAATGCTGCTTCATGAAGGAATATCCCTTTTTCCACTTGTGAGATTTGGCTTTACTATTTCCATAGGGTCATTATGTTCATTGTCCATTTTTTTCAGCTTTCTTAAAAAGTCAGGCTCTGAAATTGCCCGTCCATTCATAATTGAATATTACTGCCTCTTTTCCAACCTACCTACTTCCCTACTTCCCTATGGCATCCTTCTTAGATACTAACATTGCAGCATAGGATGTCTTTATCTTGAGATTGATTTTTTTTTAAAAAAACAAACCTTATGAAAATCTTTACATTCAAAGATGTTAGGAGGATAGTCTTTGGGGTCAAGATAGGTGCTAAAAATACAAAAGCATCAACAACGATTTTAGCAATAGAATAGTAAATGTGTGGAACACCCTACCCAATCCTGTTGTTAGTTCCTCTAACCCCCATGATTTTTACCTTGGACTGTGTACCTTGCACATTCCTTAAGAGGTCCCTAAGGGGGCATGCATAAGCGCACCAGCGTGCCTACCATCCCTGTCCTACTGTCCCGTTTAAATGTACTCTTTTTATGTGTTTATGGCTATGTTTTGCTTATTTTATCCATTTATTGGTGCCATTTTTTCAAGTGTTTTTCATACTTGTTTCCTTGTACTTATTGAACAAATAAAATTAAATAAATAGCATTGATTTGTGAAATATTGAAGGCATGCTCTGCCTCACTTCTTATCTTTTGCTCAGAAATCGCTGGACATTGGCCGGTTCCAGTTGGGGCCAGAGAGCTGGATTGCTTGTGTAGGCTGTAAGCACCTGATGGATAAACAGTTACCTTCTCCCAAAAGAGGGGGCTTTACAGAAGTGGAATTTATAGGAGCCATAGGCTGTCTTTCAGAAGAATCACAGTTAAGGGTCCAGTCCCCTTGAGCTTAGAAACATCCCATTGAATGCCAAACAAATTCCGAAATGATGATAGGCAAGCAAATGTGAACTGCCATTTCAAATAGGATCATGCACAATGTTTGGCATGGAGAGCAGTACGCGACGATGGCAATTTCATTAAGCCAGTTATGCAGAGCAGCCTCTGTTCCAAGAGAGTTGCTGAGTGGCACAGACTTAGCGCATCCAAGCCAGAATATGTATTAAGCACAGGAGGCCTATAGAATATGTTCCAGTCAAGGCAGAGGATTTATAGATCGTTCAGATGCTGAGAAGATATGAGGTAGAGTGGAGCCAAAGGGTTTAGAACAGCATGGATTGACTGCAAGAGCGGGGGGAAATGAAGTCTTCATCTCTCTGTGTATATGAGTGGATGAGAGCATTGTCATTGAAAATGTGAGCTTTTAAAGTGCATGTTTGACTCTTTAACTGCCCATTGCATCTTCAAGGTTTTGATTTTTTTCAAGGTTACATTTTTCTCTAAAAGATGCATTCAGACACAACTAGTCTCCAGCTAGCTGGTTTAACTTTGTTGTTGTTGTTGCTGCTGCTGCTGGTGTTTCTTATCAAGGCAAGTTATCATGCCTTTATGGCTCTGTCATTTAAAATGGGTCAGGCCAACATGTCAGCTGCAGTAGTAATATAAATCAATTATAAAAATGAGAGGATAGAAGATGAGGTGTGCTAATGAGCAGAGCAAACATATGTTTTTCCTAGGATGAAATAGGCCTATGGAGACATCACTACCATGTCATTTAAAACAATTATTGTCTCCTAAACATCTTTTTTAAAATATATTTTTATTTTAAGTTTTATTTTCAAAACAGACACAACATATCCTTCTTTACATGCTGTAGAAAGTGTATCAGTTGGTTACAAAAAGACTTTCGTGCATCCCTTCCATAGTCAACAAACATAATTCATCTTAACTCAAGTATTTTAACTCAGATATTTATACATGTTACCATCATCATATCTCCATTTTCAATTGACTATAATTGTTTAAACACCCTTCATAAAATATACCAAGATTTAATACATAACCACATACTGGCCTTTCATTTACTATTTCTAAAATCCTCCATTAACACTGAATCCTTATGTCCTATTCTAGCTAAACATCCATAATATTTAATAACAAAATTTTCTAATCCTCCTTTCCAAATCACTGTTTACAATTTGCATCCAGTTGTCAGGCCTGCGACTAGATGGTTCCGCCCCAGGCGCCTGATGGACCCTGAAAGGTTCCTGATGGAGCTTGGGACTTTTCCTGAATCCCTTGCTCACAACTCAACCAAAGCCCTAGTGGAAGCCTGGGATAGGGGCAGCCACTGGGGCTTTGGATCATATTGTGCCTTTGCGGCCTCTGACCTGATGTCGATCCCGGGTAGCTCCCTGGTTTACTGAGGAGCTCCGGGAGATGAAACGCCGGAAAAGACACCTAGAGAGTGGTTGGAGGGCCAGCCGGTCCGAAGCTGATCGAACACTAGTAAGAATTCATATTAAATCCTACTTAGTGGCGATAAAAGCAGCAAAATGGCAACATTTTCCCGCTCTTATCGTGTCTGCAGATAACTGCCCAGCTGCCCTGTTTAAGGTGACCCGCTCCTTACTTAACCAAGGAGCTGGGAAAGACTCCTTGCAGGGTAGGGCTGAAGAATTTGTTTGCTATCTGCAGGTTAAAATCGCTCAGATCCGGGCAGGGTTGGACTCTGACTGGGTAGATTTGGGTGAGTCGACAGGGATGAATCTTCTGGAGACCATCTGGGATGAGTTTGATCCTGTGACCCCCGAGGGCATGGACAGGATTACGGGGAGACTCAGTGCTGCCACTTGTGTGCTGGACCCGTGTCCCTCTTGGTTAGTCTCGGCTTCCCGGGAGGTGACACAAGGCTGGCTCCAGGCGATTACCAATGCCAAGGTGGCGCAGTGGTTAAATGCAGCACTGCAGGCTACTGCTAGATCAGCAGTTCAGCGGTTCAAATCTCACCGGCTCAGGGTTGACTCAGCCTTCCATCCTTCCGAGGTGGGTAAAATGAGTACCCAGATTGTTGGGGGAAATATGCTGACTCTCTGTAAACCGCTTAGAGAGGGCTGAAAGCCCTATGAAGCGGTATATAAGTCTACTGCTATTGCTATTGCTTCGTTGAGAGAGGGGTTCTTTCCCACCGCCTTGAAGGAGGTGGTGGTGAGGCCCCTCCTTAAGAAACCTTCCCTGGACCCAGCTTCTTTAGCCAATTATCATCCGGTCTCCAACCTTCGCTTTGTAGCGAAGGTTGTTGAGAGTGTGGTAGCACGTCAGCTTCCCCAGTCCCTGGATGAAGCTGTCTACCTGAATCCATTTCAGTCGGGTTTCAGGCCCAGATACAGCACAGAGACAGCATTGGTTGCGTTGGTCGATGATCTCTGGTGGGCCTGGGACAGGGGCTGCTCCTCTGTCCTAGTCCTATTAGACCTCTCAGCGGCTTTCAATACCATCGACCATGGTATCCTACTGCGACAACTCGGGGGGTTGGGAGTGAGGATCACCCTTTTACGCTGGTTCTCCTCCTACCTGTCGGATCGGTCTCAGTTTGTGTTGACTGGAGGGCAGGGATCGATCCCGAGGTGCGTCACTTGTGGGGTTCTCTCACCCCTTCTCTTCAACATATATATGAAATCACTGGGTGAGATCATCCATGGTTTTGGGGTACGATATCATAAATATGCTGATGATACCCAACTTTTCATCTCTACCCCAAACCACCCAAACAATGCCCTCGATGTGATGTCCTGATGCCTGGAGGCTGTGCAGATCTGGATGGGGAGGAACAGGCTCAAGCTAAATCCTTTGAAGATTGAGTGGCTGTGGTTTCCATCATCCCGATTTGTGGATCTTGTTCCATCTTTGATGATAGGGGGAGAAATTTTAGCCCCCTCAGAGAGGGCCCGCAATCTGGGCGTCCTCCTGGATACGCGGCTTAGTTTAGAAGAACACCTGACAGCCGTGACCAGGGGGGACTTTTACTAGGTTCGCCTGGTACATCAGTTGTGCCCCTTCCTGGATCAGGATGCTCTGTGCACAGTCACTCATGCCCTCGTCCTTTCTCGCCTGGACTACTGTAACACTCTCTACATGGGGCTGCCCTTGAAGAGCACCCAGAGGCTTCAACTGGTCCAGAATGCAACTGTGTGGGTTATCATGGGGACACCTAAGTGCTCCCATGTTACACCCCTTTTAGGCGGCCTGCACTGGTTGCCACTTGTCTTCCGGGTGCGATTCAAGGTACTAATTATGACCTTTAAAGTGCTCCATGGCTTAGGCCCAGGGTACCTGTGAGACCACCTACTGCCACCGGTAGCCTGCGACCATCCAGTGTGATCCCACAGAGTTGGCCTCCTCAGGGTGCCGTCGGCCAGACAGTGCCGGCTAGCGACCCCCAGGGGGAGAGCCTTCTCTGTGGGAGTGCCTTCCCTCTGGAATGAGCTGCTCCCGGAGCTTCATATAATCCCCGACCTCCAGTCCTTCCGATGCGCCCTAAAAAGTTGGCTTTTCCAGCAAGCCAGCCTGGCCTGAACAAAACAAAATAAAGTATTGATCATTGTTAATTTTAATTCATTTTTTTAAAATGTTATTGTCAATTCTAATTGGGTTTGTTTGGGATATTCCATTTAATTTTTTTTTAACTTTGGTATTATGTGTTTCTTTTAATGTTGTCACTAAATTTCACTAAGTTTAATTAGTTTTAAATTATACTCTTTCATCTATCAACCTGTATCTTTCCAATAGCATATCTTCTGCCATTTTTGGTGTCAGTCCTCTAATCATCTCCTTAATCAACTTTGTATGAACTCCTCTTAGCAACTTCTTGCTTATAAAATCTCTCATGCAATTTCAAAGCCCTTCTCTTGTTTCATTAATCAGTTTATTTTTGATTGTCAGTAGTGTTAACAATGATATTGCTAATAAAATTTCTCTCTTTAAAACCATATATTCTTTTGTTTTTTCTTCTTCTGTATCTTGCAATCTGGGGTAAATTTCCCCTCCATTTAATTCCTCTTTCAGTATTCCACTCTTTCCATTTTCAGAGACAAACCAATCACCATAAATTTCAGCAAATTTAATTTCTTTATATTCATTTTCCACTTCAATTTTTTGAGTTTTAACCACCACATTTTCCACTTGATAAACATCATCAACTTCTTCATCATATTTTGCTGTTAGATGCTCTAAATCTTCCAGCTTCTTCTCTATTCCTCTCATATGTATTTGATAATTTCTGAGAATATCTTTTGCAGACTTAAGGTTTCTTTCTGCTGTTGAAATTGTGCAATTATCTCCAGATACCAAACACAGCTGCTCTAGCTTGGAAGGTTAATAAAATTAAGCATAGATTCACAGTAACGTTTTGTTTTCACTTTTCCCTGGTTAAAAATATACTTCAAAGGGACATCTGTATGCTTTCCTTCTTATCACTCTCTATAACCAAGCAGTGAGACGTTGTAGTGCCAAGCCAAAATAATCAGTGAGAAAAATAAGAGTGTTTCATTTCCAATACACAAACCTTCCAGCCTCCGAGTAGCAGTGTTATTGTTACAATTTTCCTTGTTTCTTTTTGTATCTTTTTTTGTATTTTAAGTTTTAAAAAGTCAGATTTTTGAATGAGTTAGGAGAACACCCACAGTAATGAAAGAGGAAAATTTTAGTCCAGAGATTACAGAGAATAATAAAATAAAAAAATAGAAGAAGAAAACTTAATCTATTCATTTTAAAAGGCTTGCATAAATTTCATCCATGAAGATAGCATTTAAAAAGTAAGATAACCCACTATCCAAAACCATTCCAAATTTAATTCCGCTGCTTATTTCTTCTGTTCTCCAATTTAAATTAATTTTACATTTTTATAGGCAGTCTCTTTTTAAAACGGTAAAAGTTCCTCACCAGCTGGAAACACTTTATCTTTCCATATCCTTCTATTTTGGAACTGCCCCGACTTCGTCAGCCTTGGCTTGAAGAATTTCTCTTGCATCGACCAGGGACTTTGTGATGTCCCTGAGATCAGCAAGATGTATTCTTCCTGTTCACTGTCCCTGCTGGACGGTTTAGGTCCAATTGGACCACCCAGTGGTAAAAGTATCGGCTGCAGTCTTGGAGCATTGAGACCGCATGTCTGTATTGTCGCAACGTTGGCTCCTCCTCCCCTAAACATATTTTAAAGGTATCAGCTGATTATCCTGATTTGGGGAGGTGCCGTTAAGGACAAAATTATGGCGTCAACCTGTGCAAAGCTTTTTTGTTCATTTTTTTTCTTTTACTTCTAATTTGCTGGGAATATTCTTCTGTACTTGTAAGACAGCCACTTATAAAGCATGCAATCAAGGCTCAAGGACAACATGGGTGTATATCTAACACCTTATGTGTGAAGTATGAAATCCTCATTTGGTGTTGAAACCAGTTTTGTGTAAAATACAGCATGAAAGAAAGGAGCATGAGGAAGATTGTAGCACTATGTTAATCTGAAATAGGAGTTTCAGAAAAATAGCTGAACAGTGACTGGAATAAGGCACTAGATGAGTGCTGTCTGCCCATCCGGCCAGATGAATTTGGCAACTGGCTATGAGAAACCAACACCTGCTTTCTCATTGCCTCTTCCTTAGTCTACATTTCTGCCAATGTTATATTTCCACCAACTGGGACTGAGCTATTACATTAAAAGTCTCAATTGCAGACTGAAGAACATCACTGTGGCTCTCATAACATTTCCGAACAATGCTTTTTCTTCTCCTGCCGTCTCACTTTCTTGCTAAAAACCACACTTAGTGTAACTTTGCCATCACTGCCATGTGTTGTTTGCTCCTACACCTGAATGGCTCTATTGTTCTCTCTCTCACACCTCATATACTCCTTCTTTGCAACCTGAAGCATGCCTTCCATCAAAGCTTCCTTTCTCTCCAAGCTTCTTTTGTTGGGTGCTCATTAGTGCAGGGCTTGAGGTAAAAGAAAGCACTGAAGGATGGTTTGCCAGTGCAATAGCTAAGTGGAAAGCAAAGGAACAAAGGAAGTTATGTTACTGGGCAGAACAGACACAAACAAGAAAATGTGTGGAAGGTAATGGTAATGTAGGCTTGGATGGCCACCATATATGCCTGACTGTGAAAAGTGAAGTGAAAAAATATTGCTGTAGCAGTAAGGACAATTAGGACTGTTTTTCATCAGTACTCACACATGTCTTCCAGCCCTCTTTGCGCGTCTTCTGCTTCTGGACCAGGGAGATGCTTCCTTCACCTGGAATCTGGATGAGACAGGATAGGCAATCTCCTCTCCCCAGGTATAAGCTTTTAAACAGTTCTATTGCTTTTCTCCTTTTTATCAGGGTGACCAGATCCAAGTGGTTTGGTAATAGTAGTAGAGTAGTATTTAACTAGAGATGCGGTGGCTCAGTGAGCTTGTCGATCAGAAGGTCAGCAGTTCAGCAGTTCAAATCCCTATGCCACCTAACTGAATGAGCTCCAGTTACTTGTCCCAGCTTCTGCCAACTTAGCAGTTCAAAAGCCTGTAAAAATGCAAGTAGAAAAATAGGGATCGCTTTGGTGGGAAGGTAACAGAGCTCCATATGCCTTCGGCATTTAGTCATGCCAGCCACATGATCACTGATATATCTTCTTACAGCGCTGGCTCTTTGGCTTTAAAACAGAGATGAGCACCACCTCCTAGAGTCAAGAATGACTAGCACATATGTGCGAGGGGAACCTTTACCTTTAGTGTTTAACTAATATTAGTTGCTTCATTGCTTACAAGACTTAGCAGTAGACTTATATACCGCTTCATAGACCTTTCAGGCCTCTCTAAGCGGTTTACAGAGAGTCAGCATATTGCCCCCAACAATCTGGGTCCTCAAGGAAGGAAGGAAGGAAGGAAGGAAGGAAGGAAGGAAGGAAGGAAGGATAAAGGAAGGAAGGAAGGAAGGAATGAAGGAACAAAGGAAGGAAGGAAGGATTTAATTTTAGTGAAAGCAACTAAATTTCAAAGGACAGTTTAATTGCAATATATGAACCTGTCACTGCATGCCAAAATGAGCACTCAGTCTGTAAACAATCTGAGCAGAGAAAGAAAGACAAAATCTGGAGATATAAACTATTCACAATCTTCACTTAGAGAAGGAAATAATTCCTCATGTGGCTAAGAAAATATTCCCTGCCAACTTTACCATACTGAGCCTGGATTCTCTGCAATTTTTAGGCATTGGTCCTAATTTCTTAGGCCCAGTGGCATGAAATCTGTTTTCTTCAAATCTTTCTTTTCTGCAGGCTCCCTTCCAAGATTCATCTTAAAAAGAAGAAATAAAAATAGAACCTCTGACTTCCTCTCTCCCAAATCCCATCATACTGGCCTCATTGGAGAGACCGTCATTCTGCTTGGAGAGTCCTTAAGACACTTTGGATAGCCAGCAAACTACTCTGGTTTAAAAGTCCTCACTTACAACTAGCCAGCAAGCCTCTCAAAATTAATTGCTTATCCCCACTGTCATGCACTCTTCTCAAACCATAACATGTCATATGAATTAGAAAAGTGTGCAACATGGCAGTGAGATGGGAGTTTAAAAGCAGGTAATTTTTTAAGGAATGAATTGTTAGAAACTGAATCTCTTTTCTCTTGGTGCAAACATTCCTGGGACAGGCAATATTATCTGAATAATGACTTTGACGTAGGCTTAATGAACATCACAGAAAAACAGATTTATTTGCAGAAAATACATTACAGGCATGGCTAATTGACATCCTGTCAGCAGGAGAGTCCAAGAACATGTGTCCATGTGAAGAAAGAAGTGATCTCACCTAAGCAATTTCTTAGGCAAACAGCAGGGATATACCATATGGGATGGGATATCTTGACCCAGAGTATCTTACTGTTTTATCTAAATCAAGAGTGTTCAACCTTGGTAACTTTAAGATTTGTGGATTTCAATTCAACTGCAGAATTCTGGGAGATGAATTTTACAAGTCTTAAAGTTGCCAAGATTGCACACCCCTGATCTACACACTGCTGATCCCCTGTGGTTAATAGGTTATAAAATCCAAAGGAGTCACTGCCATTGGAATTGGATCTCCAAAATGCATAGGAGGAGAGTCACAGGGATTATTTGAATGGACACTATTAGTTGTCTGGAGCCCTCACAACATCATTGATGACTGAAAGATTGATTGTTCCAACAACACTATCATAACAATGATCCAAATTGTCAGTGTACAGTCCAGGTCTGACTCTCCACATTGTTGCTTGCTTATATTGGGGCTTCAATTGGCTGTGATAGTATAAGAGACTGGATAATAGACTACCAGAAATCTGCCTAACAAATGCTTGTAGGTGAGATATAGATGCGTCCAGTGAAGCTGCTCACTAATGGGTGTGTTTCGCCACTACTTCCAAGGCTGTGATAGATGCTATCTGACATCAATTAAGATCTTTTCATTTTGTTTCTGATACTACATCTCCTTAAAATTCATTCCAGTATAACACATGACTATTCCTATACCTTCCCCACATACACAGGTGAAACTCGAAAAATTAGAATATTGGGCAAAAGTTCATTTATTCCAGTAATGCAACTTAAAAGATGAAACTAATATATGATATAGACTCATTACATGCAAAGCAAGATAGTTCAAACCATGATTTGTCATAATTGTGATGATTAAGCTTACAGCTCATGAAAACCCCAAATCCACAATCTCAGAAAATTAGAATATTGTGAAAAGGTGCAATATTCTAGGCGCAAAGTGTCCCACTCTAATCAGATAATTAAGCCATAACACCTGCAAAGGGTTCCTGAGCCTTTAAATGGGGTCTCAATCTGGTTCAGTAGGAATCACAATCATAGGAAAGACTGCTGACCTGACAGTTGTGCAGAAAGCCATCATTGACACCCTCCATTAGGAGGGAAAGCCTCAAAAGGTAATTGCAAAAGAAGTTGGATGTTCTCAAAGTGCTGTATCAAAGCACATTAATAGAAAGTTATGTGGAAGGGAAAAGTGTGGAAGAAAAAGGTGCACAAGCAGCAGGGATGACCACAGCCTGGAGAGGATTGTCAGGAAAAGGCCATTCAAAAGTGTTGGGGACTTTCACAAGGAGTGGACTGAGGATGGAATCAGTGCATCAAGAGCCACTACACAGTCGGATCCTGGACATGGGCTTCAAATGTCGTATTCCTCTTGTCAAGCCATTCCTGAACAACAAACAATGTCAGAAGCATCTTACCTGAGCTAAATAAAAACAGACCTGGTCTGTTGCTCAGTGGTCCAAAGTCCTCTTTTCTGATGAGAGCAACTTTTGCATCTCATTTGGAAACCAAGGACCTACAATATGGAGGAAGAATGGAGAGGCACACACTGCAAGATGCTTGAAGTCCAGTGTGAAGTTTCCTCAGCCTATGTTGATTTGGGGAGCCATGTCATCTGCTGGTGTTAGTCCACTGTGCTTCATTAAGTTCAGGGTCAATGCAGCCGTCTACCAGGAGATTTTGGAGCACTTCATACTTCCTTCTACAGACTAGCTTTATGGGGATGCTGACTTCATTGTCCAGCAGGACTTGGCACCTGCCCACACTGCCAAAAGCACCAAAACCTGGTTCAATGACCATGGGATTACTGTGCTTGATTGGCCAGCAAACTCGCCTGACCTGAACCCCATAGAGAATCTATGGGGTATTGCCAAGAGAAAGATGAGAGACATGAGACCAAACAATGCAGAAGAGCTGAAGGCCACTATTGAAGTATCTTGGTCTTCACCAGTGCCACAGGCTGATAACTTCCATGCCATGCCGCATTGAGGCAGTAATTGCTGCAAAAGGGGCCCAGGTACTGAGTACATATGCATGCTTATACTTTTCAGTGGTCCGATATTGTTCTATGTTTTATTGATTCTAATTTTCTGAGATTGTGAATTTGGGGTTTTCATGAGCTGTAAGCCATAATCATCACAATTATGACAAATCACGGCTTGAACTATCTTGCTTTGCATGTAATGAGTCTATCTCATATATTAGTTTCACCTTTTATGTTGCATTACTGAAATAAATGAACTTTTGCACAATATTCTAATTTTTTGAGTTTCACCCGTATATTCCCCATATTCTCTTTCCCTTCCTTACAGCCACCAAAGAGCTTTGGTATTTTCTCCTTTTTGACAAACCAAAATGAGTAAATCCAAGCTGTCTGGTCCTATAATTATCTTGACACCTTCAGCCTGCACTAAAACAACTGCAATCAAAGGTACAAGAAGTAGAGAAGGAACACAGAATGGCAGGAATATTGTCAACGGTCACCACTCTAGACAACAACAAAGGAATGTCCTAAAGATATGCCACCAAAGACCAAATGCAGCTGCTTTATCAAAGATTTGGGAAACTGTCCTGATCTGGTTTTTATTACCTGCATTTCTGAGTAAACTGTTTCAAATCCAGAATAAAATATATTCTGGATATTCAAACATACAGAGCATAATGACTGCCATCTGGTGTGGAGCTTGTCACTTGGTCTCCTATTTGAATTTGTGAACTTTTTCTTCTGATTAGTAACTTCCACATTGCTCTGTGTGCCTATGCAGAAACAGGCAAGTTGGTGGCTACTACAGTGTGAACAAAGTCCTTACTCTTTCTTTTGCCTTGTGGCTTGACACTTATAAAAAAAGGGATGGGACACAGATTGTGCTGCCACAACTGCCATCTTGTCTGTTTTGATGTGTGTGCACACAAACACAAATCAGAACACAGTTGCTCCTTTTGATCACAACAATTGTGGGTTTAATTAGAATTTCTATCATGGTAAACCAAGCAAAAAAACTCTTGCCCAACTCTAAGCTAAAGGCATTCCCAGAGGCGGTGGGAAGGCAGTTTAAATCCCCTGATGTTACTCACAGAAGCAGTATTTTTAATGCATTACATACCAATTAGAATGGGGAATAGGGAAAATGCTCACCTACCACACCACTTCCCTTCCAAGCTACTAGACATATTCAACTGCAGTCATGGTTTCCAAAGAAGATCAAAGCAGAATGCCAAAGAGACACAGAGAGGGAGAGGCAAACAAAACCAAGCCAAACTTCAATTGTCAGATTAAAAGCTTTCATTTGTTTTTCCCCACCCTCACCAGGGTGTACACAAGAAAAGGAAATGATGGGGAGCTCAAGTCTTCACAATCCTGATCTGACATCTGTTGATCATGTCATGGCACATACAACATTTCCCCTGTTAACTTGCAGATGCTCATTTTGCTGATGCACACGTTTCCCTTCCAGATGGCATGGGGGCCAGGAGGACATTCTTTATTAATGTTAGAGATAAATAGCAGACTATCCCAATTAGCAGAGTATTCCAGTTATTATGGCAGGCAAGGTTGTTCCATCAGGATTTCCTGTTGCTGCTCGCTTATCCCCATTTAATTCCAAAGTTCCTCCCTGATAAAAGGCTGTCCCAAGAATGCAAATGATTACCTTGACAATTTTTTTTTGCTTTCAATGACTTGTAATGCACCCCATAGTTTTAATATCAACCTGGACATCTTTTCAAGCAATTTGATTTCAGCTACATGATGCCACATGGGGATGGAGTACAGATAAATCCTGAATAACAAAAAAAAATGTCAGAGGAGACTTCTTCAGGTTGAAGGTGTAAGAGAGCCACTAGGATATGATCCAAAGTGATTGATAGTACTGTAAAAAGATACATTCTGATCTACAAAAATACTTGGTAAAATGTTTCTTTTTCTCCAGGAGAAAAAGGGATACAGAAAAGAAAGAAGAGTCCAGTGGAGTCCAGTGACAAATGGTCCATCTTTTCATTTATTTATTTATTTTCACTTTCACTTTTGGAGAAGTCCATTAACATAGATGAGATTGCTTTAAAGACAAAAAACACCCACTGTAACGCACTTACACATTCCAAATGGATGCAGGAAACCATTGAAAGGTTTTTAGAAAACATCTACAAATCACAACTGCTGTTACAGGTGAACATTAGTAGTTTTATGTTTTTAAGACCCATTACCTAACTTAAAAAAAACACCTTGTGTAAACATTGGCCTTCCTAGAAAATTGTACTTTATTTGATCAAAAATCAAATAAAGCCTTGTACCATGTTGTAATTTAGAATCTAAGTATTTTGGAGTGAGCAGCCATAATACATTTTATCAGATGTAAATATGTAAATAAGTCATATTTTGTGCAAAAGGGAATCTCAACTGTATCTACAATTTTCTGTAAATTGCCCCTAACCAATATAAGACACTATGTAGCTGATAGTGTCCCAATAATTAAGATAGAGGCACTCAGACATAAGGCAAATGCCTATTATGTGGCTATTCCATAAATGTATCTCTAATTACAAATAAACTTAATGACTATTCTTTTCTGGAAATAATTTTACACACACAAACACAAACACACACACACACACACACTAAATTCCTCAATAAATGGTACAATGGATACAGTCCTAGGTGGCATCAACAGAGGGATAGCATCAAGACAATGATATAACTGCTTTACATCACATTGGTGAGACCAAATTTAGAATACTGCATCCAGCTCTGGTCGCTATGATACAGAAATATGTTGAAACCCTGGAAAGTGTGCAGAGAAAAGCAACAAAGATGATTAATGGTCTGGAGACTAAATCATGTGACAAATGGTTGAGGAAGCCAGGTATGTCTAGTCTATCGAAAAGAAGGTTTAGGGGAGAGATATGATAGCTGTCTTCCAGGACTTGAGGGTCTGCCACAAAAAAAATAGGGATTGGCTTAGTCTCTAAGGCATCCAAGAGAGTGACAAGAAGTAATGGGTGGAAGCTTGTCAAAGAGAGATATATGACCTAGAAGTAAGGAGAAATTTTCTGACAGTGAGAATAATTAATCAATAGAATAGCTTTGGCTCCTTGTGTTATGGATACTCCAACTCTGGAAGTTTTCAAGAATAGACTGGACAATCAAAAATTGGGATGGTATATATATGTATAAAGTGTTATTTCAAAGCACCTGATTTGGACATACCAGGTGCTTTGACATAACACTTAATTATTTCCTTGGCTCAGCTGATAAGGGAGGGGAGCTTGTGCCTTAGAGGCTAAAACAACTGCCTAACATGTAAAAACAACCCAGAGCTGTGAGAGCTAATAGCTTGAAATATATCTATACTATATATGTGTGTGTACGTGTGTGTGTATGTGTGTGTGTACGTGTGTGTGTACGAAACAACAATAGACACACAGCCAGCACCAATCAGCACTAATCTACCAATCATGATACAACCACACAACCAATCATTCCACTTACTGAAACGTTGCCAGCACTCTACATCAAGATTTATAGAAAGACGGCAGCTCCGATCATACTTTAAGCCCAAAACCCAGCCTGAACATGGTGAGTGAGACCTCGCTGAAACGTTGCCAAGACAATCTCAATCTTACACGGGAAAAGACCCAAATACAACAAGACCAGCGTGTGTGTGTGTGTGTGTGTGTGTGTGTGTGTGTGTGTGTGTGTGTGTGTGTGTATGTATGTATGTATGTGTATATATATATATATATATATATATATATATATATATATATATATATATATATGTATATATATATATATATATATGTGTGTGTGTGTGTGTGTGTGTGTGTGTGTGTATATATATATATATATATATATATATATATATATATATATATATATATATATATATATATATATATATATATATATATATATATATATATATATATATATATATATATACATACATACATACACACCATAAATGTAGGAAAACATTGATCTCCAAAGCAATTACTTCCTAATTTCCTTTGCTACTTTCTCCATCAAATAAACAACTCCAAATCCTCTTAACATAAATATATTCTGATTCATAGAACAGATTAGCACATTCAACTGCAATATTACAATTAGTTTCTCCAGCAGCAGCCATAGGCCCCTATTGTCCAGATAGGCACTCACTCTATCCCTCACTTGACCTTCTGAAGGAAAATCAAATCACGCTGACCATTCTTATTGTTTTGGCTGCAATTTGTTGAAATTTCTTCCAAGAGTTTTCAAAGACTGCAAAGACACTATGAATGAAATACATGCAGATTCCAAAAGACGCCAGGAAGCCTTTTAGGGTTTTCTCTCTTTCATTCTCTCTCTCTTTCTTCCTTTTAAATTCCACTTTCAAAATGTTTGTATATTCAGGAGGGTGGAAATCATGCTGTTTAATGTTCAGCCAGACCATGGAATATATGTGAATTGGCTCTGCTCATAAAAATCTGGCCTATTGTTGGTAGAAATAAAATTCAGGAATGGTTGGTGGAACGGGGAAGCAAGGATTGACTTATTGGGTTGAAGCTTTGAAAGCACATTGGCTGCATTTCAGACTTTGTGAATGCCAGAATGGTGAAGTGTAGTTTTATCTGAAAAACCACTGCTAGTACAATATTGCAGGCAACTGCAACGTAGAAAGCTACCTAGAGAGCTATGACACTTGTGTGGACAAGTAGCTGTCGACAGTTCCTTTGTTCATAGGAATCTGTTTACATTCTGCCAGTGACAAGATTTTATTTATTGACTTGTCATTTCCCTTTGTAGAAAGACAATTTGCAGCTTGGAAAAAAATTAGATTCAATACAGCTCTCTAGCTTCATTGAACTGGTAGGACAGCATTGTTCTTATGCTTGTTTCACATCTGGCATGCACTTGGATATCTTCCAAGTGGATCCTCCTGTTCATTTTCTGTTTTTATTATTATGATGATTCAAACAACAGAATAAAAAACCAAGGAATCTATGTTAAAGTATGATTGTATAGGATTAGGGCAGAAGTGGTATTCAGCAGATTCTGATCAGTTCTGGAGAACCGGTAGTGGAAATTTTGAGTAGTTCAGAGAACCGGCAAATACCACCTGTGACTGGCCCTACCCCCATCTACTCTCTGCCTTCTGAGTTACAGCTGATTGAGAGGAAATGGAGATTTTGCAGTAACCTTCCCCTGGTGTGGGAAGGGAATGGATACTTTACAGTATCCTCCCCCTGCCATGCCCACCAAGCCACACCCACCAAGTCATGCAACACTCACCAAGCCATGCCCACAGAACCATTGGTAAAATCTTTTGAATCGCAGCACTGGATTAGATTTAGAGATTGTATAATAAAAAACCCACTAACTATGTTACATAGACCACTAAGTGACTCGGCCTACACTATATCTGATGAATATCCAATAGAATTAAACAAGTTATCACACCACCCACAGTTGGATAGCATAGCCAGCTAAGAGAGGCGATCGTCAAAACATATCTCAATGAGAACAGCTATGCTGTATCAGGAAAGTGTGATAGAACCTGCAACACACTCATCCTTTTACTCCTTTTTCTCTTCATAGTAATAGTTATCACAGCATGTGCCCAACCATCAGCAACCATAGTTACTCTCAGGTGAAAAGTTGCCTGGATCAAGGAAAGAAATGATTCTCATATCACGAAAGTTTGCATATGTTGGCTTATTAAAGTGCTTTAGAATATAGCATCTGAGTAGGAAAAAAATAGATACTGTCATCTGGAATTGTGTGAAGGTAGCTACCGGTAAATGACTTCAGTAGTTCCAAAATGGGGGGTTGGATTTTTCCCCCCGGGAGGGAGCCTAAACAAATACCCTCCAAACCAGTGGGTCTATATAGGTAAAAATGCCAAACTGAATAGACACTTTCCCTGAACTGGCTTTTCAGGTCTTTGAATGGTGGACTCATTGTCAGTGTAACTGAATCCATCCACTTTATTGCTGAGCATCCTTGTCTTGTCTTTCCTTCCACTTTTCACCAGAGGTGGTATTCAACAGGTTCTGAAAAGTTCTGGAGAACTGGTAGTGGAAATTTTGAAATACCACCTCTGATGGGCCCCACCCCCAGCTGATCGGGAGGGAATAGGGATTTTGCAGTATCCTTCCCCTAGAGTGGGGTGGGAATGGAGAGTTTACAGTATCCTTCCCCTACCGCTCCCACCAAGCCATGCCCACAGAACCGGTAGTAATTTTTTTTGAACCCCACTACTGCTTTTAACATCATTAGAGCCTTAGCCAGAGATCTGGGTCTTTGCATGATGAAATAGGATAATTCGAGCCTGGTTATTTGTGCCTCAAAGGATATTTTTGGGTTGATTTGTTCAATGGTACATTTGTTCATTTTCTTGGTTGTCCTTGGTATACTTGGGAGACAGCACTTAGACTTATATACCACTTTACAGTGCTTTTCAGCCCTAAGTAGTTTACAGAGTCAGCATATTGTCACCAACAATTTGGGTTCTCATTTTACCCACCTCAGAAGGATGGAAGACTGAGTCAACCTTGAGCCTGGTGAGATTTGAACTACCAAATTGCATGCAGCCGGCAGTCAGCAGAAGTAGCCTGCAGTACTGCATTCTAACCACTATGCCACCATGGTTCAAGGTTCAAAAATGTCAATACTTTTTCTATTCTACTTCTTCAAAATCAAACTTTTTCTTCCATAGAAGATCACAAGGAATGCCCTAGAAATATCACTATTCTCCTATTGGGAGGCAAAGACATCTCATATAATCTAAGTATCTTTTCCAAGGCTTTGTGGCTGCTCTATCAAGTCCTGATCTGTAGCATAATTCTTAACTGCTTCTTTTTTCACTGTTGATAGTTTATTCCAAAAGGCACAAACTATCCAACACTTCAACTTCTTCATTTTATTCTAGGGCTGGATGTTATACCTGTTGTTATTAGTTGGGTCTTCTTTATATTTCTATATATTAGTCTCATTTTTTTTAATACTGTTCACTGATTTTTACTACTGAACTTGCAGATCCTTTACAAGTTATTCTAAAAGTATATGAATTGCAATGGCATGTTAGGGGGGAAAACCCTAATTCACAAAAAATGCTTATAATAACTATAAATGCCTACATAAAATAGTTTTCAATCATTAAATGTACAATTAAATTTAGATCGTATAGCAAAATGCTATTCATATTATTAATATCCCAAACCCATTTCTTAAAATCAGGAAAGTGCCTTACTTTCAAATTATGAAAAATTGTCATCTTTGCCACTGGGACCCGAAGTAGGCTGCTCAACACTGGAAGTAGCTGATGGGGTAAAAATAACTCCTACCCATCATATCTGGATTTGTGCCCCCCACAATGGGATTTTCCCATGTATTTTAAGAGGAAACATAGATCAAACAGGCTTGAAAAATCAGTGCCCACCTAAGCACATCTATCTACTTCTATTGGTTTAGAAAAATGGTTCTGTATTTTAATTTATATAAAACTAGCTGATAACCCTGTGTTGCCCAGGTATGTATTTATAGGGGGAAATGTCTGGACCAAATGTAATTTCTAATGTTGGATTTTTCCCCTTACAGGAGAGAGCCCCCTTGTGGAGTACTTTGAAGCTGTTACCATGGCAACGCCACTGCACTGTACAGTAGAACCCATTTTACAGCACAACAGGTTGTATCTTAACAGAACACCTCACCCGAGGGGTTTTAGGGGTGTCTTATCCCCACAATATTTTTTCCAGAGAGTAAGTCATCTGTGTACCAAGTTTGGTTGAAATTGCTCCAGAGTTATGCTGGAACACACACACACACACACACACACACACACAGTGAGCGGGAGGGGGAGAGAGAGAGAGAGAGAGAGCGAGCTGTTTTATAGATAGATAGATAGATAGATAGATAGATAGATAGATAGATAGATAGATAGATAGATAGATAGATAGATAGATAGTTTAGATGATAGATAGATAGATAGATGGATGGATGGATGCTGGGCAATGACTCCTTTAGAGATACCAATAAAGATACCACTATTGGAAAAGCATACCAAGAAATTGGGGAATTTTATATTTATTTCTTTATTGTATAGATTGCTGGCAGTGGCCCAGGCTGTTCAGTTTGAAATTCCTGATATTTCTGATCAGCATTTAGCTAAACTAGTAGGAAGCTGATGTCAAAATCTTGGCACCAATAAGAAAAGGTTATGCTCTATTTTACTCATTTTCTATCACTGTGGGTTTTAACCAGTGCATTTTTGAAATATCATGGCCTCTCTCCACCCTCTTGAAGCAGCATGAAGTCTAAGGAGCTGAATTTGAATTAATTCCTGTCTGAAGATTAGGCAAAAGACTCAGCTGCCTAAAAAAACGTGACTATAAAATTGGTATGAATACACAATCAGATTTAGTAGCAGGGCATAGAATGTAAAGAGAGGAAATCTGGATTAACCTTGCCCAAGACCTATCCAAGTCTTGAACAATAATGGGAGCAATAACTAGCCCTTCACTTACAGAGGGATACCATTTGGCCTATCTATATGTAAGAGATTCATATGTAATGTCTTTAATGCATCTGTCTCTAATTTTTCATTAGTCACGCACAGCATGCAACAATATGTAACAAAACATCCAGTATTCCAAATGTCCAGGAGCAGTAAAAGTGGAAACAAAAATGCTACTTCATCTCTTACTATTTTTTTCAGGCAGAAATCTTCCTTCCTGAAAAATTCTGCTTCCAAATCTGTCAAACATGTTTGTCTACAATTTGTAGCTTTGCTACTTTTAAAGGAAAGCACACAACAATAAATGTAATTTCCTAATTCTCTTTCCTTGCTATCAAAATACTACAACATGCAATAATTTCAGGTATATTTTTTCAATGTGGCAGGAACTGATAAGAGAAAAGAGGGTAGGAAATAGGTGTCATACAAAGCTACATATGTAGAAAAATGTTTTGGGTGCTATCACACATACACAAGTACACCTGGAAGGTATTTTGTGCTGGGAGACTTTTCTTGAGAACAGCAATCCTATCTGTATCAGAAGTAACAATGTCCCCCTCCAAGAAGTGTGTTTGTGTGTGTGCGTGTGTGTGTGTGTGTGTGTGTATGTATGTATGTATGTATGTAGTCTGAAGAAGACACAGATTTTATTAATCTTTTTAGATTCAGTCTGGACCCACAGTTAGTATCTGTTATCTGAAATTGTTCGTTAACACACCCATGATTGTTGCTTTTTCCAGAACCATTAACCTTATATGGAACTAGTTGATAACCTCGCATTGCCCGGGTATTTATTTATCCCAGTCCTGTATTACACAGGAATGGCAATGTCAAGTGGCAACATAAGTGCAGAATGGGCTGTCCTCCCTCCTTCCATGAACGCCACAATTCCCGAAGAAGCGATGGCAAGAGCAACTTCTCCCTGAGCCCTGATTTTGGCGACAATTAAATTAGTTAATAATGTTTTCCCTGTGCCCCCAGAAGCATAATTTCTAATGTTGGATTTTCCCCCTTACCAGAGGGACCCCCCTTGTGGAATACTGTGAAGCCATTATCATGGCAACTCTACTGCGCTGTACAATAAAAGCCATTTTAAGTCAGTACAGAAGAAGCCATTTTAAAGCACAACAGCTGTATCTTAACAGAACTCACACCCAGAGGGGTGTTAATGGTGTCTTATCTCCACAGTATTTTTTTCCAGAGAGTCATCTGTGTACCATTTGGTTGAAATTGCTTGAGGAATTCCACAGTTATGCTGGAACACACACACACACACAAACACACAAACACCCAGAGAGCGAGGGGGGAGCGAAAGCTCTAAAGAATATACATGATTGAACATAGCTATGTTCCTTTTTCTTCCTTTCTTGAATAAATATGCTATTTTTCTACAAATATCACCAAACTGGAGGTTCCCTAAGTCTCATGTTGCTTATTGTTATTATCAAAAAGACATTTGTGACTCCATCTTGCTTTTTTACTTCTTTCTGACCTTTGATGTTAAGTTTTTCTTTTTTATGAAATAGATTTTCTTGGAGGCTTTTTTGTTTTTACTTTTGGAAAGAAGATTGAGGCTGAAATGTTGAAAAAAAATAAAACATCTTTTGAGGGAGAAAAATATTATAAACTGTTCTGAGGAAGCCTCACGGCAGAGGGAAAATGTTAGGTAGGCCCCATCTTGAACTGTATGCAAATGTCACACGTTAAAGCTTGCTGTGTTTTCCGGCACATAAAAAGTGACACTTGTCATCTGATTTTTCTCTGCACATCTATGGATAAAAGCTCAAAACGCTATCAACTGTGGAAGATCTATACTTGTATTTTATTGACTGCCTTTTTCATTTAAGATATATGCCCACGAACTCTATTTAGAGGGATGGCTATAAAACTAGTGAGATGGAGAGAGAAAAGGTGAAGAAAAGAGTACACTTCACTTCAGATCTGACTGCATGGTATTTTATATTATTAGTATTTGTGACCCAGGTACCTTTCTACTTTTTCCCTAACAGTTAGTGAGATACTCAATGGAAAATGGGTGTCAAGGGAGATCAGTTAAAGGGCCCTTGTTGAATTTTCTGCTTTCTAGACAAACTGGCATATAAAATGCATCATTACAATTGTGTCTAGGAAAAGAGTAATTAAATTCTTATGGTTTGAAGGTGCCTGACTGGGAAAGGAGAATTATTACAGCATTAGGAAAAAAAATCAGTTGCTTTGATTCTTTTTTAGATTCTCTCATCTTAATCCATGCTTTAGTGTATAAACTTAGGCAAGTACCATTTGACTAAAACACACACACACACGCACACACACACACAGAGAGAGAGAGAGAGAGAGAGAGAGAGAGAGAGAGAGAGAGAGAGAGAGAGAGAGAGAGAGAGAGAGAGAGATTGGCCCAGTGATTAGGGCACCAAGAGCATTAGATATGTTCATCACTTTGAGTTCTTTATAAAGATAATAAAAGTGGGAAATAAATAAACTGAATAAATAAATAAACATTTACCCAAATCTGAGTGCTCAAAATCACATATTTGAAAGGTATTTCTCATGAGCTGGTAGTAATATCCAATATATGAAGCAACCAAATTGCCCTGGATGAAATGTTAAAATATCTTACTGTTCTTCCCCAAATATTATGTTTTTTCAGCTATGAACGAATTTCACGATAACGGTAACAATCAGCTGTCATTTAAACACAGGCTCACAACATTCTGGAAATGATAATAATATAGAGTGTGATTAGTGACTCAGTGTGTAAAACTTAGGGTCTTCTTGCTTTCCATACACACAAACGCATGTATGCGTGCACGCAAACTCATACATAGATAGACAGATGCTTCCAGCTGTCACTTTTGCTTAGTCCTAATACTGCACCTGCTTTATAGACATAATATGATGAATGGTACCTTTTCCCTTTCTGTTGAGTGATGGGCAATTTCATTCAGCATCACACACCTTACTACTTTCTGCAGTTTAACTTGGTGCATTGTTTCAATACTCTAAATAAAACATTTGGTTGAGTGACTGATTTTCACCTTTTCTCCTCTCTTTCTCTCCTTGCAGGATAATAAAAGTTTCACACAGAAGACACATTAGCAGGCACATAGCCCAACTGATGAATTGATAAAATCAATTCTGGCTCACCCTGTCATACCAGCCAAATTGTAATGCCTACTTCCAGCTTTTAAACAGGCTTAATGTTTTTTACTGGAATTGCTTATTGAGCTTTACATTTGGAAGAGTTGTAGCATGAAACAGCAACTGCACAAGCTATGCCTCTCTTACTTGGCTCTAGATGAAAAGTGCATTTGATTTCAGCGTATTGCTAACAGTCTGAACTGCTGCTCAATTGCCTTTTCTATAGGGATGTGTTTTATATGTAATTTTTGTTTTCCAGAATATGTTACCCCCATCTCATGGTCCAATCCAACATTTCTCTTGGTGAATTCTTACCCTATACCAAATTTGATTCCATTTTGATTCCTTAGATTTGGGGAAAATAATCTGCTAATGGACCCAGAGTTGAGTTCAAAGTTTTGTTGGGTTAGCATCCCAGAAAAAGATAACTGAAATCCATCTCTAAATTACTGGCAAAAAATATATATCCAATATGAATGTATCCATGAAGTATCAAGAGCCAAACCTAGCTTTGAAGGAGAGCTCACTGTTGATATTTCATGAATGTAAATGCTATAAAATTATAGTGCAGGAGCTATGTTGATTTTAATATGGAAATTGAAGGAAGAACATGCTCTTATAAGCCTAGGGCTGATGGTTTAGTTTCCTCTTATGATATAATTCAATGTCTGAAGTTGTACCTTTTAAGGTTCTAGGTAGTGGTTCCTATGACTGAATTCTTCTTTTTTTAAATTGGGAAAAGCTAGGCAATGTGGTCCTTAGAAAATGGGAATCTAGAGGAACAACTGTGGCACCAATCTTTATTCACCACTGCAGCAAATAACTACTCTTTAATTATCAAGAATTGATCTGCAGAACTGATTGTGTTCAGGACAATTGTGTTTACTGATATTATATAATAGCATTGCCCATTTCATAAACTGTGTGGGCTCATGGCAAGGTAGGTACATAACCATATGGGCAAAATTGAACAAAGTGAAGAAATTGTAGAAGGTAATTTCTATTATATATACTGAAGGTCCATGTCCATCATTGACCATCAGTCCAATGGAGACATTGCCATCAGTCCAAAATTGGAGATTTCAGCTATCAAAAATATGCTGTTCCAGATTCTTGTGTCATTAATCTCAGATTTTGGGGAGAACAGGAACAGCTAAGGTTCTCTATTCTTAAGCATTAGCAAGAGGTCAAAATGGTACCAAGCCTGTCTCTGTTATGGGACAAGCCTGCTATCTTCTCAGTAAACTTTTACATAGTGGTTTTAGTGTCACCGTCAAAGAGCAGATGGTCTGTAACAATATGCCAAACAATAAAGAATCCCAAACTATTCAAGCAAGCCACTCACCATACAATGTTTGTCTATCACCTGTCCATCTTACACTTTTATTTAAGTAAATGTTAATGATATAATCACACGGGATGAGTAACAAAATGGGGAGGTGGGGGAAATTTTATCAGTTACTGTAATATTTTAAGGTTCATCTCTCTAATCACTTATACTGACAGATAACTAGAGTTGAATAGATGTATAGAGAAGTACAGCTGGGATATGCAAATCTTTTGAAAAAGGTGCTTCACAAGTAGCCCTCAACTTACAACTGTAATTCAACCTGGAATTACAGTCATAAGGTGTTGTGGTTGTTATGACATCTGGCCAGAACTGATTTTATGAGGGGTTTTTTTTTAACCACACTTGGTCAGTGAATCCATTTTACCTAATGGGTGTGTTTGCCCGGAACTGGACATAAATGCTGGAAATTGGGGGGGCAGGGAGTCAAAAATTGCAGGACATGGCAAACAGCCATAAGGTTAATCCAGTTGTAATCATTCAAAATGTAATCACATGATTATGGGACATGTACAACTACTGTGGAATTTGGTTCATAAGTAGCTTTTGGGACCATCATAACTTTGAATGGTCCCTTAATAGGCAACCAGTTTTAAGTTAAGGACTACCTGTATCAGCATACTTTTATTAGAATCATTAAAGTAGCTGCATCACTTTTTTCCCCTGCAGTGAAGTTACTGTGCCTATGTACACAGCCTATGTATAACTGGGAGCACTTGCAAGAATCTGGCATGGTGAAAAACATAGCTGCTTTCATGATTTGCTCATATCTTGGGAAGTCTCCTTTATGAAGAATTTATACAGCTCTATTATATAATTTGTTTTAAAGAAAAGCTTAGGCCAGGGGTGTCAGACTTGCGGCCCACAGGCTGGATGCATCACACACTGGCCACTCCCACAAATGAAGGGGAAAAAGTTATGATATGTCACGTGAAAAGAAAAAAGAAACTTTCAACTTTCACCAGCAAGAAACCACAATCTTATTGCTAATGTTGCTTCCTTACAGATAATATTTTCAGCGATAGCCATTTTGTGAAATATGTGTCTTTTTAGACCATGTGGTATAAGGCTAACTCTTCAAGGACTGTTAACCCAGTCAGAAGGGCTAGTTAGACATTACTAAAAAGAGGAAATGCATTATAGATGCACATTTAAACATAGAGGATAAAGCATCTCCCCAGAGGTAGAAAACGTATTACCAGATGATGTATGAGCCTGTCTGCTCAATCTTCCCATCCAGGGTGTATATTGTATTGTGTGGTAGTAAAGAGAAGGACCAAGAAAATATTTTCCTTTTATAGTTTAAACATTACTCGCCTCTTGTTAATTCATGCTGAAAAAACTTTCATAATTTCTAGAACCACAGGGTTTTTGAAGCAGATAAATGTATGTTCAAAGCCCTTAGACTATTGGAGCAAGATTTACAGCGCTTGCTCAAGATTATCTCAATAGATCTCCACTAGTGCTTGGCTGCCTATCTGTGGACATGTCTGCTGAGCTGTCTTTAATGTGTAGTCAGGAAATATGTGATTAAAAAAAAAAGATATGGCATCTGTTTAAGAATATAGTAGGATGGCTGGCACACTCGGGAAAGCTCCAGGCTTAATTTTTTTACTTATTCATCCATAAACTGATAGTGAGCAGGATTGTGATTTAATTTTAAGTTTGTTTTTAAAATACAGTAATTGAAAATTCTCTCATTTTCTCTCCCTCAAATGGTCTCCATCATGTAAATTTGCTTCAGAATGATTTGGGTTACCCACTGCTGTAGCATTGATCAAAAACAGAGATTACACTTGCAAATGCAGATTGATAGGCAGCAAGGGGAATTTTTCCCCAGGATGCAATCCCTGCCTAAATACAGATGCCTAAATTTGCTTTTCAGGAGTAGAAGATGCTTGCAAATGTGCATACATAGACATACATAAACCCAGGCATAGGATATAATCTTCTCAAGGATATAGGATATAATCTTGCAAGTATCTAAGATTACAGTTTAGATTCTAGTTTCCTCTGAATAGATAGATGGAGATGTGGCTTTACGAGATCTCCATGCTCCAGGCTAATAGGCCTAGTCTGCAACAGCACATCTCTTAAATCAGTCAATGGTTTAATGTTAGATTTCAGCATACTTAACTTGTTTTGGTACAATTAGTAGCAAGACTAAAATTACTTCACAGACTGTTTGGGTTTAATAACTGTAAACAAGCTATTTACGTATAATTCCATGAGCCAGGTAAAAAAAAAACTCTGGCCATACAGCAGGATTTGACCTTTGAGAAGGGTGCAAAATAAAATATATCTAAAAAATAAAAATTGTGTCATTGTGCATAATTATGATTTTTCTCTTATCCCGGAATACCTTCCATTGGCTTGTTTTCTAATGCAAAGCAATCTCACATAATAATGTAATTTCCTTGACATTCAATCTTCTCAAATAGATATGTTTGTTAATATCAGAATGGTTTTAGTATCTAGATTCACTATTTATTTTTTTAAAATAATTTAACCTTTCAGGGTAAATTCTGTCATGGCAGCACATATATTTTCATACATGAAAATCTTTTATTCCAATTAATCAAATCATTGAATCTCCATTTTAAAACCTTTCCTAGCCATGCTGCATGTTTACAAAATCTGTCTTAAGCTATTTAACTGAAAAAATATAATAACCATCCATAATATAAAATTGTGTGCAGAGCAATCTCATAAGTGTTTACTTGGATATAAGTTACTTTCCAAGTCCTCAAGAAAATAGCTTAGTCTAGCCCGATTCCCAGATTATGAACAGATATTTGAACTGATAACTGATCTGAATTGATCATAATTGATGATCATACCATACTTTAAAGCTAAAGGTTCCCCTCACATATATGTGCTAATTGTTCCTGTCTCTAGGGGATGGTAATCATCTCCATTTCAAAGCCGAAGAGCCAGCGCTGTCTGAAGACATCTCCATGGTCATGTGGCTGGCATGACTAAACGCTGAAGATGCACAGAATGCTGTTACCTTTCCATCAAAGGTGGTTCTTATTTTTCTATTTTTCTTCACTTTTACAGGCTTTCGAATTGCTAGGTTGGCAGAAGCTGGGACAAGTAATGGGAGTTCACTCTGTTACGCAGCGCTCGAGATTCGAACCGCCAAACTGCTGACCTTTTTGATTGACAAGCTCAGCATCTTACCCAATGAGTCATCACATCCATCCATTTTAAATGTATGTAATTTACACTCTAGATCAAGACTAGTTTAAATAATTAAACTTTAAATGTGTGTAGTTTAGACTCTAGACCAAGACTAGTTCAAATAATTAAACTTTTAGCCTATTTTCTCAATTAAAAGCAAACAAAAATTCCTGACAGAAAACAGGAAGGGATGCCCAATGATGACGGATGGGAGAGTTTAGTTCAGTTTCAACAGGCGAGCTACACATTCTCCATTCCTAGTTGAAAAAGGGCCACCCCAAAGAGAAGATACCACAAAGATGGCTGGATTCTTATGCCTGATAATCTAAAAGATTGAAAACATGAGATGACAAGCTAGGAAAGGCAATCTTTCAGATATTATTTACATTCCAACCTCCTGCTATGAGTTCATCATACGGGGTAATTAACAATTAACATGTATATGAAAGTTAAATGCTTTTAAAAGAATAACAAAGCCAGGCCATTAAGAAAACTCCATTAAGAGGAGACATACTCAACAAAGAATATGTTCAAGTAAAGTTTTCCCCAACTTCTTGAAAGAATGCTTTCCTAATTAAGTCTTAATTAGTCTGCAAAAGACCTCCAGAGAATGAGATTCACTGGCATCTTAAAAAGGATTCCCACTTAGTTTGAATGCAGAGCAGTTATACAATATCAGCTTTCCCCAAAACAATACAGTATCCTCTACAATACATTGCATTGAAACTCCTATTATTCTCAACCAGCATGATATTCAGATTGGTCTACAGGATCAGCAGTCCAACATAACTAAAGGCACCAGATAGGACAAACCAGAGGTGGTATTGTGCCCTCGTTTGGGCAAACCGGTAGTGGTGGTGGTGGGAGGCTCCACTCACCCACCTAGACGTCATCACAGATGTTCTGTGCATGTGCAGAAGTGCCACATGCGAGTTGTCCCAGTTTTGAACTGGTAGTGAAAGCAAGAGAAAACCATTAGTGGGAAAAATCTGTTTAAACTGAGGGCTGTGAAGTTTTAACGTCATTGCTTTATTTCTGAGATGCCCCATGTCTGACCTTAATCTGTGATAGGAAGTTTGTCCAGAGCCTTTCATCTATTCACATTTATCATAAGACATAAAGTTTGCTTATGTACAGTTCTACCTGCATCACCTCCTTGTGAACCAGGATACTATATTATCAAGACTTGGTTCACATGGAAACAGCATGTCTTCCACAGTGGAGGGGTCAGTATGCTTGCTTCATGAACCCTCTGGATTCATAACCTCTACATAATGTATTAGATCTTAAGATGTTTCAAGCTGGTTATACGTTTTATGCTACAGAATGTAATCATCATCAGGGCAACTATACCAAGCCATTTAAAACTGAACAAGGTGCAAGGATATTGAAGGCTAGATTTTCGCAGCCCAGAGTTAATGGAGACATCTGTGTAACCAATCAAGGGGAAAATTCACAGTCTGAAATGGTCTGAAAGTTCACACTTCCACATGTAAGATGGTGTGAGTTTGGAGACAATAATGAGAAACACAGAAGCTCAGTTGCAAGTGCTGTAAATGGACTTTGCTCCATTTAAAGCACAGGGGAAAGAAAGGAAAATGTACCGACAAAATTTCATGGGGAGCACCTTGAAAAACCCTGAAACTATGATCTTTATTTTTTGTTTCGATAGTGTGGTGAGATTGTTAGGTAACTTCAGCAGCAAAATCTTGTCCTACTGCAGTATTGTCTTTCAAGTTGACATTATTTTCTCCTCCTTCTCATAATTCATAGGAAAGAAAACCACACGGATTGTTGCATCATGTTTCAGTCCTAAAAATTGTACAACATCTTCTATTGCATTTGATATCTCGAACCATCATACATTCGGTTGCAAGCAAGCTGAATGACATACATGCACAGCTTTTTAAAAAATTATTATTATACAATTGTATCACAGTGGCCAGTTGTTTCGCCGGATTTGGCATTGGTTACTAGTCGGGCCCACCCAGGGGCCTAGGACGTTGTGATGTATTTTCGTAATATGCGTGCAGATCCAAGCAGTGCGGCTTTTTGCATTTGACTGATGGCGATTTTGTCAATTTTTAACTGTTTTAAATGTAATTCCAGTGCTTTTGGAATAGCACCCAGTGTTCCAATTACCACTGGAATTACCACTGCTGGTTTGTGCCATAGTCGTTGAATTTCAATTTTTAAGTTCTGGTATTTTGCAATTTTTTCATGTTCCTTCTCAGCGACCCTGCTATCACCTGGTATTGCGATGTCTATGATTGTGACCTTATTTTTCTCAACCAATGTGATGTCTGGTGTATTATGCGCCAGTATTTTGTCTGTTTGTATGCGAAAATCCCACAAGATCTTGACCATCTGATTTTCGGTGACTTTTTCAGGCTGATGTTCCCACCAGTTTGTTGCTATTTTAATATTATAATTTTTGCACAAATTCCAATGGATCATTTGTGCTACTGAATTATGCCGCAATTTATAATCAGTCTGCATGATTTTTTTACAGCAGCTGAGTATGTGATCAACAGTTTCATCAGCTTCTTTGCAAAGTCTGCATTTGGCATCATCAGAGGATTTTTCTATTTTGGCCTTAATGGCATTTGTGCTGATAGCTTGTTCTTGCGCAGCCAGGATTAGTGACTCTGTTTCTTTCTTTAATGTACCTGTTGTTAACCATAACCAAGTTTGTTCACTGTCCACTTTATCTTTTATTTTTTCCAGAAATTGGCCATGCAATGCTCTGTTCTGCCAACTCTCCATTCTTGATTTTATCACATGTTTTCTGTATTCTTGTTTCGTCTGTTGGGCCTTCAGTAGTTTTTTGTTCTTTACTTCAATTAATAGACGTTCTTGACTTTCTTTTAAATAATCAGCCAGTGCATGTTTTTCTTCTTCAACTGTTTGCTTCACTTGTAATAATCCTCTGCTGGGGGCAAGGCATAGTCTATCAGTATCACCACGTGGATGTAAACTGTAGTGCATTGTCATTAGTTTCCTGGTTTTTCAGTCCAAAATGTCCAAATCACCTTGTGTTCAGTTGTGTAACTATACCAGCTGTGTATCTTATAACTGGTATTGCCCAGGTATTTATGGCCTTGATTGTATTTCCACCATTCAATTTAGATTTCAAAATTTTCCTAACTCTGTTGGTGTACTCTCGCCTGACAATAGTTTTTACTTCTCCATGCTTGATGTTATCCAACTGCAGAATGCCTAAGTATTTGTAGGCTTCATTTTCGTTGCATTTAATTAGTTGGCCATTGGGCATTTCAATTCCCTCACATGCAGTGATTTTGCTCCTTTTTATGGATACAGTGGTGCATTTTTCCATGCCAAATTGCATTGAAATATCGGTTCTGAATACTCGGACTGTATTTGTCAATGATTGGATTTCTATTTCTGACTTTCCATAGAGTTTCAAATCATCCATATATAGTAAATGCGAAATTTTTTCAGCTTCTTTGGCTGTTTGGTAGCCTAATTTCATTTTTTTTAAGATTACTGATAGTGGGATCATTGCGATGATGAAGAGAAGAGGTGAAAGTGAATCACCCTGGAAAATTCCTCGCTTGATATTAAACATTCCGTAGATCTCATTCCCTACTGCCAACTCAGTTCTCCATTGTTTCATCGCCTTTTCAGTAAAGGATGTAATATTTTTGCTAATGCCAGTTGTTTCTAAGCATTTTATGATCCAACTATGTGGCAGTGAGTCAAATGCCTTTTTGTAATCAATCCAGACCATATTCAAATTCATTTTTCTGTTCTTACAATTTTCAAATATCATTTTATCAATTAGGAGCTGATCTTTTGTGCCCCTGCTCCTTCTTTTGTCGCCTTTTTGCTCTACTGGCAAGATGTTGTTTGTTTCCAAATAATCCATCATGTTATCTGCAATAATGCCTGCAAGTAATTTGAAGGTTGTTGGCAAGCATCTTATTGGTCTGTAGTTTTCAGGTGTTGTTCCTTTAGTTGCATCTTTCTGAATCAAGTATGTTTTTCCAGTTGTCAACCATTCATCAATTTGGCCCTTTTGTAAAATTTCATTCAGTTGCCTGGCCAATATTGCATGTAAACTGGTCAGATATTTGAGCCAGAAACCATGCAATTGGTCCTTTCCAGGTGATGTCCAGTTCTTTACCTTTTTTACTCGATTTTTGACCATCTCAGTTGTTATTTCTAATACTTGCATTTGTTTGTTGCCAGTGCTTTTCTCAAAATCATGTATCCACTTTGCTTCCTTATTGTAGTCCTTTGCATTTTCCCACAATTCTTTCCAGAATTCAACTGTGGCCTGCTTTTCTGGTTTTTCACTTTTGGTGTCACCATTCACATTAAGACTTTGATAAAAACACCGTTGGTCTGATCGAAATTGCTGATTTTGTTTATATTGGATGATTCATATCTTTCAATTTTTCTAGCTGTTGCTGTTATCCGCTGTTTTACAATCTCTACAGCTTCATTGATGTTTCTTGTATCCAATCTATATCTTCTGATTAGCCGATTTATGATTTGTTTTTAAGCCGTTGCTCATGCATTTTTCTTTAAGTTACTAGCATCTGCCCTTAATTTTTTGACTTTTTGTTCTAATCGGATTTTCCACTTTGGCTTTGATGCCTTTTCTGTTGTGTGACTAGGTACTTTAATTTTAATGCCTAGTTCATTAGTGACTATTACAGCTGCGCTGTACATTAACTGGTTTGTTTCCAAGATGGATCCCGGTTCAATTTTTGAAAACACTGCATTAACCATTTTGATGATAGGGGCCAAAATTTTCTTAGGCACAGTTTTTAGTGATGGTAAACGTTGCCTTTCCTCATTAAGCAGAAAATGCTCCATGATCTTATCCTTCAATTCTTTTTGTTTTTGAGTTAGTTCATCAGTTGGTTCAGTGATAACTGGTTCTAGTGGTGGTGGTATTATTTCCTCCCCGAGAGCTTCTTCTGGGAGTTCTATTATAATGTCTTTAGTTGTGTCTTGAATATCAGTTATTTCTGCTTGTGATATTGTTTTTTGGGTTTTGCAATTTGCCTGAATTTCCTCAAGTTCAACTTCACTAAACACTTTATTCCATATAATAAATCGCCTTTGATCTGCTAGTTGTTGTTCACTAACATTTGAATCTGGATATTGTTCTTTCCATAATTCATACATTCGCTTTAAATAACCTCTTTTTTCTGGCTCTGAGTTGTAGTAACAAGCCATTATGGCACGGTTTTAATCTGCACTATATTTTTGTCATTTTGTTGGCTGGTCCACTTGTAGCCCACTTGTCAACGGATGTCCAGGGACCCCAACATCTGCCGTGGCCCTTGTTAACCTGCGTGATGACCGATGCGGTATAAAATTTTTATTCGTTTCTTTTACCATATTGTATGGGTTGGCGGGTTTTTTTTATGGGGCCAGTTGCCAACCTGACCCCAACTCTCCTCCTTTCTCATCCGGGCTTGGGACCAGCAACAGTGGAGTAGTAGTAGTAGTAGTAGTAGTAGTAGTAGTAGTAGTAGTAGTAGCAGTAGCAGCAGCAGCAGCAGCTGTTGTTGTTGTTGTTGTTGTTATTATTATTATTATACTTTATTCATTAAACATGAAACTCAGCCAACTGAATATTCAAAAATGCATTACAAATACTATTGACTGGTACTAATGGTTGATACGGTTTGTTGCTAGTTATCAACCAAGTACCTTGTTAAAATATAAGATGTTCCGAGTAGCACAGTGTTTTGCAGTTCCGCTGGTGTTATTGCAGGAAGCTGCAATTTGTTTATATATCTTATAAAATTCTTGGACATGGTGCCAAATGTCCCGATGACAATGGGTATCACTGTTACATGCTTCATCCATAGCCGTGTAGTTTCGATGGCCAGGTCACAATATTTCATTATTTTTTCTAGTTCTTTTTCATCGACTCTTGCATCTCCTGGAATGATATCAATAAACTGTACACTTCAGCCCTCTACAACCATGATATCTGGCATGTTGAGCTCCAAATGATGATCCGTTTGTATTCGAAAGTCCCACAAGATCTTCACCTTCTCATTTTCAATAACTTTTTCCACTTTATGTTTCCATGACTTTCTGGATACAGGTAAACCATATTTTTTACATAATGACCAGTGGATTAATTTAGCAACTCAGTCGTTTCTAGCTTTATAATCAGTTTGTGCAATTTTGCTGCATTCACATATTAAATTTGAAACAGTTTCGACTTTGTTATTGCAAAGTCAGCAGTTTGGGTTGTCAGTGGATTTTTGTATCTTTGCTTTCATGGCATTAGTTTGTAGTACTTGTTCTTGAGCAGCCAGTATTAAACCTTCCATTTCTTTCTTGATAATCCCCATCTTAAGCCATGTCCATGTCAAGTTGTCATCACATTTTCCTTCAATGTTTTTCAAATGCTGTCCATGCAAAGCTTTGGTTTTCCATCTATTTAATCTGTCATCCAGCTGTTTTTCATCATCATCATCATCATCATCATCATCATCTTCATCGTCATCGTCATCGTTATCATTATTATTGTTATTATTCCATTAGATGAGTTGCAGATTAGTGCATCTGTATGCTAGATAGATAAAGTTACTCTGTAGTTGGATCTCCTGGTGATTGAGTAAGTGCACTTTTTTTCTTGGCAGCCTGGTAGTGATTTTTTAATGTTTTATGCTGAGATTTCTTTTTGTTTTATTTCCAGTCAGGCCAAAACACTCCCAGAGAGACCTCATCTTCATATCATGCTAACTGTGATACTTCATGTCCTACTAACTGTGGTAAAAAGCTCAACTGACATTTTTAAAGTATAAATTAGCTTGGTTACCTCCTCACACTATTCTGAAGGTACCTTAAATTCATCTTTAGCGGTTGCAGTTAAAAAGAACACTCTTGCCTTTTCCTGAGGTAAAAAAGATCTTATTGACAATTCTGAGAATGAAGATTTTCCATATTCCTCTCAGACATCTAAAGCTGCTATAGAGACAGCTAACCTTGGCCACCCTAGCTTGGACTTGCTTCAGTGGGTTCAGACCAGTTGGGGCAAACCGGTAGTTGTTTGGTGGCCTGGGTCACTGGAACCGTCAGCAACCCAGTCCTGCCATGCCCCTGAACCAGTTCTCTTGTTTTTTGCTCTGCGCATGTGCAGAACAATTTTCATTGCACTGCGCATGCCCAAGCTCACACGCAGCGCACCAAGGGCGTACCAGCAGTAGCGCCTACCATAACCCATGCCTGACTTGCTTATCTGTCTTCTACAAATGGATCTGCTTATAATGCCTGACCTGTCCATTTTGAAGTGCTCATGAGGTCTTAAGCAGACTCATTACATACATTGGTTCATTGCTTTTTGAAAGAGTCCTGTTTCTTGAAGACAGGGTTAGAAGTCTTCTGAATGGCCACTAGATGATGATTTTAAAAAGTGAACTAGTATTCCCTGAAGACAAAATGATCCCACTAGGTCAATTTCGTCAGGGAAAGAACTAAGCTCTGTTAGCTGTATGCTGCTGGTTCTTTTCAAAATATTAAAGTATTCCAGGTTCCTTACTGATTCTACCAAGGAAGAGATCCATATGGCCCTACTTTATTTTTATGTTTTGATTACTTTCTTGAGGAGGATGGCACAAATGTTCCCACAATTGTTAAACTACTCCTGGGTGTCCTTTCAAACTTGCATGATTCTACTATTGTAACTTTTCAATAAAATAGAGTTGGTTTATCAGTTTCCTACCTCATCTACCTCGTAAGGCCTGACAGACCTTTTCTTATATGTTTTCTTACTATGTTCCTTTTTAGCACAAGTGATAAATCACTGAAATAATAGGGAAACCCAGGATGAAGCAAGGGAGAGTTGCCAATCCTTCTGTTCACTCTTCCAACATGCCAGTGAGCTGCTTCTTGGGCTGTTTCTGAACATTGGGCCTAAAGCTGATTTAGAAGACCTTCAACTCTGCTATTTTGATATTATGTTAGAAGGTTATTACATCTTTGTGCAAAATAAATGTGCTTTACATATCTAGGGAAGAAAGAAAGAGACTGCATGACTTGCTCAGAAAGTCATGCAACTGCACCTCCCAAGAGCCATGGTGACACAGTGGTTAGGCTGTAGTATTGCAAGCTAATTCTGTCAACTGCCAAAAGTTCGATCCTGACCGGCTCAAGGTTGACTTGGCCTTTCATCGTTCTGAGGTCAAGAAAATAAGGACCTAGATTGTTGGGGGAAATATGCTGACACTGTAAACCGCTTAAAGGGGGCTATAACACACTATGGAACAGTATATAAATCTAAGTGCTATTGCTAATCTGTACTCCAGCAACTCACCAACTTATTTTGCTGCACAGTTTAGTGCTGTTTGAGAATCATGGTAGACGCAAATGTAGCCCAAGTGAAGATTATCAACCCAGAGATGCCCACTACAACTACCTGCACAAAGACACCTTTAAAGATAGGTAACACATCCCTCCCAAGCACTCACCTACATTAGTCCAAGCCTCTCCCATTACACATTAAGAAAATCAATTGGTAATTATTTTTCTTTTGGTAGGTGATGCTGATGGGAAGGAAAACTCACCAAGTATTGCTGTTCAATTGTTCAGCATTAAAATTCCAAGGACAGCACTAGTTGCCAGTCTAGGGACTGAGGTAGAATGGGATTCATGGGGGCAGAACAACTTATTTTACCATACTTTTTTGCCAGCTCAAGGACCAGAGAAATCAGAAGAACAGTCCTATCATATTACCTATGTCTGCTGTTGGAGAAGGTTTGGCTAGATCCCTGAAGATTGTTATAATATAATAATTTATTGGGGATATAGCAATGAAAGAAATCCGAAACTGAACCATCATGGTTGGCAATCAAATGACCATATATCAGGAATGTTGAAAACAGTATTGTTGACAATATATTTTAAAATGCAATATTTTGACTAAAGGCAGAAGAAGTTGTGAATTCCTACATCAAAGTTCCTGCCTGCAACATAGGATCAACACTGGTTCAAATGTTTCTCTTTTCTACAAAGGAATAAAATCTTGCTTCTGTCATCACTTCAAGAAGGCAAATTTCCCCCACCCGCCAGAGCCAACATTTTTGAAAACTTGCAAGTAGGAGAGGAAAGATGGAGGGGGCTAGGAAGAAGACAGGAATCTTTTCAGGAAAACCAAACAGCGCAGACACTTATTTTTCTGAGCAAGGCAGGACTTTTTTTCCCCAAAGCTAAAGAAAAAGAAAAGACATAAATTTCAAATTAATGTGACGTAATTAGCCCACAGAGGAAGAGCCAAGCAGGTTTAGTATGGCCTGCACGTACTTTAGATGATTTTCAGAAATCCCTGCATTGTCAGCAAAAATGAGAGTTTATTGCTGGATCTAAAGGTTTCGTTTTTCTTTCTTTTTATTAATGACAAATCACCGACTGGTAAGGCCAACAAAAACGTTCAAGTTAATAAAGTCTGTCAGTGCAATAATAAAAAAAAAAAAGCTGAAATGCCCTGGGTTCTCAAAAGTTCAGACTGGCGCACAACTCTGCTGTTCTCACATTCATGCCTACTATCAAAAGTGTGAATGTGTGTCAAGAATGATGTAAAGCTGAATGCCTAACAATAAGAGCACTTCCTAGCTTTCTATGTAAAATTAAAGCTGCATCCATATGGCCACCTGGACACAGAATGTTACACAGTTTTGCATAGACTCCCAGTGGAAAAGTTTAGAATCTGTTTCTTAAATCCATTATGCATCTGGGGAACAAAACAAAACAGATATGAAACACAGAAGCCTTGCCTGTGCTGTGAAAATACAAGTTGTTTTCTTGGCAAGATATGTGGGAAAAGATCTTGACCCTTTCGTGCTTATAGAGTCTCGATAGCAAAAGTACAGACAATTAAAATGCATTTAAAATTTGAATTCAATTTAATTTAAGAATAATTTAAAATGCATGCTAGGCGGGGAATCTTGGCAGTTAAAGTTCACTGTGCTAGAGGGCAAGTGCATTCTTAGCTGACTGTAGCTCCCAGTATCTGCAGGGGGTAGGTAGGTCATATTGTAGAAGCCCAGAGGTGAGTTGCTTCCGGTTCAGGCGGGATCGGGACGAACCGGTAGTAGCAGTGACGGGAGGCTCCACCCACTCGCCCAGATGCTTCTGCGCATATGCCGAAGCTTCTGTGCATGTGCAGAATTATCACACGCACGCACGGGGGAGCGAACCCAAACTAGTAGTAAAAAAATTGGCAACCCACCACTGTAGAAGCCTAACAGTGAGTTAGACATTTTGGATAGTTTCAGATTTGTCTTCCAAACAGTGAAAGCAAACATGCTGATATCATCATGCATTTGTATTTGCAGCTGCTAAACAATGAAGCTAGTGTGACAATGGCACAAATTAGATGTTGTTTTCCTCACCCATTCCAATCCCATTGACTTTGCATGCTGTAATTACTTAGTTTTGCCTACAGGTGGCACTATCTTCTGCCCCACTGGTCACAGTCATCACCTCTTCCCCATGGGAGCACAAAAGTGGATAAGGAGTATGTGCATTTGTCTGCTGTATAAATTATTGAGGATAAACAATGTGAAAATTGAATAATTGTAGACGTGCTAATTGTCCTGTGTGTTCTACACTGAGAATCATTACGTCTTCAAGAATCAGAGCAATACTTGAGAATAGAATTGCTAAGTGTTTGACACTTAGTGATTATAGTTCAAGCAACAGAATGTAAGTGTGGAATCCATACACAAACTGTTTATAGAATCGATATCTCCTCTTTTTCCCTGAATGAGCCATCCCAGTGGCCTAAGACGGAAATATATCCCAGTACACATTTTCTACCTTTGCAGATGCACAAACCAAAGCCCAGGATGTTCATTGGATTTTTTAAAAATAATGAACATTAATGTTACTCTCTATCACTTTCTCAACATTATTTATTTATTTATTTAAAATGTCCACTCTTGTGAAATTCAACCATTTTATTCCAAATAGATAATTTTGCATTTCATCTTTCTCGGCATTGATATGACACTGATGTGCATCAATAAATTCATCAAAATGTGTGCACGCTTGCACACACAAAGACAATCTCTCCCCCCCCTCTCTCTCTCTCACACACACACAGACAGACAGACACACACAAACATGGTATAATGTCAATTATACCCACAGAAACAAAGAAGAATCCATGGCTACATTCTAAACTATTGTTCAGAAATGTGGACCAAACTCACACTCAGCACAAGTGTATACTCAGTCTCTTCGGGTTAATTATTTGTTATATCCTGTTAGTGAGGTGTAAACAAGTAAACAAGTTATGATTTAATGTACCAGCCAGGTTTAATAAATGTAAATTTCTTGCTACAGCAGTTATACAGATTTAATACAGATGCATACTAATTTGAAGTGGCATTGAAGGAAATAATAAGCTATATGCTCAAACAATAGCAACTTTACACAAAAGCATCAAAACTTTATAAACACAATATAAAGAATGCCTTTTATCTAAAAATAGACAAGGGAGAAAATGATACAATTCAGATGGTAAATCAATGTTGAAATGAGCCAATCAATTAACTCAGATCATTTAATTTTGATCATTGGATCAAGAACAGATCATAGTTTTATTTAAGACTTTAAACAGTCAACTGTTTAACTGCATGACTTGTATGATGCCTGGGGAAGATGTGACTTCTTTTAAGAGTGACTGCCAGATGCTTTGTTCTTGCCTCCAGATCTTGAAATCATAACCTTAGGATTGCACAGTCTTAATACATAGACCTAATAATCCAGTGTGCTTGCTGTGCAGAAACACATAAGCACAGTATATTATTACAATCTGGTAACCCCCCAAAATAAAGTCTATTACAAACATCTTGAGTATTATTTTAGGATGGGCATGGTAGTTAAATTTAAGTGTGTTTGAGGGGTTTATTAGGACTGCAAGCAATGAGTTAACTAGAAGAAGAAAAATCCTAGGTTTTTTTCCTAAGAAGAAGATGTCATCAAGTGGGCTGTCAAACTGATACTTGTTTGACTACTTACTGTCCTTGTTTAGACTCTTCCTTCAGTGGTCCTATGGTAACTCATTATTTCGGACAGCAATGCACTTAAAAATGATACTGTCACTGAATGGTAAACTCACTAATTAGCCATCACTGTCAACTGGATTCCGCTAAGTGTCATTTGGCCAAGGTTGCGTGTTACTGGAAGCTACAACAAATTACACTGGCCATTATGTTGGCAGGTTGGAAAAATACAGACTCATGACTTTGTGCCACTAGTCAGGTTCTGATTGCTTTATTTTGGGCCAACTCTTTTTTTTTTAAATAAAATTTTTATTTTCAAACAAACACAAACACACAAAACATACAACATAAAAACTTCTTCAACTGCATACAGTGTGTCGATTGGTTACAAGGTCTTTCTGCGTACTTTCCATAGTCATCATTTAAGCTTTATAAAAAATCACACATTGTCAATCAAATATTTTTGTATACATTATTATTATATTTCATTTGTTTGATTATCACTATTGTTTCTCTATTTTAAACACGGTATTCTAAATATGTATCCATTTATATTATAATGATTCATTATATCATCTTCAACATATCCAATAATAAAGATATTTTTATATCCTATTCTAAATCATTCTATTATTTTAGCATTGATAACATTCTCTAATAATTTTCAATTTCATGTTTTTACCATTATTAGTATCATCAATCTAATATACATTTATACAAATTGTTATAATTGTTAAACATCCATTAAGCATAGCTATCATGACATCCTTTTTATATGAGGCATATTATATTTGAAGTAAATTTATATTATGGCATTTCATTACATCATGCTGAAATCATCCAATGATATTACATCTTTATATTCTATTCTATATCGAATTATTTATCTTTTATAAAAAGGTTTTTCAACATCATCTCCATTATCCTCACTTACAGTTTGTATAAAATTTCATATTATAAATCTAGTATATATAAATGCTTTATCATTATTGATCATTTGTCTATAGCTATTATTACTTTGTCTTATACATAGTAACTTAACTACATTTTATTGTGAAATTTCATTTCATCATCCTGTATCCTTCCAGAAATTGTGAAATCCAATATCTCTTGCCATTTGTAGAATCTGTATTCTAAGTGTTTTCTTGATAAGTCTTATTGTGGACTTCTCTTGACAATTTGTTGTTCATTGTATATCTTATAAGGATTCAAAACCGCCATCTGTTCCTTTCATCAGCTTGACTTTTGTTATCATTGGTGCTTTTGCCAAAATTACTCTAATTGTTTCTGCCAAATTTAGCCTCTAGATGGCAGTGTTACATCTTTTCCCTATGTTTTTGCCTCTCTTTTCTAAGCTCTGAACTCTGGAAGAGAAAAAAATTGTTTAAAGATTATGATCCGGCTGAGCCTTGCGAGGAAAGAGGCTTTTAATCCACGAATACAAAAAATGGGAAAGTAAAAAGGAAGAAGGAAAAAAAGACAAGTCCACTTTAAAAGTAAGAGGCATTTGTAAAAAGTCCATCGATAGAAAACAAACAAAATTAAACTAGAAATGATAACACGATAGTTTTAAATCAGGGTTAATTCGCCACATGCTTCCTTCTGTCTTCAATTTTATTTTAACTCTGAGTCTTTTGGGTTTTTTCTTCTCTAATAATAAAGATTTTTCTCACCATTTCAACACACGGTCTCTCCTATTCTGCTTCCATTTCAGTGGCTTGTCCCAACCTTCTCTAGCCATTTTGGCTGCTTCTCTTGTAGCCTGCAAAAAGAGCTTTCCCTGGATCGATCAGAGGCTTTGCAATGCCCCTGAGATCAGCAGGACATGCCCTTCTCTATCACCATTCCTTCAGAATGGTTTAGATCCAAAAAGGATCGTCCAGCAACAGAGATATCGACAGCAATCCTGGAGCCTCAAGATTGCATGTCGTGTCATAGCAACATCAAGTCCTGCCTTCCTTGGACCAACTCTTGATTGCTTCAGAGGAGGAAGTAGACTTACTAGAGCCCTATCAGTTTTGCTGATTCATTCTGGTAGACAAAATGTGATTTCTGAACTTTAATCAAGTATGAGGGATAAGATAAGTTTTACAGGACCTACAAAAAAGGTAGTATGGAGAAGCCAAGTCTTATCTACTTCTGCCTAACTGATCTAACTGATATTTAATGGATAGCATTGGGGATTTTTTTGCAGATGTTGTGGCCCACCAGCAACCGGCAGAGCTGGCAGCAGAGTTGCACAATGAGGAGGTTGGGGATGGATGCTGGACAAGGCTCGGACAAGGGCTCTGTGTTGGAGGCAGAGATGGGGCCAAGGCCGTCTGGCAGTTCTCAACTGCCTTCGGAGCTAGACAGAAGTGAGGCAGAGCCTGTTCCCAGTGAGCACATGCACAGAGCTGCCAGAAGAAAAAACAGCTCAGAAATCAGGATCAACATGGGAGTAAGGCCACAGGTGGATGGTGAACAGCCCCTCCCATAGGAAATAAAAGAGGAGCGAAAGAGGAGTGGACTTTTGCAGGAAACAATTCATTTGTTCATTCGTTCATTTCAGGAGTGTGAAGATCTGTCCGTGAATCTCAGAGACTCTGGGCTAAGTCTTTCCTTGCACAGCACTGTGTTTGAAAAATATTTACATGGCAGCTTTTCAAACTAAATAAGGTCTATGGTCATAAATTCACTTGAAAGACTGTTTACCATGCCTTTGCTGAATGTGAATGAGAGGAATTCACATTCATCTAATAAAAGAGGTTTTGTTGGGACCAGAAATCTGCCTTGTGCTTTTTAGGGAAGCCTAGGTCAGAACAGCGAGTACCATATTGTCAAAATAATTCGGCTACTATTGGACCATGGTTACATTCCAATTTTCTTCAAAAAATGTATCCCTCAACATTCATAGACTAGCAAGCCAAATTACACAGGCACCATCAACATAACTAGCAATATTTGTAGATTATCCCTAGAAGACAATATTTGTAGCTCAGATTTGAACCATGGGGTCCTTGGTGCTCTTAAGAGCGTGGTTGCTTTCTTGCAAATGTTTCATTACCCAACTAGCTAACATCATCAAGGCATTGATGAGATTACCTCTCATCAATACCTCTCTTGCACAGTTTTTGAGAATGAATTAATAGGGACCTTGATATATATTTCATTTTATTTTGCAGAGGTAAAGAACACATCTAGGATAGAGATAAAACAGGGACATCTATATGGTGCAGATCAAAAAACCAAATAATGATCACTCTTGCTTATCCCTATTGCTTGTTATGTGTGTGTCTGACTTAAAATGGACATTATTCCATTCTCCCCTTTCCATCTGAAAAAAAAAAAATCAAAATTGCCCATTTTTCTGATATTATAAAAAAAACTGCATGCGGATGATGAGATTATAACTGCAGCTAACAGGGCAGTTATGTTTCCTTGTCTAGAATAAAGGAAAGCTTATTATACTTATTAGGAAGTCCTTGAATAGATTTGCTGCATGGAACAGACCTGAAAGCTATGGACAGGCAAGATCCCACATATTCTATTGCATACAGCTTCAGTATTGCTAAAATTGCCATCACTTTCATCTACCAAAGGAAAAAAAGAGGTATTTGGAGGCAGGATTTTATGTCTGAAAGAAAACAGATTGTTCTAACGTCAAGCTTCTATAAACATATTTTTACGGCATTTCTCTGCCTACCTTTTTGTTGGGAATGCCATATTCATTATCTGCTTTTTGCAGCCTGTATCTGCCAATATTGTTAATAATTGCCTTGCTCTGCTTCCTAGTAAGTAAAGAAAATGAAAATGGGGCGGGGGGACTATTACTGTAGACGTTTGAAAGATTTCATGTGTTTTTAAAGCATTCAAATCCCACACCTAATATTATGGGTTCTTTAAAGATAGTGATAAAAAGCAAAAGGCGATTACGGCATAATCTTGCCTGTCTTTATCAATGTTTCAAGCCTTATTCCCCCAATCTAAAATTTCAATACTTTGATATTCTCCACCTGTAGAATCAGGTAACTCTGTTGACAGAGGATGGCTTTGAGAAATACAAGTAATAATGCCTTTTCCTCTTTTCTCTTTTATTTAAATGCTACCTCACACTTTTTATTTTCCCAATGTGTACATATTTTCTGTACACTTCATCTTGCTAGTAAGAATGCCTAGAGGGCTTTCTGTTTTTACTGCTGGTGGAACAAAGGACTGTCTCTGTTTTCCTCCCCTCTAATTTATTTGATGCTGGAATGCTGCGGCTTATTTTTTTTTATAAAGAAAACTTGAAAGAAAATTAAACGCGTTAAAGCAGATATAAATTTGTTGGATTTTTATTTTTACCTCCGTCTTTCTGTAACAAAGCAATTAACAGAGCCTGCCTATCCAGCATGATGGGTGACACTTTCAATACATAAAGAAATGCAGGCGCAGCAAACCTAAATTACCTTTGATAAGAAACAATGGGGAGCTATCTCTCGTGGCTTAATAAGCAACAGAGGTTTTTATAGAATTAACATGAAGATTCAAAAGGCTTTTTATTTATGACTTGCTAAAAGTTCTTCAAATTTTGGAGGCGTAATAAAACAACACTGGATGTTTTGGGAGCAATTTGTGCCAGGGGACATTATCTGAATTATTTATTTATTTATCTATTTCTCATAAGTGCTGTCACTCCCTCCCTTGTTCTGACCTAGGCTTCCTTAAAAAGCATGAAGCAGAGTCTTGGTCCTGGAAAAAACTTTTATTTACATGACTGTGGATTCCTTTCATTCACAGTCAGCAAGGCTTGGCAAGCAGTCTTTCAGAGGAATATTTATCAACACAAACCTTATCTTGCTTGGCAAACTGCCAGATAACTAGTTTCCAAATGCAGGGCAAGGCAACACTTGGCATAGTCTCTTATAGTCACAAACAGAATTTCCCACTCTTGAAATTAACAAAGCAACTAATTGTTTCCTGCAAAAGCCCACTTCCCATTTGCTCCTCTTTTGTTTCCTATGGGAGGGGCTAATCACCTCCAAGTTGTGGCTTTAATCCCAAGTTGACTCTGCTTTCTTAGTTGTTCTTGTCTTGTGGCAGCTCTGTGCATGTGCACACTGAGAACAGGCTCCAGCTGTTCCTCTGCCTCACTGCTGTCTAGCTCCCTCTCTGCCTCCAATGCTCGTCTGAGCTTCCCTCAGTCCCCAGAACTCGCCCACATTCCTCCCCAACTTCTCACTGTTCGACTCTGCTGCCAGCTCCACTAGTCGCCGGTGGGCCACAACATCCCTATCTCTCTCTCTCACACACACATACACATGTTGAAGAGATAGGAGTCTTTATTGAAGATTCCAACTCTGAATTAATATTTCCTAGAAATTCCCTTTGCCAACAAACAGAACACCCTGAAGGAGTTCAAGACAAGGCAACTCCACTGTGTCAAGACAAGTCCACAAATCCAAGGCAAGTCCACAAGACAAAGAGTAAGTCCAAGAAGCAGGGCCAAGTCCACAGTGTCAAAGTAAATCAACAGGGCAGAGACAAGTCCAGAATCCATGAAACATGATCCGAAGTCCAAGACAAGAATCATAAGAACAAAAGCACACATAGCCAGGAAACTGGCACATTGTTCAGAGCATAGTTTCCCTCCTTCCGCTGTGCTAAATAGCCAACTTCTGGTGCTGTCTTGCGAGTAGTCAGGTTGATCTCTGTTGCTCCTGCCTTTTCTCCATCCTATGTGATCTCGGATCAGGTGGAGAAGGTGGTTCCTTTACTTCATTGATGACTGGTTGCAGCTACAAGCTCCACCCACCTAAGGTCTCAGGTCTATCATACTGCAGTTGTGCCTTACTGCCCCACTTTCAGCTGGCTGCTCATCTTGTTGGTCTTCCTGCGGCTGCTCCACCTCTCTTGCACTCACAGACCCTGCCTTGGAGCCATTGCCCACTCCCTTCCTGAAGTGCCAGGGACCAGCTCATCCTCCTCCAAACTAACATCTGGAGAGACATCTGGGAAAGAGTCCAAGGGAGTCATTGCATCATATTTCTTAACCACTCATCTGTCTTTGACTGGTGTGCAATATAAATGAAATTAATATTAAAATCAGAATTAATTTAAGATTATTTTTTTTAAAAAAAATATAAAAATAACATTGTAAAATTTCAAAAGATGAAAAATTCCAAGATTGGGGGGGGGGGGGGGTTGTAGAAGTTGTTAATAGAGAAAGGAGAATGGTTTACAAAGGGCCAGGCAGCTCCATCATTGTTGATTCGAGCAGCACAGCGGATTGCCACGGATCAGCTGTTTTACTCACTGGCGCTGACATGGGAGGTTAGTTTTTAAGCTTAAAATGGGTGTTTTTTAAATGCTGCGCCCGAACGCAAAGCATGCATTAGGTGCACAAGCGTCCAAAGCGCACAAAGTATACGCTCACCAAACCGGTTGTTAAACTGGTTGCATCCCACCACTGGCTAGCTATCTGTCTTTTCCACCAAAATCAATGGTACTTTGTAAATGGATATCGGTAACATATACAACCCCCTATAATTTTATGAAATCAAAGCCAAACATAGGGCTGTCTATCTAATATGCACACACAAACACACACAAAGAAAATAACTGATGGTTTGGGGAATGGAACACTTATTTCACTTTTGAAGCCAATTATAAAACAAGTTTACTCACTTTGATCGTAAAATACATCCAATTACAGTGAGTCTACTATATATCTATATAATCCAAGGACATATGCCAAAAGGGGGTATGGACTCAGATCACTTTTGTAATGGACATGTTGTAAAATATGTAGACATATTCTTTTTAATTAAGTTAAAAACAAATTATTTATGTATAATGAATTCGGACCAATGGGTGTACCTATATACTGGAGGCAATGCAACTGAGTGAGTAAAACAATTTAAATCCAGTTTCAAAACCTTTGTCAAAGTCTAATTTATTTTTAGCAAAGATTGCTACTTTATGCAGCAAAGATCAGGTTTGAGGATAACCAGAAGAAACTATGAATCATTTTTTGTAAGTGTACTGAAAGGAGATATAAAAATATTGAAATAAAATAATTTTACGGTGAACTGCAGCTAATTATGAAACATATATTACAAATGGATTTTATAAAGATACCTCCCAATATTGAAGGGAAAAGATAAACTATATATACGCTCCTTAATATTCAGCAATGAGTAGAACAATAAGAGATTATCTATATTAAAAATGCTGATATCGTAACTGTCTGTCCTTCTTTAATCAACATGAAATTAATTTCATCATTATGTGCCAAGTTTCAATAAAGTTATTTTGTAATAACTACTGTAAATTACAGTAGTTATTAAGTACAGATTAGAATTCTGAATATTTTGGGATAATTTTGCACCATGTTACACATATACATTTAATTAGATCTACAAACTTATGGAAAGCTTATACAAGATACATTTTAGTAGATCTATTCATTATAATCTTTGGTTAAATTGAGCTTTGAAACTGAATGAGAGTTTCTTAAATTCATACACAAATTGGATGTCTCTTAGTAAAAAAAATATTGATTATGCTGTGCAGACACTGTAATGTCTGATAACTGGTACATTTTCATCATCACCAATGGCCATTATTAAAGTAACACAGTGTATGTCAATCAATCTCGTGATGCTGGCTATCATGACATTTGGTGCACTTGTCTTTACTAGAAATTCCTTGCCCCTCACACCCTTCGTACTGTTTTTATTTTGCAATAATAGATACAAAGCATGCTGGGAAGGAAAAGGATAGAATATGGGATAAAAATTGTTCAAAATCTATTGGACATGCATAATTCAGTCACTTGGTGATTGCCCAAGATGTTCCCTTTCAAAGCTATGGACAATATGTGTAAAATCCACAAGGTTTGATTGATGTAAACATTCACATCTAATGCATTTGGCAAGTTTATTGATTAATTCTCTAGAGAAACACCTACCATAGAGAACCCTGCCCTTACCAGTTAACAAAAACAAAATGTTTCCTCCTTTCCATACAGAGACTAAGACAGGCAACAGCTCTCTCTCTCTCTCTCTCTCTCTCTCTCTCTCTCTCTCTCTCTCTCTCTCTCTCTCTCTCTCTCTCTCTCTCTCTCTCTCTCTCTCTCTCTCTCTCTCTCTCTCTCCCCTCTGTGTGTGTGTGTGTGTTTTCCAGCATAACTCTGGAATGCCTCACGCAATTTCAATCAAACTTAGTACATAGATGACTTACTCTCTGGAAAAAAAATACTGACAAGTAAGACACCCCTAACACCATTCTGTAAAGCTACAGTCTGTTGTGAATTAAAATGGCTTCCACTGTATAGTGCAGTGGAATTGCCATGGTAATGGCTTCACAGTTCTCCACAAGGGGACTCCCTTTGGTAAGGGGAAAAATCCAACATTAAAAATTATGTTTTGGTCCGGACATTTTCCCCTTATAAATAAATACCCTGGCAATGCCGGATTATCACCTAGTAAAACACAAAAAAATGTGCCTAATTCTCACAGCTGCTTCCCTTCCTTCTTTCAGGAGTAGAATTTAGTTGAACTTCTGTTGGATCAAAATATGAGAGGCAGAGGATGGGAGTATTTCCCATTTGCCCTGGGATGGATGGATTATTGATTGATTGATTGAATGAATGATATGTATACTGCCTTTATTGCTTTTACAATAAAGTCAAGGTGGTAAGTGAGTACCTGTCTACCCTAGATGAGTTCAAATCACCAGAACTGGATGTATTATACCCCAGGGTTCTGAAGGAACTGGCAGACGAGATCTCAGAACCACTAAACTATATCTTTCAGAGATCCTGGAGCACCGGGGAACTACCAGAGGACTGAAGAAGAGCTGATGTGGTTCCCATCTTCAAAAAAAAAAAAAAAACGGATCCAGGAAACTACAGACCTATCAGCTTGACCTAAATACCAGGAAAGATGCTGGAAAAGATAATCAAGCAACAAATTAGCGAACACCTAGAAGCAAACAAAGTAATAGCCAAAAGCCAACATGGGTTTGTCAAAAACAGATCATGCCAGACTAATCTTTTTTTTAATAAATGTTTTTTAATTTTAATTTAAAACAGGTACAGCATCTTTCTTTACATCTGTAGAAAATGTGTCAATCAATTACAGATAAGTTTTGGTACATCTCCTCCACAGTCAACCAACATAACTCATATTAACTCAAGCATTATTATATATCCATTTTCATTTAACTGTAATTATTATTTAGAAATATTAATAAAAGTAATAATCTTGAACAGTACCTGCCCACACCGGTGGGAAAATAAAAAATAAAAAAAAGGGCAAATAAAAATTAAAATAAAAATAAAAAATAAAAATAATACAAAAAAAGACAAAAACGACAAGAGACAAGGCAGGAAAACAAAACAAAACACAGGTGTCTATTATATATATATAAAAGAAGTATATCAACTGGTTACAACATGCTTTGGTGCTTCTCTTCCATTAACTCATATTAATTCAAATATCTTAACTCGAATATTTACCATATCAACATCATTATACCTCCAGTTTTAATTACCTATGATTATTTAAACATCCTTCATCCTTAACTATGCCAAAGAATTAATCCATAACACATGCTGACAATTCATTTACTTATTTGTAAAATCCTCTATTATCATCAAATCCTCATGTCCTATTTTAGCTGAACATCCATAATATTTAATTATATCATATATCATAACATTTTCCCAGTATTGATTAACATTTGATTGTATGTATTTTATTTAGTTTTTTTAATAGTGATAATTATTGTAGTTAATACTCTTTATGTATAATCTAAAAATGTTTTCTCATATCCAATTGTTAGTTATCATATCAACTCCACATTATATACATTACTATCAATATCAATTATTATTCAACTATATCTGTTACAAAAAAGAGCAATTAGGTTTAGCTAGTTTTCAATTGTATTCTTCAATCTATCAGCCAGTTCCAAATTATATATATTACTATCCATATCAGTCATTGTTCAGCTATATCTATTACACATTAAGGTAATCAGATTTAGCTAATTTTAAATTGCGTTCTTCCATCTGTCAGCCGGTGTCTCTCCAATAGCAAAATCTTCTCAAACCAATTGCCACGCGTTGGATAAATTTACCAAATGTTTTCATAAGCAAATCCAGACAAAGATATCTTCGCACCTTTGGACTCTGAATGTCAATGATGAAATAATAATGTTGTCCCGGGCTTGTAAAATTTTCCAAATTAACTTTAATTCTCAAGGGTGGATTTTCCATTCCTCCTGCACTCTGTCTCTTTAAATGAGTCTTCTTTATAGCTCCCCCCCTCCTTTCTTCCTCTGAGATAGACCAGACACCATTTCTCACATTTTCCATTTGTATTTCAGGAACATTTAAACATTCAACGATCTCAGTTTTTACTTCATATTTTAAAATCAGATGATCCAATTTTCTTTCCAGCCTCTGATAAGAATCAAAAAGCTCTCTACATGTGGAAAAAAGAATCTGAAATGAAATCTTAGAGGTATTTTGAGACGCCATGATGTGTCGCAGTTAAAAATTGAAAGCTCTTTTTTTCCCCACAGACTTCGAAGCACTTTTCTTAGTCTCTTGCAGGCTGTGCAATCTTATCTGATCGTAAACAGAGCCAAGTAATAAAGTAATAAAAATGTCGAATCGTGACGGGCTAATTAGTAGAAAATAAATTTTACGATCCACTTAGGGAGAGTCAGAGGGGGGAGGATGTCGAGGAGTTTCTTGAAGCATTTAAGAAGTAAAGTAGCCACCAGCCATAAATCCATTAAAAAAACCCAATTCGCCGCTAAATTTTCCTATTCTTTGGTTTCAGTTAGCTTAAGCTTTTAACGCTGACAGTCTCTCTTGGATAATAAAATCAGCTTACCAGATGACATCACTTCTACCATTCTTAGGGGCAACCTGCAGTTTCAGTTAGCACGCAGCTAATCCAGAAAGGAATTGGCACGAGGAGTTAATACCCCCCCCAGAGATTTGCGGGTGTCTCTGAGGTCCTGGGTCTCTCCTCACCTTCACTGTCGTCTCCGGGACAGCTAGAGTTCAAAGAACCCATCCAAAAATCCTTTGGTATAGAGGAATTTCAGGAGTAGCCTGAAACTCCATCTTCTCACTGCTAAGCCCCGCCTTCTTCTCTCCCATGCCAGACTAATCTTATTGCATTCTTTGATAATGTGACAAAATTAGTAGAGCAGAGGAATGCCGTCAATATAGTTTACTTGGACTTCAGTAAGGCATTTGATAAGGTAGACCATAACCTACTACTAGATAAAGTGGAAGAATGTGGGTTAGACAGCATCACCACCAGTTGGATTTGTAACTGGCTGACCAACCACACTCAACAGAGCTCAGGCGGGCAAAAGAAAGTGGGGTGTCGGGGGAGAGGACTGCCTCACCAGCCATAAACCTCACCGCACATCACTGGATCTTGGAGTCCTAGTGGACAACCATTTAAATATGAGCCAGCAGTGTGCACCAGCTGCCAAAAAAGCCAACACAGTTCTAGGCTGCATAAATGGAGGAATAGAATCAAGATCATGTGAAGTGTTAATACCACTTTATAATGCCTTGGTAAGGCCACATTTGGAATATTGCATTCAGTTTTGGTCACCACGATATAGAAAAGATGTGGAGACTCTAGAAAGAGTGCAGAGAAGAGCAACAAAGATGATTAGAGACTAAAACATATGAAGAATGGTTGCAGGAACTGGGTATGTCTAGTTTAATAGAAAGAAGGATTAGGGGAGACATGATAGCAGTGTTCCAATATCTCAGGGGTTGCCACAAAGAAGAGGGAGTCCAACTATTTCCCAAGGCACCTGAGGGTAGAACAAGAAGCAATGGGTGGAAACTAATCAAGGAGAGAAGCAACTTAGAACTGAGGAGAAATTTCCTGACAGTTAGAACAATTAATCAGTGGAATAGTTTGCCTCCAGAAGTTGTAAATGCCCCAACACTGGAAGTCTTTAAGAAGATGTTGGATAGCCATTTGTCTGAAATGGTATAGGGTTTCCTGCCTAGGCAGGGGGTTGGACTAGAAGACCTCCAAGATCCCTTCCAACTCTGCTATTGTATTATATTGTATTGTAAACCAATCTAATACTCTTTCTCTTGTTTTCCTCACAACAAAAATCTTGTGAGGTGGGTTGGGCTGAGAGAGAGTGGACATTCAGCTGGTTTTCATGGCTAAGGTGGTATTTGAAGTCATGATCTCCCAATTTCTAGCCTGGTGCCTTAACCAAACTTGACCAAACTTGATGGGGAATTTTATGAATCCATATTTTAGTGATCTGGCCACAACCAAATACTGAACAATGACTAGCCATGGGGTTAGGTGGCTTACCTATGCTTATTGTACAGCAAATTCACTGGAATAAGCTTAGTTTTTGAATGCTGTTCTGTCTTCTGCATTACATCTTATATTGCTCTTTGGTATACTTTTTCAGATTTTTTTTTTAAAAAAACCCTTACACTTCCATCCACTGCAATTGCAATCCATTAATCACTGCTTAGTTAATTTAGTAGATGAATACTGATTTTTTTTCTATTTTCTATTTGCAAGTCCTCTTTTCTTTTATCTTTGCAAGTAATCCAAGAGTGAATAGCATATCAATGGGTAGTCGTCTGTATTTAATAAATTAAATGAAGTCCAAATCTACTTTAGGTATGATCAAGCCTCTGTTCAACATTGTTCTTATTACAGTATTGGGAAGTATGATCTTATTCATTTTGTACATTTTTAAAGGATGTAGAGAGATACTAATATTCCTTTGAGGCTCTGAGACATTAATCAATTGTCATTAATAGTATGGCTTTAGTTTCTCTTCAGAACATATAAATATTTTGCTTTTAATATGGCTGTGTTGATAATATAGGCATGCAATGAAGAAAAACTATTATTAAAAAGATTAAAAAATGGTATCAATTAAGAATTCTATGATTACATACTTTCTACAATAGGGCATGCACTTGGTTGATGACTTAGCTTATGAATCCTGAAGAACTAAAAACTTTATGTTCCTAGAATCCTATTCTTATGGTCCAAAACATGAGTTCTGAACAAGAATAAATTGGTCAGTGGTGTTGACCAATATTGGGCAAATGTGGACTACTGCTGACTTTATTTCTAAACAGGATTTTGAACATCTCTAACTTAACTATTTATCTCAAGGCTTATATGCATTCACTTTACTCTAATAGCTAAATATTACCCAAGAATGAAGAAAAAAATCATTCAGACTATCCTTATCATCTGTAGCAGTCATTTATAATAATATATCTACATTCATGGATATATTCAAAAGAAAAGGCGGTCAAAGAAATTCTTCTTGTGAATAATAGTTTAAAGTTATGAAAATTGCATCAGCACTAAACGGGCAGTAAACCAGAAACCTGCCCATGGGACAAACACAGAACAAGAAGCAATGGATGGAAAGTAATCAAGGAGAGGACCAATGCAGAAATAAGAAGAAATTTCCTGATAGAACAATTCATCAGTGAAACGGCTTGCTTTCACTGGAGGTTTTCAAGAAGAGATTGGACAACCGTTTGTCTGAAATGGTATAAGGCTGGGATGGCAAAGAGGTGGCACGCAGCACCCTCTCTGATGGTACACAAGCCATTGCCCCAGTTCAGTTCTGCTGTGCATGTGTGAATGCCTCCTGCTGGCCAGCTGGTCTTCAGGTCTCTGCCATGCATGCACTGGAGGACAGGGCATATGAGGGGGGCACACACATGCTCAGAAGGGGTGGGCCCATGCGGGTGGCAAATGAGCAAGCATGGAGGTAGGAGGCATGCAGGGAGTGTGTGTGCATCTGTGGGGGCAGGACACATGTGGGGAGGTGCATGTGGGGGGGGACCAGGGCACATATGTGGGGGCTACATATGCATTTTAGGGGCTTGTGCATGCACTTTGGGCACTCGGTCCAGAAAAGCTTAGCTGTCACTGGTATAGGATTTCCTGCTTGAGCAGGAGGTTGGACTTGAAGACCTCCAAGACTATTCTATTATTTGTAGTCCATTATGAGCAATAAATGGCTATGTTTTCTCTAGATTTCAAAAGCCAGGCAAAATATTACAGAGTACATACTTATCTTTATCTATAAATATACAATTGTTTCAACAGCACTGTACGTGTTGTGGCTCAGTTCAAAAACCACAAATTCAATTCCCCAGCCATTCCAGAATTTCTTTGCAAATATTTGATCAACCTGGACTGAATTACTATTGGAATATTCACAAAACACTGTGTTTCTGATTGAATGCCAATAGTATTAAAATGACGGTCCATAATTTGTTTTAAGATTGCACCCAAGGCTCCTATTTCTATTAGTGCTATCTTTGCTTTCTTTTTCCACAGTCATACTTTTTTTTAGGTCTTTGTATTCTCTGATTTTCTCCAATTCTTTTTCTTCTATTCTGCTGTCTCCAGATGCTGCAATCTCTATTCCCCAGACTTTTTTGCCTTTCTTATGTTAAGTCTGAGGTATTGGGGGTAGATGCTTGACTGTTTGAATTTTAAAGTCCAAAGCATTTTAGCATCTTGCAGTAGTGCAAGCCACTTCTGCTGACTATTGGCTGCCTGTAATTTGGCAGTTCATATTCTACCAGGTTCAAGGTTGACTCAGTCTTCCATCCTCCCGAGGTGGGTAAAATGAGGACCCAGATTATTGGAGTCAATATGCTCTGTAAAACCACTTAGAGAGGACTGTAAAGTACTATAAAGCAGTATATAAGTCTAAGTGCTATTGTTATCAGTTCTTTCTTGCAAAAAAGTGGTATTCCTTGCAGATATTCCAATGCACCATTGATGCTACTTTATCATGCCGCTGTTTATAGTCAGTTTATGCAATCTTCTTCCAACAGTTAACTAGCTGGATCCACTGTTTCTTCAACTTATTTGCAGTGATGCTATTTTCTGGCTGTTGCTCTCTTTTCAATTCTGGCTTTATATGCATTTATTCGTAAGGCTGCATACATTATTGCTATCATTCTTATGGAACAAGTATTTGTACTGAAAGGAAAATTTAGACTGTTACAGATGGTGGATTTTCCTCTTTACAATATGACAAATGAGATTTAAAACTATCAGGGGTAAATTGGTTTTTTTTTTCCTGACACACATTTAGATTATTATTTTTCATTTGAAAACATATCAATCTCATCTCCAAACAGCTTGTTGTAATGGGTTTTTCTGCTAGATGTGCGTGTATGGATATGAGAGAGATTAAACACAAATTGGTTACAAATTGTATAACTGCTGACTGCGATAAGAAGAACCAAAGGCTGGGACATCATCATCATCATCATCATCATCATCATCATCATCATCGCTTTCTCTCTCTCTTTCCCTCTCCCAATCCCACTCCCTCTCCCCCCACTCTCTCCCTCCTTCAAACCCCCTCTTGCACTACTACAAACTACAGTTTTACAAACACTTGCACTTTCAGTTCTACTGCAATTGCACATCTGCACTTTTCATACCTCAGACTTTTACTGTTGTAAAGATACAAGTCTGGCATTGTGTACCTATTATGGGAGCAGCTGTATTACTGAATTACACAACGCTGAAAAAAAGGGTGACCATGGTAAGAAGATAAAGTATTGCAAGCTGGAGAGTGATTATGCTAATGCTTCTGTTAAACATTTCAGCATGCCCAATATGAACTTGATTTTTTTGAGATGGCTAAGTTTCTGGCCTGTACGTTTAAGAAATGTGCTGTGATTTCTCTTTAGCCAATTTCCTCCCTGTCTCCTTTCCCTTTGCTCATTTCTTTCTTAACTAGAAAGAAAATCTTTCTCACACTCTCCCCAAATTAGTTTAACAATGTCTTGGCCTTCAGTATCTCTACCTGCAAATGCTGCTTTGTGATACAGCAAGTAAGGGGGGGAGCATTGCAGAAGGTAGCTACATTAGAGTTAGATGTGGATAAAAAGTCTGAATTAGCAAAAGAGGCTGGGTTTCTTATGGGATCTAAGCTCAGCACAAAAATAATGGAGGACTGTCATTTGTGGAATGACCCTGTGTGAGGGCAAGAAAAATGGATGGATGAGATTTCCCATGTTTATTTTTTAAATTAGTTCTCATTTATATTCAGATATGACAAAATGAGAGCCAGTGTGATATAGTGGTTAAAGGCATCAGGTTAGAAACAGGGACACAATGATTTCCACTTCCATGTTCTGAGCTTGGCTTCCTCAAAAAGCACAAAGCAGATTCCTGGTCCCGACAAAACCCCTTTTATTAAACAAATATGAATTCCTCACACGTTCACAATCAGCAAAGACTGGTAGACAGTCTGTCAAAGGTGAGTTTATGACCACCGACCTTATCTAATTTGAAAAGCTGCTATGTAAATATTTTCCAAATGCAGTGAAGTTCAAAGAAAGACTTGGCAGAGAGTCTCTGAGATTCACGGACAGATCTTCACACTCCTGAAACGAATGAACAAATTGTTTACTGCAAAAGCCCACTCCCTTTCCAGTCCTCTTTTATTTTCTATGGGAGGGGCCATTCACCATCTGCCTGTGGCTTTACTCCCAAGTCAATTCTGATTTCTGAACTGTTCTTTTAGCCTGGCAGCTCGACACATGCGCACACTAGGAATAGGCTCCAGCTATTCCTCTGCCTCACTTCTGTCTAACTCCGAAGGCAGCTGAGAACTGCCAGACGGCTTTGGCCCCATCTCTGCCTCCAACACAGAGCCCTCGTACGAGCCTTCCCCAGCCTCCAGGACTGGCTTTACAGTTAAAAGTAAAGGGCTCATCAATCTTCTTTTAATAATCATAATATGTGTGGTACAGAGGGAAAGATCTGGGATGGCCTACACACAAACGTGTTTGTTTTGTTTTGAAACTAACCAAGGCCTACAAAATCAAAACTAGAACTTATGCTTCAGAATCCCATTTGCAGTGGGAAATTTCTTTTGATTTCTGGAGGTAGATAATCTGAATAATAAAGGTTTTTGTCTCTTTTCTAATCTCAGGAGCTTAACGCATAGGAATAGCTAACTTTTTATTCAGATATTTAACAGGATCAGGCCTGGTTAGGACTTGGATGGAAATTCAAAAAGTTAGGTTAGACCAAGAAGGTAACATATCTCTGAATAAGATAGTGGAAGACTACTTTTGAGTTATTACCCCAAGATTTATATGATTGTGTCTATGTAGTCATTAGTACAACGAAGTGGTGGAATTCAATTTTTTTTACCACCAGTTCTGTGGGCGTAGCATGGAGGGCATGACATGGCTTAGTGGGCATGGCTTGGTGGGTGTGGCAGGAGAAGGATACTGTAAAATCTCCATTCCTACCCTACTCCAGGGAAAGGGTAAAATCTCCATTTCCTCCCAATCAGATGGGACTTGGGAGGCAGAGAATAGATGGGGGCAGGCCAGTCAGAGATGATATTTGCTGGTTCTCCAAACTACTCGAAATTTCCGCTACTGGTTCTCCAGAACTGTTAAGAACCTGCTGAATACCACCTCTGGTACAATTGTTCATTTTTCTTTTTAGTTTGTCCAAGTAGTCCTAAACGTACAACCCCAATTGAGGCCAAAATATTCGTTGTTGTTTTTTGGGGGTGGAAATTTTTTTATTGTTTTAATTAAACAACACACAAAAAAGAATCATCCTTCGTTACATCTTGTAGAAAGTGTATCAATTGGTTACAAATACATTCCGTGCGTTTCTTCCATAATCCTTACATATACTTCATTCAAATTGAGTTGTACATTTTAAATCAAAAAAGAAAATTTATGTATTTTACTGTCCCTGTACCACAATTCTCATTTAATTACAGTTATTTAAACATATTTTTATCTAGAATCATTTGTATTTAAAGACACATCCACCACCGGCATTCCTTTGAAGTTTTAATAAACCTCCAATAACATTACGTCTTTATGACATATTCTGAAACAAATTCAATTAAGTAAGAGATCTAAGCATTCCCTCCATAACACACCTGTATGTATCATTAAATATTATCCATTAACATTTCTTTGTTATTATTGTAGTTGACTAAGAATTATTTAGTTTATCTCTCCTCTCCACAGGTCCACACAAGATTATACCTTTATAACCATCTTTAAAGAAAAATTTATTAATAAGATTTATAGGTCTTTTTCCTCAGTCCCAAATTGGTTAGTTATTTGTTAACAAGATAGGCATTAAAAATCTAAGATGTTAACATTTCTACTTAGTAATTACCAGAGTATACAGGGCGGGGCATAACCTTTTCCTAGGGGGTCACAGCAACACTTGTAATAACAACACAAATAATTCATACACCATTCGAAAGCCCATCAAAAACTGAGTTTATTGACACGATTTAATAGTCAGTATGACCACCATTAGCCCTTCGAACAGCATTCAAACGAGGTGGATAAGAACACAACAAATCTTCAAACAGTTCCGTTCGATTTTCCAGATTTTCCAGAGGGCGGGGCATAACCTTTTCCTAGGGGGTCACAGCAAGATCGACAGCAGTTTACAACTTCCGCGACACCTCATTTTAAAGCCCATAAAAAACTGAATTGAATGAGCTATTAAATGTTAAATTTGTTTCGGTTGAAACTTTGAGAATGAATTTGGAAACTGTTGAAAAATCTGGAAAATCGAACGGAACTGTTTGAAGATTTGTTGTGTTCTTATCCACCTCGTTTGAATGCTGTTCGAAGGGCTAATGGTGGTCATACTGACTATTAAATCGTGTCAATAAACTCAGTTTTTGATGGGCTTTCGAATGGTGTATGAATTATTTGTGTTGTTATTACAAGTGTTGCTGTGACCCCCTAGGAAAAGGTTATGCCCCGCCCTGTACATTAGCATTTCCTTATTTATATCACATCTCCTCTCTTCTGACTCAAATTATTTATATCTTCATAACAAGATCTAAACAAAAATTTGTAAGATTTGTACATTTTTTCGCCAGATCCCAAATTACAATTTATGGCCCGGTTATTTATCCTGATTAAGGTTATCATTTCACTATTAGTATCATAGTAAATTATATGTTAACGAATAAACATTCAATGATAATCTAGAACAGTCTACAAAGTAGTAAGATCTCTACTTGTTAATCACCAATAATTAGGTAGCTTTTTTTTCATCAACTAGTATTATTAACCAGTGTCTTTCCAGTAACAAAATGGTCTTTTCTTTCTCGCAAGCTGTTGTGTCAATTCTCTTTTCAGGACCTTTCCAGCTTTTAGCACTTCTCTCTGCGCTTAAAAGATCCCTCATGTAGATTTGTTGCCCTTGAACTGTTATTGATGTAAGCTTAACTTTGGTTGTCAAACTTATTTCTGGATAGATTTGTCTTATTAACTCCATCTTTTTCGCTCGTTCTTTTTCTCCTCATCTTGGAATTTGGAATGAAGCACCAAATTATCAAAATATTGGTTGTTAAGTGAGATATTTACTAAGTGAGTTTTGCCCCATTTTACAACTTTTCTTGCCACAGTTGTTAAGTGAATCACTTCAGTTGATAAATTAGTAACCTGATTGTTAAGTGGCTTCCCTATTGACTTTGCTTATCAGAAAGTTGCAAAAAGTGATCACATGACTGGATCATATTTATGACACAGCAACAGCTATAAGTATGACCCGGTTGCCACACATCTGGATTTTGATGACATGATCATGGGGATGCTGCAAAGGTTGTAATTATGAAAAAACGATTATAAGTCACATTTTTCAGTGCTATTGTAACTTTAAACAGTCAGTAAATGAACTGTTGTAAGTTGTGGACTACCTGTATTAGTTTTTATTGTATTTATAATTAGCATCATTAGACCGAAGAATTTTACTTCTTCCAAAAAGTCTATATATGTAACCTTTTTGAGTAAAAATATGGATAGTGAGAAAATATTGAATTTAATTTGAATTCATATGGAAGAGAATATAAACCCTGGACAGACTCTGGATCCTAGAGTATAGAGATATATGTAAATGCACATATGCATATCAGATCTAGTATTCAGCAGGTTCTGACCATATCTGGAGAACTGGTAGCTGAAATTTTGAGTAGTTCAGAGAACCGGTAAATATCACTTCTGACTGGCCCCGCCCCCATCTATTCTCTGCCTCTTGAGTCCCAGCTGATTGGGAGGAAATAGGGATTTTGCAGTAATCTTCCCCTGGAGTGGGGAAGGAATGGAGATTTTACTGTATCCTTCCCCTGCCATGTCCACCAAGTCACACCCACAAAGTGATGTCATGCCTACCAAGCCACACCCACATAACCAATTTTGAATCTCATCACTGTTACATATGACTCCGCTCTCTTATATTGTCAGCACATTGCAAAACTTAAAATTAATTTTCCCAAAACAAATCTTTTTAAAAACCAAACTGTCAAGCTTCTAGTCCATAAGACTGAACAATGTGAAGGGAGTGCAACACAAAATGTCATAGCTTTTGAATTTTTTTAAGAAACCTGAAATTGAACAGTTCCTCCCACCAGTAAAATTAAGTAAAAGATACATAAAATGAAAGAAAAAAAATAGAGTGGTTTTTTTTGTTGCATGCAAACATTTCCACTTGCAATTTGTTTGTTTTCCCAGAAAATTGTGATGTGGATCATAACTCATACTCATTTTGACAGCTAATTTGCAGCCTAATGAAATTCAGAACCAAAAAAGATAATAAGCCCTAAAAACAGGAATGGTAAATGGAAATGCTGTCAAGCCCTTATTTTTATTAGCAGAGCAATTGGGTGCACCAGTAAAATAATAAAGCTCATTCTCATTTGAAGATTTGTCCGTAGACTGGCTAATTTATCTTCTGTAAACATGATTCCTCTATAAAATCTAATGTCTCAATAGAACACCAAGCCATTTAAGGTTATATATGTTGGTATTGTTTTCAGTGGCATTTATGGTGGCAGGTTTAAATAAAACTGACCTAATTAAACAGAAACATAGAACACATTTTTTGCAATTTTATTTCTAAAAGTTCTTAGTCAAATTCAACTCTATTCTGTTTAGATATCCATAGATAATTTACTCTGTATTTGGGTCCTGGATAGGCTATTGCTACAGTTGACTACTGAATAAATTATCGCAAGAATTGTTTGACATCACCAAAAGAAGTATGAAGAGGAAGAAAAAGAAAGAAAGAAAGAAAGAAAGAAAGAGGGCAGAAGGAAGGAAAAATAGGTAGGGAAGGAGATAGAGAGAAAGAAAAGAAAGAAAAGAAAACAAAACCATTTTGGCTTTAACCAGTACAAAAGGCAACTGTGTATATAGTTATGTGTGCTCTTAGAATGGTACATGTTATATCTCTGCTCTGTGACCTGTACTGGTTGCCAGTTTGTTTCTGGGTTCAAATCAAGCTGCTGGTTTTGATTTTTAAAGCTCTTTGTGCCATGGGATCTAGCTATAAGAGGAAACACTTTTTTTCAGCCTATTAGATCTGGCAGAGAATGCATTGGGTGGATACCATCAGTTAGGGATCTACATTTGGCAGTTCCCAGGAGATGTACCCTTTCTGTTACTAAACATTGTCCCTCCGCCCAAATTACTCCATCCCTTTTGACATTCAGGAAAGCCCTCAAGACCTGGCTACATCATCTGGCCCAAAGGTCCAAAGAACCACCGATATGTTTAGATTTTTTAGAGATTTTTAGAGATTTTATTAGCATTTGTAGGCCGCCCTTTTCCCTGAGGGGACTCAGGGCGGCTCACATAAAATCAGGGGAGGGGGAACACAAACAATGACATAGACACATATAATAAAAGTAATAAGCAACATACATTCATCATTCGGGAGGGGCGGTTATCCTTATCCCCAGGCCTGACGGGCTAGCCAGTTCTTAAGGGCTGTGCGGAAGGCCTGGATGGTGGAAAGGGTACGAATCTCCACGGGGAGCTCGTTCCAAAGGGTCGGGGCTACTACTGAGAAGGCCCTCCTCCTTGTAGTTGCCAGCCGGCACTGGCTGGCCGATGGAATACGGAGGAGGCCCAATCTATGAGATCGAATTGGTCGCAGGGAGGTAATTGGCAGAAGGCGGTCTCTCAAGTACCCAGATCCACTACCATGCAGGGCTTTATGGGTGACTAATAGCACCTTGAAGCGCATCCGGAGATCGACAGGTAGCCAGCGCAGCTCGCAGAGGATAGGTGTTATGTGGGTGAACCGAGGTGCACCCACAATCACTCGCGCGGCCGCGTTCTGTACTAGCTGAAGTCGCCGGATGCTCCTCAAGGGCAGCCCCATGTAGAGCACATTGCAGTATTCCAGCCTAGAGGTCACAAGGGCCCGAGTGACTGTTGTGAGAGCCTCCCGATTCAGGTAGGGTCGCAACTGGCGCACCAGGCGAACCTGGGCGAATGCCCCCCTGGTCACAGCCGTCAGGTGGTGGTCAAATGATAGCTGTGGATCCAGGAGGACTCCCAAGTTGCGAACCCTCTCTGAGGGGTATAGAATTTGACCCCCCAGCCTGAGTGATGGAATATCGATCGAATCTTTGGGAGGGAAGCACAACAGCCACTCGGTCTTTTCTGGGTTGAGCACAAGCTTGTTTACCCTCATCCAGTCCATAACGGCCTCAAGGCCTCGGTTCATCACATCTGCCGCTTCATTGAGTTGGCACGGGGCGGACAGATACAACTGGGTATCGTCCGCATATTGATGGTATCTGATCCCGTGCCTGCGGATGATCTCTCCCAGCGGTTTCATGTAGATGTTGAATAGTAGGGGGGATAAGACCGAGCCCTGAGGCACCCCATATGTTAGGGGCCTAGGGGACGATCTCTGCCCCCCCACTAACACCGACTGCGACCTGTCCGAGAGGTAGGAGGAGAACCACCGCAACACGGTGCCTCCCACTCCCACCTCCCGCAGTCGTCGCAGAAGGATACCATGGTCGATGGTATCGAAAGCCGCTGAGAGGTCAAGGAGGACCAGGATGGAGGAATGTCCTCCATCTCTGGCTCTCCAGAGATCATCGGTCAATGCGACCAAAGCGGTTTCTGTGCTGTAACCGGGTCTGAAGCCTGACTGGAAGGGGTCGAGATAGTTTGCTTCCTCCAAGGACCATTGGAGCCGGAAGGCCACCACCTTCTCAACAACCTTCCCAAGGAAGGGAAGGTTGGAGACTGGGCGATAGTTATTAAGAACAGCTGGATCCAGAGATGGCTTCTTTAGGAGGGGTCTCACCACCGCCGCTTTCAGTGCGGTGGGGAAGTTCCCCTCCCAAAGAGAGGCGGTAACAACCGCCTGGATCCAGCCTCGTGTCACCTCACTGCTGTTAGTAGCCAGCCATGAGGGACACGGGTCCAGTACGCAGGTGGAGGCACTTACAGCCCTCATGGCCTTGTCCACATCCCCGGGGGTAACATCCAGAAACTCAACCAAGGGATGTTCTACTTGATCCTCCTGTGCCTCGGCTGGAACTGCGGGGATGGAGTCCATTGTTGAAGTGGCCATCTTCTTTTTGGCTACTAGTAGGAAATTGTATATTTGTTTTTTTCCCGATTTATTTCTTAATGCAGATTTTAACTTTTTATATCTGTTGTTTTTATTTTTGTGGGTTTTATTATTGTTGTACACTGCGTCCCAAATAGGGATGCTGTGGCTCAGTGGTAAGATGCTGAGCTTGTCAATCAGAAAGGTGGGCAGTTCGGCGGTTTGAATCCTTAGTGTGGTGTAACGTGGTTAGCTCCCGTTACTTGTCCCAGCTTCTGCCAACCTAGCAGTTCAAAAGCATGTAAAAATGCAAGTAGAAAACTAGGTGGCTGGACAGATGGCACATAACCCTGCTAAAACTTCTGCAGGACAGAAGTCGTGTATTCAGCCATCTCGGAGGCCCGCACTTCATCCACGGCTAGGGAGAGAGTCAATTTTGCCCGAGAAAGTGAACGCCTTTGTAACCGCACATCCCTAACACCATAGATAAATTGCTCTAATAGAGCCTCCTCCAGGTTTATAAACTCACAATTCACCATCACTGCCCAGAGAAGATCAACATAATGGTTTATAGATTGGTCCTCCCACTGCAGGCAATATCAAAAGGTGTGACATCGGGCATAATGAGAGGGAGCGGGGACGTAATGCCCTTTTAACTTGTCCAATAAAACATCCCAGGCAAGAGTATGGACTGGGGTTGGTGCGACCAATGCGCAGGCGGTTGCAAACATTTCAGACCCACAGGAATTTAGAAAAAATCCCTGTTTCCTATCAGGGGAGAGTTCAGTCAAATCTTGCACCTGCAGGAAACATTCAAACCACTCCAAAAAAGCGTCCTATGCCTCACGGTCAGGGCTGTACTCAGCAAACAAACGTGTGGTTGAGAATCCCACCATCCTCGTTGCCAGTGCTTTGTTCGCAAGCCGAGGTAACACCAGACACCAAGTTGCAGTTGAACCATTTATTAACAAGCTAGCATAGAACTATGGCAGACAAACAAGAGGCCGTCTGATGGCTATTTGTAAGACCGCTATCGAGTGGCCAGCCAATCCGTGGCTATGTTTAGCTGGAACCAATCAGTGAAACTTGGTTCAGCCCAGGTTGGAAATCCTAGGACTTAACAATATGCTTCTTTGGAAATCTGGAGGGGTGTTCATTTGAGGGCATCCCATTCAAAAAGATTTAAAAGATCCTTTTTTTCATTCCATATACTTTCAAAGATTGTGATGCAGTTTTTAATTCAATCCATGCCACTAAAATATATATAAATAAGTCTAGTGGATTATTTTGTAGAAACTTCCCTAGCCTGAAAATGTTAGTAACAGCTGCTTTTGCGAATCAGCTGGGAAGGGGAATAAAATACTTGGATTACTGATTCAAGAATTTCTAACTGCTTGAATCATTTTAGGACAATTTTTAATTTTGGACCAGATAATTAGCTGCTAAGCATTTAAATGAAAGCAACCTGTCTTCTATCAAAGGACATATGATCATGGGAGCCTGCCTTAGTTTTCTCAGGATACATCTAAGAAAATTGGTGATGAGTATGCATTAGACTTGCCCTCCTTGTAAAGCACGTTTAATGCACTGCTTATAGCTCAGCAAAGAAATAAATGTTGTACTTAACAAGCAAATCTTTTGAGCACTGATTGAATTATTCAAATACAGAGAATATGACTTAGAAGAGAGAGAGGAGGGGAAAAATAAAATATTCTTAGTAAGGAAGCCTGGCATTCAGTTGTGATTTAAAAATAATATTTGCATTTCAGGAAAAAATAGAAAGGTAGTCATTTGTCTGGTTCCTACTTTATTGATTATATCAAATTTTCCAATGGTCCCTAGTAGGTAGTTGGAGTTTATTGCTGTAATAATTACATATAGATAAATGTAAATAAACACAAGCTTCTTTTTTTGAAAAGTTATTATTTTTTATTCTCTATATACAATTATAGGTATGCATTCACATAGTTATTATTCTTTTTTACATTTGTCATTCTTATACATTTGTCATTCCATTTACAGGGTTATAACATAGTGTTTGGGTTGCTTTGTTTACCGTCTCTCGCCTGTTTTGACACCACCTTCTTTTCCCTTTCTTTTCTCCCTCCCTCCCTTCTCTACTTTCTTCCTTCCTCTCCCCTTTACCTTCCTTCTTCCCTTACCTCTCCCCTACTCCTCTCTTCCTATTCCCCTTCCTACCTTCTTTCCTTCTCCCCACTTCTATCTTCCTTCCCTCCTCTTCCTCTCATCTCCTCTCATCTCCTCTCTTCCTTTTTTTTATTGTTGTAGGTATCTCTTCCGGATCTTAATTTTTATTTTCTTGGGGTAGAATTTCTGCAAACCCAAAAATAGTTGAATATCATTTCTTTTTCCCTTTCCCTCTCAAATCTATCCTAATTATGTTTTCCCCCATTGTATCTTACTTTTGAATATATATTTATATATTATTATTTTCTTCCCTATTTTCCCCCTTCTCCCCCGCTTTTTCTACTTAATGGTGTATCATCGGGATTCCATATCTTCCCCTTACTTTCTTTTCTGTATGTCTTTCTCTAACCATTTATAAAATCTTCCCCATGTCTTGAAGTACACCAATTCCTCTTTATCTTTTATTTTCAAAGTCAATCTGTTCATCTCTGTGCAGTATAGAAATTTTTTTTATTATCTGCTCCTCTGTTGGTACTTTATTTAATTTCCAATTTTGAGCAAATACAATTCTTGCTGTTGTCATTACATGTATAATCTAATAGGTATCTTCTTTCTTATATTTCTCTGTAAGGAAATAAACACAAGCTTTTAAGGACTTGCTGCCCCATCTTGTTCGAAAACACAGGTATACAGGAGCCTTTTATAACTGTTCTCTAACAGCTGGTATTTAAGATATGATAACTGGTATTCAGGAAATAGCAGAATTATTAAATAGTTGCTCCCAAAAGTCCACTCCTCCATAAAATGTATATAACTGCTTTTAGACATACAAATGTATATCTCATGTTAGAGCTATGCTATTCCCATTCTGAGTAAGCAACATTATGAAAAAGACAGAAAAAAAATAATGCAATGAAGTATAGGTAAACCTGTTTTACATTTACAGTTCACTAAACTTCTTAATTTTTTTCTATCCTTGCAAATTATCCTTGTTACCACTACATCTATCCATAGATTGTGTCATGCTTTGCCTGCTCTTTAAAATTCTCACCCACCTCCTTTTGAAGGTCTCATCAATTGCCATCCACCATGGCCTCCTCCTCCTGCTTGCCCCCTTTCTTCTCCCTCCCCATGCTCCATCTACTCTTCCTCTCCATATTTATTTTGCAATTTCATCCCTATGTTTTTGGGTTTTTTGCATAACCAGAATAGCTAAACTATTGTATATTTTTTACTATGCCACATCATATAGCAGCATCACTATACTGCATCTCAGAGTTAGCAGGAAATAATGATATCTTTAGTGGTTTCCTCAGTTAAAATTCTACCCCTGCCCAACTTCATCCCCACACATGAAAAGCATTTTCCAATGCCTGAACAAGGATCTTGTTAACATTGTACACATTCAATTTCTTTTACTCTTTCCTGTTCTAACAATATTATAACTTTTATTATTTCTTGAAGCTAATGGTAGGCTGGTTAATTGTTGGCCAAAAAGTGGGTAGCAAAGAGTTTGAGCCTTGATATGTCTTGCCTTGCATCCACAACTCATTGGAATTGGCCCAGCCACTGAAACTTGAGTTCTCAAACTGGAGTTTGGAGTTCACCATGAAGACCATGGTGGGAGTTGTAAAGCAAGGAGACAAGACTTCTAGGAAAAGGAAAGAATTAGCTGACATGTTATTTCAACTACATTCCAATTGCAGCAAAATGGTAGGGTAGTCAATTTCAGGGCTTTGCACTCTCTAGAACACGGATGTTAAATTCGATTGCATCATGGGTTGGGATTGTGATGTATTATGATTTTTTTTTCCTTTGCGGAGCTAGGGTGGGCATGGCCTGCATATGATGTATCTGGCCTGCAGGCCCCAGTTTGACAGGCCTGTTCTAGATCTATAGTTAGACCTGGACCTGCGGCCCAATTGAGCCCCAAATATCCATTGCTAAGCAAGACAGTTTGCTAAGTGACTTACCAATGGTTCCCCATTGATTTTGTTTGTCAGACGCCAGCTGGGAAGGTTACAAATGGTGATCGCATCATACCAGGACAGTTCAACTGTCATAAATGCATGCCAATTGACAAGTGTTTTAATTTTGATGACATGACCTTGGGGATGCTGCAATGGTCATAAGTGTAAACACTGGTCAGAAGTCACTTTTTTCAGTGCTGTTGTAACTTGGAATGATTATTAAATGAATGGTTTTAAGTTAAGGACTACCTATGCTGATGTAACCCATGAAAAAAATTAAAAATGGAAGACCAGAAGCTAGGTTTTGGGAGTCACACAAAGTCAAAAGTTGGCTAAGGTAGCTTGAGCTCAAGTATTTGGATTTTGAAAGATATTTCTATAGAAAACAGGTGGAACTAATTGGAACGATTAGTGCCACAGAAGATGACATTTTAAGGCATCTCTCTTTCCAGTTGTCACTGCACTCCACACTGGGTGTGTGCAACATCTAAAGAAGGAAAATACCACTAAAGCTGTCCTAAGCCATTCTCAACTGGGATGGATACAAGCAGGGCATGTGGATGACTCTTCTGAAAAATATTAGTGGATTATCCATATATGGAGAGAAGGAACAATGCCTCTACTCATATTTTTGTTCAGTCTGGGCCCATACCTTCCTGAACCTACATTTTCCTGGTTTTACTATTTTCCTTACTTTACATCTGTTTTCTTTTTATGTATCCCAGGGGTGGGTTTCCCGGTTCGGTTGGAACGGGGCCGGCGGCGTCCTCGTGCGGCGCACGTATGCGTACTAGCGTCTGTGCAATGCTCCAGCTGCTCCTGGAGGATCATGCAGGCACTGTATGCGTCCTGCACATGCGTGGAAGCGCAGAACTCGTCAAAACCGGGTAAGGAGCACGGGCGCGCGGGTGGGCCCTTCGCCATTCCCAGAAGTTACTTACTTCCGGGTTCGACGACCAACCGGTTCGCAGGGACCACCATGAACCGGTTGAAACCCACCCCTGATGTATCCATTTCCACTGCATTCAGCTTATTTTTATCTTTTTCCTGACATACCAAAATCCCACTTCCATTTAAGAAAGCGACTAGAAGCACATTCTTACATAGATCCATTTTTATTTGTTTTAATATTTATTCATTCCTGGCAACAGTTGGCTGGTCTCAATTTTTTCCCCCTGTTATTATTGTTGTTTCTTTTATTCCAGTAGCCTGTTTTTAGGTTCTAGAGGGATATTATATCATATTCCTTGTTTACATGTTTCTTCAAACTGTAAATCACTCAAATATGCTTGCAAATTGGGCAACCATATAAATCTAATAAGCGAACTACAAACTGCTCGCTACCTTTTTTCCAACGTTTGTGTCATTAGAGTTCTCCATCAATTTTTCCATCTCTGGTAAACATTCTACTGTGATATTTAAATTCATCTATTTGCTTTAGTTTCTTATCACTTATTTATAACTTGCAATATTTCACTCAATTTCCTCTGTTAAACACAACTGCTTGGATTTCAGTGCTTAATTTTCAAATCTCTACTTTCTACATTGTGAATATAATTCAAATTCTTAATCAATTATTTAGCATCATTTGCATAGAAAAATATACACTGCAGTAATTAACCAACACATCCTTTATGTTATCACAAATATTTCTTATACATTAGTCCAGTGATTCTCAATCTTGGCCACTTGAAGATATATGGACTTCAATTCTCAGAATTCCTCAGCCAGGCCTGAGTTGAAGTTCATATAACTTCAAGAGGCCAAGGTTCAGAAACACTGCACTAGTCTATGAAAATATTAATCTGCTAAAGGAAACATCACATATCCTTGTCTCACTCCCAACTCACTGTTTAACCATTTACTAAGCATTTCATTTATTTTCACCTATCTTGTATTGCCATCATATATCACTTTTATTGCCTTCAGCAACCAACCTTTGACTTGATATTCATGCAAAATAGCCCATACTTCATTTTATCATCTGCTTTTTTTTAAACCAAGCTTAACATAAATTTCAATCACACATTTCTTAGTGACTTACCAAAAAACAAAAGGCTGGTCTTTCATGGAACATTTTACAGTAGGAAATGACATGGATAGAGAAGGTTACCAGTCTTAGGTATATCCAAGAGGCCACAACTAGAAGGATAATCTGATATAATTTTAAGATTCTCACTCTGTGGGAGATAGATGGTGCAAAAATATGAAAAATAAATAAATAAAAATAATGGAATTACATTTTTTCATTTTTTTATTAACAAACATGTAAAACACACACACACAAAACTTAGATATACACCACATTTACACAATACAATACGAACAGGAGCTTCCTGTTCTTTCTAATAGCAATTATCAATCGATACCGCTCACCTTATATTATTTTCCCTTCTATTGTATTTCATTTGGATTTTAGCATTCTTAACCCTCTTATTTTACTCATAACTATTATTTTTGAGTTTTGTTATATTCCTTCATTGATTCTTGTTTCTTTCTTCCATCCACCTATACCATTTATCCCATATCTGGTAGAATTCTGATTCTTCTTTCCCCTGGATTTCTTTAGTTAGTTTGTCCATTTCAGCTCAATCCATAACCTTTCTTATTATTTCATCTTTGCTTGGAGTTAATTTGTTTTTCCATTTCTGGGCAAAGGCAATCCTTGCCGCCGTAATTATATGTAGTATTAAATACTGGATTTCTTTTTTGTATTTCACAGACATTATTCCTAAAAAATAACTTCAGGTTTCCATTCTATTTTAACCCCTGTTATTGCCTCCAGTCAATTTTTGATCCTTTTCCAAAAATTTTTAGCCTTCTCACAGGTCCACCATAAATGGTAGTATGTTCCGTGTATTGATTCGCATTTCCAACATTTTGGGGAGATATTTGTTAAGATTTTAGCTAACCTTGTTGGTGCCAGGTGCCATCTGTAAAACATTTTGTACTGGTTTTCCTTGTATGCGACTGATAGTGTTATTTTTAAGTTTGTTCCCCAAAATTTTTCCCATTTGTCTAATTCAATATTATAGCCAAAGTTCTGCGCCCATTTTATTATTTGTTCTTTCACAATTTCCTCTTCCACTTTATACCGCAGGAGGAATTTATATATTCTCCCTATCATCTTTCTATCTGCGCTTTGAATAATTTTATCCAATTCGTGTGGTTCTGTTTCGATGTCATATAATTTAGTATCATTATTGTATTTAGTTTTGATTTGGAGGTAAGTTAGCCAGTCAATTTTCATGTTCTGCCAATTCTTCAATTGTTTTTAAATTTCTCTGTCTATCAATTAAATCTCTGTATCTTAGCATTTTGTTCAAATCTATAAAATTTGGATGGGTCATCTTTTCTGTCAGTGATAGCCAATTCGGGATTTTCACATAGTGGATTTTTTTTTTTTTTTTTGGATTTTGAGCCATTTTTGCAACAACGCTCTTCTGATTAAATGATTTTGAAAGTATTTGTGCATTTTATTTTTATCATCCCATAGGAATGTATGTGAGCCTGCTTGCAAATAATAGCCTTCTATGGTCAAAATTCTTTTATTCTTTAGCTCTATCCAATTCTTCACCCATGTTATTGTTACTGCTGATGCGTATAAATCCCAATTTGGTAATGCTAAACCTCCCCTCTCCTTGCTGTCTTGCATTGACTTTAGTTTAATCCTCATTTTTCATCCCTGCCAAATGAACCTAGCGGTTATTTTGTTTAATTCTTGAAAGAATTTTTTACCCAGATTAATAGGTGCAGCTTGCAACAGTAATAAGATTCTTGGTAAAATATTCATTTTAATTGTTGCTATACGTCCCATGAGTGAGAGCTGAATATTTTTCCAATTTTCTAAATCTCTCTTATTTGTATCACTAATTTATTATAATTATCATCTTTAATTGTGCAACATTTTGCCGACACCCAGATCCCCAAGTATTTCAGTTATTTGCATTCTGGGGTTGCTACTTCCAGTTCCTCTCCTTGCTTTTTTTTCATGTTCTTGGTTATTAATTTTGTTTTTCCTTATTGATCATTAGTCCTGCTACTTCGCCATATTCTTCTAATTTTTGAATTAATTTCAGGCTGGATTCTAATAGATCCTCTAGAACAAATACTAAGTCATCGGCATAGGCTTGGGCCTTATATTCTTCATTTTTAAGTCTTAAACCTTTTATTCCCTGGTTCTTCCGAATTTCATTTAATAAAATTTCCAAAGTTAATATAAACAGCAAAGGAGAGAGGGGGCATCCCTGTCTGACTCCTTTTTAATTTCAATCTTCTCTGTTAGATCTCCATTCATCAGAACTTTGGCTGTCTGTCTGTTATAAAATCCTTCTATCATTTTTATAATTTTTTCTCCGAATTTCATCTCGTCCAATAGTGTTATTATAAATTTCCAGATTACGTTGTCAAATGCTTTTTGTGCATCAAGAAAAACCAGTACCATTTGTTTTTCTGGATGCGCCTCGTAATGCTCTATTATGTCTAGGATGACTCTCGGACACAGCGGCGGGGATGTTGCTTCTCGCCGCTGCCGCGCTCTGCCGCCTCGCCCCTCGCCTCCTCCGTCCCCGCTGACATTCTTGGGAGCAGGTCGGGTGGCTGGCTGGCTGGAAGGAGAAGAGCGGTTTGTCTTTGTGCCGGCTGGCCGGCCAGGCAGGGAGCAGATCGGGTGGGGGTGAGTGGCTGGCTGGCTGGGGAGGGACTCACCGCTCTTCTCCCAGCCAGCCAGCCACTCACCCCCACCCGACCTGCTCCCTGCCTGGCCAGCTGGCCAGCACAAAGACTCACCACTCTTCTCCTCCCAGCCAGCCAGCCAGCCACCCCCACCCGACAAGGGCTCACCGCTCTCCTCCTCCTCCTCCTCCTCCTCCCCGCTCGGTGCTGGGCTGGCTGCTGAAGAAATGGCGGCTAGTGGTCAAAGAAAAACCTCTCCAGAATCACCCTTGCACTTGCGCAGTTGCTCAAGTGCAAGACATGATTCGCTGCTCCCAGATCAGGAGGCGGGAGAATCAGTGCCTCTTTTGCATATTAAATCTTTTGCTTTTTAATTCCACCTTAACTTTTAAAAGGCGAAAAATTCCTTAAGCAAAAGAGGCTCCGAGTTCTCTCGCCTCCTCCTAGCTAACACTGAGAGCAGACACCAAGCCACTGTGACTTGAAATCTGGTAGCAACTATCCTGGCTTTAATTCATTAAAAAAATATTTAAAACTCTTTCCTTTTTCTCAGGAGACTGGGGAGGCTCCGCCTCCCTTGCCTCTAGTGACTGCACGTCCCTGGTACCAACCATCTGTACATTATTCTGTTTTTATTTAACTGGTTTGTTAAAAATTGGTATTGTCTACATTGTTCACGAATTCTTCGTGGAATCTGTTTAAGTGTGATCAACTCTTTTCCCTGGAATGTAATCATCCCTTCTCTGATATTTTGTACACTTCATCTCTAGTTGTTTTTTTGGCAAATCTTATATAGGCTCTCAGGAGTCTATGTCTTCTGGCATAATTAGTATGCACACGGTAGGCTTCATCGATGTCACCTCTCAACTCTTGTTCTTTTCTCTGTAGAATTTCGGTGAAGATTTCAGTCATTTTTCCTTTAAGGTCTTCCTCCTTCTCTTCCGGTATGATTTGGAATCTTAGATAGAATGCAGCTCTTTCATTTTCAAGTCGGATTATTGATAACTCTAATTCTTTATTAACTTGTCTATATTCCAGTTCCATTTTTTTCCATCTTCTGATTTGTTTGTTCTATTTTTGTTTCGATGTTCTGGATTTTCTGTTCGTTGATTGCTAAGGCTTTCCTTTCAATTTTTTCATCCACGTTTTTGATATTTCTTTTCAATTCTCCCATTTCATTTTTCATTTCTTCATGATTCCTCCTTGTCACTTCATGATTTGTAGATGTCATTTCTTGGCTTTTCGTCAATGTCTCTTGTATCATCTGGAGCATCAATTGTATACTCTGCATTGCTGGTGCTGGTCCAGTTGTTCCTGCCATCGTTCCGCCTTTCTCCAGCCCCAATGTACTCTCAATTGATCTTTGATTTGAGGAGGGGGGTATTGCCGAAATCATATTGGATGTAGTTTTTTTCACTAACTTTACTGAAGATACCATTCTTATCCCCCTATTTATCCTTGCCCACAATTGCATATAAATTCTACTTTACTTCTACTTTATCAGCAATATCAGTGGTATCAATAATCATATATCTCAATATTTAACAATAATTAACCTTCCTTAATATCACATTTCAATACCTAAACATGCCTATGTATTATTCTATTCTGTTTTTGATACTTAATTATTATATATCATAGAGTTATATATCACACTGTTATCTTATACAAATAAAAATCTCTCAATTGTATCAGTTATACAGGTATTCAATTCTAGTAATTAGTTTCTCTCTATGTATATATATCAGCTTATGTCACTGTTGGTTTTCTTGCAACATACTTCACGGTTCAAATTTATAATCCATTAGGTGTCACCCTCTCCTCAGTATCACTGTTAGTGTCAATCAGTTAATACAACAAGTCCAGCGGCAAAGGAAAATAAAGGGGGGTGGGTAAAGAAGCCCTCTAATCATTCCAAAACAGTTCTCTCTCTACTGTCTCTGGTACCATTCCAAGTTCCAAGGAGAATAAATACCAAATACTTGTAAGTTCAACTATTCTTTGGGAAAAACAAAACAGTAGAAGAAAGAGCAAGAAGAAAAAAGTCAACAACCAACCCGACTGTTAAACAATCTTTTCTGTGCTTTCCATGTCTTCTCAGCAGTTAATATGCCTTACTCCTGTTATCCATGCTGGGTTTTCGTTCTCATTGTGGCCACTTTTCTTCAAGTTATTCAGGCTCCAACCCGGTGTCTATGCTCTCACTACTTTTCGGCAAAAATCTGAACTGCAAAAACAGTCTCCTTCCCAGAGCATCTTTCTTTTCAGTTCACCCTCTCTGCAAATTTCATGTTGTCCTCCTCTTCTTTGGGTTGTCAGTAATAGTAACAGATGTCTCAATTTCAACTCCTTTCTCTCTCTGCCTCCTTCTTATGCGGTTGCCATCACTCCGGTCCTGACCAAGTGGCAGGATAGATCCTTGACCATTTAGTGGGTTTCTCCTACCTGCTGAGGGATTTGCCTTATCACCCCAGTGTCTTCAGAGTTTCCCCCTTAATCTGCTGGTCCCTTCAGGATCCATGTGCTCAGAAATGAGCCCAAAAGAAGAAGTTAGAGTTAGAGGTTAGGAGAACTACCGTTGCTCAGCTCCAAGCACGATGATGTCACCACAGGAAGTCCTACATTTTTTTCTAAATAAACAATTGCTTCCAAAATTTAGTTTGCACCACTATTTCGAGAGTTAAGCTTGCACACAAGGAATTGAAAGAGATCCTATTTCAAGCCTCAATAAAGCATTAGAACAAGATATATGAAGAATGGTTCTCAAAGATCTATACTAAAGGATATTATATCTTTTTGGGGGCCAAATTGTACTTTATGGAATAAAAGTGGGATTGCCATTGCAATTAAAACAACTCAATTGGTACAGCAATAGAATTGTTGCCTTTACAGTTAATATAACTAAATTCCACAATTGAGAAACTCTGTGATATGTAACATCTGCTGAATCATTCTCCTGATAGGCATTCTTAAATACATGCATACATGAATAAGAAAGTCTAGGTAGATAAGACATACTTTTACAAAAGCCACCATTATTTCTTTTTAGCAAGTTTAAATCTTTGTGACTTGACATTTTCTCTTCAGGGATGTTTACTGCTTATTCCATGGACATTCCATTGTCTTTTTTCTTCCTTTCATTTCCATGTACATCTTCACCGTTTACTTGATCCAGAAAATTCTCCAATCTTTTGATTTAGATTTGGAGCAGCTATAAGAGACATCCTTTTTTTTTCTGGAGCAGTCTTTCTCAACCCTGAGAACATTAAGACATGTGGACTTCAACTCTTATGCTGGCTGGGAAATTCTGGGAGTTAAAGTCCAAACATCTTAAAGTTCTCAAGGCAGAGAAACATTGTCCTGGAAGATGGGTTTTTTTCCTTACAGAATGACATCCCTGAGAGATTTCAGTATGAGATTGCAAGTATATATATGACCTTAAGACATTTAAATGGCATAGAAATTAGAAAGACGAGTTATTTTAGTAAGCGAGGGAGAAATAATCCTGAAAAATATAAGAAATAAACATTAGTTACATCATCATCTATGAGTTTTACATAGAAATTGCAGGAAATAAATTATGACCTTTGAACTTGTCTAATTATCATATTGCAGGGATACTTTAAGGAGAGATATTACTATGGGATGCAGTTAACTGAGGTATAATTTGGGGAGGGGTACCAGTTCAGGTTTGTTTGGATCTAAGAAAATGTTGAATGATGAATTATTCCATTTGGTTGGAAATGGCAAAATGGAAATGAAGGCCAGACACTGATAGATAGAATAAATATTGTCATTTTCAGAGAAAAATGAGCTCATCATTACAGACCAAAATAACATTGCAGTGCTTGAAGAGATGGAGTTGCAGTCCTATTGCAATAATTAAATAAATAAATTTTGGGAGGAAAAATTAGACAGGTATAATGGCAAAGATATTTAAATGAAGACACTAAATCATACCATCCTAGGAAATGAATGGTCTCCTTCAGAAATTATACATATAATATTGTGTAAGTGATTTAACAGAACTAGCAAATCATCATCTAGTGCTAGAAAAAGAAATGAAATGGAGGAAGAGAATGCTTTTGATAGAAATGATGTCCTTGTAGTAGAGAACATGACACGTTTCGAAATAAATGGGGTACAAATGTAAAGTCAAACAATTTGAAAGAATGTAGAATATCTATAGGCAGAGATTCGGAGGTAGTATTCAGCCAGTTTGGACTGGTTCTGGCATACCAGTAGCAGAAATTTTGAGTAATTTGGAGCAGTGGTGGGTTTCAAAATTTTTTGGAACCTACTCTGTGGGTGTGGCCTCCTTTGTGGGAGTGGCTTGCCGGGCATGTGACCGGGTGGGAGTGGCTTGCCGGCCATGTGACCGGGTGGGGGTGGCTTGCCAGTCATGTGACCGGATGGGAGTGGCCAAGACGATGTCACTGAATTCTTTGCCTCAATGGATGATCTACAAAAAGAAGATATAAAAAAGGAAATTTATTATTTTGTGCACTTACTACTTAAATAAGATTAAAATAAGTACACAAAACAATAAAAGAGCTACTTACAGAAGGTAAGTAGCTTATTACTTACTACTTGTATTTCAAAGGGAATAAATACATATTTAATTTTACACATGTTAACAGCTGTTGGTATTGTGTTTGCACAACAGTGGAAAAAACAAAGATATGAAAATGAATAAATATTAGAGTGTGCAGGAATGAATAAATTGACAATTAAAATCAAGAAGGCTTCGAATACTTTTTCACGTGGGATTTGTTTTATCAATTGCTAACTAACAGAAACAGAAATTAGAAATGTAAATGTTTGAAAGAAAACACCAATTATGTAAGGAAAGGTCACTAAAATGTATAAGGAAATATTATTAGTACTTGATCATTATTAATGTGTAGATAACTATGGGACATTACACACCCACACACACAAACTATGACAGTGCCAGGAAAACACCAAAACATAACAATTCTCCCTTAAAAGACTGCAAATGAAACTAGTTTTTTTTCCCTAACCCTAAGAACAGGAAAGACAAGGCCACTGGAATAAAAACCATCAAGGCATTGTGGGAAATTATAAAGGACAGTGCCAGGAAGCTCACAGAACCAGCAACCAACTCACAATTACCTAAACAACCAGGTATCACACAGAAACACACAAAATCTGGCCAAGCTGCCTTGCACCAACCTGGCCTGTCCATAGAAAAGCAGCCACCTTGAGACATATAAACCATGCACCAACCTGTGCACTTAAAAGCAACATATTGCATCACAAATAAAACATTTGCAAAAAGGAATAACATTTCTTGTAACAAACAAAATACCACCAAGTTTAGAGAACACCAAAGGACCCCACAGTCCTCTTCCTCCTTATCTTTTTCCTTTTTTCCTATCTTTCTCCTCCTTCTCCCCCAACCCCACTCCCTTCTAGCACTGATGATGTTACCTAGTTTGGTAATGAAATGTCTGTAAGAAAACCACCAAGCTCAGAAAGCAGCAAGGATCCCACTATCTCCCCACCTCCTCGTTCTCCCTCTTTTTCTCCTTTTAGTCTTTCTCCACCTCTCCCCCCAACCCCATTCCCTTCTATCACTGATAGGGAGTGGGGTTGAGGGGAAGGAGGAGAAAGGACAAAAAGGAGAAAGAGAGGAAGAAAAAGAAGGTGGGGGATAGTGGGATCCTTGTTACTTTCTGAGCTTGGTGGTTTTCTTAAAGGCATTTCATTACTAAACTAGGTAATGAAATGTCTGTTAAAAAACCAAGCTCAGAAATCAGCAAGGATCCCACTATCCCTCACTTCCTTTCACCTCTCTCCCCCCAACCGCCCATTCAAAGTAGTCTAAGACACCTTCTTTTCCCCCGCAGCAAACTTGTGGCAGGCGCCCGAGCTCCCTCCCCACACCTTCTCGCCTTCCCTCAAGGCTCTCTGCTCCTCCAGGGACACCTCACTGCGGCAGCATGACAAGCTCCGACTTCCTCTTGCTGCTGTCCGGCTCCAGCAGAATGCGGCATGGGAGGGCTTGGCGACGCAGCGCAGCTGATGCAAAATACCATCCGTACCGCACCTAGGAGATCGTAGGAGACCGGTCGTGCTGCATAAGCTCCAACCCCCGCCCTTGTGCCCGCACCCGTGTTTTTTGGCGGTCTGGCACCTTGGCCAAGTCCTGGGACTTTGCAAAGGCCTTGCGAGGTCCCTGAACTTGTCAAAGATGCCAGCTGTGCTGCGTAAACTCATGCCCCTGCCCCTGCACCCATGATTTTTTGGTGGCCTGGCACCTTGGGCAAGTCCGGAGACCTTGCAAAGGCCTTGCGAGGTCCCCAAACTTGTCAAAGACACTGGCCGCGCCACATAAGCTCCTGCCCCTGTGCTTTCTGGCAGCCATGCGGACCTGCACTATAAACAAGTCCGGGATCCTTGCAAGGCCGCAAAAGATCACTGGACTCGCTTATAGTTCAGAGCCGTGGCAGGCTGCTCCAGATGGCCTGCTGCTGCCCCCATGCCCCACACTTAGTTGTAGCTTACTTCCTTGGAGTCGGCAGGCAATAATAGAGAGCCAAGCAGGAAAAAAGGTAAGTGGGTTTAGTTGGGTTCTTAGAGTAGATGGGGCAATTGGTGAGTCAGCAGGTGGGGCTATGATAGTGCAGACAGGCAGGGGGAGCGATCAATGGAGCAGCTTCCAGACGGGCGGGGGCGAGTGAGCGAGCGAGCGAGCGACAGGGCCGGGGCAGGTGTTCTGGAACTTACTTCTGGGTCCAGTGAACAAACCAGTTCGTGAGAACCGGTGCGGACCGGCAGCAACTCACCACTGGTTCAGAGAAGTGGCAAATACCACATCTGGCTGGCTCTGCCTTCCTGCCTCCACTATTCCCTGTCTTATATTTACTCGTTTTTTAGCTGAGCTGATTCGCACGGCAGAGCAGATTGCCACGCCTCAACTGAGCTAAAAAAAACAGCTCACCTCACCAGCGCTGACACTGAGACTGGTCTTTGACTGCTGCGCATGCACGCAAAGCATGTTAGGCTTGCGCAAATGCAAAGTGCATGGGTGTGCGCAAAATGCACTCTCATAGAACAAGTAGGAAAAGATTTGGAATCCTACTGCTGCATAGATTCCTTCCAAAACAGACCCCTAAAGTTCTAGGGGACAAATATGTTTTGTTGTTGGTGTCAGATGTCTGTTAGTTTTGGGTTTCTTATTCTTTGTTTTATATTTTTTCTGTGCAGCTAAAGAATAAATACTAATAAAAAGAAATAATCCAGTGGGTCTTTCTAAAGCTATTAATCCACTACTTTTCCAATCACTTTATCCAAATTATTCCATGAGAGCTGCATATTGTGATGTATCTATCGAACAGGTTGATCAGTGTGTTTTTATAGATGGGAGAACTTGATGTTAGAAGGGGAGTGAGTACTTATGGCTCTGTTTCTATAACAATGGAGCAGTCCTTTCTCCCACTGAATCAAGTCATCTAAATGTAGTAGCAATGGAGCTCTTCAGATAACTCAATAATGGACTGGATATCTTGAGTCTTCCCAGTTACTGTAAAAAAGAAAGAAAGCAGGAAGCTGAAATTTTCATTTTCTATATTTTTTTCCTTCTCCTGAATGAGATGGTGGGGGCAATCTATTGCTTCAATCTGGGCTGATGCCATTAAAAAAAGTTCAGCAGTTTTCCCCTACAATTCTAATTTCTTTTTCATCTCTCCTCTTTCAAACAGGTATTTGAAAAACCAAAGTTGTTAATCTTCTAATCAGCTATAGGCTGGAAACAAAGATGATTGAAAGAGAGTATTGTCCATGTTTCCCTCCCTCCCTTCCGTTCCATTGTTCCTTCCGTTCCATTGTGAGGAAGCTGAGGATGTACTAGGAATAACTCTAGATTATAAATTAGTCATTACTACTAATTAGCTTAATCCAGTATTTCTCACCTTTGGCAAATTTTAGATGTGTGGACTTTAACTCCAAGGCCTTAATGAGGAATTCTGCAAATTGAAGTCCATACATCTGAATGTTACCAAGGTTGAGAAACACTGAATTTATCTAATAAATGACAACATAGCAATAGCAATAGCAGTTAGACTTATATACCGCTTCATAGGGCTTTCAGCCCTCTCTAAGCGGTTTACAGAGTCAGCATATCGTCCCCACAGTCTGGGTCCTCATTTCACCCACCTCGGAAGGATGGAAGGCTGAGTCAACCTTGAGCCGGTGAGATTAGAACCTCTGAACTGCAGATAACAGTCAGCTGAAGTGGCCTGCAGGACTGCACCCTAATCACTGTGCCACCTCGGCTCTAGGCTGCAAATAAATACATAACTAATAGGCTGCAAATAAATACATAACTAAAACAAGCGAGGCCAGGAAGAAAAGGTTCATTTAAGGAGTTTCCACATAATTTATCCCTATACTGAATCTCCTTATTGAAAGCAGTTTGACTGTTAATTCTTTGACTGTGCCGTACAGTATGAAACTTGACAGTTCATTGCTTCCTCTTTTTGTTATGCTGACAGTATTCTTTTGTGTTTTTCATCTATTATACAATTTTGCACATTCTAGAAGTTTTGACTGTGTTGCTTAGTTGTTGGGGGGGGGGGGTAGTTTTTGTTTTAATTACAAATCATTGACAGCCCTAGATGAAAACTTTAAAATGGAGCTATTCTGGAAGAGAAGGAAATTGGCCTTTGAGTCTTCTCATTAGATACCTGAATAGAAAACAATGTGGAGAAGGTAAGAGTGGGAACAAGATTTTGCCTGAGGTTTAAGACAAAAAGTTCTATGTAGTCAAAGATCAAGCTATCCAGCTAGTTAAATCAAAAGTTGGTTTCAAGGCCTAGAGTAGTTTCAATCAGGCTGTCATATAAATAGTACTCATATACCAGAGGTGTGTTTCTACCTATTCGGTCTGGTTCGGCTGAATAGGTAGTAGCTCCGGTGAACATGTGACCATACCGGTTCTATCCTCGGCAGCACCATCTTGATTTTCTGTTCTGCACATGCACAAACATTTTTGGGTGCCAAACCAGTAGTAATGGTAGTAATCAGGGGTGGGTTTCTCGCCCCGTTCCAACCAGTTCGGTTGGAACGGGGCCAGCGGCGTCCTTGTGCACGCGTGCAGTGCACGCATGCGTACTAGCATCTGTGCAATGCTCCAGCTGCTCCTGGAGGATCGCGCAGGCGCTGTATACGTCCTGCGCATGCGTGGAAGCACAGAACTCATCAAAACCGGGTAAGGAGCGCGGGTGGGCGGCTGGGCCCTTCGCCGTTCCCGGAAGTTACTTACTTCCGGGTTCGCCGACCAACCGATTCGCGGGGACCGCCACGAACCGGTTGAAACCCACCTCTGGTAGTAATCCACCCATGTCATACACACACATTGTACTCATAAACCAAATAGGTTTACATCAGGACAGTATAGAAATTTGGTAAATAAATAAATAAATAAATAAATAAATAAATAAATAAATAAATAAATAAATAAATAAATAAATAAATAAATAAATAAATAAATAAATAAATGTGTTTGAATGAGTTCATGGAATGACTTTTATCCTAGAAGATATAGAAGATATAAGTATTTTTAGTGCTGTTTAGCATAACTGCAATAGTTGGGCTAATATCCAACTACTTCCAGACAATTCACTATTCCTAACATGAAGGACTGTCACTTCATTGTTGTATGCTTGTCTCAGAATTTGAAGCCCAGATTGCAAGATTGGTGGGATGGTGGGGGAGGCCATTCTGCCAAGACTTCAGAGCTAAACCCTGGCTCTACAGGGCTAGCCTTGCTACTCTTTATCCTCAACCAGTTCCTCATTTGTTGCCAAAACAGGATTCATCTGAGTGGACTATGAACAGTGCTTTCAAAGTTGGATCTGTCTGCCATCCATCCAGGATATCATTTAATAGGAGTTCTATCTGGTTGAGAAATAGTCATCATTACTTATCAATATGGAGAATCAACATTAAACCATTTCTTTAGGACAATTCAGAACGCCCAGGTATAAAAGATGAAGAATATCCATTATTTGACTCAACTGCCATCCATAGAACTTCCTCTTCTAACCTGTAGCTTCTTTTTGGAACTACATATTAAACAGCCATGAAACTTTAGTGTTGGTATAAGTTAATGGAAGGCATATTTGTTCTAGGGTGGTCTCTTTGGAGAAAGGGAGGTTGTCTTTAGGGTATTGTAATTATTTCCCACTCCACAAGAGCTTTGCATACTAATTAGACTTTAGAGGACTTTATATAGGCGTTAGTAAAACCTCCATTGCTTCTGATTAAGACTCGGTAGCATTGGATTCTCTCCCCAACTATGTCCCTATACAGTAATCAGGTTTCTCAAAATCTACAGTTGGGCCCAAGGGAGGCCTTTAAAAGCTGAATTGATACCCGGACTATGGTTAATAGGACAGAACTTACTGCTGAAGAGGCAACAGCACTTCCCCTATTCTTATCTCCTAAGCATACAATTGGGTGAGGAATTCTCTCAGTTTGTATTTTAGTGAACATTTACAACTTACAACTTGCACTTCACAAACCTATTTGCAAATTTTAAGGACTTCTGGCCCCAAAGTTGACAGTTTTTGAAATTTTGTGATGCGGTTCTTAACTCAAAATGGATGCACAAAAATGTGTACAATAGGATACATGAACGTAACAATAATTATATTAAGGAAACAGTTGCTTGTAAAAATGATTTTATTGGCAAAAATAAAGAAATCGGGAGGTATGTGTAGAGAATACTTAAGTATTAGAATACTTAAATACCCCCCAGCTCAGGGCGGGGGAAACATAGATGGATGCAGAAAATGAATTTAAGAATGGTGAAATTGGACAAAAAAAAAACTGCTATAAAAACGTGCAACTCAAATTCTCCAATGTTACCCAGAAAAAAGGGAGGAAGGGAGAAATGGAGGAAAGAGAAAAAGAATGAAAATGACAGTTGGATGAAAGGGCTCAGTGATGTGCAATCAGGGGAGGCAGGGGAGGCAGAGCCTCACCACTGTCATCATGAAAAGAAAAAAAAATGTAAAAGGAAAAAGGCTGAAGTAGTTGCTGCCAGAGTCACTGTGAATGGCTCTGCTTAGTACTTAACTGTTTAAAAAAGCCTCTAAAAAGTGCCCTCTACAAGAGGAGACAGGAGAACCATGTCCCTCATTTAGTCTGACTTTATGATCAGAGCAGAGTTAAGCAAGGGTTAAAAGCCAAAAAATTCCTTATGTAGATGAGGCATGTGGTTCTCTTGCCTCCTCCTGTAGAGGGCGTTTTTTTAGAGGCTTTTTAAAACAGTTAAGCAGAGTCATCCACTGGGGACTCTGGCAACAGCTAGCCCAGCCTGACCTCAGCAGCTCTTGCCTTTTTCCTTTTACATTTTTACATTTTCATGATGTCAGGCAAGAGCAGAGTTGAAATCCTCTGTGATTATGAAACAGCTGGAAAAGGTATGTGGGTCGGAGGGAGGGGGAGGAATTCAAAGTTAATGTAATTTGTAAGTAAATGTAAGTAATGTGTGTGTGTGTGTTTCTTCACTCAAACAAACTCTCTCCCAATTTGAGAGTTTGTTTGGGAGTGAAGAGAGGGAAGGGGGTAGGAGAGGCAGAGAGGGCAGCCCGCCAGCTTTCTTTCTCTGTGTCCAGGGCAGCCCGCCAGCAGAGGTGGGTCTTTTACCCACCTCTGCTGGTGGGCTGGTGCTTTCTTTCTTTTGCCCAGAGGCGGGCAGCTCAGGCGGGCTGCAGCCTCTGGGCAAAAGAAAGAAAACGCCAGCCCACCGCTGGCTTTCTTTTGCCCGCCGCTATGTCTGAAATATACATACATACATACATACATACATACATACATACACACACACACACACACACACACACACATACATACATACATACATACATACATACATATACATGCTCTTCTCACAAACCATGATCCATCTTTGTACTCATAAGATCACTTCTGCCTTTATGGGACTCATCTGTATGCAGGAAATTTGGTAGTTTCCACATAGCCGTAAACACACTTCCTTGTCACCAGAAAATCTGTCTATACTGTTGAGCCTATCAATGACAGAACTCCTCTATTTGAGATTATGTACATATTAAGAGTCCAGATAACATCTGGATGCCAGGATGCTATGCTTGTAATAAATACATCCATTCTGTTGCCTTTTCACTGCTGATGTTTAGTATCAGAATAAATAGTAATAATGAGCATATGACGGTGTGTATGTGATTCATCTAGTTTCTATGGAGATTACTCATTCTACTATAGAGGTTGTTTTATGGAGATTAGTCCCCTCCATTTCAATTCTTAGGAAATGATGTTCTAAAGTAGTCTAAAGTAATTTCTTATGTCAAAGAACTTTCTTGAGCAAAGTTTGCAAACTGTGAACAATAGCTTCTCTATTATAAAGTATGATATTCTTTCTGATTACAATTGTATTACAGTTATATTAGGAAATGTTTGGTCAAAGCCTTATACATTGCACCTTATGGTTATATGATGCTTTGAAGGGTTGCTTGAATATAATTGCTTTCCTAGTGTGTAGATATCAGTGCTAACACAATAAGAGAGGCACTTCACTTCCAGGTCTGACAGAAATTGCTATCATTTCAGTGACATGGAATGAGATCTGAAATAAGTTAAGCACCCCTCTCCCCCCCCCCCACACACACATTTAGTGACAGTTTCCCTGTTTGAAATTCCATTTCTTCATTCCTTAAGTGAAGTTAGGAATAGTCACACTTTAACAGCTGGAACTTTGTTTGGCCTTCTTGAAAGGCCATAGCTAACCTAGATTTAGTTCTCCACGAAAATGTCCTTGCGCTCAAGAGGTATTCAATAGCAGTCATATGGCTAAAGGGGATTGGGGATTTAAGCATACATAAGCATTTCATCCACTCATATTTTTTGTTTGGTCATTTCCAACTTTTGGTTGTGTTGGAACAACAATTCCTACGATTTCCAATTAGCATCAGGATAACATGCTGGAGAAAGCTGCTTTAGTCATTTAAAAAAATGACTAAAACACCCCCACACACTTTACCAAAAAAGTACAAATTGAAAGGTTAGATCTTGAAATACATGTCCTAGAAGTACATACAGAGTGGCTTCTTCTGTTCAAACAAACTTTCTCTGGATAAGGAAAGTAGTTGTAAAGAACTTGCATTTGAAAAACTGAGAAATTCAATATAACAGAACCTAGAAAATCAACCGCTATTTAGTTGATTTCCATTTTTCACCACCCTTTTCTTCATGCAATAGATAACTCACTGCTGCAGACACTCTGGAATTGGGCTTCCTATATGATTAAACTATCTATAGTATTAATTATGTGAGATTTTCCTCGACTTTTATCTCCTCTATTTTTTTAAAAAAGAAGCCCAGTTTTGGATTAGAAGGGTGGCTTAGTCATCTCCTCCTCAATGTCTTTCTCTTTTGTAAATACAATGAGAAGCAATTTTGAAAAGGAAGAGTTCTTTTCATTAAAGTATCTAAAATCAAAGTTGGTGAGAAGCTAGTAATTACCAAAATTCTCATAAAGCAATCCGGAGAGCAGCACTCTTGCAATTGGTTCTTAACTACATTCTGTGCACTAAAACATCAGAATCAAGGCTTGTGTAGAAATTCAGCCAGTTCCTTGAAGCTTTTAGTCATCTAACCAACTGCTCACTTTTCACCTTTCACTGGAAGAAGAAACAAAGGATGGATGCACAAAGCTTTAGGATCTTTTTGCAGAAAACATCTGCAGTCTCTCTTAACCAGTGAACTTAATTTGCTGAGCCTAACTAAGATGCTTCCCACCTCACATGGTTTACTTCAAACTGAAGGTCTTCAGCAGGGCCAGGCAGAATCTTGGACAAGCCAAAGAGAGTTGTTAGTATGCTGATGCCGTAACCCAAACCACTTACTTCCCTTAGCAATCTGATATCCAACTTCCTTTCCAGGACTTCCCACTCCTTCTTATTAAATGCTTAATAAAACACTAATTTTCACCTTTCTTTTGATCCTCTTTAGCCTTATTAGCAGCTGTTACCAAATTGGCTGGCTGAGTTTATTAAAACCCATATTCAACGTGCTAAAGAGATTCAGAAATTCACATGAGTAAACTGATGCTTGACCTCATCACAAAGGGAGCTCCTTGTTATACAATCAATGCAAAGTATAATTTGATCTTGACTTTTACTGTCTGATCTTCAACAACCAATCTCTTAAAGATCATGGCTAGGCTGTTTTTAAAAAAATCTTTTTATGATATTAAGGATATTAACACATGAAGCCATTCCACACTTATTTGTTGAGAAATATGTGGGGCTCAAATCTACTGATGTCACATGAAGTCCTACTTCTACTGAAAAGCCTTTCCACTTTGCCTTAAAAACTGCTGCCAATCTTATAGATGTTGCTGAATTTCTTCATTCCCAGTGTAGGACATTAACACCCATCCCTCTTCTAGGAAAATGAGATATTTTGGGAAGTATGAAAAGGGCAGAATATTAAAAGGGCAGAATATTTCCCCATTGACCTTTGCCAATGGCCCATTAAGGTGTGGGTCAATCTATTCTACATAACAAAGATCTACCTCCTTCAGGCTGAGCCATAGTAAGAATTGCCCAAAACCCTTTCATTACATCATCACCCAGCAAGAGTCAACCAACCTTGGGACTCAAAACACAACCTACGAAATTACCCCTGCATGACCCCAGTGGGAGTCTGACAACCAATCAGAATACAAACTCCCAGAGAGAGCATAAAACCCAGACACTCTCAGCATCTGTTCCCTTTTGCTTTGCCCAAGATCTTGAAGGCATGCAATCCTGTTCTTCAGTAAACCTTCTTTCCAAGCAACTTCCATGAATCCAGTGTCTTTTTCCCCACTTGGAACTGAACCCAGAAGGACATATCTGCCAACATCCGAACAAACCAAGATCTATCAGAGTTTGCTTCATGAAAGAATAGTAACAAGACTGGTAACAAGACTGATAATCAGAATGGTGCTGAAGAACATTGCAGGCCAAAACAACTAGAGGGACAGGGTTCTTTTTACCGTGCACCATTACTCTGCTGAACACCTAATTTTCAAAATGTTATCTAATGTCTATGTGTATTTTCCCATGTAATATGGCTATAGTATTATGCATTATCTTTCTTATTTCCTCCTCTTATTGATATTATGATTATTATTTTGTTGCTTTCCATGTACACTGAGAACTTCTGCTTTCCATGTACACTGAGAACTTCTGCACCAGAGACAAATTCTTTGTGTGTTACCACATTTGCCCAAATAAAGTATTTAAATTTAAATTTATGTGGGCACTGATCTCATATAACCTTGTCTCTTCTTTCCTCAAAAAAGAGGGGGGCTAGAAACCAGAAATAATGAGTTCTAGTCCTGCTTTAGGCCTGAAAGCCTGATGGGTGACTTTGAGCCAGTTACTCTCTCTCAACCCAGCTCATCTTATAGGGTTGCTCTAGGGAAACAGGAGGAGGAAAAAATATTACGTGTTTGCTGTTTGGATTACTTGAAAAGTAGTAAAGGATGATTTTAAAAAATCTAATAAATAAACTTTCCCATAATGGGAAAGGATAGAAAATTACTATTCCTAATGTATGCCCTTTTTTTGGTGTATTTTGTACTATATTGACGGTCACTTGAATATGAGATCTTAGAGAATTCCAGTAGATCCAAATCAGAAGTGGATTTCCATGACCCAGGTAAGGGTGTATCGGTTGGTGAAATTTAGCGTGCCTTCCTGTATCCGTTCCTCCGGAGGCCCGGTACCGGAATCCTCACCTCCTGTTCCTTCTTTGGCTGTTGGACAAGCCCATGTGGCGTGTGCTGCCCTCTTCTCTTTGAAAGCCACCTCGTTTCCAATGAAGGTGATGGGGTATCCATGCAGAGGGAGGAAATTGCATGGATTCCTCACCACCTTCATTGGAAATGAGGCAGCTGTCAGAGAAGAGAGCAGTGCATGCCCGTGGGCTTATCCAGTGAATCCATGCCTCCTGTTCCTTCTTCGGCTGTTGGACAAGCCCACCTCTTCTCTTCTCTGACAGCCGCCTTGTTTCCAATGAAGGTGGTGGGAAGCCATGCAATTTCCTCACTTTGCATGGATTCCCACCACCTTCATTGGAAACAAGGTGGCTGTCTCTCTCTCTCTCTCTCTCTCTCTCTCACACACACACACACACACACACTCACATACATGTGTAAAGGGGACTGGATCAGCTGGGAGGCTTGCAAAAAAGAAGCTTCTGTTTCTCCTGGCCAGCCACCACCAGCCAGTGGGCTTCAGGGGTGAGCAGTAAATGAAGAGAGTGCTGGCACACCCCTGCCTCCTTTTTTTGCAAGCCACAGCAGAAGAAAAACAGAGGCATCTTTTTTGCCAGTCTCTCAGCTGATCCAGTCCTCCTTACACATGGACCTTGCATTGTGGCAAGCATGGTGTTTCTGTGTGTGTGTGTGACGTGCGTGCCTTCTGTAGTGTGCCCAACATCTTTGGACACCCACCAGGTCACCTGCTGAGCAGCAGAGAAATTGGGCTTCAGCAAAAGGAAAAAAAGCTGTTTGAAATTAGCCCTCTCTGCAACTTTGCTAAAAAGGCGGGAACCAAGGCCAAGAGATAACAGAACAACTAACCATATTCGGTTAACCCCCAGTGCAGTAAGAGCTCTGTGAATTGGCTTGTAGGACACAGAATGCCGTGATCATAGGATTTATTGGGGACTGGTTTTAGTTCATAGAATATATCTATAAATATAATTGGAAGGGATATATGTGTGTGGGAGAGAGGGGGGGAGAGAGAGAGAGAAAGAGAGAAAGGAAGAGAGAAAGGAAGGAAGGAAAGAGGGAAGGAAGGAAGGAATAAAGTGGAAGAATACACACAAGAAAGGAAGGAAGGAATGTAAGGAGTGTGAGAGAAAAAAGAGAGAAAGATAGAAAGAGAAAGAGAGGGAAAGAAAGAGAAAGAGAAAGAAAGAAAGAAAAAAGAAAGAAAAAAGAAAGAAAAAAGAAAGAAAAAAGAAAGAAAAAAGAAAGAAATAGAAAGTAGGAGAGAAAGAAAGAAAGAAAGAAAGAAAGAGGGAGAGAGAGAGACAAAAGGAAGGAAGGAAGGAAGGAACAAAAGAAAGAAAAAGAAAGAGAACCTATGACCACAATTGAGCCCAAGATTTTGGTTGCTAAGCAAGAGTTGTTAAGTGAGTTTCACCACATTTTCAAAGTTGGCCATGTCCACCCGGTCACATGACTGCTGAGCCACTCCCACAAAACAGGCCACACCTACAGAATAGGTTCTAAAAAAAATTGGAAACCCACCACTGATCCAAATGATCCAGTTGCAGAATTATTTAACAGACATCGCCTTTAAATGTTTTTTTTTCCGGAAATAATGTTAAACTTAATAAGGCAAATACAATTCTAGATAAAATACAAATGTTATTCTTTCTTTTCTTTTTGAAATCACAAAGAATACTTTTGAAACTGTCTTCTTAACAGTGATGACAGCTGTTCCTTAAAAAACAGCTATCATTATATACAGTAGCCTTTGTCTGCTGCAGTTAGTAATTTAAGCAATGTAAGTTAAAATTTGCCTTGTTTAACTTTTTTATTAATCTCATCTTTAAAAGAAAGTTTGTCCATCCACACCTATATGTTCTCTTCTTAAAGTGCTGTGAGAGATGTTCTAACAAGAATATTCAGATAGGAAAATACTGTATTAAATAATGCATTATCTTTACTATTTTAACACATTTTGTTTCAAAGTATTACTTATTAATTTTGAGTCCCAAAATTCTGACCCACATATGCCAGATCAATGATCTCCTGATGACATACCAATAGATGAACCTTTGCTTTGGCATATATTAAATTGTCAATAAAGCTTGGCTTATTAACCAATTACTCCTTTTAAAAAAAAATAATGACTTCATCTCAACGTCTTCTCTAATGGCACAGATGGCTCTTTCTTTGAGGAAGAGCTGTAGCTCAGTGTTGCAACAGATGCTTTACATGAAAAAGGTCTCAGTTCAGTTCCCAGCTTTTCTAAGTAGGCTAGAAATATTCCTGTGGAACCTTGAAAAGCTGCTAACAGATAGAGAAGACATGATAGGGCAGTTAGACAGACCAACTGTCTGACTCATTAGATGGAAGGAAAGAGTTTCTCTTCAAACCAATTAGTGGCAGAAACACTTTGTTTAGCTACCTGAATTAGTGGTGGGATTCAATTTTTTTTACTGTGGGCATGGCTTGATGAGTGTAGCATGGCTTGGTGGGCATGGCTTGGTGTGTGTGGCAGGGGAAGGATACTGTAACATCTCTATTCCCACCCCACTCCAAGGGAAAGATACTGTAAAATCTCCATTCCCTTTCCACTCCAGGGGGAGGTTACTGCAAAATCCCCATTTCCTCCTGATAAACTGGGATTTAGGAGGCAGAGAATAAATGGGGGCAGGGCCAGTCAGAGGTGGTTTTTACCAGTTCTCCAAACTACTCAAAGTTTCCGCTACCAGTTCTCCAGAACTCATCAGAACCTGCTGAATACCACCTCTGACCTGAATAGCTTGGATGCCTGAGCCTCAGATTTATCAAATGGTTTTAAACTATGAGTTTTGGCCTACCAAGTTGCATTGGAATGTGAGCCTATAGATTTTTTTTTCAATGAGACTGATTCATGTGAACAAAGACTTAAGCAAGGATGTCCTTTCCTGCTTTGAACAGATAAGCAAAGCAACCACATTGTTTCATTTCTTCTGGCCTATTTTTACCAGCTCTTCAATATCCTCTGGCTTGTACCCAGGACTGAAGCCTCTTGATGTTGTTGCAAGTACTAGAGGAAGCTGTGCTGGAGAAGTTATTTATTATTTAGCATGAAGCATTTACAGTTATGCAACACCAACCACAATATATACATACAAGCATAAATATAAGTTTAAATAAAGCATCAACAAATACATGTATATAAAGTGTGTAGACAATCAGTGGTGAAATTCTTTTATTTTACTACCAGTTCTGTGGGCGTGGCAGAGGAAGGATACTGAAAAATCCCTATCCCTCCCCACTCCTGGGGGAAAGATATTGCAAAATCTCCATTCCTTCCCCACTCTGGGGTTAGCAAGAGGTGGTATTTGCCAGTTCTCTGAACTACTCAAAATTTCTGCTACCAGTTATCCAGAACCTGTCAGAACCTGCTGAATTTCACCCCTATGGACAATACAATAGATGAGATAAATTATTGAATTTGGATAAAACCATGATACAATCGTCATCGTATGCCACTGTAGAATTGCAATCGGATAGATGCTACAGTTTCATATCTAAGAAGCATCTAACTGCTTCTAATTCCTTGTGGGAGAAGTAAAAAACAGCGAGCAGATTTTAAGGTTACTTGAAGTGTCTTGATGTGGCAAATTATATCATCTCCTTGTCTCAGTGAAGAATATTGTGTGGGTTATATCATGCAAAGCCCACCACTGGGATGTATTCAAGCCAACTCCAGCAGGTCTACAAACTGTAATGTTATTCAAGCTTTACCAGATAATAGTGACTGCTAAAACTACACTGTTTTCTTTGCAGGATCCAATTTGGTCAGTCACTGGGACGAGAGGTTTTGTCTTCTGAGCTTTCAGACTTGTGCTGGATCCCATCTTCAGGGAACTTCTCTCTATCCCTCTGCCCTCTAGATAGAGAGACATTCCCTGAAGCTCAGAAGACAAAACCTCTGGTTCCAGTGACCAACCCAGATTAGATCCTGCAATATTATCTTGGAACAAGTATATTCACCTGCATTCACTATTTTCTTTAAAGGGAATTGCATAATATAGAATTACCAAAAGATCGCTAAAAATCTTCATTTCTTTGGGTGGAAAGGATGCCACAGAAAGTTTTGAGGTGTTTGTTTAATGCATTACTGAATCTAGGTTTCTAAGTATTTAATCATCTTTATGTTCTCATGGAAGAGGATCAGAAAATCACTTTATTCCTGACCAGTTTAATCTAGTGGTTAAGGAACCAGTTTAGAAATCAGGACAATGTTCAAGTTGCTATTGTTTATTTGTTTGTTTGTTTGTTTGTTTGTTTTATACACATATACACACACTGTATATGCAGTATAACTCTGGAACGCCTTGAGCAATTTGAACCAAACTTGGTGCATAGATGATTTATTTTCTAGAAAAAAATATGGTGGGGTTAAGATACCCCTAATGGCCCTTGGGATGTGTGTTCTGTTAAGATACAGCCTGTTGTGCCTTAAAATGCTTCTACTATACTGCTGTAAAATGGCTTCTACTGTATAGTGCAGTGGGGTTGCCATGGTAACGGCTTCACAGTACTCCACAAGGGGCCTCCCTCTGGTAAGGGGAAAAATCCAACATTAGAAATTACGTTTGGTCTGGACATTTCACCACCATTAAATAAATACCTAGATAACATGGGTTATCAGCTAATTTATTATATTTCTATCCCACCTTTATTACTTTATAAAGAACTCAAGGCAGCAAACATAAATAATATTCTTTATTTTCCCCATAGCAAGAACCTTGTGAGGTGCCCAGTCTTTCAAAACAAACTTCCATTATTTTTTTCTCTCTAATCAGCCTGGTCCCATTTCTGTAAATTCAGTTAAGTTTATAATCCAAACTTCCACTGTAAGTATTTCATTCGTTTTCCACGTTTTTGCATACAATAATCTTGCCACAGTTACCATAAACAATACTAATTTCCGTATTTCTTTTCTAATTCCTTGTCCATAAAACCCAGTAGGATCATTCTGGTTTGATCATAATATTATTTCAGTATGTTTTGCATCATTGTATCGATCCCACATGACTGTTAACATTCCTGCTGTAATATTGCTTCAGTGCAAGAATAAATATATAAAATGTCCTAAACATCAAGATAATAGAGTTTTAAAATCAGTTTGGTTGAGAGGCAGGATTAAATATATAAAAAGTACCAACATCTTGGTTTCATCATAATCAAGTCAACAACAAAGATTAAGATTTGTTCAATAGCAAGTACACCAGTGGGAATGTATGCACTGTTACATAAAGAGATCCAGATAGTCCTCAACTTACCAAAGTGTTTGTTTAACAACCATTCAATGTTACAATGGCATTGGGAAAAAATTACAACTGGTTCTGGCACTTAGAGTCATTACCAGTGGTGGAATTCAAATTTTTTTACTACCAGTTCTGTGGTCGTGGCTTGGATATGGCTTGGTAGGCGTGTCAGGAGAAGGATATTGTATAATTTCCATTCCAACCCCACTCCAGGGGAAGTTTACTGCAAAATTCCCATTTCCTCCCAATTATCTGGGACTCAGGAGACAGAGAATAGATGGGGGTGGGGCCAATCAAAGGTAGTATTTACCGGTTCTCCAAACTACTCATAATTTCCACTACCGGTTTTCCAGAACTTGTCAGAAATTGCTGAATACCACCTCTTGTTACATTATCTCTGTGTTCATGTAATCAAACTTTGGGGGTTGACAACTGGCACATATTTATGACAATTACCGCACTCCGGGGTCATGTGATTGTCATTTCTGATCTTCCAAGGTGGCTTCCAACAAGCAAATGAGGAAACCTAGATTTGCTTAACAATTTGCATGATTCATTGAACAAACACAGTGATTCACTTAATAGCCACAGCAAAAAAGTTTGTAAAGTTGGATGCAACTTCTTTAATAACAGCATTGCTTAGCAAGAGATGTTTTGGTCACAAATTCTTGCCATAAGTCAAGGATTGGCAGTATGCACCTTTGGCATACCATTCTTCAAAGCTGTGAGGATTCTTTCTCTCTCTCTTTTTCTCTGTACTCATATTTCACTATTGTATATTATCATGTACTTTGGTAAAAAGAACACACTCCTTGTGCATACTGGATTTGTATTGGCCTGGGTCACCGTTTCTATACTTACACACATGCTCTCACTCTCTCTGTCTCTCAGCACACACATACACAGCATGCAGTGGAAAGAAAGAGTGCCTGAGGCAGCTTTTCTCCAACCAATTCAATGAATCATGTTTTTCCATCTCCCGTTGTGACTCTGCTGTCTTCCTGAAGAAGGACGGCAGTCTAATCATTTTGCTTTTTGTTCATCACTATCATGGAACTGCTTTGCCACAGGGTTGTTTTTTCCCAAAATCCACTATAAAATTGTTTTCAAGCTATTGTTTTCACTGAATCTTCATCCTGCAGCAAAGTTCATTTCAAAATTCTACTTTGTGGTTAAATTACTTAACTGTTCAGTACTGAAATTAATTTAAACATCCACTATAAATTGTTTGCTTAGAGTAAGCCAACTTTGATTACTGGACAGGTAGTCCTCAATTTACGACGGTTCACTTAGTGACCATTTGAAGTTAACAACAGCACTGAAAACAGCGACAGGACCATTTTTTCACACTTAAGACTATTGCAGCAACCCCATGGTCACATAATCAAAATTCAGATGCTTGTCATATTTGTGAACGTTGCTGTGTCCCAGGGGGTCACCTGATTCCCTTTTGCAACCTTCTGACAAGCAAAGTCATTTGAGAAGCCAGATTCACCTAACAACTGTGTTACTAACTTAACAACTGCAGTGGTACACTTAACAAATGTGGCAAGAAAAGTCATAAAATGGGGCAAAACTCACTTAACAGATTTCTCACTTAGCAACATAAATTTTGAGCTCAATTTTCATAAATTGTGGGCTATCTATATTTCTTATACTAGGGATAATATATCTAGATTTCTTTCCTTCCCTCCCTCCTATTTTCTTATATTCTTATTTCTTATATTTCTGTGTCTGTATTTCTGTTTCCCCACTTATTGAAGATCTGAGCAGTGACCTAAGTTAAGAAGACTCATGGAATTTTCTAATGTTTGAGGCTGAAGATTACCAAAACCTTATCAACATCAGATGGCAGGATAGACATAAAGCTTTAGCTGTTCTCTCTTTTTTTAAAAAAAAAAAAATCTTATACATTTTTGCATCATTTAACCTAATGAATAAACCCTAGAGCAGTGTTTCTCAACCTTGGCGACTTTAAGTCCTGTGGACTTCAACTCCCAGAATTCCCCAGCCAACACTGCCCTAGAGGAACTATGACTTTTTAAATTCAGAGCCTCTTCTCATCCTTCCACATTTTTTTGTTTTTCTTCTTGTCAGAATTTCCAGTGTTGGAACAATAGCCTCATACAATGGGTTTCAATCTTATTGTTACAAAGCTCTTACATGGCATTATAAAGTAATACAAAAGATATTAGATTGAAATTAATGCATCCACAGAATCAAATATAGCCACAAGGCCCTTACACCAAGAATAGTTGAAAATCATGATCCCACTCCATACGATGACATCAAAATACCATTTCCTCTTCATGCTGAAGGGATTAATGTCAACTACTGCCCACCTCCAACCCACTTCATATTGTCAACTAAAGCAAAACAATTCCACTATATAGATAGTCCTCATTTAGTGTCTGCAGCTGGGACTTGCAGCTTGGTTGTTAAGCAAACCAGTTGATAAGTGAGAAATTATATCATTGCAACTGCGCTTAGATTTTGCCTCAGCTTTCCTTTTCCTTACAGCAGGGATGTCAAACTTGCAGCCCATTGGCCAGATGCATCACATGCTGGCCACGCCCAGCCCAGTTTAGCAAAGAGGAGAAAGTGGTGATATGTCACATGACAACGTGATGCCACAAGTTTGACACCCCTGCCTTACAGCATTAGAAAGATATGAGCCCAAACAACAGGAAAGATTTCCAAATCTTTCTTGACTCACAAGGAATCCAAGTAAAAGGGCAACTCTTACAGCTCTTTTTTCCCTGCTCCCCAGGCAGTGGTCATAGCTGTGCTGGATTAATTAATAAGTAGAGAATAATATTTACATTCATTGGAGAAGAAGGGATTATAAGAGAGTAAGCAGGCACAAAATAGGGAATAGACATTGAAAGGAATGACCTAGCACTGGCTGTTTGTCTAGTGCACTTGATGCAAGCCACTCAGAAGGCAAACAAAATCCTCTAATGTGAAACTGATTAGTGTCTTCTTAGTGTTGACAGCAGCTGTGAGCCAGCAGGTTGTAATCAAGTAATTAAGGTCCATCTCTCTCCCCCCCCCTCTCTCTCTTTCTCTCCCTCTCCCTCTCCCTGTATGTGTGTGAGAGAGACAGAGACAGACAGACAGAGAAAAAGAGAGACAGAGAGACAGAGTGACAGAGACAGAAAGAGGTCGGGAGGGAGAGGGAGGAGACCGTGAAGGGTATAAATAAAGGCATTGTTCACTAAATTACTTTTTTATCAACTTTGTACCTGGAAATGATTACTGTCTGAGGCAGTCACTAAATGAGGATTTTTCTGCGGTTCTCATGCAGAGAACTAGAAAACTTTAACTATTCCCCTTAAAGTGAAGGCAAAATGAAGCAATATTTTTTAAAAATGGGGAAAAAGCTCACTTATTAATTCTACACATCCACAGCAGCTAGCTTTGCAATACTTTAGAATACTTCAAAGTTTTGTAGTGTGTTTTAGGTGCACTGACACAACTATTTCTGAATCAGAAATAAATGATTGTCAATGCTGTACATGGATGAACCACTGAATTATGGAGGCTGAGAACCAAAGGTGGAAAGCCAACATACAAAGGTGCCTTAGAAGCACTGGGAATTCTACACTATGGAAATATAACATTTTCCCCAATGGACAGGTTCATTCATTTCTTCAGTTGTGACGTTTGCATTTCTTTACCTCTGTTTTATTTGTGGAGTATGTTACTTGTTACCTTGAAAGTTGGAACCTAAAAGAAGAATCAATATTCTCATACAAAACTCTTCATTTTCTTCTTGCTCATTCTAATTTCTCCCAACATTTACACAAACTAACATGGAAATAAAGAATATTATCTTCAGATCACTAATTATACAAACTTTTGTAGTTCACACTTAGTTCTTCTGTATTTTTTCTATCCTAGTTTGATAGAACTAACGATAAAGTAAGAACATTGTATTGGGGATGCTGATGCTGTTTCTTTTAGTGCATCTTTAACTATGTAACTGAATAATATGATATATATCATCTTCTTTTAATGACCCCATAATCCCTTGCAGGATGGAGTCTGGGTAACTGAATGGAACTGAGTGTTTACTGGCCGGATGCCCTTCCTATCACCAATGCAGATTCATATATGTCATATGAAAAATAAAAATGCAAGATAACTGTTTTTATGCAATAGCACAGGCTGATCAAGGGTTGAAATAAAAGATCTGGTTCACACCTAAATCCAAAATATTTGCCTAAACAGACACCCATCTATTATCACCCTTTCTATATTGGTTAGCTTTCCCCATTACAAGAAACCAATAAATGAATTGTGCCTATAGGACTGGATATATGCATTCTGCTGAAACTAAGTTGTTCATTCCATTTTTTTTTAAGTAAACATGATGTGCCCTCTCTTGGTTCTTTTTATTTCCCTGTCCTTGAATATCTATCCCTTTCCCTATTTTTTATTGTACCCTTCCGACAAATTCATTTCTTGTGGGTCATAGCTGTGATCTTGTATTGACAGAAGAGCGGCCATTTGAGGGAATATAAGACCAAGGGCAGAAATAGTAAACAAAATTGCTCCAATTTTATAGCGTTGCCATGAGGTAGCTTTGTCATTTGATTTCATATTGAGGAGACTGAGCATAAATCACAGGCACAGGATAAAAACCTAAACTAAATCTGGAACCTCTAGATTGGGTTAGCCTCCTTTTCCTTCCTCAGATCACAGCTGTTCAGTACAAGCTGGAAAAATAATAATAGTCATAATCTTATTTTTTACTTCCCAATAACTCCTTTGTAAGAGTCTAAGCTTATATAATCATTCTGTTTTGATGCTAATGTTGAATATATAACCTAAATAAATATTAAAGATTTCAAGAAAGATGAACCAATTCAAATCATGTTTTGCAAAGAAAACTGCCACAGGTCCCTGTGTGTGTGTGTGTGTGTGTGTGTGTGTGTGTGTGATAATCTTAGCTTCAAGACAAAATGTTCGACATTTATGGAAGGTTCAAGTTGACATTTAGATAGAAGGATCCTATGATGCGTCAGAAGAAAAGTCTCTTTCTCACTATCTATCTCTCCCTCTCCCTCACACACAATTTTGATTGCCTACTAGATATAATTTTCAATGACAGATTTCTCACCAGCATGAGAGGAGTTACATTCCTCAGTGTCCAACACTAAATATCTGAAGAAAACCAAATGCAGTAGCTCTTCGGAAATGTGTTCCATTATGATAAATGTTATTATATTGCTGTGTGAGCACTGCTATCAAGAATATGAATTATTATTGGTTGGTCACACAGTCATCCAGAGGTTTAGACTGGATTTGGTATTTTTATGTACCCACTAAGTCCTTCCCAAGGACTTGGAAAATAATATTATTACCATTATTTAAAAAAAAAAATTCCAAAGATTTATGAACTAATAGAAAAACATTGAAGAGACCAGGTCTGACTGGTAAAAAAGGCCATATACTGTAAGTCTCAGGTCTTAAAAGTTATATACTGGCAACTATGTGGAAAAGAGCCAGTTTGGTGTAGGGAATTTGGGAAGCCATGAGTTCTACTCCTGCCTTAGACATTTGTATTTATTAGTTTGTCAAACATATACAAGATAGCAGGTATAAATATAAACATGGATATAAATAAAATAAATGAATACAAATAAATGGGGACAGTAAGACAAGGATGTTAGGCACAATGGTGCGCTTATGCACATTCCCGTTACGGACCTCTTAGGAATGGGGTAAGGTCTACAGTAGACAGTTTAAGGTTGAAGCTGTGGGCGTTAGAGGATGTACAACGGAGTCAGGTAGAGCATTCCAGGCGTTGACCACTCATATTTTCTGCAATTGAGTTTGGAGCAGTTTACTTTGAGTTTGTATATGTTAATTATTCTCTTTAAGTATACTGCAACTTACTGTCAAATATATCCCTAAATACTTAACCTTATTCGTGACCTGTATCTTCAAAGCTTCCGCCAATTCTGTCTTTTGTCTTATTAACATATTCTTTGTCAGATTCTTCATTTTATCTTTATTTATTTTCAGGCCTGCTACTTTTCCATATTCATCTATCTTTTCTATCAATTTAAGTGCTGTTTCTAATGGGTCCTCTAAAATGAAAATCAGGTCATCTGTGAATGCTTGCAGTTTGTATTCTTTCTTTTTAATTTTCATTCTTTGTATATCTTTTTCTTCTCTAATATTTCTATTTAAGACTTCTAATGTTAACACAAACAACAGAGGTGACAATGGGCAGCCTTGTCTTGTCCCTTTCCTTATATCAATAGAATCTGTCAATTCACCATTTACCATTACCTTTGCTGTTTGTTTATGATATATAGCTTCTATGGCTTGGATAAATTTCTTGCCAAAGCCCATTTGCTCCAACTGTAATAACATAAATCGCCAATTCACATTGTCAAAGGCTTTCTGTGCATCTAAAAATATCAATAGCAATAGCAATAGCAATAGCAGTTAGACTTATATACCGCTTCATAGGGCTCTCAGCCCCCTCTAAGCTGTTTACAGAGTCAGCATATCGCCCCCACAGTCTGGGTCCTCATTTCACCCACCTGGGAAGGATGGAAGGCTGAGTCAACCTTGAGCCGGTGAGATTAGAACCCCTGCGTGACCCGACAAAAGGGCGAATGACAAAACCGCGCCTGACTAAACCACGTCACTGATGTCATCAACGCGGCAACAACAGCCAGCGCGGAGAAAGAAAGGTGCTTTAAATAGCGCATTGAAAGAAAGCTGATTTAACTTAAGGTAAGGGTTAGCTTTAGGGTTAGCTTTAGGGTTAGGTTAAGGGTTAGGGTTAGGTTTAGGGTTAGGTTAAGGGTTAGGTTTAGGGTTAGGTTTAGGATTAGGTTAAGGGTTAGGTTTAGGTTTAGGTTTAGGGTTAGGGTTAGGGTTAGGGTTAGGGTTAGGGTTAGGATTAGGTTTAGGGTTAGGTTTAGGGTTAGGTTTAGGGTTAGGGTTAGGGTTAGGGTTAGGATTAGGTTTAGGTTTAGGGTTAGGTTTAGGGTTAGGTTTAGGGTTAGGGGTTAAGTTTAGGTTTAGGGTTTACAGCGTGCTTCTTTCTCCGCGCTGTTGTCGCCCTGTTGATGACGTCAGCGACGCGGTTTAGTCGGGCGCGGTTTTCTCGTTCGCCCTTTTGTTGGTGAACCAACCCCTGAACTGCAGATAACAGTCAACTGAAGTGGCCTGCAGTACTGCACCCTAACCACTATGCCACCTCGGCTCTTTTGGCCATTTGTTTTTCAGGTTGAGACTCATAATATTCCAAACTGTCCAGAATTATTCTCATATTGTCCTTAATTTGTCTCTTTGGCAGAAACCCATTATGATTAGGACAAATAAAGTTATTTAAATATTTTTTAAGTTTTTCTGTCAATATTGAAGTGAAGATTTTATAGTCTGAATTTAGCAGGGAAACAGGTCTATAGTTCTTAATGTGTTGTGGGTTGGCTTCCTCCCTTGACACAATTGTAATGTATGCTTCTGACCATGATTTGGGTGACCTCATCTTTAACATGACTTCATTCATAACTTCTAACAATGGAAGGCTCAACGATTCCTGTAGTATCTTATAAAATTCCATTGGCAGTCCATCCAGCCCTGGAGCCTTTCTATTATTTTGTTTTTTAAGTGCTTCAGTTAACTCCATCATTGTTATATTCCCTTCTAGCATCACTTCAATTTCTTTAGATATCTGGGGTAGATTCGCTTTCTGCAAGTATTGTTTAATTCTTCCCTCATCTGTATTCTCTTGTTCATACAGTTTTCCATAGTAATGTTGTATAATCTTTTTCTTTTCTCTATTTCCATGGCAAATTTGCCCTTGATCATCTATTAGTTGCATTATTTTTCTTGAATCTCTTTCTTTTTTCAGTTTATACGCTAACCATCTACATGGTTTATTTGCATCCTCAAAGTAGTTCTGTTTAGCATCTCTATTTTTTGTGCTAATTCCTCCTTTTCCATTAGTCCCATTTTATGTTTAATTGTGTCCATTTTTATTTTAATGTCCTTTTTTATGGAGATTTCTGTAGCTCTTTTTCAAGTCTCTTGTGATTATCCTCTAATGTTTTAAGAGCTTGTATTTTCTTGATGTTTCTTTTCCTTGTGTAATCTATTATCAAGCCTCTAGCATAGGCCTTCATTATATCCCAAATATTTTGCATTGATGTGTCCTCTTTTCTATTTTCTTTAAAAAAAGAAAGCCAATTCTTTCTCTATTTTTGGTACAAAATCCTTTTCTTTTAATATAATATTGTTTAAAGTCTATCTAGACCTTCTCCTTTCTCCTTTCCATTTAATTGTCATTGGATTGTGGTCTGTCCAAGTATTTGTTTCTATATTAATTTCCTGTATGTTAAAGATCAATTCTATTGACATCCAAATCATATCTATTCTAGACCATGAGTGTCTATTTGAATAGAAAGTATACTGTCTATTTTTTTTTTGTTGTTTCTTTCTCTCCATGCATCTTTTAAGTCTATTTCATCTATCGTTTTAAAAAAAAGATTTTGGAAGAGTCTTTCTACTTTGCTTTATTGTTTTTTGTGTTTTATAGTCCAATTTTTCATCTACTATTCCATTAAAATCTCCCATCATATAAATATTAACATAGTCCAATTCAATTATTTTCATGTGTAATTTTCTATAAAATTCTTCTTGATTGTCATCAGGAGTGTAAATTGCTATTAAAAGTATTTTCATATTATTGTCGATAATTTCCACCATCAAGATTCTTCCATCATCATCTGTATAAATTTGTTCTGCTGGAATTGTATCTTTAATATATAAAACCTCTCCTCTTTTCTTACAATGTGTCAATGCCATAAATATTTTCCCTAGTTTTGGCTGTATCAATATTTGTTCAAGTTGCTTTTTAATATGTACTTCTTGTAGGCAGATTATATCAAATTTTAATTTCTCTAATTTATGAAATTATTTCCTTCTTTTAATAGCTGAATTAAGTCCATTTATATTAACTGAAATCAATTTTTCTCTTCCATATTTATACTTTATAAGAAGGTTTTACTGATCTAGTAGATCTCAGTTATCATTGTTCTCTAGGCTCCATAATGCCACCTACTGCACCTTCTTCTTTTTCAGTCACTACTAGGCATTCCTCTTGAAATTCAATTAATGATTCATCTTTTCTTGTCTCTTCCTCTTTCCCTCTCAGATATTCTGCATAGAATAGTTCTGCTTTTTCAATTGAATCTATTCTTGTCTTTGTCTTTGTCATACAAACATGAGACCTTCTGGTATCAGCCATCTGTAATTAACATCTTTTAAAGAATTTTAGTCAAAAATTGATATACTCTTCTCATCTCTCTCATCTTCTTGGTACTCGTTTCAGAACCACAATCTCCTTATCTTTACATTTCAATCTTATCACTTGCCATCTGTAATATTTGTGTTCTGATTGCTTTCTTGGGAAATCTTATATGGACTTTTCTTGGCAGCTTTTCACTGCATATCTTGTAAAATTGTGAAACGCCTCATCTATTCTTTCCATCATCTTCTCTTTGGTTATCACCAATGCTTCTGCCAGGATTTTCTTCAATTTTTTGAAATCTGTCCTCATATTTCATTAACATTTGGTGGATATTCTCAATTTCTTCATCTGTTTTTCCTGTTCTTTGTTCAATATTCTTTGTTCTTTGTTCAACATTCTCTGTTCTTTTTTCAATATTCTCTGTTCTTACTTGTATTTTTTGAATTCCTTGCATAATCATCTGCAATGTCACTTCCTTTTCTTTTTCCTGTTGCAACATCATCTGTATTGATCTTTGTCCTTCAGATGGTGAAGAAGAAGAAGTTGGTGTTGAAGAGCCAATGGCCGTTATCTTTTTACTAAATTCCAAACAATCAGTATACTATATGATAGCTGAGAAATACAAGGTCTTCAGGTTCTTCTATACTTTAATCCGCTTATATGAAGAGTAAATATAATCCCAAATAACCATAAAAAGAGAAAAAGGAAAGGGAAAAAAAAGAAAAAAAAAGATATTTCAGGATCTTGTATGCCTTAATCCAATTAATTCCAGTTGTTTAAAAAGGTGAAAAAGAAAAAGAAAATTATTTTACAGGTCAATTGCATTAAAAAAATTTTTTAAAAAAAAATGAAGATAAACATCTTCAGGTTCTTCTTTACCTTAATCAAATTAAGTGGAATGAAATGACAATGACAACTTGGAGCTTCAAGATCGCACATCGTACCATTGCGACGCCAGCCCTGTTCCCCAAGTCAACATTGTTGAATACTGTCTTCTAACTTTTAGTCTGCTTTTCAAATGCACTCATGGTGAAAAATAAAATATAAGCATTACTGACCCTTGGTTTTGCATTTTCCTTCAATGATTCTTATTAATCCATACTCTTGTTAAAGAGATAATTGGGGTGGTGGTGTATTAAGTAGAAAAATACTGTAATAAAATTAGCAAAAGTTTATGTGTGGTCAAATCCTGAATTGGTTCAAATATCCAGAACTATTATCATTGTTATGATTTGTAACAAACACAAAATATTCATTACATTTTATGTAACTTGTTTTACTGCTAATCTTATTTAATAGCTACACTATATCTGGATGAAGAATATTGTCATAATTTGTGTTTCATCTTCTCAACTGTTCTCCAAGCAGATGTCTTTTACCTTTTTATGCAATGGAATCTCTGATCCAAAAGTTTTAAAAAGTAAAAAGCAAAAATAAGCAAAGCTATTCAATTTTCAGGTCTGCTTGTCCTTTAAAAATAAGGAAATGTTTTGAGAATATGTTGAAATATCTCTTTTGTTATTCCTTTTGATTTTGCTGATTACACACCACACATTTTTTTTCACTTTGCAGTTTCCAACCACCTGGCACTGTGAAAGAAGGAACAAGTTCCCCTTGTTTCACAAGTGATTTGTTAATTTGTGTATCATAAGAGGAATGATTTCAAAGAATGTAATATGGGTTCATGACCATACCAATTAATGAAAACGAGCAATTTTCTGTGAAGAACTCTTCACTCAGTAAAATAGATAGAAACTCAATTAAAGGATGTTATGTCCAGTTTCAGTAGTATAATTGCCTAAACTATCCACAGTCTTTCTCTATACATACACATGGTAGAGGTAGGAGAGAATATTTATGTGGGTATGAATGGATTTGTTCTAGTTACAGCTATTTCAGAAATCTTTACTTCAAATATAATTCTTCATTTGGTTTATTTGACTATGTATAAAGGAAATATTTATACATAAGATATCACATTGTGTCTTACTGCGTTGTGACTGTTCCTCAATGAAAAATGAAATTAATGAAGTGATATCTCCAGATTTGACCATGTGTACAGTAGACCAAGTAAAAATATGACTTAATCATGACTAACTCAAGTCCCAATGATTTCAACATACTTCTTATCTTTAAGTCCTTGCATGACTTGAACCTAGATTTACTACAAGATAAATAAAAAGTTTATAACAACTGACAAAATATCTTGGTCTCTCTACACCATAGAGATTTGTTTTGATGAAGCCATTCAGGACAGGGAAGTGATTTTGATGAAACAATATTGGTCGACTCAAGTCACTTTGGGCTAGTTCTGTGGGAGTCACACATTCACTGCTGTTCCAACCAATGCCTTCTCAGCAATTGTTAGGTTTTCAAGATTATTATTAGTACTATTTTAGTCATGTCTCACTGTTATTTGGGTGGTGAACATGTCTCCAACATACCATCCTCCTATTTTCCCCAAAACAGTTGAGGTAAGTTGGGCTGACCAAAGTCACTCAATTAACTTTCATGGCTGAGACAGGACTTGAACTCATGGTCTCCTGCTTTCTAGCCTAGTGCCTTAACCACTAGACCAAAGTGGCTCTAAATTGTCCATAACTTTGGTGAAATCTCCCAATATCATTTCATACAGAACCAATAACTTTTTCACCATTACTTACATAAATATATTTAATAGGAAAAGGAAACATTGGATTCAGCAGTCTGTCTTCATAAAGAGTGGAAATTTGTGATCAATCAACCATTGCTAACCCTTATTGTAACCTTGGGAGCATGGTGAGATCAAGGGGGTGTAAGATACTCTGAGCATCAGTTCAATAGTACAGATGCCAGTTGGGCAGCGTGGTTAATTGTCAAAGTCATTAGCAAAAGATTGCTGTGATCTTTGGCAATGCTGCCAATGGTCTGGCCCAGACTTATGTATTATTTTTGAAAAATCTGGTAAAATGCCAAAAAAACTGAAGAAGGGGTAATAATAACCCCTTTGCTCAAAGGAAAAAAAGGGAGTAGGGAGGAAGATCCAGAAAACTATAAACCAGACAGGTTGACAACAATAGCACAGATCAAAATGTCAGTGGAGACATTTCATTCATAAATAAATAGATATAAAACACAAACATAAACATCCTGAAAATAATGCAGCAATATTTATCAAGAACAAATCTTGGAAGTCTAACCTTACCACTTTTTAGTATCCAGGTAATTTCCTTAGTAGATTGTATGAATGCTACACATATAATATAGTCTGATTTCAACAAAGTATTTACCAAAAGTACCTGACAATATTCTGATTAGCAAACTAGTTATGCATGGGCTAGATAGCATGATAATTATGAGATATAATTGATTCAAAAAGTGTTAGTGGTTCTACATTATATTAGGGAGAATTTTGAGTGAGATGCCACAATATTTAGTTCTGATACTATTCTATTTCATTTCATTTCATTTCATTTTTTATTTTTAGTTTTACTGTATTTTTCGGAGTATAAGATGCACCCTTTTCCCTCAAAAAAGAGGCTGAAAATCTGGGTGCGTCTTATACACTGAATACAGCATTTTTTCCCTCCATTTTCCCACCCCCTTCACCAAAATGGCCATGCATAGCCTCTAGGAAGCTTTTAGAGGGCTCCTGGGTGCTAGGGAGGACAGAAATGAGCATAAAATGGCCCGGCTTTTGCTTAATTTTACTCCCCCCACCCAAGCCCCCAGGAACACTCTATAAGCTTCCTCAATGCTAACAATGCTCCCCCCTTTTTTTTTTACAAAAAATGGGCCCATTTTTTGCGAAACATAGGCCAGTTTTTGCTCATTTTTGGGCCTCCATCCCCACAGGAGCACTTTGCAAGCTTCCTAAAGATTAGTCATGCATTTTTTTGGGGAAAAGATGGGCCCGTTTCTGTGAAAAACAGGCCGGTTTTGGGAAGTTTGCAGAGTGTGAAAACTTTTTTTAAATTTTCCTCTTCAAAACTTTGCTGCCTCTTACATTCCAAAAAATACGGTAGTTTTATTTTAATCTAATTTTTTAGTTTTATTAATTTAATTTAATTTTAATTGATTTTTATTTTATTTTTATTTATTTTTAATTAATTTTATATTTGTATCCCACATTTATTATTTTTACAAATAACTCAAGATGATGAACATTTCCCACACACCTTCCTCTTCCTATTTCCCTCCTACAACAACCTTGTGAAGTGGGTTGGGGTAAGAATGAATAAACAGCCCAAGGCCACCCAGATAGCTTTCCTGTCTAGGATGGGACTAGAACTCACAGTTTCCCAATTTCTAGCTTGGTGCCTTAACCACTCGACCAAATTAGGTCTTGATTAGGTAGTCAATAAGAATCCCCAAAACAGCAGAAACCAATAAAGCTTTGATGTGCTTCTGAAAGCTCCAAAGAGAGTTGGTGTCACCCAACTTTATTGATTTATTACTTCAAAGCAGGTCTCCACTTCAATTTACAAATCTGCTTCAATCAAAGCTTTGTAAAAGTGTATCTCTTATTAGAAGCAGGTTTTTACAGCCCCAGTGCTTATGAATTCTGCCAGATCTATATTTCAAAGCAAACAAAGGTTGCCATCTGATTATGCATTTTTTTTGAATACTGAATGCATTTGATGACATGGCTCAGTTTATTTTTAAAAAAATCACAATTAACATACCAAAATGTATATTTGATCATAACATTTTTATTAACATGAATATTTTAAAATAAAACACATGTCAAATGTATGTTCTGATATAAAATGCAAATAAATGGAATCATTTTTGTGCAGATTAAAAACCAGATTAAGGAAGAATCAGGACAAAATAGAACATGCAGATCTTTTGTTTCAGATCAACACAAGAACACAATCAAAACTAAATAGTTTTCATATGAATTACACAAAAATAAATATTTTTCAAATGAAAAGTTGTAAAAGAATGAACCTATTAATCTCACACATCAGTTCTCATATACCTGAAAAATTCTACAACGTGTTCTTGGGTTTTTATTATTTCAAAACTCCTTTTGGGCCTATTCCATACATGCTTTCTGTGAATCTATTGCAAGCAAAGTTGATAAGATGCAATGCAGCGCAGTACGGTTATAGCTTGTCTTTCATGGATGCTTTACTGCTCTGAGAAATGACTCCCATATTTATGCACAAGTCAGCCATGTCTACACAACTAATCTAGTCCCAGCAGGGGGTTCATTATCCATCTACCACCTATATGCACCTTAATTGACAATCTGAACTTTTCAAAGTGATAGCTCTGGAATTTAGCTCAGCGAGAAACCAATCACACCATGGCACCGGCTTACTGGCCACAAACAAATGCTGTGCAATCTTGCCCTAACTTACATTCCTAGCAATTACCTGCATGGATGATGTGCTACAAACTGAGATTCTAGTGAATCGCTGATACAATACAGATATAATTGGATTCCCATTAGGTCATGGCTGTAGAGAAGATCTGTGCAGCTCGTCACCCCTCTTGAAACTGAACAAAATTCATCCCCTCCCCCATGCTTAAAAACCATTGTGATTTTAGACAGGAATAGATTTCTGATTAGGAAAGAAAGCTACATAGATAGATCTATTTATTTAGATGATTTCTGGATTGGCTGCGCCTATCTGTGCTGTGCATTTGAGATGTATAAAATTGCATCAAATTTTGAATGGATCTCTGGTTTACAATTGTTCATTTAGTATGAATTCACAATGCTTTCAGTTTGTTGTTATTGAATTCGATGCTCTGGATCCAGCTCCATTCAGATATGGAAAATAAAGGACAGAGACATGGATTTTCATGGAAAAGTGAACTTCTCCATCAGTTAGCTTGCAATTTAATTACCACTGTGTTATCTTACATGAGTTCTATTTTAACATGATTACCTATTATGGATAATAATCTTAATTACAATTTGAAGGCTCAAAAAGATTTTTCAAGTTGAAAATGATAGCATGAATAGGACATGAGGAGAATTGCCTCTTCTTATATTGTTATCACAAGGGACGTGAAGTAGATGAGAAAGGTCAGCAGTTCACCGGTTTGAATGCCTAGCGCCACATAACAGAGTGAGCTCCCATTACTTGTCCCAGCTTTTGCCAACCTAGCAGTTCGAAAGCATATAAAAATGCATTTAGTCATGCCGGCCACATGACCACGGAGACATCTTTGGATAATGTTTTGGCTTTGAAACAGAGATGAGCACCATCCCCTAGAGTCAGGAAAGACTAGCACATATGTGTGAGGAGAACCTTTACCTTATATTGTTATCACAGAAAGTATCCATAGCAACAATTTCCTCCTAAGGTACATTTTGAGGCACTTTATGGTGCTGCATTGGTAGTGTTGGAAAGTTCGGGATTTTGGTACCTGATTTATGCTTTACTTTCTAGTGAGCAAGCCTATTTTCATTTGTTTGCCTTTACTGTGACTTCATCTTCTGAATGCACAATATATCCACTCAATCTCTTGTGACTTTCTGGAAGGCCAAATTGTTGTAGCTCTATGACCCTTATTTGTATTTGGCTCCTATTTACATTTAATACCAATTATTTCTATTTAAATGCCTCAGTGCTTCTTTTCCTTTGTGACCATTAGTTCCTTGTTTCTCTGCCTGAGGGTCTTTTGTTCTCTGATTTTCTTTTTTTTTTGGTGCCTCCTGATCTTTGGTTCTTTGAGGTCTTGTGCATATATGTTTATGTTCTCATTATATTCTTCTTGGGGGAATAGTTTGATGTAAGAATCTTTAAAAGATTTATCTTTTGCCCTCTGTGGTTTGTACATCATAGTCCTGTTGCTTAAAATAAACACTCAACAGAGTTAATGCCTACAGGTTTATCTGGAAAAGGCTACTTCTTCAGCAAGTGGTGTTTTCATGCTGGGTCCTTAAATTGTTTTTGTCCTATGCTCAGACTTGCTTGATTCTAAGACAACCTAAAATATTACCTGGACTGAGACATTTTGGCAAAAACATGTGAAGTAATCTGGACTGCAGGTTATCATTAGATAAAATAATCTGGATCATGGCCTACCATTAGACAATTCTGCAGCTTCCACAACCTAGACATATACTCACTCTCTCTCTCTCTCTCTCTCTCTCTCTCTCTCTCTCTCTCTCTCTCTCTCTCTCTCTCTCTGTGTGTGTGTGTGTGTGTGTGTTTGTAGACAGACCAGTAGATGGAATAGAGATAGATAGATAGATAGATAGATAGATAGATAGATAAATAGATAAATAGATAAATAGATAGAGATGAAGAAGATAGAAATAGATAGATAAATGATAGATAAATAGATGATAGATGATAGATGATAGATGATAGATGATAGATGATAGATGATAGATGACAGATAATAGATGATAGATGATAGATGATAGATGATAGATGATAGATGATAGACACATACAGACAGAATATTTTTTATTTTTATTTTATTTATTTTGTCAAGTGTGTATTCAATAATGTATATAAGTATAAAGATGATTTAAATACATGAAATGGATATGAATAAAAAGGAACATTAGGACGGGGACAGTAGGCACATTGATGTGCTTATGCATGCCCCTTACAGACCTTTTAGGAATGGGGTGAGGTTGATAGTAGATAGTCTAAGGTTAAAGTTTTGGGGTTTGGGGGAAGAAACCACAGAGTCAAATAGTGCATTCCAGGCATTGGCCACTCTGTTTCTGAAGTCGTATTTTCTGCAATCGAATTTGGAGTGGTTTACCTTAAGTTTGTATCTATTGTATGCTCATATATTGTTGTAGTTGAAGTTGAAGTAGTCATTGACAGATAGGACAATGTAGTAGATAATTTTATGTACTAATCTTAGGTAAGACTAAAGGCAGCGTAGTTATAAGTTTTGTAAACCCAAGTCTGGTGGCATAAGGTATAATGTTGCAAACAGATGAGTGGAGGACTCTTCTCGTGAAATATCTCTGGACTCGCTCAATTGTATTAATGTCTGATATGCAGTGTGGGTTCCAGACAGATGAGCTCTATTTGAGAATTGGTCTAGCAAACGTTTTGTATGCTTTGGTTAGCAGTACAATATTACCAGAGAAGAAGCTATGCAATATTAGGTTAACAACTCTTAATGTCTTTTTGTCAATGTTATTACAGTGGGCTCTGACACTTAGCTAATTAGGTGTTCTGACCCCCACCTTGTCCATTCAGAAATGAAAGCCAAACAGAATGTTCAAAGGAATGTTTTTTATCAGTCCCGGCTCTTGCTGGCTGCGAGCCCAAAATAAACACAGCTAATTCCTCTGGCAAAAGTCCTATAACTCATAAACTACTACAAAACAGGATTATATAAATCAAGTCACTTATCCAAGTGGGCTTTTCTCAATGGTTGCATGCGAACGGGGAACGTTGACTAGAACAGAAACGGAACGTTGACTTCTGCAACCAGGGCGTGGCACCAGCAGTCTCTTTATACTCAGATGAGGATCCCAATGAGCAACAGCTGCTCGCAATCATCTCCTTTGTCCTTTATGCAGAGTAGACCTAAACCTGCTTGCCTCCTGATACAACTCCCAAATACTTTCAGGAACATTCCCTTTGATCCAATGCTCTGCTGCCACCTGGTGGCCAACCAGTCTTTCCTCGCCCTGCTCGGAGTCGACACCCTGTCCAGGGTCCTCCACCACCTCCAAGGCCAACTCATAAGACCCCTCGCTGTTGGAGTCTGTCAGCAGCTCTAACGGCTCCTGCTGGGCCACAACAATTAGGTATGAGTACTCCAAGGTCTTTGACAGAGTGGGGGTCGTCTATGAGGTCATGTTCATCCAGCTTGTATTTTGTGTTCTGATTTTTTTTGCCAATATGTAAGACAGAGCATTTGTTGGTTGAGATTTGAATTTGCCAAATTTTTGACCATTCTGATACATAGTCAAGGTCTTTTTGAAAGGTAGCAGCTTTGTCAATGGTGTTAAATAGCTTTACATCATCAGAAAAGAGAATGCAGTTTCTTATAATATGATCGCAAAGGTAAGTTATGTAAGGTATAAAGAGTGTTGGTCCTAAAAGGCTGCCTTGGGGGACACTGCTGTTAATAGTTGCAGGATTTGATGGGACACTCCTTATTTTGACCACTTGTTACCTGTTTGACAAAAACACAGTTATCCACTTATGCAGGGGTCCAGAGATACCATAAGATTTTAGTTTTAAGAAGTAGTTTGTTGTGTACCACGGAATCAAAAGCTTTACAGAAGTCTATGTAAATTGAGTCTATTGCTTTGCCCTGATCGAGTTGTGTAGTCCATATGTTTTTGCAGTGTAGGAGTTGCAGATTACAGGATAATTTTTTTCCTGAAACCAAATTGTTTGTTAGAGAGTAGGTTGTTTATTTCTAAGTGGAGGGCAATGGATTGGTTTATGATTGATTCCATGACTTTGCAGGTGACGCAATATAAAGAGATTGGTCTGTAATTTTCAACTAGGCTGGATCTCCCTTTTTGAAGTTAGGGATGGCCGTGGCAAATGAGCATAGATTGGGCAAGGAGCTTGTCCTGGAAGATTTTTCAAAGATTATGTTTAGAGGTTTTGCTATGGCAGTGGAAAGTTTTTTAAGAAGTAGGCACATAGCCCATTAGGTCCAATACATAGAGATGATTTTAGGCTGCATAGTGCCTTTTCAATGTTATCTTCTGTAAAATCGATTTGAGTTAGATCGTTGTAATTATTTGTGGTATGACTAGAAAATATTGGGTATGAGCCATTGCTGTTTACAAAGACTGAGCCTAAGAATGTGTTAAAGTGGTTGGCTTTAACAGCTTCATCATTACAGTCATTGCCATTAGGTCCTTTTAGGGGTAGGATGGATCTCGAGTCTTTAAGTTGGTTGTTTACAAAATTGTAGAAAGCACAGTTGGATTTCGTGCACAGAAGGTTTTCCTCTTGTTTGATGTGATAATTGGTGCATTTATAGCAATAGCAATAGCAGTAGACTTATATAATGCTTCATAGGGCTTTCAGCCCTCTCTAAGCGGTTTACAGAGAGTCAGCATATTGCCCCCAACAATCTGGGTCCTCATTTAGTCTTTATCTGGTGGCATAAATTTTTGTAGTGGCTTTTAAAGATAGCTACGTAGTCAGTTTTGTTTTTTTCGCCAGAGAGATTTTTTTTTTTTTTGATTGGAGCTTTCTTATTTTTATGGGTAATTTGTTTTTTCTAGTTTTGGTGGCTGTTAGTGGTACATATAGTTTAATGACTCTTTTGACTTCGAGCAAAAAAATGTTATAATGGTCTTCAGTATTACAGCAAGTGAATAGAATGTGCCAATCAAAAGATGAAAGATCAGCATCTATGAGATCATAGACGGCTTTTTAAAGTTATAATTGGGTATCCCATCATTATGATGACTTTGTAAGGACGTATATTGAGACAAAAGTCAATCGTGCTGTGGTCACTTTTGAAAAATGGGTTCTTTTATTTGTAGTCCATAAATTGAGTTTAAACTGTTGCAGAAGATGAGATCAAGGCAGTTGTTGAGTCTAGTGTTGTTAGTGACTAGTTGATCTAGTCCCAGATTAGTAACAGCATTATATAGGAATCTCTATCTCTATCTCTATCTCTATCTCTACCTATACCTATACCTATACCTATACCTATATCATCTATATCTGTCTGTCTATCTGTCTATCTGTCTATATAGCTATCTCTGAAATGTCAAAATGTACAAATATGCAGAGTATAGCATGACATAAATTCTTTTTAAATAACTATCTTTTTAATCTAAGCTATCTAGTTTTCCACTGGGCTTTTTTCTTAATATATTGATTGGTGCATCGTGATGAAACATTCTATATGCAAGGCAAGTGTTATAATTACAATGCTATTAGACTTCTGATGTATAGGGAGCCCTAGAAGATATTAGAAAATATGGCAACCATTAAATCAGCTGAGGGAGTTTTATGCCTCTTTGAACTAAGCAATCAAAGTTCTGGAGATGACCTAGAAGAAAATAATGTGCTGCAGGCAAAACTGATGGCAACACTTGATGTGATCAAAATAGGAAAACAGTACTTTGAAAGCAGAGCAGGAAGCTGTGCCTGGAAATCATTTCCAGTGGTGGAAATGGTAGGTGAAGGATGAATACAAAATTATGTCCAATCCCACCATCCAAAAATGGTTGCTGACCCATACTAGTGACAGGGTAATTTGTGTTTGAGTGCCAATTTTGGATTGTGCTTGGGTGCCAACTTTGCCACTTCATTTCTTCCAGACTCTAATCTCCACTTTCCCATTAGAGTTGACCTTTTAATTCTGCATGAGTTTTAACAAAAGTTGGCAAGCTTGGATGTAGTGTATTTTATACAGTGAAATATACTTTCAAACTTGTATTGATTATCTATTTTCATTCTTTCTTAGTTATTTCCAAGAAACTGTACCATTAGAATATACTTCTGATTTTGAAAATTATTCAGGTATAAAAGTATATCCTTCCATTAACTTCATATTCAACTGGTTCTCTTCTTTGTAAAAAGGAATAACTTTTAAATGTTTGATGCTAATTATTTTTTAAAAGGTCATACACAACATGTTTATGTGAGATAGGGAAGAGATTGCCATAATATGTTCATTTATAAGAACATGTGTTACGGTCAGGTACTGTTGGCAGGATATATTTTTGATGTATAAGCAAACTAGTTTGTCTCCTTTAAATACCATGTGTATATCTTTTATCTGCAATAGTTTGTAGCAAGTCTGCATATATAATTTATTTTTATTATGGCATACATTTAATTGATCAGATATCAAATTAATCAGATAAGGTAATCAATCAAACCAGGTAATCATTCATTTTCCTTATATACCCATAAAATGTTTGGATATATATTATCAATATGTCCTATATAAAAATGAAATTATATACAAAGATTAGATAGATAGATAGATAGATAGATAGATAGATAGATAGATAGATAGATAGATAATGATAAATATAATTTATCTAACTAAATAAAAAATAATTAATGGATACATGGATGTCAATAACATTAAAATGCAAAGCATATAAGTAAATTGGGAGAATACAAAGCTTTACCAAATTGCACTGATGCACAAATTTTGGAAATAAAAAATAAATAAAATAGATTTGTATTGGCCACAAATGGTTAAAATGAACTCCAAATACAGGAACAATTCATATGAAGAGAGCGGTTGATTAATCACTACATAATTCTTCATTTTTAAAAGTCTTATTTGGGTCCTCATATATACAATAGTTGTATTTAATTTGTTGTTTTGGAAGCCCGTCATGAATAAAGAATGTAAACGTTAAATAACGAAGTCACAAAACTGAGCCAAGGTGGCGCAGTGGTTAAATGCAGCACTGCAGGCTACTGCTAGATCAGCAGTTCAGCGGTTCAAATCTCACCGGCTCAGGGTTGACTCAGCCTTCCATCCTTCCGAGGTGGGTAAAATGAGGACCCAGATTGTTGGGGGCAATATGCTGACTCTCTGTAAACCGCTTAGAGAGGGCTGAAAGCCCTATGAAGCGGTATATAAGTCTACTGCTATTGCTATTGCTATAAAATCTTTTGACTGCATACACCCATTATACTAATACTTTCCAACTGAAAGAAATATGATGTTATTCAATATTAAACTTAGATACTTTTCTCCCTTGATCTTTTGAACAGGAGAGTTTTCTTGTTTTTTGTCCTTTTAGTAAGACCAGTGGTGGGTTCCTACCAGTTCGGCTGAACCGGTAGTGGTATGGTAGCCTGGATCACTGGAATCAGCACTGACCCAGACCTGCCATGCCCCCAAACTGGTTCCTGGGTCTTTTCTGCCATCACTGCATGTTTCTGCGCATACGCATAACAGTTTCCAGCCAACTGCACATGTGCAGCAATGCATGATGCACACGGGCAAACCAAGCAGCAGGTGTGCAAAACGCCCTCTCAGTGAACTGGTAATAAACCATTTAGTAACCCACCACTGAAAGAAACTATACATATTACTTCATTATCATCCCACTGCCATTTCCCTTACTTGGATGTTGAAGAAAGTACATTAGTGATTCTTACTCCTAGAATATATTACTGCTTTTAAAAAAATGTACTGTATTTTATTGACTATGAAATTGTTGAACTGTATAAATGTATAAATATTTGTATGAAGTGACTATTTAATATGCTATTTTAATGGGTAACTAGGATTACCTAATGTATTTTTAACAATACACATAATTGTTGCGAAATTTATTTTTAACATGTGAAAAAGTAAACAGTTTTGAGTGATGTTCCGAGAAACATAGGACATATCAATTCCCACAGTGTGTTTCTGGGGTCTAGGAAGATTTTTTTTCATCATAGTTTGTACAACTTGCATATTTCCTAATACAGTTATTTAAAAAGATATATTCAATTGTGAAAAAATGACAGCATTTCAATGCTAAAAGGTTTAAAATGTATTAAAATAATAATTACAAAGAAAAAAAAAAGAAAATGCAGTGCAGTATCTTAAAACTGAATAAAGAACGTGTAAATTTGAGTTTCATTTTGACAGGTACACTGATCCACTAAGACTTTTTTATGTTCCTAAACTGAAAATAATTATTTCATCATTTCCTAGTCACAGTTTAAGTGTTGAATGGTACTAAGTTGCTTCTTTTATGAGAGTTGCACTTTTCTACAAAGTGTCTCATAAAATTTTGGGTCTAAAATAGATGTCTTAAAATTTTAGAGTTTGATGTTAAAGTTTAACTTTAAAGTGTTCAGTTGGCCTTCCTACTTACATATCACATAGTTAGAAAGATATTTGTACTTTATTCATTTAAAATAATGCTTGTATTTATTGTTGAAATCAATGTACCTATATTTCTGGGTACACATACCCAGATATAAAGTACATACAGGTTTAGGTACACATATACACATACACATACTTTCATAGATAATATTCCACAGTTTGCTTAACAATTGCTAGGCAAAGGTTTTCGCTTCTTACCTGCAATATGATTGGGCCTCATTATTTTCACAGTGACTTCACTAGAAAAATAGTGTGAACCAATCAATGATAGGATTCAAAATTTTGTACTACTGATTCTGTGGGCGTGGCTTGGTGGGCATGGCAAGTGAAGGATACTGTAAAATCTCCATTCCCTCCCCACTCCAGGGAAGGTTACTGCAAAATCCCAATTTCCTCCCAATCAGCTGGGATTTGGGAGGCAGAGAATAGATGGAGACAGAGCCATTAAGAGGTGGTATTTGCCAGTTTTCTGAACTACTCAAAATTTCAGCTACCAGTTCTCCAGAACCGGTCAGAATCTGCTGAATATAACCTCTGTAACTTAGGTGTTCCCATTCTAAAACTTAAAAACAGACACCCAGCAAATAGAAAGTACAGAATTTTTTTTTCACAATCATGTGCAACTTTTCCTATGGGGAAGCATAACAATAGGATAAAAGCGAGTTTATGCTATTGATCGTATTTTTAAAAATGTTATTTCCACCAAATATGGCTTACATAAATGCATTGGCAAAAGTGTGTGATTGGTGATTTGACTTTTGCTTTCATGTTTAAAAGGTGCAAACAGAGGCTGAAAAATCTAAAAGCATTCAGCGGTGACGTGATGCTGCTAATAAGTTTAATTGTGTTTCAAACAGAAAAATAGTCTGAAAAGTATTTTTGAGGAGACGCTTTTACTACTAAAATGTTTACTATAACATTTTGTCTTTCTTTCTTTCCTTTTTTTCCTCTAACTTTTTTTTTCTTTTCCTGTATTAAAATAGCAGCAGACAAGAAAAAAAGTAACTTTTCTCTTGGCTGGATTACTATTGAAATGATAGCATATTTTAAACTTACAATCAGTTTAAAGCATTACATTTAGACTTGTTTAATGAGATAAGAAACAAAACTATTTTCTTTCATGATAAATACTTATTTTATTTGGCCCCAAATCAATAAATCAGTTTCCAGGTTTACAAGTCTGTAGAAAAAACTGCTATTTCTTTTACATCTTTTAATCAAGAGGTATCTCAAGGCATCAATCAGCGAGCATCTTCTCCTGCTCTCGTTTACATTTTATGGAAATAATTTCAGCAAGACAGTCTCACATAACTGTGCAGCTATTAGGGAAATTCAGCTAGGAAATTTACAGTAGAGAGCAAAGCTTAAAAGCTAGTTAATGGGAAACATCTCTTTTTCCCACCCTCTATGATTTATTCATAATTCAACATAAACATCTTTGGGATTTTTATGGCTTTCATTAATTATTTGTGCTTCATGCTAGGTACATAAGAGTATTAAAACGTTGCAATGAAAAACACAGGAGAAAATCCTGCACAGCCATTAGTTCCTCTAACTACAATCCTCTAAGATCTGTGGTGGTGCAGTGGTAAGGATGCAGTATTGCAGGATAACTCTGCTCACTGCCAGCAGTTCAATCCTCACAGGTTCAAGGTTGACTCAGCCTTCCATCCTTCCAAGGTCAGTAAAATGAGGAACCAGATTCTTGGGGGCATTATGTTGACTCTGTACACCATTTAGAGAATGCTGTAAAGTACTATGAAGCACTATATAAGTCTAAGTGCTACTGCTATTGTTAACTGTAGTTGGCATCCATTTGTAGTACTGAGCTATGTCAATACTATCTCCATATTTATAAACCAGAGTATCTGACTTCAGCTTCAACATCTGTCTTACCAAACAATATCAGGGTTGTTTTCCTTTAGGAAGCCGTATGTTATAATGAACCAATTGAAAGGCACCAAATTGGTCATTGGACCCTTAAATAATGACAGACGACCCTTATTTAAGCATGACAGAGCTGAATCAATCTTTTATCATTTGGCAATACTTCTGAACTTTTTTAATTAGTTGTTAGAACAACTGTATACAATATTACCATGTATATGGTTGCTGTAAGAACTTTAAAAGTTCAGAAGTATTGCCAAATGATAAAAGATTGATTCAGCTCTCTGTCATGTTATATAAGGGTCCAATGACCCATTTGGAACCTTTCAGTTGGTTTACTGTAACTTATATCTTCTTATGGAACCCTGACTGTTCTTTGGTAGGACATATGCTAAAACTGGAGCTCAAATACTTTGGCCACCAAATAAGAAGAGAGGACTCAATGGAAAAGCCCCTGATATTGGAAAAGATTGAAGGCAAAAGAAGAAAGGGACAGCAGGGGATGAGACGGATAGATAGTGTCATCGATGCAGTGAATGAGAATTTGGGCAATCTCTGGGAAATGTGGAGGATGGGGGCCTGGCCAGTGGTGGGATTCAATTTTTTTTACTACTGGTTCTGTGGGCGTGGCTTGGTGGGCGTGGCAGGGGAAGGTTACTGCAAAAAACCCATTCCATCCCAATTAGCTGGGACTTGGGAGGCAGAGAATAGATGGGGTGGGGCCAGTTAGAGGTGGTTCTACAAACTACTCAAAATGTCCACTATTGATTCTCCAGAACTGGTCAGAATCTGCTGAATACCACCTCTGGGCCTGCCATATTGTAGTCCATGGGGTCGAAAGAGTCAAACATGACTTAGTTTGACTTAAACAACAATAGCAAAGACATACAGCTAAGATAAAATATTGGATTTAGGAAAAAAAATCTTTGTAAAACTCTTGGCCCGTCTGGTTCTCTATGTTGTTAGTGGCTTTCCAGGGATGCCCGATAAAATGTTTCTCATTTTTCAACTGGAAAAACCAGGGACTGAATATAATTTATCTGCACATGGGCTACGCTTTACCATAATCTTGTCATTTGCATCCAATAGAGAAACTCTTAATTCAGTTTGATTGGATGATACCTTCAAAACAACTTTGTTCTCCTTTGTTCTCCTGTCCATTTACTTCCAACTTCTCCATGACATTTAAGAGATTATGCATTTCAAAATACAATACAAATTCACATGGGGCATTTATGCAGGAGAAAAAAAATAAGTCAGGAATTGCCTGCATGTGAGATACTTCTCCTAACATGAATTCATGTCTTCTCATTACTTCAACTTGTATCCTACATGGAGAGATAAAATAGATTACATCAGTAGGAATGCTTGCCAAGGGAGGAAAATAGAAAGCGCTTTGGCTCCTAGCCTGTGGCAGCTGTTTTGGTTTCTTTTACATTCATGGCTGGGGGATCCATACCCACCTGTTGAGCTTAATAAAAGAAGCCTGAGATACAATAAGACACACACAGCTGTGAGTATGAAAGATCAGAATGCAGCTAAATGTGTCAAAATAAAGAATTCTCCAAGCTGATGTCAACACTCATTTACATCCTTACTTTTGACTCCATTTTTTCTAGGTTGTAGGTTTTGTTCAACAAAGTGGTTTCTCTTTGTCTCCATGTCTGTGTATAAATACACATGCACAGAGGTCAACTTAGAAGAGAGCCAGAAAATTAAGCTTTTTTCTCAAAGAATCAGACATTAATGGTTATACTTCCATTCACTTTTCAGACTGGTTCCGACAATTTTTCTAGTTAAGTCACTGTGAATATAATGAGGCCCAAACATATTGTAGGCAGAGGTGGTATTCAGCAGGTTCTGACCAGTTCTGGAGAACCAGTAGCAGAAATTTTGAGTAGTTCTGAGAACCAGTAAATACCAGTAAATGGCCCCTCCCCCCTCTATTCACTGCCTCCCCAGTCCCAGCTGATTGGGAGGCAATGGGGATTTTGCAGTAACCTTCCCTTGGAGTAGGGAGGGAAGGGAAATTTTACAATATCCTTCCCCTGCCATGCCCACCAAGCCAAGTCACACCCACCATGCCACACCCACAGAACCAGTAGTAAAAAAATTTGAACACCACCCCTTCTATGTTAGCTATTTCATAGTAACTGTGTCTTCTATGAGAAGTCACACTATTTTTTTTTTTAAAAAAACCTAAAATCTGACATACAAGCAAAACCCTAAATGTGCCTGGGAACTTCCATATTACACAATACATCAGTTTTATAATTTGCAACAGTCAAGATATTGATTCTGAGGAGAAATTATATTGCTTGTAATTGTGATCTTATTTGAATGTAATTAACAAATCACATGTTTTGTTGAAAACCTTTACTTTCAAAAAGCATTAAATACCTTCTATGTGACCTGATGTACACATAACTCATTCGATGTTAGCTGATTATTTTTTTAAAAAAAATAGTGGGTCAGTGACTAGGGGCACAAATAAATCAAATTATTTTTATACAAAAATCTCATCATCACCAGAAGAGGAATCTGAAACCTTTTTGTGATAGAAAATATCCAGTGATGCCACTGAGTAATTAGTTGAGAGTTTAATTCCCAAAAATTAAAACTACATTTGAGGATTCTTTTGGATACAAAGATCATTCATTGTGACCTCTTGCTAGTAGTAGGTGCTACTCTGATACTTATTCCGTATTTCCAGGCTCAGAACACAGTTTTCTGTTCATGACCTACTTTAATATGTCATTTGTTATTTGGTCCCAAAGGGAACAATTGAACCCACAGATAAAAGCATCCATTGATTAAAGCATTGTTTCCTATGAAATAGGTCACCAGGCTAGGCTAGCATATAGAACAACAGGGAATTTAGAGCACTGGAATAAAGCAACTATCAAATGTGCCCAACTACATAAACATACATGCAAAAGTATGTTTATTTCAAGCCATTTTGGTTCAAAATCCATAATAATAACATTTTATTTGGTCTCTTCTGCCTCATTCAGGGAACTCAGCATGGATCATATATGGGTAGAGCACTGATTTCTGTACAGTATCTAGTATTCAAGCTTGTTTATGGAGGTTTCTGAGTTAATGATTAAAAACTAGATTAGCCTGTCTTAGTGCTATCTTTATGTCTATGATGAATCTGAAAGTCAAATTTCTCCCTTTTCCCTAGTAATTGATTTACAATTACTAGCTTTTTCTGTTATTGTGAATTACCTAAAACTAGTAACTATAAAGTATAAACAAACTATAAAATATAATATTTTATATTTCAATATAGTATATTAACTAATATTATATACGCTGCTCAAAAAATAAAGGAAACACAAAAATAAGATATCCTCGATCTGAATGAATGAAATATTCTTATTAAATACTTTGTTCATTACAAAGTACATGGTTGAATGTGCTGACAACAAAATCACACAAAACATATCAATAGAAATCAAATTTAGAAACCCACGGAGGTCTGGATTTGGAGTTACACTCAAAATTAAAGTGGAAAAAAACACTACAGGCTGATCCAACTTTGATGTAATGTTCTTAAAACAAGTCAAAATGAGGCTCAGTAGTATGTGTGGCCTCCACGTTACTGTATGACCTCCCTACAACGCCTAGGCATGCTCTTAATGAGGTGGCAGATGGTCTCCTGAAGGATCTCCTCCCACACCTGGACTAAAGCATCCCACAACTTCTGGACAGTCTGTGGTGCAACGTGGCATTGGTGGATGGAGAGAGACATGATGTCCCAGATGTGCTCAATTGGATTCAGGTCTGGGGAATGGGCAGGCCAGTCCATAGCATCAATGCCTTTGTCTTGCAGGAACTGCTACACACTCCAGCCATGATACATGTCTTGTATTAGGAGGAACCAAGGGCCAACCGCACCAGCATATGGTCTCACAAGGGGTCTGAGGATCTCATCTTGGTACCTAATGGCAGTCAGGCCACCTCTGGCAAGCACATGGAGAGCTGTGCGGCCCCCTAAAGAAATGCCACCCCACAGCATTACTGACCTACTGCCAAACTGGTCATGCTGGAGGATGTTACAGGCATCTCCAGATCCTGCCACATCTGTCACATGTGCTCAGTGTGAATCTGCTTTCATCTGTGAAGAGCACAGGGCACCAGTGGCAAATTTGCCAATTTTGGTGTTCTCTGGCAGATGCCAAATGTCCTGCACAGTGTTGGGCTGTAAGCACAACCCCCACCTGTGGATGTTGGGCCTTCATGGAGTCTGTTTCTGTCCGTTTGAGCAGCCACATGCACATTTGTGGTCCGCCGGAGGTCATTTTGCAGGGCTCTGGCAGTGCTCCTCCTGTCCCTCCTTGCACAAAGGCGCAGGTAGCTGTCCTGATGCTGGGCTGTTGCCCTCCTACGGCCTCCTCCACATTTCCTGATGTACTGACCTGTCTCCATGCTCTGGACACTACGCTGACAGACACAGCAAACCTTCTTGCCACAGCTCGCCATCCTGGATGTGCTGCACTACCTGAGCCACTTGTGTAGATTTCGTCTCATGCTACCACTAGAGTGAAAACACTGCCGGCATTCAAAAGTGACCAAACCATCAGCCAGAAAGCATAGGAACTGAGAAGTGGTTTGGGGTCACCATCTGCAGAACCATTCCTTTATTGGGGATGTCTTGCTAACTGACTATGCTTTCCACCTGTTGTCTATTCCATGTGCACAACAGCATGTGAAATTGATTGTCAATCAGTGTTGCTACCAAAGTGGACAGTTTGATTTCACAGAAGTGTGATTGACTTGGAGTTCCATTGTGTTGTTTAAGTGTTCCCTTTATTTTTTGATTATAGATAGATAGATAGATAGATAGATAGATAGATAGATAGATAGAGATAGAGATAGAGATAGAGATAGAGATAGAGATAGAGATAGAGATAGAGATAGAGATATAGATATAGATATAGATATAGATATAGATATAGATATAGATATAGATATAGATGATATAGATGATATAGATATAGATATAGATATAGATATAGATATAGATATAGATATAGATATAGATATAGATATAGATATAGATATAGATATAGATATAGATATAGATATAGATATAGATATAGATATAGATATAGATATAGATATAGATATAGATATAGATATAGATATAGATAGATATATAGATATAGATATAGATAAATAGATTTACAACCCCCGGTATGCCCAAATATGGGAGGAAGATCACTACTTCCATTCTCTGTCCTTAGGCTCGTCACAAGAGACCATCCAGACAGAAACCCAATATTTTTACTGTTGCCTTTTTGTTACATTTGTTGTATTTGTGCTGATAAATAAATAAAGGGAGACTAGTATAGATCTATTTCAAGCTATTTAGCTCTCATCAGCTAGCCATACCCTAGCACAGGTTCAATTCCCAGTAAGGGTATTGCTAGCTGATGAGAGCTAAATAGCTTGAAATAGATCGATACTAGTCTCCCTTTATTTATTTATCAGCACAAATACAACATTATATATATATAATTCTTAATGATACTAATTGTTAATAATAATTAATAATAATAATAATTTAAACAAAATATAAGATGTAGTAAAATATAAGATGTAGTAAAATATTTAATCAATCAAACAAAAACCAGCACATTAATCATGCCTTAGAATGCCTGATAGTCAGTTCTAGTTACCCCTATTCTATTCTATTCTGTCCTGTCCTGCCTTGGTAAAAAGCCAGATCTTGATGGCCTCCCAAAAATGCTAAAAGAGAAGGGACCTGCTTAATCACCAGAAGAGAATGTTACATAAGGTAAGACCAGCTATGGAAAAGGCATTCTGTTAAAAAAAAAAAAAAAAAAAAGGTCCTACTCAATGGTAAGATATCAGTTCTGTTGCTTGCCATCCATTTGTTAAGAGGTCATCATTCCAGTCCAACATTGCTAGGGAGATGTTGATAGAGCCCCACTGGCCCCTTCTAGCCACTTGGTCTATTGCGCCAGATCAGCTACCTGCTGCTGCTGTTCTTCCTGTTTTTCCAGGTAACTGATATTAATATTGCTGGCCCAACACCATACCAACTAGTACCATCAAACACCTCCACACACTATTCACATTACCCTCAAAATTTCCAGCAAAGTGAGCTTACCAAATAGGTATCCACCTTGGCATCATCATGGGCAGAGGTGGGTTCCTGTCAGATTGGCCCAGTTTGGCCGAACCGGTGGTTGTATGAAGGCCTGGGTCACTGGAACTGGCAGCAACCCAGGCCTGCCATGCTCCCGAACCAGTTCCCTGGTCACTGTCACCGCCATCTTGTTTTGGAGTTCTGTGCATGGGCAGAACAATTTTAATTGAACTGTGCAGGCATGCACGAGGGAACCAGTAGTAAAGCCAGCCAGAATCCTCCCCTGATCATGTTCTCCAGAATGCAAAGAATAGGCATGGAAATGTCAGTTTGGACATGATTCTTTATTACTTAGCACTAATAGGTTTGATCATTTAGATAACTAGATTCTGGATCATAATTTCTTTTCCAAAGGTTTGAAAATGAAAACGTAGTGTAATGTATTCATGAAAAGTTCCAGTGGCTCTTAGAGCTAGCCTCTAAGTAGCAAAACCCATATAAACAAAACATAATTGATGCTTGTGGGAACATAATTTTTAACTCCCATTTTTATTTAATAACTAATAGGGCTCAGGAGAATGAGCTGGATTCTTTATGGTAGTGCTGTTGGGGTTCAGTGTTTCCTTATTTGATGGATAATTGCCAGTCGTCTCTCATTGTTTCATTATCCCTCTCTCTCTCTCCCTCCCTCCTTCCTTCCCTCCCTCTCTCCCTCCTGTCCTTCTACAATGTTGCTATCTAGATTTGACTGACTCATTATTTAACAAATTCCTTGCATCTTTGGTTCAAATACAGCAGCTACAAGAAGTGATATCTGAGTACTGAAAAACAGGAGCACTCAGAATAAATAGAAATATGAGAAAACGGGGGCGGGGGGAGACTATTTCAGCTGAAATTGGTATAAACATATCAAAGAACACCCTGCATGGTCAATTATCTTCACATATTCCCTACAGCATAGAGGTTTTGCAAAGTTCTGGCAACATAAAGCCTTTCAATGCCAGGTCAAACTGAAAATTCTTAGCTGAAGAGTGGGCTGTACATAAATGATTTCCAGTTTTGAAAATCTACATCATTCATTTGCTTTCTGCCTTCTGGCAAATTTAAGCACAAGTCCTGCTGAGCTTAACACTTTCCTTTATTTGCTTGGTAGGCCAGCTTAACTTTACCCATAATAGCCATTATGGAAATGTTAACATTTCAAGGTTGAGGCAGGAGACCAACGGCTTGCTTGTATATCAACAGGATAGTATAATGTTGGGAAATCTTTCAGGATGTGGACACACAGAAAGAAAGTTCCTGTCAGCCTCTGTTTTGCTGCTTGCTTTTCAGCTGCCATTGAAACGGGGAGGGAGGGCATGGTATTTGGGTGTGGGAAATAATATGTACAGGAGGATTGTTAATTGGGAGTTGTTCTCACCTTCTACTGCACATGTGGCAAGGAGAGGCGTTTCCCGCCAAGGCCAACTGTCCGGCATACCAACCTGATCATGATTTTTGAAGATGTCTCCCACCTGAAAGATGTGGAGATATGGGATTGGACTATGGACCGGAGTTACCAAGGGGAGGGGAATGTATTGATATCTAATGCTTGCGCACGCTTTTGCTCAGATCCAACTTTGCTTAACTTCTATTTACTTATAATCAGTAAAAGTACTCTTAATTCTGCAAAATGGAGTTGAGTGGTTTCTTTCTTGGTTATTAAGTGAAGCAGCCCTGACAGTTCCTTTGGATTACCGAGAGCTGAGATCAGAAGTGGGTTGCTACTGGTTTGCACCGGTTTGAATGAACTAGTAGTGGAAATTGGGACTGGTCGCCGAACTGGTAGGGACGGCAGGCTGGTCACATCCCTGAATTGGTTCCTTGGTCACTGCTGCCATTGCCGTCTTCTTTTTTTACCAATTTTTTCATGTTCTGTGCATGCTCAGAACAATTTGCAGTCAACTGCACATGCACAAAGTGCACATGAAGCAAACTGGCAGCAACGCTGGCAGCAACCCACTGCTGGCTGAGCTATGAGAAAGGCCCTTCACTTTAGCCTGTTGCCCCAGTATCAACTTTGTTGGCAATATACTATATTTATGTATACTCATAAACACAAGTCATCACCATAATCTCTCAGTGAAATTCAAAGTGGTTAAGTGTAATTATTGTATCAGGAAAAGTAGGACCTTAGGTGGTAGCTCAGGGGCTGAGATGCTGAGCTTGTTGGTTGAAAGTTCATTGGTTCGAATCCCTAGCACTGCGTAAAAGAGTGAGCTCCCGTTACTTGTCCCAGCTTCTGCCAACCTAGCAGTTCAAAAGCATGTAAAAATGCAAGTAGAAAAATAGGGACCACATTTGATGGGAAGGTCACAGAGTTCCATGCATCTTTGGCATTTAGTCATGCCGGCCACATGACCAAAGAGACGTCTTCGGACAACGCTGGCTCTTCATCTTTGAAATAGAGATGAGCACCGCCTCCTAGAGTCAGGAATGATTAGCACATATGTGCAAGGGGTACCTTTACCCTTTGTCTTAAAACAATTAAATAAATAAATAAGTAAGTAAGTAAGTAACAGAGCTCAATGAAGTTATTTTAACAAATTAACATCCCATATATCTCAATTTCTACCTCTATAGAAGTAGACTAGCAATAAGATTAGAGTGGTAGTACGGAGGAATTTAAACCTTTGTCCTATGAAAAATCCTATTTGTAAGATGACTGTTGTCTCTGTTCTGTAGTATAGTCTGTTGTTTTTATATGAGCCCAGTGAAATCCAGGAACCTTAATTAAATGATTTTTTTAAAACCTTTAGATTCCAAGGAGTTTGCTCTAAGCATGGCTAAAGCTGGTTCTATTACATTCATGCAATTAACATTACATTTCATTTAACCCTCCGTTAGCTATTTCTTATCTCTACAATAGCAGTATAGCAGTACAGTTCTGTTGGCTTGAAGAGAAAGTTATCTGATCATTGACTAGTCTGGTGCTATCTAACCTTGCTATCACCCTCCTGATCCATATCTATTGTCTGGGGGATTCGTCAACTTTAAATTGGCCTCAACAGGAATAGAACAACAATGATACACATTTGATTTTTTTTAACCTAGTTAGACAGAGACACAGTCAAAGTACAGATTGCTTTGAAGAGAAAATTCATAATTATTATTTTTTATTCATTCTCTCAAAAGTAACTGTGATCCAAGCTAGATTCTGGAACAAAGAACAGAAAGGCTAATCTTCCCTGTTCCTCACACACATTGTTTGCATATCCGTGTCAACAATATAAACATCTATACACCTCCAATAATACATACAAATTTTCCATGCCTTTTTAAATAAAAAAAAAAGATTTTTAAAAGTTGTAATGTTAGCTACAGTAGTCAAAGTAACAAGCATATGTGTACCTTCTATTTATCTATTTGTGATTTGCTCACCACCACAACTTCAAGGGCTAACGCAAAACAGAGTGTTCTTGCGTGCATTACCTTTACTTGGCTTTTGATGTTAGATTTTTATGACTGTTCAGTACAGGGCTGTTAAACTCCTAGCCTCTGGGCTGGATGTGTCACGTGCTGGCTATATCCACACCTGTTTCAGCAAAAGGGGGAAAAGTCCCGATATGTCACAAGACACTGCCGTGACAACGTGACTTTGACGCCCCTGGTTTGGTATAACATAAATATTCTAAGTACAGTGCAACCAAATAAATTTCTTATAAAACATATACTAAATCAACTTATCAATCTATTATTTTATGATAGTGATAATCAAAGGATTTAAAATTATGCAAGATGATAATAATTTGTTAAGTATAATCTTTATTGTCATTGTACTTAAATACAATGAAATTGGTTACTCCTGTGTTTTCTCCAAAACCTGAAAGCTGCCTTTATTTTCCCCACAACAATAACCCAATGCAGTTAGTCCTCAACTTATTACCACAACTGAGCCAAAAATTTAGTGAGACATTTGTTAAGTGAAGTTTTCCTCATTTTATGACCTTTCTTGCAACAATTGTTAAGTGAATCACAGCAGTTGACAAGTTAGTAACCTGGTTGTTAAATGAATCTGGCTTCCCCATTGACTTTGCTTGTCAGAAGTTGCAAAAGGGGATGATGTGACCCTGGGATATAGAAACAGTCATAAATTGTTGCCAAGCATCTGAATTTTGATCATATGATCATAGGGATGCTGGAAAGGGAATAACTGAGAATAATGGTTATAAGTCACTTTTTTCAGTGCCATTGTAACTTTGAAAGGCCATTAAATGAACTGCTGTAAGTTGAGGATTATCTGTAGGTTTTTGACGCCTTTACTTATGGGTGGTTTAAAGATTTAGTTAATTAATTAAATAATTAAATGACCAAAGTTGAGTTGACTGAGGGAGAATGATTAATGCCTTCAAATTCTATGGCTTACGGTAGATGTCAAACAGATTCTCTGCAATTCTAATCCAACATTTTTCACACTACACCTCTTGGGCGATAAAATTTCTTGTGGATTAGAACTTTCTAAAAAGTAGGCAGTTTGGTGAGGTAATTATTTTACTGAGCGTGTTGCAAGAAGAGCTTTTCCCCATTTATTATATTTCTGTTAGTTAGAGAGCAGTGTCTGTGTGCTCAGCCTGGCTAAGGCCATCCAGGAGGCTTCAGGGTCAGATCACGTTCTCCCTATTACAATCTGGTAAAGTAGTTTGCATCCTAAACTGAGGAAAAAGCAGTAGAAGTAAGAGCAGCATCTAGCACATGAGATGTTGGATGGAGGCTTGAGAGGGAGAAAAAGGTGGGGAAATAGGTTAAGTGTTGTTGAGTCAGTTCTTTTTCTTTTCTTTTCTTTTCTTTTTCCGTTACATTTTATTTTTAAGCTAAATAGATTTATTATTTAAAAATCATCACTGTTCTCCTTTCTTTAACTACATGCCTTTTGGTTTTTTAGAGTCTTCATACCTTTTGTTCACTAACTAGTTATTAGCCAATAAGTAGCTTTGTTTCTGGTACTCACCCATCTCCAGTTTTGTTGGGACTATGAGATATGGAGAAGGGTGCCTCCCTGCCACCTTGTGTCTTCTGTCAGTACCATTGTTGGGAAACTTGGATTGGAAGAGGCATCTATATGTTAGCAAGTCCAGCAATAAGTTGTCAGACATTGCTGCTTCCCATCCTATGTTATCCCATTGCACTTGCTTTCTGGAGAGAAAAGGGGAAGCGGGAATTATCTATTATGTGTGTGAACAAACAAGAACATAGAGTTGATTCAACTGGTAATATTATGTTTAAGCTTTCAAAAAAGTTTTTGATAGTCCCTCACTAAAACATCTTGGTTATGTTTACTAAAGGTGATGAAGTAGACAAGTCTTCTCATAGATAAGTAATTCAATAAAGGATAGGAAAGACTGTGTAGGAGTAAATGGACAATGAGATTTCATATTAATTCCAAAGTAGGATAGTACTTAAGCAGTGATAAGTACAAAGTAGTACTTATCACTATTTGCTTTTCTTTTGTTGTAGACAAAATGAAGGAAGGGGTTGCAATCATTTTGTATAAGGACACAGAGCAACGAAATATCTTTAAAAAATTAAAACTTTTTTTCTAAGAGAAATGTTAATGTTTTAAAAAGAAAAATATTTCAGTTATAAATGCAACCTATTTTTTTTTATAGTTCAGTGGTTCTTAATAGGAAGATTACCTCAAGGGAGTAATTTGGGCATATACTGGGTCTAATTTTGCTCCCAGTTTGGCCTGGATCGGGCGAACTAGTAGTAGCAGTGGTGGAAGGCTCCGCCCACCAACCAAACGCTTCTATGCATGTGCAGAAGCATCGTGCGGAAGTGCACCTAAACCGGTAGTAAAAAATTGGCCACCACTGGTCTAATGGAGCACATGCAATTTTTTGTTTGTGAGTTGAGGATCAGTTTAGAAGCACTGCTGCTGCAAAGCTTGTGCAAAACAATAAAGTTTTGGTTTTGTTTTGTTCGGCTTCATGTGGGGTTAATGACATTATTTGGGATCAGGAAAGGGAGTAACTGTCAAACAGAATTACTTTCTAGATATATTTTTTAATTTTTAGTTCAGGTTTTAGGGTTCTTTCATATGTTATTTTATAAATAATTTTAACAGCTAATTTCACAGCAGTCCATCTCAAGTTAACCACCAGGTTGGTGTAATGATTAAGGCACTGGGCCAGAAATTGGAAGACTCTGAATTTTAGTTTTGCTTTAGAGAGAATGCTAGTTAGGTGACCTGGGCCAATCTCAACCCTAGGAAATAATCTTAATTCACTCTATTTTTCGACTCTAGGAGGAAAGCAACGGCAAACCACTTCTGAAATTTTACCAAACACTTCAGGCACTAACCCAGGCAGTTATTAGGAATCAGTAATGACTTTGAAGGCATACATCTGAAGTTCTCATCTAGGTTTGGAGGAGTTTCCAACCTTGTATTTTATTGGTGTACACATTTTAAAACTGGTTCTGCTTTATTTGTATGTCATATGGTTGAAAGCCAGATAATATTTTGGAAAGTAACAGCTGAGGCTGGACTGAATTGCTAATGAAATTATTGCATCTTTAAAAATATACATATACAGATCAGCACTTCACAAGCTGTTGATTATAGGATGCAAAGTTATAACCTAAAGGAATAATTTTGGGTAGTGCTGGAATTTACATTCATTACTATTGCAGGGTTAGTCAAGAATGCCCCATTTAAAAATACTTCAGCTGCCTTTTTCATTTACTACAGTTTTGTTGCATAGAAATAATAAAATTATTACCACTTTCTAATCCTAAAATACCAACCTTACAAACAACAAAGAAAAGAGAGAATGTTTTTACATATTATGATCAGAGAGTCATCTTTAATAGCTCTTGTTCCAAAAGATCAGACTTTTAGTAATAGACATCTTTTCAAGGTATCTTATTATAATTCTATGGGGTGCTACTTGCCATCAGCATTTTAATTTTGGCATGTATCAAGAAAACAACACATTGCCCTATGCTAATAAGGTGCTCTGTCCCAAACTAAAAACCGTTGTAGTGGTTTCAATCAAGGAATACTTAAGCTAGCATCTCAGCTATATTCATCCACCTTTATTTTATTTTTGTGTGCGTATTTCAAAATATATTGCCATAGTTCAAAAGAAAAGTTTCCCCAAAGATGCCTTACAAACATTTAAAAAAAAACATATATAAATACGATAACTAAAGAACTGCTGAATAATAGCATGTCTAGTAGAGGTCTTCAAAATTCTCAAGATGCTTAGGAAATTCTGAAAAATGAGATTACAAAAGTCCAGTTAACACAATACCACTGAGAAAGAAAAGCAAGAGGCCTCAGACAAAACCAGCATTGTTGTATAAATAACTCTCTGCTAAACTAAGAGACAAAAAGGACCAGTATAAAAAATGGAAAGAGGGACACATAACTAAAGCAAAATACCAGCAAATATCCGGAAGGATGAAGTCAGGAAAGCTAAGGCTCAGAACGAACAAATGCCAAAAATAAAAACAGGGTTTCTTTCAATATGTGAAATACAAGGGGAAAAAAGTCAAGGAAACAATTGGTCCACTAATGGGAGAAGATGACAATGAGTTGACAGGTGGCAGGGAGAAAATGGAACTGATTAATTCATTTTTTGCATCTGTGTTTATGCAAAAGGAAAAAATAGCCCAACCTATCAAAAGCGGTAGCATAGAAGGCAGAATAGGAATACAAGTCAAAATAGGCAAGAAAGTAGCAAGATAATATCTATCTATCCACTCTAGATGAGTTCAAATCATGAGGGCCAGATAGATTTCATCCAGAGTACTGAAAGAGCTGCCACTGAAGTATTTCCTCATTGTTCTGAGAGCATTGAAAAGATTTTGTTCAGTGGTTCCAAGATCACATCTGATCACTGAACAAAATCCTTCAATGCCCCCAGAGTAGTGAGGAAATACCTGAGCACTGGAAAAAAGCTGATGTAGTTCCAACCTTCAAGAAGAGGAATAAAATAAAAATAAAATATAGACCGATCAGTCTGAGAACCCCTGGGAAAATCTTGGAAAAGATAATCAAGCAGCAGATTTGCAAGCACCTAGAAATGAGCAAAGCAATTATTAGAAGCTAGTAAAACTATAGATTACATAGTTACTTAAAACCAGCAAAAACAGGTGCTTGAACAAAGTAAGATGATTAAAAGCTTTACAATCTAAATCTAAATAAACATACATAAATATAAATAAATCTTGTGCACCTTTGGCGTTCAGTCATGCCGGCCACATGACCATGGAAATGTGTTCGGACAGCACTGACTCTTCGGCTTTCAAACGGAGATGAGCCCTGCCCCCTAGAGTCAGGAATGACTAGCACATATGTGTGAGGGGAACCTTTACCTTTACCTTATATAAATCTCAATAAATCCATTAATCTAAATCTAAAAAGAGATGGTTGGTGACTCAATTTTAAGAAGTGTTAATTTAGGAAAGGACGTGGAGATTTTGAAAGAGGTGAGGTATCTGCCTGATGCTATTGCCAAGAGATTCATTGCTAAGTAGTAAAGAATGTTAGCCAGGACTGTAATGTTGATGTTTTATTGCATCTTGGCACTAATGACCTAATCAAAAAAGATATACTTTATGTGCAGAAATATTTCCAGAGTTTGGGGCATGAATTTAGGAGCATAGGGTATAGTCCAGTGGTGGGTTGCAGGCGGTACACCCCGGTATGGGTGTACCGGAGCCTGCCTGGAGCACTGGATACCATTACTTATAAAGTAATGAAGGTGGGATACATTATTAATACATTTTAAAAAGCCCCACCTCTATGCTGATGTGTCTTTCCTGCCCTCTCCAGTTAATCAATGGTGCCCTGCCTAACTACATACTGGATAGAATATAGGGTATTTTAACTTATTATGAACAAATGATTATAAAATATTAACAGAATGGAACCAATCATCTAGAGTTTGAACAGTTTGTTCAAACTAAACAATCACAGAAATAATAACAAAAATCTAGAAGTCCAGAAATAACATTTATTAAATATGTTCACATCTAATATGTTAGACTCTTGTTAATTCAATGAATTGCCCTTATTTATATAATATGAAATAAAGCTAAGTAGCCCAGGTCAGTGCCTATTAAATGAGACAATTAGATATAATCATTAAAGGCACAAATGTTCAAAATACCCTCTGATTTCTCACATGTAGAAATAAAAGGATGCCAGTGTTTTCACTTGATGCAGATCAGCGTAAATCTGATTTATTTTAGTTCTGCTTTGCAAGGTAGAGTTCTTCTGTCACAGTTATGTTTGGATTTTTAAAGTTAACCATTCAGTCATAAATTATCTGTTCAAAGGAATAAGGTGGTTATTTACTTTGAAATGTATGATTTAGTTTAGGCTCTTGAGCGTTTTTTCCTTCTTTTTTCGTCCTTCTTCTTTGTTCAGCCTAAAATGCCTTTTACAGCAGTATAGAGCTTGCAGCAAAAGCTGATTTAATCTTGTAGTATTTCCGGGAATGCCTATATGAGAAATCGGTTGGTGTCCTGACCAACTGATATATTTTCATATTAGATGTTTCTGTGGACACTAGATGGACTTTATTCATCCCACTGAGGATCTCCTAAGGGATATAAAATAAATCTTCCAGCAGGATGCATAGCAACCCTCCTTTTCACCTCCACATCATTGTCCACAGAAACAAATAACTAACCCATTTTTATTCAGATGGATAAAAAAATTACATAATCACATCTTAGTTTTCCTTCCTATCTTTATAGGCCTTGAAAATGAACATTTAAATGGTTCAGAAAAACCGTCTCACAAAAGAAATAATTTCAATTATTCTAATTATTATTTGGTGCTGATTGTATGTTCTTTTCATCAGTCTGATCATCCACTTGGGGATTTTTCTCTTATGTCCCTTTCCTCACTATCTTCTTGGACTGATGACAGTGTTAATGTTTTCTAGAAAAGTCCTTGCAGCAACAACAGCAGTTCAAAGAAGTGATCGGGCTTCCTCCTCTGCCAAACTATAAAAGCCACAAGACAGAAAGCAGTCAAGGATGTGTCTTTACCTTCCTTGGCTGAGAGTTGTTGTTGTTCTTTTTTTAAAGCAGGAGCCATTTATTTCTGCCTTCTCAGCAGGAGAGGAAAGTGACTTTTGAAAGCTGGTTTTTTGTGTGACTTTTGAAAGCTGGTTTCCATTCTGCAAGAAATGGACTCCGTCTTGAAGATAAGAGAGTAAAACGATCACCACTCCTTCTCTGTGGCTCTGCCAGGTGGGTGGTCTCATTTGTGAGAGTCTATCCTGCCCTTTCCACTGATAGAGTAGGGAATACTTTGAATATTAAGGCTGAAAAATGTGATTGTTTGTTAAATAAAGGTCAGCTTTAACTTGATTCCTTAGCCAGAATGAATAGATCTTAAACAACTGGGATCTTTTTCCCCTTGGGATATTTTTGGGATCTCCAGTAATTTATCAATGTCTTTTTTTCCCTTTTAAACCTGATTCTCATATGGAAATTTATTTGCAACTATGTTTGGCATCTTTATAGGCACCTGCAGCTATAAAATATCCTTAAGACTTAACTATGATTTGCAAAATACTCCTTCATAAATAAATACCCATGAGTCAAGCAATTATTAAAGGTATTGCCATCTAAGCTTCCTATATCCCCTTACCCTACCTCTTTTTTTTGTAACATTTTAGAGAGGGCAATGAGAGGACTACATTCATCCTCATGATCAATGTGTCTCAGGACAGACTGTGCCAGCCTCAGAAAACTGACATGATCTAAAACCATATCAGGAGCTCGGAGTGATTTGCTTAGAATTACTATGATTATATCTTCAGAGCTGCTTATGAGCCTTTGAGAGCACTGAGGGATTCGAGCAGCCTAATCTTGCATAAGCTCCATTCCCCGAATATTACACTGTCTTTTTTTAATTCTCTGCTGAAAAATGAATGTGGACGACAAAGGGAAGTCATGCTTGGATGACAAAGGGATGTGAATATTTGGGAAGATGTTGCAGAAATGCTGTCTTATGATTGACACAGGGAGAGGGAAGACAAAGGTTTGTTGAATCTTTGTAAAATGTCTGATGTTTTACCCAATTCTGAACAGAAGTGAGGCTGTTCAGAATCAGTATCAGTTTTATGAACTGAATGCAGGCGCGTTCATCCCTCAAACTCAGCCTCTGAATGAATTGTATTCATCTGCTGAGATGGTAAAGGTTCATATTGAATATACAAAGTACAGACATTATGATGCCTGATGATTTAATACATTTTGGTGGAAGGATGTCATTAGGCAGCAGAAGCATTGAAGACAGTTAAGCACGTGAGTGGTCCAGAGGTATTTCACGAGAAGAATACTTCACTCCTCTGCTCCAAATAGAATCCCTTATGCCACCAGGCTTGAAATTTTGGGCTTGGACAACTTGGAACTACGCCACCTATGATCTGACCTAAGCATAGTACACAAAATTGTCTGCTACAATGTCCTATCCAGGGACGTGCAGTCACTAGAGGCAAGGGAGGCGGAGCCTCACCAGTCTCCTCAGGAAAAAGAAAGAAATTTAAATATATTTTTTTAAATAATTAAAGCCAAGATAGTTGCTACCAGATTCCAGCTCACAGTGGCTTGGTGTCTGCTTAGTGTTAACCAAAGAGGGGGTGAGAGAACTCGGGGCCTCTTTTCCATAAGGAATTTTTCACCTTCTAAAAGTTAAGAAAGAGTTAAAAGGCAAAGAAGTTCAGATGGAAAAGAGGCACTAATTCTCCCGCCTCCTGATTTGGAAGCAGCCAATCGTGTCTTCTTGAGCACGCTTACGTTGGGCGGGGCGTGCTTCAGAGGAGAGAGGAGTGGGCGAGAAGGAGGAGGCTGCCTCTTTGCTGCAGATCTGGGTGCTTGGCGGCTCCTGCGATGAAAAGTGCCCCACCATCCCCGATGCTGCCGCCCGCTGCCCCGGCCTGCTTCTCCAGGCTCCGCTGCTGGAAGTCCTGGATCACCTCTGGGGGAAGGCTGGGTGAGAAGCGGAGCGAAGCTTCTCTGCGGCCTCCCAGCACTGCCCAGAGGCTCTTGCAGGAGCACGTGTCAGCGGCCGGTGGCCTGGAGCGGCCCCGGCTGTGAGACAAGGGAGCACTTAAAGCAGCCGCTGCCACCGCCACCACCGCCCCTCCTTCGCCTGGCGGGGTGGTGGTGGTGGCAGCGGCAGCGGCAGCGGCTACTTTAAGTGCTCCCTTGTCTCACAGCCGGGGCCGCTCCAGGCCGCTGGCCACTGACACGTGCTCCTGCAAGAGCCTCTGGGCAGCGCCGGGAAGCCGCAGAGAAGCTTCGCTCCGTTTTTCACTCAGCCTTCCCCCAGAGGCAATCCGGGACTTCCAGCAGCGGAGCTTGGAGAAGCAGCGGACGCAGGCCGGGACAGCGAGGGGGCAGCGGGGCACTTTGCATCGCGGGAGCCATCAAGCACCTTTGCTGCAGACCCGGGCGCTTGGTTGCTCCCGCGATGCAAATTCCCCCCCCCCCCGAGGCCGACCGCTGCTCTGCTGAGCCTCACCAGGTATCAACCTCACCGCACGTCACTGGTCCTATCTTTCAATGACTACTTCAGCTTCAACCTCAATAATACACAGCCAAACAATAGATACAAACTCAAGGTAAACTGCTCCAAACTCGACTGCAGAAAATACAACTTCAGCAACAGAGTGGTCAACGGCTGGAATGCTCTACCTGATTGTTACATCCTCAAACCCACACAGCTTCAACCTCAAACTGTCTACCATGGACCTCACCCCATTTCTAAGAGGTCCGTAAATGGGGTGTGCATAAGCGCACCAGTGTGTCTACCATCCCTGTCCCACTGTCCCATTTATTTGTACTTATTTCCTTTGTTCATGTCCATGTTTATACTTATACCTGTTATCTTGTATATATTTAACAAACCAAATAAAATAAAAATATCAAAAAATAAAGAACAAGATTTCCCCCTCCTTTCCAGGTACAGAGGCAGACCATGCCACGGCAGCTGGATTTTACCAACTGTCACATTGGCAAGCAATAGGCTAGCCTTGAGAGGGAAGGGAAAGGCCACATGGTTACACAATCCTGATGTCTGTCATACTATCACATTCCTTCTTTCTCAGGATCTGCCAAAGAAACAGCTTTTTCACTCAGCTTAATTGGAGCTTCAAGCCTGGTTGCGTATCTTGTTGTTTTGAAACACATTGTACCGGTGGCAAAGAAGAACTCCCTAGCAAAATTGGACATATTATATTCCAGCGTTTGAGATGCCACTACCTGTTTGTGCTTTAGGTGTTATTTCCTTTGCCGAGAGGTTAGAAATGAATTGATTCAAGATCATCATTTATTAGACTTGTTGATATAGCACAGCCTCTCCAACAAGACCAGTCAACCCACAGTTAATGATTCCAATAAAGAACTAATCAAAATTAGATAAGTATAAAATGAAATCATGTAAAAGCAATGGAAAACCAACATTAAATAACATAGTACAGTGATATCAAAAAAAAGCAGGGATTCTGTGAAGACGTTTGCTGATTTAGACCCTTATTTCATTGTTCAGGAGGGAGAGATAGAAGGCAGAAGAACAGTGATCAGTTACAGTATATCAGACAATGCTATGAACTCATGTGCTCTCTAGTGCTGAGAATATTGCCTTTTGTAATTGCAAGAAGAGTTGCCTAAGGAAAGAAGGACTGTCTGTTAAAGCCAGATGTCTATCAAATGGCAAATGGAAATGAATCATTGAACAGTAGAGTTTTGTACTTCCTGGTATTCCAGTGGCAATCATGAAAAGAGATGGACAAAGATAGCAGGTAGCGACCTTTGATGGTGCCACTGCTATCGGAAAAATAGTCTGCTTTACTAAGCAATAGCAGCCATGTAGTGCCAGCCCCGTACTCCCAATTGTGCTGCTACTTACTACTCAACTTTAACCATTTTGTTCAGGTAACATATGTTATTGTCTGACACTCAGATCAAACTCAGATCCAGCTGACTTTGTCCATTAAATCAAGCCTCTGCCACTGAGTTCTTCTAAAATAGGAATTTACTATGTTTATTCTTAGAGACATAAGATTTTTCTCCAATTTCACATGCCTCTCTAGGGCTGCAACTAAAACTTTAGAGTATTGATTAGATCTGCTTGAAGGTAAAGTATGGCTCTAATATAGCTCCCTGTTCACTAATGAGAGAACTATTCAAGACACATTTTAAAAGTTGATCATGAAGGTTGACAGGCGCTCTCACACATTACTTGAGAATTTGTGCATTCCTAACCAAGTTGAGGAATGCAATCTAGGGTTTAGGCTTTCCTCTTCCCAGAAGATGAAAAGAGTGTGACTGTGACTTCGTAAGTGTGCATTTGGCTTGGGAGAGAGAGAAGTGTTTATTAATGCAAAAAGTAGTCTTTGGTAATCATGATCCCTTGGTTAATCTTAACTTGGTTAGACTTCAGTCAAACAAGTAAACTTTGGTTCTTTGCAGAGTATTACATCCCTGATCAAGATTGGACTTCTACATCCTTATTTTTAAGGCTATTTTTCTCCCAGCGCAGATAAAAACCACACATTTCACATTTAATCAAATCAATATGGATAGCCAAGAAATGCCAAGCTGGTTCCAAATAAATCTGAAGGACATATTGAGTGCCTTCGAATCAAAATTAGTTGGCTGAAGGGTTGTGTTCAACTTAGTGAGTCACCTTCCTTACACCCATACTTCATTTTCTTTCAGTATTTTTTAAAAGGATTATTTTTTTTAAAAAAAATCCTACTCCCTGAATATCATGGCATTATTTTTTTTAAAAAAATGGTGCAGAAAAGGATTACATAACACACTTGATTGATGTGTCCTCAAGCCAAGCTCATTTTTCTCCCAAAACATGAGGAGATAAAACCTACAAGTAAGCAGTACTAACACAGTGCAGATGGGAAGCTCTAAATTATGAACAAATGATGACAAGTAAAAGATTTCACCAGATTTTTAACTCCATAGAGAGAAGTAAACCTGGCCTGTTAAGCTTTTACAGTGTAGTCCTCGTTACTCAGAATTAGATGCCTGCTGACATTGAAATGTACTCAAAGAGTACAGCAGAAGGAAATTCCCATGATCTTGAACATTTTAAGGGAGGGAGGAAGGGGGAGGGAGAGAGAGAGAGAGAGAGAGAGAGAGAGACAGACAGACAGACAGACAGACAGACAGACAGAGATGTCCATGATATTGTTATAAATCTGAGAGTTTTTTCTGATAGTATTATCACACTTAAAGAAGAAATTATTATGCCAGCAAACTTAACATCTCCAAACACAATGCACAATAAAACTGTTCAAATGCCTCAGCAGGTTTGATCACCTTGTTAAAGAATGCAGATTGTCAACTGGAAGCAGGATACTGAAAAGCAGGGATATTGATGGATTGCTTCCATCCAATCATATACCCTCAGTCAAAAGATGATGAATGGCTCTTTGTCTTGGAATCAAGTAAAGGGAGCAGTGTAAGGTTTTCATTTTCTCATGAGTATCTGATTATGGAGATGGTCAGGTAGACTGACATTGCTGACAATTAAGGGCTGCATTTTACTTCTTTATTTCATTGTAATGTCAGTGGTAGCATTATAAGATGGGATCTATAAATCTTTGATGGGGGTCATCTAACTTCTTTCTACATTTTTTTCACCAGTCCCATCAACCAATAAAAACCCATCACTTTAAAAGGATGCAGTAATGTACATCAAATACATCCTGAGAGGCTGCATAGAAAGGAAGGAACCCATATATAATATTCTGGAATACTAAGGTAACTTTTACTTGTACATAAAGTCACACCCAATTGGCAGATCTAATTCTTTAGAGATGATAACAAATATAAAGTAGTATCTCCAAATTACTGATTCATTAGTACCCCTAAAATTCCTACTATTTTAGAAGCATCCAAGTTACAAGCTCTACCGTCCATTTGTATCAGGGGTGGATTGCTGCTGGTTTTACTGCAGGTTTGCAACCCACATGCAGCAGGCGTGCGCTGTGCCCACATGCACTATTCAATGTTAATTGTTCTTCGCGCATGTGCAGAACAATTTACAGTGAACTGCGCACACACAGTCACTAAAATTCCAAAATGGTGGCAGGCCTAGGTCGCTGCCGGTTCTGCGACCTAGGCCTGAATTCCACTACTGGTTCTGCCAAACCCGGGCAAACGGGCAGCAACCCACCTCTGATTTGTATATATTATGTCACATTTTGCATGTATGCCAATGTAAGTTTTTCATTTTTTAATTTGTATAAGAAATGAAAGAAAGACACCCTTGCTTCCTCTATTGTGATAGTTTAGGATTAGACTGTTAAACTCATGGCCCACGGGCCAGATGCGTCATGTGCTAGCCACACCCATGGCCGGTTTAGTAAAGGGGGGGGAAGTCATGATACATCATGTAAATCTGCTGTGCTGATGTGAGTTTGACATCCCTGGTTTAGACGATAAAATACCCATTAGTAAAGTAAAGACAGTTTTGAACTATAATTACACAATCCCTTGTAACTGGCTATGCTATCTGGAGCTCATAGAAATTGAGGTTCTAAGCACCCGAAACCAGCTGTGACTATATCAAGAACATTCATATTAAAAGCTGGCAAAGCTAGTTGATATAGCATAATTCCCAAGGAAAAAAATAAATCAAAATCAAAATTGGGATTGGGGAAACACATTTTAATTAGTCTTTGCTAGCAAAAACTGGGCTGCTAACAGCAGGCTAGAGCTGATCTGATCTCTACTGTAATTGGTAATTACCAGCAGAAACTAAACCAGCTTATGGCCCGTTTTTTGTTGGCAAGCAAGGAACAGAATGACTCTCAGAGCATCTCCATATGTGCAGTGATGTCACTATATGACTCTGGCTTTACAGCAGCCTTATGATGCAGGCAGATAAAAAAAGGGAAGTCTCTGAGGATGAGGCTCACAACTTGCATTGCTTTGCACTTTAGCCCCATGGATAACATACAGTATTCATTTTTATTAGGCTAAGAACATATGTAAAAGTCTGATCTGAAACTGTGGATGCTCCAACACTGGAAGAAACACAAACATGCTTGATGACCTTTCTTTCTTTTTCACCCTTAATTCAACAGACTAAATAATTATTACTATCTCAACATTCTTTACAATCATCTTCATCTGGGGCAGTTAAATCTATTTTGTCAAGAAAAATCATCCCTATCTCTAGGATAGAAATATAAATGTCAAATAGATAGATAATAGGCATGATTATTCATGTAACAGAGGGAGAGGAAGGGAGGAGAGAGAGAGAGGGAGAGGGGGGGAGGGAGGGAGGAAGAGAGAGTGGGGGAAAGATCTTCTGTTTTATCACAAAGCAGAAGTGTACTTCTCTTGGACATACAAAGCCATTCATATCTTTTCCACATTGAGAAATGTTGCACCTGTTGAACTGCTCTGATGCAGGTGGATGAAAAGATTCCTCTGTTTTTCAACTCACATATTCAAATATCAAGATCCAAAGCTTTTTACTATCGAGAAGCTAAAGCACATTTCTAGATACGATTCTGAGCATTTGTCTGGTTTTAGAATTTCTATAGTCCAGGAAAGCCAAAACTAAATAATTCAAAGGAAATGAAGGCATGGTTAAGCATGCTTTTGTTACACATATCCAGGTAAATTGGGTGGGTAATTACAATCGGTTGCATTTGTGTTCATAATATATCACAACACCATACAAGGTCTAATTTTTAAGTGTCATAAACATCTAGTAATATTTTGAAGTATTGAGCGGCTTAGAAAGAAACTTAAAACTCACCTTTATATTCTCAATGTATTTCTAATCATAAAACAAGAAGAAAATAAATATGATTCAATTTGAGTGCTATTCGGTGACAATTACTACAAAGTACTCCCACAGGACAAAATGGACAAAAATAGCTCTTGCCATTTATTTAGTTGTTGAATATGCTTAAGATTGAGTTGATATCCCAGACAAATTAAGCAAAAGTGTCCATATACGGTACCATGATCAACTCTTAAATCTAAAATAAGTGACTTCTGTTATTGACAAATAATACCATATAAAAATCCTTTTTACTAGGTAAGGAAAAATATTTCTCTGCTGAAGCAATGGTTCATATTTTTTCTTTGAATGTGTACACATTTGTGTAGTAAGATAAACCATCCAGCAATCTGTGTCTAAAGGAAAAGTGCAGGAGATAACATTTTTCAATAAAAATTGCTTCTCAAATCTCTCTTGTTGGATTAGCTCATGTTCAGGGTCTATATGCAATATCCTAATATTAATTAACTACCCAGGTACCAAATCTTCTACTCTTTTAATATGCTGTGCTATTGAATAGACCTGTGTGAATCAGCCTTAATTTGATTAAAATTTGATTCAGATCCAAAGCCGACATGGTTTAATTTGAGCTTACACTTTTTGAGTTTTGAAATTCAGTACAGAGGGGGGGGGGCAACACACTAACCACTATAAAACAAGAACTATGAAAACAAATTCAGGTGTTTCACTCTGGGGCAGAATATCATGAAAACCACAGAGATGGCAGACTTTTTAGAGGACATTAGCTCTGTCAAGCTTCAATCACATACCTTGAAAGATTTTAAAGCATTCCCCCTAGACTTCTTTTAAGTAGAGATGGCAAAAATGCAGCACAACAACATCCCAAAACACCAACTTGTGCCACTGAATCAAAGCAAAAAAACCAACAACACAGCAATGTTTTTTTGTTAAAACAAAAATCTCAAAAACTACAAAAAATATGTTTTTATTTGGTGGGATACCATAACTTTCAATATCACCTACTGTGGTATAGTTTTCTGTCTTAGCAATGGATGTGATATCATTCCACTGTTAATGACTTGTCTCTGGTCACTGAAGAAAGAAGAGGTTGAGTAGCAATTCTAGCCCATTCAGGGGAATCCAATCTCATTTCATTGTCTAAATATTCTCAACAATCAGAAAGGCCGCAACACTGCTCAGCTACTCAGCATCCATTCATGTTCTCCATATATGGAAATGAAATTCCAACATCGAGTATTGTCTGTAGCGATCATAGATGCAGTTGAAAAGCCATCCAACCTGTGCAGTGCCTCCACTTGTCACATTGCATGTACCTGATTCACTACATCAGAGCAATGAAGTGGAGAGCACTGCTTTGATGGAATAATTCAACGGAAGCTTCATGGAACTGAAACACACTTCAAAGCTTGGCACTGCTGTAATACTGAACTCTTAGATAATTAGTAAACTTAAGTTGCCCACAGAGAGGTTTAGAATTCTGGAGTCAGAACCTAGCAGTAACTCTTAGTTAAACAATCCTTGTTGTTGGTTGTTATGTGCCATCAGGTTGTAGCTAACACTTGATGATTTTATGGATAAAAGCTTTCAAAGCTGCCCTGTCTCTCATCATATTACATGTTCTTGCGGATATATTTCTTTAGTTCCATCTGTTCATTCATGTGCTATTGACTTCTTCAACTTCCATTCATTATGTCAAGTGTGATATTTCCCATAGATTCATCAGTCTTTGTGATAGGCCCAAAATATAATTATTTTGAATTTTTTTTTCTAGTATTGAATGATGTGTCCTTTTGGCTGCCCCCAAAATGCAAAAACAACTTCCACAGCATAGTTCAAAAGAATCAATTGCTTTCTTTTCACTCTTATGCAGAGTCCATCCCTTGCATGCATACATCACAACAGGGAAATGCACTGAGTGGACCATTGTAATTTTTGTCTTAATTAAAGTGTCACAATCTTTTATGATTACTGTATATATAGGCCCCCAAAATATATGCAGTGTGCAGCGGCAGCCAAAAAAGCCAATGCAATCCTAAATTGCATTAACAGAGGGATACAATCAAGATCAAGTGAGGTACTAATACCACTCTATAAAGCCCTAGTAAGACCACACCTAGGGTACTGCATCAAGTTTTGGTCACCACACAATAAAAAAGATGTTGAGACTCTAGAAAAAGTGCAGAGAAGAGCAACCTGGATGATTAGGGAACTGGAAATCAAAACATATGAAGAACCGTTACAGGAACTGGGCATGGCCAGGAGAGACATGATAGCAGCATTCCAATATTTGAGGGGCTGCCACAGAGAGGAAGGGGTCAAACTATTTTCCAAAGCACCTGAACGCCAGGCAAGGAATAATGGATGGAAACTGATCAAGGAGAGATTCAACCAAGAAACAAGGAGGAACTTTCTGACAGTGAGAACAATCAACCAGCGGAACAGCTTGCCTTCGGAAGTTGTGGGAGCTTCATCACTTGAGACTTTCAAGAAGAGATTGGACTGCCATTTGTCAGAAATGGTGTAGGGTATCCTGCTTGAGCAGGGGTTGGACTAAATGACCTACAAGGTCCCTTCCAACTCTGTTAATCTGTTAACCTGTTGCCCTATATTATTCTTCTCTGAATCTTTTGTGCACACCAATATATTTATCAATTTTGGAGCCTAGAAAATTGAAACTGTCAACTGTTTCTTCCATTTCATTGTTTAAAACTAAACTAAATTCCTTTAGTTTTCAAGTAGACACAAAAGAAAACCCAACCTTCTCATTGCCCTGCTTTACTTTTAGAACGATTGTTCATAGGTGTTCTCGAGTTCCTGCAATCAAAGTAGTATAAGCTACATATCTCAGATTATTGACATTCCATCTGCTGATTTTGACACCAACAGTCACTTGTTCCAGATCCATAATATATTCAAAGTATAGATTTATAGATACTGTGACAGAATGCAGCCCTGCCTGACTACTTTTCTGATAAAAACGATTTGGTGTTACTAAATTCAGTTTTCACTGGTCTCCCTGATTATTGTAGAGTTTGTTTGTCAGAAAAATCAGATGCTTATGAATACCCATTGCTTTGAGAGACTTCCAGAATCTTTAATGATCAATTTAATTGAAATGCTTTGGAGTAGTAGTCTATAAAGCAGAAGTAGAACTCTTTTTGATTTTCTCTTGCTATATTCCTCCATCTTGGATCTTAGATTGTAATAAAAATCCAAAACATCCTGAGGCAATCTTCAAGAAAGACAAAAAAAAATCTCTCCTGATTATAGAATAATTATCTTTGTTAGAGAGAGACCATGCACTTTGGTCAAAGCTGTTTCCAATCTGCCCTCACTAAGCTTCCAGAAACAGACCATATAAAGATTTCTAATAATAAAACAATTAAAAATAGCAATATAAAAACTGGGAGGACAGGAAATCTTTCTATTTCTAAGAAGCTAACAATTTGCTTGTTGTTAGTTTAGTTTAGCACACAGGGCTCCACTGTCAGAACATGTACAGCCAGCTTGAGAGTATTTGTTGACATGATTCCTTGATATCTAGATTCTACATTATAATTTATTTAAAAAAAGCTAATAATTTCCTTTTCCTATTCTGTGGGATTTTGCTGGTAGATTGTTTCAGTAAAATTATCCTATATATTACTATTTCAGATGAAAGGTGTCAGTTCGAATGGTCTTGAAAACTAAGTAGGGATAGACCTGGTGAAGATTTGTATCATCAGAGAAGCTCAAGGCTGGGAAGTCAATCTGTATTTTAATATGCTTTGTTACATTTGATTCTGGAGAGGTATCAAACTGATCAAATTGCAAAGAAGAATGCTGTTTGGGAATTTTTCGGATATTATTTAGATGGTACATATAGTGAAGTTTCTGGATAGGCTGCTGACTGAAATAAACAACTAGCAAGGTGCTAAGTTAATAGCTGACTTCAGAAAACTCCCAATCATTCATTTTGAATAGCAATCTGCATAATGCACACAGGTTGTCTCCTATACCAAGAACGACTTTTGTTTTGCATATTTAAAGAGTTAATTATTTAACTGTTGAAAAAACTATTCCCCCACCCCAAAAACAAAACCAGATTTCTTCTGACAATTATATCAAGGGAAGCTAGATGGTGCCAAGTTTTAGTTTTCATACACTAATTCTCAATTGTGTTTTGCAGGCACTGGTTTGCTGACAACCATCTGTTTCAGCTAAAGTTTCTTCCCTACAAAATCAGCCCAGAGGAAATTAAAATACTGAGATCAGATATTTGCAGAAAAAAGGAGTGAAAGAGGAGGCTGTTCAAGGTATAAATGGATTTTTGTATTAAAGCTTCTTTAAAGTTAGTTTATAACTAATTCAGTTTCTTGTTCCTGTGGTTTCATCAGTCAGTGAAATTATGCCTTTCCCTATAGGATTCAGAAAAACAAGTTGTGTCTCCAGTAAAGCCTGTATCAATAATAAGTATATTCAGCAACAAAATACTACAGAATACTGTTATAAATCTTATATTGAAATCAAGAAGATATATAGTCTATGACTGAAGAATGCAAAGAAGAGCAACAAAGATGATTAGGGGACTGGAGGCTAAAACATATGAAGAATGGTTGTAGGAACTGGGTATGTCTAGTTTAATGAAAAGAAGGACTAGGGGAGACATAGCAGCGTTCCAATATCTCAGGGGCTGCCACAAAGAAGAGGGAGTCAAGATATTCTCCAAAGCACCTGAAGGCAAGACAAGAAGCAATGGGTGGAAATTAATCAAGGAGAGAAGCAGCTTAGAACTAAGGAGAAATTTCCTGACAGTTAGAACAATTAATCAATGGAACAACTTGCCTCCGGAAGTTGTGAATGCTCCAACACTGAAAGTTTTTAAGATGTTGGATATCCATTTGTCTGCAGTGGTGTAGAGTTTTCTGCCTAAGCTGGGGATTGGACTAAAAGACATCCAAGGTTCCTTCCAACCTTGTTATTTTATATTGTTTATTCCTCTGATGTTAGAAGAACCAAGTCTCACTTGGTGAGATAAAAAGGTTCTTTAGAAATAGCTCTCTGTATTATCTGTATCTAAAAACCTTCTGTAAAGTTTCTATAAACATTTGAGTTTAGATTATTTGAATTTGTGGAATTAATAACCAGATAAGGATTATATATTGTTCAACCTCTTGATGTGTAGGGTCTTCACTGTAAATTCTACCTGTTTGTATTCCATCTTTTATTCCAGGATTTATTAAAATGGACAAAATTAGGTGGCCAACTGCTTGCTTTTTTGGGCTGTGACAGTACATTTGTTTCATTTGCATTTGTACCATATTGAATTAGGTCAATGGGGGAATATAAACTTGAAAAAATAATGCAGTACTTTTGAGCAAAGAAATTTGAACGGTGTGTGAAGTTCACAGAGTAGCATTATGTTCAGATGAAAGCTGTATCTGGTTGGCTGCCCTAAGTGAATCAAAGACCCTTCTATCTCCAGAAGATTTAACATGTTCTTTACAAAATCATGACTCTGTAATAAATGGTTGCAAAAAAATATACCAAATTAGATAAATAGAATATCTGGTAATAAACTCCTTTGGTTATTTGAGTGATTTATTGTTATTTTTGTGTACATTGGAGGTCTAGTAATCTTTAAGAATAAATAGTAAACTTAGCTTATTGTTGAGAAAGTTGTGCTCCAAATGCAACTTATTCTTGATAGAGTTCTACAGTGGCCTGAAGAACTATTTTACCCTGTTTCATAATAAATAGGCATTCTACTGCCAGAGTACCTGTCTGAAGGACTAAAGTGGGTCTGATTTAATGACCTCTTCTTCTACAACTGTTCAAAGTTATAATGATGCTGAACAAGAAAACTGACTGATCCTTCCAGGTAGAGTCATCACAAAGTCCCTCGGTCATGCAATTGCCATTTGCAAATGTTACTACTGACGTTTCACAAGGAATGTCAATGGGAAGGCTAGCAGGAGGTCACAAATGGTAACCACGTGAAGTTGCTGTTAACAATGGTGCAGGATTCATTTATCACAGGCAACTAGAACTGTTGCAACTGTTGTAAATTGACATAGTCATATGACATCGCACTTTATGTCTGAATCACTTAATGACAGAGTCCCAGAGAACTACCGGTACCTATATTCAAAATGTGGACTGCATATACTAGAAATGTGTGCTTTTTTTTTTCTCCTAGTGTGAAATCCAGAGATTTAAATGTTAATAATTTAAACATATATCAAGACTAAATGTAGTTTAGTTTTTTTATTACTTAATAAAGGCATGGTTTGTGAAACTGATTTTATTTTACTCTCTTTATTTCTCATTTTACATATAATAAAAATAGTTTACATTTAAATGTAAATATACCTACCTAGTCTTTCAATGTTGAATGAAAATAGGTGGGAAACATCTACTTAAAAAAAAAGTTATGAAGCATCTAGATGGATGGATGGATGGATGGATGGATGGATGGATGGATGGATGGATGGATGGTTGGTTGGATGGATGGATGGATGGATGGATGGATAGATAGATAGATAGATAGATAGATAGATAGATAGATAGATAGATAGATAGATAGATAGATGACTAGATGATGGATGGTTATCTTTCACTCTTTTTATAGTCTCCTGGTTTTGAATTTGGTGCCTTAACCACTAGACCAAACTGACTTTCTAGATTCATATTTTTCCTAGCTGCAATGATAAATCTGTGCCAATCACAACTTGTAAAATGTGTTTGTTCATAGAGTGCCAATCACAACCCAAACATACATGAAAAGGGAAAATTATGTACCTCTCAAAGTTGTGGAGTGCTTGTTATGTATCAGAGTAATGCCTCCTAATTAGTTTTGATGTGCATCTTTTATGTATGCAAAATTATAACTGAATGAATCAAATAGAAAAAAAATCTAAAAAAAAAAAGATGTCTATTTCTATGCCCATGTTTTATCAACTGGGCATAAATATCAACATTTCTGCTTCTAATGTATATTTATGTCAGGTAACATCTCCTCTTGGATCCCTGAATGCTTATTAACTTTATTTTCCTATAAACTGCCAGGCGTATATTAATATATGCTGTTAGGTAAAAGAGCAACATGTTTCCAAGACAGCTGCTTGTTGATTTAGCAGCTTGCTGGACAAAAGAACAAAATATACATGCACCCTGTCTCCTTCATACAATCACTGAGCTGTCAAAACATAAAGTTATCACAACATAGATAATTTTACTGTTGTATATTTTTATAAGAGTCTGCTTCTGTCTTGTAAAAACAGAGAGACACTGATGGACCATATGCTGGAACCATAGTTTTCAAAATTGCTATCTTTCGTCAAAGCTTCAACTTGACTTCTAGGTAATCCTGAATTGTTGAAAATCCTGTGATAGGTTCTAGAGTGATATTTAATCTCTTCAACAAACGTTAGTCTAGGGAAGGCCCTTCTCAATAAATTATTCTATGGCTGGCTGAGGAATTCTGGAAGTTGAAGTCCACAAGACTTAAAATTGCCAACTTTGGAGACCTCTGCAGTAGATTCTACTAAAGGGGCTCAGTTGTTGCCATTGCTATCTTTCTAAGGCAGATTGGAAGCTGTAAAATGCTGGCTTCTGTCTCTCAACAGAGGAAAAAGAATAATTTTCTAAGCATGTTCCTGACATACTGTGAATGGCTCAAAAGCTAAATTTCTGAGCTGATTTTTTTCTCCCACCTATCGTACCTTCTTCCAACATATAGCTGATTTCAAATGTTCCACATTTTAAGATTTGTCTATGTCACGATGTTTTTCTGTTTTGCCAGCTGTGCTTATATTCTAAGACATACGGTAGGCTGGCTCTTCTCTGTAAGCCTACTGAGCATGTCCGTTCCTTCTTCTTTTTTTTCTGTTTTGCCTGCCACGAGGAGGTAGGCTAGGAACTTTACCAGAATGTAGTTATTAGCCAGTAAGTTTGTTTGTTATTTATTTTACAATAAAAATATGTTTTTTAGAATATACCTTGGGTTTATTGCTCTTAATCATAAGGTATACTCCAAGGAAAAACCACGATTCACCCTTCATCAAACACAGGGCTGAATTTACAACCCTCACATGGTAGCAGAGGATGGTTATAGGAGATTATGGTTTTTTTCCTTGCTTGTTACTTTAATGATAAGCGTTTAGGTTAATTAGATAGATGATTACTTTAGCGACTGAGGACCGCTGATGTAAATCACTCCTAAGAATGCCTAAGAAGAAAAAAACAAGAAAGCATTCTGCAACAACTTTAAATGTCTCTGATGAACAAGTTAAAAGTATTTTACAAAAGCTCCAAGGAGGAGAAGACTGCAAAGAGGCTGCTATTGAAGGGAATGTGCTTCGACTGAGGTCAGTAATGCCCCCTTATAAGTATGCACGCTCTCAAACAGTCTTTCAAGAAACTTCAGAGTTTGAAACACATGTTACAAGGCCAAAGTTTTCACAGGAGCCTTTTCACTCCTAAACAGAGAGAGAAACTAATCATTCTCCTCACAGCTCTGAGCAAGCTATAAAAGGGTATCGTGATCAAATAAAAATTTTTGAACATGAACTGTTCCAGGCCAAAATGCTCTTAATCATAAGGTATACTCCACCCCTCATCAAACACAGGGCTGAATTTCCAACCCTCACAGTCTAGCTATTTTTCCATGCAGTAGACTCAGTAATTCATGTCCAATGGAGAACATGTGACTGAAAAGATACCTATTCCAGTAGGTATCTGATTTCTCTTAGAAGCCATCTTGTTGGCAACCAGGCCAACATTTCTGTTAATAATTTATATAGTTGTTAAGTGAATTTTGCCCCATTTTACAATATTTCTTTCCGCAGTTGTTAGGTGAACACTGCAGATGTTAAATTAACAACATGGCTGATAACAGAATCTGATTTCCCCATTAACTTAGTTTATCAGAAATTCACAAAATGTGATCACATGACCCTGGGACACTGCAACCAACATAAATATGAATCATTTGCCAAGCATCCAAATTTTGATCACATGATCATGGTGATGCTGCAAAGGTCGGAACTATGAAAAACGATCATAAGTCACTTTTTTCAGTGCTGTTGTAACTTATAACAGTCACTAAATGAACCATTGTAAGTCAAGAACTGCATGTATTGGTGCTAGCATAAGTGATATTTGCTTATTGATAAATCCCTCAGAAGCTTCATATCAAAGTAAGATGAAAGTTGCTCCTTCTGCCAACCTAGCAGTTGAAAAGCATGTAAAAAAGCAAGTAGAAAAATAGGAACCACCTTTGGTGGAAAGGTAACAGTGTTCCATGTGCCTTTGGTATTTAGTCATGCTGGCCACATGACCACAGAATTGTCATCAGACCGTGCTGGTTCTTTGGCTTAGAAACAGAGATGAATACCACCCCCTAGAGTAGGGAATGACTAGCACATATGTGTTAGGGGAGCCTTTATCTTTATCTTTAAGATTGACTGGGTTTATATAGTGATATATTTATTAGTACTTTAAGAAAATAAAAGATTTATGAAAGAAGATTTATAAAAAAAATCAACAAGAGACATATTAAAAGCTAATCTTGTTGATGGTAAGGTTAGGGAACTTTTTGAATTAAAAGCTGGCTTTGGTGATCAATTTTAACAGCAGCTGTTCAGAAACACCAAAATGTCACTTCCATTAACATTTATATGAAAAAAAAAATTAACCTCATTACCAAATTTAAACTATTCCACCCAGGAAAAACAATCACTTGAAAACAAAGAATAATGCTCTCCCTAATCAGCATGAAAACGTTAATTTTAATTGAATAATATCATATTTCATGTCAAGGATACATGTCATCCTGTGTGATTTTGTTCGTTTTTAATGTTTTCTAAACTACTAGGTTACTTAGTCTCCTGAATATATTTCAGGTTGAAGTTAGTAGCAGGATGATAGTTTGTCCTCGGTACCAAAAATGAATAGAGTAGGATTGTAATTGTAAATGCAATACCTGAAATAAATACAGAAGCTTGAAATTGTTGAAAAGGGCAGAAAGGCTGTTAAATGATTTTCAAAAAGCCGGTGAAAATCATTTATTTTATTTGCAGACATTTGTCATTGTCCATAATTTTCATATTATGCCTACATTTGGTTTCTGACTGTAATAAACCATTCTGGCTGTCGTCAAAACTTGACTTGGCATCAGATCACTTGAAGAATGACTTCTTCCTATAAATAATAACCCCATGTGGTCTATTTTGTTTCTCCCTCCATGTCCTTCAACAATAGTGATCTCGCAAAGGATAAAGATGTGGTATCTATGTCCCAAATGATTCTTTCTGTGTTTGTGGATGTTGTATGCCACTTAGTGTAAGCTGCTTTTTCAGCAGGAACAATAGAGTATACAATACTATAGGCAGTTAAAAGATAGATGGAGAGGAAGATATTAAGAGTTCTAATCCTTTGAGCCAATGAGGAGACATTGAATCTCATCATAAGATTGATTGCTTGTAAGAAGGTCTCTTCCTTTCTCGCTTGTAACATGTTAATTGCAGCTCCTTCTTTGCATCCATTTTCCTCTTAATCCAACAGTTTGCTCTTCTGCAATTCACAAATTACTTTGAGATTAGAAAAGTTTTTTTAAAATAAATAAATGCACTCCAATACATATTTCTTTTTTGCTAGAAAATAGTTTTCACATAATGCATTCTTTTGCTTTGAGAGAGAGAGACAGAGAGATGGAAACAGAGAGGGAGAGACAGAGAGGGACACACACACACACAAAGAGAGACAGACAGACAGACAGAAAGGCAGAAAGGCAGGCAGACAGATAGAGACTAAATTAATTAATCCCAAGAAAAGTACATTTTATGATTTGAAAACCTTATATTTAATCTAATACATAGTTTATTCCTTCAACTAACATGCCAATAAGGAGCTGTTAAAGCAGGAAAGTAGGAAATAATTTCTGCCTAATGCAGACTAACCACTACAAAGTAAAGTAGTTACTTTGTAGTGAAGTTATACAGATTTAAAATATGTCATTTGTATTAATTCTATCCGCACAATACATTTCTTGGAAAGGCAGAAATATACAAAATGCTAAAACAATAGAGCAGCTGAAAGTTCTCAGAGGGAAGTATTCAAAATCTTTCTCCATGGAAGAATTTGGGTATTATCTTGGTTTTCTTTTAGAAATGATTAATTACTGTAGGAATATCTGCTTCCAAAATTGGTAACATTTAAAATATCATGTGTAGCAGAGAAAAAAGCTGCATCTATTATCATGCAGTGCACGCCATTAAAAAAGAACTTATATTAGTTATTTGTTTTTTTGTGCATTCCTTCTCTATGATAATAATCACTTTTTCATTTCTGCTGGCATTGCTACTTCTGAAATCTATCCACAGGCATACTTGGAGAATAGGATGATTGAGAAGAATCTGAATCCATGCAGTTAGATGGAATCTAAATTGAAAATATCCATTTTACAGATGGCTGAACTTACTAGTAACTAGCTGATTTTGACCAATCTCAAACAGGGGTGGGTTGCTATGGGTTTGCTGGGGTTCGGGAGAACCCGTAGCTAATGTTATGGCCGGTTTGGAGAAATCCCACCCCTGCCTGGCCCTGCCACACCACCACCTGCTCCCACCCCACCACGCCTCTCCAGGAGTCTCCATGTGGCCTGTTTTGGATGCGAGGTCAGTGCAGGGCCCATATGGAGGCTTGGAGAGGGGGAAAAATGGACCTCCTGGGAGGCCTCTGGAGCCTGTGGGAGGAAAGCAAAAATCCCCCCCTGCTGCCATTGTACAGGAAGCTGACTAGGCCATGCCCACCATACCCACCCAGCAACCAAGCAGAGAACCTGTGCTGAAAGTTTTGAAGCCCACCTCTGATCTCAACCAAATAGGGTTCAAACTGGTTAAACTTGGATAATAGATTGTTAGGAACTCTTAGAATGGTGGTAAGTTTAAGAAAAAGTCTTACAGAAGGTAAACATTTTCATATTGTTATGAAGAAAACCTCATGTACTATATATGTTCATATCCACAAAGTCACCAGAAACAAAGCACAGCTCAAAGGAGACTTTGCCTTTTAATTGCAAACAATGACCACTTTTAAACCCAAATGCCACAAATGTAGCAATGAATAATGGTGACTGCCGTCATTAGCCCAAGTTTCAATGCAGAAAGCTTTGACTAACATTTTTCAATTCATAAGACAGAAATCAATTCCTTCCTCAGGGTGTGTTTGTTTATTGTGTTTGCTTATGTACTACCACCTGCTCTCTATATACTCAAGGCAGTTTACAACAACATAAAACAAAAACTTTAAAATAATCCAAACCATATATAAAGTAACTTCCCTTTAAAACCAACAGTATCTGAATAGCCATAAAAGTAACCAATGAACAATGAGCTGTCTGTACTGATTAAATGCATGCCTAGGTAAAATTATTTTTATGGCCTTCTGAAAACATAATTTGGGCTTGTTTCATTTCAAGGGTAGAATATTTAAAAACATCAAGGCATACATGCAAAAATACAGCTTCCCAGCTCCTAATTATTTCATTTCATATAGGATCTGAATTCTCATAATCCCTTTTAAATAACAGAACAACATATTTAGAAGAGATCTTCTAAAAGGTCTTCTAGTCCAGAACCCCCTGCTCAAGCAATGAACCCTATAACATTCTGACCAAATGGCTGTCCAATCTCTTCTTGAGAACCTCCAGTGATGGAGCACCCACAACTTATGGAGGCAAGCTGTTCCATTGGTTGATTGTTCTCACTGTAAGGAAATTTCTCCCTAGTTCTAGGTTGCTTCTCTCCTTGATTACCACCCATCACTTCTTGTCCTGCCTTCAGGTAGTTTGGGGAATAGGTTGTGGCAGCCCCTTAGATATTGGAACACTGATATCATGTCACCCCTAGTCCTTCTTTTCATTAAACTAAAAGGTAAAGGTTCCCCTTGCACATATGTGCTAGTCGTTCCTGACTCTAGCAGGCAATGCTAATCTCCGTTTCAAAGCCAAACAGCCAGCGCTGTCCAAAGATGTCTCCATGGTCATGTGGCCAGCATGACTAAATGCCAAAGGTGCACGGAACACTGTTAGCTTCCCACCACGTCCCTTTAGTTCATTTTTAGTTCATTAAACTAGACATAACCAATTCCTGTAATTATTCTTCATATTTTTATCCCCCAGTCCCCTAATCACCTTTGTTCCTCTTCTCTGCATTCTTTCTAGTACTCTTTCTCTGTACTCTTTCTTTTCTTTCTGAACTGAGTTGGTAGAATTGGTTTGGAAGATGCGGTCCTAAAGGTATCTAGGAGATGGATCATAAAGGGATATATAGGTTTAAAAAAAATCAGTATTTTGGATGGGATTCAGAAACCTATTGATAAGCAATACAGAGACTGCAGATTTGGTATTCTGCTGTTAAAATGGTTTGTGCCCACCAGCAGTTGTTTGTTTATTTCAAGTTACTTTTCAAGCAGGGATTTTTTTTTCAAGAATTGTTGGATTTCCCCCAACAATTTTGGATGAAAAGAAAACTATACAACAGATATCCATGAAATATTCAGCCCCCTTTTTAATTGAGAGGAGGGCATTAATCAAGTCATTGGCAATTCTTAATGAACCCATCAATAGATTTTCTCCATGGCAATCTGTCTCTGTGTCATTTGTCTTTGGGTACAAAAATATTTGTCCATATATTTCAATCAATATTTCTCTGTCTCTTGTTCCTTATCATGGGCATGCTCTACATTCATGTTCCTAGCTTTTCTTCATTGGAAAGATTCCTATACCTTCATTCCTTTAGGATATATATCTTCTAAAAATCTTTTCAATGGCCTTTTGATATTTATCTAATAAATTTATCCTAATGAAGATCCACATGCTTGGAGTAATTTACTGACACTATAAACCGCTTAGAGAGGGCTGTGAAGCAGTATATAAGTCTAAGTGCTATTTCTCTCCAACATTAGCTTCCTCCAAAGTCTACCCTCAGAACTCATCAGTCAATCAATAGGAGCCATAGAATCTTCTGCATGATCTAACTCTTGATGCCTTCAAAGCAGTTTAGTTAGTCACTGTCAAGCTTCTTCCTAGTCAAGTCCAGGGAAACCTTTACATCAGTGGAAATTAAGATTTATTCATTTAATTGCTGTAAGTGTGTGGAAGGAAAAATGAAAGTAGAACTGAGGTTCATAACTGCTGTCCCTTCCTTAACTTCATTGTCTTCTTAATAGCAAGATATAGGTCCTGTAGATGATCCAGAGTAATCTTAGGTAAATTTAGTTGCAGAGCAGTGGAAATTAATCCTGTTTCTGAACTCAAAGTAATGAGCGTACAGTCATAGTTCATACATTGCTCAATAAGAGCATAGATTATCTTTCTTTTAAACAAAATCAAAAATCAAAAATATTGTTCAAAGCCTACTGATTGGTTGTAGAGGCATACTCTGAATGACAATTTTTTTTAAAGCAGCTTATGTTCACCAGATTTATTATTTATTGTTACAGTACATTACTTCCTATGAGTACAATTAAAAGAACATATGGATATCTGTTGTGGCCCAGCAGGTGCTGTTGGAGCTGCCACCAGACTCCAACAGCGAGGGGCCCTCTGAGTCGGCTCTGGAGGAGGTGGAGGACCCTGGACAGGATTCCAACTCCGAGCAGAGCGCAGAGAGGCTGGTTGGCCACCAGGAGGCACCTGAGCCTTGGACCAGTGGGGAGGAGACAAGGGAGAGTGAGCCGGAGGCCAGTAGTGAGTTGTTCCTGGATGCATGCCATCGAAGAGCTACTAGGCGTCAGGAATAACTACACAATTACAGGAGGTGATTGTACTCAGCTGGTGGTCATTAGGCTCCTCTCCAGACTATAAAAAGCTACTTGTGCACACAGCCCTCTTTGCAGAAGTCAACGCAGGACAGTACTGTGAGCTTGGCAGGCTGGATTGCTGCCAAGCCTTATCTGTGTTTATTGCTGCCTGAGTTTGTCTGAGTTGCTGCCAAGGTCCTTATCTGTTTGTTCTGCTTGGCTTTCAGCCACAGAGGTTTTGGTGTTTTGCTAATTAAAGTACATTCCAGTTAAGCTTGTCTCAGCATTCGTTACTGGATGGAGGAAGGGGTCAGAACAGATATCAATCAATCAATCAATCAATCAATCAATCAGTATAGAGCTGGAAGGGACCTTGAAGTTTTTCTAGTCCAACCCCCTGCTCAAGTAGGAGATCCCATACCATTTCAGACAGGTGGCTGTCCAGTCTTTTCTTAAAAACCTCCAGTGATGAAACATCTATAACTTCTGAAGACAAGCTCTTCCACTGTTGTTCTCACTCTTAGACAGTTTCTCATTCATTCCACATTGCTTCTCTCCTTGATTAGTTTCCACCCATCGTTCTTGTTTTGCCTGCGGGTGCTTTGGAAAACAAGTTGACCACCCCCTTTTCTTTGTGGCAGCCTCTCAAATACTGAAATATTGCTATCATGTCATGCCTATCATGTCATGCCTAGTCCTTTTTCCCCCTAACCATACTCAATTCCTGCAATTGTTCTTCATATATTTTTGTCTCCAGGTCTTAAATTATCTTAGTTGTTCTTTGCATTTTTCCCAAAGTCTTAACATCCTTTTTGTAATGTGGTGACCAAAACTGGATGCAGTATTCCAGGAGTAGTCTTACTAGGGATTTATAAAGCAGATTTATAAAGCACATTATTTTGATTCTATGCCTCTGTTTATACAATCAAAGATTGTATTAACTTTTTTGGCTGCTGCCACACACTGCTGGTTCACGTTTAAGGGGTTATCCACTAGGACTTCAAGGTCTTTCTCACAGTTACTATTTTTGAGTCAGGCGTTACCTAATCTGTGTTTATACCTTTGATTTTTCCTGCCTAGGTGTAAAAGCTTGCTTTTCGCCAATTAAATTTCAGTGGAACATGTGTTGTTCCAACAATACATAATAATAATACAATAATAATACAATAATAATACAATAAGGATATTATTGAGCTGTGTGGAAATTATGGTTATATATCACTCTATCTAAATGCTTCAAATAAAGTATACATTTGTTCAAGGAATATTGGCATTACAGGACATTTTGTGGCAGAAAGAAAAAGTAGAAATGATTAACACTTTCAGTTCAGAAGCTGTTATGTATTATCAGTCTGAACCCATAGCTTCTGTTTCATGACTGATTGGTACATCCAGTGCCAGAATTAAATTGGAAAAATGAGTAAAATAATTGTGACATTTTTGCCTTGTATTTAAATCTGTTGAACATATACAATTTGATAACAAAAGTAATTTTGTTTAGGTAGGGAAAAGCCTGAATACAGTAGGAAGATACAGCAACTCAATTGAATGCAGCTGCTAAATTGCTAATGGCACAAAAAGATGGGATCATATCAAAACTGTTCAGAAACCATTTCAGTGGCTTCTGGACATTTCTAGGCTGAGTTCAAGCTCACCTTACTTATCTATTCAAATTTCTCCAGGGATGTTTTAGTTCAACTTTTCTAGTGCGAGGCACAGCAACATTTGCCTCTCATTTAACTTGATTTAAAAAGATTTGTCTTAGAAATTCTTTCTAAAGATAATTTTAGGGAGATCCTCTAGCTGTGATGGCGAACCTATGGCACGCATGCCACAGGTGGAACGCAGAGCCATATCAGCGGCCATGCAAACCATTGCCCTAGCTCAGCTCCAGCACTCATGCGTGTGCTGGCCAGCTGATTTTTGGCTGGCTCACCCACACTGCCCTTCCCTTCCCAGAAATCTCCACGAGATGCCAGTTAAATACAGGCATCACACAGAGGCTCTGGGAGGGCGTTTTCAGCCTTTGGAGGGCCTCCAGGGAGCAGGGAGCTGTTTTTGCCCAGGGCAGCGGGGGGGGGGGTCATGCATGAATGTGCAGGGAGCATGGCACAGGGGGCATTAAATTATGGGTGTGGGCACACATGCACATGTGATAATGTGCGCATGTACTTTGGGCACCCAAGGTGAAAAAGGTTCACCATCTCTGTTCTATAGCAAGGGTGTCCAAACTTAGCAATTTTAAGACCTGTGGACCTCAACTCCCAGAATTCTTCAGTCAGCATGGATGGCAGTGGAATTCTGGAAGTGGAAGTCCACAAGTCTTGAGGTTGCCAAGGTTGGACACCTTTGTCCTAAAGAATGACCTTTGCACTTATTTAGTTACTAAATTATGAAGAGGTGCACAGAGCTATTATGGAGAATGAGATGGGATCACGGGGCAGGGGTAGAGAATGATGAAATATGTATTGTAAAGTCACAATGCAAATCCCACTCATTTGTACATGAAATGCAATATTGCATCAACTTACATAAGGAGTGCAAATTGCATTGCAATAATATGGCACATAAAGGATGTGGTGGCTCAGTGGACAAGACGTTGAGGTTATTGAACAGAAGGTTGGCAGTTCAGCGGTTCAAATCCCTAGCAGCATGTAATCGAGTGAGCTCCCATTATTTGTCCTAGCTTCTGCTAACCTAGCAATTCGAAAACACATAAAAAATGCAAGTAGAAAAATAGGGACCACTTTGGTGGGAAGGTAATAGTACTCCATGCGCCTTCGGTGTTTAGTCATGCTGGCCAAATGACCACAGAGATGTCTTTGGACAGCTCTGGCTCTTCATCTTAAATATGAAGGTGAGCACCGCCCCTACAGCTGGAAACGACTAGCACCCATGTGCGGAGGAACCTTTACCTTTACCTAATGCTGCACAAGTTAAATCATTCTCATGAAAACTCAGATACCTTTGTCATTGTGTAAGCGTCCTTTCTCTTTGTACAATCACTCTCTATTCTAGTTTCTCAACCTCTAGTTTCTATTACTTGAGAAAATATTGGAGAGTTTATCATTTTCTGAGCATATAAATTAAGCAAAGAATTTTGAATGGTTGGTTGTATCAATGACTCCTATTTACTCATTCTATCCACATGCTCCCCCTGTCCCAAACACTATTTCCTTAGATCCATTCATTTTAGCATTTCTGTCTTGAAGTGTTTGGTTTTATATTGCTGTTTTTCCATATCAACCGAATATCGAACAATGCAGTAATCAGTGTAATAATGGGAAATCAAAATGAAACTTAAACAAATTCATCCTGTCTTGGATTTATGACATATCAAGGTGTATATAGAGAGATTTAGTCTATCTATAAATACGAAAGAAAAACTTTCCAGATGACCCAGATTCAGACAAGATTATTGGTATAGCACACATTTTAATGAGTAGGAAGTCCTTGCAATAGTCTGTCCAATATTGCACATCTTCAGATATGTGAATCTCTAAGATTCTTAAATCCCATTCTCACCCTTTGTTAAAATGCTCTCTTGAAGTGCTAGAACAATGGAACTTTAGTTTCAAAAATGCCTATGGAAAGCAAATTCAAAGGTCATGAATGCTTGGCTAAAAGTGAATATTAATTAAGGATACCGATAGGAACAAGGACACCAACCAAGTTGGCCAAAAAAATGAATTTGCATGTCTCTAAGCTACACATGATAGAAAGTGAAGAATGGAACACTTTTACTTATTGGCAATACTATAATTATGGGCAGGAGTTGTATACTACTGATACATTGCACTTAGGAAACATAAACTAGGTAGGGATTAAAAAAAATCTTCAGTCATTTAAAACATGGCAAATACAGAAGGTACTTTCATCAATCATGCTATGAATTATATCAACTTTATCTAATCCGCACATTCCATTTTTGTAAGGACAAGACCTTATTGAATTTTTGGTATTATATTCCCAGTACATCTAAAGAGTACCAGGTTTAAAAAAAAGATTACTTTTTCTCTGTATCAGAATTCTAGAGCAGATATAGATACAAACATTTGTAAGAATTCTTAAGCCAGTTCCTGTAAAGTCTAACAATGGAGCAGTGATTATCAACTGTAGCAAGTATAGTAGAATATCAGATTCACTTAGTAAGACTGAATCTAAGCATAAAGCCATTAAGTTTGTGGAAGAATAGAGTTGAAATATATTGTGGATGACTTATTTTTTGCTTATTAATACAATATACATAATCTCTGCTCATAAGAAGAATAAGTCATACAAAGCTTTATTTTATTTTATTATTTTATTTCATTTATCAGATTTAGTTACTGCCCATCTCTGAGATTTGTTCACCAAAGTCATTCTCATCACTCATTAGGGGGTGGGCAATTAAATATAGTGAGAAATTCCTCTATTCCTTTGTAGATAACAAATTGTCAAATATGTCATCAGTCTTGAGTCCCTTCATACCCACAAGGGATCTAAGTCCAGCACACCTTGAATTCTGTTGATTCTTATTTATTGCCAATTTGCTTTGACCATTAGTAGTTCAGATTCTTGTAGTGAGCTTTAGCACACAATAAACCCAGTTCACTTGAACTGCTCGGGCTCCTGATTTCCTGTGCTTGAAAAGGTTCTTTCCAGATCGGTTGACACTTATTTTTGAGAACTAAATGTATTAGAAGTTTTTGTTGTTGTTATTTTTCAAATATATAAGCATACACAAACACACACATGCACACACACACACACACAGAGCCATTCCTATGCCTCAACCATTTCTCAGTTTTTCATTGGCTTGATTATAGCACAAGGATGCATTTGAAACACATCACAGGGCTGATAATAGTTCTCAAGAATTTAGACTGAACTTTTTCTTTTTGTAATGATTGTAATCTTTAGGGAACTAGCAGAGAACAGCTGAGCCACACAATTTTGTATTAAAACATAATTATTAAGAGGATACATTGCCAATTAATTGTTTGATGAAATTTGTAGATTTCAGCAGGACCTCTGTGAGGTCTCAGCTATTTAGAATGGGCCAATGGCATGAGAGGCAAGACCCGGTTTCTCTTTTCTTTAGCTTCTTATCCAGCTGCCACCTATATTGTTTTGGTTACTTGGCCAAAATGATGATCATTGTCTCTTGATAATTAATTGCTGTCTTCTGTTGTATAAGAGTCCTGTCCATTCTTTTGCCTTAACAGAACCAAATGATTTAAAATAATAGTTTTTCAGTCAACTTGAGGTCTGTATAATATCTTATCTTATAATATCTTCATTAAGATCTTATTCCATTTAATTCAGATTATGAATATAAATGGCTGTGTGTGTATGTTCCAGTATAACTCCGGAACGCCTCAAACAATTTCAACCAAACTTGGTACACATATGACTTCCTCTCTGGAAACAAATGCTGGGGAGGTAAGACACCGCTAAAACCTCTTGGGGTGTGTGTTCTGTTAAGATACAGCCTGATGTGCCTTAAAATGGATTCTACTGTACTGCCGTAAAATGGCTTCTACTACGCAGTAGAGTTGCATGGTAACAGCTTCACAATACTCCACAAGGAGGATCCCTCTGATAAGGGGGAAAATCCAACATTAGAAATTATGTTTGGTCTGGACATTTTCCCTCTATAAATAAATACCCAGGCAATGCCGGGTTATCGGCTAGTTCTCCATAAAGGGCCCTGCTTAAAATATGCTGATTGTACTGAGAAACTGGATAGTTAATTAGCATTTTAACGTTAAATATAGGGCAATTATATTTTCTCAATCTGTTTCTAAAAAAATGAATGGATGCTGTCAGTTTGATCATCCCAGAAGCAAATTTATGAGGTGTTTAGACATGCTAAACAACTATATTCAGTAGCAAATAAATAAAAAAATACATTTCCAATCAATCTGTTTGAATATGCTAATTCAGATACATTACATTGCCTTAAGGTTCATATTCATTGACACCAGATTATTTTCTGTACATATCTCTCTCCCCCAAAAAATAGCTTGTGGGTATCTATCTGGTTATAAAGTATCTTTAATTAGTATTGAATTATAGTACAAGATTTACAAAATGTATCCTCTATATGGGTAATTGATTTACTTGCAGCTAGAATTAAGTATAGAAAATGATTATTATCTGAATGGTATACAACTGTAAACCATGCAAATAAGGTCAACAAATTCTGGATGCAGGTATAATCTATAATATTAGAACCTGTATTTGTTCATATCTGTAATTGTATTTTTCTTCACTATCTTGATCAAAATACATGAATTCAACTTAAGGGCCATCTGAACTATGGAAAGCAATTGTTATAATCCGTATTTTTTTGCACAAATATTGCAAATGAAAAAAAGCAGAATCTCAACTATTCATACATGGATCCAACTAGCTTACTAGAGTGATCTAGTGGTTAAGGCACAGGATTAGAAGGATTAGGGCACAGTGAATTCTAGTCTTGCGTTAGCTATAAAAGTTGGCAGGATGACTTTGGTTCCCCTCTCTCTCCCTTCCTCCCTCTCAGCCCAACCCATCTCACAGGATTGCTATTGTGGGGAACATAGTTAGGAGGAAAGAGTTTTATGTATGCTTGCCACCTGGGGTTACTTATAAAATAAAATAATTCTTTATATATAACTATATTTTCCATATTAATTAAATTTGGATGTATGTATACTTCCATCGTAGATAGCCAAATGGGTATTCTGGTGAAGTGGTCGTGTTTAATTTTGTTCCATATAAATAACAGGGACTGTCTGATGTAATGTGTACTGAAATATTTATGTGCAGGTCCTTTTTCATACCAAAGGAAGGCATGCCATCCCACTTGGAGGTCATGGCCTTCCAATTTGAGTAATCTTTTATTTCTCAACATTATCCATTCTCTTAGCCATGTAAGAGTGGCTGCAGTATAATAAAGTTCCCAAACTGGTACACCAGTGACGTGCAGTCAGGGGAGGCAGGGCCTCACCACTGTCATCATGAAAAGAAAAAAAAATAAAAGGAAAAAGGCTGAGGTAGTTGCTGCCAGAGTCACAGTGGATGATTCTTCTTAGTGTTTAACTGTTTAAAAAAGCCTCTAAAAATTGCCCTCTGCAGGAGGAGGCGAAAGAACCACGTGCCTCCTTTAGTCTATCTTTATGATTACTTGAGCAGAGTTAAGCAAGGGTTTAAAGGCAAAAAATTCCTTATGTAGAGGAGGCACATGGTTCTCTCACCACCTCCTGTAGAGGGCACTTTTTAAGAGGCTTTTTTTAAACAGTTAAGCAGAGTCATCCATTGAAAACTCTGGCAGCAGCTAATCCAGCCTTACTTCAGAAGCTCTTGCCTTTTTCTTTTTACCTTTTTTACCTTTTCATCATGGCAGACAAGAGCAGAGTTGAAATCCTCTGTGACACAGCTGAAAAAGATATGTGGGTCAGAGGGAGGGGAAGGAATTCAAAATTAATGTAATGTCTTTATCAGTCCCGGCTTTTGCTGGCTGCGAGCCCAAAATAAACATAGATAAAGTCTCTGGCAAAACGTTAAACAGCAAATGCAAAAACAAACTCTTACAGCAAATCACTTCTCCAAGTTGGTTTCTTTGAATCATGAACACGAACTAGAACAGGAACGGAACAGAACGAACGAATGAACGAATGAACGAACGAACGTTGACTTCTGCAACTAGGGCATTGCACCATCAGTCTTTTATCCGCAGGAGAAGACCCTAACGAGCAACAGCTGCTCATTATCCTGCATCTCAAAACAACTCACAGGTTTCTGCTGAGTCACAACACTATCCCTCACCGCAGGGCCCTTCCCCCGGGTCTGATGGTCCAGATGCGGTCAGAATGGGTTGTCCATAAGATAGGCCCGCAATCATTTCCTGTGTTTCTTCCTTTATTCCTTATGTTGAGCAACCCCCTTGATCCAATGCTCCCCCGGTATCTGGTGGCCACCACGTCTCTTTCCGGCCTGTGCGGCATTGACACCCCATCCAGGGTCCTCCATCCTCTCCATGGCCGACCCACCAGCCCCCGTACTGTCGGATTCTGGCGGCAGCTCTAGCAGCTCCGGCCTGGTTACAACACCCTGTCCAGGGTCCTCCACCTCCTCCAAGGCCAACTCATAAGACCCCTCACCATCGGAGTCTGGCAGCAGCTCCACTGACTCCTGCCGGGCCACCATACTATCCCCCACCGCAGGGCTCGTCCCCCGAGTCTGACGCTCCTGCATTCTGAAACAACTCACAGATTTCTGCTGAGTCACAACAGTCTGCCATTAGAGGCGGAGCGGCCAAAAGTCTCTTTCTTGAAAGCGCTGTCAAGAAAGAGGCTTTTGGCTGCTCCCAGTGGTATGTCCATACACACACACACACACACACACCAAAGAATCCCAGACAAACAAGGAGCTTCCCCACCGTGGGCTTTGTTCTTAACCGACAGCAGGCAAAGGGAATAGAGAGAGGCGGCGGCGAGGCTGCCTTTTGTGGGGAGAGCAGGAGCTTCGCCAACCGCGGAAAGGTGCTCCGGGGCTGGGATCCAAGGTGCGCTTAACTAGGCGAGGAACTTGTGCGGGCCCACCGGGGTGTGGGAACTGAGGAAAAGAATGGAGGGGAGGGGGGCCTGCAGAGAAGAAGAAGCATGCTGAGCCGTCATCAGGACTGCTGAAGCTTGCGAGAGAGATCTTGAAGCGGAGGATCCCAGGGCTGTGGATGCAGGACTTTGATCTGGTGATTCTAGGATCAGCGGCCACGAGGGATTGGATGACCGGCGCTTTTTTCCTCAGCCCCGAACTGGGTTTGATTCCCAGCATGCCTCTTGATTGGCTGAAGAGAATGTGATCCAAAAAGGAAAGGAAAGTGTCTGAATTAGGACAGGCAAAAATGAGTATTCTTTCATGACAGCGGCCAAAAGCTGCTTTCTTTTTTTTTTTTTTTGCCTCACCAGCCATAAACCTCAGCACACCTCACTGTGGTACGCCAAATCCTCCTTTCTCCTTAGTGTCTTGCATAGCCTTGAGTTTTATTCTTGGTTTTCTTCCCTGCCAAATTAAATTTCGAAACCAGTTGATTCAAATCCTTTAAAAAACCTTGCTCTAATTTGATGGGGATATTCTGAAATAGGAAAAGGAATTTTGGTAATACGTTCATTTTTATGACTGCTATCCTACCCATAAGGGACAATTGTAGGTTTTCCCACCTTTCTAAGTCATTCTTAGTTTTATTGATCACATTAGTATAGTTATCTTCTTTGATGGTCACACACCTCGCAGATTAATGTTCCAAGATATTTGACTTTTTTGACAATTTGGATACCCAATTTCTTCGTTAACTCCTCTTTCACTTTTGAGGTCATATTTTTAACCAACATTTTAGTCTTAGTCATGGAGCTCTCTTTTCAAGCAGCCATTCATGCTGGCAGCTAGCTCCGCCTCTTTTTTTGTTGTTGTTATTTTCCTTGAAGCAACAGTAGTGGTTTCTCTCTCTCATCCCTTCCTTTCTGGTATTTCTTTAAAATTATATTTACAATTGCAATCAAAGGAATGTGGGGAGGGGCATAAAAAGAATAAAATAAAGATAGAAAAAAATTCAAATTAATAAAAAATAGGTATATAAATCTGCAAATCAGAGTAAGCTGAAAATAAAAATAGACCCTTTTGCTTAATGTAAAAGGAAAAACCTTGATAAATTTAACAAATTTGTAAAGAGATTCAATATTGTAAGATCCTTAGTGGTCTTTGAACTTGGTTGTTTTCTTGAAGACGTTTCATAATCAAACTAGGTAACATCACCAGTGCTCATAGGCAGTGGTGTTTGGTCTTCTGTTATAGCCCAGTGGCTTACCCTATCAGTGTTGGTGGGAGTGATCTTGATGGTTCTTTAACTGAGTTATTTTTTTACTGTTAGTTTGTTTGATAGTTCCTTGATCGGGGTATTTACCTAATATTATGTTTTGAAAAACTTAAAATTTGGATATGTCATGAATCCCTTTATAAGATTATATTCCAAAAATCATATCCACATGGAATAAAATTCTATTTCTGCTTTTCAAACATGAAGTTAGTTTTGAGATCAACACATACTCTCTTAATTTAATTTGCCATTCTTTTAGGGAAGAATTGCTCATAATTTCCAATGACAAGCACAGAGAATGCTAGCAGCTATTACCATACACAAAGCCAATTTATTGTAACGTGGGAATATGAGATTGGGTTTTATCCATCTCTGACTATTTCCTTTTCATGTTTTCATGTCTTGCTTGTTTGCATCTCCCTTCTCTATTATGGTATTTCCTGCAAAAGTAAGGAAATATATGCTCCTCTCCAACTCACAGGGGTTTTTTTTTGTAAGGGAAAAGTGTCTTTTTTCAGATAAATACAATGCTATGTGAGCTTTGATAAGTAGTGTTATATATCAGATTCCTGGCATTTTTCTCTCTTCCCTAGTTAAGGTAAGGCACAGAAAGCAGTGGTTTATTAAATGTGAAAAGCATGTCAATATCTATGATTTATAGCATGTACAACAGATTGCAATTATCCATCTTTTCCTTATTTTTATTCACAAGTTTCTTCACTGTGATTTTCTTTTGTCTCAAAAAGGCATATTTTGACTTCAGGGTTTGTGTTAATTGATCTCAAGATCAGAGGTAAAGTTGGAATTTCAACAGCCAATGTTTCCAAAGCTTTTGCTAATGTGTATGTGTGTGTGTATTTGGGGGGTGGGTGAACTGTATGTTCTTTGTTTATTTGACCAAATTTAGGGAGTCCTGATTCATGCTTTTGAACAAAGAACTAATTGAAACATGGAGAACAATACATCCCTTTCAATTAAAACATTCCTGCATTCTGCTTTTCTAAAGGAAGCTTATATCCATAATGGACATAAAATCCACTAATTAAACATCTTCGCTCTAGTGTAAAGAAACAAAGTAAGGAAAGCAGACATTGTCACTACGCATATACTGCACACTTTTATAATTTAATTAAAGCTATAGCCTTAAACCAGCTTCCCCCAAAGTAAATCCTGAAATCCTAACTGTGTGTGTCTATAAATCAAGAATATGGCGTTTATTCCAGATACAGTTATTGTGCAATAAAATGCAAAAGAAATGCAAATTTCCCATCCAGCATCAAACTAAAGCTTCTTTACAAAGTGCTACATAGACATTTCAGTGGCTACGAGGCTAATCTAGCACCACAACCCCCTTTGCTGAGAAGGGGAAATGACAACTGCACTTATGATCTGAAGGTCAGGGATGGAGCCAACAGGGATGGCAATATTGAAAGCAGGGCCAGAATGCAAAGCTTCAATACCCTTCAAGGACTACATTCTTGGATTTTACATTATGCAGCATAAAAGTTATGGCTCTGTCACTTTTTAATGATTTGCTACTGGCAAGCTTAATATAGAATGTTCAATTCCAACAGGCTTTCTCTAGACTGGCCCTCTTTGGAGCCATAACACAGAAAGGAAGCTTATATTAGAAGTTTGTTCTATGGAAGATGAGATCACCAATCTGCAGCTATCACATATATAACTTGTATTAAAGCTTTTAGTTAGAATGAGCCTGAACGTCTTCAGCTATGGTGAGCTTCAGTGTACTCACAATAAAGTATTTTGCTACTTTTGGATCTTTCTATTCAATCAGTGCACTTATTGTTAAACTCCCTAATATTTCATTTTACCTTGTCTACAATTGACTTATTATGATTATTCCTAGCTTTTTTAACTTCCATTCTTTAACAGATCTGCTCATCTCTCTAAATGGCAGCTAATGATAGACAACCTGGATATTATACTGGAGCTTGCTTACTTGTTCTCTCTCTCTCTCCATCTCTCTCTCTCTCCCTCCCTCCCCCATCCCTCCCTCCCTCTCCCTCCCTCTCTTACAAATACCTCAAAGTGGGAAAAACATGCAATACCCCTTCCTCCTCCTATTTTCCCCACAATAACGTTGTGAAATTGTTTGGCTGAGAGAGAATGACTGACCAAAGTCACCCAGCTCTCTTTCATGGCTATGGCGGGACTTGAACTCATTTTTTTTACTACCAGTTCTGTGGGCAAGGCTTGGCAGTCGTGTGACCAGGTGGGAGTGGCTTGGTGGCCGTGTGACCGGGTGGGAATGGCTTGCCGGTCATGTGACCGGGTGGGAGTGGCTTAGTGGTCATGTGACTGGGTGGCCATAGCCAATTTAGCCATCCATTTTGGCAATTTAGCAGTCCATTAAACAATACACAGCAGCCCCCATTTCTATTCTTTTTAATACTGCATGAGATTTTTGCTCTAGGTCTTTTTTTAACTAGGGGGAGAGGTTGACAATGCCTGGGGATTTCTGGGAATTTTTCCTCTGCGTTAGAGGCACCAATATAAGCAAGATTATATAAGGTCTCCTGCTGGCACTGGGGGTTGGACTAGATGACCTCTGAGGTTCCTTTCAACCCTCGATTGCTGTTTCAAAGCATCCTCTGAAGCTGTGTCTAGTGCCAGGTTTATGGTCTTTCCTTCCTCTCCCTTTTCTCTCCCTCCCTCCCTCTATCCATTGCACCTTTATCCATCCATCCATCCATCCATCCATCCATATCTCATTCACTTTCCCTTCCATTCCCTCTTTGTCACTTTCATTCCCTATTTATTCCCTCCCTCCCTCCCTCCTTCTTTCTTTCTTTCTTTCTTTCTTTCTTTCTTTCTTTCTTTCTTTCTTTCTTTCTTTCTTTCTTTCTTTCTTTCTTTCTTTCTTTCTCCCTTCCCTCTTTCTCCCTTCCCTCGTTCTTTCTTTCTCCCTTCCCTCCTTTTTCTCCTTTTCCTCCCTCCATCTTTTCGTTTCTTTCTTTCTCCCTTCCCTCCTTTGCTCTTTCTTTCTTTCTTTCTTTCTTTCTTTCTTTCTTTCTTTCTTTCTTTCTTTCTTCCTTCCTTCCTTCCTTCCTTCCCTCCCTTTGTTACAAACCTAGAAAACAATTCTTACCAATTAAAAACTTATTAGGAAGTTCTAAATATCTGTGTATATAAATATAGATTTATATAAAAACTCCCTTTTCCATGTTTTCTTCCTCCATCTCCTTTTTAATTTTTATGAAAGACACCATAAAGCAATTGAAGGATTATTATTTTGTGTATGGTACATTATCTTCAAAGCTGAGCTTTTTTACAAGGAGATACTTATTAGTCTGCTCAATAGAGCTGTGGACATTTCAGTAAACTAAACTATAGAGGAGTAAAGAACGGAGAAGTTAATCATTAGCTGTGATGGAAAATACTATTCCAAACAGAATAGCAAATATAAATAGGCTACATTTCAAATATATTCCTTAGGTTATATAGCCAGCAAATGATATAAAACATATCCAAATAAGAAGGAAAAGGATGGTGAAGTTGTCACTGTTGCTGATCTTGCCATGTCATCTTATGAGGTCTGAAGAGACATCTTTTTGTGATTGAGGAGAATATCTGTAGCTTGGGGTTGAAATAAGGGATCCTTGGTATTCTCTGCGTTTATTTTTTCTTGCAGATATTTCATTACCCAAACTAGGTAACATTGTCAGTGTTAGTAGCAGGAGCGGGTTGCTATGGGTTTGCCTGGGTTCAGAAGAACTTGTAGCTATGGCTGATTCGGAGAACCTCTAAATTCCACCCCTGGCTGTTTTGGATGAGAGGTAAGTGCAGGGCCTGCCTGGAGGCTTGAGGAGGGGGGAAATGGGCCTCCCATAAGTTCTACCTCCAGAGGGCCTACGGAGCCTGGGGGTAGGTGAAAATGCCCCCCCTCTGCTGTGGTGCAGGAATCCAACTAAGCCACGCCCACCATGGCCACACCCACCCAGCAATCAGGTAGAGAACCCATTGCTGAAATTTTTGAATCCCACCCCAGGCTAGTAGGGAGTTGGGTATTCTAAGCCACTAGAATGCAGTTGAAAGCAAACCCTACTCCTTATTAACACTGATGAGGTTACCTAGTTTGCATAACGAAATGTCTTCAAAGAAACAATCAAGTTCAGAGAGCACCAAGGACCCTCTATCTAAACTACACTGAAGTACGAGTCTCAATGTGATCTGGGAACAGCAAGAAAACAGGCTCCCAACTGTATTAAAGCTTTTACTCACTTTTAAGGGAGACAATAGATTCTTCTTCCAGATCTTACTCTCTATACAAGGTCAAGGTTTGTATACATTCTCTCCCACTTTTTTTGCCCTCACCTTAGCAAACACCTGCTAAGCTTATTGAGTCTCAAGCTGTTGGGAATGGAGAAATGGGAGTCCCAGCACATCTGGATGGCTGGTCTTTAATTTAAACTCAAAAAAGAGCAGCCTTCAAAACCTTCAAAATAACATGTGAGTCAGGGGAACCTGTAAATTCTGCATATGGAAATTTGTATCTAAAGCCAATCTGCTTTATTTAGATTATTCTAGAAGTATTCCAATCCATTTTGTGTTCTAAAAAAACTGAATATTTTGTTTGTTGTTTTCTAATTTTGATATGTATGAATATGGATATGTACACATACACATACATGTAAAGTGTTGTTTGTTCATATTAATTTTCCCTTAGATTTTTCTATTTAATTTTGTTAATTTCTTGACACTTTTAACTATAATTTCTACTTTCTATAAATGAACCTGATTTCCAAACTTTTGATCATTGAAGCTCTCCCCTATGTCATTTTAACATATGCCCTTCAAAAATAGGCAGTCTGCTCCAATCTAAATTTATTCCTTCTCATTTCTATACTAATTTTAGTTTATTTGTGCCGTTCATCTGCCTGCCTAATTTATAAATATATTTGTTTTAAGACAAAGTGCTATTTAAGAAATCTAGCAGTTATTTCCAGGGGAAGCTAATAGCATCTAGAAGCACAATTAATCAATGTCTTTCAAAATATAATCAAACAGATTGCCAGCAGGAAATAGGAACCGTGAAAAGGAAGTCCTGATTTCTGGATGCATAAAACCAGCAGGCAAAGGGCAGCAGCAAAACTGGGTATGTGCTGTGAGCTGGTCAGTGCATAAGGAACTGAATCACTTCCCTTCTCCAGATGCCTGGGCATGCATAGAGCGTGTAAAATCTCTGCAATTAATCACAAGGTCCATGCAGACAAAGTTCTATGCTGGTAAATCCTCAGCTTTCCATCAGTTGCAAATGAAACTCCCGTAGAGCCGAAGCAAAGTTTGTTATGTGTAATAGAAAACTGATTGTGGAAATCCTCTCCACATTCTCTGTGCTTAGCTGTACTTTTTTTTAAGGGTAAAAATATTTTTTTTCCTTGAATCATTTGTTCGTTTTGTTTTCATTCTCAGTCACTGGTTACCGAAGCTTGATGTAGGCATGTAACAAAACAAGATGAAATTACTGCTTGCTTAGGTAGTTACATGGATTGTACAACTTTCGACTCCAGATGGCAAATCATAGTTTTGAATGTTAACTTTGTCTAAAAACACCACCACCTTACTGTAACAAGCTAGTGCACAGCGGGAAGCAGAATGGTACATAAATGCTTCCCTTCAGTGTGCTATTAAAAAAAAAGAAATCTGCAGGGAATTTTAAATGCTACAAATGGCATCATGAAATCCACTCTTAGAAATCCAATACCTTATTTAACTGATTTTTTTTTTAAAGATATCACTCCAGTTTAAGTGCACTGTAGGTTTTATTTTCCTAAGCCATTAATATCTAAAGGCTCTAGAGATAATTAAAATACAATTGAACCTGTGTAAAATTGCATTCTTAAAAGTAGGTATAGAAGCTGTGTTTATTGAAAAACATGGTTCTAATTGTTTAAAATTTATTTTTAATCTATTTACTATCTAAAGAATACATTCAACTAGACAATATGTATGTCGTAATGGGGACTGTTCTATTAAGAATCCCACAAGAAGATCCGTTTCAGAATGCAATAATTGTCGTAAGTATTCTCTAAAAGATTCTAATTTTCTCTTGCATAAAGAAAATAAAAACAAATCCTCAGCATAACTTAATTCTAATATTCCATGTCAATAGATTATCTACATAAGGATCCAGCCAATTTCCTGAGTGGCATCTGAATTGAAGGATTACTCTACTCTCCTTATCTCCCAGGCATAAAGTGGCTGGAAAAGAAAATAGTTTAAAAATTATTTTCAGGAGTTCAATTTATTTCTTTCACTTGGCTACAATAAGAATAACATGTTATGTCTGGACTGTAGTTCCTGCTTGTTTTCCTCACTCACCCATGTTGGAAAAATAAGCATTAAATTGTTTTTGTCTTTGGGAATTCATCCATTGACACAGAATACTTGAATTAAAATATGCTGAAGATTTTTTTTTCTTTTACGCAAAACAACATTCTACATTTCTTTCTGTTACCTGGTCTAGAAGATGACACTTTGGAGAACCCTTATCAGTTTCACTCAGGGATGGGCTTCAAAAATTGCAGCAACAGGTTCGCTGCCCCTAATCTAGTCGGCCTCCTGCACCATGGTGGGAGAAGAACACTTTCCACCCTCCTCAGGCTCCAGAGGCTTTTCTTGAGCCTCTGGGAGAGCACAAACTGCTTCCCCAGGCTACAGAAACCTTCCAGAAACCAGAAACAGTCCCATTTCCAGACTTCCAGAGCTTCCAGTAGGCCTGTTTTTTCCCTTCCAAGGCTCTGGAGGTTTTCCTCAAGCCTCCGAGAAGGCAAAAACTTCTTCTCCAGGCTCCAGAGGGCCTCCTGAAGCTGGAAACAGGCCCGTTTTCAGACTTCCTGAACCTCTGGTAGGCCGTTTTCCCCTCCATGCAGGCCCTGCACTTACCTGACATAATGAACTAACCACGTGGAGACTCCTGGGAGGGGCAGGGTGGGGTGGGCGGGGTGGGGTGGTGGGAGTGGCCAGCTGGAGTGGGATTTGGGGACTTGCCGAACTGCACAGAATCTTCACTAGAGGATTGCCTGAACTCGTGCAAACCCCCAGCAGCCCACCCCTGATTTCACCCTGAGGAGATAAAATGCCCAGCTTTATTAATCTGAGACTGGGAGAGCTTGATGGCAGGCAGTCCACCATGAAATGGCTCTGGATTGGTGGTAGTGATAGATATCCCTGCCAGAGCATAGGACAATCAATTGGAATGGAAAAAATTGTGTGAGAAAGAATGAAGCCTAACAAGTAGGCCAAACTGCTTATATCAGGAGTGGAGGAAAAACACTACATTTGGCATGGAACAAGAGGACATAATTTGTTCCTGCTCTCCTAAAAGACTCATGGCTGTTTCTTAGCCTGAGGTAAGTAAGCAATGAGTTTTAGCCGTCCAAAATTAAAAAAAAAGATGAACCACCAACCATGTAAAATTGCAATCCATAACATATCTGTGCTGGACCTATGAAAATTGAAATCCAATATTATAACTCTATGTCTAGGCCAGTGTTCCCAATGTGGGGCCCACATCCCTGTTGAATACTAGCGCGGGAAATACAAGCGCGGGAACAAAGGACTCACTTCTGATTGGTTCCCGGGCGGAGCCGGTTCAATCCTCGCCCTGATTGGTCGAGCTACTCGACGCCCCATTGGCTCCTCGTTCAAACCCGGGGGTATAAATGTTTGGCGCGAACCACGCCACGTTGAATCGTAGTCACTCTGTTCTAAATAAAGGTTGCTGTTTGCATACCCGCTTGTCGCGTCCTTTCCCTTCGCTCCAAGATGCAAAACTGGCGACGAAGGTGGGATACCGATTCCCGCGACCACGGAGAAGAACAAGCCAGCTGCCACCGCGTCTGAACCAGCACGAACGCTATCTTCAGGCTGAGAACTCCGGCAGCGAACGCAAAATTTTCTCCGCCCTCTTCCTCCCCCTCTCTGGCTCCACACCACAATGGCATCAGCGCTTCCCCCTTTCGCGCCATTCGGATCCGCCGGAGAATCATGGGACGGCTTCATGGAGCGTTTCGAGTGCTACCTAATCGCATCGAAGAACCAGGCACAGACCGACGAGGAGAAATGCAGCTTCTTCTTGTCCTGCTGTGAGCCTTCCATGTTCGCCTCTGCGAGAGCCCTGGCCGCCCCGAGGCCAGCCTACAAACTTGGGTGGGACGAGCTGATGTCCAGGCTGAGGAACCACTACGCTCCCTCACCCTCTCTGATCGCACGCCGCTTCACCTTCCGCCGCCGAGTGCAGAAGCCCAACGAATCCATCAGCCAGTTTCTAGAGGCTTTGCGCACAGTGGCCGCTCAGTGCGATTTTGCAGACCTGGAGGAGAACCTCGTGGAGCAGTTTGTATGCGGGGTCCGCGACGTGCATTTGCGCAGCCGCATGCTCCGGAACCACAAAATCACCTTGGTGCAAGCCGTGGAGACCGCGCGAGCAGCAGAGCTCTCCGAACAATCCACGGCCGACATCGAATGCCTCCAGCTGAAAACCCCCGCGCAAACCGCCGCGGGGCCTTCCACCCAGACGAACCTCGTCGACGACCTCTCTCCTGCTGAAGACGAGGAGGAGGAAACCGTCGGACAAATGAGGACGCAGCCGAAGCGGAGGCCACCCCAGCAACCACCGACGCCCGCTCAGCCAGCCTCAAACGCACCTTGCCGCGGATGCGGCGGCCGCCACAGCCGCGCATCCTGCCCATTCCGTTCCGCCGTCTGCCGCCGCTGCCGAGGAGAAGGACACCTCGCCAGAGTCTGTCGGGCTCTCGTGCCAGCCCCATCGTTCATGCAGCCCAGCGACCAGCGCCAGGCACCGCAACGCCGCCAACAGCCACGTCCTGCGAGGCGAGCTGAGGACTGCCACTCAACCTACCAGCCCTCCAGCGCCGACTGCGTGGTCTACCAGGCTTCCCACGTTCCTGCCGGCGATCGCAAAGTCAGCACTGCCGTCCGACTCGAAGGTCAGCTTTGTCGAATGGAGGTGGACTCCGGGTCTTCCCGTTCTCTCCTATCTTGGGCCCTGTTTTCCCGCCTTTGTCCCGGGGTTCCCCAGAGCAAATTGCGCCCCGTCGGGGTCTCCCTCCTAGACTACCAGGGAAATGGGATTCCCACGGCAGGAATATTCCACATCCAGGTGGAATACGGAGACTTTAAGGGAAAACTCCCAGTTCTAATCGTTAGGAACAATCTGCCCGCTCTCCTTGGGTTGGATTGGTTTCCCGCCTTGGGCCTCACCATAGAGGGGGTGCACAGGGTAGTCCCCCTCACCGTAGATAGCGTTCTAGATGAGTTCGCAGATGTGTTCGATGGAAAATTGGGCTGTTATAAGGGCACCCCCATTTCCCTCTGCCTCGATCCCCAGGTCGCTCCCATTAGGCTGAAGGCACGCAGGGTCCCTTTCGCATTGAGAGCAAAGGTAGACGCTGAACTTGATAAGCTTATAGAGCAGGGGGTAATCGAGCCCGTAGATCACGCCCGTTGGGAAACCCCCATAGTCCTTCCGGTCAAACCCGACAGATCGGTGAGAATATGTGCCGACTATAAGTCGACCATCAATTTGGCCCTGCAGGCAAATCCATATCCGGTTCCCGTAGTGCAACACCTACTCCACTCCTTAGGGCAAGGCCGCATTTTCGCCAAGCTAGATATGGCACAGGCCTACCAGCAGCTTCCCGTAGACGACGAGGCGGCTACAGCCCAGACCATCGTCACCCACTGCGGGGCCTTCCGTTGCCGCCGCCTCCAATTCGGCGTTTCGGTTGCCCCGGGGATTTTTCAGAGCCTCATGGAGCGGTTGCTCCACGGGCTCCCAGGCGTCGTTCCCTACTTCGACGACGTCCTCGTCGCAGCCCCCAGCCACTCGGAACTCCTGAAAATACTGCGGGAGGTTCTCACACGATTTAGGGAGGCAGGACTGAAACTAAAGCGCAGCAAATGCGAAATTGCTGTTCCCAAAGTAGAATTCTTGGGGTTCCTCATTGATGCCCAAGGCATCCACCCCACTCCCTCCAAAGTTGCCGCCATCAAAAACGCACCGGCACCCACCTCTAGGGCGGAATTGCAGGCATTCCTGGGGCTTTTAAACTTCTACGCCCCTTTTATGCCCCACAAGGCGTCGCTAGCTGAGCCGCTACACCGACTGCTTGACCGGTCAGCGGCCTGGCAATGGGGTAGCCGTGAAGCGCACGCGTTCGCGGCTATAAAAGACATTTTGACCTCGTCGGCAGTCCTAATTCAGTATAGCGATAGGATGCCCCTAGTTCTAACTTGCGACGCCTCTCCCTATGGCATAGGGGCGGTCCTGAGCCATGCCCTCCCGAACGGCTCAGAGGCCCCCATAGCTTTCTATTCCCGGACACTCTCCTCCACGGAGCGGAACTACAGCCAAATCGATAAAGAAGCCCTGGCTGCAGTGTCCGGCATTAAGCGGTTCCATGACTACCTCTATGGTAGGAATTTCACCCTTGTCACAGATCACAAGCCGCTCCTGGGGCTACTGGCAGGCGACAAGCCAACCCCCCCCATTTTGTCTCCCCGCATGACACGCTGGACGGAGTTCCTAACGGCGTATTCGTATACGCTGTTATACCGTCCGGGTAAGCAGCTAGGGCACGCAGACGCCCTAAGCCGTTGCCCTTTGCCAGAGATGGACACAGCCCACGTGCCCGCTCTCTCTATTTTGTCCATCGCCGAATCCGACCTCCCCGTCTCTGCCGCGGACGTCGCAGCTTGCACAAAGGCTGACCCCGTCCTATCCCAAGTAGCTTCATGGGTTTTGAGGGGTTGGCCCGCGGAAAAGGTAGCGGAAGGATTCCGACCATTTAAAGCACGACAAGCCGAACTCGCCCTTCACGGGGGTTGTCTTGTCTGGGGGGATAGGGTAGTGATCCCCACAGCCCTGCGGGCACGAATCCTGCCCGCACTCCACAAAAACCACCCAGGCATTGCACGAATGAAAGCCTTAGCCCGTAGCTACGTGTGGTGGCCCTTGCTAGACTCGGAAATTGCAGACTACGTAGGCCGATGCAGGATCTGCCAAAACTCTAGGCCGAATCCCCCCACAGCTGCCCCCCGTGAGTGGGAAATCCCTAGAGGCCCATGGTCCCGTTTACACATTGACTTTGCCGGCCCCTTCCACGGCCGAAACTTCATGATAGTAGTCGATGCTTACTCCAAGTGGGTGGAGCTGGTAATCATGACCTCCACCACAGCAGAGAGTACAGTGAGGGCCCTTCGTAAGATGTTCGCCACCCATGGGTTACCGGATGTGATAGTCTCAGATAATGGGCCCCAGTTTACCTCCACCACGTTCCAAGAATTCCTGGCCGAACAAGGAATCAGACACGCAGCCACAGCCCCTTATCACCCAGCTAGTAACGGCCGGGCGGAGCGCGCAGTTCGCTCAGCCAAAGAAGCTTTGGGCCGCATGGACCAGGGCGACTGGCAAGAAAGAGTGGCGGCTTACCTCTTGAGCCAGCACTCCATACCCTGCCCAACGACTAATAAAAGTCCCGCGGAGCTCTTGATGGGTAGGAGATTGCGAACCCCCCTAGACAGGCTCCATCCACTTTACGCAGGGGATCTGCCGAGCAACCTGGGGGCCCTTCCTTCCCACGCGTTTAAGTTAGGGGATCCTGTATGGGCCCGCTCCTTTTCTGGGGATCCACGGTGGGTTCCCGCAACCATCACAGCCCTGACTGGCCCCTGTTCCTTCAGGGTCGGCCTGGCCGACGGAACACAATGGAGGCGACACGTGGACCAGTTAAGGCGACGCCTCCCCGCGGAAACAGACGGCCCGAGCCTCTCAGACACCCGCTCTCAGCATGAGCCACCCTCGATGACCTTTTCCCCAACGGACCGCCTTAACCCGGGGAACGGGGGACAAGCCGGTGCGAACTTTTCGGACAGACGCGCCTCACCCGGCTACTCCCTTCCTCGAAGCCCTTATCGAGACTCTGAACCTACACCCCAACCAGGCTGCACGGGGCCACTGTCGGACACTCCTGTTGCCACGGAGACGCCACCCCGGACAAATGGACATCGGGCACGGGGCCCGGGACCAGCGCCATCTCACGGGGCCGCGTCGCAGATTCACCGCCCCACCACGGACACACCTCCGCCGGCGGTTTCCCCCCCGACGACAACCGCCGGGGAGCCACGAAGGTCGGGACGAGAACGTCACCGTCCCGCCTACTTACAAGACTATGTCTGCCCTTCCTAAGGGAACTCTTTGACTAGGGGGGGAGGGGTGTTGAATACTAGCGCGGGAAATACAAGCGCGGGAACAAAGGACTCACTTCTGATTGGTTCCCGGGCGGAGCCGGTTCAATCCTCGCCCTGATTGGTCGAGCTACTCGACGCCCCATTGGCTCCTCATTCAAACCCGGGGGTATAAATGTTTGGCGCGAACCACGCCACGTTGAATCGTAGTCACTCTGTTCTAAATAAAGGTTGCTGTTTGCATACCCGCTTGTCGCGTCCTTTCCCTTCGCTCCAAGATGCAAAAATCCCATAGGGAGGCAATTTGATTTTTAATGGGGAAAATTTGAACCTTGTTTAAACCAAGTTAATGGCCTTTTAGGCTTCCTCCCCATGAGTAGGAGTTGACTTTTTGAGTAAAGTAAAAATTATCTGTCACCGGGGTGGGGGGGACATGGACATCAGGATTTTAGAGATGCTTAGGTGGAGCATGGCCAAAAAAAGGTTGGGAACCACTGGTGTAGTATGTATAGGCATGTGCATCAGTCAAAGTCACTCTTGTCTTCTAGTGATTAAATACAAAAATCTAGGCAGTTTTCCTGGCAACATTTTCAGAAGTAGCTTGTCAGCTTATTCCTCCTAGGCCTTAGAACTGATTTTGATGTCCAAGCATGAGGTTGCCCATTTCTTGTGTAGGACTTAACCACTAGATCAAACTGACACATATACCAGCTATGAAGGTCTTAACAATACAACATTTCTTTCTAAACAATATTTTCTTCATTAAACTTTATGCTAGTCCATTGAGTCATCTTGATTTTATATGGCAGTTCTGGAAAGGATTCTGAATCCAGAAATGTCTCCTGGCTCTTAGGCTTCACCCTAAAGGACAAGGTTAAGTCTTATGTGATGTGTCTCATCAAGGTGAAGTGATGCTGTCTTTTACACTCCTGCTTTATAAACACCGTTAATAAACATATGTATAATCCAAATTGCTGGACTATGCAATACACCTGGGTTCAAATAAGTGGGATGAAGCTTGTTCACAGAAATTGGATGATCCACCTGTCCATAACTCTAATCTGAACATTCTGTGAAATTTTGGAGCAGGTCTATCAAGGACAATTAATTTTGAAAAGTACATATCCACAACAAGGGCACCAAGTCCTCTGTATTGGTTGCAAAGGAAACAAAATTAGGAAAGAATTATGTCTCCATCTTTTGACTGTGATCATCCCAAAACTGTCTGGTCATAATGAAACAAAATGCTGGATTAAGATGTTCTTTGCTTGCTTCAACTGGCCTATTCTTAAATTCTTATGTTTAAAGGAGATTTCAAGAGAGATAATAGACAGAACATTTCATTATTTGAAAAAAAAACCACCAATTAAAGTATTGCTGAGGTGAAATCTGATTATTCTGTTTAAATCTCATAGATGAGGTATATTGCTACATACTCTAAAATGTCTGTTATAATTCTGGAATAAAACTCAATTTCTATCAACAATCTTCTGAATAGCATCTTCTTCCAATCTTGATTTAATTCTTTTCTCCATCTTTTTGAATACATCAATATTATACTTATATAATATTGTAGAAAAATGATTGTAGAAAATATTCTTCATTTCCATGATACACTTGCAAATAACTAGAGACAGACAGACTTTTTGATATCATCCTAATTAATGCAGGAAAGACAGCAAGAACATTAGGAAATAGAAAATTAAGGTTTTCCAGGTTGTGTAAAGAAGATCTGTATTTCTAGTCCACAGATATAATTTATGGGTATAATTCTCCACCTTTTGTAATTAGCTAGGATATAAATTAGAAATAACCTACTATTGCAAATTGAAGAGAAAAAAATTGCCACAAGATATATAATCTCTAAAGTTAGTTATAATAAAATAATATTGAAACAAATTCAACATGCTACCAAAATAGTCCATTGAGATATTCTAGCAATACTTGTTTGGGCCCAATTTACAACAAATGTCTCTTAGAATTTACTACTACAATTTTCTGTATCAATTCCAATATTCAAATTTGGGCAATACTCTTTAGATCCTCTCAAAATCATAAAACATTGTATAGGTTTTAGCGTTCTCCAGAAATATCAGTAAGCAAGATAATAGAAATAGACAGAAATATTCATAAAGATTTGACAAAACCTTTGATACAAAAAATATCATTCAGGGAAGCAGTATTTCAGTTGTGTGTATTACCAATATGGATTACACTTGTTTGTTTTTTGCTTGACTTGCAGATTTTAGTTTCCAAGTTGGATAGATAGATAGATTGATGGATAGATAGAATAGATAGATAGACAGACACACAGACAGATAGATAGTTAGATGAAAAAAGAGATCATATATAAAAAGTAAATGAGTTTATGTAAGAGTAAGGTATACCAATGGATATCAAAAGAATCTGGACATTTATTACTAATGTAGAACTAAGTAACATCAATAAAAGACATTTTTGATGAGTCTTTATTGCAAAGTTCTTTATGCCTCATTAAATAAGAAGAATAGAAGGAGAATACAGGAGTCAAAAGACAAATCTCGACATACCACTAATGAATGACATAAAAATGAAATGACAAAGAGCAAATCAGTGCACTTGGGAAAGCTATTTTAGTGCCGTAAATGTCCCTAAAATGAGATAAGCTTTTAAATGTTCAACAATGAAAAAGGAAGGGGATACAGAATATGCTGGCTATTTCTTGGATTTGAACAGCCAAACTATATTCCTTTATTCATTACCCACTAAAGACAGAATTGCCAGTGCCAGCATTTTTTTTAATTGGCATTGTAAATGGTAGATTTCCGCACAGATGTGAATCTCCATGTTCTGCAAAGATATTTCATAAAGGAAGATGAATGGAACCAGTATCCTTTGTCTCCCAAGTATTGTAATTATCAGGTCATCATTCTCAAACTCAGAATTTTTGATGGGAATTCTTAAGCTGAACACATGGTGAATTCAACTGCAAAGCTAAGCACAAATTTCCTTTTGAAATTCTCCACTAAATCTGAATATGTATTCTGACCCCAAGAGAGATAAGATCCTACTTTCATGGTCTCCTGGAGATTTGTCAAAACTTTTTTTTTTACAATGGGCCTTTGATGGATGAATATCTAGTACCAGTTTTATACATTATACACAGAATTATTGTGGTGTTAACATCCACTAATATTCTTGTAATACTTTTATTTCTATAGTACTTAGAGCCTTCAGAGTTAGACAATGCAGTATACATAAATAAAATTGTGCTTTGAGAAACATTTCCAGAAAAATTATAGAGTTCTTTCATAGGAGGACATACTTCAAGAACTTATCAAAGGAAATTTGTCTTTCTATCATTAGTAACAATAGTTCCACTTCTGAAAACCTAAACAGGAAGAGATCCCTTAGGATGTTTCATTGGATTTATCTGCTTTGTGGAAATCCAAATATTGCAGAACCCTGGAGAGATAATAATATAAGGGCATCCATCCCTTAATACCCAAATATCTTTGGATGCTTAATAATTAAAAAAGTGAAAGAATATCAGACCCTTTTAATGAACATTTCACCATGTGTCTCATCAAACTAAATGAATCTGAAAAAAAAATTTGTTATAACAGTAATAGTTAGTTTCTCACTCAATCTTAATGTTAATGTTTAATTTTAAAGAAAAGGTTAAGCACTTGTAACATGAATATGCAGAATATGCAGAATTAATATTAATAGAATACCCACTTACCTATATTTACTATTTTAAGGCATCTAAACAGCATTTAAATAACAGAATGTCAAGAATTTAAGTATATTATAAAAATACAACTGTACAATACTGACTACACTGTATTAAAACTGAGAAGATGAAGTAACACATGGTCTATATTGCTAGATTTAATAATATGTTAATAATATTAAAGGTTGAGCTAGTTATATATTAATGCTTTATGGTATATACTATGGTTTCTTCAAATGTCACACAATTAATTACTATTACTATTTATATTCTTTATTATACTAGCAGTGTTATGTTTTAGGATATACTTTATATAATCCAGTTGCTATACTTTATCAATAAAATATTTGAAAGTTAAAAAATGATGGTGTCTTCTAGCAGAATGTAATAGATCTTTGTGGCTAGGGCAAAGAATCACCTTAATACTTAAACATAGAGAACAAATTTACTGGCACTTGAATTTCACTTTGAATGTTGTTTGTAGGGTGGTGTCTTCCACTCTTGATTTTAGGAAACCACATAATTTTAAAGGTGTGGGATAAGATGCAACAATATTCAGTTTTCTTAAAATTCACAGTCATGGAAATCTGCCCTGACTGATTGATTAATTGAATGACTGATTTTTCAAATTTAATAGTTACCACTATTATTACCATCTCATATATGTGCAGCTTTAAAAAAAAAGGTAAAAGTTTCCCCTGTCCAGTCATGTCCAACTGTACTGTAGGTGGTGTTGCTTATCTCTGTTTCCTAGCCAAGACTATCAACATTGTCTGAAGACACTTCTGTGGTCATGTGGCTAGCATGACTATATGCTGACTATATGCTGAGAGTGTTGTTACCTTTCCACTGAAGTAGTACCTATTTTGATGCTTGCATTTGCAGCTTTCAAACTGCTAGAGACAAGAATGCGTGCTTACCCCATCACACAATGATTGGGTCTCAAACTGCCAATCTTCCAAACAATGACCCAGCATCTTAGCCGCTAGTTCACTGTGCCCCCTCAACTTAGAAACAATTAAAAGAAACATTAGAAGAACAAAAAAGTACAACAATTTAAAAATAGAATACATTAAATTTGCAATAATTGCTCTACACATCCTCTGCTTGTGGTGCTTGTTCTGCTTTGTTTCATGGCAGGGCTAGCCTTCTTTTCACACATAGAGGACACTATAGTGTGTATTTAGAGTCACAACCCCTGGTATGCCCAAATGAGTATAGTGTCATTCTACTTTTCATGTGCATATTGTCAGTTACACTAGTCAATTGCCATACTTTTGATGTAGAATGGGAAGCATTCCAACAGCCACTAAACTCTCTTCTTTCCTGTTTGGTATGCATCATGGCATGTGGTGGTAGTGCTACAAATTTTACCAATGAGAATACATGCATACGCAAGAGAGATTCTTATTTATATCCATTTTTGTAAGAAGCTGTTTCCTGCTGATTCTTTGGAGGTTAATCTCACAGAGGCATACAGTTATCAGCAAATGATTTATTTGCTATAGTGCTTAAACCAGTGTATCTCAGGACTTAGGCAATTGTGAAATATTATGTAAGCACTTGGAAAAAGTAGAGACCCTACTCCTGCCTCTCACACTTTTTTGACATTTGAGATTGCAACTGAAGCAGTGCAGAGACCTATGTTGGGGAAGCTGGACTTCTCTATGGACTTTACTTTCAGAATCAACGGCTTAAAAATGCTGTGGTACAAATGGCTTTCATTCATGACACTTCCCATTCTGAAGAACAAAATACGTCTAGGAGATGGGTTCATTCAGTTATGCCCATAGCATTTATTTATTTATTTATTTATTTATTTATTTATTTATTTATTTATTTATTTATTTATTTATTTATTTGTCTTGTATACCGCCCACTCCCAGAGGACTCCAGGCGGCTCACAAAAGACAAGGGAAAGGGGGAAAACGAGACAAAGACAACATATTAAAAACAAAACCAACATTCACAATTTCCGTGGAGGTAAAGGCTTCTCAGCCTCCCCCCCCCCCCAAGCCTGCTGGAACAGCCAGGACTTGGTGGCTTTGCGGAAGGCCGGGCGGGTAGTAAGGGTCTGGATCTCAACAGGGAGCTCGTTCCAGAGGGCCGGAGCTGCAACAGAGAAGGCCCTCCCCCGGGAGTTGCCAGCCGACATTGGCTGGCAGATGGAATCCGGAGGAGACCCAACCTGTGCGATCCAATTGGTCTGAGAGAGGTAATCGGCAGGAGGCGATCTCTCAGGTACCCAGGGCATTACCATCTCTCTATATTTAGACCTGTTTCTTGTTACTAGAAATGATCAAATGTGAGGATTTCTGCTTCACAGTAGTAACATAGTTGCTGTTGGAACTGTTCAACATACTTCCTGTGGTTACAGGATTGGTTTTTTGAGGCCTGGAAGGTAGACAGAAAAGGGAATTTTATCTGTAAATTTTTGCACTAGAGAGAAAAGAGTGAGGCATCATGGAACTATGAGAAGGATGACATTGCCCATACTGTTTTTGCTGTTTTACTCTTGCATTCAGTGATACTGTAGTTCCCATTCTGTTCCTTTTGCCTATGTATATCATTCCTTGTCAAACGATTCACTGACTCTGGAGTCTGCTGCAGATGAAAAGTTGAATCTTTTTGCCAGGTTACTGCTCTTCTGTCTTCTTCCATTTCATATTCACTTCCCAGTTTGTTTGAGCAAGATGTCTCTGTCAGTGACAAATAGCCATCGAAGAATTACTTTGTCAACTTGGAAAAGTGGGGAAAGAATAGAAGATAATCATGAAAGGGAAAAAAAACTAGGATGAGTCGTTTCTAAGCCCTATTGGTCACATATTTGGATCCAAATTAGTTCATTATGGATTCAAACTCAGTTTGAGTCCTGAGACAGAGACCAATCTGGAATCTTTATGAGGAGAAAGTGGTTGCACCAGCAGATGAATGGAGAAGGTGAAGGATAGACTATATCTTACATCACATTTCTTTTTCAAAGAAGGGGGAAGATTCAAGACTATCACCTAGATACTAACAGTAATGTTCAGCATCTTTTGCTGAAAATGTTTCCCTCACTCAACCTAAAGTAGGCTTCAGAGTTCATGTCCATCTTCATGGCATGTTCTGTAACTTCTGAATTGTCCTTCTGAGCTTAATTCTGTTCTTCTTTTCCAAGTAACTCAAAAAAGTGATATTTTGCTTAAGCCTCTGTCGTTTTTCCTGGTGTTTTTCAGTTAATATGTTTGAATATGTAGAGGTTAGCATGATGGATTTCAGCCGGGCACCTTTAAATCCACAATTAGTCATAGAGGCTCCCTGGCTGTTTTAATCCAGCCTACTCGCATCATTATTATTAAATTGACAACAATTGTAATTGTAAACTCCTAAGAAAAGGAAGATATATCCTGTAAGGCATAAATAAAAATAAAATGAATAAAAATATAGACACTTTGAAAAACAGAACAAGCTGAGCTAAATAGTATTAAGTCTTTAAAAAAAAGTAAGGATATAAAAACAACAAGGCTGCTAGTTTGAATAAAGGCTTCTCCTACTGTGTTTTGATTCTACATTGGTCAATCAGATGCTTTTGGAAAACTTACAAGCTGGGTATGAATGCCACTGCATTTTTGCTCTGGCTCCTTAAGCAATTAATTTAAAGATTAACACTGTTTCCTTTATACTTCTGTTCCTACAAGTATGTTTAAAGAGTCCCCATTCATTATCAACTTAAATCTTGACTTTGGCAGAAGGGATTCTAATTCAGCAAAATCCCTACAGGTTTCATTATGCAGAAAGTTACAAAGTTCAGAACTTTTAGTTAGCTTAGAAGACAAAGTAACTGATAAGAGGGCATGTATAGAAAAAAATATGAATAAAACTATACATGAAGTGGAAATAAAATGTGAGAAAGGTTTTATATTTGTTCCCTAATTCTAGAACCTTGGCTAACCTAACAATACCAATTTACTTAGGATGATTAAGATGAAATGAGCCAAGTTTTTTGAAATATCTTCTCAGATTTCAACTCTTGGGGCTAAAATGGCAAATACTACGCTGGCAAACATAAAGAAAAGAAGAAAAATAGAAGTGCTAAAGAGTAACCAGCCTTGAGATAATGGGAACATTTCTGTGTGCAACTTCTAAAAAGGGTAGCCCAAATTTATTTATTTTATCAGCTCTATCATAAAGCTGCAGAATTGACAGTGACAGTCTCTTGTTCTAGCCTCCCTTCAAATTGTTCTCAAGAATGTTAGAAAATAGGATAATATCGAGACATTTTCCAATTTGATTGATCATATACAAGACTATCTGTCAGTGTTGCTCTTTTCTCAATCCCATTTGATCTCTCAATTGCAGGGAAAAAGAGAGTCTCTCTGGAATTGCACAGTTAGAGATGACCGAAAAGAAACAGTCAAGAAATGGAAAAGATTCTCATGAGAGTTGAATGTTTTTTTTCCACTGTTTATAGATGTTGATTTATTAAAGTTTTTGGAATATTTTCCTGCCTTTTTGGTCCTATATAAAAGAAGAAGTTAGTTTTAGGAAAATATCCTTCAAACCAGAACCCTGCAGATATGTTTACCCATTATGGCCGAGGATGATGTGCTCAGGAACTGACAGCTCAAGATGGAGAAGGCCTTCTGTAATGAAGCTGGCTTTTGAAACCTACCAAGTATAAGACGCACCTTTTTCCCTCAAAAAAGAGGGTGAAAATCTGGGTGCACCTTATACACTGAATACAGCATTTTTGGCCTCCCCAAACCCCACCCCCTTTGCAAAAATGACCATGCATAGCTTTTAGGAGGCTTCCAGAGTGCTCCTGGGGGCTGGGGAGGGCATAAATAAGCGGAAAACTGGCCATCCTTTGCTCATTTTTGCCCCCCAGCCCCCAGGACCACTCTATAAGCCTCCTAAAGGCAATGCATGCCCTTTTTCTGACAAGAATGGGCCCTTTTTTTTTGCAAAAATCAGGCCATTTTTTGCTCAGCCTCCAGGAGCAGTCTACAAGCTTCCTAAAGGCTATGCAGGTCCTTTTTTTGACAAAAAATGGGCCCATTTTAGAAAAAAATGGGCCGTTTGTGGGAGGCTGCAGAGTGCAAAAACATTTTTTAAAAAATGCCTCTTCAAAATCTTGGTGCGTATTATACTCCGGTGCGTCTTATACTCCCAAAAATATGATAAATCATCTCAAATTTCACTCTTGCTTTTCTGTATAAGCAGACCTAAATGACACATATCCCACAACGTGTTTCAAATGCACTCCCTTTAAAAGAATGGTAGCTACAGTAATGCAAAATGGATAGTTGGTATGGAGACTTATTACAGTCCATAAAAATGGAAAAATAAATCATTTCATAGAAGTACTTTCCTACTAATTGTAAACCACAGCTTGCCCTTGAAAAGCAATTCAGTGCACTTTCTTCAGTTCAAACATATGTCTTTTATGCATTATCCAGATAAGAGTCGTATTTAGGTCATCTGCAAAAGCCGGGATTTTTCAAAAGTGACTGGCTTTGGATTGGATATTGAGCGCTGAGTGTGAGAACTATTAAAAGACTGATTTTTTTTAAGGGAAGTGCTAACTGCTGCCTTTTAAATAGATGGTCACATTTTTTCCAAGAAAGCTCCTTAAAATGAAAGTTAGTTAAAAAGGAAAAAAATGAAAAGAAGCAAACTGAGATTAATGTAAGGTAAGTAGGATTCTGTAATACCACAGAATTGTTTTCTGTTCAAGCATGTAGAGCTTCTACTCACACTTCAAGGTGTGGGGTAGAGGTATAATTTTGATGATGTTTCCTTCTGTTTCATTTGTCTATGGAGATTCTCAGTCATCCAAGTCATGGTTGTCCCAAAGGTGTTTTTTAAAAAGGCAACCGGACTTCATTTTTGTTTTTGCTTGAAGACATTTTGCTTCTCATTCAAGAAACTTTGTCAGTTCTTCAGCTTGTTGGATGAGAAGCAAATGACTTATAAAAAGTCCAGTTGCCTTTTGAAAAAAGCACCTTTGGATTCCTCTTCCATTTATAACTGCTGGAAAGCTACTATGGACAGCTGTTGGATTCTAGGAAGCAACCAAAGGAAAGTGTGGGAAGAGGATGAAGCTCTGTACCATGGCACCTTTTCCCCACTTCTCCTTGACCTTGTGATGAATTCCAATCAATAGAACAAAAAATTACTTAAACTAATGTGATACCAGGACTGAAGTTGACAAAGAACGTTTTAGCTTTGATGAAATTGGCAAAAAAAGACAACCGCTTACCCAAATAAGATCTCCTCAAGATATTAAGAGTTTCCCATTTTATCAATAAATGTCCTTATGAAAGCCCTTCACTCATTGGTCTCAAAAAAATAAAAATCACAAGCCCCATAGGGTGGCCAGCCCAATTTTATCTCCAATGGGTCAATTGTGTTCTCCAGGATTTCATAGAAGATGGGCTAAAAGACAATAAAAGGGACAATAAAAGAAACCACCTCGAAAACCTGATTCATGGCCAACTAGGATTGGTTGCTCTGCTTGTCTCTCACTCTTGAATAAAAAGCGACTGTCTATTCTCTGCATACTTTCAATGCTGGCTCAGAATGATACTATTGTTATTGGGGTTTTTTCTTCTAACAAAAAGGCGAAAGAGGAATTGATAGAGATCATATCCTCACCCAATTCTTCATCAGGAAATCCCTGCTGCCCTCTTCATTAAGCTTCTTTTCCATTCAATCAATGCACCACTGGATTCCCCAAGGATTCAAATCTTTGGGTCTTATAGCATTCTAGAATCAACAAGAAACAAAGAAGATTTTATTTCTCAACTGGGAGTTGTTTGTTCCAGTGTCATTTTTCATTATTGTTGCTGAAGCAAATGGTAGGAGAGAAAGGGTTTAAATTTTATCTACTTCTTATGGGGAGGAGAATAAACTAGTCAATTTTTTCCTGCCCTCAGAAGACTAAAATAGTTTGTAGACATTGTAGACATCCTATCAAAACACTATTTCACTCACTTTTTGGAATCATAGTATGATAGCTTTTTAACTATTCCAAACATGCAGCTAGGCAACATGTGTTGATGAAGTTGGGTAAGAGAATAACTATTTATTTTCTCTCCCATGTATCATAGAAGAGGCCCTTAAAAAAGAGCTTTAGCCCACATTTTGAAAATTCAGTTCTTTTCCCTTCCAACTCATTTTTCCCTAGAGTCATATATTATACTACAGAAAATGTTGGTTAGAAGAGACACTCTCAGTGTAACGTATTTCACAGAATTGTAGGATGAAATCTGTGAAAGGGAGAAATTATATATGGGATATAAATGGAACAATAATAAATTGCATTTGAAATAAAATGAAAGAAACATGAATTGATAATGTTATATATCTCAGATCAGATTTCTACTGGTTTCCAAAAATGTCTCTATCCATAATAACAAGAATATGCCAATACATCACAATTATCTTAGATTCTTGGGAAGAACTCATTGCTTATGAAGGCCAACACCTACTACAGAATTGACAGCTCTGATTTCCACATTGTTGGGTATATAATAATAATAGCAAAATTATAAAAAGACCATATTTCTTGGATCTGCAATATCAATGTCGATATTTTACCACAACCTAGGTTCTTGGGAAGAATTCAGTATAAATGAAGGCCTAGCTAATGAACTGCTACTGTGATTTCACACTGTTCTCTCCTTAACTACTATTACTGCTATTACTACTATCACTACATCACAATCGGCAATTAAAATATTTATTTTACATTTTTAATACGTATTACAGCACATTAATACTGTCAAACATCTGGAGAAGTGTAATATGTTTGGCAGACTTTTTAAAAAAACGTTGAACGGTAATAAACAATATCAAAAATTTTATACAACCGAAAGTGGAATAACATTTAACATTCTGTGATTATCTCTTTAGCTATTATTATTAATGTATGATAAGTTATTATTTAGAACAGATAGGCAATGTCATACACATTTTAGACTAAGTGAATGTTGAGTAGGAAACCAGCCGAGTTAAGAGAACAGTGAGTTTAGTGAATGAAAAATCACCAGCAAATGTTCCCATTCTTAATTATCATCATTTTGGGTAGCAAATCCAGCTGTATTTTTGAAATGGATTTTTTTCAAGATGTTCTATGGCATGTGGAGTACAGATTCTTTCTGATACTTAAATGCCTGAAGAGATAATCATATAGTTTTGAAGCAATCTATATAGACTTGGCTCTGCATCTTTTTTGAGATGGCTATGTGCTTCTTAAGAGTTTCATAATGGAAATTTTGCTCTCCTATCCTAAATGATGTCATTGTGCTAAAGGAAGTTTAATGGACTCAATGATCATCATAAACACATCATGAATGAATTGAATTGCCATTGTATCTAACCTGAAATGTATCTGGATTGTATTACAGGAATATGGTGTTCTTGGAGCTTTATAAGATACTGGCATCATTAACATTTATAAGTTCTTACTGGTAAAGAGGCAGAGGACATAAAAGCTACTAAATAACATTGTAATTCAATTGTTGGCACATTAGAAATTTTAACATATTAAGGCTTGTGATATAACTCTCAGTTATGTAGTCTATCAGTAAGTAAAAATGCTCAATAATCTACTTCCTTAGGCAATAGGCATACTTCACTGGAAACTATTACAACTGCTTAATTATGTGTTAATAAACCATGATTTTCCAGCAGAGTTTTCGGAACTCCACTTATTGGTTCCAGGGCTAGCCTGCCAATTAAAGTAGAATGTCATCATTCCTTCAGTAAATAAAGGTTAATTGGCTATAAGTTGAAAAGGGAGCTAATGTATGAACTACCTGTGAGAGTTTTGTTCTGGATTTAAAGAACTCTGACTTTGATTTCCAGCTGTTCTAACATAGCTGCATGCATTGTTTAGTTAGGGATATTTATTATTCTCATTCCATGTCTTATTTCAATCATTTTTACAACTATCTTCTTGCAATAACAGTGCATCTTTTCTGAAATAAACCCACTGTGATTTACTCGAAAATAAGTATGTATTGGATTGCATCGGAAAGAGACTTGGGGATGCTTCAGAAGAAGCAAAATCAAAGCATGCATCTTATGAAAGAGCAAATGTAGAGTTTTAAACGGTTTTCCTAATAACTAAATATTAGTTTAGATTTATTTTTCAAATTAAAAGACCAAAACATGAATTGTGACATTGATTGGACTAAGAGAGCAAGTTAAAGTTACACAATGATTTCTTTCCCAGAGAATAAACTGGAATGTGAATCATCAGTATTATTTTGTCCAATTGGAATACTTCCTTCTTCTGCCTCTCTGAATGTAACCTCTTTTTAATGAGAGATAAGGCAAAATCATGAAATTTTCATAGTATGTGCACATCACAATAATGGAACATGCTCATTATCCAAATATATATTTCAGAGATCATAGTAGACTGGATATTTAGTTGAGAATTAATTAAAGTACTAGGATGGAATTTTCAGACATACAAATAAAAAAGTATCTTGTGGATTTTTTTAAATAGAAAATTCCTTAAACTTTATTAGAATTAATAGAAATATTGTGAAGTCACCATCTTCAAAATAATGTAAGATGTCTCATTTTAAAATGTGGAATTTGGAAGAAAAACTAAGAATGCTTAATAAAAATAATAAACAATTTGAAGATGTGAAGAAACAAAATGTTTGTATTACAGTAAAACAAAATAAATTTTGAGTATCTAAATACTTGGTTCACATAATGATCCAGAAACATCCATTAAACAAAATATTGTGACATTTTAGTCTTTAGATCATCCTCCACATAAATATTGTCCCAGTCACCTTGTTCTGTCAAACCTCTGAAGGCTTCCTTTTACACAAATAAATGTCAAATATTTGACCAATACAACAGGGAAAGTTGTTTACCTTCTTTATATTTATCGTAGAAAAAAAGCATAGAGGATATCCTTTTCTAGATACAGTTATTTGTTGTAAATAAAGGAATTTGTTCTCTGAGGAAAATTAAATAACATTGGTTTAGATAATCATAATGGATTACTTCACAATTATAATTAAGGTGTTGGTTAGCTATATAACTTCAGGGCATAACTCTCAATTTGCAGCGATGGTAACAACACTCTATCCCTCTTTATTGAGGCACAATGTTTTTCTCACTTATATTAATAACATTCCATCCATCATTCCACAAGATTTACCATCCAATCCTTAATCTAAAAATGAAATGACAGCATCCTGCCACTTAAGAATGACATTTCTCTGACAATCATGCTTTTCTACTCCAACAACTATAACTGCATGAACTTGTGAGATCATAGTATTAAATAAACAAACCTGAAATAAGTGGATAATACAGAAGAAGATATAACCAGATCCCTCATATCATATCTGAGATGAAAAAGCTGAGATGATCACTAGATGGCAACATATATGAGTTCCATGAAAAGCAGAATTGACAACCATGGCAGAATTGAGAGCCATGAGTAGACTAACTCTTTGTAATTCTTCTATGGACAAAGAGAGGTTATGAGATGGTCCACAAGTACTTCTCACAAAGAGTCTGCAAGAAAGCTCATAAGTGGATTTAGAGCTCTGGAGGACAAGGAAATAGTCATCGTTCTCAAAGGATATTGGGTTCACATACTTGCTTTTAAAATCATGTTTGGAAATTGCTTGTATACTGCTTTTAGGTATAAGGAACACCTGGATAAATATGTTTTACAGCATAGAGTGAAATTCATAGTGCAATAAGTTTTAAATACAATTTTAAGTACTCAGGTTGTTTTCTAAAATTCCAAAATATGATTTTGGAATTAAGTATAGGAATCCTTCCTGTGGAAAAATGCTTTTCTTTTGAATTCTTAAAAAAATGATGGGATGGGATTGTGAAGTTTGGACCTTAAAGGAAAGTAGAAGGAATTTGAGATTATAAGTAACAGACAAGAACATTTAAATATGATGCAGAATAGAGCAAAATATTTTAACACTGGACAAAGGATATTTTTGAATGAGGGATCCACAAGTCAACTTTAAGAGTATCTGCCTCTGTGTCTATAAATACTATAAACATTACAAAGGCACTATACTGTAGCACTGTATGTTGTCGTGTGTATAGACACATACACTAGAGCAGTGATGGCTAACCTATCTGTTGTTGTTTGCCAAAAGTGTGCATGTGTGTGTACCCATAATGCAATGCGTGCACGATCCCCCCTGTGCACTCCATAACCCATGCATGTGCAACCTCCCTGTACTCTGTTTTGAGCCTGGAAGGTCTCCTGCACCAACCTGGAAGCCAACATGAGGGATGAGGGATGAGGGATGGAGGCACTCTGTGAGGCTGCAAAATGCAATGTGAGTGCCCTGTGTGCATGCACTTCCTCCTTCCGCACATATGTGCATGTTCCCTGCATGTGACCTGCTCTCCGTGCATACACAGCAGAAACCCAAAGACCAGCTGGCCAGTGGGAGGCACCGGTGCTCATACACGGTGGAGCTGGGCTGGGGCGATGTCTGTCATGCCCACAGAGAGGACTCTGCATGCCACCTGTGGCACGTGTGTCAGAGGTTCGCCATCAGGGCACTAAAGTTTAGAACATATTGTGAAAAGAAACAAATTCAACTTCAGAAGATAGAGACTGACTTGATAGTGGCTTTAATAATGATAGGCTACAAGAATGACATGGAAAAGAATGTCTCATTGAATATACAGTAGAAACTGACTGATGTGTTAATAATTAAAAAGGGATATAAGAAACAAATAACAAATGTAAAGAATAACCTATATAATTGGACTTACAATAGAGACTTGTTACAGAGGCTTTGAAGAATTTTGTGAGAAAATTACTATTTATAAAAAGAGAGAGAAATTGCCTGCTATTTTATAATTTCACAAGAAACCACTGATGGTACAGCTACTATGGCTTAACACTAACCCAGTGGAGCATTAGGTTATAGCATCCTGTCTAAGTATTATTATTAAATTATAAAATCATTTAACAAAGGACCTGCCATGAAATAATTTAGAAAACTGCTTTAAAATGTGCGAGTCTCTGGTCAGCTTTAAATGGAAATTCCAAATGCTTCCCTAGTTTTATTTAAAAGAAACTCAGCAAGCATACACAATAAAACTATAAAAGAACTGGACACATTATCAAGGTCTGCTTAATAGTGTATACATGGTAAATAAAATGACAAATATATGCCATAGCTACAATATAACCTTAATGTGGAAGATTGCCCTTAGACCTTGCATTAGTCACATTCAGCAATAAATATTTTATTCTAAAGTTATTTAATTCAGGGAGTTGAAGTTTACAGGTCATAAAAAGACCATAGTTGCCTACTCCTGCTTTGGAAATTTCTCAGTTCCACTCTACCTCCAACACAAATTCTAGAACTCAACTGGTTTTATAGAAATTTGCTTCACCACCAAACAGATGCAATGATTGCAATGATTATTTCAAGTTTCTGAAATTTATTTAGGCTCCAGATCACTCTGTTCAGTAACCAGTCCTACTTCTCCCCAATAGGCTGGGAGGAAATGTCTTCCATGGACTCTTCCAAGTCTAATTGCTTTCTCTTATCCTCTGCTAGCTTTAATTGCATGCTGCATTGAAAGATGTACAGATTTATCCTTTCTTAATGGACAGGCCTGTTTTCAGCTTAAGCAGAAATGCTAACATGCTGGGCATTCAGTCCTTTTGCCATATGTTAAAAGCCTCCACTTTCTGTTTATCCTTATACATTTCAAGATAAGATATCTAATATAATTAGAGTAGGCTCCTCCATTACCTCATGCTTAAGCATCAGAGACATACTTTACAGGGGGGTAAAATTCTGCAGGAAAAAAGAACATATTGCTAACAAAAATAGATTTAATGTGCCTGATATTTTTCTACAATCTTTGGATATCGCAACAGATTTTTCAAAGTGGAAATTCTAAGGAATTTATTTCATTTTGTTTGCCTAAATTTACTTTGTTCTGAATATTGCTTTGATTGGGGGAAATATCCATAATTTCAGTATTGGATTATTAATTTTGGCTAATAAATTTGGTTAATTCTTATGAATTATTGATACATGGCAAAACTAATCTTTATGCAGTTATAAATACCTTTGCACAAGTTATCTTTTTTAGAGTATTTTCTTCATCTGTAAAGTATCTCTATCCCTTTCAACAGTTCCAAGACTAATAAATAGCAAATGGCCCATGAACTGGTGGAAGTAACAGAGAGATTAGATAAAATCGACTACTCAAGCCAGCAAATTGAATACGAACAGGGGAAAAAATGGATCAGAAAAATCAGCAAATGAAGAAAAAGCTGGACAAAAAGGAAGACCAGATAAATGGCAAGCGAAAGGAGCAAAAAGAACAGATGGATTGGTCCCATCAACAAATAAATCAAGGACTGGAGCAAAATATAGGACTGGCAAATCAGCTGATAAAGGAAGAAAGACCAAAGAAAACAAAACAGACAAATCAACAATTGGAGAGACAGGAAGATACCTTTGATAAGGAGATTGAGACATTGGCAGACATCTGGATGAATTGGCAGTATAATATTGTACTGGGAGAAATGTTTAGATTGAACAAGAAAGATATGCATGAAGATAAAAATGAGGAGTGTGGGAGGTGAATTAAAAATGGATAAGAATTGAAGCACTAAAGAGGAGAAGAGATGATGGATAGAAAGAATTTACCTTTAAATATTAAAGCAGCTTTATTGTAAGCTGAAAGAGGCAGAAATAAAATTAGATGGGGGAAATATTAGAATATAATTTTTTATAGAATAAATAAAAATAGAAAGATTAGAAGTTTACAGATGTTAGAATTTTTTTTATTTGTATGTTTAAATAATATGAGGATTACTTAAATTTGATAAATGTGATAAGATTACTAATATTGTTACTGGGAATTGAATTAATATGAATAATACCCAGAACCAACTCTGTTCACACACAATATTGATGTATATTTTAAAAAATAAATAATAAAAATATAATAATAATAATTTAAAAAAAACAGTTCCAAGAAGGCTCCACACTCATTTGCACCACACAGGTGATCCTGACAACACAGATAAGGTGGCCTTAATGATTCTCTAAAAGAATGCAAAAGACTAGCTGTCTACAAGGAATATAATTCCTTCCAATCCCCACAGAGTCAGAGATAAAGAAGTTTCTCGAATGAGCAGCAATAGTCTTCAAAGAAAAACCAGAAAGTCCAGTTGCCTTTTGAAAAAAACACCTTTGGGGTCCCTATTAATAATTTACTGCATAAAAAAGAATCTTAAAACAGTCAAATATAGAGAAAATTCAATATTGCTTTTTTATAGAATATTATCAATGTAGATACATGAAATATCTGTGTGCATGGATAGATGGATGGATGGATGGATGGATGGATGGATGGATGGATGGATGGATGGATGGACAGACAGACAGACAGATTCACAGAACTAAATTTTTGGCAAACTAAACATGCTCAGTTCCTAGTTCAAACTTTGAAAATTCACTCTAGAGTAAATAATAATTCATAATAAAACAAATCTTTTTCCGTCCCCCAGATAAATTGAAATTTTACAAGAAAATAGTGATTGAGAGTTAATGACTTCAAGAAAAAAAAAATACTAGCCCATCTATTTATTTCTAAAAGTTTGGACTATGTTGCACATCCTTAAAAGGTATTTGGGTAACTAGTAGCATTTTATAACTTTAAATCTTCTGCTTGTCTGCTGCATACTACAAAAGACGATAAGTGGTAGTTCTCGACTCCAAACATCTGATGAAGTGAGTGATAATTCATAAAAGTGTATACTTTTTGGTAAAATTGATTTGTCTTCAAAGATGCTATTGGATTCTTTCTGAGTTTTGGTTGTCATAAGCTATCATCTATTCTTCTTCAATGTCACTAAAGAGGATGTAGTACCAAATAGGGACAAAAATGAGTGTAGTATATTATGAAAACACAAAAAGAAAGAATAATTTCGGTTTGATTTGATCACTGAACAATGGGTACTAGCTATTCTAATTCTATTTTCCCTCAATTCTTTTATTCTTTGCTCTCTATATTTTCAACTTTATTTTTCCTTCCAATCTCTATCGGAGATGAGACCCTGAAGGCATGAACTGTTTTTCCCAGTTCCTTGCTTGAATTCCCCTAACTCACTGTAATTGTTTCAAGCATCTATCAGAGCATATTCACCTTTGTCCAGAGAACAAAGATGCACAAGGTCATATTGAAGCTTGACCTCAATATCAGGCAAACAAAAAGACACTTGTGCCATATGCCAAGTTCCTATTTCATTCACCTTTTATGTTATTTCCCAAATTTCCTCTTCACTGACATTTTAAAAATTTTCTATAAAAATAAAACGGAGGTGTCATGAAGCTACCAGAGAGAGATAGAAAGGAAAAAGTCAGGCAGTCACCGGAATGGAAGTTCCATAAATAGATCACCCCAGCCCAGATTGCTCCAGAAGGTTCTTTGCCCTAATCTATTCCTCGCTCAATAATATGATTTGAGGGAAAAATTCTTTTTTTTTTTTTGAGGGGAAAAATCTTTTTTCTAATTAGAATAAATTTTCTTGTAATCTTTTTAAAACAATAATCTTCAAGAGTATGTGTTATTTAACTTTATTATTTAACTAATGTTGGAAGAAATGTCCTTCTGGGTCCGGTCCAAGTGGGGAAAAAGACGCTAGAAACAGGGAGGCTGCTTGGAAAGATGGTTTAATGGTGGACAGGATCCCATGGCTTGAGCTCCTGAACAGAAAGGGGGATCACATGCTTCAAGATGTTGGGTGAAGAAGAAAAAAAAGATGCTGAAAGTCCCCGACTGTATGCCCTCTCTGGCCTTTGATCTTGATCTTGTATTCTGATTGGTTGTCAGACTCTCATTGGATCATGAAGAGGCAACTTTCTAGGCTCTAGAGTTTTGAGTCCAAGTTTGGTTGAGCATTGCTTCTTCCCAGGTGCCTTGTGGTGAGATGGGTAAAGGGATACTACTATCACGCCTTAATCCCATCACCCTGGAGCTAAGAGCTGAGATCATTGTTATGTAGAATAAACTGGCTCAGGCATTTTAACAAAGGTGGAGGCTATTAAGAGTGAGTCGGTTTCCTACCTAAAAATATGTTTTTCCATTTCTTATCCAGGGAAATATAATATTATGCCTTTTCAATATTTCCCAGGATATTTCATTTTTCTAGGAGAGGGGTGGGTGCTAAGTTCCCACACTAAGAAAGTGGTTAGACCTTAATCCCAATGTAGCTCCTCTTTTTCCATTCCTTCACAACTTCTCAATGGAAGTAACTCTGTACAGATAAATCTGTCTGACAATTCAAACAGGACCTCTACTTCATGACCTTTTAGGATCTTATCTACATCTCTCGCATCTCATCGGTTCCCATGACCTTTCCTTGCTCTGCTGATCCTTAATCTAATTAGCCCCATAATCTGCCCAACAAAGATGTTGCCCTTATGATTTTAGTATCCATCTAAAAAGCTAAACTTGGGGCAATCAATTTTTATTCCAGACATGATCAATACTGATGACTGATGCTCCATTTAAACAATGGTAAAAACATATTTCTAAGTTCACACATGGCAAGGGAAATGAGAAAAGTCCTATTGATCATTAAATTCAATATATCTTCCCATCTCACACATCACATTCCTTCTCTAGCAAAGTATTCTATTCAAGCAATAAAAAAGAGCATATATATATATATATATATATATATATATATATATATATATATATATATATATATATATATATATATATATATATATATATATATATATATATATATATATATATATATATATATATATTTAACATGGCATTGCCATTTCCAAGATTTAGGAAAGAAGACAAAAAGATTGATATTTCAACATCAGTTTATGGTTGACTAAACCTCTATATCTACATCAGGTAATTATAAATCTTTGCCCCTTCCTTGCACGAGTAAGAATATAGTCCATTGAGAGATATGGATATTTGCATTAATCCTAGTTGGTTTTGTAGCTTAACCATATGTTCTTCAGTTCTTTACTTCACTTAGAACTGTGGTCTCCAACTTGTTAGGTTTCCAAGTGATAAAACCCATTCAAAAAAAAAGTGCAATGTCCATCTTCAAAAATAAATTTCTTTTATTTAGGTAGACATTAAACTGGCAAAGTCTGTTGTAATTCTGGATCTGACACAAATCGGAATTACACCACATAATATTGTAAATTAAAAACATCCCTCAAAAGTCACATTCTCCAATAAACAATCCACATTGCCTGGTGTCTTCAAACTTCACCTTCCATTCTCAGCAGGAACAGCCTCTGTTCCCACTTGGCGGCCCAGGGAAAGAAGAGGTTAGTTCTTTGTGAGTGGCGGGTGGGTGCTCGGAAGCACACACATCCCCATTTTTATGAGCAGTGGGTGGGTGCACATGCCTGCCACTCACAAAAAGATAGCTTCACACGTGAATGCAAGGTGGCTGCTGTTCAGACAAGGGGAACTTCACACAAGAGGTCAAACCGCAGCCATTTGCACAAAGAGAGCTTTGTATGTGTGAATGCACTTGCCCGCCGCCTGTGCAGCCCAGTTGCAAACAGGCCTGGTAGTGGGCCACGATCAGGGGTTGGGGACTCCTGATTAAAATGTGCATGTAGAACCGCTTAACTGAAGGAACCATATTGTTAACCGATCTTCAAAATTTCAGGAAGATCAAAACATTTTAACAGTTTCAGTGTGTCCGATCTGTAGTCAGTGAATCTGTGCACTTGAATTTTCATAAATCACAATCTCTGTATTATTTTATACCTGAATTTCACTTTACCACAGTGTAATATGTACCATCCATACCACCAGATGAAAGGGGGAAAGATTTAAACTTCTAAACATTCACAAGTATAATTTGAAAGCAGCTGTGCAAACAATATTACTCCTACTAATAGTGCAAATAATAACTGCTACCGTGTTTTCCTGAAAATAAGACAGTGGCTTGTTTTCTTTTTACTCCCAGAATAAGCATTTGGCCTTATTTTCGGGAAGGTCTTATTATTTTTGAGGTGCAGGAGGCAGTGAGCATGGTCACCTCCTGGCTGCTGCTGTATTGAAATATTTTCAGGGAGGGCTTATTTTAGTACATGCGCTCAAAAGCCCAATTGGGTTTATTATCCAGGGAGGCCTTATTTTCAGGGAAACAGGGTTGAATAGTTGAAAAAGCCAAATGAAGTATCAAAGTAAGTGACAAAGTAAGTGCTAACTTCTAAAGAGATAAATCCTATAAGACATTGATTGTTCCTATGGAAATGACCGATCTCATATCTTTAGTTTTAGTAAAATTAGTTCCTTTTTTACTTCCTCCACACTGTTGTTAGTTTAAGTAATCTATTTAAATAAACCCATTAAGCCATTTGAAAGCCTCATTAGAGCAGAAATTGGTCATAGAGAAACTGAAGTGTTCAGCTAGCCAAATACAATATTTGGTAGAATTCATCTTCCCCATCTCCTCCCTCCTCCCACCTTCCTTCTCCTTCTCCTCTTCTTCTACTCCTTCTCCACAAAGTTGATTTTCTGTATATTACTATCTGAATTATGATCATTGCTCAAGAGCAATCATTTTGAAATGTTCATTTCAATATCTAACAAGGACACACATTGGTGCACTGAATGAAATACTGTGCACTGAATGAATAATGGCTTTCAATAAATTTGCTTGCTTAAAAAAAACTATACTGTTTACTGCATGTTTTTTTAAAAAAAATATGTCTACAATAATGGGCCAAGGGTTTTTGATGAAGAGAAAGAGGTCAACCTGGCACAGTTATCTTCCTGTGAAATCTACTTTGCATTGCTTGTTGGCCTTGCTCAGGAAGCTACAAATAGCATCCCGAGGTTAGCCACTGCAGTAATAAACCCTGCAGTAAATCAAGCCATCTTCTATACATCTTTATAAGCTTCTTTGTCACATAATAAGGTTATATTAGAAAGGGAAAAAGATATAAAGTTCTTTGACCAGCATTATCAGACTAACAACATCTAGTATTGACCCAGTGATCTCAAGAAATAACAGCACAAACAGTTTTTTTAATAGCTGAAACTTAAAGCAATATAATTTAGTGTAATACAATATAATTATAATATATAATGCTATAATATATAATACATTAATATATTGTATTAATATAATAAGTATATCTGTTAATAACCAGAACTCATGCTCAGTCAATAGATTAGTAAAAAAATGGGCTATGAAGTTGTTTTAAAAGCTCATTTATTTACTAATCACTGACTAAACATCAGTTCTGGTTATTTATGCATATAGTTTTTAATGTAGGTTTAATATGGTTTTATCACGATTTTACTGTAGTGCAAAGAATAAGAATGGATCCCAGGTTCGATGAATAAATAGTAAACTGCTATCATAATCCCATCTAAATTTACTTTGTAGCCCCAGAATAGATTTAGTCATGAGAAAGATATGCATGAAATATATACATTTCACTAAGTGGCATTGCTGTGACACTGCTTTATGTAAGGAAGAGTGGAGAAGTGCAGATGTTCCCCTATAAAAAGCCCATTTCTCCTTTCTTCTCTCCTATTATTAATTTAAATTTTGAATTTCTTATGATTTACTTGAAAACTATATTTCCTCCAAATTATTTCTATTTCTTCTCCTGCTATTTCACTTTGTGTTTCTTTTTTGAATCTCTAAGTTGGATTTAGAGACTCCAATCCCTAGTTTTCTCTTTCTTGGTGTAGGGTATTGGTGGCTCAGCAAGGTGTTGTCTTAATGGCCATTTGTAGTACACTGGACATTTCTTTTTATTTTTGCGCAAAAAAAAAAAGAGAACTGAAGAATAAAATGGGATTCCTTTGCTTTAAAAGATATTGTCTCAGCACTGGTTTCTATGAACATTATGATAATGTGGTCATTATGATTGCATTCTGCTTGCAACAGCAATGGCATATGCTTTTTAAAAGCAATACAGGGAGTCCTTGGCTTATAATCACAAAGTGGGGCCAGAATTTATGTTGCTAAGCAAGATGTTTGTTAAGTGGTTCATGTCCAATTTTACCTTTGATTGTGGCCCGCCAACAGAGCGGGCAACAGAGTTGGACAGTGAGGATGTTGGGGAAGAACATGGGCCAGTCCTGGATGCTGGGGAAGATTTGGACAAGGGCTCTACATCAGAGGCAGAGATGGGGCCAAGGCCGTCTGGCAGTTCTCAGCTGCCTTCGGAGCTAGACAACAATGCTGCAGAAGAGCAGCTGGAGCCTGTTTCCAGTGTGTGCATGCATAGAACTGCCAGAAGAAAAGAACAGCTCATAAATCAGGGTCGACTTGGGAGTAAAGCCACAGGTGGATGGTGAATGCCCCCTCTCATAGGAAATAAAACAATAGTGAAAGGAGAGTGGACTTTTGTAGGAAACAATATCTTTGTTCATTCATTCATTTCAGGAGTGTGAATATCTGTCCATGAATCTCAGATTCTGTGCCAAGTCTTTCTTTACACTGCACTGCATTTGGAAAATATTTATATGGCAGCTTTCCAAGATAGATAAAGTCTGTGGTCATAAATTCACCTTTGAAAGACTGTTTACCAGGCCTTTGCTGAATGTGAATGAGAAGAATAAAAGTGGTTTTGCCAGGACCAGGATTCTACTTCATGCTTTTTGGGAAGCCTAGGTCAGAACACTTTCTTTACCACAGTTCTAAGTGAATCACCATAGTTGTTAAGTGAAACATGCAATCGTTAGGCGAAACCAGCCTTCCCCCACTGACTTGCTTGTCATAAGTTAGCTGGCAAGGTTGCAAATGATGATCACATGAGCATCTCAAATGCATACGAGCTGGCAAGGGTCTGAATTGGGATCACATGACTGTGGGGGTGCTATGACGGCCATAAGTGCAAGGATCAATCAAAATGACTTTTTCAGTACTGTTTTAACTTAGCTAAATGAATAGTTGCACGTTAAGAACTATTTATAATTAATTCCTATCAGGGATTTGTGAAATATAACAACATGAATGCTTCAACGCTATTAAACCCCTGAAATGTACAGTTAAATGCTCCCCTTAGAGGTATGCAAGAAAAGTCGAGCCAGAAAAAGAAGTACAGTAGTCCTCGACTTACAACAGTTTTAGTTACCATTTTGTCACCATTCAAAGTTACAATGGCACTGGAAAAAGTGACTTACGGCCGTTTCTCGCACTTATGACCATTGCAGCATCTCCCAGTTCACATGATCAACATTCCGACGCTTGGCAATTGGTTCATATTTATAATGACTGCAGTGTACCGGGGTCACATGATCCACTTTTCTGACCTTCTGACAAGGAAAGTCAATGGGGAAGGCAGCTTCACTTAACAAACATGTGACTCTAACTTAACAACTGCAAATATTCTCTTAATAACTGTTGCAGAAAAGATGATAAAATGGGCCAAAACTCTCGCTTAACAACTTAACAAACATCTCGCTTAACAACATACATTTTGGGCTCAATTGTGGTTGTACTTATAGTTATTGTATTGAGATCGAGTTGCATTGACTCCAAATCGTGTCTTGGATATAGAATAATTCAAGTAGCGAATGAAACATGATAAAAGTGAGAAGCACACTACATTATCTGTAGACACTTGTACGTTTTTGAAACTTACTGTGAAAGTCAAATATGCATACAATACTTATTCAGAGCTCAGCTATCCAATGAATTCCCGTGAAATAATATCTGAACCTTTATGCGTACTCAACAACAGGAAAGGAATGCCAATAAGGAGGCAATAACCCAGAACCTGCCCAATGAAATATCCTTTCCAAAAGGTGGAAACGCATAAGGTCAAACGCTAATGTAGTTAATGTAGTGAAAAAGTATAGAAAGTAAGGAGGATAGGAACACAATATTAACACCCAGGCTGACAAAAAAAAATCATGATCGCTTGTCAACGGGAGAATTTGTCTGGGATAATGCTGTGCAGGATGAATTTTCAACAATCTTGTCTGAAGTTTTGATTTTTCTACTGAGGAAGCGGAGGAGGCAAGGACAACCTTGCATTTCAATTTAGAGAAGAGTTCCTCTCCCTATTTTTACCTGCAGCCCGTCCTTACTTCACAAGAATTGCAAAGTGCAATGCCAGATTTCATGGGAGGGGCATAACGAAAGAGAGGGTCCCCCCCCCAAAGTATTTTTATTCCCAGTTTGGTAGAGGTTTGGGAAAAGTTTTGATTTAAAATCTGTTCATTATATTTACGCGAGGGGACTGTTTGTCTAAGATCTATTTGCCGGTGTCCTAAAAATTTAAACTCCTATCACACATGGCTCTAATTGCTCCTCAGTGCATGTGAAAATATATGAGTAAATGAATATGAATGCATGAAGAAAAAAATATATTTAAAGCCGTATTATCATAAACCTAAAAATGGGGGCTTGTTTGAAAGTTGCAAATAGAATGCAATTAACTTAATTTTGGGAAAAGGGGATGAAATCAAATTTAGTCAGCCTGCATCCCAATAATGAATCCCATGACCTTTAAATTACCTATACTTCACTAATTAAAACAACTTAAATTAAGCAAGTAATTAAATTACTGCATTATTTGTACTAAGAACAGATGGATTCAAATGTAGACAATTTGTTAACTTTTGTATATTGCACTGTAAGAGAAACTTCATACATATGGGTGTGTTGTATGTCGCTGAACAAATATTTGAAAGTTTCTTGTTCAGACAAAGCACCCAAGAAATTTTGAGAAAAAACAACAGCAACAATGATAATTTATTACATTTATATGATGCCTGACTCATAGTGACTTTAAGTGACTTACAAATTGTTAATTGTTAAAAACAAAGAGACAGCATCCACAAAAAAGAAAGATGACAGAGAATACAATCAGAACAGTGATGGGATTCAAATTTTTTACTAAAGGTTCTGTGGGTGTGGCTTTGTGGGCATGATGTGGCTTTGTGGGTGTGGCAGGAGGTTACTTCAAAATCCCCTTTCCCTCCCCACCCCACTAACTTGCTTTCCAGCTCCATTCTTCTGTTTAGGCAACAAAAGAAGATCAGCTGGGAGGCAGGGGCGGGGCCAGCCTATTTGCTGGTTCTCTGAACTACTCAGAATTTCCATTACTGGTTCTCCAGAACCTGTTAGAACTGGCTGAGTACCATCTCTGAATCAGAAAGAGAAAGAAAAGGGGGCATCAGTTGTCCTTACTAAAGACCTGGATGAAGAGCAAAGTCTTTAGGGCCTTTGAAATATCAAAAGGATGGGACCATCTTTCCAGAAGGCTTCACTATACTTGATACATATTTAAAATAACAGAAAGTCCTGATCTACATCGGGGCAGTGATGGGTTTCAAAAAAAATTAGAACCTATTCTGTAGGTGTGGCCTTTTTTGTGGGCATGGCTTGTGGGATGGGAGTGGCCAACTTGTAAAATGAAACTCATTTAACAATGCTCTTGCTTAGCAACCAAAATTTTGGGCTCAATTCTGATCATAAGCTCTTTCTTTTTCTTTCTTCCTTCCTTCCTTCTTTCTTTCTTTCTTATCTCTCTCTCTCCCGCTTTCTTTCTTTCCTTCCTTTCTTTTTCTTCATTCCTTCCATTCTTTCTTTCTTGTGTGTCTTTCTCCCTCTTTTTTCTTTCTTTCCTTCTTTCCTTTCTCTTCCTTCCTTCCTTTGTTCCTTCTTTCATTCTTGTCTCCCACTTACATTCTCTTTCCTTCTTTCTCTTTCTCTTTTTTCTTTCTCTTTCTCTTTTTTCTCCCTCTCCCTCTTCCTTCCTTTTATTCTCCCTTACTCTTTCTCTTTCTTTCTTTCTCTCTTTCTCTCTCTTGCCCCCCCCCCCTCTCACACAAACATACCTTCCAGTTGGCTAAAAATTCTGTTTTGCCAGCTGGGAAGCTGGCAAAGAAGCCTCGTTTTCCTTGCCGCCTGCAGCTATCAGAGGAAGGAGGCAGGGAAGCGAGCCCTGGGCTCATCTCTGCCTCCTTCCTCGAGAGCTGACTTCAGGGATGGCCAGCCTCTCCCCTCACTGTGCCCTTCACTTGCCTTTCACCCAGAGGCTCTGCCAGCGGGGCACCGGCCATTTCACCTCCCGAGAGAAGCTCAGGAGAGATGCCCAAATGGCCACAACTAGAGACTCATGAGGTGAACGCTGGACACCGGGGGTGGCTGATCCTTCTGCTGCTTCTGGTATTGCAGGTTTCTTGGAGAGCATTAAGTTGCAGGCACAGTGGCGCACCGATTCCAGCAGCTGGGTTTTGCCTTGAAACTTGCTGTTCCAGCAACCCAAAGGGGACATTCTCCCAGCAGCGTCTCAGGTAACTTTCTGTCTTGCTGCACAAGGAAGAAAAGCCAACTTTATTTATTTGGTTGGTTGGTTCTTGGACCGTGGGAGGCGATCTGACAGTGCTTTTTATGCCTGTGGTGACCCTTTTCGTCACTTGCTTCTCGTCCTGTGGCTCTCACTCAAGATTCCAGCTGATTTTCTCCCAAGCAACGGATGTGGCCGCGAGCATGGGGGAACCTCCCACTCCAGCCTCCCCTGCCCTACTACATTAAGATCCCTGCGCTTCCCATTCCTGCTGGAAGCACACAGGCCACGTGAGCGAGCAGGTGCGCAAGGCTCCCCAATGATCTGAGGGGAGCCGGGAGGCGCCAAACTGCACCCAGCTGTCCTCACTCCCTCTGGGCTAAGGGTGGGAGTGCCTGAGACGCTGCTGGGAGAATGTCCCCTTTGGGTTGTTGGGACAGCAAATTTCAAGGCAAAACGCAGCTGTTTGAATTGGTGCGCTTTCAACTTAATGCTCTCCAAGAAGCCTGCATTACCGGGAGCAGCAGAAGCAGCAGCAGTGGGCACCACCTCCACCCGCAGTGTCCAGCATTCTCCTTGGGAGCCTCAAGTTGCGGCTGTTTGTGTGTCTCCCCTGAGCTTTTCTTGGGAGGCGAAATGCAAGGTGCCTCGCCGGCAGAGCCTCCAGTTTAAAGGTGAGTAAAGTGCGCAGAGATGGGCAAGGCTGGCTGTCCCTGAAGCCAGCTCTTGAGGAAGGAGGCAAAGATGAGGCCCAGGGCTCGCTTCCCTGCTGGGCAATGGAGAGCCTTTCTCACATGCCTTCGGAGAAAGAAAGAAGGCATGCGAGAAAGCCCCCCCCCCCCACACACACTGCCTCTCATAGGTGGGGTGATTGGTGAACCAGCCAATCAGTGAGTGGTGGGCGGGGAAAGCATGGTGCGGACGGGGCAAGTGAGCAAGGGGGGGCAGGTGGGAGGGAGCATTCCAGTACTGTGCCACCAGACGAATGGGTTCCAAAAGGTACGCTAAATTTCATGAATGGGTTCTAGCGTACTGGTGCGAACTGGCTGAAACCCACCCCTGATCAGGGATGTCAAACTTGCATCATCACAGCAGAGTCATGTGACATATCATGACTTTCCCCCCCTTCACTAAACCGAACATGGGCTTGGCCAACGCCTGATGCATCTAGCCCATGGGCCAGGAGTTTAACAACCCTGATCTACATCAACCTGCTTTTGTCTTGGATCATATAAGAATAAGACAAGCCTAAGGTGCTTTTCTTGATTTGCATCATATCAGAGAATTAGAGATGTACATAGGACAGGGACTTACAGCCCCAAAAGATCAATGCATCCAGTGAATAGGAGAGCACTGCCTCTTCTATTATATGTTCCAAACATTCAGTTAGAGTCTGTATTCCTATAAGTTAAATCCATTATTTGCTGCTCTCTCCCTGTTCAATGATATCAATATTTTTTATATTGTGTTAACTTTGGGAATAGTGTAGACAACTATAGACCTCAGTAAAGATTTAACAACATGATAAGATGATTAGCAAGCTAGTTAAGTGTAGGCTAAACGACAAAGCAAATTAAGTGAAAATCATACTCAAAGTGTGTTCGTTAATGGCTCCTCATTAAATTAAAGGGAAATATGAAATGGTATTCCACAAAGATCATTCTTGAGTCCATTGCCCTTTGACCTGTCACAGGCCATAATGATTTGAACAGAGATGGGCAGACAACTTATATTTTCAGATGATACAAATAAAATATGACATTAAAGTGAATGTAAGAGCTAGAAAAGTGTGCTGAAAGATAGTAAGGAACATAACTGAAATAATGAATGAATTAAAGTGAATGTATATTAATATAAGATGGATAATATATAACTTTGTAGTACTTCTTGCAAAGATGGGTTGGAGTCTAAATATAAACCAGCATTATGATGTAAAGGCAAAAAAGGTAAATGCAATTTTAGTTGCGCCAACAAAAGTACATTTTTTTCAAATCATGGAAAGTAATTTTTTCACTCTATCCTGCTTTAGTCAGATCCCACCTTGAGTCTCCCTGGACTCTAAAAACTAAGGCCTATGAAAAGAGTTAAAAGGATGTATATCTTTGAAAAAAGACAACTGATTAAACTCTTCAAATATTTGAAAGATTTTCTCATAGAATAAAGATTTATTCTCTTTTCTGCCAGAGAGATACCTGATAATGGATTTGAGATACCTGAAGGAAGATGTTTATATTTTTAATGATAGCAATAGCACTTAGACTTATATACCACTTAATAGTGCTATATTTCCCCAAACAATATTGTCCCAACAATCTGGACCCTCATTTTACCACCTTTGGAAAGATGAAATGATGAGTCAACATTGAGCTGGTGAGATTAATCTGTTAAACTGCTGGCAGCCAGTGATCAGCAGAAGTAGCCTTGAGTACTGCACTGTAACCACTGTGCCATCACGGCTCATGATGATGGTTTATATATTTTTACTTAAATGTCCTATGCCAACCAGGGTCACTTTTTGTGAGATGGGCAGCATATAAATTTGACAGATAAATACATAAGTTTAAGGGGAAAAAACACTTTCTAGCAATAAAAACAATTCAACCAAGTATCTGCAAAGTGAATGGGAAATCAGAATTTCTGCACTTAACAGGATGCTAAGCTCTACTACCTAAATGGCCTCTCTCAGCCCCATTATTCTGAGTCTTGTCAAGAAGAGGTGTAATGTTGTAGATAGAATGTAAATTGGGATTATTGTATCTTTACATCAAGGCTCATCAAAACTTCAATAACCATATATTCATCATTAAGAGGAGCTTTTAGTGAACCCTCAGTTATCAACTCAGATTCTGAAGAGCTTTTCCTGCTCTTCTACTTAACCATAGAGAAAAAACATCCAGGCTATTTAAAAAAAATTTTTTTAAATCCTTCAGGACAGAGTTGCTGAAATAACTAAATTCTATAAACCTACCTAGGGCCTTGATTGTCTACAAATTTGTACTGGATGAATCATTTTAATACTGAGAGCCCTGCATAGTCAAACTCTGCTCTTTTGGGGCGGGCAGATTTTTGACATTAACTTTGCTTGATTTGGCATTGCTCTTTATGATTAGTTGAGCCACAAGCCATCTCTCTCTGCAGTAGTCAAGCTAGGAAAAGAAACAGGAAACACTCCTGTTCCAATTCAGCTACAATATTTAGTAGATGATGTTGGGTTAGTTACAATACAATACAATAGCAGAGTTGGAAGCGACCTTGGAGGTCTTCTAGTCCAACCCCCTGCCTAGGCAGGAAACCCTATACCGTTTCAAACAAATGGCTATCCAACATCTTCTTAAAGACTTCCAGTGTTGGGGCATTCACAATTTCTGGAGGCAAGCTGTTCCACTGATTAATTGTTCTAACTGTCAGGAAATTTCTCCTCAGTTCTAAGTTGCTTCTCTCCTTGATGCAAGTTATTTTCTCTGGGGCTAAATTATCTCAAGGTGAGAATAAAAGAAGAGGTAAATCTGCACAATTCTGAAGAAAGTGGTGAGAAGCATTTGGGGGGAAGGATCTTGAAAATATTTTAGTCCTTTCCAACATCTTCTTTTGCCCCTCTTCCCATCTTTTAAAAGACACCTTGCAAAATAGAAGTGGAAATCAAGCTCAGCCAAGGGATTTCATTCATTGGTGGTCATAAACTGGGATTAAATGTGAGAAGAGCTGGGAGAAGCCTTCTAAACTATTAGTTGGAAAAGATAATTGCCATTCAAAAATGATAATGGTTCAGCAATGCTGATACATATCACTTATTTGTGACACAAGGGAAACAATATTTTTTTCAAACAAGGCAAATTAAACAGAATATATTAAAAGGCAGAGTAAATACTTTAAAACTCATGTCAATGGGCGCTTTGCCTTAGCTCTTACAATGTAATAAGGGTTAACCAGAGAGGCAGTTTCTGCATGCAGGGCAATTAAGATTAGGCTAGAAACAACACCAGAATGTTTCTCTTTCCTTCCTTCCTTCCTTCCTTCCTTCCTTCCTTCCTTCCTTCCTTCCTTCCTTCCTTCCTTCCTTCCTTCCTTCCTTCCTTCCTTCCTTCCTTCCTTCCAGGATTAGCCCTGTAAAGTGGGAAAAACAAAAGATTTCTTCCAACAACCGGTTCTCTGAACTTCTTAGAAAGTTAACAACTGGTTCTCCCGAATAGCTGCGGACTAGCTGAATCCCACTACTGATGTGCTTGCATACGAGTATATACATACTCAGGCACATGCAACAACAGTATGTGATGCAATGCTCAGTTTAGCATGCTCCATTGACTTGTGAGATGGTAGGAGGTTCTCTCATGATTAGCAGATGGCATTTTTGTTGACACAATCTGAGTTCATATTTCTAACCCACTATGATATACTCTTGGCAACCATAGGGGAGGCTCAGGCAGCCTGACAGACCTCCAATTTGAATCAAGAGCCATACTTTAAGGAGAGGAGGAGAACTAAAGGTAAAGCTATCTAGTACTTAATACAGATTGTAATAGGAGACTCTTTCTTGTCAGTGTCAATGTCCATGTCACTGTTAATATTAATGTCCATGTCTATATCCATATCTATGTGCATGTTTATGTCTATATCCATGTCAATGTCTATGTCTATATTTGAGGGATTCCTACAAAGATGAGAGGGTCAAACTATTTTCCAAAGCACCAAAAGGCAAGATGAGAAACAATGGATGGGAACTAATCAAGGAGAAAAGCACTCAAGAACTAAGGAGAAATTTCCTAAGAGTGAGAGCAATCAATCAATGGAACAACTTGTCTTCAGAAGTTGAAGGATTTTCCATAACTGGAGAATTTCAAAAAGAGACTGGGCAATCATTTATCTGAAATAATATATGGTTTTCTGATCAGGCAGGAGGTTGGACTAGAAGACCTCCAAGGTTCCTTCCAACTATTATTCTATGTTCTATGTACCTTGTGCTTCACCTTGCTTTCTTTATCTTTTTCTGAATAATACATGCTAGCTGTCAACTGTGAAATGGATCAGTCCTGCCACAGCCATTTTCTCCATTTCTCAGCTTGGCACAGTTTTTGGGGGGGCGGGGGGGGGAGCTTGGAATGTCAGACCAGACATCAAGAACTTACTATCTTGTGGAAACCAAGGTCATTCCAACAGGTGCTAACCAGAGACTGGAAGAGGTTACCAAGGAGATGCCAGAACACCTAAATGGACAGTGTGACCTGTGACTAGAAGGGAGGGAGCTGCCTAATCTTTAATGATACTGAAAGCACAGGAAATAGCCAGAGCTGGCTTTTTATTTCAACTGTGCTGAAATGATGTACTCAATAAAGCAGTTCTTTGAGAAAGCTAAGAGTCTCAGAGTTGCTGGATTGGTTGGGTTCATTACTCGGAACCTTGACACTAGCTTTTTCTAACAAAAGTATACATGCTTTTTGTTAAAGGAACAGAGTCATGTGTTGGTCCAAAAAACAACACACTTATACTGACTTGTGTTTCAACGAACTACCGTATTTTTTGGAGTATAAATTGCACCTCCCCCTTGTAAAAGAGGGTGATATTGTAAACTCGTGTGTGAGTGTGTGGGTTGTTGTTGTGAGGGATTGACACGCAGGAGCCATGTATGCAAGACAGATCTTTATTAGTACCAGATGACAAGCGATTCAAAGATTCTCCCTGCAACTGTCAGGGTATTTATACTAGCCAGAAGCAACTGTCAAGCCCAACTGTCACGAGGCCAGCCAATCAGATGCTGTGCCTTGACCAACCAATTAGAATGCAACACAGGTTGTTGCTGGGTTATAACACTCCTTCCCCCCAGTTATTTGTATAATAACCAATCAATTGTATATTATACATTTGCCCTTCTGTGTTGTACAATTCATTCACATTTTTGTCTTCCAGTTTTACCATTTGCAATTGTGTTCTCTCCTTCCCCCCAGTCAACCTGATAACTGTAACCACTTGTAACCACTTTAATGTAATGCTTAACTTTGTAACAGAAGTAGAAATTTATCAACTCTGTCCAGGAACATTCTGGGCTAGTAGCTTCAAATAGTTTAGTAAATTTCCTTACCCCCCAGTGCCTATTCACATTTTATTTCTTTATTTACATTTTTTTTTCTATTTTTCCCTCACAATCCTGCGCATGCCCAATGAATTCCCCAGTCCAGGCTCGTTGAAGGCCTCGAGCAGTGTGGGAAGCAGGTTTGTATCTTAGGAGACAGGCAGGACAGGAGGATTTCAGGCCCTGGAGGCAGCTAAGACAGGGAACGACGGAAGGCCGAGGAGGCGTCGGAAGTCCGAGAAGGCAGGCTTCTCCTTTCCCTTCGTTGAGGCACGGAGCTGAGGCCAGGAGGCCGAGGAAGCAAGGCAGGAGACGGATGGCAGGGACACGCTTCAGTCCTCCTCCTTCTTCCTCTCTCTCTCTCCTGGTCAGGCAGGCATCGCGGGGAGGAATTCGTGCCCTGGAGGCAGCGAAGTGGAGACAGGGGCTTTGAGATGCTTGCAGAGGCATCGCAGGAAGGAATTCGTGCCCTGGAGGCATGTAGACGCCGAAGGCTTGCAACGAGCGGCTTCGGCAGGAGTTGAGGCACGGCGGCAAGGCTCGCAGTGGGCGTAGGCAGCACGGCCGGAGAACAGAGGCCTCAGCTCAGGACAGGCTTCTGGCTGTCCTGTGGCTCCTTACTAGCTGGCTGATGTTGTTTGGCTCCTGCGGGAATCACATATCAATCCCACCTTCGTCGCCAGTATTGTAAACTCGTGTGTGAGTGTGTGGGTTGTTGTTGTGAGGGATTGACACGCAGGAGCCATGTATGCAAGACAGATCTTTATTAGTACCAGATGACAAGCGATTCAAAGATTCTCCCTGCAACTGTCAGGGTATTTATACTAGCCAGAAGCAACTGTCAAGCCCAACTGTCACGAGGCCAGCCAATCAGATGCTGTGCCTTGACCAACCAATTAGAATGCAACACAGGTTGTTGCTGGGTTATAACAGGTGAAAATTTGGGCGTGTCTTATACACTGAATGTAGCCCTGCCTACCCCCCCGGCCCTGACCTTTGGTCTCTGCCTCCCAGTAATTTACCTCCTTGCAGCAAAGGGGGGGAATGGAGCTTGTGGAGACAGCAATAGGCTATGGCAATCCCTGCAGCCTGAAACAGCTGATAATTGGGAGGTCCCTGCTGAAATTAAAAGTGAAACTTGCTGTTTATTGCACAAGGCAAATTGCTGGAAGGCAGAGGGAGATATTTTTTTTCTTGTGCTTATCAGGCTGTTTGCTGTTTGCTGCTTGCTGAAGGAGGTATATCAATAACTATAAATGTCTATAAAATGTTCAAATGATTAGACTTATTTTTTTAAAGACTGCTTTATTATTGTCTAGACAATGAAGAAAATGAAGAAGCTTTTTAAAATAAATGCTTGATCTGAAGAGGTCCAGCGCTATTGTATCTTCTTTTAAATAGCAGAGAATAACTATACTTGCAGAAAGTCACATCAATTTTAACAGCATCTATAGTCTGAAATGTAACACCACAAACAATGTATATCGTCTATACTGTTTGCTGTTTGCTGCAAAGAGGAAATTTGCTGGGAGGCAGAGGCAGATTCCCCCCCCCCTGTTTTCCTCCCCAAAAGCTAGATGTGTCTTATACTTCATAGTATCTTGTACTCTGAAAAATACAGTAATATAACTATAGGCCACCATATGAGATGCTTGAAAATACAAAATAAAAAGGGTTAGTTGTTCAATAAGACACAGCTGTCTTTATAACACTTAAAGGGTTATTTCAGCATGAAGTGTGGGAAGGTGTAAACCACATTTTCTTGCAAGCCATCTTGAGTTTGGTGGAGGAATAGGAGGGAATAGAGACAATATAAACACAGGAGCCGCTCAAGGAACCTTCTAGCAGAAGCATAGCATTTAATATGCTGGCGAAGTTTATCCTGAACTGTAACATCATTATAACACAATTATGATACTTTTTACATGACTTTGATGTAAAGGGCAAACACCTGCATTACTTAAAAAACATAAAGAAATCACAGAGAAATTCTTGCTTGATAAATGAATAAGCATAGTGTAGGGCAAAATCCAGCATAGATCAGGTATCTCAAAATTCACAAATACACAATTCCCACTTTTGCTGTTTTCCTTCATAACCAATAACACAGTGATACAGGAAGGACACAGAAGCTCATGTCTAAAGGACATATAATGCACCAGGAAAATTGCATGAACCAAGGGAAATAACACATATATTTCTAGTACTTTTACCCACATAAGCAGCCGATAATGGATCCAAATTGCCCACTTTACAGTGAAAATGTGGCCTTAAAAACAGGACAGTTAACAAGAATATATTGTTGCTGGAAAATCAAAACTAATGTGAGGATTACATCTAATCTGAGAAGGGAGTTTGAGAAAGGTGATGCCCTCATTCACGAAGAAAAAAAATGAAATATTAAAAAGGCCCAGTATTTAGTTCTGGATGTTTCCATCTCCACATCAGAACATGGCCCAAATAATTCTTTCTTTCCTGAAATATTGCTGAAGGAACAATACAATTCTCTCATACTCTCCTATTTGAAAACATGTGAGAAAAATAGCATAGCTATAGTCAGAGAAGCATACTTCTATTTTACGCATTGTTTTCAAATTGTGAAATCTGCTTTTATCCAGCTTCCCATTCATTTTGGGAAAATAATATATTCCACTGGTTTCTTTCAAAGGGAAGGATAATTTTGATGAAATTCTCACTGTTTGATGTAGCATATTTGAATGAAGAAATGACCAAACAGTATGTGGGGATGTCTTGTTTTGCAATGTACAAAAAGTATTCAGCAGTCACCTGCAGATTCCTTGGCTTCCTCTATTTTAATTGAATTTGAAGGAAAGAAAAATGCCCTGAGATAATTTCTCTTGCTATTTTTTTTTAAGATTGGAAAATTAGGCAACCAAGAATGCTCAAAACAATGGAAAGGTCTGTAACTGTAGAACTTTCTTCCATTTCCAAGAGTGAAGCCATGAGAAAAAGAAAGACAACTTTAAAAACTCCTTCACAGTAGCTTTTCTCACAGGAAAAATGCTTTCAGAACTTGCAAAATTTTAGCATAGAAATTGGGCAAGTTTTATGAACCCCCAAAATGTCTTCATTTCCAAAAGAAGTTTCTTGCTATTTATGGACATATTTCAGATTCATATCATCTTGAAGAAACATTGAATAAATAGAAAATGCCTAGTCTAGGCTGCTGACCTCCAGTGCACCCCATTGGCAGATCTGGTCCTTCTACTGTTTATGTCCCCTTCTCCCTATACACCTAAAGAGGTTTAAAAACTACCATGCAAACTCACACATGGTAAGGTTTTATCTGGAATTCAGCTGGCTAAGAGGAGGGTTTGGCTGCAATAGAAGGCTTTCGTGCTGTCCTATGACTGATAGCTAATATGATCCTATTCCCATCTCCCCCTTACCCAGTTATTAAGAGTAAGAAACTTGATTTGGTGAATGGTACAAACCTTCACACTAAGTGCTCAGGAGAAGGTATCTAACTTATCTGCATACTTTTAAAACTTTTGTGTCTGTAAGCTTTAGCCAGATGAAATGGTATGTCATAGGACATTTTTTTCCCTGTCATGATACCTCAAATGGGCTAACTTAAAGATTGGATCCAACATCTGGGGCCCATGACTCTCATGGAATTGAAATTTGGACAATTTTATGAAACATGTTATGATAAAAATGATATAAAAATTATATAAAGCATAAAACATAACACATAACACAAAATATCATAACACACTTCTTGTGCTGGACTCTTGAGGTGTGACTGTACTATACAGTTCAACATTGGCTACTTTCAAGGCCAGTGATGTGCAGTGAGGTTTATGGCTGGTGAGGCACTGACACAGGGGTTTCAAATTTTTTTAGACTTGTGGACTTCAACTCCCAGAATTCCACAGCCAGGCATGCTCAGTTCCAATTTAAAGTGACAACATTTCCCCCCCTTGCGAAATAGGTTTTCCTTCATTCTTTTTCTTCTCCCTCCCTCTCCTTCCTCCCTCCCTCCCTCCCCCCTCTCTCAAACAGACACACACACACACACACACACACACACACACACACACACAGAAGTTGGATCCCTCTCGCACTCACTCACTCTCAAACAAACACAGAAGTTGGATTGGATATATTTTCCAATGGCTTGAAAGCAGCTCCTCTGCCATACCACCCCCATTCCCCTGCTGCCTTCCAATCCGAGCCTTTGATTGCAGGTGGAGCCATGTTACCTTTTCAAACTTGTAATTAGTGAAGCCGGGCTTATATACTTTTATCCAGCTGTGTGTGTGTGTGTGTGTGTGTGTGTGTGTGTGTGTGTGTGTTTGAAAAGGCAACGTGGCTCTGCATGTAATCAAACTTTTTGAATTCCTCCCCCCTCCGACCCACATGCACCTTTTCCAGGTGTTTCAGAGAAGATTTCAACTCTGCTCTTGCCTGCCATCATGAAAAGAAAAAAAAATGTAAAAGGAAAAAGGCATGAGCTCTGAGGTCAGACTGAGGTAGTTACTCTAAAAAGCCTCTAAAAAACACCCTCTACAGGAGGCGAGAGACCACGTGCCTCATCTCCATAAGGAATTTTTCGGCTTTTAACCCTTGCTTAGCTCTGCTCAAGTGATCATAAAGTCAGAATAAATGAGGTACCTCGTTCTCTTGCCGCCCCCTGTAGAGGACACTTTTTTAGAGACTTTTTTACACAGTTAAGCACTAAGCAGAGTCATCCACTGTGACTCTGGCAGCAACTACCTCAGCCCTTTTCCTTTTACATTTTCTTTCTTTTCATGATGACAGTGGTGAGGCTCTGCCTCCCCTGCCTCCCCTGCCTGTAGGTCTCTGTTCAAGGCAGAGGAAGACAATGCCTTTTTAGATTATAAATGACTCTCTTGAAAAATTAACATCTGTTGCCTATACAAAATAGGTTAAGAGATTCAATGTATTATATGGTACTTGGATGTCAAATGAATAATCAACATAGCCCTGTCCCTCAATCTAAAGGCAAGCTTTGCCATCTGAAAAATTCAGATGCATATGCAACTCAGTGTAGATCTATTCCTGAATTTTCTCAGTGGATACATATCTCCCTGTATCTTCAGTCCAAAGGTTCATCAGCCAGGCCTCTGTGACCGTATGTCTTGATCTTTGAGACTTAACTAAGGCATTAAACACCTATAACAACCCATGTTCAACTGCTTGTAAAAAATCTGCATGCATTTAGCCATTTCCATATTCACTTGGAATAACTCCTAATACACCCTGGGTCAAACTTCCTGAAGGAGACGTGAAACTCAAAATTCAATTTTTTTGTGTGCTAAGATATAGTGCCCTTTAATCACCAGGAGACATGCCTTAATAAAAATGCAACTGCCAGTGTGTCCTGAAGTAATAATAATAATAATAAAAAAGTTCTTTCAGCTTCAAGACTGTTATTATAAGCTGCCTCTGTATATAGCATTTCGCAAATGCTGGAGATTCAACTTTTTTTTTTGCAATGATTGCTCGGATTAGTAAGGTAGATGTTATAGACTATCTACAGCCTGAATCAAATTAGAGAAATATTCAGTGCAATAAAACTGGTCAGCAGGGGCTAATATTGGCTATGCAAGGATACTGAAAGAGTAAAATATGACAAATTGCTCTGTTCTGAGCAGACCTCATTCTGCTTTCCCATTTTTCTCATTGCCTGCAGCAAAGTGTCACCTCCCCCCCGCCCTCCATACAAATGATTAAGACAGATAACAGGACTTCACAACACTGGCTGTCTGACAACTTGTCCCATTGACACATGCTGCTGAACAACAGACAAGCTGTCTTTATTGACATCTGCTCTCGTTTCGGCACATGAATTACCCTCTTGGGTTGCCCCAATTGCTATAAGAGCCGACACTATCTCCTCTTTCACTTATTCCTTATTTTATTTAGTGCAATCTGCAAGATGAAAACCGTTCAGCAACAATAATGGATAAGCCAAGTGCTTTTATTTAATGACATCCATATTGAATTCTATCCCCTGGATGTATTTCATTGTTCACAAGTTGGATATTATAATACAGAAGCCAATCGATGGAGGCATTTATTTTTGTAGCAGAATTTTCCCAAGTTGCAGAGAACGACTAGTAATGTTCACAATCCTTGCATTTATTCCTTTCTTTTCTTTTCTTTTTGTTAAAAAAGTAAATGCCTCCCTCCCGAAGAAATCCCAAGCACTAAACAGATACAAACTGAATTTCTACAGTGTTCAGACTATATTATTATTTTTGTAAGTATTCTTCTTTTGCATTTCCTCCTCAGAACCGCCTCTATAGATACAGGTTGTTCTTGACTTACAACAGTTCATTTACTGACCATTCAAAGTTACAACGGCACTGAAAAAAGTGACTTATGACCATTTTTCACAGTTACAATCTTTGTGGCATATCATGATAATATGATCAAAATTCGGATGCTCGGCTAGTGACTCATATTTATGACAGTTGCAGTATCCTGTAGCCACGTTATGTAAATTTGATCCCATGTAAATTTTATGTAAATTGTAATCCCATCCACTGGAGGTGAAGGTATTTTTTTTGTGAATAGTCTGGCCCAATCTTTCTTAATGGGCACAAATATCCATCTCTAAAGGCTTCAGGCATCTACTCGATATTCTGACTTAGGCTTCCCCAAAAAGCACAAAGCAGATTCTTAGGCTTCCCCAAAACACACGAAGCAAAACCCCTTTTATTAAACAAATGTGAATTCCTCTCATTCACATTCAGCAAAGGACAGGTAAACAGTCTTTCAAAGGTGAATTTATGACCACGTACCTTATCTAGCTTGGAAAGCTGCCATGTAAATATTTTCCAAATGCAATGCAGTGCAAGAAAAGACTTGGCAGAGTCTCTGAGATTTATGGACAGATCGTCACACTCCTGAAACAAATGAACAAACAAACAAACAAACGAATTGTTTCCTGCAAAAGCCCACTCTCCTTTCGTTCCTCTTTTATTTCCTATGGGAGGGGCCATTCACCATCCACCGGTGATCCAGATTTCTGAGCTGTTCTTTTCTTCTGGCAGCTCACTGGATACAGACTCTAGCTATTCCTCTGCATCACTGCTGTCTAATTCCAAAGGCAGCTGAGAACTGCGAGATGGCCTTGGCTCCCTCTCTGCCTCCAACATAGAGCCCTCGTCTGAGCCTTCCCCAGCTTCCAGGATTGGCCCATGTCCCTCCCCAAACTCCTCACTGTCCCAGTCTGCTGCCAGCTCTGTTAGCCACTGACAGGCCACAACACTAGAGGCCATTAAGAAAGACTAAGGTTACTTTTTGTCTTTGTTGAGATTTTTTTCTCCATTTCTCCTTTGGAGAAATGTAATATTCTGCCTCTTTTAATATTCCCCAAATCATTCTTTTGGGGGGGGGGTGATTCCCATAACATCTAGAAAACACCAGTTTGGGAGAAGGCTGTTTTATATTAACCAACATTAGCCAACTGCTAGATAAAGATATGTGATGAAACAGAAATGATCTCAAGCAGTTAATCCTCGAGGTAGAAAAGGCAAAGACTTTTGCTATTGTGACAAAGCTGCAATAATTAAATAACTAGCAGTTGGCTACAATTAATGGTATTCTCAGTCTGCTATTTGAAAAGCTCTATCACATCCTCTCTGTTGCTAAGATAGCTATGTGCTCAAAAAGAGTTGACACTTTCCCTAGCGATGGATTACCTGTTACCTCAGTATAGCCGACTGTAACTGTTGTTCTTAAATTTTATTTCATCTTTGGGCTTTATAGAGATAATAGGAAAACTATTTTTCTTGGTTTTTATTTATTTTAAATGTAACCTGTTCCTTGTTATTGAATCTGTTCCTGTTTTCCTGGTCACCAAAGTACATTTTAAACATCCTTAAAATATAATTTTAAAAAAATGTAATAACCTTTGTCACTGCCTCTTCAGCTTGCCTTCAGCCAGTGTGCCGTTCACGAAGGCAGAATCTGAAATTGAATTTCCTAATCACAAAGAAAGTGGCCACTTAAAAGAAATATTGCCTTTGCATTTTATACTGCAGTAATTTAGCTGATCCTCCTTAATCTATCAAGTTAACAAAATGGTGCAATTAAAATATTTTACCCGTGTTATTGTCGAGTCAACAACCAGAGGAAATGAAAGATCAAGTACATTAACCTGGGTATTTATGCAGCAAAAATAATAAAAAGAACATGTTTGAACTATGAGACAGTTTTCAAAACCAATAACGGGAAGTTCTTTGGTAGTTAATAAATGAAAAGGTGGAAAGTTGCTTCAAATACAAGTCTACTTAGGCAAAAGCCTTCTAATTTAAATGTACCAGTTTACTCTCAGGCAAGGTAAATAGCATTGCGACCTGAGGCAGACTAAACCTTCAGCAGAGTCATAAGATTTAATGTGGGATTTATTTTTTCAGAGGAAATATAGTCCATAATATTACAGGCCACAGTCTTTAGTCCTGGTAGGGAAGGGAAAGAGAAAAACTCAGAACCAACATGCAATGTTGCATGATTGACAGTTTGTCACCCCAAGCTAGATTCCAGGAAGATATGCATTGATTTGCTTAGAATATGAAGCTTTTCAGGTTATTTCCATCCCATGCTCAGATTTTCCTTCTGGGATTCTTCATCTCTCATTATTTTCTCTTCTGTGTTTTCACTGGATTTCCTTTAAAAACTCCTGTATACAAATAAATAAGGCAATTAGATTTTTAAGGATGAACTCCCTTTGCAAACTCTAAGCCTGGCTTTAATGAGATGGGGACTCATAGTATCTATGCAACAGCTGGGAAAAAAGCAAAGTTGGACAACAGCTTTTTTCCCCAAAATAACACCTTGTTCACATTATTCAAATATTTCTTCTTAAATTAATGTAGTTCTGTACAGATGACTAAAATATTAAAGCAATTACAAAAATAGAGAGTATCCACAGACAAGGTGATATTCTTCATGCCCTTATTCTTTTTCCTCCTGGCAGTTCACTGACTGAGGCCAAGGGGCCTCAAGCAATGATTGACCTGCCAATCAAAGCAGTGGTTCCTAGCTCATAATGATAGTCTTGCTAGGCTTCAATTTTTAATTTTGAAGGCAACAAGAACAAATTTCCCTTGTAGCATTCATAAACTTTCATGAACCAACCATAGCTGAAAAATCTGACCCTCAAAATAAATGCATTGCATAGCATAGCATAGCATAGCATAGCATAGCATAGCATAACATAACATAACATAACATAACATAACATAACATAACATAACATAACATAACATAACATAACATAACATAACATAACATAACATAACATAACATAACATAGCATGTTGTTTGAGGGATTTAAGCTGTTTTTCTCAAGACCACAAATCTTTCACAATGTTTACATAAACCAAAAGTTTGAATCAAGAAAATCCAGGAGCATGGGGCTATTTAATGTAACTATCATCTTCCCAACTTTAATTATAAACGACAAGTGGCCTTGAAATATGGTTTGTTCTGACAAAGGTGTGAACTATAAAATAAATTGATCCAACCTGGTTGGCAATTTTATCCAGAAAGACAGAGAGAAGGGATCCAAGAGGGTTTTTTCCCATACAGCTGCTGTCTCAACACCTGGGGACAAAGTCTTATTTGATGAAGGAGGTTAACAAGCAAAAGAAAAAGGAGATCAAATATTGCAAAGACCAGAAGAAGAACAAAGTTGATTTAAAGATGGATAGTTGCTTTTTAGGGACAGATGGAACTGCCAAAACAATTCCACCTGGTTATAGGCAGCACAGTAGTTTTTAAGAGGAAAAGAAGAGGTTATATACAGTGTAGTGGGAATTTATATTTATATGAGCAAGGTGAATGCTTCCATCTATATTACAAAAAAGGGAAGGTCAGACATACTGGGTTTTTTAGAGAAATCCATCAGCACAAATCAAGCTTGCCACACATACACCCCAAAAATATTTTATGAGACTTTCTGCATCCAGACCTGCTAAAATTCTTCAATATTGGCTCAATGTAGCTTTGATAGTCTTAACTACTATATATCCAACACACTGCTGCTATATGAAACTTTTTTTAAAAAGAGTTGTACTAGCCATCAATTTCTTAGCTCAAATGATACTGTTGTTAAGCTTCAATTTTTAATTTTGAAGGCAACAAGAATAAATTTCCCTTGCAGAATTTGTAAACTTTTATAAATCAACCACAGTAGAAAATTCTGACTCTGAAAATGAACATATAGCATTGTTATTATAACATAGATTTTAGAGGATAGCTACATAAAATTTAACCTTAATTACAATTAATGCTAACATTTTATATAAACTTTAATCAGAGTTTTGTTAAAAAATCAGAGTTTTATTAAAAATTCCAACAATAAAAATATTGTTCAAAATATAGGTTTCATATTGCCCAATGTAAAAATATTTCATTCTGTATTTGTAAATGGAATCTAATTGTTCTTCTCCATTAATTGTAATCTTTAGTTCTTTCTGGTTTCCTCTAGCAACTTTCAAATCCACATTCTATCATTTTTTAAAAAGAATTTAAAGCAATAGCATTTTCCCATGGAAATGATTCTTATATTGAATTCAAAACTTATTTCATTTATCAGCTCCACTGATAAATGAGGAAGAGCCTTATTCAGTTCATCATTTCTTCATTGAAAGTCAAGAATAATATTTAAAAAGATTGAGCAAATTTCTCCAAATTTGTCCAAGGATTTAGATATTGATTTTTGTAGATTTCTTTTCTGCCCCATCAAGCGATCCAAAATATAGAAATTGAAAAATAGAAATTCCTACTCCATTTCTGATCCAAGTCTCTCGTATTCAAAGCCACCCCTCAAAGTCATATTATGTTATTGTTTGTATGGTGTGGTTCGATCAAGAAAAGACCCAATAGATCTATTTTTCCTCATTAATTTTAGTTCTGTCCTTTTTTATCGACACCTGCTCCACAATACTGAGTATTGGAACTGAGGAACAGCCGGCAAATCCCTGTAATTTATACTCTGGGCCCACAGACCCAATCACAATACTTGAAAAACTCGCCCAAATATGAATGTTCTAAATTTTCCTCCAAAACAGTTGGAGTTAACAGGGTCAGCTAAAAGTTAGTTTCACTTTAGCAGAGCTTAACACAGCTATATATATTCAATACATAACAATCACTTAAAATATAACCATTGAATTGTTGCTACAAATGTAGGATGCCAACATTGACTAAATGTTCAATTAGTTCACAATTTCTGATAGCATAATCCTGGGCACAATAAGTCAAGAGAAATTAAACTGAGTTTGATATAATTTATTGCCAGATAAGTATGAAGAGAATTTCAGCCTTATTATTACATTTTAACACCACAAAGCTTAAGCTACATTAGGGGCTACACTGAATTCTAGCCATCCTCATTAAGACTATAGATAACATGTATATAATATTTACATGTAATCTAAAAAGCAAACATCTCATTTTGGGCTTCAGACTCTAAGGTTAACTTTGAACGTTAGATTTCAAATGTAAATTTGAAATGCTGTGAAAGGAATATACTTCCTGTCAATTTAGGAAACATGATATTGGGTATAAGCTTTGCTACCAGCTATAATACGCACGCGCGCGCGCACACACACACACACACACACACAAACACCACATACATACACTTTTGTCACAAAATGCTCTTTGATATTTAAATGTTTTAAATGTGAAATTCAACTTGCTTCAAATTTGTATAAAGGCCATATTCAGGCTTTTAGTTGCTTTATCTGGAATGCCACTTCCTATGAACAGAAATAAAGCAAGGGATTTGGAGGGTTTTTTTGTCTGTAAGGATACACATCTATTAAATATTTATCATTTCAACTAAATCACACCCTTAGGATTTTCTAAGTGACATTTGCTTGCTTGAAAAACCCAATGATTTATATTATTCATCCAGCCTTGTGCCCCTCATGCTGAAGTTGGAATTCTGGAAGTGACAATCCTCAAGACATCTGGAGGCCATCAGGTTGAGGAGGGCTGGCATAATCAGATTTTTAAAAGGAAATGTGAATTGGTTGATGTAAAAGATAGTATTGCTTAATTACCCACAATCATAACTATTCACTTGCCATGGTTTGCAGGGGGGAGGGGGACATGTGGAGCTTTCAGCTTTTTGGAAAAGGGGTGGATTCATCAGGGCCCACTCACTTTTCATGAACTGAGAAATTATGTCAGTTGCTGTCAGGTTCAAGTGGTTTTCTCTATGAATCTCCTCTTTACTAGCAAAAAGGAATCATTGTTCCCTAACACTGCACAAGCTTTTGTTAGGATTCCTGTGTATAAACTTTAATGAGAAACAGGCTCAGAACACATCAAGAGTCTCCTATGTGTCAGTTAGAAAATGTGTGTGTTTGAAAATCTTTCCCTATAATTATCTGCATTTCCAGTTATATACTTGAGGGGAAGGAGAAGTGCAAAGGAGGTGAGGTGCCCTTGCTCAAAACAAAAGCTTCCTGTCACTTTAGAATGGAAATTAACTAAATGCAAGATTAATATGGAGCTAAAGGGAAGGTGAGGACAGTCCCAAAGTTATTTGCAGAGGAGAATGCAGGTATTTTAAACTGGATATTTCTTTTTATTCATGAATAAAGGAATATCTGATTAAATATTATTTATTCCTTCTTTATTTTGTTATAATTATACTGAGAATACTTTTTTATTGTTAAGCTGAACAGACCTTCTCAGTGCTGCAACACTTTGAACCACCACTGAGTGGCAGCAAAGAGTTAACTTTCTAAGTTTCTTGTACCATCTAGTGGTCACACATATGTCTACAGCTCAGATATGGTGTACATTCCCATCTACATATGGCCAGTTCTTCTCCAACATTCTTCCTTGAACAACACTTTTTTTCTGTAGGGTCCCTTCTGACAGCCTTTCTAAGTAGTTAGAATGCTCTTTAAGATCCTGAAATTGCTTTCTGGCAAAGGTAGGGTGTAAATACTTACAGCATTTTAAAAACACTTATAAAGTAAGCCCAAGTACATATGCAGAAATAAACCTAGAAACTTTTAGAAATCAAAATGAATGCATAATATAGGTCATTTAGTATGCTAAGTCATGATTTGTAACTATGATTTGTTCAATACGCTACTATTCCCTGAGTTCATATACTGAGCTAAGTCTTTCATCAGGATTCACAAACCGTAATGTTCTGATTAACACAAAAATCTAAGTCAAAAAGTATTTATTTATCGACCCTAGAAGGGGCAACTTCAATGTTCTTCTACAAACAAAAATCTTAAATACAAAAGAATGAGCACTGAAACATATTGGATTAATTGATGGCTATTTTCTGTATCTGTACCCTAAATCACATTATTATGTTAAACCCATATAACAGTGAACATAAAAAGCTGGGAAAGAAATATAATCATTCTACCTTATGTTCCAGGATATTATTATATATATATTTCAAGGCAACCTTCTTGGGTTGCAGCCAAGGAACAGCTTGAAGAGGTAATTTTGAGTGCAAAGAAGCATCATTATTCAGCAGTACTCAGAACCATTAGCAGCTGAGTCAGGTGCCTCCATCTTTTAGAATTGTTGCAAGTAGTACTAGGTGACAGTAGCATGCAAAAATAAATTGCTGTAGGTGATAAGTGTATAAGGTGGACTGTTGTAAATCTCCACTGCAAATCAAATTGCATGTTGGACTTAGAGACTTTTGTACATCTATGTAACCATTTCTTGGTATATGCTATTTCATCTTCCATCTGAAATCAGTTGTTTTTAACCTTTGCAAAGCCACTTCACTTATTCATTTATTTTGGTAGTTAAAGTAGAAGAGCTATCTTAGGTGGTACCTCTGATCAATTTTTCCTAATAAAAAATGTATTGATAAAGCAATTTTGTAATGAAATTTTCTGGATGTCATTTAATAAGAAAGTTCTCTGGCAGTTTTTTGTTTTCTTTTGTTTACATGCTACTAGTTTAGAGACTAATCCAATTGCCAACTCCTTTGGCAACAATTGATGACATAGAATTATCCTTCTAAATTTCTAGTGCCGGACCATCTAGTTCAACAATGACACTTTTTGTTTCAGCACTAAGTGGAGATAATATGAATGGAACCTATGGCTAAGATAAAGATAAAGGTTCCCCTTGCACATCTGTGCTAGTCATTCCCGACTCTAGGGGGTGGTGCTCATCTCCATTTCAAAGCCAAAGAATCAGTGCTGTCCAAAGATGCCTCTGTGGTCATGTGGCCAGAATAACTAAATGCCAAAGGCACACAGAACGCTGTGACCTTCCCACCAAAGGTGGTTCCTATTTTTCTACTTGCATTTTTACATGCTTCGAACTGCTAGGTTGGCAGAAGCTGGGAGAAGTAACAGGAGCTCACTCCATTATGTGGCACTAGGGATTCGAACCGCTGAACTGCTGGCCTTTCTAATCCACAAGCTCAGCATCTTAGCCACTGAACCACCATGTCCCTAAGTTTGTCTCCCTAATTTTTTTGTGTGAAAAACATTTTATCTGATTTGGGAGTTCCTCCACTCAGCCACTCAAGCCCTGGTCATGTCATGCATAGGATATTGCAACACTTGATGAATATCCAGCTATAATTGGTGCAGAATGTAGTCATGTGGACAGTTCTACAGACGCCTAAGATGGCCCATGTTACACCACTATTCCATGAGCTACATTGGTTGCCAGTTTGCTTTTGGGTCCAATTTCAAAATGTTGATTCTTACCTTTAATGGCCTTTGTGGCATGGATCCAGGTTATTTGAGAAACCATCTCACCCTGATATGGTTGGCTGACAGAATGGGCATGCTGTAGATTCCATTGGTCAAGGGATTCAAGGTGATGGGTCCAGAAGAAGAGCCTTTTCTGCTGTGGCTTCTGCTCTCTGAAACATCATGCTCTCTGAAATGAGATCCATACTTACCCTTTGGACCTTGCAAAAGGACTTGAAGACCTAACTCTGAGAAGTGGCCTAGGGGCATGTAATTTTGGAGATGATTAATGGACTAAGATAAGACGCCCTCACCTCCTTATGTGCATTTTATGTCCTTCTATCTCATCTTTGTTAATCTTAATGAAATTTAATGTTACTGTGTATAGTAACATATGCTTTAATGCCAATACTGGTATTTTATCACTTGTAAGCCATCTAGAATTGCCCCTATGTGATATGGGCAGCATATAAGTTTAATAAATAACGCACATGTTATACTATTAAACTGATATCCTTTCCTAATATAGTTTACGTTCTCCAAACCAGTATTCAAATCTTACAGTCTACTGGAGTTACCTTAGAAGAGCATTTGACTTGTTTCTCTACTAAGTGAGGAAGAACTGAGGATGTACTGACTAAGTGAGACCTTCTCATATGGTGGAAATTGCTACAGGAAAATTTTTCCTAGGCATTTCTATGCAACAGGGGGCCTTGGCTTTGGAGATGTAGATGTAGCACTATCTATCTATCTATCTATCTATCTATCTATCTATCTATCTATCTATCTATCTATCTATCTATCTATCTATCTATCACTGTCTCTCCCTCTTTCTGCCACCCACTCCCTCCCTCCCTCTCTCCCTCTCATTTATTTTAACTGCAAATGTGCATTATTTCACCATTTTCCTATATAAATAGAATGGCACATTAGTGCAACAAACAAACAAACACATATAGTCCAGTAGTTGGCTATAGATTGTGTGTAAAGAAAACTGGGAAGGCATGGTAGCATAGTAGTGTCAGAGAACTAGTTATTGGGAAGTCATGGTAGCCTGCAGTCCAGACTAAATGCCAGCGGTTGTTAAACCACATCTGGGTAGATGTTTTTAAAACAGCTTAGAGGCAAGACAAAGATCTTAACCAACATTTGTGGATATGTCCTTATATAGCAATAGCAATTTGGAATTAATAAGTGCATTCACTTGAAGGATTAAGAATTAAGAACCAAGAAGCACCCTGCTAACATAACTAGTTCATAAAGTTCAAGGCTTAGCAATGAATTACTACACAAAGAAAGAAAATGTGGCTGTGTTTTGTATTTTACATTAAAAAGAAATGTTTGGCACCAGCATTGTAATTTTTCCATCCAATTTATAACAAGACTAATTACATTTAAGTCTGAACGTTAGGTTGTTGATGGTAACTATCAGTACACCCTTAATTGTCAGGCTAAAATGACACAGACTATCAATCATCATAAATAAAAAGTTGATGTTTTAAAGAACATCTGTGTCTCCCAAGCAATTTGTCTCTCAACAGCCAGTTAACTAAGTAAATGTATTAATGCACAACAATTAAAAGATAAAGTATGTAATAATTGCTATGTTGACTTTGAATAAATTAGAATGCAGAAATCGGTACTCATTGGTCAATTGTGCAGAAGCCAATGCTGTTTCCCCACCTTGCCTGACTGCACTTGAGTTACAAAAGTGCTTACATCAAAAGTGAAGTAATTTCTTAATAGGACAAGGTGTAAAATGTTTACCATGTATGCTGACAAGCTGTATAATGAGGTCCCTTTCCTTCCTGGTACATTCTTTTATTGACCATAATTCTTGGCTTCTGTCAATGTAATAAAGCCCTAAAATTTGCTGCAAATACATCTAGAAAATAGTTTCCAGGAATAAGATTGGGGCAAACTAATGCCAGAATCTTTCAATTCTACAGGGGAAAAATGGGGGTGGGGATGTTATTCTTTCTTACAAAGATGATTGTGGCAGGGGAACTAAATGGAAAAGTAAAGTAAATTGGCAAGATTACAAAATGAGAACAAACTCAAAAAAAGGTTTGAAAATTGGAGATGGCATTGAAGAAAAGAGCAAAGAGAAAGAATATAATTAATACAAGAGTAACTAATTTTTTAGTTATTAAACTTTCAGCCTACATCTTATGGTCTATTAAAATTTGCTGTGCTAGAATAAATTGTAAATTAGTATATTACTACTTTTCTTAGGAAGTGTTATACCTGTACAAGGACACTGTGTCTGACAATGATTTCAGAACAACAATGATATTGTGATTGTATTATTAGAAAAGCTGGAAGTCTTTTTGTCAGAAGTCTAGAAAAAGCATTGAAAAGAATAGAAAGTGTGGTGCCTGAAGCTCATCATTCCTCTTTAAATATTCAAATGCTGGGTTATGCATACAAAGATAAGCTTAAGAGAAAGACATTATTTCTATTGAATGTTTCATCTTGCTCCATTAAAACCAGATGTTTTCCCAGTTCCAGGAAGAGGCAACATGACCATCAGCATGTCCCGGTGAGTGGCTATTCAAATGAAGCTCAAATCAGTACATAGAGAATAGGTATGCAGAACATATATAAAAAAGGAACACTGCAAAATCAGTATGTGTCACTTTGTTCAATGCCCCATCCAATGCAAGTTCTTTCAAAGGGGCAAGGCAATCCTCATTAGAACTTCTTTAAAAAGCTACTTGAATCATCACTGTCCTGTGGACAAAATGTTGGAATATTGCAATATAACCTAAAATGGACCATTATATCGATTTCTTCTCAGGGATGTGTGTCAATTTTCTTGACGTCTATGGAGATTCTCAATCAGCCAGCTCATTGTTTTCCCAAAGGTGCTTTTTCTAAAAGGCAACAATTGTTCTCATTGTTGTTTTCTTGAAAACATTTCACTTCTCCACCCAGAAGCTTCTTCAATTCTAACAGACAGGTGGGAAATGTAATTAGAACTGTAGAAGCTTCTGGGAGAAGTGAATTGTTTTCAAAGAAAAAAAACCCAAGAACGTCTAGTCCCCTCAGGGAAAAGGGCGGCATACAAATAAAGTATCTATCTATCTATCTAGTTGCCTTTTGGAAAAATCACCTTTAGGACAATCTCTTGAGAGTTTACAGTTTACATCATATTTATATCATATTAACATTTATTTCCAGTCCTGATCCAAGCTCTCCTCATACACCTGGGAGTAGGAGGAAAGGGGAATTTGAATTTCTAGAATTCTCCAACATGTGGGACTTGTGTGATGATTGCAGGTTGAAATCATTCAATGGCACCCAGAAAACCACAGAATAACATTCCTGTAACTAGTATTATTGGTCCTTTGTGGGTTGAGAATGAACTGTCACATTTTTTTTGTCCTAAATGCTTACCAAATAGCTTATTTCTTGAGAAAGTTAGAAACTGAGTTAAGAGGTTCATTGTGTGTCTTTGCAATGAAGAATGATATAAACATGAATAAAAAGCTCTTGAACATGTTGCCAAGAATTATTTTCACATTAAAGGCAGTCTCCCTTTTGAAAATGAAGTGAAATGAAGTGCCTATTTTTGTTGTCACTAAAGTCTATCCTATTTCATGCTCTCAATAAACTAAACTAGTTTTCACATGTCCTGCTCATAGCCACAAGAACCAAAGACTTACTGAAAATACTAATCGCTTTGTCAGAACACTTCTGAGTTAACTGAAAAACTGGAGAAATGATATATTTCACGGATGCATAATCAATGAAAAGTTTGTAATGATTTTTGGCACATTCTCTGAAGCTACAGAGATTCCAGAACCCCTTAAAAAATCTCTATGAGGCCAAAATGTGTATATAGTTTGAAGAGAAACCAGAATACGATAAAAGGAGGGTTTGAGCTACCAAATGTATGGTTCCTTTGTGCTTCATTTTAACATCAAAATTGTTAGAGGATTTGAACTTTTTTGAACACTGCCTTCTTTGGATTTCTTTGGGGAGTAAGTACGTGACTCTTTTGAAATCTTGGAAACTTTTATTATATTCATATATTAAACCAGGATCTACATATCCAGCTTTTAATATTGATAGACTTATTTGTTTCTTAATAGGTAAAGAGCAAAGGTGGGATTCACCTCACTCCAGGGGAAGGTTACTGCAAAAATCCATATTTCCTACTGATCAGTTAGGACTTGGGAGGCAGAGAATAGGTGAAGGCAGGGCCAGTCAGAGGTAGTATTTCCAGAACTACTCAAAATGTCTGCTACCAGTTCTCCAGAACTGGTCAGAACCTGCTGAATAGCACCTCTGGTAAACAGTGAAACTTTTGATCCAAAATCATATGATAACTTCAGGTAGTGGAATAACTCAGATCTGAAGATCTATATCTGAACTCAGGAACAAAGAAACTTATATGATCTTGTAAAATCGTGTCCCAGGTTTTAGAGAATATGAAACATGATTCTTATGATTTAGGGCATTATTTTGTATTTATTGGACCCCTCAAAGAACATTTTAAAAGGTTTGGATAGCAGATGTGTGTGTGACAAAATAAGAATTTTGACTTTTCTTTAATTCAAATAATTTGATTTTACCAAATTATGGATAAGTTATTTTGATTTCAAATAGTATATATTTATATATTTTTGAAAATAAGTATAGTAGTTTAAATGTAATGTGATGTTGAACTAGACTCCTAAAATATGTAGCAGTAGTATCTTTTTATGTTGTTGTATTAGGGTCCAGGGACGCGGTGGCTTAGTGGTTAAGATGCTGACTTTGTCGATTGGAAGGTCGGCAGTTCAGCAGTTCAAATCCTTAGCACCCCGTAACAGAGTGAGCTCCTGTTACTTGTCCCAGCTTCTGCCAATATAGCAGTTTAAAAGAACATAAAAAATGCAAGTAGCAAAATAGGGACCACTTTGTTGGGAAGGTAACAGTGTTCCATGTGCCTTTGTCCAGTTAGTCGTGCTGATCACATGACCACGGAGACATCTCTGGACAGCACTGGCTCTTCGGCTTTGAAACAGAGACTAGCACTGGCCCCTAGAGTGGGGAATGACTAGCACATATGTGTGAGGATAACCTTTACCTTTACTATTATGACCCATGACCATAATACAACAACATAAAACAACAGAAGTATAATAGCATTATAATAGTTTAATTAATTGTGTGGCTCTTTTAACAAATTGGGATATGATGTAATCTTATAGTTAAGGCATAAAAAATAGCAATTAAAAGGGTAACTTCAGGATATTTATCATATAAAAATACTTCTAGAAAACATATTGAATTTCTGTTCTATGAAGAGCTTTGATATGGAACTTGGCAAATAAGATAATCTTATGTAACTGAAAGAAACTTATCCTCCTGATATTAAGGAAAGGATTCAGAACATGAATCTGTTATTTATGTGCTAAAAAATTAAGATGAAGCACTTTATTTAAGTATAGTCTAGAGTTAATGATAAGGTTAATTAATTCTTGATTGATATTATATATTTCTTTCTTTTTCTTATGTTTATTATTTTAATCACCACTAAGTATGTCCAGTAACTTTATTGTTTATTAGCCAGTAGGCCATATCAAAATACAGAATATAAAACACAGAACATTAATCAGATCATATATAAAATGGAATAAAATAAACAGATTAAATAAAAAGACCAAATAAATAATTCAAATGATATTTCTCTATCACCTCTACCAGTTACCTAGTCAGACCTACACTTGCAGATCTCAGCTAAACAGTTTTATTGAAGTAATGTGATTTTTGAATTCTGATCACACCTGAAATATTTTGTTTCAATATAAGGATCCCAATAAGTCTAACATGTCGTCCAACATACTGATCTCTCTCTCCCTTTCTAATACAATTGATATTCATGTGTATTATGTCTTTTATCTCTGGAGCTCTTCAAATGTAAGTATGTTTGTTATAAGAGACTTGGTTAAATCTTCTATGTTTAACCCTTGTGTCCAATTAATTACTTTTGCTCAGGTAAACAATGTCCTGTGATGTTTAGGCATTTCTGTATTTAAATGTTTAGCAATTTGAAAAGTATGTCTGTAATGTTTCCTCCATTTCAGTGGGTCAAATTTACTGAGAATGGCTGTATCTTTCTATGCTTCTATATCCAAGATTCTTTGTGCAGCAATCTTTTTAGCTTGTTTTCCATTTGTTCACGAGAGAGCGAGACAGAGAGACCCCAGATCCTAATATAATTTGACAGTTCTACAATCCAAAAAGTATTTAATTGAGGTTTTGTCTGTTCTAGCAGACACAATTTGGGAATCTGTCAGTTTCCATAGCATTAATTTTGCACCATAGTTATATGCCCTGATTTTAAACAAAAAACAAATTGTAGAAATTCCCAATTCACAATTATGTTCTTTTTAAATACATACTGGTCTGTATGGTGTCTCTAAAAATATATGTGTCAACTTCTAGCCCAGAATTATGGAAGGCCATTGGCTCCAATTACTGATATCCTTTACACCATGGCACCTTCTATTCTTGTAGAGCATAATATTTTGAAGTAAAATAAATTTGAAGTTTCTTTTTTTTATCCTTGTGTTATATCTCATGGAACTTAATGTCTATTAAAGTTGGAGTCCATCTCTTTATGTATAGAACATTTCACTGAGCTTATGGTTTCAAAAGCAGAGTAGTAATTCCCTATACTTAACATCAGTTTGTTGTAGCTCTTTTATTATCACACTACAATGCTAATCCTCAGGTTACAACTCTTGTGACACAAAAGAAGAGTCCATGTTCTTATGTTTAATACATTCTGTGAAATGGATTATTTTCCGCCTCTGTGCAACATTGACCTTTTCAATATTCTTTGTTTCAACTAGTTGGTCAGTCCCGTCTTTGGCAACAGGTTGGCTTTTTTCTTTTCTTTCTGTTTCTTCTTTGCTAATGGAAAGAAGAGGAGTGGAATGGTCAGCTATTCAAAACACTGCATATTAAAAAGGTCAGGCACACTCAGCACAGCAATGTGGAAATGAGACAATGTGATTCTAGGTAGTTCATTTTGGTGACAAAGATTGTAGCAAGACGAGAAAATGTCACAACACGAATCCATTTCCAGAAGGAATGGGAGTATGGTGGAAAAGGAATCGATGCATGCTAATGTCATCAAGTGGTAATATCACATTTTGAAATGAATCTCACAAATGTTGACCCCATCATGATCCGAAGACATTTTACTTTTCTGGATAACGAATTTTAACAAGTTAAACCATGTCCTTTTGAGGAGGCAAGTAAATGTCAGAAAACCACACATACCCAGAGAGAGATACAGACACATACAGACAGACGCATGCACACAGGCAGATAGAAGCATAGAAAACTGATGCCAAAAAACCCCAACTAAACCCTAGTGGTCCATCTGGTTTGGCCTTTAAGTATATTAGTTTTTTTCCCCTTTTTAATTAATTAATTTATTATTTCTAATTATTTTTATATTTTCTTTATTTTTTATTTTTGTCACATGATGGACATGTGTTCATCCCAAGCATGTTTAAACTCACATACTAATGAAGTGGGAGTGGAGATACTTGAGGGGGGGGGGGGGACAAAAGTAACTGCTGCATCTTCCTGAGATGCAGCTTCAAGGATAACCAGCTGGGAGAAGAAGGCAGCTGCATACTGCCTTCTTCTTGAAGTAACCATTCTGAAAACATCTTGCTTGAATCTGATTGGTCATGAAGAGAGTCAGCAATGGGAAGCAGTTAAGGGAGGGAAAAGTTGAACTTAGGGAACTCAGAACTCAGTTCTGGCTATACTTGATCACAATACATTTGACTTCTAATAAAACTATTTCTTTCCCAATGAATGGAGCCAAGGATTGCTTTTACTTAAGAAGATCATTTTGCTAGAGATTTTATTTAGAGGCACAACATAATATTTGCTTCCTGGAGATGGTTACAATTAGAAGGCAATGCTGGAATAGCTAGTGTAGAGCAGACTTTATATTCTGCAACCAGGTCCACTCAGTGCATAGAAAACCCACAAACAGAACTAACAAAAGCATCGTCAAGAAGTTGAGGACACAAGGTTCTGGAATATGGCATTTTGGAGAAGGAGTGGGACAGACTAGGGACTAGATTCAAAACAAAGCAGCTTAGTGGATAATTTTTATTCAAATATATATATTTTATATATAGTTGTATAAATGATTTTACAATTTATCTTCAGATTTTTAACCCTCTTCTTTAACCAGCAACTGATTACAAAACTAGTTTATTATTTCTGTCCCTAAATAAAGGAGATAAAATAAGGATGGGAGATGGAAAGAGAATTAAAATTGCCCTATTTCATTTCATTCATTCTGCTATGGTAGGACATAATTCCTATTTTTAGTTCCACTTGATGTAGGAAGGAGATAGATTAAATACATGGTTTCATAAGAAATGGAGAAACAAGACTTGCAGTAGCCTAATCCAGGGTCCCCAAACTTGGTGACTTTAAGACTCATGGATTCAACTCCCAGAATTACTCAGCTCTGCTGGCTGAAGAATTCTGGGAGTTGAAGTCCACAATTCTTAAAGTTACCAACTTTGGAGACCAGTGACCTAATCTAACAACTAATTAAATTTAGTCAAAATGAAAGCTGTTTCTATACATTGCAATTTTCTTACAGAGGCATCCACATTTCAGTGCTCTATGGTTTTGGTCTTGTCCTTTCTTTTCTGAAGAGTCTTGTTGAGTAGGGATTTGCGAGACAGCCTTGATTTCCCTTGACAAAGCATTTCGTACCAGGGAGGCCAAGTTATCATGTTGAGAAATGTCCACTGAATTGTTCTGCAAGTGGTTTCAATACATATGTTACCCATGCACAAAATTCCTTCTAGCTAAGGGATTCTAGCAGGGATGCAGTGGCTCAGTGGCTAATATTCTGAGCTTGTCAATTAGAAAGGACCGCAGTTCGGTGGTTCAAATCCCTAGTACTGTATAACAGAGTGAGCTCCCATTACTTGTCCCAGCTTCTGCCAACCTAGAAGTTTGAAACCATGTAAAAATGCAAGTATAAAAATAGGAACCACCTTTGGTTGGAAGATAACGGCATTCTGTGTGCTTAGTTATGCTGGCCACATGACCACGGATATATCTTTGGACAGCGAAGATTTGAAACAGAGTTGAGCATTGCCTCTAAAGTCAGGAATAACTAGCACATATGTGCAAGGTGTGTCTTTACCTTAAGGGATTTATAAGAGGAAACCTTAAAAATGAAGCCCTGTGAAGCAATATGGAAGTATGATATTAAAGGGGTAGATGTTGTTCTGTGAAGCAGCTGAGCAAAATGTGCTCCGTGTGAACCTTTACAGAGCAAAATCACTACCTAAAGCATCACCTCAGAGTATTTTCTTGCAAATTTTGCATTGCATAATCCCTAGCCTGACATACCCTGGTAATTGCTAATCTCTTCTATTGTTATTGTTTTATTAAATCACAGGTTTACAAGAAATTAAGTTTCCCTTCCTTTCCATTTATTTTTATGTATACAAGAATCTTTCTGTAGTGCATTGAAAATACTGTAAAATCCATTTGACTCTAGCATATCCCATCCATGTTATTTTGCTTTGGTCCTAAATTTTTTAATAAGCACCATTGCATTAATGAAGCTTTTGAACCAACATCCTAAAACTAAAGAATCCATTCTTAATTTGAAATTATTTCTGGAATATGCTGTTCCTATTTGTAATATAATATTCAATAGCGGTATTGCCACAGGTCAGTCTTGCTTGGGGACATTTTTCATCATGACTGCAATGTCATACTCTCTTCATTGTGGTTATGATGTGGCCTGGTTTAGATTAAATTTCATTTAGGTATATAATTTATATACCCAGCCATCTCACTTTTACCTGATTGTAGGTAGCTTAGAATTAAATGTACACAATATAAGAAGCAAATAAAAATAAATTTCATAGTAACGTAGTACATAGTAACATAAATTGCAGAATACATGCAGGTATTTTCCAAATTTTAATGATAATTGGTTTTTAAGGGCCAATTTTGTGGCTAATTAATTGGAATGTAATGCTCAGTATAAATATATAGCTAAGCCATTACTATGTCACCAATTTTGATCATTCTATGCTTGTATCTTAAAAACAGGAAAGGAATTTTGCATTTGTTGTAATCTAAAGCTTTTTATAATACACCTAGTCCTAAATACAATTTCCCTAAACTGTTTTTTTTGTTAACCACAACATTCTAATATCAGCCATAATTAGAGCCACCATTGACTTACATTGTGCAAAATGTTTTTTGTCACACTTCCTCTTAATAATTTTAATAGCACTTTTTTATTGAGAAACAAATAAATATCTCTGAGTAAAAATGCAACATTTTTTTTTGCTACACTCAAAACGTTGCATTTTTTATTTAATAACTTGGAACAAAAATATCATCATTGATTAAAAGCATATATTAAAAATAACCCAGTTTAATGATCATTTCCTCTAAGAAACTGCAGATGCTAAAATATTTTGCCTTTCCACTTCTGCTTTTTAATTTTCCAGCAAGCGCCATGCCAGCAATGTTTAGCATCTTAAGATATTGCCCAGCCATTCCTGCTCCATTCCTTCCTTTATACCGATATATCACCACAGTAATAACTGGATGATATGATGATGCTATAAATCACTAGTATGGAAATAGCCACTGGTGTGGTGTGGTGTGTGTGTGTGTGTGTGTGTGTGTGTGTGTGTGTGTGTGTGTAAGAGAGATGGCGACAGATTGGTGCACTTCACCTTAATGCTGCACTTCATCTGCTTCATGACCCATTGAGGTGACACTAATTTGCTTTAATCAAGTGACCTCACTTTGAAAGAAATGGCTTCTTCCCACGTTCTTCATGTGCAGCAAAGCTCTCTTCTCCAAATCAAGCAAAGCAATTTTGCTACTCAATGTCTTAGAAGTCTGGTTGCCCATTCACTTTGACATTTTGTCCTGGGTGTGAAAACTGGCAGAATGGTTAAAAAAAAAAGACAGAGAAGGAAGTATAGGAAACAAAATATACTGAAAGCAAGCAGTGGAAGAAAGGTTTAAATGACCATTGGAGATCATCATTCTGAAAAGAATGAAGAAAACGAGAACAGCATGTGTAAAGAATAGATAAAACAATTGCAAGAACAGCAGTCAGAAACCCATAAAGCAAAGAAGGGAAAAAAGAAACGATTGTCTTCCAAAAGTCATCACACCGGGTACAAAGAAGGGCCTGCAAAGCATTCTTCTTATTAGAATTGCATCAGAGGTGGTATTCAACCAGTTCTGACCGGTTCTGCAGAACCGAGAGCAGAAATTTTGAGTAATGGCAAATAGGCTGGCCCAACCCCCGCTGCCTCCCATCTTATCTTCTTTTGTTGCCCTGAACAGGAAAACAGAGCTGGAAAGCAGGTTAGTGGGGTGGAGAGGAAATGGGGATTTTGCAGTATCCTTCCCCTGCCACACCCACAAAGCCACACCACATCCACAGAATTGGTAGTAAAAATTTTTGAATCCCACCACTGAATTGCATAAACAGTCTACCTTCTCTTAATCTGTCAGAACAGAAGGATACAGATGTTACATTATGTCATGTCCCCATGTACATGATTTGCACTCCTCACATTGGGAGGGGGCAAGACATTTCTCTATTTTTACACAGTGTAAAGTGTATGTTCTCAGCAATGACATGGACCATAAATTCAATTCCTAGCAAACAATTTTAACCCCATAAAAAGATATATTCAGAGATGAGATATATTCAGAGATGAGTTCCTACCAGTTCGGACCGGTTCAGCTGAATAGGTAGTAACTCAGCCTGCCACACCCCCGAACCGGTTCTCTTGGCGGTGCCTACGGCAGTGGTTCCCAAACTTAGCAACTTTAAGACTTGTGGACTTCAACTCTCAGAATTCTCCAGCCAGTCTTAAAGTTGCCAAGTTTGGGAACCACTGGCCTACGATGTTGCCATCTTGTTTTTTTGCTTCTGGGCATGTGCAGAAGCATTTTTTTAATACTGCGCATGCGTGCATTGCATGCATTAAGCACGCACGCACACAGCGCATCCCTGAGCGAATCAGCAGTAGCAGCAGCCGGAATCCACCCCGGATATATTTTTGTACCTCTGATAGGATAAGTCATCTGGTGCTTCCTGGTTGTCATTATTTCAGTATCATTGGTCCACCTCAGACATTACCTCTTTCATTTCTTGTAGTTTTGGACATCTATGTATTCAGTTCTAGAATGTAGGCTTGATAATTTTATGCTACGTTGGATTTATGCTTATGTTCAAAGCAAACATTGAATCACTCCCATGTAGAAAAGATCAAATGAACCCAGGAGTGACAGACAGTCAGACTCCACTTATCTCATTTATGTGAGTAGGAAATGTCTGCTAGGTTTAATAAAATGATTTTATCCAGACAGCACAATCAGAGTGAGCCTCCAAGAAGTAGGGAAGAACTACTGATTGTTGAAATCCTAGGGCATTTGAAGATAAAACATGCAGAAAACAGATATGTATAAGCTGAGGTTCTTCTCCACCGAAATTGGGGACTGATGCCCTTGTCAAAACCAATTCAATATTAAAAGCACAATTCCATTATACCATTGAATGAAAGCTGCATCCCTCTAAATGAATTAAAGCAGGCTCTTCCTGTGGTTGTTGTTCAGTTACAACCTAATGAAATTGCGCTGTCAGACAATGACAGATTCAACATTTCTTGGAGATCATGTTAAGCTTTTCCTATGTTCTTTCCTGGGCAATTACAGCTCACAATCATTCTTAATAGAGGCCAATATCCCGTGTCATCATTTGCATGAGCAATGTCTATTATAGTTATTGAAATTGTAACTAAACATAAATGTCAGATAAAACCCATTGGCACAAAGTATAGCTTGCTTAAATATCCAGAAACTTAAAAAAAGATTAAAAAATATGCCAACCCCCCCAATAACAATAATAAACAAAAATCATTCTGAATGCAAATTCTCTTTGAGTAATTCTACAACATGCTACCACTGAAAACCTCATTTGGCTAACATGCAGTTTAGAGTTACAATAATCCTTGCAAATGTAGGAAATGGGACAGTTAACAGAACAATTCCTAAAAAAAATCTTGATATTCTAAAGCCATCGAAATCTAAAAAGGTAACATATACCAGGACCAGTCATGTGACAATCAACCTTAGCGAACGGAACTATAGAAACTGAAAATGTTTTTATTTCTTTTTCAAGCAAAGGAAGAAAGCTAAACTGGAAAGTAAGAGCAGGTAATTTTAAAGTGTTGGGAATATTGAATGTTTTAGTATCAATGCAGTCCTACGTTAAACCCATGTATGTTACCATCTGTTTCTATCTAAACAAGGGTCTTCTGAGAGTTAATTTTACCTTTCAGAGATGCACCGTTGGAAACCTGACTTTGGTTTACTGCAATCCTTGTTTGAGAGCTGAAACCTAAGGAGAAAGAAACCTGGTGAATCTCCATTTCACCAGGGGGGGGGGGGTGGGGGATGGATGCCCCTGAGAACATAGGAGTTGCTGCGAAATATCTAGATCTGAACAGACAAATGAAGTACAGCCACCGATGCCAAACTCAAAGATAAGACTGGCTGGTATTCCTAAAAGGGAAGTCTCCAGGGTCATTTTTGAAAACTGACTTTGTGACTAGAAAATTCTTTCATTCTTTTCTGCTCATGGGAAAAAGGAAAGGTTAAATAAACTTGGGTGTAAGCTTCATGCACCGAGAGCACCATTTGTGTGCCTAGATAGATAGATAGATAGATAGATAGATAGATAGATAGATAGATAGATAGATAGATAGATAGATAGATAGATAGATAGATGATAGATAGATAGATAGATAGATGTCAATACTGCTGTTAACTGTGAAAGTACAAGAGGGAGAACAAAGAACATGTTTGTTGTTTCTGCTTCATATTTGGCATTTCTCTAGAATAGTGATGACTAACCTTTTCATAGATGGGTGCAGAAAGCACGTTCACGCACCCATAATGCAATGCACACATGACATCCCAGGTGTGCCCCACCCCCGTGCATGTGCGTGCAACTCCCCTGCACTCCCCCACCCCACCTCCTGCATATGTGTGCTCCCCACGCACCCCCCACCCCCCAACATGCACGCACATCTCCCGCATGTGCCCTGTCCCCGCACATGTGTGACAGAGACCCAAAAACCAGCTGGCTAGCAGGAGGCACACACACATGTGCGGTAGAACTGATCTTGGGCGACAGCTTGCGTGTCCGCAGAGAAGGCTCTGTGTGCTACCTGTAGTAGACTTGCCATACATTCACCATCACGGCTCTAGATGAAGTGGGAGTTCAGTCCCTCCTGCGCCTTTTTTTTAAAGAAAGGATACTGCTGTGGTTTTATTTTGAATTCTGCATTTAATTTAATTAGGATGTTTGCGGAATGCAATCCACCTGTTCTGAAAGGGACATTTTTGTGGTTAAGCTGGGCCAGGCAATTTAGAGGAACTATTTCATGTGTGATTAGAGATGGAAAGTTAGAAATGTTAAGGCAAATGGGCGTGTGGAAGAGAAAATTGCAGTTTTCGACCTTCAGTCCCTACTTCCCTTCACATAGTGCCAGAGCTGAACTGATAATATTAGGAGCAATGAAGAACTTCTTTGCCAATACAGAGGACTAAATGTCAATACATTCTTGGTTTATCCCCTTACTGTGGAAATTTAGGTCACTTATCATTCGTCTATCATGCTAAACTTTTATATCCATAATCAGCTGTGAAATGGCCCACCTGTGGAAGCAAGGACACTTTGCCAGGAAATTAAATACCTACTCCAAACCTGAGTCAGCACTTTAAAAGAGGGCCTTATAGTTATTAAAAGTGTGGCCTACCTTTCACCAGTATTAGTCTCAATCCCAATGGTGAATTCCACTGATATTGTATAGCAGTTTACCTAAAAGTAAAGGTAAAGGTTGCCCTCACACATATGTGCTAGTCATTCCCAACTCTAGGGGCAATGCTTATCTCTGTTTCAAAGCCGAAGAACCAGCACTGTCCGAAGACGTCTCTATGTGGCCGGCATGACTAAATGCTGAAGGTGCATGGAATGCTGCTACCTTCTCACCAAAGGTGGTTCCTAATTTTTCTACTTGCATTTTTACATGCTTTCGAACTGCTAGGTTGGCAGAAGTGGGACAAGTAACGGGAGCTCACTCCGTTACGCAGCACTAGGGATTCAAACCGCCAACCTGCTGACCTTTCTGATCTACAAAATCAGTGTCTTAGCCACTGAGCCATTGCATCCCAGCAGTTTACCTACTCAACATGAAATCCATAAATAGAATATGTTGTGGTCCAATTATTGAATATATTCTCTCTTATTGTCTTAGATTAGCAGAATGGGTTGTATATTCTTGATCATCACTTTACAAACCTTTAAAGGTTTGATCTCAAATGTTTGCACACACACCCCTTGGACTCTTGAGTTTCCTTTACCTCCCCCCCCCATAAGGGCTCCCTTTAGCCAGTGGTTCTATTATACTTTCCTTACTATAAAAAATCATCTGAAAATGAACTTTCTTGAATTATCTTAGAATTGGCTACAAGCTCCCAATTTTGCTGTACAATGTGATGAAAGGATCATATCATTTTTCCACCCCCAAAATAGCAAGATCTTCAATTACAGTTACCAAGATCCCATTCTGCCATCACAACTCCAAAGACTATTGATGTTTGTGGTAAGGAGGAGGCTGTTACTATTATTTTATTATTGTTTTGTTTCCTGGTGTTGTGACGTCTACTAAATCTCAATATCCAAAAATTGGTTTGTTTGAAGGAATTTCTTGATTTCTTTCTTGATTTTCTTTGGAAAAAAACTATGATTTATGAGAATTTCATTAAATCCTTCTTTTGCACTTTCTTATCAAGAAGAAAGATTTTGGAGAGTAGTTCATGAATTCAACTTCTGTCACTTATCTCTAATTTTCTGGAGCACTTCTAAAAAGTATCTACTAAACTGAAATGAATAAAGGCTTACAATTGATCCATATAAAAAAATGCCATTAATATTTAACTGCTATTGACATGTACCATACAAAGTTTGAATATTCTGATGCATTTTGGTTTATCTAATTCTCCATCCGTATTTATGAGGTTCATGAACAAGAAGTCTTGTGGCCAATGATTTTGTATCTAATTTTGATTGATTCAATTCATCTTATTAAAAAGTAACATTTTGCTTAACTGAACTATTCATATTCAAGAGGTATTTCAGGATCTTTCCCATCCCAAAAAGTTGTACTTTTTTTGTCATTGCCACTGTCTGGTCAAGCTTGCAACAGTTTAGTCAACTGTTTATGGAGATTCTTAGTCATCCAGGTCACGGTTTTCCCAAAGGTGCTTCAGAACCTGAAGAAGCTTCTTGGATGAGAAGCAAAAGGTATTCAAAGAAAAAACAGGAAGTCCAATTGCCTCATGAAAAAGCATCTTTGGGTCAGCTAAGTCAACTTTGAATGCTACAATCTATTTCCTCACCTTTTCTTGCCTTTGGAAACATGGTTTTAAAAAAATATTACTAAATTTTCAGGATTTAAATATTAGTTTGGTTGATAGTGAATCTTTTTAGCAAGCTGGCTCACTTTGTTTCTTTCAAAACATAGACTGCCTGGCTCTTATTAGTTACATCTTCTAGCACTGAGAGATGGTTAAGCATGTTGTTTCAGGTTGTGGTGTTCAATTTGTACTATATTTTGAAAAAGATTTATATCAGTTACTAGAGATTCAGATTCATTTATTCCTGTCCAATTATCCTGGGACAGAGAAAACTAATGCAACTCTACAGCAATACTTGCGATGCTATGTTAATTACCAGCAGAACAATTGGCCTGAAGTATTACCTCTAGCTGTATTTGGATATACCCATTCTGTGCATGTTTCTACTAGCCTGTCCCCTTTACAAACTATGTTCTGATCTCACCCCTGCTGCTTGCCTTCTATGACTGCTTCCTTCTGTTCCCTAAGTTTCTACTGTCCTACAAAAGCTGCAGGCAGCACAATTCCTCCTCAAGTAACAGCTGCATCTTGCCAAAACTGCTTTAAGCATGCTGCATATTTCCATCAGCAAGCAGGACACCCTATCGCTGTGGATTTCACCTCTTGGTTTCCACAAAGGTTTTATCCACTTTGAAATATATTGGTCCTTTCCAAAAATCTGTTATTCTTGCAGCTGCTGGAAGTTCCACAAATATTTTAAAACTCTCTGTTTGTCTATCAATGCCTGTTCCTATATAAGGTAGACCATATTTTAGATTGCAGACGCCAAGACAGGAGAAATAGACCATTGGATACATTGGAAAGGCAATTCTGACTGTCCCTGGGAAGTTGCTGCTTAAATTCAAGCATTCTAAATTTCCATCAGTTTCGCCTACAGCTTCCTCTTAAACCTAAGCTTTCAAATCTGCTGGATGGACACACAGACTCATATGACTTGGGACAAGGGCTATTCTCTGCTTCTTCTCATCTTCTACACCAGTCTGCATCTTCTCATTTAAACATTGTGGGCAGGAGGCAACTGATACATTTTTCCTGATCCAGCTTCTGGACATTGCAGTCATGATTTGGATGATCTACTCTAATGGACTTTTTTTAAATTAAATTTACAGGTTGCCCATTTCACTGCTGCAGTGACTCTGGCTAGTAATTTTGGTAAGAAATCACCAATTTTCAGGACTGTATTTTTTCATGTTTTTGAACAGTTCAATGAGTTGTGAATGAATAAATTGCATTTTTGCTTGGTGGGGTGTGAAATAATACCTCAAAATAAACTTGTCAAAACTTTGGAAGGCTCACTGTATCTTTTAAAATAGAATAACTTGACACTTTCCATTCCTATTGAAGATTCACAAATTTTGGACCAGTTCCCTTGAGCAGCATTACTGTTACTCTGGCCTTGGCTAACAGAGAGAGACAGAGAGAAAGAGAGTGGGGGGGGGAGAAAGGTGATATATATAACTAATCTTCCCTACCCCTGCCTCAGAAAATAATTATACCAATTTTCAAAGATTCAGAGCTGCACGAGTCAGACGCTTAAAACCAAATCACAAATCAAAGGATAGGAGCTACTTTATTTTCCCTTTAGACTTATAATATACCCAAGAAATATGAGACTTTGATTACAAAGTTCTGTTTTATTCCCAGTAATATATTTGGGCTAAGGAATTTGATATCTGTAAGAAAGGATACTAATTGCTTGAGGTGTGAGGTATTTTTTTTTTAAAAAAACTGCATTTGTCTCATGAAGACAGTAATGGAATAATTCAAAGCATTTTGCCAATTCCAACATTTATAATCTAAGTATCCTATTATTAATGGACCTTAAATAAAATACCTAATATCTGGAGAGAGAGAGAGAGAGAGAGAGAGAGAGAGAGAGGGAGGGAGGGAGGGAGGGAGGGAGGGAGGGAGAGAGAGAGAGAGAGAGAGAGAGAGAGAGAGAGAGAGAGAGAGAGAGAGAGAGAGAGAGAGAGAGAGATTTAAAATTGCATTTGGTTTATCCAGCTGTAATATAGAAATGTATATTGAATTTTTCTGAACTACACCTGGCTATCCCTTGAAAGGACTCTTTCAGTCTTGATTTTTTTTAAATAGTATGATAGAGCATTATGTATCAGCCTGATGATATATGAAGGCTTATCTATTTTTAGCAATAGCAATAGCAGTAGACTTATATACCGCTTCATAGGGCTTTCAGCCCTCTCTAAGCGGTTTACAGAGAGTCAGCATATTGCCCCCAACAATCTGGGTCCTCATTTTACCCACCTCGGAAGGATGGAAGGCTGAGTCAACCCTAAGCCGGTGGGATTTGAACCGCTGAACTGCTGATCTAGCAGTAGCCTGCAGTGCTGCATTTAACCACTGCGCCACCTTGGCTCCTTTAAGAGGGAAGCAAGCTGTTACTCTCCAAACAACAGAGCTGTGCCATGCTTAGCATTTGCTTCCAGAGAGAGAGAGAGAGAGAGAGAGAGAGAGAGAGAGGGAGGGAGGGAGGGAGGGAGGGAGGGAGGGAGAGAGAGAGCTTCAGAGCATGCAAGGACACTGATATAGCCCTTTAAACTGCTGCTCCTTTCACTAAAATTAGCAATAGCTGCAGAAGGAGTTCACATAAAAACATCTGGGTGAAAAAGTTGCCAATTGGTCAGATCCCTGCAGGCTCCAATGTTCCTTTCCTACTTTTCTTCTCTAAGAAAAATCAATTTGTTGAGAGTAACAATCATGTATACTAACTTCAATGGTGGCATATCTGTTTAATCAGTGATGTCATCGAAGTAAACAAACCCCACCTGATGCATTATGTCTCCCTTTTCTTGATAGAATTAGGCTTAAATCTATCATGTGTGGTGTTGTGACTTTGTGCCTTCAACCTCATGTGGGGAGAAGATATGCATGTCAAATCCATTTAGGGTCATGATCACATGGGTTTATTTACTTTCATGATGTCACTGATTAAGCAAACAAATATGCCACTGTTAAAGGTAGAATATACAATTACTATTCTCAATATATAGAGTTTTTTACAGAAGAAAGGAAGGAAAGTAGTACTCATTTTTGGAATCAAATATCAAGCATGGCACAACTCTATTATTTTTGGGTGAGGAATAGCTTGGTTTCCTCATAAAATAAGTAAATCTTCATATGTTATTAGCCTAATGCATAATGCTCCATCATACTATTAAAAAGAAACCCAACAATTAAGAGTGAAAGAATATTAAACAGGCTCTTTTAGGGGAGACTCTGAAAGTTCAACCAAACACAATATGCATTTTTGTCTTACAGCTGGGGAATCTAGTAAAAAATGAAATTTTAAATCTTTAAAATGTGTGTGTATATATAAAGTATACACTATTACTTCTCTTGAGTCTAATATATAAAGGATTGGCCATATTCAATGGAAACACAAACATACTTAGGTAAAAAAAATGCAGTAAGGGCAATCAAAATGTCTTAAAAGTTAGAGAATGCCAATTCAATTACACAAAGACTAGGAGAAATAAAGGAATCTTACCCACCAATATTTTTGAACCATAGAAATATGAAGAAACTGAATGAAATTAATATTGGCCATAAAAATTTCCACAAATAATAAATAAATGAAGGGCACAGAAAGCAAAACAGAGATAGAAATATGTAATTTATATGGAAGAAACTCGGGGGGAAAAAAGAAACAACAAAGAAGAGAATATAGAGAAAGATGAGATGAAAGATAAACAGACATGAAAGAACACGGAAGAGAAAAAGATAATCAGTAAAGTGTATCAGTAATAGATGATTGCTTTGTAGTTATAAATGTGAGCCAGATTCATTCTCTTATGTTATAATTATTTACCTGGACATTGGTATTAGAATGTTTTTTTTTAATTGTTCTTCTATATTGGTAGTAGAAACTTTTTTTAAAAAAGAGGAATGTCTGATTTATTCAAACTTTTTCTAATTGATATTCCAAATATTCAGCCTTTCATTTCTTTCAGAAAATTTCACTTTGCTTCAGTCATGAGCAACCCAGTCATGTGCTCAGAAGCCACATGAAGTTCTCTCAGCTCCAGTTTGTGTACCCATTGCCTTTATAATTGAGTCCACCTACTTTGTGGCTGGTTGCTCTTGTCTTCTTATTCCCTTCCATTTTTCCCCCCTCCAGCATTAAGGACTTCTCAGCTAAGCTATGTTTTTTTTTTTTTTTTGCAAAAATGTGTCCAAAATTAATTAATTTGAGCTTGGTCCTTTGTGTCTCATGTAAGAATTCTGGGTAGGTGTCTTTGATGATTCAATTGTTGATTTACTTAGCTGTCCATGGTATTTTCAGGAATTTTCTCCAACTCCAAAGTTCAAAGTATTAATACTTATTTGCTTCAAAGTCCAATCTTCACTTCCATAGAGTTCCACAGGCTATGCTATTGCTTGTACTATTTATATCTTTATAGTTATAGAGGCATCACAGCATCTGAATATCTTTTCCAAATCTGTTCCATAGATATCTACAAGTTAGAGGTATACTTCTTAACTGCTTGTTTCTTTGCTGTTGATGGTTGGCCCTAAAAGGCAGACCTTATTTACAATTTTGATATCTTCATTATCAATTCTAAGGCTGGTTGTTACACCTGTTGTCATTAGTTTGTCTTCTTTATATTCAATTTTAGTTCCATTTTTTCCCACTGTGCTCCTTGACATTTATTATTAGAGCTTGAGATCCTTTGCATTTTCAGCTATTAGGAAAGGTGGCATAATCAACTCACACAGAAATGATGCTTGCCTTCAGACATTCTGCTAGTAAAAGTCATTTTACTCTTATCTAAATTCCTCTATCTTTTTCTCTTCTTCAATTAAAATTCCCCCCCAAAGTAAGCTTTAGGAGAAATTCAGAAGCAATTTAGCGATATGTGGATGTCATTAAATTCTCACTTTACATTTGCTTCAGATAGTGCATTAAGGGTCACTGCAAGAAAATGTATTGCTGGGAGATTTCACCCTATTGACCAAGATCTTTTTCTATTGATGAAATGGATTAGTTTAAATCTGGAAAGTTGTTCTCCCATGATCATTAATATGCTAAGTATGTTCAGTCTACTGGGACATCTAGCCCAGTTTCATAAGAAGATTTAAATTTGTCTCCATAGATCACTAATTCTTAGTTTAATTTTGGTTCGTCCACAAGAATATTCTCTTTGGTTCTCAGCAGGGAAACTGAGCTGATTGTAGATGGTAACCTGTTTGTGTAATATTTGTAATTTGAAAGAAAAACAATTCTTTAGCATTTGTATAAATATGTCCATCAGACTTGTCAGTAGCTCTTTAGACCAGACTTATATTTGTACCTTATATGATCCAGGAAAAAAATATTCTAGTTTTATTTTAGAATATAAAGTATTGTCTAAGCTTAGGACCTGTTGGGATAGAAGATAAGATTGTGCCTTCTCTTCCTAATCTTTTAGTACATATTATAATGTTCTTAGGTGCTGCTCTGATGTCAATGTTGAGCTAAAACGATGGATTGGCTAAAAAGCAAACTCTTTGTAACCAATAGAAGAAAGAAGAACTAAGAAAAAAAAAACACTCCAGCCCAAAACTGGCAGGACAAGGTATACTATATAAACTGAAAACAAAACCACACTCGTACTGGTAACACTACATAGTTGGGTAATGAAACATCTGCAAGCAAACAACCAAGCTCAGAGGGAATCAAGAACTCCACAACAGAAGAAAATGTATGTAAATTAGGTTTGAAACTGTGGAATTCTTGGTTCTCTCTAACCTTGGTTGTTTTCTTGCAGACATTTCATCACCTAGCTAGGTTACTTTATTAGTGCTGGTAAGTATGGGATTTACTCCCTCTTTATGTACAGTAAGTTGCTCTGCCAGTTTTAATGGGGGTGTGATTTTCTCCTTAGTAGTTCCTTGTCTACGTTTTGCTTCCCTTGATTGGTTGTCTAGTGCTGATCCATGCTTTTCATGGTGTTGACTGCTGGTGAGGATGTGTGCAGATTTTTTTCTTTCCTTCTTACTGTTTGGATTGTATCTTTTGAATATATGTGTGTAAATGTTTGAAATGTTTGTAACAGTTTTGAAATCAAGTGTGCATAGCTGATAACATTGTTCTCTGTGGCAGAAACAAAAAGAAATTCAGCTAAATATGGAAAGTTAGTTTGCTTCTGATGAGAAAGTTTTGCAAACTATTTTAAATTTTGAAAGGCTTGAAGCCAAAGCATTTGTTTTCAGTTTGGAACAAAATTGTTTCAACTTTACTCAAAGTTACAGTATTGTTCCAAACATATCAAAAATGTGTTAAGCTTGAAACAGCTGTTCTAAAATCATATTAGGGTATATTAAATTCCAAATATAACATTACAATCATTTGGAGCTTAAAATCAAGTTTTGAACATTTAAAGTTTCAAACCAGGAACTGTGCCTAAAGTGCTTTAGCTCAGCTCCAGCTATTTCACCAGTTGTGACCTTTTCTGGCACAAGAGTCCATGCTATAATAACTCATGCCATTAATTATAATAACTCATGCCCCAACACTGGAAGTCTTTAAGAGGATGTTGGATAGCCATTTGTCTGAAATGGTGTAGGGTTTACTGCCTAAGCAGCGGGTTGGCCTAGAGGACCTTCAAGGTCCCTTCCAACTCTGTTATTGTATTATTGTATTATTAATTAGCCTATTGCAGTACACTTTACATGGGGTTTCTTTTAAATATCGCTTGAATCTTAATTTGCTTATTCATTAGTTTGTTCACTGCATCTGTACCTTACTGTAATCAGTTTACTCCTAATGAGCAACATAATATTTTTAAAAAATAGGATGCAATGATCTATGAATTAATTGGTTCCATTCTTTGGAATATTCGTCAGCCTTGTGAAGCTGTCTAGACAAGAAACACATCCCAAAGTGCTAGCTTTATCTTTAGTGTAAGGCTATATTAACAGTGACTTGCATGTCTGAAAGACTTAATGGTGGGATTCAAAAATTTTTACTACCGGCTCTGTGGGCATGGCCTGGTGGGCGTGACAGGGGAAGGATACTGCAAAATCCCCATTCCCTCCCCACCCCACCAACATGCTTTCAGCTCCGTTCTCCTGTGCAACCAAAGAACACCCAGCCGATCATCTGGGATTCGGGATGCAGGGAATAGATTGGGGGTGAGGCCAGCCAAAGGTGGTATTTGCTGGTTCTCTGAACTGCTCAAAATTTCCGCTACCGGTTCTCCAGAACCTGTCAGAACTGGCTACTTCTACTGAAAGAACATTTGGTTTTGGTTTGGTTTTATTGGTCTTGTATGCCGCCCACTCCCGAAGGACTCCGGGCGGCTTACAATAAAAAGGGAAGGGGAATAAATAAGACAATACAAAGTTTAAAATACAACAACATTCACAATCAAAGTGGGGCTGGATACTTCAACAGTCCCAGGCCTGCCGGAACAGCCAGCTTTACGGAAGGCTCCGCTTGCCTTTGTCTCCCCTTGCCTTTATAGTCCAGTAAGCAAAAAAGGATCCCTTCCAAGACATTTGCTAGGGCCATCGCTCCATTTCTTCTATGGGCTCAGCTGCCTCTTATCTGACCATTTTTTAGACTGTGAGTCTTCTGCCTCCCAAGGTCCTTTCCATATATCATTACAATATCACCTCTTTGATATAAGGCCTAGGATAGCTATTGATTAGCTTCCAATGTAATTTAAAATGCTGGCATTGACCTGCAGAACCCTTTTTATAATTTGGCCACTTTCTTCAGCCAGAACCTAGGGTACCAAGAAAAAAAAATACATCCGTGCCCCACTTTCAGGAAATAAAGGGAAAACTTTTTTTTCAGTGGGAGTTCATGTTTTTTTTTAAATATTCTCCTTGTGGAGATGAGGCTGGCTGTATCTCTGATTGCATTCAGAAAAAATGTTAAATGTTAAGTTGCTTGGGAAAGAATTTTAATCTCTCTGGAGCTATTTCCTGGTTTTATTTTTTCTTTTGTTTTTGTTTTGTTTTTTGAAAATGCAAATTTGTTTATTGAAATGAAATGCATTTATGTATTTATGTATGTATTTATTTATTTATTTATTTATTTATTTATTTATTTATTTATTTATTTATTTTCTCGCAAAGGTGGTCAACACCAGTCACTTGGAAGCAAAAATCACAAAACTGCATCTCACTTATTTTGGTCATATCATGTAAAGTAAGCAATTATGTTTGGAAAAGTTAGTGGTAAAAAGAAACCCTGTTGCCAGAGAAGATGGTGGCTGGACACTATCAAATCTGACACCAGCCAGATCCTAGAGAACCTCAAAGAATTAGTGCAAGATTGGAAGATGGGGAAAGACCTAGCCAGGGGTGGGATTCAGCTGGTTCGTGCCTGCTCACCTCCCAGCCTGCTTTGCCCCTCCCAGGAGTCTCCATGTGGCTTGATGTGGATGCCAGGTAAATGCAGGGCCTAAACGGATTCTCTGGAAGAGTAAAAAACAGGCTTCCAAGAAGTTCAAGAAGTCTGGAAACGGGCATGTTTCCAGCCTCCAGAGATCCTCCGGAGCCCGGGGAGGGTGAACCGCCCCCCACTGTGGTGCAGGAGGACATGTAGGCCATGCCCACCATTGCCATGCCCACCCAGTAACCAGGCAGAGAACTGGTTGTTAAAAATTTTCAATCCCAGCCGTGGGCATAGCCCATACAATCACCAAGACTCAGACAAAACTGATTGAATAACATCATCATCAACATTTTATAGCTGAGGCCCAGCCTGGCCCAGCAATGAGGCTGGGCATGCCTTATTAGCATTGGAGCATGAAGATGGTGAATATCAGTTGGGGTGGGGTCTCAGAGCACAGGATAGGTTCAGAAACACTGCCTGGGACCAATGTTCCCTCTAATTTTTTTTCAGTGTGAGCGGAAAAGTATAGTGTTTGAGCGGCACATTTTCATGCCTGAGCACCTTAATTTTTTTCACAGATGTCACCTAAGACAACAACGAAATCAGTATTATTTGAAACTCAAAGTTATGTTTATTCAAGGTACCCGCTTAATTAAAAGTGTTATATAATATCAGTATCACTTAACAACGGTCCTGCTTAGCAACCAAAATGTTGGCTCAGAAACTCTGGCATTGAAGCGTGCAAGTCTTAAAGCTGTCAAGTTACAAGACCCTCGCACCCCTAACCCTTTAGGAAAAAACCCCCAGGGATCTTCAAACCTGACAGCCTTAAGCCTTGTGGACTTCAACTCCCAGAATACTTTTCCGCTCACACTGAAAAAAAATTAGAGGGAACATTGCTGACGGGGTGAAGCATAGCTTGCATTGTCCCTAGTGCGGATTCTTTTCCCAGCCTTGGGAGCTGAAGTCCTCCGTCCCTCCCTTATTCCTGTTTCCTTTTCCTTCATTATATTCAATTGTTTCAATATTAAGTGTAATTCTTCCTTCCTAACATTTTTCCATTTTTTTCCTTATATTCTTTTCCATTTCAACATTGTCTTTGTTCCTTCCATTCTTCCTTCCTTCTTTCAATCCTTCCAATATTTTTTCCTTCATTCCCTTGTCTGTTTCAATATTAAGTACATTTCTTCCTTTCTTCCTATACTTTTTCCCATTTTCTTCCTTATATTCTTTTCCATTTCAACATTGCCTTCCTTTTTTCCTTCCTTCCTTCCTATACGTCTTTCCATTTTCTTCCTTATATTATCTTTTCTGTTTCAACAGTCTTTGTTTCTTTCTTCCTTCCTTCCTTCCTTCCTTCCTTCCTATACTTCTTCTTTCATTCATTATATTTTCTTTTCCATTTCAATATTAAGTGTAATTCTTTGTTCCTCCTTCCTTCTTTCAATCCTTCCAATACTTTTTCCTTCATTCTCTTTTCCTTCAATATTAAGTGCAATTCCTTCCTTCCTTCCTTCCTTCCTTCCTAAGTTATTTCCATTTTCTTCCTTATATAATATTTTCTGTTTCAACATAAAGTGCCTTCCTTCCCTCCCTCCCTCCCATCCCTTTCTTTATGTTTTCTTCATGCTTTTTCTTTCCTTTTTCCTCTGCTCTTTTTAAATCCCCCCCCCTTCTTCTCCTCCTCTACATTTAGGTTGGATTAGTTTGTACAACGGTCATCAAACTTCTGAAGTAAAAATAAATAAATCATATTTAAGAAGAAGAAGAAAAAGGAAGACGTTTTTAGTTAAGTCAAACGTTTTAATAAAAGTTTCATCTTTTAAGATTCGTCCAACACATCCAATTGTAACCTTAACAGTAAAGAATATCACCCCAGCTGCTAAAGGTTCAACCAGTCTGAGAACCATTGAAAAGACAACAGTGCAAAATCCAAAAGACACAACTTCCTCACCGCCATTGCTTTGGTACCAAATCTTTGAAGAAGGGGGTCCAGAAAGGAGGAGGAGGAGGAGGAGGAGGAGGAGGGAACCAAAGAGAGGCTTTTACCGGGTCTGCGTCTGCGCCCCACAGCCAGGACCGTCCTTGCACCTCAAGCCGCGTTTCTTCCTGCAAAGCCCTTCGGGCAACCCGAGAGTTCCGCTTGACGCCAGAAGGGCTTTGCAGGAAGAAACGCGGCTTGAGGCGCCAGGACGGTCCTGGCTGTGGGGCGCAGACTCGGCAAAAGCCTCTCTTTGGTTCCCTCCTCCTCCCCCTCGTTCCACAGCCTGCATGACGCTGCCGCTGAAACAAGTTTGGGGAGGTCCTTTGCAGGCGGCCAGTTCTAGCTGCCTGCAAAGGACTTCCCCACGTTTGCTTTGAAAGAAACCTCTGCGCGGGAGTTAGAAACCTCTGCGCGGGGGTTTCTTGCCATGTGCGCGGCCGCGCGGCCGCGCACCTTAGAGGGAACAGTGCCTGGGACTGGCCTGATGTGGCTGCAGCTTCCTGGATCATAGTAAGCAGTCCTAGAACCACATATTGCAGGTTTTGGGCAGCCAAAGATAAGGGAGAGATAGATGGCTGGGAAGTTGGAAGCAATCCCTTACCTTAAGAGCAGGCATCCTCAAATTACAGCCCGCAGGCCAGATATGGCCCACCAATGCAAAGTATCTGGCCCGTAGAGTGGTGGGATGAAAAACAGCTCCCAGCTTGTAAAGTAGTGTTTTGAAGGTCTTTAAAAGTGATTTAAAAACAGCTTTTTAGATGTTTTTCCACAACCATGTGATCCTGGGCTGGTGAGTAAGTAGGGAAAGGGCTGCTTTTAAAGTAGCTTTAAAAGTGGGTGGATGGGTGGGGGGCTTTTTCAAAATCAGCTGAAGTTGGCTAACACTAATTCAAATGCAATCGCAGTATAATGCCTGAAGGATTCACCCACTGCTTTGATTCTTCCCATATGTAAAGTACATCCACCAAATTGGTTGCTGAACAATTTTGGTAGATATCCATATGTGTATATACACATGCACAGGTGTGGCACAAAGCAAATCAGTTTGTGAATCCTTCTCCAGGCTTAAAAGATCTTTAGCCCTGTAATCCCAAATACGCAGGCCCACCCTTCCCATTGAATTAGTAGCATATTTATGTTGGTTAAAATTGTTCTTCATTTTAAATATTATATTATGTCATGTTTTTGTGCACTACAAATAAAGATATCTGCAGTGTTCATAGAAATTTGTTCATGTTTTTTTCAAACTATAGTTCGCCCCCCCCCCAACTGTCTGAGGGACCATTATCTCTCCTTAATTCACCATTGGAGGGTGTGTGTGTGTGTGTGTGTGTGTGTGTGTGTGTGTGTGTGTGTGTGTGTTGATTCTCACCTGCTTCCAATGTCTCTTAATGCCCATCTTGGGGGTTTTAGTTGCAGTCTTAATTGGTGCAGTTCTCAGTCTGGTTTAATGTGTGGTCATCTGAAACATATGATCAAGAGTTATTTTTGAAGGGAATTCTATTTGTTTTATTCTTTTTTTTAATGGCCTATTTTAAGGAGCCTGAAGCTGCTGTTTTAATGAAGTTAGGCAAGTGGCAAGCAAGTTTTTGCTCTTTTTCCCTTGTGGAGGGGGGGGGGTCTTAAGTAAATAGATTCCTTGGATTGAGCAAGTACAGCAAGGACAAAGGGAAAATGGACTGCTAAATTAGCCACGCCCACCCAATCACATGACCACCTAGCCACACCCACCCAGTCACATGACCACCTAGCCATGACCACCCAGCCAGTCCTCCCCTCCCCCAACAGTGTGAGGGACTGTAAATTGGCCCCCTGTTCAAAAGGTTTGAAGACCCCTGCTTAAGAGCCATGGTGGTGCAGTGGTTAGAATGCAGCACTGCAGTCTACTTCTGCTGATCACTGTCTGCGAGCAGATGGCAGTTCAATTCTCCTGGTCTCAAGGTTGACTCAGCCTTCCATTCTTCTGAGGTCGGTAAAATGAGAACCCAGATTTCTGGGGAAAATATGCTGACTCTGTAAACCTCTTAGAGCGGTCTGTAAAGCACTGTGAAGCAGTATATAAGTTTAATTGCTATTGCTATTAGTAAGGCTGAGGACTGGGAAGGACTAAGCCTAGGATGACTGGATTGATTGGACTGGGCACTCGCTTAACAACCAGTATTCTCAGTTAACAATGCCAACTGGGACTGCCAAGATTCCTATTGCTAAGTGATACAATCACATGATGGTCTCACTTTATAACTGCATTACTGAATGACCAAAATTCAAGTCTCAGTTATAGTAGTAAGTCAAGAACTATTTATACCTCATTTTCGATTATGACCAGAAAATTACAAACAATTTGGCTTTTGTCCATTTAAATATTACTTTATTTCTAAGTAAGATTTAACACAATTCTAATCAAATTTAAGCTCAAAAGGTGCATCTGAAAATGTAATTTTGCACACAATTTTCATTGTAAAGCCTCTGGGACATTTCAAAGATACTCATTTCTTTTTAACCTGTAATATCATCTTGGATGTTTGGATTAGCTCTGTTTAAATTTACAAGGAATAAATTATCAGCTAGCCTTCATTTCAGCAAGCTTGGAATTATTAAAAAAAACCAACTACAAGTATAGTATTCAGAGTCCATTTTATTGAACTATGTATCTATTGTTGGAGATGTGATTCCAGAATAATTGACTTGCTCTCCACATACACGCCCGCACACTTATAAGCATTTGCTACAAAAACATCAGGAAACTTCAGTTAATTTTTTCAGCAGTAAAAGTTTGAAAACCTGTTTCCTTATCTGAAATATTTATACATAAAATATCCTTTTAGAAATCATAGATGTCAATCTGTCCCTATTTCTAAAATCCAAGCAGAAGTTTTCTTCTTTCTATAAATGGACTCAAAACAAATAATGCATGATTAAACATGTGGCATGTGGCATGCATTCACATTTGTTTGTTTGTTTGTTTGTTTGTTTGTTTGTTTGTTTGTTTGTTTATTTATTTATTTATTTATTTATTTATTTATTTATTTATTTATTTATTTATTTATTTATTTATTTATTTATTTATTTATTTATTTATTTATTTATTTATTTATTTATTTATTTATTTATTTAACTTGTATGCCACCCACTCTTGGAAGACTCAGGGCGGCTTACAAATAAGAAGGGAAAGGGGGATATATAAAAAATAAAATAAAAAAAGAGTTAAACATTCAACAACAATCATAACATAAGATGGGGCTGGATAATTCAACAGCCCCAGGCCTGCCGGAACAGCCAGGTCTTGGTCACTTTGTGGAAGGCCGGAAGGGTAGTGAGGATCTGGATCTCAATGAGGAGACCATTCCATAGGGCCGGAGCAGCAACAGAGAAGGCCCTCCCCCAGGGGGTCGCCAGCCGACATTGGCCAGCAGATGGAATCCGGAGGAGGCCTAGTCTGTGCGATCTAATAGGTCTCTGGGAGGTAACTGGCAGGAGGCGGTCTCTCAAGTAACCAGGTCCGATACCATGTAGGGCATGATAGATCAAAGTTTCTTTCTTGCCAAGAGTCATCTACAATTTATCTCTGTGTCCCTCTGTCTCTTTCTCTCTCTCTTAACATGCTTTCTGCATATTTATCATATAGTAAGCCGTAATCAGCCTGCCAAATGTTTTTTTTACAAATAATCTATAAATGTCCACTAAAACTATCTATTTAAATAGAAATAGCTACTTAGCTACTTAGATTTATATACCATTCATAGTGCTATACAGCCCTCTCTAAGTGATTTACAGAGTCATCATATTGCCCCCAACAATATGGGTCCTTATGTTACTGACTGATGGAATGCTGGAAGGCTATGTCCACCTTGAGCCAGTCAGAAGTGAACTGCTAGCAGTGGCAGAGTTAGCCTGCAATACTGCATTCTAACCACTGTGCCACCACGGCTCTTATCAATGAAAGAATGCATAACCCATGATAGTAGAAGCAGTGTTGAATGCCTGATTTCAATTCCAAAAGGAAGATGGATTTTCCATAGTAACGTACCTCTTACGTCAACCGAAGAATCTGAATATTAACTTAACCTCTTTAAAGAGTAGCTATAGCAGTTATTATTTGTTCTGTCTTTATTTCTAACACAGATATATTGAATTACTAAAAGATAAAATCCTTTATTAATGATAAGAAAATTTGTTCCCTGAAGTGTATCCTAAAGAGAGTCTAAAGTTATTAAGAATGGGTCATTACTATTCACTGTTTTAGATGAGCCAGGAAAATGGATATTGTTATTTTTAATTGAATTTCCCATAAAGGTCATCTGTCCCTTATAAAAGGGAAAAAGCCATTCTTTCATAGCCTCTTGATGACTGAATCAGCATAAAAGCATCTGTAATAATAATAAGAAATAAAAATATTTCAGATTGCTTATAAATTTGATGTTCACCATTGCTGACTCAATGTCATCACACAAAGTTACTTTTAGTGCAGAAATGCTGTAGTTAGACTGAACAACAGTAAGAAAAGGTGGCTGTGAGCATACTACAGCTTTAATTCAGCCATTATCTCAGCCACAGTGGATTTGACAGCATCATGCTACATCCCACCATTAGGTTCATCTTGGCATTTCACAAATCCTTTCCCAGACTCAATAAAGGACAATGGTGCATCTTGGTTCTGGGTTTCACAATGTATCCTGTGACTTCTAGACTTTGGCAACAAGTGTTATAACAGGATGCCTATTTTTTGTCCAGCCACTCTGCAATTACCTCTCATTTTCTTGGAGGGATGGCTGAGTGAAGCTTGGATACAATCCTTCCATTCACTGGCTTTATGAGTTTGTATACTTTGGTCGAGTAACTGAACTCAGAGTTACGCTAGAATAGTTCGAGTTTAAAGCTACCCTTTGACCCAAATGTAGTCTATGTACCTGGGCTATATGAATGCTTGCAGGAAGAGTGATGATTCATTTTGCATATGTGCATTGAAATTACACTATATTGCCAAAAGTATTCGCTCACCTCCCTTTACTCCCATATGAACTTACTGTAAGCGACATCCCATTCCTAATCCACAGGGTTCAATATGATGTCAGTCCACCCTTTGCAGCTGTAACAGCTTCAACTCTTCTGGGAAGGCTGTCCACAAGGTTAGGAGCATGTTTATGGGAATTTTTGACCATTCTTTCAGAAGCACATTTGTAAGGTCACACACTGATGTTGGACGGGTTTACGTGGCCTACCACTTCATGCTGTTGTTCCCAAACACTTCCACATTCTTATAATACAGCTGATAGTTGACTGTGGAATATTTAGGAGCGAGGAAATTTCACGACTGGATTTGTTGCACAGGTGGCATCCTATCACAGTTCCACGCTTGAATTCACTGAATTCCTGAAAGCGACCCATTCTTTCACAAATGTTTGTAAAAACAGTCTGCATGCCTAGGTACTTGATTTTATACACCTGTGGCTATGGAAGTGATTGGAACATCTGATTCTGATTATTTGGATGGGTGAGCAAATACTTTTGGCAATATAGTGTAGTTTAGAATTGTAACTTCTAGTAAGTAAAGGTAAAGGTTCCCTTCGCACATATGTGCTAGTCGTTTCCCATTCTAAGGAACGGTGCTCATCTCTGTTTCAAAGCCAAAGAGCCAATGCTGTCCAAAGATGTCTCCATGGACATGTGGTCCGCATGACTAAATGCCGAAGGGACACAGAACACTGTTACCTTCCCACCAAAGGTGGCCCCTATTTCTCTACTTGTATTTTTACATGCTTTCAAACTGCTAGATTGGCATAAGCTGAGATAAGTAATGGGAGCACACCCATTGCATGGCGCTAGAGATTTGAACCATCGAACTGCTGACCTTTCTATTCTACAAGCTCAGCATCTTAGTCACTGAGCCACTGCATCACTAACTTCTAGTAGTAGCCTTATTAAAGCTGAAGTTATTTTTTTAAAAAACCCTAGAAGTAGAAAAGTAGAAAAGTACAAATACAAAATGCAGCCCAAGGTTTGCTACCTGATGCTAAGGTAGAGACATCACTTCATAACTATGCATGAAAATTCACCCTGGAAGTAACCTTTAAAGTCATAAATGGTTTAATAGCCAACTGTGGCTTCCTTGTTATGAACCTGTTCAGAAATTAAGATTTGCAAGAGAGCCATTAAAATAGTTCTTGTAGTAGCATTATTTTTTTATAGGCACTCATACCTAGGTGTAGTATAAGCAAAACAGTAAAAATCTAGCACAGAAACCCCTAGTATTATTATAACACCATTATAATTATTTCTTTCCTTTTACTGCACATGTTACAACCATATATTTAGTGACCATTTGAAATGATGATGGCACTGAAGAAAGTGATTTGCGACTGGTCTTCACGCTTATAACTGCGACAGCATCCCCATGCTCACATGATCACAATTTGGGAGCTTGGCAATTGGCATGTATTTACAATGGTCAAGGCATCCTGGAGTCATGGGATCACTATCAGTGATCTTCCCAGTCAGCTTCCAACAGCAAAGTCAATGGGAGAAGCCAGATTTGTTTAATGACCATATGATTCAATTACAGTGATTGATTTAACAATGGCGGCAAAAAAGTAAAACAAAAAATCAGATGCAACTTAATTAACCTTCTTGCTTAGCAGCAGAAATTTTAGTTCCAATTGTGACTGTATGTTGATGACTACTTGCATTATGTATGTACAAGTTGCAATGTGTTATAAAAAAATAGGATGAGTCAAAATGAATGGGGAAAAAAAGAAACAACTAAGTCACAATAACAAAGGAGTACTAGGAGAGATTGAGATATCATTTGAAAAAGTATGCGGGACTTCTCTCTAAGGAAAAGACCATGGGTTCAACAAAAGTTTTGAGAAAATACCAAAAAGGATCAAGAGTTTCCTTAACTGGATATGCAGGCTAATTCGCAAATACAGGTAGCCTTTACAACCATTGTAATACAACTTTTCAATTTACAACCATTCTTTAATGACCCTTTTGTAGTTACAATGGCACTGAAAAGTGACATGATCATTTTTCACACTTACAACCACTGCAACATACCTATGATCACATAAACAAAATTCAGATGCTTGAAACTGGTTCACATTTATTTATTTATTTTTGGAAATTTTTTATTGTTTAAATTAAACAAAAACACACACAAATAAAAAGAATCATCCTTCGTTACAACTTGTAGAAAGTGTATCAATTGGTTACAAATACATTCCGTGGGTTTCTTCTATAATCCTTACATATACTTCATTCAAATTGAGTTGTAATTTTAAATCAAAAAAGAAAATTTATGTATTTTACTGTCCCTGTATCACAATTCTCATTTAATTACAGTTATTTAAACATATTTTTATCTAGAATCATTTATATTTAAAGACACAACCACCAAACCTCCAATAACATTATATCTTTATGACATATTCTGAAACAAATTCAATTAAGTAAGATATCTAAGCATTTCCACCCACCCCCATAACACACCTATATGTATCATTAAATATTATCCATTAACATTTCTTTGTTATTATTGTAGTTGACTAAGAACTATTTACTGTTTATCTCACCTCTCCTTTCCACAGGCCCACACGATATTACACCTTTATAACCATCTTTAAACAAAAATTTATTAATAAGATTTATAGGTCTTTTTCCTCAGTCCCAAATTGGTTAGTTACATGGTAACAAGATAGACATTAAAAATCTAAGGCAATCTAAGAGATGTTAACATTTCTACTTAATAATCACCAGAGTATACATTAGCATTTCCTTATTTATATCACATCTCCTCTCTTCTGACTCAAATTATTTATATCTTCATAATAAGATCTAAACAAAAATTTGTAAGATTTTTACATTTTTTCGCCAGATCCCAAATTACAATTTATGGCCTGGTTATTTATCCTGATTAAGGTTATCATTTCACTATTAGTATCATAGTAAATTATATGTTAACGAATAAACATTCAATGATAATCTAGAACAGTCTACAGAGTACTAAGATCTCTACTTGTTAATCATCAATAATTAGCTAGCTTTTTTTCCCCATCAACTAGCATTATTAACCAGTGTCTTTCCAGTAACAAAATGGTCTTTACTCTCTCTCACCAGCTGTTGTGTCAATTCTCTTTTCAGGACCTTTCCAGGTTTTAAGGCTTCTCTCTGCACTTTGTAGCTTAAAAGATCTCTCATGTAGATTCGTTGCCCTTGAATTGTTATTGATGTAAGCTTAACTTTGGTTGTCAGGCTTATTTCTGGATAGATTTGTCTTATTAACTCCATCTTTTTCGCTCTTTCTTTTTCTCCTGCATCTTGGAATTTGGAATGAAGCATCAAGTTATCAAAGTCACTTTTCCAGCTTCCCTTCTTTCCGCCTTCACTCACATTTACTCCATTAATAAGTTCATCTAATGTCTTATCTTGGTTTTCTGTATTTTCATTCACTTCTTTAATTTTTGGGGCTCCAACCCCTTCATCTTTTTCTGTGATACCCCACAGTATGTCCATTTTCTTATCAAATCTCTCAAGTCCTTCTGAGATGTTTTGAAGTCCAGTCAAAATATTTTGGATTATCATGTTTTCTTCATCTGAGTATTGATCCATTTTTCAGAGTATAAAAGAAATATAAAGAAAAAGAAAAGGAGGAATTTGATAAGTACTGCCACCCTAGCCTGTCAAAATTTTTAGAAAATATATCTATTTTTATTTTAAATCTTAAACACAAGTTCTTTTATGGTTTTCAAAGTAAAATTTGCCGTCGCTCGGTGAAAACTCTGACGGGGCGCAGGAGTTCATGGCTTCCATGACGGCCATGGGCTTGACCCAAGTAATTCGGGGCCCGACCCATTCGGCGGGGCACACGCTCGACCTCGTATTCCTCTCGGAGCAGTGGATTTGTGATCTTGGTCTGAGGGGTAATGACATCATACCCCTGTCGTGGACAGACCACTGCCTACTGAGGCTCGACTTCCGGAGGCCAAACCCCCACTGTAGGGAGGAGGAACCGACCAGGTGGTTCCGCCCCAGGCGACTCATGGAACCATTAAGGTTCCAGACGGAACTTGGGGTCATTCCTGATTCTTTCGCCCACAATCCGGTAGAGACTTTGGCTGCTGCCTGGCATTCGGCAGCATCAGAGGCCCTCGACCGGATTGCGCCACTACGGCCCCTCCGAGGCGGCAGATCCCGGAGACCTCCTTGGTTCACCGAGGAACTCCGGGAGATGAAGCGCCGGAGGAGATGCCTAGAGCACCGATGGAGGTCCAATAAGTCCGAATCGAACCGAGCAATGGTAACCACCTGCACCAAGGAATACACCAGAGCGCTTAGGGCAGCGAAAAGATCCCATATAGCCACCTTGGTTGCGTCCGCTGAGTCCCGCCCAGCCGCCCTGTTTAAGATAACCCGCTCCCTATTAAATAAAAGGGAGGCGGGGGAACCCTTACAGGGCAGAGCTGAGGATTATGCCCAATTCTTAGCGGACAAAATTGCTCGGTTTCGGTCGGACTTGGACTCCACCCCTGCAGTTCCAGCCGAGGCACAAGAGGATCAGATGGAACACCCCTGGGTTGAGTTTCAGGATGTTACCCCCGGGGATGTGGACAAGGCCATGAGGGCTGTGAGTGCCTCCACCTGCGTACTGGACCCGTGTCCCTCATGGCTGGTTACCAGCAGCAGTGAGGTGACACGAGGCTGGATCCAGGCGGTCGTGACCGCCTCTCTTCGGGAGGGGAACTTCCCCGCCGCACTGAAAGCGGCGGTGGTGAGACCCCTCCTAAAGAAGCCATCTTTGGATCCAGCTGTCCTTAATAACTATCGTCCAGTCTCCAACCTTCCCTTTCTTGGGAAGGTTGTTGAGAAGGTGGTGGCCTTTCAGCTCCAGCGGTCCTTGGAGGAAGCAAACTATCTCGACCCCTTCCAGTCAGGCTTCAGACCCGGTTACAGCACTGAAACCGCTTTGGTCGCATTGACTGATGATCTATGGAGAGCCAGAGATGGAGGACATTCCTCCATCCTGGTTCTCCTTGACCTCTCAGCGGCTTTCGATACCATCGACCATGGTATCCTTCTGCGACGACTGCGGGAGGTGGGGGTGGGAGGCACCGTGTTGCGGTGGTTCTCTTCCTACCTCTCGGACAGGTCGCAGTCGGTGTTAGTGGGGGGGCAGAGATCGTCCCCTAGGCCCCTAACATATGGGGTGCCTCAGGGCTCGGTCTTATCCCCCCTACTATTCAACATCTACATGAAACCGCTGGGAGAGATCATCCGCAGGCACGGGATTAGATACCATCAATATGCGGACGATACTCAACTGTATCTGTCCGCCCCGTGCCAACTCAATGAAGCGGCAGACGTGATGAGCCGGGGTCTGGAGGCGGTTATGGACTGGATGAGGGCTAACAAGCTTGTGCTCAACCCAGAAAAGACCGAGTGGCTGTTGTGTTTCCCTCCCAAGGATTCCACCAATATTCCATCTCTCAGGCTGGGGGGTCAAACTTTATACCCCTCAGAGAGGGTCCGCAACTTGGGAGTCCTCCTAGATCCACAGCTATCATTCGACCACCATTTGACGGCTGTGGCTAGGGGGGCATTCGCCCAGGTACGCCTGGTGCGCCAGTTGCGACCCTACCTGAATCGGGAGGCACTCACAACAGTCACTCGGGCCCTCGTGACCTCTAGGCTGGAATACTGCAATGTGCTCTACATGGGGCTGCCCTTGAAGAGCATCCGGCGTCTTCAGCTAGTGCAGAACGCAGCCGCGCGAGCGATAGTGGGTGCACCGCGGTTCACCCACATTACACCTATCCTCCGCGAGCTGCGCTGGCTGCCTGTCGACTTCCGGGTGCGCTTCAAGGTGCTGTTAATCACCCATAAAGCCCTACATGGTAGTGGATCTGGATACTTGAGAGACCGCCTTCTGCCAATTACCTCCCTGCGACCAATAAGATCACACAGATTGGGCCTCCTCCGTATTCCATCGGCCAGCCAGTGTCGGCTGGCAACTACAAGGAGGAGGGCCTTCTCAGTAGTCGCCCCGACCCTTTGGAACGAACTCCCCGTGGAGATTCGTACCCTCACCACCGTCCAGGCCTTCCGCGTAGCCTTGAAGAACTGGCTAGCCCGTCAGGCCTGGGGATGAAGATAGTTGCCCCTCCCGAATGATGAATGCATGTTGGTTACTGTTTTTATTATATGTGTCTTTGTTATTGTCTGTATTTCCCCTTCCCCGATTTTGTGTGAGCCGCCCTGAGTCCCCTTAGGGAAAAGGGCGGCCTACAAATCTCAATAAAATCACAAAAATCACAAAAGGGTTCTTATCTTTTTCTTTCCTTTTCCTAGTCTTGCCAAAATATTTTCCACAAGCACCAGCAGTACACTGATCGTGACCTTGAGTCTTTATCAGGTTTTAAAAACAAGTTCCAAACCCTTCTGTTGCAAAGTCAGTGTAGACAAATAGGAATGAACAAAGGATACATTGTTTCAACAAAAAAGGAAGCTTCAGCCTTAGGCTTCCAAGTGGCAGATTCAACTATTTTTTAATTATTTTTCCTTAAATATCTTTAATGTAATTTTGTAACAAGTAGAAGGAGAAGTTTATTAGAATAAAAAAAAGTTTTAGTTTAAGCCAAAAAATTTAAAAAAAAATTTAAAGTAGTAAAAAGAAATAGAGGAAAAAAGATCAGTCCATTCACCTCAAGCAGAGAAACAGGAAACGTTGCAGTCACTTCAATCCACAAAACATTGTTACAAGCAAGAGCAAAAAACTTTCTAAGGCAGTCCAATAGGGATTAAATTCGCTGCTTTGTTCTTACTTAAAGGACTAATTTGACTTTTAAAAAAAGTTTCTTAGGGCAATCTTCTAAAAGTAAAGAAAAAAAAGAACCTCTCTAGATGGAACACTTTCACTTCTTCTTTCTTTCCGGAGCCGTCTCTGCCTGTTTTCTGCCAGTTGGAAGAGCTTCCCTTGGGTAGATCAGGGACTTTGCGGTGTCCTGCAACCAGCAAGGTCTTGTCTTCCCAGTCACCATCTCTTTGGGACGGTTTAGATCCTGCCGGACCATCCAGGGGCAAAAGTGTCATCTGCGGACTTAGACTGTCAAGTCCTCATGATGTAACGTTGCGACGTTGACTCCTCCTCCGAAACTGGTTCACATTTATGATGGTTGAAGTGTCTCGGGGTCAAGTGATCACCTTTTGCGGCCTTCTGACCAGCAAAGTCAATGTGGAAACCAGATTTACTTAACAACCATGTTACTAACTTAACAACTGCAGGGACTCACTTAGGAGCTGTGACAAGAAATATTGTAACAAGGGACAAACTCACTGTCTCACTTTAAAAGACAAAATTGCTGGGGGTATAGCACACATGATAACTGTGTGGATCAGTCTGGATGAACTGAGTCTGTCTTATGTGCAAAATTCATCAGGGAGGTACATGAGAGGTAGTATTCAGCATGTTCTGACCAGTTCTGGAGAACCGGTAGCGGAAATTTTGAGTAGTTCAGAGAACTGGTAAATATCACCTCTGACTGGCCCCACCCCCATCTATTCTCTGTATCCCAAGCCCCAGCTGATCAGGAGGGAATGGGGATTTTGCAATAACCTTCCCCTGGAGTGGGGAGGGAATGGAGATTTTACCGTATCCTTGACCTGCAATGCCCACCAAGCCATGCCATGCCCACCATGCCATGCCCACAGAACTGGTAGTAAAAAAAAAATGAATCCCACCACTGATGTGCATAGACCACATTCGCCTGAGAAAACTAGAAGGAAATAAAACAACTGTCAGAGATGATTCCACTAATGACAATTTGACAAATTGACAATTTCTCTTGCCTATCAGTCATTCTATTTACATCCATTCCCTGTTGTTATTTGGAGAATACAATAATAATTAGATGCATGATGCTTTTACCAAATGCAGCCTCCAAGAACAGCATTCTTATGTCTAGCATTCTATCAATTATCTAATACTTGAATGTGACAATCCACCGTTCACCTCCTGAACTATTTCAATTATGGGTCTCAAGCATGGGAAATCATCCCTCTTTGCATAATTCAATCTCATCCAGTCAACACTTCTGAATCCAACTTTGGTTTTTAGGCCTTGCAAGTGTTCTTGCTAGAAGAGTATCTCTTTTATTTTTGCAATTTTTAAATGTTAACCTTCCTTTCTTTTTTATTGCCTTCATTTACAAAAAAGAATGATTTTGCATGTAAAGGTGTAAAAATAAAAAAATAAAATAAAACAAAGCACTTAAATGACTTGCATGCCAGAGCAACACTGACTTGTGCAACTTTTTTCTTTGCTGAGACCTCTCTGTTTTTTTGCAAAGAAAATGCTCAACTTAACAAATCAGATGCTTTCACATGCAGGACCCAGCCATTGATTTTTTTTTTTAAGGAGGATTCCTGCTGGAATGAGAAGAGATAATTATTTTGAAAAGTGTCTGAGATTCATGAACTTGCAGCCACAGTGTGTAATAGATCTGATATTTTTCAAGGAGTAGAAGTGAGTGTCTCTGGGTCACTCTATATTTATCTTTACATTAAAGTGCAGAAGATTTCAATTTTTCTTTTATTTAAACAATGTCCAACACAGTCAACAGAGCCTGGGGATTGATGTTGACCTAGAAGCCACAGAGTTTCAGTGCATGAAAATCTCACTTCCATGTTTAAATCTAGTTGTAACTCACATTGATGTTCTTACCTCCGTCTTCTTTCTACCACCCTCAAATATTTATATCCAAAATCAGTAATATACATATTTATTTACAGCATACTATGCATAACTATGGGTATGCGGTGGCTCAGTGACTAAGACGCTGAGCTTGTTGATCAGAAAGGTTGGCAGTTTGGTGGTTCGAATTCTTAGAACCACGTAACGGGGTGAGTTTCTGTTACTTGTCTCAGCTTCTGCCAACCTAGCAGTTCGAAAGCATATAAAAATGCAAGTAGAAACATAGGGACCACCTTTAGTGGGAAGGTAAGAGTGTTCCGCGCACCTTTGGCATTTAGTCATGCAGGCCACATGACCATGGAGTCATCTTCAGACAGTGCTGGCTTTTTGCCTTTAAAACAGAGATGAGCACTGCCCCCTAGAGTCGGGAAAGACTAGCACATAGGTGTGTGGGGAACCTTTACCTTTAGGCAGAATTAAATGTGTATTAGAATGGCGAACCTATGGCACACGTGCCACAGGTGGCATGTGGAGCCATTTGTCAGGGCACGTGAGGCGTTTGTGCACTGGCCAGCTGACTTTATCCTTTTTTGAGGCCATTCCCCCCCCCCCGGCTCCAGAGCATTATAGGACCCTGGGGAGGGCAAAAACAGCCCTCCCCAGGCTCCTCCAGAGGCTTTAGGAGCTTCCCTGAAGCCCCAGGAGCACAAAAAACCAGCCCTACGGGAAAACCCTTCCGGAAGACTTCTGGTTTGCTCATAGGGCCAGTTTAAGCCTTCCGGAGCCTTCAGGGGCCTCCTGGGAGCTTCCCTGAAGGCTCTGGAGGACGAAAAATGACCCTATGGACAAACTGGGACTTCTGCTTGTGCTGCCCAACCCTTGCCTTCTAAGTATTTGATAGGCTTGTGGTAAATCAGCACTCCTGTTGATTGACAAGGGGCCTGTTTCCTAGGTTTCAATCACTTCCCTGGCTGTTTTTGTGCCGACTCGTCCAACAATCTTCATAATTGCAAAATTGAATGGGTGTCTTTGTTAATTGCAGTGTGAGGGTACAAAGATTTCGGGTCTCCTTGTCTGGCTGCTCATTTGTGTTCTTCCAATCTGGAGGTTAGCTTCCTCCATGTCTGCCCTACATAGTCACATATTGTGTTTTTTTAAGGGGATTTGATAAATTACATTGGAAGTATCTTCCATCTCCAAGCAATCTCCCCAAAGCATCTAATAATCTTTTCTCTCTATTCACATTTTAGGGTTTTTTTCATTGATATTTGTAATTCCTCTTTTCTCTTTAATTCCACTTTCTCAAATAATTCATCTTTATTTAGATGTGATTTTTAAAAATATATTAGTTTAGACATTGTTTCTTTTATAATTACATTTAAGATCACTTTTCTTTAAAAAATGGTTTTCTCTTTAACCCCACTATCCCCAAATTCATCAAAGTCTTACAATTTAATATTACAATATTATTCTCAATTGCTGCTTTTTTAAAATAATGTGTTAATTCAAAATGTTAACGTTGAAGCCGATTCTTAAAACTAGGCACATTTAAATTGCATTTATTTCAGTGGAACAAATAAGTCTCTATTTGACTTTCCCCAAATGAAAGTCAAGTTTGCTTAATTATGAACCTTGCTCCTTTTCTAATATAGAAGTAATTTTGTCTCAGTTGATTCCTTAGTGAAGGTAGAAATTGAATTTGGGAGGGGTTGCTCAGAGAAATGGGTCTCCTATTACATCCTTTGGTTTAAGGCAGGAAGACAATTTTCACAACTATTTCCTTATGCATTAGCAGTCTGGTTTTGAGTTCTAGAAGTTTTCCAGCTAAGTAGGGGAAGTAAGATAGACAGTAGAAACAATTTGTAGAAAGTACTCCTTCCTCTTTTCCCATTACAGTAAAAGTGTTGAATTTGTGACTTAATATCAAGGAAAACACTAGTAAGATGGCCAGGTCTTTGATGTTTGGGATTTTATTTTGGATACTGAATATTTTATGCTGTTGTTTTACCCGATCAAAGAGTTTTCCGGTGATTAGAGAAGAATGATAAATAAGACAACCTTTCACCATGAATATTATACTCTCCAATCTGTCCAAAAATTCTTTCAGGTTCTTAATTCCCATTTGACCAGAGCTATCTTGCCATTGTATGGATGCTTCACAATGTATTAAATGTAGATTCTCATGCTCCCAAGTGAGATAAAAAAGGAAGAACGGGGATTTCTTTTCACATTCTGCATTGCCAGTATAGATACTCTCTGCCATTTCCATTTGTTTGACATTTTCCTCTTGCTTGCTTACAGCCAGATGGTTACCTCTTGAAAAAAAGTTTGCAAAGAAATGCCTAAGGTTAGCCTCTCTTCACCATAAAAGAACAAGCCCATCAGAACAAGATTCATCAGTCCATCTGCATTTAAAAGATAAAGGCCACTCTTTTGAAGACAGCAAAGTCCACATTATGGACAAAAAGGACTATTGGTTTGAAAGAGGGTTCAAAGAAGCCATCTATGTCAAAATTGAACAGCCCTCTCTCAACAGAGGGGGAAGGATGTGACTCCATCTATCTCCAGTCTACAACACAGTCCTTTCAATAGTTCAGTTAGACCAGTTGTCTGCAAGGAGCATAAATCCATCCTTTCCCACCATCCTTCTTTAGAGCTGAAGAAGCTGCCTGAATGAGAAGCATGAGAAAGTTCTGTTGCCTCTTGAAAAAGCACCTTTGGGATTTCTCTTCAATGCTTTCTATTAATCTGTCAGATTGGGATATAATGAACTCCCCATCTGATATTTTTTGGAAGATGAAATATGTAACAGAGGTACAATGGTCCTTCCTTCCTTCCTTCCTTCCTTCCTTCCTTCCTTCCTTCCTTCCTTCCTTCCTTCCTTCCTTCCTTCCTAGTGAATTTGGAAGAACTTAGAACGGTGTTTCTCAACCTTGGCAGTTTTAAGATATGTGGACTTCAACTCCCAGATTGCCCATGCTGGTTGGAGAATACTGGGAGTTGAAGTCCACATATTTTAAAGTTGCTAAGGTTGAGAAACAGTGCCTTACAATATTAGCATATAGGACTATGCTTTTCAAAAATCTTCAGAAGTCCTGGGAAAATAAAAGATGCCCATCACCCTGAATTTTACGAATCTCTTGTGTGAAGTGAACATAATGTTCATTTTCATAAATTAATGGAAAGGAGAGGAAAGAAGTGTGATTAAAATGGAACTCTCTAGTGGAGCAGAGAGTTCATTTCTAATATACATATTAAATTATTCCTGGGGAGGGAGAATACTGAATATTAGAAACATGCTCGAACTGTTTTATAACTACTTTGCTTCTGAAAACAAATCTGTTTCATATTATTGTGAGTGGATGAATTATTTTGTACACTTCAAAATACCTGCATTATTTGCTCTCACCTGCTTTTACAAATACTAAATTAATGTTCATTTATTTCTCCACTTCTATAGTCTCCACCACATTATGACTTTATCAATTGCTCTTTTTTTAATAGAGAATGCTATTTCCGTCCAATTTTGAATGTCATGTTACCGATAAATGAAACCAAAGACACCCCCCCACACCCGTATTGTATGTGAAATCTCTAATATCATGGCTCAAGTGTAATGCCTTAGACAATCAAGCTAAATATGTCAAGGGACTTTTTAATACGCTGCATTGATGAAACAAGGGTATTAGATTTATTCAACCATGAAGAAGACTTTGATTATTGCTCACCTCAGCTGTACACTGATATGGTGACCATGAAAGAAAAAAAACCCCTGAAAATGAAATGTGATTAGTTCCTGATGGGCTTAAATTCTTTTTCTACACTTGGCATGGAGTGAATTCATATTACCAGCTTCTACTGAGAGTTTTTCCACCCAAACCACCAATCTCATTTGCAACTCAGCACATCAGTATGATATCATTTTTATCAATACCTGATTGAAAATGTATGGAATGGTGCAGTGATTGTTACCTTATTGTTGGCTTATTGTTTGCAATGGGAGGGCCCTTGTGTTTCCCCAATGTCCAACCAATAGTCATAACATGTATAACTTTGCAAACATGCTGTGTTTACATTCTTTACTTGCCCTCTTTAGTAGATGTGCTTTCATACTATGGAATCAGAACACTGATAAGCTTTTAAAAAGTATTATTTTGTAGTTAAGGTTTAAGAAAAGAAATGAATATAGTACATTGGGTGCAGATTGGGTCCACTCATTGGGGAATCTCAATACATTTGAGCACTAAATTTAAGCCACTGTCAGTAAGTGAGAAATTATGGGCAAGTTTAAAAGCCTGGTAATTATAGAGTCTCCTAGTTTTGACAATGCAACAATCTCCATTTCCTTGTTTCCTAGATGGATGCTAGTTTTTGAAGACTGTCAAGAATGGAAAAATAAATGTTTATTAGCAATGATGTTATTAGTAAAATCTCTCAAACTATCAGAATATTACATGTTACCTTGATTCCTTGAAACTTGATTGCAGAATCTTCAAATAATGAGAGTTGATGTAATTCCTATAAAATGTGAAATAACTGCAAAAGTGTTTTAATTGCTATCACAATAATATTATAGTAGCCTATGGCTACTAAGTCAATCTACTAATTAAGCATACACTGATTAATCATTAAATTGAGATATTGGAATAAACTAGGACATATTATAATAGGAAAGAGTTCAGCCTCTTCCCAAACTCATAGGCACAATTTCCCAATCCAGTATGGCCACAAAGAAAAGTAAAGAACTTCTGTTTTCTGATTTGGGAAACCCTCATACGAAGCGTATGTGCCAAGTTTAAAATATGGTTAAATTTAAATAATGTTAGCTGAACCAGTGCAATTTAAAATTGGCATATACTTTAAAAAGCATAATATGGGACTGAAATATTCAAAATTTCTCTTTATGTTGATTGAAAGGACAGGTGTGAAAAGATGTCAAACCTTCTGGGAATTATTGAATAGATAATATAAATTGATATTAAACCTTGATGTTCTCCAAGTTATATTCTTTTTCATAATTGTATGCAGCCCACTTTATACTTCACATTCAGAAATAGACAGAAGGAGAGACGATGCCCTGAATATGATGGCCTCATTTCAAGCAACAGTTGTCACTCTGAAGGTGACTTATACCACAGATTTCATCCTTTCCCAATACACGTTTACTATATATTTTGCAAATATAATGGTTCTTATTTTTATTTCCATAGTCTGATAATCATTTGGGGGTTTAACTACATTTACAGTAGGATTTAACATGACAATGTATTTAGTATTTTAGAAGCCCCAAAAAGTTTGAATCCTACTCTTACAGAGAAGTTGACTTATTATTCAGAATTTAAAGCAAAATAAAATAAAACATATTTCTACTTTGGGTAAAACATTCAATCTTTTTTATCCTTTGTGGCATAACAGGCCACACCATATAAATGATTCATGACATAGTTGGCAGATAACCAACTTTTAATGAACCCACCCATGTATTGTCCAGGACTGAAAGAATTAAGATACATACCAGATATTTTTCACATTGCTGAAGAACCTTCCAAAGAAAATAGGATTAAAGAATTTTAAAAAAACCTGCTGAATTCTAACCAATCAGTCTGAAGGGCATTAATGCATGACTTTTGTGTCTTAAATTGAAGAGAATACAAACTATATCAATTTTTCTAGGTAGACCACATCAGAAATAAAACATTTTCATTCTGTTAATCTACAAGGGCTGTTAATAGCCATAAAACTTATAGTAAAATAATTTGGCTAGCTTATTCATGCAGAAATTGGACAGTGCTTTGAATGTCTATTGTTTTTTTTTTAAATGAACAAAAAGTTAGCTACATTTATTTATAACTGTGAGATAATAGTATAAGTAAGTATTGTTAACCCTCCTGCCATATAAATTCCACAGCAGTTGTCCTGGAGGTGTTACACTGAAGTCTGAAAACTAAGTAGGAGTGAAATACATAAGAACTTCATATACAGAAAAATTTGTTAAAAGGAAGAAGAGAAAGACAATGAAAACCAGCTAATCAGGTAGTAACTCAAACAAATTATAGAAAGAAGTAAGAAGTGAGAAGTGGGAGAGGAGAAGGAGGGAAGAGGAGGAGGAGGAGGAGGAGGAGGAGGAGGAGGAGGAGGAGGAGGAGGAGGAGGAGGAGGAGGAGGTGGTGGTGGAGGAGGAGGAGGAAGAAACAAGTAAACTAAAATGTATTTAGACAGCACTTGTTGTTGAAGATTTGCTGATTACAGAGTCAAGGGAAAACTGCTGAAGAGTTGTAAGATGATGGGAAGATGACCAGTGTCGAGTCTAACTCAAGAACAACATTGCTTATAGCATTTAGACAGAATCTTGCTAAATTAAATGTATATCACTCTGATCTGGGACTTCATTGAGAGTTTCCATCCTAAATCTCTTCCTCTACATTCAATCCAGGTCTGGACTGTGTTGTCTCTGGTTTTGGTGTCCCCTTGGAATGTTCTCCCTCCTTCCTGAGAAACTGCTGCAATAATGTAGTTCACCCCATCATCTCCCCTTTCATAAACCCATTCTATCACAGATGGGTGAGAATGAATCATACCTACATGACCAGAGGGAAAAAGAATCAGAAGAAAGATAATAAGCATTCCATTACCCATGGGAGATTGCTAGCTCAGTGTACTTAATGTCCTTGGTTAACTCTAAGTATATTCTAGTATTGCTACTTGCAACATAATTTGAACTAAATGCCACTTAGATGCGTGGCCTTGAACAACAAAAAAAGAAACCAATGCTTGCAATTTTACAAATAAAAAGAAAACAAAAAGGTCAGAAACTGATGTGGCATTCCAGAGTTCATTTGGTTGATCCTGACAATGTGTAAAGTCACATAATACACTGTTTTAACTGGATCAGCTTAATACCTAACTCTTCCTATGTAGGACATTGCACCTACTTATAAACATGATATTATTTAAAAAATTATTTCAATGACTAATGCAGTCTGGAATTCACCTTTGATTGGAATGACAGATTGTTATTTTTTTTTCTTCCTTGCATGTTTTTCCTGCAGAGGTACAGTATGTGAGAACAAAAGAGAAGCTAAAGCATTATGGCATTCCTTGCGCGCATGCGTGCGCACACACACACACACACATACACAAACATCTGAAATGGGAGTCTGGAGGAAAGCAAAATGCAGAATATCTCTTTTTTGATCAAACAGAAAACAAACTCTGAAAGTCAGGAAGGGTGCTTTTTCATAAAGATAAGCAGCTCTAAAGGGCAGAAGACAACTGCAAAGGTCAAATATTCTTAAAAATATGTGATGCATTTTCACTACTTCAAGGAAGAAAAATGAATGGAGTTGGGCCTATATATAGATCGGAAGAATGGATGGAGTCATGATCTCTCTCTCTCTCCCTCTCTCCCTCCCTCCCTCCCTCTCTCTCTCTCTCTCTCTCTCTCTCTCTCTCTCACACACACACACACACACACACACACGCAAACACACATGCACATACACAAAGAACATCCAACACTTTTGAAGAGCACAAATAAGATGTTGCCAAATTGCTTCTATTTGTATTTGCTTCTTGTGCTCAAGACAAATGATAATAGCTGTTTAAAAGGCCTCCAAGAAATTTCTAGGGAAGACAAACACTCTCAGACTTTTGACCAGCACAAAGTCGCGAATGTACTGTTAAGCAGGACCCATGGATCTTGTCACTGAGGAAATGTTTGCCGAATCTAGCATTTGTCACTGAATGTTAACAATAGAAAAAGCCTATAAGCAAGCAAGGTCAGCCATTAGAATTCACCCTGTGGGAAAGCAAGGGTGCTGCTGCAAAACATGAGGAAAACCTCTGGGTCTCCAGCCTGCAATCAAGGTATCTTTGCTTTGGCTTTGCTGTTTTCCCATTTTCACAATGCCAAATAAGATTGTAGAATTATTTGCTTAATGCCATTAGAAACTGCATTTACATGGAATTCATCATGGTTTTTCTTCTGTCTGGTTTCTTGATTCTGATGGCCATCAAATATGTGCTTTTAAAAGATACATTGGGTGTTACAAGCCAGATATTTCTTATGCCCCTCCCTCTGAGGTGGTACTTAGCAGGTTCTGATCAGTTCTGAAGAACTGGTAGCAGAAATTTTAAGTAGTTTGGAGAACCGGTAAATACCACCTCTGACTGGCACCCCCCCATCTATTCTCTGCTGCCCGAGTCCCAGCTGATTGGGAGGAAATGGGGATTTTGCAGTATTCTTCCCCCAGGAGTAGGGAGGGAATGGGGATTTTGCAGTATCCTTCCCCCAGGAGTAGGGAAGGAATGGGGATTTTGCAGTAACCTTCCCCTGGAGTGGGGAGGGAATGGAGATTTTACAGTATCCTTCACCTGCCACGCCCATCAAGCCGCACCTGCCACGCCAGTGACGTGCAGTGACGGTTACCGTTGGTGAGGCAAGACTGCACCAGCGGCAAGAAGCAACGTCCCCGGCACTGTGTCCGACAGGCGTCTCACATTTATGGTGGACATCAACGCGAGACGCCTGTCAGACACAGTGGCGGGGGTGTTGCTTCTCGCCGCCATCGCGCTCCACCGCCTTGCCCCCCGCCTCCTCCGATGAACAATCCTGCTGCCCCGGCCTGCAGCCAGCCCACCCACCCCTCGCCCAACCTGCTCCCTGCCTGGACTCACCGCTCTCCTCCTCCTCCTCCTCCTCCTCGTCCCCGCTCGGTGCTGGTCTGGCTGCAGGCCGGGGCATCAGGATTGTTTGTCGGAGGAGGCGGGGGGGGCAAGGCGGTGGAGCACGACGGTGGCGAGAAGCATCTCAGATGGAGCCGGGACACCCGGAAGGCAAGCCGGCACTTCGGCATGCCTTTAAGTGCCGGCTTGCCTTCCGGGTGTCCTGGCTCCATCTGAGATGCTTCTCGCCGCCGTCGCATTCCACTGCCTTGCCCCACCGCCTCCTCATATGAACAATCCTGCTGCCCCAGCCTGCAGCCAGCCCACCCACCCCCGCCCGACCTGCTCCCTGCCTGGACTCACCGCTCTCCTCCTCCTCCTCCTCCCCACTTGATGCTGTGCTTTAAAGGGGTCTCCCCTCCCCAGCCAGCCAGCCCACCCAACCAATTCCTCCCACCACCACCACTGTGTCCAACAGGCCAGGTGTCTCGCGTTTATGGTGGACATAAATGTGAGATGCCTGGCCTGTTGAAACACAGTGGCGAGAACATCCCTGCCACTTCCGTGCTCCGCCGCCTCGCTCCCCTGCCTCCTCCGACCCCGCCGCTGTGAAGAAATAAAAAAAAACACACACACAAACCTCACAATAAAAAATTAAATTTTTTATTAAATTACAAATTAAATTACAATAAATTTGAATCCTTCCTCCCTCCGTCTGATCCACCTTTTCCAACTGTGGAAGCTCTCTCAACTCTCCTCTTGTCCGCCCAACGTAAGCATGCTCAACGTAAGCATACTCCTAAGGCATGATTCGCTGCTCCCCGATCAGGAGGCGGGAGAATCAGTGCCTCTTTTGCATATGAAGTGTTTGGTTTTTAACTCCTCCTTAACTTTTAAAAGGCAAACAATTCCTTAGGCAAAAGAGGCCCGAGTTCTCTGGCCTCCTCCCATAGTTAACACTGAGAGCAGACACCAAGCCACTGTGACTTTGAATCTGGTAGCAACTACCCTGGCTTTAATCATTTAAAAAAAATATTTAAAATTCTTTCTTTCCCTCAGGAGACTGGTGAGGCCCCGCCTCCCCTGCCTCTAGTGACTGCACGTCCCTGTGCCACACCCACCAAGCCATGCCATGCCCACAGAACTAAGAGTAAAAATGTTTGAATCCCACCACTGCCCTCCCACCAATATCTATCCATTCTCACAGTCTCTTTTTACTAAGATTTCCTATTTAGATTGGCAGATAGACAAAGAAAATCTAAACATGAAGAAATCATGTGCCAAAGGCACTCATCCAGTTTTAAAAAAAATAGGAAGTACAGTAAATGTAAGATTTATATCTCATCTCTTCTTAAGAAGGTCACCCCAGTACTTACCAATCTTCTTTTGGGCAATTATAAGTTTGTCCACATATTTGGATTTCACCCAGGCTGGGGGAGACTATACATTTTTCCACCAATGTTTTCCTCTCAACAAACATATTAGTTGGCTAGGCTATGGAGATAGCAACCAGACTAAAATAACCCTATTGAAGGTTCGTGGCTGACTGGTTGGGTTTGCCTAAAATATTTACCTTTCTTAACCAAGCCATGGTTTATTAAACCCAATTAAAATCAATGTTTCTATAAGTGATAGAACATATTAACTATATGGGCCGGATTCACAGAACACTATAGATTAAAGTGGCTTTTGTCCGTACCTGCTTTGGAAATTTATTCATGCAAAGTACTTCAGGTCTTATCCAGATACAACATATGCCTATTTCTTACTGTAGCATGATTATTTCAGGCCTGTGTGAGCCTAAATTCCATCAACTTTAATGAAGAGACTCCTTAAAAATATTTCCTGAAAATGATAGTTAGATGCAAAGACACAATCATCAAGATGTCTGATAAAGACTCAATCAAATTTGACTCTTGATGATTCTATGGAAACATGCATGTAGTTTTCATAGCAACAATATACAAGTAGGCTTGTATATTTTGGAGTGATACTTTTGGCTCTTCAGATTAATGCCTCTGCTGCAGAGTTTCCCCAAAGGTCTCCAATCAAACTAGGCCTGACCCTACTTAGCTTTGAGGGGAAATTGGCTAGGTTTGACCAAGTGATGCCCTCATCTGTGGCACAGCCCAAATGACTTCAGTCTTAAAGCAGCTGCACTGGCTTTGGGGTTTTTCTGTGATCAGTTCAAGTTGTTCATTTGTAGAGCTTGTGACTCAACTTTATGGAAAAATCATTGCTTCTTATCAGGTAGGAAAATAGTTTTTATCATTTTAGAGTCTGTTGTGTGTGAGTCACCCTCTTGAGTGTTACGATTGGTGAGTACTTGAACAGAAACAGGAACATTTAAGTAGTGCCAGGAGGGTAAAATTTCTTTCCTCCGCTTTGTTGTCTACACAGTAGATGATTAGAGAAGGCATCATAATTTCATGAAGGTTTGAATACTTGAAAATTATATTCGCTGGCAACATTATTTCTCCATAGGTCTATTCAAAAGAAGATGCTTAGCTTCTTTAGTTATTGCATTTTGTTTTGACTTGGGAATGACTCCTACTGCTAAACTCAGTGGAGAAACAATCTGAATCTTCTAAAGTAACAGCTTAAACCATGGGGATGGATAACAATTTTGTGGCTGAAAACTATATTTCAATTCTTTAAAACACAGTTTGGGATCTGAAGCCTCCAGAGGACATAACCAGCAATATGGTTACATCACCAGAAGATCTAAGATTGTGGGACTCTTTTCTTTGTGGTTGAGGTCTCAGAAAGCTTTTTTTTTGTGCCAAAATGGGGGGGGGAGGATTCCTGCCTGACAAATCTGGTGCATTTGCTTCTGAATTTCAGTGGCATAATCTGGAAATGGGGGAATACTGAGGGGGCTGAAAATTGTTAGTGGCTTGTCCACCTCTGATTTAATGAGGAATTTTTAATGTATGTCCTGCTTCTGGTGAAATATATGATTAAGCACATGAAAATGCAACCAGCTCATTTTTCTAGTTCAGGGGTGTTAAACTCAATTTCATTGAGGGTCACATCAGGATTGTGTTTGACCTCAGGGGGCCAGGGTGGCCGTGACCAGCTTGACATCACTCATGCCGGGGGCACCTGTGGTGGCCAAGTGCTAAGACAGGAGTTCCCTCAGACCCTTCCTCACTCTCATTATAATCTCCTTCCTTCCTTCCTTCCTTCCTTCCTTCCTTCCTTCCTTCCTTCCCTCCTTCCTTCCTTCCTTCCTTCCTTACTTACTTACTTACTTACTTACTTACTTACTTACTTACTTACCTTCCTTTCTCTTCTCTTCTCTTCTTTTTCATTCCCTCTTCATTCTCCTTCTTCCTTCCCCTCTTTCCTTATTTTTTCTTCTTTGCTCTCTTCCCATTTTCCCTTCTTTTACTTTGTCATTCCTCTTTCCCTTTCTCCTTTCCTGTCCCGTCTTACATGTTCAGATGCAAAAGGGGAAACATTTCTCCTTTTGCTTTGATTTTAGTTTGTTTTTGCTAGCCAGGAAAACAGCCTTCCTGAGCTCCATTTTCACTGACAGAGGCACAGTGGACCAGTCCTTTGCTGTTTCCAGGGTGGCTCCATGCTCCAGATCTAAACACCTTGTAGGCCAAATCCGGCCTGCTAGTCTTGAGTTTGACAACCCTGTTCTAGTTTTGTTAACTGAATAAAAAAACCAACAACAGTATAACATGGTGCTCACAGTAGCAAAAGATGTCTTAATTCATAAAGTAGCCATATCATGTAGCTCTATGATACATGGCAACTTGATTGTGAAGCACCATGGCACTATGTAAATCCAAGATGGACTTAAAATCTCACTTCTTTTTCAATCATTAAATAAATCACTGCAGTCATGAAGTGAGATGTTACATGGCCACAACTTGCAAATTCTCCACTGTGTTCTCTATTAATTCTGCTTGTTGGGAGCCAATTGGTGAAGCATGGAACTGGTTGCAATAGTCATAAATGCATTACAAAGCCTCCAAATGAAATCATATGGCTAAAGGACACTGTGACAGTCATAAATGCAATAACTGATTGCAAGGCTGCTTTTTTTTTAACATGGTTGTAACTTTGAACAGTCACTAAATGAGGCAGTTACGTGAGTACTGTGTGTAGATAGAAAATGCTTGCTATATGACACTATCATATCTGGATTAAAATTATCTAGATAGTAGAGAGCAGAAATAGTTAATTTTGTTTTTCTTTGCTACCTTCTAGTGATCCTGTGGATCATTGCAGCTCAGGTCCTATTTACACAAACGTTAATCATATTACTTTAATCCTCTTTGATGATAATAAAATGAATACACTGTGGCAGCTTTTAGAAAAATCTTTTAGAAACTCCAAAATTTACAAAATGGAACACATGAGTGAGTTTGAGGTTCTGGACACCCAATTTCAGGAATACGAGTCCAAAATCACCTCAAAGAAAAATATTTCATTGTTGACATTTAAAACTCTTAAGGTATTGGTTGGAAGTAGCAAGCTTCATGGAGGCTTAGTAGTCTAAGGCTACTAAGGCTACTACTATAGTTGGCCATTATAGCAAGGATTTTTTTTTCTTATGGCTTGACACCAACATGCAAAGTTTAACTGTATAGGTTATACTATGAATACAAATCATGTCATATCATGCTGACTGCACTCTGAATCTCGAGTGTGATAGATGAGAGAGACATCTTGAGAAGTCTTGTATTTTAATAGCATTTAGGCTGAAGATGATAAATACAGTCTACAGCTAAGAACTTCAGTATTCACAATTTATTACAAAAGGGGAAAGAGAGCAGGAGAAAAAGCTAAAAATATCTTCCACCAGCATTACAAATATCTTGAAGGAAGATTATTCAATACATGCATTATATGTATATGCTGCATAAGTTTCAGCAGGGAAGAACACACATACAGACCTCCGCCTTACATTTATGCTTCCAAAATGAGGACAGAAGAACTGAAACAGGGGTGCTTATTTTTGTTACAGGGCTGAATGCATATCTTATAACCTGAGTTATTCTGCTCACACTGTGCTGATGATCGGCAAGACAACATATAGCCTTGTGTCAGGGCACAACCAGTTTCAAATAATAGAACTGTGACACAGAAGGCAAGCATTTCAGTTTTTTTTCCCCTTGGCAGCCTGTCAGCGCAATGCAAAACTGAAAAGTCTGAGGTAATGAATGCTTTTCTGAATTATAAATGCTTTTTGGAATTGGCTTTCCAACTGACTACCAGCTATCTGCATGGAACTATACGAGATAGCTGGAGGATATGAAATAATGCAAGTTTGGCAGAAATTTATTTTAAATGATTCCTGCTGAAATGAAGGTAGGCATCCTTTTTGGCACTTCTGAATGCTGGCTGATTTTGAAAATAAGAAGCTCCAGAGTGCCTTTCTATCTCCAAGGTGAACTTTGAGTTTTATTGCAAATCAGTTGCTCTTAATCCTCCCACATGTACCTACTTCTAATGTAGTAACTAAAGAGAGCAACATATATTTGCTCAGAGTCCTTCTTGTCAAAAGTTATTGTATTGTATAACCTAATCTTTTATTGTTTGATCAACAACCATCTATTGTACTTACAGAGTCACAAAAATCCAACACAAAATATATGTGTGGGGGAGCGAGGGGTATATGAGAGAGAGAGAGAGAGAGAGAGAGGGAGGGAGGGAGGGAGGGAGGGAGAGAGAGAGAGTGAGAGAGAGAGAGAGAGAGAGAGAGAGAGAGAGAGAGAGAGAGAGAGAGAGAGAGAGAGACTGACTGACTGCAGATGTCCTCTGTCATCTTTGGGCTATGCCTGAATTTCTAAAAGAATTTTGACATTACCACCAGAGGTGGTATTCAGCAGGTTCTGACAAGTTCTGGGGAACCGGTAGTGGAAATTTTGAGTAGTTCAGAGAACCAGTAAATACCATCTCCGACTGGCCCTACCCCCATCTATTCTCTGCCTCCATCTGATTGGGAGGAAATGGGAATTTTACAGTATCCTTCCCCCTGCCACACCCACAAAGCCATGCCCAAGCCATGCCCACAGAACCGGTAGTAAAAAAAAAATTGAATCCAACCACTGTTTACCACACAATATTGTACATGTCTCCTATGAAGTGATACTCTCCAGGTTCAAGATACCTGTGGATAAGATTGAAATTAAGTGTAGGAATCCTGTTTGTTCTGGCAGTTTTATGTTATCTAAACATTTGAGTTTTCTAAAAATCAAGAGAGAGAAAACCTAGGACATTAAAATTATTTACCCCTATTATTCTCATGCTAATATTTCTTTTAATTATATACATACACACGTACATACATACTGTACATGCATGCATGCATGCATGCATACATACTTCCCCTTAAATCTCTGGGACTAGAATTGGTCTATGATAGAATATTATTACCCAGAATGACATATATGCTAATTTGAGAATGGGTTAAGGGAATGGAAATTAGGAGCAAGTGACCCCATGCTGTCATCCAACATGCAGCTAAGTTCTCATTTTTCTATGTTGGACTTCTTTATATTGGAAATTACTGGCCGTGAATGACGATGAAGCAACATGAGATACATACTGAAGAATTACTATGTCTGAGATCAGAGATGCATTCTCTCTCTGGTGTTGAAAGAACCCTAAATAAAAGCATAATATCTAGAGCAGTGTCTATGCATTAAAGGATGGCATTCTTAACAATTAAGTCTTAAGTGTAATTTTTTTAAAAACCCTACTTGTTTAAAAGAGCAGTGTACTTATAGAGTAGTGTGGAAGAAGCTAAAGCAACAAAATGCATGACAGACAATTCTTGAAAAGTAACTGCCTGTACTGGAATTACTTTTTTTGTCTTTCAAAACAACAGAATCTGAAAAGATGCCAAAGGTCATTTAAGTGTGATTCCTGAGGCATAAATGAAATCTAAACTGAGGTGAAGCATGACAAAAATATGCTTTCCTATGTCTATGTCTGTGGCATTTTAAAAATATAGCTATGTCTATGCTTAGACTGCACTTTACCCAAACTACATAGTTTTTGACTTGTAATACAGTACAAGGACAAGCATTATAGCATGGATATTTCTTTTCTAGTATCGATTTTAATCCAAGCTAAAGAAAGTATCCAGTCTTCCTTTGTTTGCAAGTGACCCTGTTCAGCTACCTCGTAAGAACCTTCGAATTAATCAAGGAGAAGCAATTCCAAGAATGATTTCACACTTCTCCTGCCCACTTCTTCAAGCATAGCCATCAAGCATAAATGTGGGTCTGAATGCCAATAAAGCATGGCTGGTTAATATTAATGTAATCAACGAAGAACCTACTTTGAGTTGAGATGGGCATAGGTAGCATGGATCAGGTGATACAGCAAATGTTGCCTACCTTTCTGATATACTATCTGGATATAACTAGGACATGTGCATCAGAGCCTTGATTTCCATTTCTTCATTTCACAGCTTGAAATACTGCCCCAAATTGGCTATTGTGGTCCCCTGCCATTCCAGCATCTACTTTGCAATTGATATGGTTTCTGTACAATATTCCTATTTCAAGAGAAATGACATAAAACTTGAAGTCCAGATTGAAGATCCTTCAAAGATTCACTGGGACCAATTTGTATTGCATTTGACAACTAAAATTCCCTTTGTAACTGCCAACTTAAATGTCCTATTTTTTTAACAGAGGATATCTTTTGAACTATTGTAATGGATATACTTTAGTTTGTTCTGCCTATATAATAACAATACCAGTTTGTATAGGCATGATTGTTGAAGACAAGTGCTTTTCTGAAGAAGCTGTCTGTCATTTCTTCTAATGATGTTACCAGAGCCAAGATCATGATTTGGCTTGACATAGAGGCCTGAGCCACTGAAAGGATGGCTACCAAATATCCTTAATCCCCTGCACAGTACTTCCCATTTAGTGACCATGATTGACTAGCAATTTTACAATAAGTGAAACAATCAATAAGTAAATCATGACTGTATTTATGAGCTTATTTCCTTTGCTTTAGAGCAATAGCATTTAGACTTATATACCGCTTCACAGTGCTTTACAGTCTTCTCTAAGTGGTTTACAGAGTCAGCATATTGCTCCCAACAATCTGGGTTGTCATTTAATAGCCCTGCAAAGGCTGTAAAAATGAGGATTGGTAATAAAATTTACTTTTTCATCACTGTCATATCCACAAATAGTTGCTATTGGGGGCCTACCTGTAGCACAGGTTCAATTCTTTGGTGTTATGAAAATAATATGGTAGAAAATGGGTAATGTTTTAACTACAACATAAAATATAGCAAATACAAACGAGAGGTCTCAAAAACATCTTAAAACTACTGTTCAGCAGTATCTACAAAAAACAAATATTAAACCTTAAGCATATTTTTTCAATAACTACTTATAGTATTAATTTAAGATGTCCTTACCTTTTTCTGCTTATCCTGGTAGTTACTATTTTTGTAGACTTCCCATAATATTCAGAAATCCAGCAAAATAGGGATTGGAAGCAATTTCTGGTCTCCAAGAATACAAAACCAATTGGCTTGGCCCTTTTTGAGAACTAAAAATCAAGCTGTCTTGCAACACTTTTCACTGGATCTATTCCTCTATTGTCAGTGAATTTTACATAAGTGATCCTGTGTTTACAAGCTTTATGACAAGCTGAAATTCAAGAAATAGGACTGATGGGGTTTTAGAGTCATGAAGAACTGAACATTCTGTATTTCTGCTATTACGCAGAAGGTAACAACACAGGAGGTCTTGCTAAAAAATATTAGCAGCAGTTAACATTCCATATTTGTTAGAGTGAATAAGTGAGTCCTGCTCTGCCATTTTAATTTCTATGTACCCTTATCATTCCTGCTTTGTGAATCATATGCTTCAGGAGTGAAGCTCTTCCAAGAAACTAATAAAATTAAAATGATGGCAGGAGTCACAACTTGCCAAAATAGATACCAGATGGATTCACCACTTGTATCTAAGAGCAGTGGGCCAGGATCATTTTTCCAACAATAAAACCAAAATCTGTATTTTTATTACTCCTTCTGAGTCGGTCTTGCAGACATTTCCAGATATTTAATATTTGCCAATTGGAAACATCAGGGAGAGAGATGATGACTCTATCTATTGGATCTGACTTTGTCTATTTGACAGCCTGAGAATTTAGGCTAAATTTATCCACAATTGTGTTTTACTTGTTATGCTATGGAATGGAATGGAATAGAATACAATAGAATAGAATATATGGCCTAGTGTGATTAGATACACAAGGAATTTGTGCTACAGAAGCTCTTGGTGATACATACAACATAGTAATAATAATCATAATAATGATACCAATAAGAGGGGGCAGTTCAAAAAGAGAGGCTGCCATCAGCGGTGTCATCTGATAATGCCATCAATATATTAAAAGACTATGGTGGCATTCTGAATGTTGGAGAAATCCATAGTTTTTATATGAATATGGTATCATAAAATAGATTCAAACCTGGAGCTAGAATGTTTTAATGTTGGACCTATTCATAGATTGGCATTCAAAACAATCTAAAGGAAAATCTCATACTGTCTTGTTTATGTAATGCCATCTTTGAAAAACGTTTGATTTCAGCAAAGACAAGGCAAGAAGAGATGAAATGTGTTCAACTCTATATTCAATTGCAGTGCTGATACCAAAGAAACAAAGTTGGAAAGGCAAAAAGCTGAACTGCAGGGGCTGAAAAGTTGTACTCAGCTACACGAGAGAGGGCTTGGTATAAAAGTATAGCTGCCCCATTAAGAACAAAATGGAAGATGGGAATTTGTTAGGCAGCTAAAGCTTATTTCTAATCTGAGAAAGTCCTTCTAAGCAGACACGATGAGAAGAAATTCAAATTTGAAAAAAAATATAAAACAGAGAAGGATAAGTGAGGTAAGGTTGAAAGTTTGTCTTGATACATTAACAGTCATGCACAATTCATTGATGTGCTATGTGTATTCTAAGTTTTGAAACTGATTCACTCAATAGGCGCCCTTTGGTTTGATTGTTAAATTTTAGGAGTTATTTGATTCACATGCTGCTTTCAACACAAGGCTTCCAACTATTTTTTTAACTTGTTAGAACAGGCTACGTGTTTTGTAAAATGTTATGTACATATGATATAAATAAAATTCTTATATTTAATTCTAACTGTTGACTATGACACATGGAAGATTGCTTTTTAAATTATACACCCATTTAAAAACAAACATCAAGTTATTTTCAACACTGAAAAAATATCTTCACAGTGACTGCCAAAACAGCAAATATATACTTTTTTGAACATCTGTTCTTAGGAAGACATTACATATCACATGTTACATAGGCATAAAACAGATTCACCGCCTCCCAATATTCTTGTGTTATAGACATTTAAAAGGGCAGAAGAACTAACATCGGCATATATGCATAATATCATCCATCTGACAGTATTAAACTTCCATTCCATCAATACCACTGAGGTAGCCCTTTTATATTTTACCACTTGAAACAAAGAATCAGGTGTTAAAAACCTTCTTTAAATGTAGAAAATGGGCAGAATTAATTCCCTCCCCCTGTTCTCATCAGACCTTAGAACAGGCTACCTTAGGAGATCCAGAAGAGAAGACATATTGCTTTACTATGAAATATTTGATGGCATGTTTTGTTCCTCAACTGTTACGACATTCTGCTGAATGATAGCAAAGATCATGAATCAGGGCATGAAGCAAATGTTACTTCTGTCTTATTTGGTCCAAAACAGGATTTTAAAATGACTTGCCAGCACTGATTTTTATAGAGGAGATAAATGAAGAGGCGATTTGCATTTCGGAGGGCCTGGGGCAACACACACAGCATCAGCAAATGGCAGTCAGCATTTTTATATTGCCCACTTAAAATTTCAGTAGAGTGAAAATGAGAAACAGATAAAATAAAGGGATTAGGCAGGAGGGTGCAGGGAGAGAGTGTGTAACTACAGCAACAACACTCTTCCTAGATGGTTTATGTCCTTAATTATTATTCCTAGATAGGTTAATATTATCTCATTGGAAAGGAAACAGCTTGTTTTCTGAAGAATGGATCTTTTTTTGCACCACATGGTTTGCAAAGAAAGCAGTCTCGTGACAGATTTGAAATTTCTGAGACAGTTTTTAGACCTTTATCTAACAGAAGAATCAAATATGATACTATTTTTCCTTTGAGCTGGAAAATAAGAAATTATCGATGGAAATAATAACAACACAGATCAGGATAATCACCTTTGGATCAAATATGTACATCATTTGTGAGAGGTGATGTACTGTTTTTTTCTCTAACAGACTGATTTCAATGGCACAGCAAGAGACAACTTTGTTATAGGAAATTCTAAAAACACTGTGGAAATGCAACTGAAAGTATGTTTGGGGAACCTCTCAACTGCTTGGTATATATGCCTTAATGTTAAAGCAGTATGAAATTCATATTGGACTACAGATAGGTATTTGGAGCCATAGAGTACCTCAAACATGAAATATTTTGTGAACAACCTACTGTACCTGGGGAAATGATTTTAATAATGATATTTTTCATTCCTTCATGGCAAAGCCAACACAAGAGTGGACAGAAACCCAAAAAAGTGGAGGTAAAAGAAATTTAAAATTATGTTTCACAAATCTGTTACATTTTCCATTCTATTTGCATTCATGTTTTACCAAATCCACAATGTACTCTTCAAAATGGAAACCATTGAATGGAAACCAGGTGTAACACACTTATATTGTTATATAGTAGATGATTTACAAGTTAAGAAATTCAATCATGCCTTGGTCAGAAAATGAATTTCTCCAGGGTGTATCATTTAGCTATATGCTACAGCTGTCTCCATTCAAATGTCACTTCTAGCTTGGATCATAAATGGGATTAGACCCTTGCTGGAATACCACAGAGGCAAGATCTGACAAATATCAGATAGGATAGTGCTTCTGAATATTAGCATTCATAGAATGTCTGTCTCTTTGGAGTACTAGAAATATTAGCTAATGATAGAATAATTTCTTTCAATTTATGATTAGGTCAATTTTTTAGATGTATGTGAAATGGCTCTGTTCTGAGTTGAGGCATGATTTCAGTCTAGAAGTGCTACAACAATCCAATTCAATATAAAACCTTGACTTGAAATATAGGGTTGCTATCCCTCAACACTTCAAGTCAAAGCATCAAAATGTGCAAAGTCAATTCAACCACATTGGTCTATAGAAAAGAACCTCAACGGCATGCAAGAACTGCAGGTGTGCACACAACACTATCCCCATGACATCAGCAAGAGTGGATTGCCTTCATTTCTCCTCCTGAATCCCATCAATCTGTCCCATCATGAGGTTTGGTGACCTGAAAGTGCTATCTAAGAGATGTCTGTCCTGAGATGTGGCTTAGAAGTCTTACCTGTGAACTGTGTGTTGTGAGAAGTGACTTAAAAGACTTACCTATGAACTGGGTGTTGTGAGATGTGACTTAGAAGTCTTAACCTGTGAATTGTTTGCTGTGAGATGAAAAAGGTTAAAAAATCTCTGTCCTATAAAACAGAGAAAGGAAGCCACTTTCACTTTTTTAAGTCCTTAATTTCTCACCCAATTTTCTCATTTTAAAAATGTAATTTAAGCCCAGTTTATTGTTTAAAAGGACATAAATTTAGCAATTATTACTTCAAGTAATATTTGAGATAAATATAAAATATGGAAGCAAAAGAATATAGAAAGTGAATAAAAGGAAGGAACAAGATCTTATGGGGATTGAGGATATTCAATTACATTATATTCTTATTTTGATTATGTTTGAATCCAAATTTTAGCTATATTATTAATATATATGATTGGATTTATGTATGTGTGTTTGTGGAACCACAATATATATTTAAATTAAATGTGGGCAAGTTCTGATTGCTGCTATCCTGGATAAAATGTTCAGGAAACCTATTTTATCCCAAAGAGAAAAGATGAATCTTTGTAGCAAATCTGTGTGCCTAATAATAGTGTTTGATCATATATCACCATGTAGCTTCATGATGTTTCTGCATGGGCATGACAAGGTTGTCAAAATTCCTGCCAGTGGCTATGACCTGGTCTACCAATTGTCCTGCCTGGCTTTGATGGAAACTTCTCCCAATTCAAAGTTAGGCCTAATTTTACCTGTATGCATCCTTTTCCTCCACTTCCTATGCACACCTTTTCCAACTGCAACAGCCATTTGAAGCTTTGCTTCCCTACTCCTACCCATATACATGTAGCACCGCTTTTGATTGCTTTTCTCCCTGTCCTCATTACTCTTGTTGTGGTTTAAGTCAAGCTGTCTGTCTGCATACTCCATAAGCAAACTGTCATTAGACGTATCAAATGATTTTGCCATTCTAATTTTATATTGTTTATTCTGATTGTATTGTCTTCTCCAAACGCATACAGCAGTTATGAAATATAACCTTATCAGGCACAAAATGAAATTGGACAATTCAAATACATCTTACATAGAGCACTGATTCCAGAGCCAAAACAGCAGAAGGCGACTTTCATTCCTGCTAAGCTCAGCATCAACTGACCTCAGATTTCATCTGATTCAATTTTCCTCTGATTATACATGCCTCCTGTTACCCTTTCTACTACACATTTACTACATTCTTCCAAATGGTTCAAGGCGGTTCATATGATTTTGCATCATTTTTCTTTTGTGTTATTCCCAGTTCAGGGAAGGTGGAACACAGAGAATGACTGGCAAGACATCCACTGAGTTTAGCAGTAGTACATAGATGTAGGACAAGAGTTTACAATCTGAAAATGTCAGAGCTTTTACGTAAAGGAGGTATTTAAATAAGTCATGTGATTAAGACAAGACAAGAAGCTAGGAGATTCTGAGTTCTAATTCCACTTTAGGCATGAAAGCCAGCTAGGTGACTTTAGGGCAGTCGCTCTCTGTCTCTCTTAGCCCAGCCCACCTCTCAGAGTTCTTGTTGTTTGGAGAAAAATAGGAGGAAGAAAGAGTATTGTGTGTATTCATCACCTTGAGTTATTTATAAAAATAAAAAGCATGGGAAAATGGAACAAATAAATAGACAAATAAATAAATACCTCTAGGAAGGCTGCACATGTTTTGAAAATTATTTAGAAGATGTACTTCAATTGTAACACTGCTCTGTTCATCATTAAAGCAGCCCAAATTTGGCAGTCTTCTAAAAACAAATAATGATAGATAGATGATAGATAGATGATAGATAGATATAGAGACAGACAGACAGACAATTGCTTTAAGCATCCTCTTATTAAAGTTAATGCAACTCTTAAAGCAATAGCTTTTGGGGGGGGGGGCTTTGCAGAAACCTGTAGAATTCAGATTACTTTTATGAAAGCAGAGATGTAGTTGTAGTTTTACCTGTAGGAGGTCTGAAGTACTTTATTTTGAACCATTTTCAAAGAATGTGCAGATTTAACCTTCAGTCAGAATTATATCCCCTGTGATATCAGCAATAGCTTGATGCAATCTGCCAAATTTTACAGGTTATATAAATACAATGTAGCATACAAAACATCAGGAAAGATATTTACTTAGGTTTCAGCAGATTTTTTTATTCAGTTAAGAAAGATTTAAAATGAATGATTTTATCCTTACTAATCAACAGGTCCAGTAGCATGAATTATGACATGTGACTCCATTTCTTATGTGTAGCTTTATGCTTATTTATGTATATTTTTACATAGATCATAGCAACTGTCAAACGTTCTTTACTAAGGAAAAATCAGATTAGAATAAAAATGAAAATATAAATAAATATGTAACCAATACAATGGTAGCCTTGCTTTCAAGCAATGATTTTGTTTTATTAGGAAAACAATGGAGAAGTTTAGTGCTAATAAAAAAGACAACTTTCTTTTCTTGTGGTACACATTTTCCAATTTTATTAGGTCTGAGATTGAAAATGGGCTATTGTTAAGGAATACTGACTTAGTGCACTGGTCTGTGAGATGAGATAAAGGTGAAATACTAAACACACACACAAATAATGTGTGAAAAATTGAAGTGATAAGTTTTTTTGAAGATGGTTGCTTTTAGAGAGATTGAGGTACTGAATCATGTCTGTTGGGAAAGATGAGCAAAATGGGGAAAGCAATCAATTAAAAGTGAAATTGGAATCCATGTGCCCAGGAAGAACTATTTGAATACACATACACACATGAGAAATAGCATGTCAAAATGTTGTGACTTTTCATTAATCCTAAGTGGTCTATAAATACAATTTAGTGCTCAAGCAATCCCTAAGTGGACTCATCTTTAATAGAGAATGAGAAAGATCTGGCATCTTATTTGTTTTCCCAGTGAAAGATGTTCTGTACAATAGTCACAGCATCTTCCATGTGACAAAGGTGCCTTTGACCAAGTGTCAGCAGTATAAAAATCTTTTCACACTTTCACTGCAATCCCATAAAATCTCAGTCATCATTCTTAGGTCTGTGTACATTTTTCATTTCCCCTTCAAGGAGGAAAGCTGGATTGCAATCTAGCAACCTCTTACGGACTTACTACTAATACCAGGACTGAAAAGATGATGTTTTATGGATCTCTTTATAGATACAAGATGAAAGATGGATGAAGAGATAAAAGTTCATAACATTAGGGAGGGGAAAATTTGTTTTATTTATTTATTTTATTTATTTATTAATTTTTTATGCTGCCCATCTCCCCTATAAGGTGAGTGTTTTAAAATTTTGGTGGTTTTTTTTTTTTTTTAAATTTGGGGAAAGGAGAGATGACACATCACATAAACCAAATAAAAAAGAGAGTGTAACAAACTCTTGTAACCAGTCAGGCATTTAATTGAGCGTGAAAAGGTTTCGTTGAAGGATTTTTTTAAAGAGAAATATATTGCATACTGTCTGTTTATAGTATTCTTTCTATTTCATAAATTATAACCATTAATATTGTTTATTTTTCCTTTGAGTACATGGGAGACACAATACCTGCCCCCCACTAAGTCAAGGTAAAGATTTCCCTGTGGTGTCTGACTGTAGGGTGCCGAAACAGTTTCTTAGCCCTGGGAGTCAGCATTGTCCAAAGCCATTTTTCGTGGTCATGTGGTCAGCATGGCTATATGCCAAAGGTGCACCTCAATGTAGTACCTATTTATCTATTCACATTTGCATGGTGTTGAACTGCTAGGTGGGCAGTTGCTGGGGAGGAATGGGAACTCATCCATTTGTGTGGTGCTCAGGTCTCAAACCTTGACTGACAGTTTTCCATTTGACAAGCTCAGCATCTCTAACTGCTGAGCTATTCCCCACCACCACTAACTACACATCTTTAAAATGCTATGGTTCAAAAAAAATGAGAGAGAGAAAGAGAGAGAGAGAGAGAGAGAGAGAGAGAGAGAGAGAGAGAGAGAGAGAGAGAGAGAGAGAGAGAGAGAGAGACAAACAGACAGACGCGTATAAAAAGGCAACAACATCAATATAACATAAAATTCAATATATGAAGTCCACAGTTCTAAAATATGGGATGCTAGCAGAAGTCAGGTATGTACTCCTCAAAATGATCTTGGAACAAATTATGACATTTGTTCATGGACACAAAGCAAAATTGTCTATTATTTTTGTTCCTTCTCTAATATTCACTCTGTAATGTCTGTTTTTCACAAATCTGGTTTTGACATAAAAGTGTCACCATAGGGTACTTGAAATCTCATACATCAACAAAACTGGAAACTGCATGCTGATATATTCTAAGTGATGATTTCTAGCTTTCCGGCAAGGCACAGTCATCACCCACCAAGGTTCAGAGTAGTCTAAGCCCTTTTAAATACTGCATAACCTTTTACATTTTCTACTCTGTGGGATGTTCAGACTGCAAATCCGCAGCCACTTGAGCTGGAATAATCCCAGCAATATTCCATTGACCTCTAAGAAACCAGTTTTTTGTGAAGAGAGTCACTTCTGATTGGAGATGCAGCCTGCAATCTAAACCCCATTTAGACGATCCGTTAATGAGTATTCAATCCCATTGAAGCCAATGGGGCTTAGCCAGTTGAAACGTAATTGTCCCAGCTTCAGTTGTTTGCACAATGCATTCTTGATCTGCACTTCTGAAATTCAGCAATTTCAATTCTGTGAAGTAGGTAGGATTTGTTCTGAAAGTATAAGGGCTTTTTAGAAAGAAGCCAAACATGCATTTCACAGTAAGAATGGGATTTGCTCTAAGCTCTGGTATAATAAGGAATTCAATCTAAAAACAACCATTAATTCAAACGAGACCACCTCAAAACACCACCCATGTATAGTATTGTTCCAAGGAAGACAATGTATCCACTAGTAGTATTGAAATAATCATCCCCAAAGTTGTTCTGTCTACAAATAACAAGACATGGCATTCTGAGGCAATATTACAATTTCTCAAAGCACCCACAAACATCTTGTAATCACAATGCACCCATATATGGGCCTTAAAGTCAACAAACACAATGAGATTGTTTGCTTCACAGGCTAAAGGAAGATTTATTGTTGTTGTTGTTGTTGTTGTTGTTATTGTTGTTGTTGTTATTATTGTTATTATTATTGTTGTTATTATTATTGTTGTTATTATTATTGTTGTTATTATTGTTATTATACAATTGTATCACAGCGGCCAGTTGTTTCGCTGGATTTGGCATTGGTTACTAGTCGGGCCCCACCCAGGGGCCTAGGACGTCGTAACGTATTTTCGTAATATGTGTGCAGATCCAAGCAGTACGGCTTTTTGCATTTGACTGATGGTGATTTTGTCAATTTTTAACAGTTTAAAATGTAATTCCAGTGCTTTTGGTATAGCACCCAGTGTGCCAATTACCACTGGAATTACCACTGCTGGTTTGTGCCATAGTCGTTGAATTTCGATTTTTAAGTCCTGGTATCTTGCGATTTTTTCATGTTCCTTCTCGGCGACCCTGCTATCACCTGGTATTGCAATGTCTATGATTGTGACCTTATTTTTCTTAACCAGTGTGATGTCTGGTGTATTATGTGCCAGTATTTTGTCGGTTTGTATACGAAAATCCCACAAGATCTTGACCATCTGATTTTCGATGACTTTTTCAGGCTGATGTTCCCACCAGTTTGTTGCTGTTTTAATATAATTTTTGCACAAATTCCAATGGATCATTTGTGCTACTGAATTGTGCCGCAATTTATAATCAGTCTGCGTGATTTTTTTACAGCAGCTGAGTATGTGATCAACAGTTTCATCAGCTTCTTTGCAAAGTCTGCATTTGGCATCATCAGAGGATTTTTCAATTTTGGCCTTAATGGCATTTGTGCGGATAGCTTGTTCTTGCGCAGCCAGGATTAGTGATTCTGTTTCTTTCTTTAATGTACCTGTTTTTAACCATAACCAAGTTTGTTCACTGTCCACTTTATCTTTTATTTTTTCCAGAAATTGGCCATGCAATGCTTTGTTCTGCCAACTCTCCATTCTTGATTTTATTACATCTTTTCTGTATTCTTGTTTCGTCTGTTGGGCCTTCAGTAGATTTTTGTTCTTTACTTCGATTAATAGATGTTCTTGACTTTCTTTTAAATAATCAGCCAGTGCATGTTTTTCTTCTTTAACTGTTTGCTTCACTTGTAATAATCCTCTGCCACCTGATTTTCGGGGCAGGTACAATCTATCAGTATCACCATGTGGATGTAAACTGTAGTGCATTGTCATTAGTTTCCTGGTTTTTCGGTCCAAAAGGTCCAAATCAGCTTGTGTCCAGTTAACTATACCAGCTGTGTATCTTATACATGATATTGCCCATGTATTTATGGCCTTGATTGTGTTTCCACCATTCAATTTAGATTTCAAAATTTTCCTAACTCTGTTGGTGTACTCTCGCCTGACAATAGTTTTTACTTCTCCATGCTTGATGTTATCCAACTGCAGAATCCCTAAGTATTTGTAGGCTTCATTTTCTTTGCATTTAATTAATTGGCCATTGGGCATTTCAATTCCCTCACATGCAGTGATTTTGCCCCTTTTTATGGATACAGTGGCGCATTTTTCCATGCCAAACTGCATTGAAATATCGGTGCTGAATAATTGGACTATGTTTGTCAATGATTGGATTTCTATTTCTGACTTTCCATAGAGTTTCAAATCATCCATATATAGTAAATGTGAAATTTTTTCAGCTTCTTTGGCTATTTGGTAGCCTAATTTCATTTTTTTAAAAGATTACTGATAGTGGGATCATTGCGATGATGAAGAGAAGAGGTGAAAGTGAATCACCCTGGAAAATTCCTCGCTTGATATTAACCATTCTGTAGATCTCATTCCCTATTGCCAACTCAGTTCTCCATTGTTTCATCACCTTTTCAGTAAAGGATGTAATATTTTTGCTAATGCCAGTTGTTTCTAAGCATTTTATGATCCAACTATGTGGCAGTGAGTCAAATGCCTTTTTGTAATCAATCCAGACCATATTCAAGTTCGTTTTTCTGTTCTTACAATTTTCTAATATCATTTTATCAATTAGGAGCTGATCTTTTGTGCCCCTGCTCCTTCTTTTGTTGCCTTTTTGCTCTACTGGCAAGATGTTGTTTGTTTCCAAATAATCCATCATGTTATCTGCAAAAATGCTTGTGAGTAATTTGAAGGTTGTTGGCAAGCATGTTATTGGTCTGCAGTTTCTTTAATTGCATCTTTCTGAATCAAGTATGTTTTTTCCAGTTGTGAACCATTCATCAATTTGGCCCTTTTGTAAAATTTCATTCAGTCAATTTTTATCTGTTTTAAATGTAATTCCAGTGCTTTTGGAATAGCACCCAGTGTGCCAATTACCACTGGAATTACCACTGCTGGTTTGTGCCATAGTCGTTGAATTTCGATTTTTAAGTCCTGGTATTTTGCAAGTTTTTCATGTTCCTTCTCGGCGACCCTGATATCACCTGGTATTGCGGTGATAGCAGGGTCGCCGAGAAGGAACATGAAAATATCACAAAATATCAGGACTTATTATTATTATTATTATTATTATTATTATTATTATTATTATTATTGTTGTTGTTGTTGTTGTTGTTGTTGTTGTTGTTGTTTTTATTATTATTATTTACTTTATTCATTAAACATGAAACTCAGCCAACTGAACATTCAAAAATGCATTACAAATAACAGTGACTGGTGCTAATGGTTGATACACTTTGCTGCCAGCCTCCTAGGTATTAACCAAGTACTACTACTACATCATCATCATCATTATATACTTTATTCATTAAACATGAATCTCAGCCAACTGAACATTCAAAAATGCATTCTTGATGTTGCTGTTCTTTGTTGGTATACTCAGACCATTAGTTGCTTTCTCTTCAATTCCTGTTAATTCTGCTGTAGTGAAAAATTTGTGGCTCAGAATTACACATCGTTGGTCCATTAGCCTTTTTTCACCACAATCCATGTGGTTCACCTTCCAAATCTGATACATTCATTTTTGAAATCCACGTTTTCTGACTCAGACTGATAGTAACCTTCCATAATAGAGATGTTTTCTTTCCTTTTTCGCTTTTTTGCTTTTTCTTCCAATAGCTTGTCAGCTCCATGCCCTGGTTGTTGTTGTTGTTGTTGTTGTTGTTGTTGTTAGGTTAATCTTTGATAAGATTGACAGCCTTTGGAGCTGGTTGGTAGCTCAACAGCTCGAGTCCTGACCAAGAACCTAGGAACTGTTAAGATAACATCGGAGCATATAAGCTGTTCCAAATAGGGTGTTTTTTTGTAGAATCAGCATGTTCAAGTCTGATAAATTTAAAATTTCCAAATAATGAGGTAGCCCTTTGAGTATTGCTCCAAGGGCTCCAATTACAATCAGGACAACACATGATTTCTTTTGCCACAGTCGTTCAACTTCAATTTGCAAGTCCCGGTATTTTGTGATTTTTTTCTTGCTGTTTTTCTTCAATTCGTGCATCACCAGGTATTGCAATGTCAATGAACCAAACTTTTTTTTCTTTTCAACTATTGTTATGTCAGGTGTTGTGGGCCAAGTGCCTGTCAGTCTGAATTCTTAAGTCCCACAAGATCTTGACTTTCCCGTTCTCCAAAACCTTCTGAATCTGATGGTTTTTGCTGTACTCAAATCCAAACTTTTGGCACAATTTCCAGTGAACGATCTTAGCAATGTGGTCACGGCATTGTAGGTAGTCAGTTTGTGAAATTTTGCTGCACCCACTGATTAAGTGGTCAACTGTCACGTCTTTCTCATTACAGAGGCAAAATTTGCTGTTGGTGGTAACATGTTGAATTTTTGCCTTCATGTAGTTTGTGGCTAAGGCTTGTTCTTGAGCTGCCAAAATAAAGCCTTCTGTTTCTTTTTTCAGTGCTCCTGATCTTAACCAGTTCCAAGTTAGCTTTTGGTCAGCTTTGCCTTCAATACTTTTCAAGTATTGGCTATGCATAGCTTTGTTTTTCAAATTTTCAGCTCGCTTCTCAATTCTTTCTTACATTCAGCTTTTGACTTTAATATCTTGCGAATTCATCAAATGTACTTGGCTGAAGTTAATTCCTTGACTTTATTATACATTATTGTTGTTGTTGTTGTTGTTGTTGTTTTCTTAATGTGATTCCCAAGACTGCATGGACCTTCATGAAGGAGGCCATATCTCTTGGAAACAATACCAGAAGCACCCAATATTTTACTGGTCTCCTCAAATCTCTCCTGAAACATCTTGAAACAGAAGGGAATTTTGCCAGGCTTCTCTCTTTTGTTTTCTTGAGGTGCTTATATTGAAGAGCATTTTCTGTCTGTGGCAGCACCCACAGACCAGATGAATTATGACAAAGTTCTGCTCATTGGATCTAACATTTCAAGCAAAAGTGTAGAGGTGAGTGGGTATGAATAGTTTGTTTCCAGTCTGTTTAGTTATTCTGGTACTCATCTTGCTTGGTTGGCTTTTTAAAAAAATCTTAAGTCTCCTGAGGTCCAAACTGCTGTGTCTTCTTTTTTTTTTGTGCCTCCCAGCTCTGTATTTATCCAGCTTCTGCTTAAGATACTATTTGGTATTCTCTTTCTTTTCTCCTGCCAGTCTCCTTGCAATCTCTCCTTCCAGCTTCAGCTGTTCTAAATCTGCTTTAATTCCCCTCCTCTTTTCACCACTTTAAACTCCCTTTCACTTTGTTGCTCCAATATCTTTTCTCTTTCTGCTTCTTGCCTTGCCCCATCATCTCCCAATTTCAGGAAGAGAGATAATGCTCCCCTAAGGCAGTGATCAATGTCTCAGAACTCCTCACTTTACTTTGGAAAGTCAACTTCTGTTACCAAGACTCACATTCCCTTTTCCACAAAATGACACAGTTGTTCCAAAGGACTATTTGAGAATGGAATGGAATAGATGGAATGGATGGAACGGAACGGAATAGAATAGAATAGAATAATCAATATACTATCTAACTTATTTCTCATCCCCTAGAAATACACCCAAGCCTTTGGGCAGACATGGGCCATTAAAGACCCCCAGGCCACACCTAGTCCTTTGGCTGTCCCTGTCTGGCCTGTGTGAGGTCAATAGGAAATTAGAAATCAAATTGTAGTATTCTAGGCATGGCCTTATAAACCCTTAGTAAGGCTACACCTAGAATACTGCATCCAGTTTTGGTCACCACACTATAAAAAAGATGTTGAGACTTAGAAACAGTGCAGAGAAGAACAACGAAGATGATTAAGGACCTGGAGGCTAAAACATATGCAAGAACTGGGCATGGCTAGTCTAGTGAAGAGAAGGATTAAGGGACACATGATAGCAATGTTCCAATATTTAAGGGAGTGTCACAGAAAGGTGGGGGACAACCTGTTTTCCAAAGCACCCAAAGGCCAGAGAAGGAACAATGGATGGAAACTGATCAAGGAGAGATTCAACGTAGAAATAAGGAGAAATTTACTGACACTGAGAACAATCAACCAATATAACAGCTTGGCTTCAGAAGTTGTGGGAGCATCACTGAAGGCTTTTAAGAACAGACTGGACAGCCATTTGTCAAGGTCCCTTCCAACTCTGTTATTTTTGTATTCTGTAAATATAAATAAGTGTACACCATACACAGTACAACTACATTGCTTTTATTTTGAAGGAGACTTTTTCCAATTTGCATATATGTGTGCACGCCTATACACCTTCATAATAATGTGTTGATCCTATTGGTTCAGCCCCTTCACAACACTCCCAATTTCTCATGTGGCCCACTGGGAAAATTAGTTTCCCATTCCTGCTTGTGGGTTTATGTACACATAGCAAATTTCATTTTCCCTACTATCTTTCAGTTTGCTTTTCCATTGATTTCTGCTAAGCAAATCTGTTTTGCACTTTAGGCACTGCATTGACTAATTATGTTGAACTCTCCACTGTATAATTTTTCTTAACCAACCTTTCATTATACCTGTCATGCCAGTGAACATTAAACAATTAGCATACAATAAAGATACACACACACACACGCACACACTTATTTAAGATTCCTTTTAACAATCAAATTGTCTGTTGTCAAAAGCAGTGGGGCAGGCAAGTAAGTTGAAATGCAGGTAGACCAAATGAAAATGCTCCCACACAGAAGGAAGTTACTGGTATGGTAACTTTATAAACAATCCTGTTATTCGGTTATCCACTATTGTGTTTTGGATAATAGCAGGTTATACACTGATTCTTAAATTTTGTTACCATTTCAGGTGTAACACTGCAATTCTCGATAAAAAAAGGTGTTTCAGGTAGAAATGATCCATTTGTGTTAGAAATGTCATGCTTTCAATCTGGCAAGTAGTATGTGAATTTTCTATATTGGAATCCAAGGCAGATAATGTGAATTTATAACTGTCTGTACCCCTAACCGAGCTAGAAAATCAATTTTCCAGTACAAATCCTAAAGTGTGTAACTCAAGAAGAGCTTTCATAACATTTTCCTTATAGAATTCTATGCTGGATCCAAATGTGGCTGCCATCAATGTACAATTATAAGATACTCTTTATGAGATATTGAATCCAGCAGGAACGACGAGTATAATTTTGAATTTATAATATGCATTATAAATATGTATATGTCAACTATTATGGACACTGCTACTGTGGTCTCAACTTGAACACTGCTGAAAAACCTTCATTTAGTAGAATAAGTCACTAAAGTCAACATTTGCCATTGTAGCTAAAAAAAATTAAGTCCCTAAGTGTGTAATGGCTAAATCAACAAGTTAATATCACAGTAATTTTTTTAAAATGAGTGAGAAACATTCATCATTTTGACTTATGAGAAAAAAAAGATAGGATGAGAAGGAACTAATAATTGCCATTAAAGGAGAAGTACACTTAAATTCAACTTGCTAATGCAGAATAGAGAAAATACTTTAAAACTGGATGAATTGAAGAATATTTGTGAACAATGGACTCAAATGTTAATTTCAAGAAAGTGTACCATAATAGCAATAGCACTTAGACTTATATACCATTTTATACAGTCCACTCTAAGTGGTTTACAGAGTCAGCGTATTGACCTTAACAATCTGGGTCTTCATTTTACTGATTTCGGAAGGATGGAAGGTTGAATCAACCCTGAGCCATTCAGAATCTAACTCAGAGTGAGCAGTGAGTTGGCCTGCAGTGCTGCATTCCTGTGCCACCATAGGTCTTCTAATTGATAGACTTTGTAAATGATGTTATGGAAGAGGAACAAATTCTACCAGGCATGATTGAAATTGATTTGAACATGAATTAAAAAAAGAAAGGGTTTAAGAATGATCTGGAAAAAGATGGTATATTGGATATAATTTGAAATCAGCTGATATTTTAATTTTTTTTTTTGAAAAAATATAGAAATAAAGTAAAAGAATGAGTTGGATAACTTGGATAACTTTCCTATTCTGGATGTAGAAAAGTATCTCATTAAAGTTTTGAAGAATTTTCTGAAACAAGACAAAAAAAAAAGAAATCAAGTTTGAGGATATTATTTAAAGGAATTAAAGACCAAATTGTTAAAAGAATATAAAATTGGTTTATTCAATCAATGTTAATATATAAATGTTGTTATTTCTGCTTGCTATCTCTTAATGGAATTTTGCTGACTAGAAATGAATGATGAGTCTTTAAAGTTTTGTTTATAAATAAAAGATTACATATGGGAAGAAGAGTATATTTTAAGAAAAGATGGTATGTTGTTAAAATTGTTTACATTTATTGTGATAAAAGGAAAATTTGGATATATAGAAAAATAGAAAAAGGAATGAGAAATATAGTAAAGAATATATATTTCTCATTCCTTTCTATTTTTATTTTCTTTCTATTGTTCCTTCTTTTCAGCACTTTCTATATTTTCTTTTTACTCTTATTTTTTTTAAATTTATATTAGCTTTTTACTTTTTAATTGCAACATTTAATAACATTATTTGCCCAAAATATAAAAGGATGATAATGCAAAATTTCTGGAAGGAACTAGGATGACTACAGATATTAAAAACAAACTAGAAGCAAATAAGTCACGAAACTTGCTTATTTTCAAGGCATTTACTTATTCTTTTCAAGGAAAACCATTTCCCCATTTTGAGAACCAGTTTGATGCAGTAATTAAAGCTAAAAACCAATAAACCATGAGGTCTAGTTTCATCTTGGCATTGTCACTTTTTGTCAGCCATAGGCAGGAGGCAATGGCAGACCACTTCTGGGAGGGGCTGTGGAATCCTTGACAAGGAAATTGCCTCCAAAAATCAGAGATGATTGAATGAAAGAAAAAAATGCAATTTTTAACTTGATAGTCTAAAAATGTATGCAGTTGGTTCTAAACAAAATACTTGTTCAAAGTTTGATTTTTTTGTATGAAAAAATTAGATTCTGCTTGGGTTTTGAAAATAAAGGTTTCCAGACAGATAAGAACAGAAACTATAGAAAACCTTTAATGGGAGTGTTCCCCAAAGAGAGTATTTGAATCAATGATTAATGGCAAGTATCCAGTGAAATCGCAACAGGAGTTCTATTTAATTGAGCCTTTTTAAGGCTATGAACTGATCTTCAGGGTCCACCCTCCACTTGAACCTCAGTTTTCTCAAGTTCATGGGAGTTGACTTTCAAAAGATGGGCATGGAAATAAATGATATTAGGCAATCTGTGCCCCACTGAGTCATCATTTCAGCAACATTTCTTTATCAAAACAGAAAGTTCATGGTTGGGCAAAAAAAAGCAGTGAGAATGGGAGTGACAACTGGCTTCTTGCCAGCTTCCCCATTAAATATCCTTGTGGGAAGTTGGCAGGGAGCCTCAGAAATCTTCCTTCCTCCCTCCCTCCCTCCCTCCCTCCCTCCCTCCTTCCCTCCTTTCCTCCCTTCCTCCCTTCCTTCACAATTTATCATTTTGCCCAATCTAACATTATAAGAATCAAACAGTTACAAAGAGTTTTAGAAGTATATGGATTTCAACCACAAATGCAGAATTTATGGCTCCACATGGTGCTGAACTGATGTTGCCAATATCATAAGATGATCTGGATTGTAGTTCATCAAAATTGACATGCCAAAGATTCTCTTTCTCTGATTAAAGTTTAAACAGAAGTTGTTCCAAGAGCTTTTTATTCAGTAAAATGATTATTAACAGAATCAGGACTGAATCTATTTAGTAATCCACACTAAAAAGGCATGAATGTGCCAGTTCCATTTTTCTCTCAGACCCAAAATTCATTTTAGTGTAATTTCAATATCAGTTTGTGAGCTCAAAAGCTATTTGTGTGAAAATTCAAACACACTTCTATGTGCATATCTCTAATAAGCAATCCTTTTGAAAATGTCTTTCTTTTCCTCCCCTTTCTTCTCTTTTTTCGCAAGATAACTAGGTGAAGTTTTCCATTGTAGGCAGCAAAGATCAAGCAGCAGAAAACTGTGAAATATATTTAATCAGAACCAAGTCTTCTGGGGTTATTGCCCTGCCCAAAGACCCTCAGTGGTTGAGCCACCAATGTCTATAAGCCTTAGTAGCTGCATTTTAACTTCACTTGCCATTGAAAACAGCATGGGAAAGCTACTTATGCTAGCACCAATGACAATGTTACTTTGACAAGCCAAAGCACTAGAGGACTAGAACTAAAACAGTTGCTTTATTGTTCGGTCACAGACAAAGGGATAGAAGCATAGGAGGTTAAAAAAATAGATACAGTGAAAGCAATGTTTGTATCTTTGGCAAGTCAGCAATGACAGAATCACCAATGATTCTTCTCTCCAAGTTGTACCAGAACAGTGAGCCAGCATGACTGTCCCCAAGGAGCCAAGACTAATGACGCTGAAAAGAAAAGATCACTTTCTTTCATTCAGTACTTTTAACCTGTTTCAGAGATACTAGTCAGACAGTAAAAGAGATGCTTTTATTTTCTGAAGAAAGGAGGAGAAAAAAAGGGAAGTGTGAGCATTATGTTCCACTGGTGTAGAAATAAATACGTAAATAGAGATAATGGCATTTGCATGGAGATCACATTTTGTGCCCTAGAGCAGACAAGATTTATGGTATCTACATGACTTCATTCTGGAAGATTTTTCATCTCTGGATTTAAAGAAATCTGTTCTGGAATTTTGGATAGATATTTTTTTTATTTGTTTATTATTATTTCTCATCCTTCTCTGTGGCTGCTCCAGCCCTCTGGAACGATCTCCTTGTGGAGACCCTCACCACCCTTCAGGCTTTCCACAAAGCTACCAAGACCTGGCTGTTCTGGCAGGCCTGGGGCTGATGAGTTCCCAGCCCCACTTGAATTGTTGCGACTGTTGTGTAGTTTTTAACCTGTTTTTTGTATTTGTTTTTGTCTTTGTTTGTTGTTTCCCCCCCCCCACCTTGTTTGTTAGCCGCCCTGAGTCCCTCGGGAATAAGGCGGCATACAAGTGTAATAAACATTCAACATTCAACATTATTATTTTTACAAACAACTCAAGGTAGCTATCGTAGCTACTTCCCTATTTTCCCCACAACAGCAAGCCTATGAGATGGATGGGCTGAGAGACTGGTCCAAAGTCACCCAGTTGGCTTTCTTACCTAAGGCAGGACTAGTACTCAGTCTCCTGATTTCTAACCTGGTGTCTTAATCACTAGATCAAACTTTGTCAGGCTCAACAAATCAGGAACCAAGGTTGTGCAAATGACCTTGTTTATTCCCTCCTACCTTTCTACAAGAATATGAATTAATAATTATGAAGGCAAATTGGTGCTAGATAAGAGTCAATGGAATTCAAGGAGGGCTGGACTTAGATCTCTTGTGGGTGTGGAGGGACGCTAAACTGATGACATGCTTTACCCCTTCCTTAGGCTCAGCTTGGTCATCTCCTACAAATTGCCTCTTATTTGAATAATAGATGAACACTTGTTATCTAAATGCATATTGGCTTTGATGCAATTGTTTTCCAATCCATGATTTGAAAAAAAACTATGAATATACCATTTCCATAGTTGTATCCCTAGCATTTTCAGAAAGTGCTGTAAAGGACTATGGAGAAGTATATACGTCTAAGTGCTATTGCTATTATGTCCTATTTAGTTGTGATAGGTAATTCAAATGTCATTACCTATGAACACAGTCTAGGCTGGGTGGATCAGTCTTCTTATTAACTTTACTTTTATCCAACGGTTGGTTGATTTATTGCATTTCTATTTCACTGCAATCACAAAGATTCTCTGCAGCTTAGATAGAATATAAAAGGAGAATTTAAAACAGCAATGGCAGCATCCATGGGACCATCTAAAGCTATACCAAACCATCATAAATAACACTTATAAAAGCAGCACCAAGCCAAAAGCAGCAAAAAAGGCAATACAACTGAAGTTAAAGATGTCATCATAAAATCAGGAGAAGGTTCTCTTGAACAATTTTGTCTTCAACAGTTATTCAGCTAACATCAACAACAACAACAAAATGTTAGCCTGATTTCTAGCAGGAGGATGTTCCCACATTGGCATTGCAAGAGCAGTGCTTGTCATTTCATCCAAGTCCCCTGAAAATGTGATATTCCTACCATATTTTCCCTATTTTGTCTGATCAGTTAGGTGAGAAGTGGCTGCAATAAGAACCAGAGTTTCTGGAATCCATGAGTAAAGGGCTTTCTAGGTCAAAGCCAGCATCTTAATTTGTACCTGGAAATCAACTACCAAGCAGGTAAGAGTCTTAAAATCAACTGTGCTTCCAACACTGGGAGCCAGTAAGTCTGTAAGCTATTGTATTTTGGACCAAATGTAGTTTATGAGAATTATTTAAGGACAACTTCACTTATACCATGTTACAATAGTCTATTTGGGTAACTATCAGTGCATGAGTTGCTCCAGTTTGAATCTTCTGCGCAGTAACATTTGAGTTGAAGCTGTGCAGAGAACCCTGTGTTTTCCATTCCATCTGGTGTGCCAGCAGGAATTGAGAAAGAGAGATGGGCCAAAGTCCCTCAGCTGTCTTTCATGCCTGTCTAGAACTTTCATACCTAAAATGGGACTAGAACTAAAAATAATGCATAGTGCTTGTCCATCAAGGAACAAATCTGATGGTAACATGGCTCTCTGATATATCAACATCAATTCCTACTTACCAAAGTTCAGCTTCAATCTGTTCTCTACCATACAGGCCATGACAGTCTCTAGCCACTAGGAAATAATGTTGACAAACAGCCCATGGTAGCATTGTACAATTGGGAAGCATCAGAATACTGATATTATCAAATTGTTTCCCAGCATATAATATAGATATTTAAAAAAAGAGAAAAAGAGAACCAATCCCTTAATGTCAAGGCCATTAAGGACCATAGCTCAGACCAGTGGTGGGATCAAAAAAAAATTACTACTGGATCTATGGCATGGCTTGGTGGGTGTGACTTGGCTTGATCAGTGAGTTTGTTGGATGTGGCAGGGGAAGGATACTGTAAAATCTACATTCCCTCCCCATTCCAGGGGAAGGTTACTGCAAAATCCCCATTTCCTCACGATCAGTTGGGGCTTGGGAGGCAGAGAATAGATGGAGAATAGTCAGAGGTAGTATTTACCAGTTCTCCAGACTACTCAAAATTTCCACTACCGGTTCTCCAGGACTGGTCAGAACCAACTGAATACCACCTCTGGTTCAGACTCTAACAAAGCTGCTCTACGTGAAAAGTGACATTTCAGGCTGAGGTGATACAAGTCAGGAATCACTTCAGGCTGATCAAACACAAAACCATCAGAGCATCTGGAGCAACAGCTGGAGAGGATGATGCATGGCCTCCAAGCCCTTAGACTAACAGAGCAGAGCAAAGATGCTCAATAAGTCTTCTTGTCAAGCAAAGATGAATCATGATTACAAGAGGTATCCTTGAAAATTTTTACTCTGTTAGAACCAGTTATCTAATGTCCTGCTGTAGTGTGTTATTCTTGTGACTCTTGATTATAAAACTCTCGCCTTGGACTGGTTGACTCTGAACTTTGGATTGGATTTTCACTATTCTTCTGAGTGTTCCTATTGAAGATCAAACCACTCAGGCAAGCTTTCTTTTCCAGAGACACTTTACACTTCTTTTCTTGGCTCCTGTTACATATTCAGACTTGAATAACTTTCTATTATCACCTAGCAACTGAATGTGTGTGGATTTGAAATCTGAAACAAGATGAAGACCATGAGGCCAATCTCTCTTCCTTCACCACAATATGTAACTACCCTCTGACAGAGTGAAACCAGGGGTAGAATTCTACTGGTTCAGCCCAGTTCAGGTGAACTGGTAGCTCTAAAGAGCAGCTAAGAGCGAACCAGTTTGCTCCGATCTTCAGGTGGGCCTGCCCATGCGCACCTGGGCTATACTTACCTATATTTCCTTGTTTTTAGAACAACTGACAGCTCAGCTGTTTTGGCGCATCACAGCTGCAGTAGAATGCAAGTTTTTTAGCTTTTTTTTATCCCACTGTACACGTGCGAACCAGTTGTTAGACCTGTTGAATCACACCACTGATTGAAACTATTGTAAAAGAATGCTCCTAACCTCACCTCCCAATTTCTGCAGCCAGTGCAATAAGAAACTGTGGTTGATGCTATGAAAAACTGCAGGACCAGAATGGTGCATTGCAAGTCTTGACATGGGTCATTCAAGCCAGTGTCCAATATCATCTTCATCCCAAACCCAGGCTTAAACTGAGACTGAAAAGGCTCCCAATAATCCACTTCCTTTTAAAGTGCTGCAAGGTTGATCTGAGACCATTAGCTCAATAAGATATTCTAGAAAGGGAAAGTCGAAGACTGGCCAATAGTTATCCAGGAATGGCATCTTTCAACACTGTCAGTAATTCCCAATTCTTACCTCAATGTCACTAATGAGGCATTGACAATTTCCTAGATTCAAATGAAGAAAAAAAAAGGGGGGGAGAGAATGCATTTCATCACTTTGGAGCAGTTTTACAAATGGATAGGCATGCAGTCACTTGAATTCAGTGAGAGAAGGAGTAATGTCTTCTATCGGAACTACTATCTCTGCTATTTGAACCAGAGGGAGCTCATTTACCATCTGCTACAGTTTCAGATAGAGATAAGATAGCCTTCCTTTTTAACATGCTAGAGTCCCGGGGAGTTATTGTATTTCTAAATGCTTGCTGTCAAAGACCAGTTCATAAAGTAGCATTTGCTAGGGAGAGGCACAGAAAGCAATCAAAACCTCAGTTGCTAGATGGAGAGAAGGAACAGAAAAAGAACTAGTCCTACCTCTTCCTGAAACGATCTGACAAGGAATGCAGACTCTCATGAATGAATAATCCCAACCATTATAAAGTAACAGCAAAGGGAACCTGAACATACCAGGGGAAAAGCTTTGTGATGTCCTTGATCATTACTTCCTATTTTCTTATTGAATGGAAGAATAATTTAAACCTGGGAATCTGCTTCACTTGCCTTCTGAAGTGACACTGCTTGCTGTATTTCACACATCCGAGAAGAGGTGAAAAACTTCTTCATCTGATGCTCCCCCAGCCTCTGCATATTGATATCTTGTGTACCCCAGAAGAATGTCACAACAGGGTGTATATTCAGAGTTCCTGGGTAATGTAAAATATCTGCCAAGGGGGAAGAGATGGTAGAAAGTGAACATCTCCATTTCCTGGCCTCAAAATAGCCTTTCCTAAAAATATTTGGTTCCCTTGGTCTTTCAATTCTTTGCTTACTATCCCATCCACCGATAAGAGCTCTTGCCAGGTTACCCCCCCCCAAAAAAAAAACCCAAATCAGAGCCAAGGATGTTGGAAATAAATCAACAATTAAATGGCTTTTTGAAAAAATTATGTTTTGAAGCTTTTGAGAAAGTTAACAAAAGAGTGATGCTCCTTAACTAAAGCAAGCACTTCATTCCAAGGAGTTAGAGCGGGACCTGTGCATAATAGCAGTTAGCAGTTAGACTTATATACCGCTTCATAGGGCTTTCAGCCCTTTCTAAGCGGTTTACAGAGTCAGCATATCGCCCCCAACAATCCGGGTCCTCATTTTACCCACCTCGGAAGGATGGAAGGCTGAGTCAACCTTGAGCCGGTGAGATTTGAACCGCCGAACTGCCGAACTAGCAGTTAGCTGAAATGGCCTGCAGTACTGCACTCTACCCACTGCGCCACCTCGGCTCTAATAAGCCTCTATTATCTCAATAAGAGGAAGATAGAGTAGAAAAAAGTCTTTGTCTCCAATAGCCTACATTACAGCCACATAAGGCTTTCAGGGTAGTAATAAACTCTTTGCATTTTACCCATATGGCTTGTGGCTACAAAATGCCTTGCCAATATGAAAGGTCACTCTAGTCCCTTTGGCTTACGAACAAGAAATCAGGTTTACGGTGCAAAAATAAAATTGATGCTGTAATTTTATTAATTTTACTCTACTGTGTTTGAAAGAGTTGGAAGTTAATGCTTTTTCCTCCTTCTCCTTTTCCCTTCCCCCCATTTTTCTATCTTTATTTTCATTGGTATTTTATATTTTGGTAATTTTAATAACATTGTGGTTTTAAAAAAATCAGGTTTGCGTAGTGCCACTCCTCCTCTACTCACACATACTTTTTTCAAAAGAGAACATCCTCCATTTTCTTTTGGTTTTAGCTGGCTTCCATAGGCCAGTCCAAATCCATGATGTGTTTTTTTCTTCTATGGAAATAGAAAAGAACAAGATGAAATCTAATCTTTTTGAATTGCAATTGTAAGGAACAAATGTTTCCAAGAAATTTACAAGAAAGGTCACTTTTCCCTCCCAAGACATGGCTGTGGAAACATTCAACATCAATTACATGTTATTTGGGATTTTATAGCCCTAATTCACTAAACATTTGGCCAGCACATAGAAGTCATGGGCAGGTAGTCCCAGTTTGCCCAATGGCTTTTTACTTCCCACTGCGTTGAAAGAAAGAATAAGCACTGTGCTTTTTGAGTAAGCTAAATAATCAGCCCACATGAGTAGAACACATTTGGCAGAAACATCATACTAAATGAACTCCTTTGTGGTGACTGGGCATTCATTTAAATAATCCACTTCTTCTAGTTCAATGCACAGTGGTGAGAATTTTCATAGAACTATTAAAACCCATCTGTTGAATCTGCAAGCCGACAGTTACACAAGACTTCAGGGAAAGTCTGAGGTGAGATCCTCATTAGAAAGAATTGTATGGTGGGGGAGGGAGAAGGACTGGAAGGTACAACTCACTCACTCAATCATCTGGGTAGCCACAGCATGTCCTTCATGAATAGGATGTAGTCATCAGAAAGAGTTGAATTGTCCAACCTGTTTTGCTCGGGGTGGGAATTGGTGCAAACAATTTCTACTTCTGTGCTTAACCCTTCCAAGATCTCCAGAATTGGATCATATTTATGCAACAAATAAATTTTGGCAACCTCATTTGGGATTTGGATGGACTGAGGAGGCTTAATAGCAAAAAAAGAAAATATTTCTTCTCGAAGTCTTCTGCTCCATTCCTGTCCCTGTTGGGGTTGGAGGAGGAAATACATACCACTGAAATTGATTGTTTTCCCACCAATTGTTAGTTGTGCAGTTTCAGGGTACTGAGCACCTCAATGTGACACACAATATGACATTGTATGGAGAGGAGAAGGCTGCTTGCTCAGCCTAATTCTATAAAGAGATAGCCAATGGGTTCCTTGCTAAACTTGGATTCAAACCCATAACTATCTTCTTCTGCTTCTTGGCTATAGATGGAAGGAATCATATTATTGTTATTTCAATCCATTAAGGATTTGAACATTGAAAATTAAAGACACCTCCAAGATTTTTACAAGATCTTTGTAAAAGTCCTTGGCAGCATTTAGTTGATATATCTGTAAAATTATATCTTGCAACCTATATCTCTGATAAATCTATATGATCACTAAATTTTGACAATGATTTGATAGTACATAATATCTTCTACATCACATGATCTATATATTTCCTACATCACATGATATATCTCTATATCTTCACACATATATATTCACACTTTTAGATACAAAAAGCCAATTTAGTGTAATGGTTAAAGTATCAGGCTAGAAACCAGGGACTGTGAGTTATAATCCTGCTTTAGGAACAAAGCCAGCTGAATAAGCTTGGGCCAGTCACTTTCTCTCAGCCTTAGGAAAGAGGCAATGGCAAACCATTTCCAAAACCAAGAAAACTTAAGTGATTTGTCCAGACAATCACTAGGAGTCAATACTGGTTTGTATGTGTGTATGTATGAATCAGTGGTGGGTTCCAGATCCCATTCCAATCGCAGAACATGTGTGCGTCTTAGTGCCTCCGCAAGCCTCTGCAATGCTCCAGATGCTCAGCAGAGCATTGCGCAGGTGCTATATGTGCCATGTGCATACGCAGATGCTATATGCGCCATGCACAGAAGTGCAGAAGACTTAAAAGACTGGTAAGCAGCTTGGGCAGGCAGGTGGGCCCTCTGGAGCACCGTACCAGAACAGTATCTGGTGCTCCAGGCAGGCTCTGGTATGCCTGTACCGGGGCGTACCGCCTGCAACCCACCACTAGTATGAATGATATAACTTTAATAATCAGGGCTAAACAATTTAGGGACTATTTTCATTTGTTGGGATAAAGGTCTCTCATTATCAAATACAGATAGTCCTTGACTTAAAACAAACTTTGTTTAATGACTGTTTGAAGTTACAATGGCAGTGAAAAGAGTGACTTATGGCTTATAACTGTTTTTCACACTTGTGACCATTGCAGCATCCCCATGGTCATGTGATCAGACTCATATTTATGACTGTTGCCATATTCTGGGGTCATGCAATCACTTTTTCTGACCTTCTGACAAGCAAGGTCAATGGGAAAGCCAGATTCACTTAACAACCTTGTTACTAATTTTACAATGGCAGTGATACACTTCACAACAGTGGCAAAAAGGTCATAAAATGGGTCAAATCTCAAGTCTCACTTAGCAATATAAATTCTGGGCTCAATTGTGGTCATAAGTCAAGGACTACGGTACTTGTACTAAAAACCTCCTTGTTCTAAAAGCAATCATATAGAATGTTAGCTGGGATTAAAATCCATTAAATTCAATAGAGATTGCATATAGTGACATGTAGGAACTGTTCACATTTTTGCGGAATGGAAACAGTTAAAATTCTTCAGTGCAGGGTGATGAGAGGTTATGCCTATAGGCCCTGTCTGAAATGTAAAAATAATACAATGACATTAATACACTCTAAAACCTTGTTGTAGGTCTCCAAATCTGTTCAGAACTTAAGATAAAGTAATTTGACTCCTTGAATATTTTGGGATACTGCTCCAACCACTTTCCCTGAATTTATGTAAAATGATAAATTAATTAATGCAGCGTAACATTTTAACACAATGTAGATTCATGTAGCCAGTGTTAAAATTTCCAGCCTCTAATAGTTTTTTTTTTTTTGGCGAGGTGGATTTTAATAGTTCTAGGCATAAAGAAGTTAATACAAGTTATGTGAAGGCACACTCATCTAACAGCGTACTCCCTAATGAGCTGTCAGTTCTCTCAAACTAAACAATTAAAAGGAAATATATGCTACATCATCTCCTTTGGAAGACTCCTACTTGCATTCTTATGTGTGAAAAGCAATCAGGCTTTAATCCATTAAAAAAGAACCTTTAAGCTAGATTTGTTCTCCCCAACTAGCAGGCATTAACATTAATTAATTAATTTTAATTGTTTTACAATAATTCAACAGTATGTATGCTAAAAATTGTCGTGAAAAAAAAATACATCCATGAACTCTATTAGAACTACAAATATATACCAGCCTAGAAACAGCAGAGAACTGGAGGCTGTAATCTATGACTACTTATTTGGGAAATGAATGAATGTGGGATTTATTAGGACAGATGTAGGATTAAAATGCTCATAAAAGAAATCTTGATGATTTGGGAAACAGGCATTGATCATGCATAATGAGAAAGGCACAACATGTGGCCTAGGGATCTATGGGTACAGCCCTCAGAATTCTTTAAAAGTTGTCACCGTTGTATTTTTTAATGTGACAGAGGAAAGAAATGATTAAACACACAACTGGAGAGTGGCAGTATTAAACATTTAATAAAGTGTAAATGAAAAGCAAATATTGTTTAAGCACATTCTACTAGTTAACATGAGATGTACCCCTTGGCGCAGAAAGAATTATGCATCTCGGTTTAGCTGCTGAAACTATTGGTGAATCTTGTCACTTTCCACTCAACCGTGAAGGAACTGGTCTTGGTCCTGAAATATTTCCCATTTCATCACTTCTTGTAGTCTTTACAGACAAGATGCAGGGCTCTTCAAGGAGTCCATCTAAAAAAACCTGCCCCAGTGTCCCGGTATAAGTACTAGAGGGTACCAAGTGGATTTCTAAACAATGCAAGTTTGGTCTAATGCAGGATTTTAAAAAGGAGATTTGAGTTCAAGACCCGATTAGCTATGAAAAGCTGTTTACTGTTTTTGGGCCAATGATTTTTCAGCCCAACTCTTGACACAGGGTTGTTGTTGTGGGGAAAGGATTATAATTGTAAGCCACCCAAGATTATCCTGAAGCATGATGGGTGGTCAATGAATTAGAAAGATATATATATATATATATATATATATATATATATATATATATGTATGTATGTATGTATGTATGTATGTATGTATGTATGTATGTATGTATGTATGTATGTATGTATGTGTATATATATATATATATATATATATATATATATATATATATATATATATATATATATATATATATATATATATATATATATATATATATATATATATATATATATATATATATGTTTTTATTTGTGCTGATAAATAAATAAAGGAAGACTAGTATAGATCTATTTCAAGCTATTTAGCTCTCATCAGCTAGCCATATCCTTACTGGGATTCGAACCTGTAAGGATATGGCTAGCTGATGAGAGCTAAATAGCTTGAAATAGATCTATACTAGTCTTCCTTTATTTATTTATCAGCACAAATAAAAACACAAATATAACAAAGGCAACAGTAAAAATATTGGGTTTCTGTCTGGATGGACTCTTGTGACGAGCCTAATGACAGAGAGTGGAAGTGTGACCTTCCTCCCACACTTGGGCATACCAGGGGTTGTAACTTTAAGTATATATATATACTGTAGATAGATAGATGACAGGTAGACAGGTAGACAGGTAGACAGGTAGGCAGGTAGGCAGGTAGGCAGGTAGGCAGGTAGGCAGGTAGGCAGGTAGGTAGGTAGATAGATAGATAGATAGATAGATAGATAGATAGATAGATAGATAGATAGATAGATAGATAGATAGATAATGGATATATGGATGGATGGACGGACGGAAGGATGGATGGATGGATAGATGGACAGATGGACATATAGACAGACAGACAGATGAATGGATGGACAGACAGATGAATGGATAGATAGATAGATAGATAGATAGATAGATAGATAGATAGATGGATGGATGGATGGATGGATGGATGGATGGATGGATGGATGGATGGATGGATGGATGGACAGATGGACAGATGGACAGACAGACAGATGGACAGACAGATGATTGGATAGATAGATGGATGGATTGGTGGACAGATGAATGGAAAGATAGATAGATAGATAGATAGATAGATAGATAGATGGATGGATGGATGGATGGATGGATGGATGGATGGATGGATGGATGGATGGATGGATGGACACAGACAGACAAATTAAATTAAAATTAACAACCAAATTAATCATTTATTTTATTCTATTCAGGCCAGGCCAGCTTTCTGGAAAAGCCAACTTTTTAGGCCGCGTCGGAAAGACCGGTGGTCGGGGATTATGCAAAGCTCCAGGGGCAGCTGATTCCAGAGGGAAGGCACTCCCACAGAGAAGGGGGTCGCTAGCCAACACTGTCTGGCCGACGGCACCCTGAGGAGGCCAACTCTGGGATCCTACTGGACGGTGGGAGGCTACTGGTGGCAGTAGGTGGTCTTGCAGGTATCCTGGGCCTAAGTCATAGAGCACTTTAAAGGTCATAATTAGTACCTTGAATCGCACCTGGAAGACAACCGGCAACCCGTGCAGGCCGCCTAAAAGGGGTGTAACATGGGAGCACCTAGATATACCCATGATAACCTGCGCGCCCACATTCTGGACCAGTTGAAGCCTCCAGGTGCTCTTCAAAGGAAGCTTCATGTAGAGAGTGTTACAGTAGTATAGGCGAGAAAGGACGAGGGCATGAGTAACTGTGCACAGAGCATCCTGATCCAAAAAGAGGCACAACTGACGTATCAGGTGAACCTGGTAAAAGGTCCTCTGGTCACGGCCATCAAGTGTTCTTCTAAACTAAGCCGCGTATCCAGGAAGACTCCCAGATTGTGGGCCCTCTCTGAGGGGGGTAAAGTTTCTCCCCCTATCATCAAAGATGGAACAAGATGCACAAATCGGGATGATGGAAACCACAGCCACTCAGTCTTGGAGGGATTGAGATTGAGCCTGTTCCCATCCAGATCCGCACAGCCTCCAGGCATCGGGACATCACATCGAGGGCATCATTTGGGTGGTTTGGGGTAGATATGAAAAGTTGGGTATCATCAGCATATTGATGATACTGCACCCCAAAACCATGGATGATCTCACCCAGTGGTTTCATATATATGTTGAACAGGAGGGGTGAGAGAACCGACCCCTGGATCACCCCACAAATGACATGCCTCGGGGTTGATCCCTGTCCCCCCCATCAACACAAACTGTGACCGATCCGACAGGTAGGAGGAGAACCACCACAAAATGGTGCCCCCCACTCCCAACCCCCCGAGTCATTGCAATAGTATACCATGGTCGATGGTATCAAAAGCCGCCGAGAGATCTAATAGGACCAGGACAGAGGAGCAGCCCTTGTCCCGGGCCTGCCAGAGATCATCAACCAATATGACCAATGCCGTCTCTGTGCTGTACCCAGGTCTGAAACCTGACTGAAACGGATCCAGGTAGGCAGCTTCATCAGGTACTGGGGAAGCTGACGTGCTACCACACTCTCGACAACCTTCGCTATAAAGCCAAGGTTGGAGACCGCATGATAGTTGGCTAGAGGCTGGTCCAGGAAAGTCTTCTGCCTCCTTCAAGGTGGAAAGAACCCCTCTCTCAATGAAGCATTGGTAATCACTTGGAGCCAGCCTCGTGTCACCTCCTGGGAAGCCGAAACTAACCAAGAGGGACACAGGTCCAGAACACAAGTGGCAGCACTGAGTCTCCCCATAATCCTGTCCATGCCCTCAGGGGTCACAGGGTCAAACTCATCCCAGATAGTCTCCACAACATTAATCCCCGTCGACTTGCCCAACTCTACCCAGTCAGAGTCCAAGCGTGTCCGAATCTGAGCGGTTTTATCCTGCATATACTGAACAAATTCTTCAGCCCTACCCTGCAAGGGGTCTTCCCCAGTTCCTTGGTTAAGAAAGGAGAGGGTCACCCTAAACAGGGCGGCTGGGCAGTGGATGGATATATAGATAGATGGATCGATGGATGGAAGGACGGACGGACGGACAGACAGACAGACAATATTCATCGCCTGGAGTTATTTGTAAATATAATAGAGTTGGGATATCAATCAATCAATAAGTTTACATTACCAAGATCAAATATCAGACTTTGGGCTTCCATAAGAAGAGGAGCTACTCTGCTTTTTGCTACTTCCCCATATATTTGGAGATGTGTGAAAGTTGCTGGAAGTAACATATTTGTTTCTTTGATAAGGTTTGTAGGCATGATTACAGATTCTTCTGGATGCATTGCACCAGTAAAGTACAGCTCACATGTACTTTGGTATGGAATACATTTCTCATCCCTAAAATTTCCAGTAAAAAAACCTCAACAAAGCCTATCTCTGGAATCTCTTTATTCACCAACTCTGAGACACCCAAAGATGTGTTGACCTTTTGAAAGAGAAAGCTAAACTATTCTTCAAATATTTTTTTATTTTGGGCATCTAATTGGGAAGGGGGAGGTACAAATAAATCACCTGCTTTACAAATATAATTGGGTATGTAAGTGCTAATAATTTAATATGTCTATTTCTAAGGAGCAAATGATCAAGTAAACAAAATTGTTCAATCAATAAAAATGTCCTAATTTGCTTGGAAACTGAATTAGATATCCAGAGCTGGTGGTATAAACTTAAAGAGTTTAATCAATGGCCCAGTGGATGATTGGATTGATGTCTTAAGGTGACTGAACCAGGTGCAATTCAGAAATCTCATACAATGGCATGAGGGTGATAGTTGTTACCTACTCTGTGGTATTTGATACTATCTGGTGACAGGTTACCAACCTTTTAATGCAGACATTAGATGATAAACAATTTCCCTGCTTTCAGCTTAAGGCTGCTAAAGATAGATTCATGATCTTTCCATTCTTTTAACTAAACTGTTCCAGAAACAAGGATATTAATGCCACTTGACACCTTAAATAACTATGCAATAAACTAAAGAATTTTAGTACTGCTCAAGTCTTTATACATACTTCATTGAAAGCCAAGGACGCTGCATGCTTTAATGGAATTCTAATGGCTTTTAGGATAACATAGACAGCGATTAAATGTGTTTTGTTGGTTGATCTACTGTACTGAAAAGTGCAAGAATTGTGAAAACCAAAGACCCCTCTCTAAATGCTATAATGAAGCTTTTCATGGCATCTTAAAGACCAACAGATTTATGGCAATGTTTTTATAGACTAGACTTTAGTTCATTAGACTGTGTACATTCTTTTGCTCGTGAATGGCCTAAAGTAAGCATCTGCCTAGCCTTCAAGCTGACCCAATGAGGTCAGAAAGGAACACTCCCACAGAGGCTTTCATGATCTTCCTGGAATAATGAGAGAGTAGAATTCTATCAGCTGATACACAGTCACTGCTCTTCCATTAGAATATTTAATTTCTTTCACACAATTAGCTTCATTAATTTCTCAAACACAATTAGAGTCACATGAAAGCAAGCATGCAAGCTCTGCTTCCCCCTCTGGGCCTAACAGCAGACTTTTGAGGAAAATGGCTACGGGAGGAAGCCTATTCTATTCTTGTGAATGTTTTGCATAATTGTAATCCCTTGATTATTATGAGTTATTGATTGCACTAAGGATCATTTAGGGCTTGCTCTATTTTGTTGGAGGGGAATGATTTGCTTCCCTGAGGCCCCCCACTTCTATACTCAGCCTGAAATTCCAAAAAACCCCACCTACCATTAGTAAACAAATCTCTTTCTCTCTCCAACACATTCAGTGACACACTGCACACTGGAAGACAGCTTCTTCCAGCCTTTTTCACTGAGACTGAGTTCCAACTCCAAAAGTGTCATAGATTGGCTACCAGGCTTTGTCTGGCCAATCACTCTGGCTAATCACGATACAATCCTCTCAGAGGTGGCTGATAATTGCGTGGATTGCAACAGGGCCCTTGCAAATTCATTTTTTCCTCCCTTACTGCAAGGGAGTGATTAGATTAGGAAAGTCCAGTTAGCATTAAAATGTTAGATATGGATCTACAAGAAGGACTGCACAGTTTTTGCATTCAAAGGTAAGATTTTCCTAAAGCTTTTGCTTCTCTATTTTTGATAATGGTGTGACTCTTTCATGTCTCAAAGGTGCTGTTTCAAGAAGCAAATGGACTTTCTGGTTTTTTTCTGTGAAGATGTTTTGCCCCTCATCCAAGAAGCTTCTTGGATGAAAAGTGAAACCTTTTCACAGAATAAACCAGAAAGTCCTTTTGCCTCTTGAAAAAGCACCTTTGGGACAACCATGACCTGGATGACTGAGAATCTCCATAGACATGTGATTCTTTCAACATCTATTTCACAAATGCTAATGTTTAGAGGATGATAGAATTGGAAGGTATATTGGACATCATCTAATTCACCCTCCTGCCCAATGCAGGAATCCATACACCAACACAGATGAATGACTATCCCATTTGTTTTTTTGTGAAAACGTCCACTGATGAAGCATCCAGAAGGCAGGTTGTTTTAATAGTATATGGGAATGACCTTGAGAGGCAGGAAGAAGAGCCGCAGCCTAGACAAAATACATCTCAGTCCAGAGTGTTTAACTGTTTAACTTTTTATTTCAATTGCGCATGTGCGAAGGAACATGGCTGCCGGGCTTTTCGCTCCGGCGTCCACACTGGAAAAATAGCCAAAAGAAGGAGAAATTGCTCCTAGAAATCGAGCGTGAGAGAGACCAGGGCGCGAGCGATTTCTCGGAGGGTCTGGTGTTGGCAGTGGACTGGAGAGATTTTGCTCTCCAAGGCTGCCTTTTACAAAAAACGCCGACGCCGCTCGGAGGTGCCCGGAAGACGCCGCGGCTCAGCTGATTAGTGAGGCGCTCAGAGACACCACCCGGTTGCCGTTCGGAGGCTGAAGAGAGATCAGGGCAAGAGCGATCTTACGGAGAGTCTGGTGCTGGCAGCGGAGTGGAGAGATTTTGCTCCCCGAGGCTGCCTTTTGCGAAAGACGCTGACGCCGTTCGGGGGCGCCCGGAAGACGCCGCGGCCCAGCTGATTCAGAGCGGCCTTTAAAGACACCGCCCGGGTGCCGCTTGGAAGGCATCGCGACCCAACTCGGTTAGAGGCGTTGGATAACTATCGTTGGAGGTTCGTTGTGACCCGGCTGACCTGAGAGAGCCTTGACTCTCCTCCACTTGCTGGCTGAGAAAAATCTCTCCCCCCCCTTTATGCTACTTTCTTTCTCGTCTGTGTGTTTGGTTGCTGTGGACTTGCATTGGACTATTCATTGCCCCAGGGAGAAGGCGGTTAGCCTGGAACAGCACTGGGAGAGAATGGGAGGCTGTCTTCATCTGCTGCTACTGCATCCCCCTTCCTCTCCCCTCGGCTTGGCCTCCCCTGTTGGTGCATTCTCCCCCCCACTGGGCCGTTGCCATTGCCATTGCAGGGCCTTTTGCTGGGTGGGACTAGACTCCTCTTGGAATGCGGCTTTTGGACCTTTTGGAGTATATCTTCATCTGCTCTTTTATCTACACTTTCATCTGCCACGGCCATTGTTGCCTGATGCCGCCTTGGACCTGCGGCCACAGAAAGCGCCACTACTGGCCGAGCGGGGGTACTTACAGTACATAGAAGGCCCTCTCCTTGCCTTAACCATCTTGGACTTTTTTTGGACCTTCCCAGAACTATTCGCACTTTAAACCAATCAATTTTTTTGCGCAATTTATAATTTCTTTCTTTTCTTTCACCTTTTTCTTCTGTCTTTGTATGGGTTATGCTTGAGGTACGCTTGAGATGGATGAATGTCCCACTTTTTTATGATCATATTGTTGTAATTTTGTGTTTTTAACTTCTTACGTGGGGACTGTTTGGGGGAGTGTATGAGTATGCGTGATTCGGAGGACCTGCCGGGAGTTGCGGGGGCCACGGGGGTGGTTGAGGGGACCAGAGACACGGGAGAGGGTCGGGGTATTGCGGTCGTAACAGGGAGGGGCAGATACGGCGGGGACTTTAGGGCAGGCCATTACCGGGGAAGGAGGGTTCGCTACATTACAGAGATCCCTCCTTCCGGCCCTAGGAGTCCCACTCCAAGACCAGATGGCGCAAGTAGTCAGGACCCTGGTCTCAGGCTGTTGTCGCTAAATGCCAGGTCTGTTGTACATAAAGCTCCTCTCGTCCGGGACTTAATTTTAGACGAGAGGGCAGACCTGGCATGTATTACTGAAACCTGGCTGGGCCCAGAGGGAGGAGTCCCCCTTGTAGAGCTGTGCCCAGAAGGATTTCAGGTGCTGCATCAGCCGAGAGCCCAGGGAAGGGGTGGGGGTGTGGCCGCTGTTATCCGAGAGTCGTTAGTTCCTCGTAGGGTCCCTGCTCCGGAGATTGTCGGGTGTGAGTCTTTGCTGTTAAAGTTGGACCTCAAGGGTCAAGTGGGTCTGCTGCTAACGTACCTGCCTCCCAACAGCGTTGCAGCAGCCCTCCCCTCGCTCCTCGAGTCGGTAGCCGAGCTGGCAATTGAGTTCCCTAGGTTGATGGTCCTGGGGGACTTTAATTTGCCGTCGCTCGGTGAAAACTCTGATGGGGCGCAGGAGTTCATGGCTTCCATGACAGCCATGGGCTTGACCCAAGTAATTCGGGGCCCAACCCATTCAGCGGGACACATGCTTGACCTCGTATTTCTCTCGGAGCAGTGGATTTGTGATCTTGGTCTGAGGGGGAGTGACATCATACCCCTGTCGTGGTCAGACCATTGCCTACTGAGGCTCAACTTCCGGAGGCCAAACCCCCACTGTAGGGAGGAGGAACCGACCAGGTGGTTCCGCCCCAGGCGTCTTATGGAGCCAGTAAGGTTCCAGACAGAGCTTGGGGTTATTCCTGACTCTTTCGCCCACAATCCGGTGGAGACTCTGGCTGCTGCGTGGCACTCGGCAGCGTCGGAGGCCCTCGACCGGATTGCGCCACTGCGGCTCCTCCGAGGCGGCGGATCCCGGAGACCCCCTTGGTTCACCGAGGAACTCCGGGAGATGAAGCGCCGGAGGAGATGCCTAGAGCACCGTTGGAGGTCCGATAAGTCCGAATCGAACCGGGCAATGGTAACCACCTGCACCAGGGAATACACCAGGGCACTTAGGGCAGCAAAAAGATCGCACATAGCCACCCTGGTAGCATCCGCTGAGTCTCGCCCAGCCGCCCTGTTCAGGATAACCCGCTCCCTATTGAACAAAAGGGAGGCGGGGGAACCCTTGCAGGGCAGAGCTGAAGAATATGCCCAATTCTTAGCGGACAAAATTGCTCGGTTTCGGTCGGACTTGGACTCCACCCCCGCAGTTCCAGCCGAGGCGCAGGGGGACCAAGTAGAACAGCTCTGGGTTGAGTTTCAAGACGTTACCCCCGGGGATGTGGACAAGGCCATGAGAGCTGTAAGTACTTCCACCTGCGTTCTGGATCCGTGTCCCTCATGGCTGGTTACTAACTGCAGTGAGGTGACACGAGGCTGGATCCAGGCGGTTGTGACCGCCTCCCTTCGGGAGGGGAACTTCCCCGCCGCACTGAAAGCGGCGGTGGTGAGACCCCTCCTGAAGAAACCATCCTTGGATCCAGCTGTTCTTAATAGCTATCGTCCAGTCTCCAACCTTCCCTTCCTGGGGAAGGTTGTTGAGAAGGTGGTGGCCTTCCAGCTCCAGCGGTCCTTGGAGGAAGCAAACTACCTAGACCCCTTCCAGTCAGGCTTCAGGCCCGGTTACAGCACAGAAACCGCTTTGGTCGCATTGATGGATGATCTCTGGAGAGCCAGAGATGAAGGACGTTCCTCCATCCTGGTCCTCCTTGACCTCTCAGCGGCTTTCGATACCATCGACCATGGTATCCTTCTGCGACGACTGCGGGAGGTGGGAGTGGGAGGCACCGTGTTACGGTGGTTCTCCTCCTACCTCTCGGACAGGTCGCAGTCGGTGTTAGTGGGGGGGCAGAGATCGTCCCCTAGGCCCCTAAATTATGGGGTGCCTCAGGGTTCGGTCTTATCCCCCCTACTATTCAACATCTACATGAAACCGCTGGGAGAGATCATCCGCAGGCACGGGATTAGATACCATCAATATGCGGACGATACTCAATTGTATCTGTCCGCCCCGTGCCAAATCAATGAAGCGGTTGACGTGATGAGCCGGGGTCTTGAGGCCGTTATGGACTGGATGAGGGTGAACAAGCTTGTGCTCAACCCAGAAAAGACCGAGTGGCTGTTGTGTTTCCCTCCCAAAGATTTGGCTATTATTCCACCACTCAGGCTGGGGGGTCAAATTTTATACCCCTCAGAGAGGGTTCGCAACTTGGGAGTCCTCCTGGATCCACAGCTGTCATTTGACCACCACTTAACGGCTGTGACCAGGGGGGCATTCGCCCAGGTTCGCCTGGTGCGCCAGTTGCGACCCTACCTGAATCGGGAGGCTCTCACAACAGTCACTCGGGCCCTTGTGACCTCTAGGCTGGAATACTGCAATGTGCTCTACATGGGGCTGCCCTTGAGGAGCATCCGGCGACTTCAGCTAGTGCAGAATGCAGCCGCGCGAGTGATTGCGGGTGCACCCCGATTCACCCGCATAACACCTATCCTCCGCGAGCTGCGCTGGCTACCTGTTGATCTCCGGATGCGCTTCAAGGTGCTATTAATCACCCATAAAGCCCTACATGGCAGTGGATCTGGATACTTGAGAGACCGCCTTCTGCCAATTACATCCCTACGACCGATAAGATCTCATAGATTAGGCCTCCTCCGTATTCCATCGGCCAGCCAGTGTCGGCTGGCAACTACAAGGAGGAGGGCCTTCTCAGCAGTAGCCCCGACCCTTTGGAACGAGCTCCCCGTGGAGATTCGTACCCTCTCCACCGTCCAGGCCTTCCGCATAGCCTTGAAGAACTGGCTCGCCCGTCAGGCCTGGGGATAGGATAGTTACCCCGCCCGAATGATGAGTGTTTGTTGCTTGCTATTTTATTACATGTTTTGTCCTAATGTCTGTATTCCCCTTTCCCAGTTTTTGTGTGAGCCGCCCTGAGTCCCCTCAGGGAAAAGGGCGGCCTACAAATTCTAATAAAATTCTAAAAATTCTAAAAATTCTAAAAATTTGTATGCCGCCTTTTTCCCCCGAGGGGGACTCAGGGCAGCTCACAGCTCAAAACAAGGGAAGGGGGGATACAAACAATTTGACCACAACACAAAACAATACATAATTTAAAAGCGCAACAATCATACCATTCGAGATAGGGGCACGGTTCTTTAGCCCCAGGCCTGTCGGAACAGCCAGGTTTTAAGGGCTTTGCGGAAGGCCTGGAGGGTGGTGAGGGTGCGAATCTCCATGGGGAGTTCGTTCCAGAGGGTCGGAGCAGCCACAGAGAAGGCTCTCCTCCGGGTAGTGGCCAGTCGACACTGGCCAGCGGATGGAATTTGGAGGAGGCCTAGTCTGTGGGATCTAATCGGTCTGGTGGAGGTAATTGGCAGCAGGCGGTCTCTCAAGTACCCAGGTCCAATACCATGAAGGGCTTTATAAGTGATGACTAGCACCAGAGAACCAAAAGGGAAGTGAGAAGCATTTCAGAAGAGGTTTTCCTCCTTAGTTTTCTGAAAAATAAAGGTAAAGGAAAAGATAAATGCTTTCTGACTTGAAAGATTCTATTACTATAATCTTACAATAAAAGTAAAAGTAGAATTAGTACTCATGGTTTGTACTTCTTCTCTGGACTGCACTGAAGGATACACTGCTTAATCACTCTTATCATCAAGATTTTTATTATTATTTCAGCTTTGGGAGTGGACTCAAAGCCCAGCATTTTCTTCAGGGGCTCCCTTCTATGGAATTGCCTACCATTGTATAAAAGATTGGCACCCGTACACCTCACGCTGAGGCAATAATTAAAAATTAGGCTCGTTTCAATGAGGATCCAAGTGCCTGAGGTGTGCCTGAGGTGAATGGTGACACAATGAAAATGTAATGCTATTAAAGGATATTCGAGATAAATCATTAGAATGTGATTTATAATAATATTATTGGATAGATTCAGTTACAGTGTTAATGAGTCCAGCATTGGAAGAGCTGAAGGACCAGGTTAGGGATGGATCTCTCAAGAGTCCAAGCTCCAGATTGACACCCGTAGGAAAACACCACACACATGAGGAGGCATACTGGGTTTATTCAGCCAGACTCTGACACACAATGAGCTCTTTCAGCAGCAAAACAGCAGTCTGTAAAGTCTGTTAGCAAGTCTGTAAAATACAAAGTCAGTGCTGGGAGCTTTCACCTCCAAGAGCCCTTAAGTAGGTGATCCATGCCGCTTCCCTGTTTTGGCTTCGCCCACTGGTTGTCATGTGCCAAAGCTCTGGCCCAGCTGATTGTCAAGCAGGAACAGTTGTTTGTTGCATTCTTCATGTGGCCATGCCTCTGTGCCTCGCAGCTGAGCCTCAGTGCTGCCTCTGCTGCCAGTGAGGCCACTGAGCCAACTATGGCTAGGAGTAGCGGTCTGCGCCATACCTCTCTGATGTACACCTGGGCCACCTCTGTCACTGCTGCAGCCGTCCCATCACCTCCCATCACTGCTGCTCCAGGTCACTGTGATCTTGATCCCGACACCACCCTTTACCTATGCTTCTTCCCACCCCACTTTGGCAAGCCCGGGTCTCGGGACTTGACAGGTGACTCCCCTCTACCAGGACCACACCTGGAAAGCAGTAAGCAGAGGCAGTGAGTCATCACGTTTGGGTCCCGCCCAGTTTGCTGGGATGCTTTCTGTGAAACTATGCAAGCAACCTGTCTGCATGTACATCTCTCTTTGCTACCCTCATTCGGCAGGTCTTAAAGAAGTTATAGCAATAGCAATAGCAATAGCAGTTAGACTTATATACCGTTTCTTAGGGCTTTCAGCCCTCTCTAAGCGGTTTACAGAGTCAGCATATCGCCCCCACAGTCTGGGTCCTCATTTTACCCACCTCGGAAGGATGGAAGGCTAAGTTAACCTTGAGCCAGTGAGATTTGAACCGCTGAATTGCAGATAGCAGTCACCTGAAGTGGCCTGCAGTACTGCACTCTAACCACTGCGCCACCTCGGCTCTTGGCAGTTATTGGCTGCCAAATTCTACGTTTAACTGATGAAGTGCGACTTTCATCAGGCATCATAATCATTTATTTATACTGATTGTCATTATATTGCTTTATTGTATACTGCTTAGATTTGCATTGATTGAAGCAACATGAAAGCCTTCATAGGTAGCCATTGACTTACAATCACAATGAACCCAGAAATCTCCATTGCTAAGCAAGACAGTTGTGAATTTGCCCAATTTTATAATGTTTCTTGTCAAGTTGTTCAGTGAATCACTGAATCAGTTTTTAAGTTAGTAACATGCTTGTTAAGTGGCTTCCTCGTTGACTTTGCTTGTCAGAAGGTCACAAACAGTGATCACATAACTCAAGGACACTCCAATCGTCATAAATACACAATCAGTTGCCAAACATCTAAATTTTGATCAGATGACCAAGGGGATGGTGCAACGGTGTGAAAAACAGTCATGAGTCACTTTTTTCTAGTGCCATTGTAACTTTCAACAGTCACTAAATGAATGGTTTTAAATCAATGATTACCTGTAACTAGGCAAGTACATAAATAAATATTGGAAATATTTTTTTCTGACACTGCCAAGTCCTATGAGCATAGATCATATGGATTATTTCTTGTTAGTTTGAGAAGCCACCTTTATAAGTCAAGGCAGAGTGAGGTGGATTGGGCTGAGAGAAAGGGAAACTGGCCCCAAATCACCTAACTGGTTTTCATGCTTCATGGAGGACTTTAACTGCTAGTCCTCGAAGTTTCCAGTCCAGTAGTTTAGCCACCTCATCAAACAGGCTCTTTTGCATATCGTCATGTATCTCTTTTGTACATCTTAATATATCCTTTTCTCAGTGGTGGGTTTCACATTTTGTTACCACTGGTTTGCCGTGTGTGCGCTTGCTTACTTTGTGCATGCACTTTGCTCACACATGCACATTCTGTGCATGCGCCCAGCCTCAACAACATGCCTAAATAGGATGGCATAGAGCCAGGGCAGGCCCACCTGCAATTTCCGCTACTGGTTCAGGTGAACCGGTCCAATTCGGCTGAATACCATCTCTGTTCCTTCTGAATTAGTACAGCATTGCTAAGATGCTGTCTCCTGACTAAGAAAGATACCGTTTCAAAGAAAATCTCCAAACAAAGGTCAATCTAGCTCACATCTGGGCTATAATTCTTGCATGAATGTCTTTTTGGGATCACAATTCTAAGCCCCTTCAAACTTGTTTTCGAAGCAATCCTTGCTTTCAAGAGTGAAGTGGAATTGCTGTACTGCTTTGCTTCTACTTGTGAGGCCTCTTCAGCAGTTGCAATAACCAAAAGAAGCTTCCAGGCTTGTAAAAAAGCCTCAACTGCAACTGTTCAAGGCTTTGTGAAAATGCAAATTGTCTCGTTGAGCCAGATCATGTTGTCTCTGCCTCAATGCAGAGAAATTACATTGCCTTTGTAGAATGTAACTCTATATCAGGAGCAATCCAAATCACCAAGCAGAGACTTAATGTAATCTATTTTTGAAGATTTTTAGAGTGGGGGAGAGTTTTATCGAATTTCCTTTTTTGTAAACATTTTTAAAAAATGAGTAAAATTATTTTTAAAATTGACAGAAGAGAATTCCCCCTCCCCCATTATAATGACATGAGAGGAAGTTGATAGATGTATCCATCCCGTGAATTTTTGATGGCATGTTAAAAAACAACAAACCTTATTTTGTGATAAAATGTTTTGTTTTGTTTTTGGTCTGAATTGGTATCAGTAGTTAGTTACAATTTTTTTTAAAAAGTTGAAACCTTTGTAATTTATACTGAGATATTTGCTATAGTTCTTCTTGGTTTATAAATTATGTGCTATTTAGATCTTTCAAATTATGACAGTAGTAGTTTTCTGAGAATAGGTCATTGTTGAGAGAGAAAATGCATTACTATAGGAGAACAATCAGTTTGATCACATGTATAATTCCTTTGACCATTTTCTGCCTTACAGGTTTTTTATATATATTTCTTAGCAATTTGTGACATTAGAGCAGGATCAGCAGGACATGAGCTGAGATAAACTCGAAACCCACTTAATAGTAAATGCACTAATCAATTACCATGTCCTGTAACCATTTTTTAAGTTAGGAAGAATACAAAGAGAATTTCTATTCCGACTTTTATTCTACAAAACTGTCATCACAAGAATAGTAATTCCTTTAAATCTAAAAAATAAAAAAGTGTTTCAGAGAAGACATAGGTAAAGGTAAAGGTTCTCCTCTCACATATGTGCTAGTCATTCCCAACTCTAGGGGGCAGTGCTCATCTCTGTTTTAAAGCTGAAGAGCTTGAGCTGTCCGAAGATGTCTCCATGGTCATGTGGCCAGAATGCTGTACCTTCCCACCAAAGGTGATTCCTATTTTTCTACTTGTATTTTTATGTGCTTTCAAACTGCCAGGTTGGCCGAAGCTGGGACAGGTAATGAGAGCTCACTTTGTTACATGGCACTATGGATTCAAACCATCGAACCACCGACCTTTCTGATTGACAAGTTCAGCATCTTAGACACTGAGCTACTGCGTCCCCTTACAGAGAAGACATAATACCACCTAAATACCATCTTGCACCCAAATACATCTGGATCTGTTTTTATTTGCTTATAGCTGAATCAGTGAAGATAAATATAATTTATTTCATCATTTCCTTAACTATTGAATTTGATTAATCACTAGGATTTCTTTTAAAAAAAATACAAGATCATGTAAAATGCCTATAAAAAAATGATTGGTCCAAGTATTGTGAAATGACAGATATTTTTTTTCATGAATGCCTGGTTTGGTTATGGCATCTCAGGCCATCTGAAATGATCATGCTTTATCATCGTAAAGAGGTTTGAAATGAGTGGATGAAGCCACCTCAAACATTTTTTTCATTCATCTGCAAACTGCATCATTTGTGGCAACCACCACCTTTGAATTTATTACCCATGGAAGAAGCCAGGAAACCATAACATCCTGGATGCTTGACTCAATGCCTAGTTGTGCATTATTAAGATTTCATATAGCTCTGTACTCCCTTATAATTCAGATCTATGAAAGAGGTTCACCCACCTGCCAATTACCTCCAATAGACCGATTAGATCCCACAGATTAGGCCTCCTCCGAATTCCATCCGCCGGCCAATGCCGACTGGTGACCACCCGGAGGAGAGCCTTCTCTGTGGCTGCTCCGACCCTCTGGAACAAGCTCCCCGTGGAGATTCGAACCCTCACCACCCTCCAGGCCTTCCGCAAAGCCCTTAAAACCTGGCTATTCCGACAGGCCTGGGGCTAAAGAGCCTTTGCCCCCTCTCTCGAATGGTATGGTTGTTGTGTGCAACAACCATATTGCACATATATATTGTTGTTGTGTATTGTTTTGTTCGTCTTTTTATTCTTTATTTGTACCCCTTCCCTTGACTTGGATTGTGAGCCACCCTGAGTCCCCTTCGGGGAAAAGGGCGGCATATAAATGAAATAAATTCAATTCAATTCAATTCAATACCTCATCTCTCCCCTCAAATACAACCCAAAGAACAATATTCAAGTAATACTCCAATGAACTGGCTTTCTACACAGTTGGCAATTTAATTTCCCTTAATGCAAACAATCCTTCCCTAGCTCATTGGTAACAGCTTGCAGACATATCCTACATATGCATTTTTTAAAATGGTACTGACAGTAGGAAATTTACATTTTATAAAACATTTGCCTGTTTTAGGTACTAGAAACTTGCCATCAGTGCTATGTCTCCTTTTTTTAGCTCCAGAGATAATAAATGTAGGTCACAAAAGTTTAGATCTACCATGGTGTGAAGTATATTGTTAAAGGACCAATGACAAATTACACAGCAGGAAAAATCTGAGGGTTTATCAAAGATTTACAGGGAAGGACAATATCATAACGTCTGCCATTTTTGTAGGATGTTTTCTGCTTTTAGCAATTTGTGACAAATATGATTATCATTTAGGTTGCAATCAAAATATTTACAAAATCTCCATAGGCATGCTCCCTCCTCCACCCACCCCCAAAAATTCCCCAATTCATAATTCTGTAATAACCTTTTTTAAAGACTAATCAAAATCCACATTCGGTCTACAAAGTATTCAGTCTATTTTCTTCATTTTCAGACTAACTTCAAGCTTTAATGTGAAAGCCCTGAGCTAGTTTGGGATGGGTTTTTTAAAAAAAAACTATGGAGGAAGCTGTTTCGATTTTTTAAATGTTGCGTAAACATCTAGCTTATGTAATGAAAAGCTATATTTTATATACTTCAAAGAAAAGTTGTTTCCTGGCGCGTGGCTGGAACAGCCTTTCAAACTTCATTTTAATAGCCGCACAAAAATTATGCTGGTGGGAGATGTCAGCCAACTGCTTAACAATAGAGGGATATTTTCATAAATTTGGCAAGAAGTAAGTAAAAACAATGTGCAAGCTGTTGCATACACTTTTAAACAGATACTCACATGCCTACATAGGCACAATAATAGCAATAGCAATAGTATTTAGGCTTATATACCATCCCATAGTGCTTTACGGCACTCTCTTGGAGGTTTACAATGTAATCATTATTTATATATTTCCCCCAGCAATCTGGGTCCCCATTTCACTGACCTTGGAAGGATGGAAGGCTGAGTCAACCTTGAGCTCTGTCAAGATGGAACTTCAGACTATGCACAGAGTTTGCCTGAAATACTACACTTTAACTGCTGCATCACTAGGGCTCCTAATCCTACCCTATTTGGATAATCCTATCCAAATCATTAGCCCCTGAGAAAGTCTGACCTATCCATTGACTTAAGAACTTACTGTCACTTCTTTGCTCACTTGTCAACCAAAATGTATTCAAAATGTTGCAGGCCAGTGTCATCTCTGTTATT